>NW_027491117.1:0-2400000 GCF_021521415.1 Bidens hawaiensis | reverse complement strand
CCCATTTGACCCATTCTAGTTTTACAGAAAAAAGAACTAGTAGTTTGAAATAAAACACAACCTAACTCAGTTTATTCGTAGTATATGAGTCAAAATTGCTACATCTGCTAAGATGCCAAAGAATTCCATATGGAAACTCTAAATAGACTGCAGGTTTAGCATAAAAACTTACACCAGGCTAACTAGTATACTAGAGCATGCCTATAAAGGATGAGAGTTTATATTAGTAGTATTCATCACAAGAGAAAAAATTGACCAATAACTTTTAAGAAAATGAGAATTGAGAAGTTACCCCTCAGTCGTCTGAGAGCAGATTTATTCTTAGCATCAGTATCATGGTGGAACTGCAACTGCTTTAAAACAGATCTATGCGTTAAATGTGCATCACCTATTGCTAACCTCATATTCTTTACTTCTTTCTGTAACTCAATCAACGAGTCTCGCCTGCATGACCCTACACAAACAGAAATACTTGTGATAATAACTAAGCAGACAACACACGAATCACACATCAGTGCATTTAGTTATTAGTATTAAACCTTCTGGAAGTTTCTTTATTACTTCAGCATGCACTTTGTCCTTCAAATTCCATAGACTATCAATGGTGTGTACAATATTGCTTAAACTGCTGTGAACTTTGTTGCCAGCAGAGTCCCGAAATTCTTGTAGCTGACTTGGGGTATCATTATTCAGAGAGCTACTCTCGGTTGCACCTTGTTCAAGAAGTCTGTGCAGAAAGTCACCCTCTGGAGGTGATGACGCTTGTTCTGGAAATAGATTTATACGCTCAACACATTAAGACATTCCAGTTAAAGCCAATTCATTTAGAAAGTGAAAGTAAATAACTAGCAAAATGTACAAGACTACAAGTATGTAACAAAAAATGCAAGTATTTTGTAAGCAAAACTTTCAACAAGATAAAGATAAAAAATTCAAGAGATCCTAAAAAAGGTGTTTTCAGCACATAAGGGATACTTGCATATTCTTAAAACTCGTCTATTTTGCATTAAGAATTTCCTAACATTCTTTGTCGTTCCTGATATGTAATCTGTATTTGTTCCGGGTAACACAGAAAGTGAGAAAACAGCAGGCATAATCCAAAAATAAATATAAAAGATCAGGTATGATTTCATAAATGTATAACTAAACAACAGGAAATAACATATTACATAATTGAAAACTCCACTAGAAACTGAGAATTATAAGCTTACATAGTAAATCCAATATTCAAAATACAAAAGATATATGTCCGCCTGCCAAATATACCTGAGAAACAGGCGGATAGGGTTTGGCAGGGTAACAGGTCAGCATAAGTTTGGGTCAGAACGGACCAAATTATAGAAAGGTGCAACTTGGTCCAGGTCAGAACGAGCCATTTTAAAAAAGACAAAATGTATATGTGCCAAAGCGTACCAAAGCAGATCAACAAATATGACTTAGGTATTCCATAAAAAATCACAATACCCAAAAATATGAGAAGTCAATATCAATTGCAAATATAAAGCAGAATATGATATCATTTCCGAATGTAGCAACAATTTAAAGCACTAGCATCATGAACATCCACAAAAAATAACAGCAACAATAAAAACTAGAATATGATCAAAATGGGCCTTGCAACATAAATTAATAAAATAACTTGAGAATGATAAAACTCTAAAACACCTTAACAATGCAGCCAGACATTTAGAATGCATTGTAAGTTACTATGGTCTAAGCCTTGCAAAATGAGTGATCGGGTAACGGGCCATTTAAAAACGTTCTGTTTGATTCAGGTCAAAATGGGTTCTCGCCAACATAGGTTTGGGTAAAACCGTAAAAGCGGGTCGTTCCACAGGTACCTTGTAGCCAAATAGGTCTTAGCAAACCCATTGATAAACTAAGATTCTATCTGCACTTAAAAATTCAGTTTGAAAGTGACAGAATCCATTGTTGACTTAAAGAAGCTTCCACCTATGTACATAACTCCTTACCAAGTCATCATCAATAAATAAAATTCCTACTACTCCGCATCAATCAAAACTTAGCAAAATTGATAACATTCCAAATGGGGATAGAGATGTACAAACTGCTGTCAGGTTAAGGACCCAGAAATGAAATAACACTACAAACACCAAAAGCAAGGCAAGTACAATTTGAGGTAAAATTACAGACAAGAAAGCATATGAAACTGCAGATGAATGAAATCACTATATGGGATGATTGATGAGGGAAACGGGTTACTAATGAACAGATGTAATCAAATTGGGCGAAAAGCAAACAGATCGAAGTAAAAATTGATTGATTTACGGAGAGACAATCACTATAATAGATCGAGAAAATTGGGTTAATAATGAACAGATATGATCAATTTGAGCAAAAAGCAAACAAAAACAGATACAAGTAATAATTGAATGATTTAAGAGAGCGCCACAGAAACCTATTCGCTGATGTTATGCAATCTTCGTCAACGAGAAATCAAAAGAATGAAGTAGCAATTGCAATGATAACCAGCTGACCTGGAGGCCTAACTATGCGATTGAGTGATTGAGCAGCAGCCAAGAGGTCGGGGATGACCCCCGATGATACCACCACTGTCTTCTCTACTTCGGTTTTTAGCGGTGCCTGATTCATCTAAAGAGAATGGTAGGTATCACTTGATATATGAATCGAGGGTAATTAGCGTTTCTGCGCAATAAGTAGATCGTCTACAGTGCAGAAACGTATTTGAAGAGCACCCATTCTGCCCCGTTTGTGGCCCGTGGGGATTTTTCTTCTCTTCAATTCAGCCCATCTAGACCCACTTAATAATTTACTTTTGACCCAAAATTTAGTAATTGGGCTTGTTATGCCAAGTCTACCAATAAATACTTACCATAGCAGATATCACATGACAAACATAGAACCATTTTTTGTGTGTGCCGTCTACTAATACACATACTTTAATTGGACAATCCAATCCGTAAATTAACAATTCAGGCAAAGCAAACTGCACATGCTAAATTCCATATGGAAATTATTGGTCTCAAAAAGAACCTTATAATTGACTCATTTACCATATATTCGTTTCAAGTACTTGGATAAAATATAAAATTCCTCCATTACCATGTAATAAAAATGTAAATCATTTTAAATTTTTTGATAAGCACATGTTACAACCAATTGCGATGAGTTCTAGAGAACCAGTGGTGTGACTCTCACAAGCATCCTTTGTAGTCAATAATTTTAAATAACTTGCTTTTAGCTTAATAGTCTTAATATGCACAGAACTAAACGCCACTTATCAAATGATAATAAAAACCACTTTGTGCTTAGAGCTACAAATTGATTCTATAACTCAGTAAAATGTCAACATTTTTGGATTTCCCATGTATGAAATATAAATAACAAAGGCATGTCTTCTCTACGTCATGCAAAACAAGAAACTAGATAAGATGAAACTGAAAGGGAAAGGGTTAAACAATTCTTACCTTCTGCAGCTGCATGATGACTACTGACACGATCACTACTCACCAAATCCTTTGTGCGGATAGAGCATGACTCTACTTTCTCAGCAAGCTATTTACATAACATTTAATTTTTTAGTTTTTCATCAACCAATGGATGTATGTGTATATGTGCGATATAAAAAGATTCAGGTTTAAGTACCTCCTCCCAGGACTTATCTACTATCGCTAAAGTTTTGGTGTATGGCGCTTGTTTCTCTCTCAATTGACGAAGCTTGTTCTCTAGAACAACACATTCAACCTTCTGTGATTCTAACTTCTGTAGAAGCTTTAAGTTTTGGAATTGGAGTACCACAGTGTCAAGCTGTGAGCATAAAATGAAACATTACTCCAAAGTAAAGTAAAACAAACACGTGTATACATAATTAACCTACAAACAAGTGGCAAAATCTTAACAAGTTCTAAAGGGCTCAAATCAAGTATTTAGGGTTTGATGAGAACTCATGAGAAGCATAGTAAAGCTCAAGATAATGCAGACCATGCGATTACCCGTGGTTTAAAGAGAGATTCAAATAAATAAAGTAAGAAATCACCCAAGATACAATTCATACTCAAGTATCAAATCCTAACCACGGTCTCCCAAATGAGGAAACATATTACCTTGATACGTCATCCGTGACAAAACCAATCTCTATATAACTATGATCATCACACCATATCTATATAAGGACATATACCACAACATCAGGAACTAATCCCATGCATCCATAACCATGCATAACACGAGTAAAACAGTACTCTATCCTAATGGTACTCACACATATCGTAACATGAGCTTGAAATGTAACTTCTGAAAATCAAACAAATTCATAATATAATAGACTCGCAACGGTTCCAAACAAGTATCCCGAACTATTATACTCTTATACAACACCTTAAATGCGCATACAAAAGAAACATTTGCAATTTTGCATTTGTATTCTGTAATCAACTAATCAGCATCCTTCATCCATATACTATCAATTTATCATATAATAATTCAACAAAATACACCACACAATAACATCATAAAATTCAACAATCAGATCTATCTAATCAGCAATTCAACATAAACCCTAGAAAACATTATTACTTTGATACGTTATCCGTAAAAAAATAAATGTCTATATAACCATGATCATCACACCATATCTATATAACGACATATACCACAAGATCGAAAACTAACCCCATGCAAACATAGCCATACATCAACTATGCCTTCAAGTTCAACACGTGTAACTATAGAATACTCTGCCCAAATTGTACTCACACATTATTTGCTGCATAGTAAAGTTTCAACCTAACCTGAGTCACTGTGGTTGAAAATAGTGCATAAATGCTACATAATGCAGATTGTGCGATTAATATTGGTGTAAAGACTGACTCAGATACACAAAGTAAGAAATCGCCCAAAATACGATTCAAACTCAAGTATCAGCTCCTAACTGCGGTCTCCCATACAAAGAAACATTCTTATTTTGATATGCCATCCGTGACAGAATCAGTATCTATATAACTATGATCATCACGCCATATCTATATAACGGCATATACCACAAGATCGAAAACTAACCACATGCATCCATAACCATACATCACCTACGCCATCAACACGACAACAACAACCATACCCGGTAAATCCCACCCATAGCGAAGCTACTGGTAGGGTTTGGGGAGAGTAAAAGAAAAATATATGTAACATATATATACATAAATAGAGGGAAGCAATAGCACGTATAGTAATCCTACGTCTCCACAAATGCCTTCAACGCAAGTAACTATGAAATAGAAATAAGCAATAACACGTATAGTAATCCTACGTCTCCACAAATGCCTTCAACACTAGTAACAGTATGCCCGAATAGTACTCACATAATGTAACATAAGCTTGCAATGCAACTTCCAAAAATCAAACAAATTCTAAACATAATAATATTATTCAGTTAGGTTAACAGCAACTAATACAACACCTTAAATTGCATCCTTAAGCAGATATTATCACACAATCAGCTCTAGAAACAATACAACCTCTACAAATCAATTGATAAACCCTAGAAAACCTAATGAAAGTAAATCAACAATCATACATAGATAGATATACCTTCTTTTCGGCAGACGAAGGCACAATCGGATGCTTCTTAGCGGCGGCGGCAGTCGGAGACGATATGGAACTGAATTGACGCTTGCGGTCAGCTTCACCAGTTCCCCCCATCATACAACACAAAACCTAAAGCTAAACCTAGTCCTGTATAATAGCATCACTACTCTCGATTCATCAACACTTATCGATAGTAATCACGAATTTCGTGAACTTAATCGAATTGATTCAATAAGAAGCCCTAATTGACTACTGCGAAGAAACAAGCAATCGGTGTGTGTGTGTGTGTATTGGATATATGCGTATTGAAGGTGAGGTGTATGGATTATTATTGTTAAGCGTATAAAGGTTCTTTCTCTCTCTAGAATAGATACAGAGACAGAGGTGTGTGTGTGTGTGTGTGTGTGTGTGTGTGTGTGTGTGTGTGTGTGTGTGTGTGAGAATGAGACTGGAAGGTGGTTGTTCTCCGATTGAATAGATGATAAAAAGGCCCAAATGAAATGAATTTTAGTTTTAGGGTAAAAATAATATCGGGAATACTTTTGGCACGTGCCGGTGACACATGGATGTTCGTCTTAAAACACTTAAACCCATGCTCTAATAATCAAGCTGCTTAGAATTAGAGTCCAAGGGTGTTATTTGTGTCATTTTATAGTATTTTGCGTTTATCAGGTCGGGTTTTCATATTTCAAATGTGGAAACATGAGCCGAGTATTGAACCATCCTAGATTCGGGTTATATGGTTATTGGGTTTATTGAGTTGGGTTATATCAAGTTGATCTAAGACGGGTTTCGACTTGAGTAAAGGCTATGAAAGGGCCAAAACAGTTTACTTATAATTAAGTGAGCTGTTTTAGTTGGTAAGCTATGAATATTTATTTGGATGGCTATGTTGGTTAGTGACTGAAGTTGAGTTGTTTTTTAGTCTTATGAAATCTAACTTATTGAGTTACGGCCATGTCAATATATTTTGAATTGAGGATAGGTTTTATTTAGAAGGGAACAAATTATATAGTAAGTATCCATGTTTAACTTATAATATCTTGATGGTTTGCGAGTTTTTGTTTATATATGGATACTTGTATGCCTTTTTTTTCCATGCCCTAAGCCTTAGTCACACCGTTTTATGATATTTGCATGTATTTCGTACCTAGTGATGATAGTTTTGATTTTCAATCAAACCTAATATATAAAAGCATCTCAATTTACCATTGAATGCTTTTGATGAAAATCAAGTGAGATACAGTTTTTTTAGTTCGCATTTTTAAGGTAAAAGTAAAAAATATATGTCATCTCATACACTTAGCGTTTGAGTGAATTCTTCTATAATATTTACATGATAAATCGTCATATTAAGAAATAAATATATGTTCAAAACGTCGAATTAACATCTTTGATTTTCATGCTTAAATATTTTCATTTAATTTTCGCATATCTTTACGTATCGAAGTTTGCTCGAGGACAAACAAAGTCACAGTTTGATGAGGTGATAACTGAAAACTTAGCCTTGACTAAACTATTATAAAAGAGGAAAAGGCGAGTCCTAGATAAGCCAAATCATGCAATTACTTATGGACTTTCGTGATGTATTTACAAATTTGCCCTAGTGGTTATGAATAATCAAAGTGGGAATGAAGGACAAAACAATCTAATTAATCTGTTAAAGCAAAGGGAAAATTCCCCAAATAAGCATTTATGAAAGTAAATTTCAAGTTTTAGGTATCATTTGCAAGAAATTCCAGAAATAGGTATCATAAACTAGTCGTGGCGAGTAGTTTGTAGAAACTAATTAGAACTTTCCACGTGTCCTTAAACTAACCGTAACGAGCACGTTCACTAATCATTTACTCGTAACGACTAAATATGTTTCATGCCTCGTAATCAACGCCCACGAGTAATTCATAAATCTTTTAGTCGCGACGAGTAGATTATAAGATTAAAGTAGTCACGAAGAGTTAACTACTAATAAACTACTAGTGTAGGGAATGTAAACCGGGTAAACTAATCGTCACGACTAAAGAACTTATGAATTATTCATGGGCATTGATTACGAGACATAAAACTTAGTTAGTCGTGACGAGTAAATGATTAGTGAGCGTGCTTGTTACGGTTAGTTTAAGGGCACGCTGCAAGTTTTAATTGCTTCTACAACTACTCGTCATGACTAGTTTATAATACCCATTTCTAGAATTTTATGCAAATGATACTTAAAACTTGAAATTTGCTTTCCTAAATGCTTATTTTAGGAATTTTCCCTAAAGCAAAACATGCTTTTCACATGGACTTCAAATACCACATGGGATGCCAACTAATTAATTTCCATTTATACATATTCCACCTAATTAACTAATATTTTAATTATCATTCCTACGATTTAATAAATTTTTATGTTAAATGATGTAAAAATTAATACATTTATTACTATTTAATATATATTAATTAGATCATTTAAACCAATTATAACTTTTTAAAATTATATTATTAACAATTACTAATTACCTCAATTTGGATGAAATATCTCAAAGCTATGCGAAAAACATGTTTTGCTTTAAATATATAATAGGTAAGTAACCCGTGTATTACACAGGCTGAAAATGATATAATGCCAATAAAAAATGTTTACATATTCGATACAAGTTATATGTGAAATTAAACATGAAGTATATATAAAGTATATGTCATAGCATATAAAACAATTATAATTATTTAAAAAAATTCATAATGCCAAAAATAATTTAGCAAGGTATAACAATTTCTCATAAATGAAATTATATATTACCGTAACTAGGTTATTAACCCGTGCACGACACGGGTAGAAATATAGAAATCATCAGGTAAACACATATATAATTTCATACGACAAGTTATGTTTAATATATTTTTTGAGACAATAACATGATTTGTAATTGCAATTCATATTCATATGCAAACAAAATACTGAAATACTAAACTTACAAAGAATGACTTCACATAATAAAATGTTTACGAAGAAAATTTAAAACTTTAAAACATAAACTTCATAAACTTTAAAAATAATATTAATAAAAAACAAACTTCGATAACATTAGTCTGGAAAGCAAACAGATAATAAATAAGCATCCAGGAAAGATTCCCGATAAGTATCCAAGAATGATTCGGGCTTCTTTTCTTCGTTGACAAGGAACACAACTGATAACATAAATATTCATACACCAATCTAACAAACATAGTGACTAACTGACTACGAAAACCGTGTTTACATTTCATGTGAAAAGTTTTGCTGTCTTGCAACTTAATAAACTGAAGCACGCCCAAAGTGCATTTAAGAACCATAACCAGATCAAAACCTTTTAAAATGACATCTTTTGACCATAATCAAATCGATACGTTTTGAGAATGGCTCATTTTATACCAAAGCAAATCGATATCTTCTAAAATTGACCCAGTATGACCCGAACCAAATCGATACGATTTTAAAAAGACTCGTTGAAACCCAAACGAAATTGATATATTGACTCGTTAATCAGAACTAAACTGATACCCTTTAAAATGACTCATTTTGACCCAGGCCAAAGTAAATCAAAACATTTCTAAATTGGCCCATTTTCATAAATGAAAATTGAAATAACATACTTGAAGACTAAGAAGAAATATGAAAGGTAACACACACAACGTTCTTAGCTTTTGAAATTCTTTATACCAAATGCGAATTCATTATTACTGGTTATGAAGATCCAAAAAAAAATATATAGCTTCAATAACTTCAACCCACTTGAAAGTTGATACTCATATGAACCTTTCACTTAATTTGTAAAACCTCCATATTGTTCAGTTTTTCAATAGACACTAAAACCAAACACCCAACAAATTTATACAAATTGAAACGAAACTAAATTGAAAAAAAAAACTAAAACAAAACGAAAACCGAAAACCTAAATAGAACCAAAAACAAATAAAACTAACACAAAAACCAAAATGAAACTGAAAAACTAAAACCGATAAATCTGAAACCAAACCAAAAACAAAAACTATAAAAACTGAAACGAAAAACTGAATAAAGTTAAACCCATCTAAAACGAAACTAAAAAAACAAAATCAAACCAAAATGAAACAAATTAATAAAAACTAAAACTGAACAAAAAATCAAAAACCGAAATAAAACCAAAATAAAAAAAAACTACAATGAAATTTTGAAAAGAAAAACTCGAACTCATTAAGGAGCACATGTATTAATAGTATAATAGATTAAATATGTTGAATCTAATTAAGTTGAATGTAATTGAATTTAATTTCTAATTATTTTATTGGTAAGAAATTATGAGAATATATGTTATTTATCGAAGAAGTTATTGTTATAATAGTATAGTAGATTATAATAGTGACGAAGGATTAGAACATAAATTGTTCATAAATGAAATAATTCAATAAAAAAAGTTTCCATCGGGTTAGAAAATACCGTTTGTTTCAATAAACTTGTTTTGAACCAACTATGAACATAAACCGCTAGTTCAAATTAACATAAAACTAAAAGGACATGGATAATAAATTTGAATTTTAAGTTAGAAAATACTATCCTTTAAAATAACATGTTTCGACTCAAACTCATTCTGATTATAACTCTTATTTGCCCGCCTGTTTTGACCTGAACTAATTTGATACTCTTTAAAAAAAACGCACTGACCTAAACTTGTTGAACCAAACATGAACCCAACCCGCCATTATTTCCGATGTTAATAATATAATTTTAAGAAACTGTTGAAACCAATTAATCAAGCTGTTGAAACCAACTATTCTTTCCGATGTAATAACTTAATTGACTTAATTAGAAATTTTTTATAATATAATTTTAAGAGAGTAATTAGAAATTGTTGATAATATAACTTTAAGAGAGTAATAATTTGTTTAATTGAGGTAATTAATATATATTATATAGTAATAAATGCATTAATTGTTATATCATTTAACATAAATAAAATTATTAAATTGAAGGAATGGTAATTAAAAAATTAGTTAATTAGGTAAAATATATATAAATGAAAATTAAGTTAGTTGTCATCCCATGTGGATGACATATTTAAAAGCCATGTGGAAAGCATGTTTTGATTTAATAGATTAGTTAGATTATAATTGTTTCATATGCTATGACATATAATTCATATTTGATTTTACATATAACTTGTATCAAATATGCAAACATTTTTTATTGACATTATATCATTTTTCAGCCGTGTAATAAACGAGTTACTAGCCTAGTAAATCATAATTGCAACAATGGAAATTAATTTAATTTAAATATTGCATTAATTAATAATCCCACAATTTTATATACATGAAAGACAATGTAAGGAAGAGTAGGCAACGGTTTTCTCCTCAACAAGTGCTCTTTCTACAGCATTCATCTTTTCATTTGCGAACTCATCAATCTTTAGCCCTACACCATTATTAAATTTTCAAAATAACTATTCTAACGGATTAAATAGTTTCGAAACGGGTTGAATAGGTAGGGTGAAACACCCAAACAGGTCAAAACTCAAGTCACCCTATGTGTATCCAAATGGTGCAAAACATACTACATTGTTTTATTTCATATATTAGAATTAAATTAATCATTATTTTGTGTTAAACATACCTTGAATAATTGACCATTCGCCTTTCTCACAAGTGACCGGAAAAGAATAAATCAAGCCCGGTTGGATGCCATAAGACCCGTCAGAATGAACTCCCATTGACACCCATGTTCCCTGGCTCCCAAAAGTGGAAAAATGAGATTAAGGAAATGATGTAAATAAATAAATATATGTGAGTCTTACGTTTCTCAACATATATTTTGTTCTAAAACGGGTGTGCCCTACACACACATATATAGGTGAGGTTTATTACTAAACACTCATTATTGCAAGAACAAGATAACAAAGTTAGCTCATTTAATTTTTATCAATCGCTATTCCCTCATATTAAAAAAATACTTCTCACACATAAATCTATACACAAAGTACATAAAAGACCATTAAACTAATTTGTTTATATGTTTTATTAAATTTTAACGTTAACTTACATATGAGTAGGTTCTATAAAAAATGAATTATATATATATATATATATGTATGTATAATTTCATAAAAGATAAATAAACATCGAATTTTAACCAGTTTCTTATTATATGTTTGAAAATTTTAAGATTGAAAAAACAATGCTCTATTTTTTTGTTCTTGTTCTCATAAAAAAACACATGCCCCCCCCCCCTCACACACACACGAGATCGAACCTTTGGTGTCCCGAGAATCCAATCACGCATATGATCACAAACAGCGCTTGCAGTAGAAAACGAACTAGACAACCTCCGAGCTTTAATTATAGCCTCACCTCTATGTTGCACATTTGTGATGAACTCAGTGTTCAACCTGAAACATATTCATCATCATTAGCAACACTCAAAACTTAAAAGCATACTTAAAATATTTTACTCAAAGAAAATAAATTAAATGAAGAGCTACCAATGATCATCAGAAACAAGTTCTCTCACTGGTTTATGTCCAGCCCCAATATCAACAGTAGCATGATTAGCGTCTGGATATAGATTTGACGAGTAATTTCCCCAAATTATGACATTTTTTTACATCACTATAATGCACATTAAGAGCCTCAGATATCTGGTTTAATGCACGATTATGATCGAGTCTTGCAAGGGATGTGATGTTCTCGTCCGGGATCGAAGGTGCAAATTCTTTTAAGATTAGTGCATTCGTATTTGCTGGATGAGCTACCACAAGCACCTATGTAATTCATTTGATTTTTTAAATTTTAGTTTAAACAAGTTCAAGGACGAATTGATATAACTCACCAAAACGTAAACACACAATAATTAAAGTTGAATAACTCTCAATATTATATAAAGAAAATATAACTCAAAAACCCTATTACACATAAATCGTGTTTCTCTAGATGAACCCTAACTCTATTACATCTTGCGTGTTTCTCTAATGTCTAGCCATAACTCGGTTTATATAGACTAACCTAACTTGCTAGCCAATATATTACCAAGTATAATTACATAACAATTAGGAAACATGTTGTAATTAAGAAACATAACCAACTATGACGTACCTACATAACCAACTCTGATACCAATTCAAGTCCTGGATCGATAATCAAACACGAACTAACGAATAACTCTCGTTTATATAAATCAAAAATAGTTAATGTCCATTTTCGTCCCTGTGGTTTGCTACTTTCGCCATTTCAGTCCGAAGTTTGAAATTTTGTCAATTTAGTCCTTATAGTTTTAAACATTAGCCAATTACGTCCTCTCGTCTAACGACATCCAACTATGCCGTTAGTTTAAGGGGTGTTTTTGTCTTTTCCTGTTTATGTTTAGTTAATGGTCAGTTTCGACCTTGTGGTTTGATACCTTTGCTACTTCAGTCCAAAGTTTGAAAAATTTTCAATTTTATGTTTAATTTATTCAGTTTTTTTTTGTCTATAGCCCTTAAGAGCATAATCCAAGCCCAAAACAATCGAGCATCGACCAAAACAGGTTTACGTTTACTCTTTCGATAACAATAATCATACCCCCATCGTATTTAGTTTATAGACATTTTCTAAACTCTCCCCCATGGTGGAATTCATTGGTAAAGTGGTCAAGCTGGTAATTCCCTAAAACCGTACTATACCGATAAAACTAAAATCATTTCTTTGGTTAATGCATAATAGTTAATGCATAATAGTTACGGTTTACAGATTAACATATTGTAGCAAACATCTTGGTCGAAATCACATCAGGAGGTCGAATATCCCGCATTTCCATGTTTGCTCAAGAAATCGATACACTAGATCGCATGTGTGTTCTTCAAAACGTGGTGTTGTTCTTGAATTCTTCATATCGACTACAATTCTAGGGTTGAATTCGACGAATTCAAGAACAATACCACGATTTGAAGAACACACATGTGATTTAGTGCATCGATTTCTTGAGCAAACATGGAAATGCGGGATATTCGACCACCTGATGTTGATTTCGACCCAAATGTTTGCTATGATATGTTAATCTCTAAACCCTAACTATTATGCATTAATCAGATAAACGATTTTAGTTTTTCGGTATAGTTCGGTTTTAGGGAATTACCCTGACCACTTTACCAGTGAATTCCATCATGGACTGAAGTAGCAAAAAAAAAACTGTATAAATTAAAAATAAAATTGACAAATTTCAAACTTTGGACTGAAGTAGCAAAAGTATCAAACCACAGGGACGAAACTGACCATTAACTAAATATAAACAGGAGAAAGACAAAAATACCCCTAAAACTAACGGCATAGTTGGATGCCGTTATACGGGGGGACGTAATAGGCTAATGTTTAAAACTATAAGGACTAAATTGACAAATTTTCAAACTTTGGACTGAAGTGGCAAAAGTAGCAAACAACAGGGACGAAAATGGCTATTAACTCAATCAGAAAATATAACTCAAAAAACTAATTACAATTCTCAAACCTAACTCGATTTGACTCTAACCCTAATTTGGTTGCATCAACTTCATGACAATCAATAACTTGGTTGTCCATATTTATAATGCTAACTCAACTTAGCTAACACGAAACCTAATAACCCCTTTTAATTTTTGGACCGGGCCTTACACTTGGGCCAAACAACAATTGAGCCAACACAAATTATCACATATACTTGTTTCCTCTCAAAAGGTGGCAAGATCTATTTACTCATGAATGTGTAAATAATTTGGACTATGCTTTATCTCTATCATATCACACAGGCAAAATAAAATCTACCTAAAAAGTATGGTTTGAATAAAACTAAATTAACTGAGTGTACTGAAAAAACTGACATAATCAAACCCAAGCCAAAATGATGGTTTGTTTGATGTTTTCCCAAGTACCTTTTGGTTTGGTTTCGGTTTTCCATGTACCAAAAAAATCAAACCAAATATGTAAAAACCAAAAAACCTTGATTTTTGTTATAGAATTTATAGATTATAGTTTTTCTTTCTGTATACAAAGTACTTTATAAAAAAATAATATATGATGTATTACGAAAAATTTAGGTCCAAATGGGTACTATTAATCAATTACTTAACAAAACTTTTAGACCCAAAGTTTGAGGTTCAAATTCATTATTTTGGCTTGTATTTTCGGCCCAAAGATTTCAAGGCCAACTGAAACCGAGAAAACCAAAGCCGAACCAAACC
This sequence comes from Bidens hawaiensis, assembly GCF_021521415.1. Lineage (NCBI taxonomy): Eukaryota > Viridiplantae > Streptophyta > Magnoliopsida > Asterales > Asteraceae > Bidens > Bidens hawaiensis. Next base: position 2,385,256 of record NW_027491117.1, on the reverse strand, counting down.
CACTGTTAAAATAAAAAACCAAATGGTTTTCAAAAAACCCAAAGACCGCCCTTTCAATTCGGTCTTTGGTTCGGTTTATGCCCAAAACGATCCATGCACAGCCATAGCAAAAGTTCCTAAGTCATATATTTTACGGGTAAAACCATTTGTTCAATTTGATTTAAAACTTACACTTATTATTAAATCATTTCACTTTTGTAATCATACTTTTTCAATCTAAGTTCAAGTACAAAATATTACTCAATTCTGCTTAAACTCATTTTGATGCACTTCCCAACCCGTCCATTTTACCATTTAACCGAACAATAGATACAAACCTTGCAATTTGGATCAGCATGTTGCTCTAAAGCCGAAGCTTGAGCCTTGTATATACCAACATTCTTAAATATCAGATCTTTGTTATCCCCTTTCCTATGAGGGAATCCGCCAAGCATGATTGCAATATCAACACCTTGGCATGCTTCAATAACATCGGTTGTCGCAATAACGCCTACAAAATATATTAGACCTGAATTTAAACTTTATACAAACAATTGTACATGAATATCATAATATGTCTTGAAAACTAACCTTTAAGAAGAGTGAATGCTCCATCCATTAACTCCATTTTTACCCCTTTCAAGATTTCTAAAGCAGGCTCAATACCAAGCATGTGTAATATAACCGGTTGATTCGGACCCAACATTTGCCCTCCAGCTATCATTGGTATGAGAGCATATCCAGTTTGACCTGAGAAATAATTTGATTATTAATCATTCAAAGGTGTTATCTAACAAATAAATAAAAGAAACATATGATGACTTAGAAATTAGATAGTACTACTAGTCAAAATTTTACTTTTTTTTTTTCCAGAAAGCTGTGAACTCTTTTGCAAAATATTATGAAAGCGGATCAAACCGAGAATAAGGTACGATTCTTGTCCAAAAGATAATAAATTTATTTTGCTTACAAGATACTGTTAGAAGGAATGCCAAATGTGATGACTTATAATCAAATTCAAACATTTAAGATACAATTATATGATTATAGTTTATTCATATAGAATCTAGGGGTGAGTAAAAAACCGATGAACCGAAATCAAGTTAACCCAAAAACCGCACCGAAATAACCAACCCAAACTAATAACAAACGATCTGCATTTTTATTTTGTTTTATATTATTTCTTTTGCAAAATGAAATTTATGGTTCAATTTTGGTTATACCGTGTTCCAAAATCGAACTGCCGCTGAATGTGGGGACCGAACCATTGAACTTGTCTGAATGATTATTATTGGATTTATAACCCAAATTCATTTTTTTGAGCAAAGTTTCAAAATCAAACTCACTAATAATAAGTGGTTAACAAAAGTTTTCTTTTCGCCTAAATTCATTATCTAGGGCTAGTTTTTTTCAAGCCCAAACATCCGACATGCAAAACGAAAAACGACTCATAACCGAACACAACCCATACGTAAACCAAAAACCAAAATTTTGGTTTTGGTTTGGTTCGAGCCTAAAACCGACCCATGCGCCCCCTACTGTAATCGACAATTTAATAAATGAATCAAGGACATGCCTGCGGCTTCTGTGACGAGCACGATAAGAGGATCCTTTTCAACGTCGACAAAGCTCCATATGTATCGAAACATCTTTCGTGACATATACAAGCAAACCAAAACAACCACAACTTTCTGAACCAACTCCAAAGGCTCCATTTGATTATTCAATTAAACACACAATGCAATATGCAAATACACAATCCGTTTTACGAAACCAGTATTTATTTATAGAGAATGAATGAGTTAATTTATCAAAACCTGGTGGGCAAGGTAAAGAAACTGAAAACCCTGATTGAGGAATACCAAAACATAACCCATAAGCCATGCAACATAACATGATTAATGGAGGTAACTTCATTGTAGAGGAAGGTACATATATGGTGACTATGAATATGGAGTTGTAGATCACATGGGTTACAACTTTCACGTATGAATATGAAGTGTGACTCCATTGAGCTGTTTGCAATCCGCATATGTTGGTGTTTTGGAAACAACTATATATATGATTTAACATAAATAGGGAAAATTTATAAAACGTCCATGATATCAACTCATAAGACTTTGTCCATTTGAACAAAAACTTTCCAAAATTAAGTTTTCAAAATGAAAGTGGACCAATTTTCAACAAATTAATTGCATTAAATTAAGTTTTATTTTGAATATTATATTAATATAATTAATTTACTCTTATGTAATTTGTTTTATAACTTTTAGTAACAAGGTTTTATAAAGTTTCGAATTTACGGTTGTGAATCCTTACTTTTATCTACAAGTCGGCGTAAATTTTACTCAAAATCGAACGGGGTCAAATTTAAATCGAACGTTTTGACATAAATTTGACTAGATTCGATTTTGAGTAGAATTTATGTCGGTGCGTAAATAAAAAGAAACCATTGCAAACAGGGGCGGTTCTTTCTTCGGGGCGAACCGGGCCGCGACCCCACCATCTTTTTCGTTTAGTAGTGTATTTTTACCGAAAAAATTCCAAAAAAAAATTATATTTATTAAGTCCGGCCCAACCATGCCGCCCATTTATTAGATAACTCAACCGAGAAGCATTCACTTGTTTGACCCTCTATTATCTCTCTTTGAGTATCTAAAGTTAAAAAACAAGAGTGGGAATTCTTCGTTGTTTTTTCCGGTAGCCTCCGACGTAACAGGGAGGAGGAGGAGGAGGTTTTATTGGAATATGGGCTAAAGTTATAATATATATATTTTTTTCTGCTCGTTGTGAAAAAAGGTTTACAAGCCTACTATGCAGGGCTAGGTTTGCTAATTACCATTTTAATTATTTATTTCCAATTTCTATAGCTAAATATAATTTTGCATACTCTATATTACTATATTAGTTAAAAAGTTGGAAATGAGCTTTGTTTTTTATAAATCAAGTTTACTGCATATTGCTGTTAAAAAAAGTTTACTGCATATTATTAAATAAGTTATTAAATTTGTCCTGGATTTATTTTATATTTATTATTTATATACTTATTGTTTTGTTCATATCTTTTGCATTATTTGATTGTGCAATAAAAAATAAAATACTAATGAAAATAATAATAATAAAGTATTCAAGTAATTTAATTATTAAAAAAGAAAAATATGTTAGTTATCCAACCTTGTGTAAACCGATTAGTTATTATTCGGTTGAACTCGAGAATCACTAAGGAAACATTAGGCCAGAGGCTCTTTGGTAAAGTTTTCATTTACTTAACTTGTGTAATGTACAATAACGAATTCAATACATTTTTATTTTGACCCTTCAAGTGAAAACTTCTGGTTCCGCCATTATAAAGGAATTATTTTTTTTGAACAACTTATTAGCCAAGGTCAATTAAACCTATTACCCTAACCTTTGATTGATAATCGAACAGAGATTGGGCGCCATTGGAGTCTTGAAATCAATTTGCAACTTTAGACTTTTGAAGAGGCAAGCCAGGAGCTGAGGAGCCCATACGATTTGCAATAAAAGCAATTAAAAAATCAGGTTCCCAAAAGCATTTCATTATTTGTTTTTTTTTTTTCAATTTTGTAGGTTAAGGTTTGGATTTATAGCTTAAATATTTGTTGTTACCATGTTAGGTTAATTTGTTAAATATTTGTTGTGGTTATGTGTTAGGTTAAACCATGGTAAAGTCGAAAATGATTGACTCTTTTTTTAAAAGAAAGGTTGATGTTAATCTAAAGGAGGAGAATAACTTGGTGATTTACATCGGAAAAAAAACTTGCTGAAAATTTTGATTCAACATCCGTAGTTGATGGGTTCAAAGAGCTTAAAAGTCGCCGGGCTGAGTTATGATTCTTTTTCAGGTATCATTCTTCTCCTTGCATCTTGTTTTTGTTTGTTTAAAATATTGATTTCTTTTGTGTAAGAACGGTAATTTGAATTATTGAATTTAAATTTAAGTTATTGAATTGATATTTGAGTTGAATGATTGAATATAATTTTTATTGTTTGACCCGGTCCAAACCGGATTGCTGACTTGAAACATAGAAGTAGGGGAAACAAAAATTTTTGGCTATCGTGAATTTCGGCCCATTCATACTAGATGCTCAATATCCGTCTTTGATTGCAAAGGTGTATCCGAAAATTTTTAAAATTGTGTATTTTAATCTTTATACAAGAAAATTCAAAATATAAGATTATGTATAAGAAAGAATTACTGTAAGTTTAAGAAGGAATTTTTAACTTAATTGATGATCTGTTTGGAAATGAATAACACAAAACGAAAAAAGAAATAAAATGAAAAAGTATGTATTAGGTGGTAATAAATTAAGGTTACGTATGATATTACGAATGTAAACTACTTCACTATCGGTACCGAATTGATGTCAAATTTTAAGTTTTCAGTACTGATATGGTTTGATATGGTACCAACATTTCTCAAATTTTGTATGAAATACCGATACCGTATCAATACTGTACTGGTACCAAACTGAACATTTCAGTACCGGTACCAAATATTTTAAAATTTCGAGATTGATATCGGTATCATCCCGAACTCATCCCTAACACCAACAATAACTACTTCACATATATAGCCAATATAGTTGGCTATTTACTAGACATGTGGTATAAATGTGGATGGTTGTAAGAAAAAATAGGAACCAATTGTATATGTATGGACATTCTGGGAATTATCGTTGTTTATGAACAAATCTTTGACTCTCTTCACACAAATTGTTACACCCAGATTTAGGGCTTAGGCGTGTGACTCATAAGTTGGTACATGTTTTGTAAATATATCAGAGTTTAAGGTCGTAAAGCGGAAGACTTTGTTTAAAATATTATTATATTCAAAAGACGGATTTTAAAATACTCGTTAATTTGTTCAGAATTGTTTGGATAATAAAACCATGATTTACATTATTTTAATAATAAAACGTCCATTGAGCCATCAGATCGTCTAACGGCTATCCTTCATCTCCAAACACCTACTCTTCATTACCTGTAAAACAGTTATAAAATACGTCAGCAACACATGCTGGTGAATACGCTGACACAAAATATTTTAATACTGAGTTATCCCCTCGGGTATCTTATGACCTGGCCCATCGTGGCTTAGGAAACAACCAAATTAAATTTACTATTATAAACATCTAGTTCTACTTGAAATCTCTCAGCGATACTGCAGCATCGAGATCTTAGCAACTATCAATATACACGAGATAATCCCCTCTCGGACATTACTTAGGTTCGGCCCAACGTGACGGAGGCATTAGCAAGTGTGGTGCGGTGTGCCCACCGTCTACCCACATATGTAAGAATCCAAACAAACGTATACAATAGCCTAAGGGCCAGCGATTACTTTTGTTTATAAAGTTTTAGGGATATAATCCCATTGTAAACATTCACAGACTTGTTTTATAAAAAGTTGGACGTATTCACCTTTTCTTCTTGTTTGGTGTTTCTCACCGATTTGTCTTGTTACCTTGGACCTATAGTACGAGAATAACGTTTTATAAGTACTAGATCAACGATATAGCTTCAGACCTTTAGTCCGACTGCATAACCTTTACCTTGACATTTATCTCTTTTATAAAATATAAGGACCTCTAGTCCTTTCTTTTATTAATCATTTATAAACCACGTTTCTTTTTCATGAAGAAACGTACATTTCAATTTCTTTTATCATAAGAAATATATATATAAAGAAATAATATCCCATTAGTAATCTTGACTTATAAAAATCTATTTTCTTACTTTATTATATACTCAAGGTATAGGCTATATCCCCGACTAGGATCTAAGCCATTTATAATATAATTATCGGGCAGAACCCCTACCTTGTATGGCTTATGAAATGCCTATGCTCTACTTGGATCATACTTCTACTTGAAGGAAAGTCGAGAGAGTAACGATGTAGAACTCTAGCACACACTTCGAGGCCAAAAACATCGGAATATCGACATATCGGGGTTATGGCACACTTATCGAGGTTTGTGTGTGTGTTTTGGAGTGTGAGAATGGATGAGAGGCCCCCATGGCTGCCCTATTTATAGCGAAAATCCTGCAACTTCGAGTATCGCGAAGATGCAAAACTTCAAATATGTTCATTTTCAGTCCTTGATCTTTTGGTAACTTTCCATATCTTGATCTCGTCTCATCATACAAAGGAAGTGCAAAGTGCGCCATCAAAGCGCCACATTGCACCTATTGCCCTTCACCTGAGCCCGAGCCCCAGTGGCGGAACTTGAACAGTTACATTGGAGGAGCAAAAAATTTTAAATTAGTCATAAGTTCATACATATAAAGCAACCAATTTTTTTTCATCAAATAAAGAACATAAATCCCAAAAAACAACATGTTCTTTCACATAAATGAATGTTAGCTTTCGAATATGAGGGACAAAAGATATGAAACATAGCATAATTACAAAGTCATGGGTTATATATTCTACTTCTGAACCGAAAACCCGGGGGGCCACAACCCCTCCCCGCCCTTAATAAGATCCGCCCATGCCGAGCCCGTGCCCGTGCGCGTGCGCGTCGGGTGCGAAACACCCTCCGCTAGGACTAGGGAGAGTGATTGGCCATATAAGAACATTATCATGGAAAGTTCCCTCCTTATAAAGTGCTTTATTTTCTTTACCACTTTTCATGTGGGATAGAGTCTCCTTACTTCATTCCCTAACATAAGTTATTTCCATTTTTTTGTCTTACTTTACTCATTATTTATACCATGAATATTTTTAGTCCATCATTTTTATTATTGTCAAAATTGGACCATATAATTATTTATTTATTTTTCGTGATGTTACAAAAATGAACATTTTGAGAATCTGACCTTCAAAATAGAGGGTGAGTAATGCGGAGTTTGATGATAGAAAACAAAATTATAAAAATAGTTTGTTATGGACTGTTGATGGAACAACAGAACACCATATGGATTTTTATCTTCTTCAATAACATTATTCCTAACTTTGTATATATTTAAAATCACGTAACCTGATCACGGCCCATTTAATTAATTTACGCAAATATGTCAAACAGATTGACGGGTAATAATCAAAATGTAAATGTCAAACGATTTTGAGTCTCATTTTGATATCACCGTGAAATTTCACATATCTCCATTTCGGGGAAAATCAGGGTTGCTAATTCTGGGCTAAATTCCTCGAACAGTAAAAAATACCAATCGAGTGTAGACAATAATGAAGGGTACATTTGAAAGGCACACTTCAAATCTATTAATCAACTCAAATGCACAAGAAAGAGAAGGTCTCCAAATCATGCACAAATAAGAGATTAAATGTATTAAAAGAAAAAGATTATTTAGGTTGCCAGGAATACAAAGGATATTGTCACACCCCAACTTAGGGTCTAGGAGTGTGACCAATAGTTGGTACCTGTTTTGTAAATATATCGGAGCTGATGGTTAAATTTTAGCGGAAGACTTATTGGTTTAATATAATATTAATTTACATTGAAAATCTACTTGGGAATTAAACACCTAAGTATAAGTTTTACAAAATATTGTTTTTAAATATTACAAGGATTTCATATCAAAATTGAGCCATCACACGTCGCGAACTTCTATCCAGGCCCGGCTCCCAAATTGGCTAAAAAAATTTGGCCCGAAGGCGAGTATAAATTCGGACCTAAAGACTTAAGTAAAATATAAAATTCGACAACTAATATAAAAGTAAATCATACGATGATAATGGTAATGTCAATACACAAAACATAAATATTGTAGCAAAAATAATCTAAATTACATACCTAAACGAAACGGGATGCTCTCTTAGCATTTTTTGAAGCAAAACTCTTGATCAAGTCTTGATAATTTATGCTTTCCAACACATCGCTCTCAATAGATATTAACGCCAAGCCGTCAAGTCTTTCTTGAGACGTTAATTCTTCCGTACGTTTCCTCTTTTTAAGTTTTTGACTACTCGATAGGTACTTGTATTTAGGAGGCATTTTTTTTGAAAAATATACATAGATATATATTAGTTAAATTAGTTAAATGTGTAATTCTTAGTCTTATTCAACAAACCAAGTAACCAACCCTTCTGCCTACAGCTTACTGTTACCATTTACTAATTTAGCAACTAGCATATAAATAACTTAACAACAAATCAACAAGACAACAATAATTCAATGCCCAACAAGACAACAATAATTCATATAATCTTAGTATCTTACGAACCTAAAAAAAACTCAAAAGTTAGGAGAGATGGAGAGTTGGAGAGCTGGAATGTCGGAGCCTCGGAGGGAGCCAAGAGACCGACGTAGCGGCGCTGTGGCGGGCCGGAGTGGACCGTGGACGGACTGGACGACGGCGGTAACGGTTTCACGGCAGTGGTTGTGGACTGTGGTTTAAGGGTTTGTATGTGTACATCATCTACGCCTCCTGGTCTCCTCCTAATTCATAATTTGATCAACATAATGGGCTATGGGCCTGAAACATATTTTGGGCAGGAAACTAGGAAAGTGTAACTGGGTTACTAGGCCTAATATTAAACCTAACAGCAGCTAAAAGAAAGAAGAACATTTTTTTTTAAATATTTATATATAATTTTTTAAAAAAATTTTCGGGTCTAGGTCCGTCGACCACCCCGCCCTTGCTAATGGCCGGCCCTGCTTCTATCTTCTTGACGACTCTAATCCTTGCTAATTATATCAAACTTAGTTACCTGCAATGGGGAATAAATACGTCAGCTATGTGCTGGTAAATCGTTATGACTCTAAAAGCATTTAAATAATAATCATAATACAAATATAGTTTTCTTGACAAGCTCAGCAGATATATTACTATACCCGGTATTTGTAACACTGCCCTACACACACACAAGTCTCCGAGCCACGTAGCCCATTCCGGAGAACTTAAATATGACCGTTAGCCAGCGGCCACGTAGCCTTTGATTGTATAGGCTTAACAGTTATGTTTGGATCCAGACACATGTGTATTCGGTCTGAGTTATTTTATTGAAAACCCCTCTAATAAAGTTTTAGAGATCACGTAATCTCATGTAAATGTTTGACTGACTCTATAAGACAACAACCTGTCTATCTTATAGGGCATAAATTTGTTTGACTGTTTATAAAGGTTTAACGTATTCACCTGTAGTGTCGGTGTGATTGATTTGAAAAACCTTTCTTGATTGCAACTGATTGTTAACCTATAAACAAATAGGTTTGAATGATCACCTTGATGATGTTTCTTGATTAGACTGTAGACATTAAGTCTGGTTTTAACCTTGATTAGGTTTGTGAATGTTTGAAATCATATTTGTATTTGTGTGACGTTTGGTATAGCATGCTTTGGCCTAATAGAGTCATCACGTTGGAAAACTTCTCTATGTAAGTAAAAAGGTCCCGCGGTTGATTGGTATGTGTACGAATTACTTTCCTTAGGCAAGAAGAGTCTACTAATGATATCCCCCTTCCAGTTACTATATGCCCGTCAAAATATAGTTTTGTATAATATTACTTTTATTAAAGTAATTTTATTGAAAATTGTTTGTGAATGTTTTGAAAATCATTTCAAGGTTAAAAGCCATAGCCTTGACTATTATAATATGATTAGAGATAACTTAAACTTAGATCCTACCTTAGTGAATGTACGGGAATGCTAGTACTAAGGCAGAATGATTGCTTGTTTGGCAGAACCTCGCTCCTACTCGCTTAATTGATCTACGGGTGTCAAAACTTCGATACTCGCACGGAATTTCAAGGAAACAAGAACTTGGAACTTTTTGGTAATTTGGCACGTTCTCCAATGTTAAGTGTGTGAAGTGAAGGTGAACGTGGGATGAATGAGCCTCAAACCTGTAACTCCCTTTTACAGGCAAAGTTATGGACACCATCGCGTAGCGCGATGGGCTTTCCCTTCGGCCATCGCGTAGCGCGACGCCGCAATTGATGAGGTCCAGCCACGTGTTGACACGCGGTTGGACATGTGGCCCTGATTACTTAATCCGGTCATCACGTAGCTCGATGCCCACATGATCTCGAACCATCGCGTAGCGCGGCGCCCCCTTTTTTCTGAATTCTGGGGAACTGCATTGCGTAGCGCGATGAATGATTCTGTCTACCCATCGCGTAGCGCGATGGGTCTCGAAAAACCAAAATTTTTATTTTACACCCCTCAAGTTTCAGAAATGCCATTTTTTAGTCCAAACTTGAATATGGTATTTCCGAGATGTTACAGATATGCACGTGAATAAGAAGACAATGACGTCAAACGGTGTTGGTGGAATCGTCACCTACATGATGGGTGAAGGGGTTGACAAATGGGATAAGATCATACGAAAACCATTTTATATTTCTCTTTTAACTCACCTCCAAACTGAAAACTTTTGCGATGATGTTTTCCGCCAACGCATCAGGATTTTTTTTAATAAATTATAAAAGCTATTTGCGTCATTTCATACCTTACTAATAGAACTACATATATAACTCAACTAGATTTTATCCCTCGTATTACGGGGTTGTTTTACATTATTCGTTTTTAATATTTATATATTTATATTTGGATTTTAATTTTATTTATTGTGTTAATAATTAATATACTTGAGGTTTGACGATAAAATGGTTTCACAAATAAATGATATGTTATAATCCGGTTTAAAAGCTATCTGGGGTTGGTGATACTCATTACCGTTCATTTTCTTTATTATAAAATTGTTTCTTAATTATAAATAATATCTTTTTTAAATAAAATAGGATATTAATTTTTAGCATGTCCCTATTTTATAGGATTTTCATATCAAATATTTTATGAGATTAATTTTTAATATAATGACATGTTATAACCTGTTTAAGAGCTATCTGGGTTTGGTGAGACCTTTACCCGTGAATTCGGGTCAAATGCGTGTGAAGCCTTCATTTACAAATAAAGCAATCTGATAGCTTGAGAGAATGGTTGTTTTACATTCTTTGTTTTTTAATATTTATTTTTTTGAATTTTAATTTTCTTTATTGTAAGAAAGTTAATAATATACTCAGGGTTTGATGATGAAATGGTTTCATAAATAAATGATATGTTATAACTCGTTTAAAAGTTATCTGGATTTGGTACCCATTTATGTTTTTTACTATAAAATTGTTTATTAATTATAAATAATATCTTTTCTTTTTAAATTGGATATTAAATTTTAGTATATCCCTATTTTATAGGATTTTCATATCAAATAAATGGTAAGATTAATTTTTAATTTAATGAGATGTTATAACCCGTTTAAGAGCTATCTGGTTTTGGTAAGACCCATACCCATGAATTTGGGTTAAATCAATGAGAGACCTCCATTTAAAAATCAAGAAATCTTGTGACTTCCATAAAAAAGGGAGCGTTCACGTCGCGACACACCGGAATTTTGGGTTTTAGTTTATAAATTTAAGTTACATTGTTATGCTATATTAGGCCCAATCACGTAACTTAAAAAAATATTTTAATTTAATATAAGCGATTGATTAATATAACAGAAAGAAACTGAAACAAAACCCTAACGCCACCGGAAGCAAGCGGCACCGATCCTCCCCTCACTGCGTCAGTTTTACTTTTCAAACATTCCGATTTCAGATATCATAAGCTTAAAAGCCACTATTATTATTAATTTATTGTGTTGTTTATGTGGCTAAATTAGGTTGTATTGTAATGTTGGACTGTGATGTAGATACAGCCTTCATTTGAATCAATTTAGGTTTAATCTGTTATCAACTATTTGTTTATTAAGTTCGGTTAGTGCTTGTACTGTTAGTGATTTTATATAGTGGATAGGTGTTAATTTTAATCTCAGTTTTTTTTTATTTTTTTGAAGTGAAATCACATAGTAAAGTAAGATCAAGTAGTGTTATCAGATATCTTTTTCTTTCGGTAAGATCAATTAAATTTGTGCTTCGGTTTTTCGTGTTTGCAAGGTTAACCTCAGGCTTGCTTTTGACAGAATGTAGATAGCCACTATAGTTAGGTTATTTTAAGGCATTTGTGTTGTATAATTGATCAATACACAATTACATACATCATAGTTATTCAATGCGATAGGCGCACTCAAGGCAAACAAGCCTCCCCCAGGCGTTCGGTGCAAAAAAAGCGTGGGCCTGAGAGAAAAAAGCGCGCTTAAATAAAAAAAAATTCACAAACAAAATTTATAATGTCAAACAACACTTTATTCAAAGACCAAAACAGTTCAAAAGCACAATCCTCAACCATAGTTTCCAAAATCATATGAAAATCCAAAATAACCAAATTGTTCATACTCAAAAAAATCATAAAGTAATAAATATAAAAACGAAAGCCAAAAGATCTTCATCAATCAGATGTGCCATCAAGTTTAATTACATCTTTAGCTTCCTCCACTTGGTCCTCCTCTGAATCTTCATCCAATTAAACTTCTTGAAGTAGAATCCTTTGAAGTTGAAGGCTGTGAAGATCTCGTTGCCCTAACCTCGCCCGCTCCACTTGCATCTCCTACTAGATTCCATGTCAAAATCTCCCTCATCATTGAACACCTGGTCATCATCCATCTTCCCTATTAGCCACTCATTGCTATGATCGATACCATTCGATGATATTGCGTCGTTGACAACATCCGAATCACAGCGATTCTTGATCATGTAGTTGTACTTAAAGCACACAAGATCATGCAATTTTGGTGTTCAAGCCGATTCCGTTTCTTTGAATGAATCTGTTAAAAATGAAAAGTGTTGGACAATAATAATCAAACTTTTTAAATAAGTTAAAAGGGTTAGATCTTTTACATGCTTAAATGTGCTCCAATTCCTTTCACATCCAGATGCACTACATGTTAGGCTAAGCACCCTAATAGCTAATTGTTGTAAATTACGGGTTCTTTTGCCATATAATTTCCACCACTCAGCTGCCACATATAAATATATAATGACATTCAACATGTATCATATATATAAATAAAGAATAAATAAATAATAATTAGATAAAAAGTAAGATAACTTACCTGGAGCAATTTTACCATGTTGTCGTTTTGCAGCTTCTAAACCGAAAAAAACGCTCTTGGTTAATCCACTGAATCAACTCAGCCATTATCAAATCTTGCTTGGCTTTTTAGGGACAAGCTTATTGATGCAAGCATGCAAACCAAGTGACACTTCTTTGTCATTCTCAATCTCCTCATTATAGCAATAAAATACTGGGTTGAAGTAGTAACCCACCGCGTGCAAGGGATGGTGAAGTTGATTGTTCCACCTTTTGTCAATATCTTGGACACGATCGAGTACTCATTGCTATTTTCTCCCAAAGCTGATGAAATTGCAAGTTTAGCCCTTTCCATGGCTTCATGCACATAAACCATAGCAGGTTTCTTCTCGTTGTCGACTAGTTTAAGCACTTTCACCAGAGGTCCCATGATTTTGAGAGTGAGAAGTACATTTTTCTAGAAAGTAGGAGTAAACACAATGTCATAGCTCTTACTCCTTTACGCTCTTTAGCCCATTTCCCGTTCGTCCACTTCTCACTTGCAAACATGTTTCCCGACGCCGACTTTTGCTTTTGCAATCTTTGTAATGTGAGAAATGGTGTTGCAAACCTAGTTACTCCACATCTTGCTAATTCATTGTTTTTCGTAAATTCTCTCATCATATTCAACACAACTGTATGGTTATAAATATAACCAACAAGGAAAACACCCTTTTCAATTGTTGTTCTCCCTATTGGAATCTTACCAATAACTTCAAGCATAAGATCCAAAGTCCAAACAATGTGCTGCACAAGGTGTCCAAAACAGAGTTTTCCTCTTTTCCATCAACATTTGGCCTATAATAATCGGATAAATATAATATGAATGATAAATATAGTTGACGGAAAATATATGCAACACGAAAATTTATACTAACCTGCTAACTTGAAGTTGCTCCCGTTATCTGTTATAATTTGAACAACATTGTCTTCACAAATTCATTCGACAAATCTGTCAAGAAGCTCGAACTATATATACACACGATTACGGTTATCTCGGACTGCGTTCTGGAAAAAGTAGCCTACTTGAGAAAGAAGGGGTGGGCACTCTTGTCTTTCAACCCCACTATACTATTCATAGTTGCAGGGCATTGTGTACTTACAGCCTCTACGATAAGCAAGTGATTCGGGCCGGTGCTTGGCGAACGGAACGGTTCACTTTTCATCAGTCTTCATATAAGAGGAAACGTCAGCGGACTTCATAAACACAGTTCTCTTCGAACTATTGACCAAAAAGTTGATCAAAGTTCTTTGCTTTCTATCCGTCCATCCGTCTGACATAATAGAGCATCCAAACTTTAACCACTCAGGTTTTTTCTCCTCAACCCACTGGTCCACCTTCTCTACCTCATTCTTAAGGAGAGGAACTCGTAATTCATGGAAGCTCGAAGGCTTTAGATGCGGCCCGTAGTTCCCAACAGCAGCGAGCATCTCTTTAAAACAGTCCATATTAGCTACACTGAAAGCAATTTTTGCTTGGTAGAAGAAAGTAGCGATGGTTTGTATGGTTCTGCATCGCATCTCTTTATCACAAGCATCATTAATACTTGTTTGAACCATTTTTCCTTTACCTATGGACAATAATTGAAATAAAAAAATTTACAAAAGCAAACAAATATTAAGAACAAAGAAAGCATTACAAACTAAAGTGAACAATTTTTACCTTTCGTCACAAACATGTCCAGTGGTCCTTTCACATTAGACTTTTGTTTTATTCCTATTCCACCGATTACGATTCCGAGCCTCTTGTTTTGATTGTTGGATATCTCAACTACATCATCCTCATCAGCATCGTCTTCAAATTCCATGTCACGTAGGCCCTCGTTAGACTTCTTTGACTTCTGGCTTTCAACATACGCCTTTAACTCCTCTTTCACATTTTTAGGACACTTATCACAATCTTTAACATTCCTGTTGCCCCAATTTGATGCAACTTCGCTCTAAATATCCCTGTTTTGGTACTCTTTTCACAGAATTTGCAGGTGACAGTGTTTTTGTTTTCGGGGGTTTTCAAGTTCTTATACTTCCATCCTGGATCTTTTCTGGATTGTGATGATCCAACATCTCGTTGAGAAACCATTGTACTGTTTGTCAGTTAAAGAAACAAAACAAAAAACCATTAACAAGTTGGACTAAATTAACAAATAGAATATTACTAACCTCATAATCAAAAACAAAAATTATATATATATATATATGTATATAACCTATTTTCTTCTGTTAGGAGGCTTTGTAATTCTCTAATTCTTGCTATGTGATAAGAATAACCAATACGCCGTTCATTATAAAGAGAGAGATTAAGATTTAATTATGTTAATCCCATGAATTTTGGGTTAGTTGTTGAAGGTATTAATTAAATAAAATCAAGGTAAATAAAAAAAATAAAAAAAATATACACATGCCGTTTTACCTCCTATAATTACGAATTTAGTCAACCAAGTAGGTCCACATGCGCCTCGCCCTAAAATATCGCCTAGGCGCCTAGGCGATGCGTTTTTGATTACTATGACTTGCATAGGATCGTTTGAGCTAATTTATAGGGCAACTTTGCAACTATTGAATTCAAACTAATACATAGATATTAGATACACCACTTTGGTTGAAGTTAATCTCAGGACTTTAATCTTCCAAAACTGAATTAGATAAGGAAATAGGCTTGTTTACTCACAAATGGAGATAAAACAAAGGAATGCTTCAATGGTGGGAGATTAGTCATATAACTTGTAAGGAGGCACATAGCACTATTTTCAATCTTTGATCCATAGTAACGTGGTTCGTTGGTCAACTACGAATTTCGTTTGGATCACACGTACCAAAACACGGTAGGAACACGCTTTGGGTTTGCGTTTCTGATCATGAAATTGGTGTTCCAAAAATAATTCAATCGTACTTGATGCTATTGGGATCGTGAACTCCTTGATTTCAAAACACGTACTGTCACTCCATGGCAACATCGAACCGGAATTGTCTAGTCACACTGAGCTTGTAAAGCTATTGGCGTTCCCAGAAATTCAATTGAAAGGTCCATCCAATTTCGGTTTCTCATTACGTATTCAAGCCTATATCAGGCTTCCCTCCAATCTAGATTTCTATTCAATTATCCATTCCTGAATCCAGATTATGTTGCTGATTTCCATTCTAAATTTCTATTCAATCATGGTATGTGGAAAGAAAAGAAGTTTTTGCCTATGAGGAAGATGATGGAGAGTTGGACACTAGTCAGAGGTAGGTCAACATGATTTTGTTGATCTTGACGATGAGGTAGACACCCAGAACCAAAATGCTGCTGATAAGCAGTCACAAGGTAGACTTGGCCAACGACATTCCCATTCACTTTACTTTTGATTTCTCGTATAGTTTTCTTGGTCCATTTGTGTTACCTCTAGCTTCTCTTATTTCCTTTTCTCCTTCCTTCTTAGTTACTTTATATTTTTTGTAGGCAAAATACTGCAATGATTGAATCATTATCTTTTGTGACATACTAATTTAGTACGCAATGACAACCACATAAAGTAGATGATAAGTCTTTATATGATGAAGTCAATTTGATAAGTGCTGGTAGTAGTAAAAGCCACAAAGTGTGGATTTATAAACATTGCAATAATAAGTGTACAAGTTCCTACACTCAAATACACACATTTTTTTGAAGCTCCATTAGGGAAAAAAAGGGTTGAAGTGTCTTGCTCTAGTTAAAGACCGAGATAGTTACGAACGGTTGCAAATGATGAAAGAGGCCGAGAAGCTAGGATTTTCTAAATCGTTGAAAAGCTCAGCGGTGACAATTAAACATAATTTAGGCTTTAAGAAACCGATAGATTGATCTTTTTTGATAATGGAGAGAAGCACGATTGATTTAAAAATCACGAGGGCTTTATGATTCCATTTAACGTTTTACGTAATCCACAATTTCAGGAAATCATAAGTGCAATAAGAAAGACAAATGAAGGTTATAAAGCGCTATCTAATGAGAAGGAAGAACTCTTCTACTAGATGAATGTGTTAAGAGATGTGAAGAAGGATCTAACATGATATATAGCTAATTTCTAACGGTACAACTACATGGTCTTAGATCCTTCTCCTCTCTGACACATTCACATTCATCTAGTTGGACGGTTCTTGCGTTCTAACTAGATGACGCTTTATAACCTTCAGGTGCATTTTTTATTGCATTTATCATTTCTTGAAATTGTGAATTATGCAAAACGTTAAATGGAATTCCGTTTGCACATAAAGCCTTCACGAATTTTAAATCAATCACTCTTCTCTCCATTATAGAAAAAATTGATCTACAGAGCTTTTTAACGATTTAGAAACTCCTAGCTTCTCAGCCTCTTTTGCAACCGTTTGTAACTGCCTTGGTCTTTAACTAGAGTAGGACACCTTTTAATTTCAACCTTTTTTCCCAATCGAGCTCCAAAAATGAGTGTGTATTCGAGTGTAGGAACTTGTTTTACTTATTATTGCAGTGTTCAAATACACACTTTTAGCACCTCCTTGGTCGTAACTATTGCTTATCGGCATTCTGGTTCTAGTTGTGTTCCTCTTTGCCAAGATCAACAAAATCATCTGACCCTGGCTCTGATTGCTGCTCAACTCTATCATCTTCCTCATAGGCAATACTTTTTTTCCCCAAATAACATGATTGAATAGAAAATGAGAATGGAGAGAAGGCTTGAATACGCATAAATTGGAGGGACCTTTCAATTGAATTTTTGGAAACGTCAATGGCTTTACAATTTCAGCAGGTGTTTCCAATTTCGGTTCGATGTTCCCGTTGAGTGGTGGTACATGCTTCAAGATCAAGGAATTTGCCATCACAATAGCATTAGGTATGGTTGAATTAATTTTTTGGAACACCAATTTTAGGACGTGAGCCCAGAACGCGTTTGTATTGGATTTTGGTACGTGTGATCCAAAATGAAATTTGTAGTTGACTCAACGAGCCATGTAATTATGTTGTATTGTAAACTATTCAACTAAAAACTCGGAACAATCTCAAAAGAAAAACTTTTTTCTTGCGCATTGGCAATTTGTGCTGTATGACTAAAGAAGCTTTATAATCACACACATCTCTCTTTCACACAGCATCCTATTCTTGTAAAGATGATACAAAACAGAAAATGATGAAAAAAAAGTTCGATGCTCTAAATCTCCACAGCATTAAGGCCAATTGAGTGTTGAAACAAAATCAGTTAAGACCCAACTGAATTTCTAATTTGAATTTTTAAAAACTGATTATTGTTAGCTTTTGACACTCATTGATGTTTTAGTTATATACTTTTTTTGGCTTGAATGTTCTGCTGCAATCTGTGAGTTGTTTTTTAGTGTGGATTGATGAAGCCTAATGAGCTGTCAAAGCGAAAGTATAGTTTCTAATTGGATGGCGTGTTGAACGCATGATTTCAACTTATTATTGTTAAAATGTTCTATTTTGATTCGTCTTTGATGTTATACTTTTGTGCATTATCTGTATCCAGTCATCTGCCTAGATAACTATTGCATATGCCTCTAGTTTTAGACTCAAAAGTAGGGATGCAAACAAACCGAACAAACATGAACAATGCCTTGTTCATGTTCTTTTGTTAAGGAAATAATGTGTTTGCGAACGGTTCACGAACACTTATCGAACGAGATTTTATGTTTGTGTTAGTTTATTAAGGAAATGAATGTGTTCACAAACGGTTCACGAACGCAAATAAAAAATCGCCGGAGCCTACAGATTGAGGTCGATGTATTCATCAATGTGAATGATAAGGAAGGAAATGGGAGCAATGAAAAAACAATGTGAAAATATGGTATACTATTTTATGTTAGATGTAATAAATTTAAGAATATAAAATGTTTAGACAACATAAATAAATGTACAAAAAACTTTGATGAACAACATATAAAAACGAACATAAATGAACGATCATGAACACATTACCAAACATTCACGAACACAATAAACGGGGTTCTGTTCATGTTCGTTTGTTTAAATAATCGAACGAAATTTGTTGTTCATGTTCGTTTGTTTATTAAATGAACGAACATAAACGAACTTCCCAACAAACAGTTCACAAACCTTTTGCTGAATATTTGGTTGGCTTACAGCCCTACTCAAAAGGTTACCTTTGTTGAACGAAGAGAATATACAAGCTGAAAGCTTTCTGCATTTAACTTTTTCTTTTTATTTGTTTTGGTCAATAACTAGGATATTTAACTAAATGAAACCAATGTGTTGCTGAGAATGGTGTTAGGGAATGCTTCAAGTTGTGTACCCAGAAATCAAAGATTAAACTTGCGTCTTAGGCCGCTTAAAGTTTGTCGTGATATTTATAATTACCAAGTTGATTGCTGTGCTATCTTGTTTTTTACTTGTGTAAATTTAACATTTTGTGTTTCCAATAATAGAATTGTAGAAAACCTTTGTAAGGACCTACCATAGTAATTAAAGGCGTAACTCCCGGGCGCCTAGGCGCAATTTTAGGGCGAGGCGCACATCCAGCGACTAGGTTGACTTAAGTTGCAATTATAGGAGAAAAATCGCAAGTGTATATTTTTTTGATTTTTTTATTTACCTTAGATTTTATTTGATTAATTTCTTGAACAACTTACCTAAAATTCATGGGATTAACAAAATTAACTCTTAATCTCTCTCTTATTAATGAACGACATTTGGTTATTCTTATCACATCTCAAGAAGACGATTATAGAGCCTACCGGAAGAAAAGAGGTTAGTAATATATATATTTTTTAATTTTTGTTTTTGATTATGAGGTTAGTAATATTCTGTTTATGTTAATTTAGTTTGTTGTTTTGTTTATTTAGTCCACTGTGTTAATGGTTTTTTGTTTTGTGTTTTTAATTGAGGAACTAACAATGGTTGTTCTGATTGATGAAGATCTTTTGGCATTCGTTTTCATATTTATTACCTTTTGTTTTTTTTGCTTTCGATTATGAACAATTTGGTTATTTTGGCTTTTCATATGATTTTGGAAACTATGGATGACGATTATGCTTTTGAAATGTTTTGGTATTTGAATAAAGTGTTGTTTGCCATTACAAATATTGTTTGTGAATTTTTTTTATTTAAGTGCGCTTTTTTTCTCTCAGGCCCACGCTCTTTTTGCGCCTAGCACCTTGAGGAGGCTTGGGCCCCTTAAGTACGCCTATCACATTTAATAACTATGGAACCTACAGGGTTAACCTTAGGGGTTTCGAGCTCTATTTCTAAAGCTCGAGCTCGGCTCGTTTATTATCTATTAATTATTCTTTTACTTTATTTATATACATTTTATGTTTGCTTATAATTTTAGTTTTTATTTAACAAAATTTTTTATATTCAATTATTTTTAATCATTATATTACATATGATAATAATAATAATAATAATAATAATAATAATAATGTAAATGTATTTAATAGATTAAAAGATATGGCTCGTTTAGGCTTGTGGGCCTGCTTGTTTAGACTTGGGAGCCTACTTGAGCTAGATAATTGAAGCTCGGGCTTGGGATCAGGCTCGTTTATTAAACAAGTTTTTTTTGGGCTCGAGATCAAGCTCAGCTTGTTTAAGCTTGGCTTGGTTCGATCTTTTAGCGAGTGGATCTTGAGCTCATGAGGGCTCGGCTCATGTACACCCTAGTTACCCTTATACACAAGCACACATTTTATATTTAGTATTACGTGATAAGTAAATCGTTATTAATGTTATTGCAACCAGTCTAGGTTTTATTCTTGATGAAAATTTGTATTTAACAGACTAAAAATGGACGATACAATGAAGCAATTCCAAGAAAAGCTGATCGAGATCGAGACTGAAGCAGAGAATCTTCTACTTGCAAGGCATCAGGTAACTAATAACATGTTTTCATCACTTTTAGTTTATTATTTTCTCATGTGTTACAAGTTCATAGATTAGTAATTACAGTTAGTTGAGAATGATAGAATGAGAAATGGGAACCGGAAGCATTGACTGCATTAAGGAAGCGAGCCCAGACCACAAAAACAAGCGTTTCTTCACCTTTTGAGTTGGTGATGAAAGAAATTGATAAATCAAGGCCTTTAGTTAAGGAGATTTGTGCAACTTGTGGGAATCATGATTCTAAGGAAAAAACATGGATGGCGTTTTTTGGAACCGACGCGTATGCGCAGGTTCCATTTCATGCAGCTCATATGATATTGGAGAAAGGTATATTGGTTTCAACAATTTAACCAATCATTATGAAGTTACTACAATCATTAAACTTTATCAGCATGCCTAGTTTTCTCATCATCTAGACATTTAGTTAGTGCTGCTTAAAACTAACATAGGCAAACTGATCATTTTGTTTTTTCATTATATTATATTCAGAAAATGATTCACTAAATCACTGTTATAAGCCTATGTTTTTTGTAGCCTATATGCTTTGAAATTTTTTGATAATCTAGTGATACATCTAAAAGTAAATCAGGTTGGATAGTTTTTCAGTTGTAGCATATATACTTCGGTTCAGTTGGTAGCAGTAGGGTTGTTTGTGCAGTTGGTTTCGATTGTTCATACACTCCTCATTTTTACTAAAGTTTTTGATCATTTAAGAAAAAAACATGGATGATGTGATTATTGACCTAATTCAATAAAATTGAAAAAAATGTTTCTTGTTGGAAATCTGAATTTACTGATTGTAAATCAACTCAATTAAGTCTCTTAGAGGAATTTTTGGTAGAATAAGTATGCGTTATTGCAAGAAAATGCAAATCAGCAGTTGACTTATCTTCTAGTCAACCTGTATCAACCTCAATTTTTTCTATCTTTTATGTGGGCATCAATGAAACAATGAATCCGATCTTGTATCATCATAACATATATTAAATGGAACTGTATTTTTTGTTCATTGATTACAATTAGATACCGTTAATTATAATTATTACTTCAGTTGCATTTAGTCTGCGGACCAAGATAGGTATCTCTTAAGGTTTCTGGTTTAGTATATACTAAGGGTTCCCCACTCCATTCTAATTACTACAACATTTAGATGTTATCCCAGTTTCTTTTACATATTTATTTATTGAATTTCTTAACAATTATGCAGACTATTTGTTGGTTTATGTAGTTTGTTACATGCAACCTTACCCTTGTAGCATTCCCATGCCTACGTTACAACATTAACGCACTTTCAAGATTGTTTTCTTGGATTCCTTGTATAGTTATTTGAGTTACTTAAATTATGATGGCCAGTGTGCTAGTGTTTGAATTTGTTTATAACCCTTATTAGTTAATGTATGCAAAAGTTGAATTCCCACAAAGCTTCTTAATTCTCTTCTGTTTCTTCCGTTTCTCTGCTTCTATATAATTGTTACACCACATTTGACTGAAAGCGAATGTGAGTTCATAATTATGGGCATTGATTGATCAAATAGTTGATTGCTGTAACGTACCAAATAATAAAGCGTCTATCAGGCTATGTCTTTGTTTATTTTCTCATGACACTAACTAATTTTAACTCCTTGCCAGGTCATCTCATAATACAGTATTTAACGTTTGAATTCTCTTTGTAAGTGGTGCATGTTCTTGTAGAAATTATGCTTCCTTTAGTACACACAGACCTTCATGAATGTGATGGCCCACTTATTTAACTTGTATTTTACACACCAGGCAAAGTTGATTTAAGATGTATCACTATCTTTACCATGTATAGAAACGACCCACTACCGACATACATGCCAAATAACTGCTATCATCAATAATACAGGTCTGGCCTGATGAAAGACTAGTCTTATCAATGTTTCTCAACAGTACCATTTTATCGTATCCATTATGTTTTTATCAGCATGTGTTTTGCATTTATTAGTTAATAAATGAGTATTAAGTTTGTAGATCAAACGAGGCTTGATTATGATGTTAAGAAACTGCAAAGTTACGTAAAGGAGAAGTCTTTTTTGATATCGGAACAAGGGGTTCTTGCTGACAAGATTGGTCCCGGTGTTTTGAAGTCATTGGTGACGTTACAAGACAGACCAAAGTAAGTTTTGTTGACTTTATATCATGGTCAAATCCTTTTCTCTATTGATAACGTGTATTTTTAGGGGAGACAAATGGGCGGGTTGGGTGAAGACGGGCCTGGATCGAAACACCTCATTTCTAGTATGGGTCAGGCCATATGTATTAGAAACAAAATTTGAGCGTTTGGCCAGTTTCGTATTCTTAGCTGATTTTGTAACTGACCCATGTTAGATAGAACACAGCTCAAATTGACCCATCAAGCAAATGGGTCGAAATCGACACTTTTTTGAAGAGCCGAGTTATCACTTTCAACAATCAACATTAGTATAATTATTGTTATTTATTTATGGTGTTTGCAATCAAATTAACAGAATTATCAAATTCTTTTCTCGAATACACACACGCACACGCACACGCACACGCGTGTATAATTTGGTTTTTATATCTAAATAGCTTTCACCATTTAAATACTTATAAATCTGTAATCTTTAAAATCCTTTAACCTCTGGAATCCCGAGTTTACACGAGTCTGAGCTTATTTCATATACAATGTTGATAATTGTGTGTTCTAATTCCAACCCTTTATTTGGCATTCAGATAAAACGAACGGTTAAACTGTTTACAGAAGTAAACGTTTTCAACAAAGCGAATACAGAAGCTTATGTGGTGGTGAACCAATGAAAGTCTAGGTAAAAGGTCGAACGAGAATGTGCCTTTATTTGTTTAATCAGATGCCTGAAAACTGAAAACTACATGTGACAAAATAAATGGTCCATGCGGGCTAACTTAACGAGTCAAAACAGACAACCTCTTAATGCTAATTTGGTTGGATTTTATTAGTTTAAAACTCACAAACTCACTGACCAATGTTAATACATACCAACAATATGACTGATGATTATACTAATTTTCACTTTCATTGCCAAGAGCAGTTTCACTATAGCAAAGAAGTGGCTCCGCTTGTCCCTTCTTTGCCAAGAGTAATCTTACTATAACGGAGAAGTAACATCTATTTTTCATTTTTGCATTTCAAAATATTTTATAACATTATGATTGGAATAAAAATAAGTCATTGCTTGTTGCATGATTGTCCCTAGTCAAGTTGTCACACTTTGGAATTTTAACCTCTAATTTGCTTTATAATATAGAGATATAGATATTACAACAAATTGTATTTCTTTGGTTTAGTGTATGTTGGGGATTTTGTTCTGTCAACATCCGAAGTTTATATATAATATAAAATGGATCAAAGATGCACCAAAGCATAAACATATCGTTGTAGTGATGTTCTTTGTTGTGTTGATATACCAAACCAACCGTTGATGTATATACAATTGTTTTGACATATGATATGTCGCTTGTCGTTTATCTGTGGTGTTGCATGATTGAAGTGTCATATGTTGACAAACCATCTAGCCTTTTGATGAGGTCCATGTTAATTTAAAATTTCACCATATCATTGAAAGAGGTTTTTTTATTGGCTTCACCCTACTTCTAAGCTATGACACCTTTATTTATTTTAATTTGTTTTTTGTTTGTTAGTTTTGACACTAGGACTGAGTTACAACCTTACAACGACTAAGAAAAGTGTAGAATCTCACTCAGGCCATCTAAAATTGAATGATTATTGCTTGCTTGTTTTACTGTACGACCTAGTTATAATGATGGAAAACTGCACGACCAAGTTACAATGTAAAAAGAAGCGTAGAATCTCACTTGGCAGCTGAAACTGAATGATCAAGAGAGCTATGGAATCTCAAACGGCAACACAAGTTCGATATAACTTTTGTTGGTTTAATGAATGGGCGTTTTACGATGACAAATAAAGCTGTAGATGTCACTTGGGCAATCGAAATTGAATTATCAAGAAAACTATAGAATCTAACACGGGTGACACAAACTAAATGATTTTATTTTTTTAGTTTACCTTGCGACCTAGTTACAAACTTACGATGACCAAACGGTATAATCTCGTACGGGCAACAATAACTGAATGGTAAAAAGATCTATAGAAACTCAGAAAAAGACACAACTTAAATTCTTTTTGGTTTGCTTTACCTTACGATTGAATTACAGTGACCACAATAGAATTCCTACTGTTAACTGAAATTTGGATAATGATTAACGTTACATGTTTTTATATACTGTGAAGTTAGATTTTATTTTTATATTTGAGGTGATGCACTGATGCTGGTCTTCAAGTTTATCCATAACTGTCATGGAGTTAGTTTGGTTTATAAACATCTTCCCGATTTAAGTACATCTTGGACATGTTTGATGCTTAGTTAGCTACGGTGCTCATCACATTGTTAGTTTAGATATTATTGCTAAGGTGTCATAGTACAATAAACAATCATCATAGATCACCAAAGTAAAACTTTGTGTGGATCTTTTTCAATCCTTCGAGATGGAGATGTTGCCAAAGTAAAAAGAAATACTAGCATGTGATACATACCTACTTTATGTGTTTGTTTTATTTGTATTTATGGAGGTTCACTCTAGTCTCAGTCAAGACATCGCATACGTGTCCCTCTTAGATGGTTCGCTATAGACGTCACTGGGGGCTCCTTGGGGGGCAAAAGGCGCCGAACACCGCTAAGGAGCACGAAAGGTGGAGTCGTGAAAGGTGGAGGCGCGGACCCCACGATGGGCGCGGAAATGGTGAAAAGTGGTGGGGCCTTCCACCCAACCGCTATTTGACCGTTGTTTTTTTTTAATTAATTTAACTTTTTTCTATATAAATTCAAACCATTTTTCATTACTCAAACAAACTCTCAAATTTTCACACCATCATTTCATTCAAAACTCTCAAATTTTCACACCATCATTTCACTCTAAAACTCTCAAATTTCCACAATCATGAATCCGAGCTCAAACCCAAACCCGAACACAAGCTCGAGCTCAAACCCGAACCCACACTCGACTCAAATGTTGTGGGCTAGTTTGCTCTCAACTAACAATGACCCTAATGACCCTTTCTATGCCAACCAACATCGACCCGTAATGCCTCCACCCATGCAACCGTTTACCACCGATATGTTCTTTCGACTGCCAATGCCGTATATGTCTTCGCAAGTACCCGAAACCCAAATACCAGAACCGTAAGTTCGTCGTAAAGAAGTCATAAAAAAAAAGAATCCTGCTGACGGTCAAATAACTAATGAAAAGGTCGAAAGACAAAAGTAGGAAGCAAATGGGGAATTGGAGTTGACGAGTGCGTGGATTGACTTATCCAAATACTCAATTCAAGGTAAATTATAAAAATATATATATATATAATTTCATGTTTTATTTTTTTGTTGACTAATACTAAGCTTTTATATGTATTGAAGGTGACGATGGTAAACATACCCTTGAGTTTTGGGAAGAAATACGTACTAAGTTCTTTGCTACAATGGGTCGAGGTTTCTACAGCAGGAATGATTCCGTCTACAAAAAATGGAAGACAATACGCAAAAAAATAACCAACTTCAAGCATTCACACAAGCGTTACAAACAATAGAAAAAGCGGCATGAGCAATGCCAACGTAATAGAGGCTTGCTTAAAACAATACAAGGCCATTTATAATGTAGATTTCAATATGATGGAAATTTGGAGACAACGCACAAGCTCGCTAAAGTGGCATCCGGTCCCGACATCATCACCGCGACCGTCCAAATGGTCAAAGATAATGCCTACTTCGGCCAATCAATCGCCGTCTCAAGCCATGTTGGATGGTCGTTGTCAATTTAATCTAAACAGTTTGATCCCGAATATGTTTTTGATGAACCGGATGAGTTCCACGTCTACTAGGAAAAGATAAAGCCAGGGCAGCGGCTAGAGGTGGAGGATCTTCGTCTAGAACTACATCCTCAATGAGTTCCGAATTGAGCTCGCGCTTTGACAACTTGGAGCTTAAACCAAACGAGATTGCCGATGCTAAAAAAACACTCAAAAGATGAACTCACGAGAATGCATGAAGAAAGAAAAATGATGCATGTGGAATACAAAGCGATACATGAAGAAAGAAAAAAATTTTACTTGGAGCGGCAGAGCGAAAATGATTTCGAGTCTCGCAAAGGATCTATCGCATCTAGATCCGGTCACGCGGGTATTTTTGGAGAAAAAAAAAACAAGCATAATGGCCAGATATGCAAACGAGGACAAGGATGACGATGACGAATATTAGTTATATATTGGTTAATTTAAGTTGTTATGTTTTCATTGTTTTTTTTATGTTTTTTATTTGTATGTTTTTTTTTGTTTTTTTTATTTGTATGGTTTTTTATTTTTATTTATATTGTGTTTGTTTACAAAAATAAACAAATAAATAAAAGGTTTAAAGCCCCTCATCATAGAGGGCATCATAGGTTAGGGCTTCAAAGCCCCAATGCTCACATAGCACTGACATGGCACTGTGGAGGGGCTTTGATGCCCCCACCATAGAGAACAACCTTATCACCCGTTTATTAGATCTTGTAAAGGAAACCGTTACAAGTGCGCAGCGGTCTACACACTTGTTGATCCATTTGTGCACAATTGATCTACTTGTATTATTTTATAGAGTACTGGGGATGAATGAGCTCACAGAATGGTTCGACTCTTGAAGGACATGTAACTGAAATAAGGTTTATCATTTATGCTTTAGTAGAGCCGGAGATTGACGAATTAAATAAGGTTATCATTTCGCATGTGTTTGCTAATACATGCACAATAGTCAATAACATAATATACCTAACCCCTTTGTAGTTCTATTTACACTAGATTTTTGTTTTGTTGAGTTGGTGTTTTATGAATTAAATAAGATTATCATTTCGCATGTGTTCGTCAACACATGTTGACACATGCTCAGTACTCAATAACACAATAAACCTAGCTCCTTTGTACTTCTGTTTACACTAGATTTTTGTTTTGTTGAGTAGGTCTTTTTCATGTGTCCATTTTATTTGTCCCTAAAAAATAGTCACGCTGGTAAATTAGAAAACAGTTATTTGTGAACGTGAATATATCTATCTATACTAATAAAAGAAAATAATCTGGACACATGACATTCTGCGATTAATCCTCACTGTCAAATTCCCTTCCAGATCACTTTTCTTCTATTAATGGAAAAGAAAAAAATATCTTGGTTGTAAATATAGTATTGATTATAAATTAAACATAACATATTAATTGGTCAATCTCTATTGATTGAATTATTAATGCTATAAATTATATTGTAAGTATACTTAATATAAAAAATATTAATATATATAATAATTACGCGTCATAAAGATATTTTCTTTAAAATTAAAAAGTATATAAAAGAGTTTGCGTTTAAAGAATACACTAACATTTAATTTTTGAGCTATCTTCGTATTGAAAAAACTATAATAATTTTGTTTACTTTTTACAAATATCCAATGTTTAATAAGTCTTAAAAATCATAGACAAATTTTTCATTTTTTATATTTAGTATAAAACTATTGTGACAGTTGAATAACAGTGTGTTTATAAGGACATCATAAAAGCTGTTCAAAAAGAAAAATCTGATGTCTTTTTTTGTTTATGGTTTAGGGTATGGAGTGAAAAACATTTTTGTAAAAGACTTTAACTATATCTTTCATATTTAAAGACTTCATTGTTTTAAATGTTGCTTCCAGTGGTATTGCTTCATTAGTGTATACCGATGGTAGAACAGCTCATTCTCGATTTAAAATTCAAATACATTTGATGATATAAAGCAACTATATTGTAATATATTTTTTATATTAATTATCTTTTATTTTATTTGTATTAAATTATTCATTGTAGTTTATACATTAACTTGTACCGTGTGATACACGGGTTTCTAAAGCTAGTACCTTTATATAATAACTAGTAACAAGACATAATAATTTAATATATTGTTGTAAGAAAAATTATGAACCTAATAATATATATATTTGCGAGAAGTGATCTTAGTGCGATAAATACGAGAAGTCGTTCTAACCGATCAGGTTTTTTCTTTTATTTTTTTCTTTTCATTGAATCCAAGGATATAACAGTAAGATTATAATGTTTATATTTGATAAATATTAATGTGTCTGAAAGTTTCAGTTTAACTATTTAATTAATTTATGTCTTAATTTATTATATATAAATACATTAACATTATTTTACATTAATTTGTTTATAATTAATGTATTAGATCATATTAGTTTTTTTAATTTTGATTAATTATTATTTTAATAAAAAAACATATATATTCAACAAGATATTTCCATCCAACATTAAGATATATTGTTTGTTTATAAAAAATGTTTACCTATTTTTACAGCAATTTTAAAGCCGAATAATTATTCAGATTTTCAACATCATAGTTACACCAAATGGTGTCCAAGAATTCATTAAATCTGCCTCTTAATGTCAAACGACTTACATGTGACTTTCAAAATATTTTTTCTGTATAATGTAAAATTGCATTATGTAACTAAAAGTAAAATTGCATTATGTAACTAAAATGTTAGCAAATTAAACATACAAATTTACTATGTTAAGCGTATGGGTTAGCATTTTAAAACACCTACACATATCATGATACACCTATACATATCATAATAATATTAACAAGTATGTCATTATATATACAACACCTATACAAACCATGACAATATTCCTACACAATTATACGAAATCTACGCTACTTATCATATATACAATGTCGACATATTCCTACACATATATATACAACACATCCAAGATACACCTACACAGAGCATCATACAACCTACACAAATCATAATATTCTTACACAGTAAAAAACAATATAAAATAGATCATAAAACTATAATCTTCATACACCTATACATAGCATAATATTCCTACATAGCTAAAAACAATATAAAAATAGATCGGAAACCTACACAGATGATCAATTACCTACACTTCTAATAGTATTATAAAAAAACCACACTCATCATTAGTTACTTGCACATACAACTCAACAATCCATTATCAACTTGCTTTATATAAACAAAGTAAATAAAAATAATGATGAACTAATATGATATTTGTAGTAAGAATTTTTGGTATCTTAATAATTAAAACAATAATGTTTTAGTTATAGCAAAAAAAAGAAAAAAAAAAACCAATTGCACGATACAGATACACCTTATGACTACTTAATATGCAAAAGACGGTAATATATTTTTGTGAATGGAAGAATATGATTCTAAAAAGAAAATTGAAGATAATTTAATGCATATGTTTGTTTCCATTATTACTATACTAGGATAGAGACCGTGTGATACACATATGGTTAAAAACAACAAAACAGTTAGATTTAGTAATATACATGATAACATGCGTTATAGATTCATATGATATTAATAATGATAAACAAAATTTTACAATTCATAAATCTCTAAAAGCCTCTTTGAATATAGCATTGGACGTTGACTTAATTGTTTAATGATTTTCTGGTATTAATTTTAAGTGAATTAACAATATATCATTTATAAGTCAAGAAAACCAACACAATAACTACTTAAGTGGAGTTGGTAAGCATCTTTAGTTTGAAACATGAAGTCTTGGGTTCAAGACTTGTATATAGCATTGGACGTTGACTTAATTGTTTAATGATTTTCTGGTATTAATTTTAAGTGAATTAACAATATATCATTTATAAGTCAAGAAAACCAACACAATAACTACTTAAGTGGAGTTGGTAAGCATCTTTAGTTTGAAACATGAAATCTTGGGTTCAAGACTTGTATCACACAATAATTTATTTTTCAAAAATTTACATAGTGTTATCTTCATATGAAGATGGTTGTATTTGAAGAGAAACCGGGTCATGGGTTATAACATAGCTAAACGGGTTCATGCTTCATATTGTGTTTAGAAGAATAGATGATAAAATAAGAAACTGCTCACATGGCATCTATGATACCATGTGAAAAAATCATGCTGCTTTAATATATAGTTAGATTAGATTAGATTAGATTAGATTAGATGATAACAATGATCAATGTATGTTTTTTCTCAAAACTAGACAACTAGTACACATTGTATTTTTAGTTATTTTCAGAATTGTCATTATTACTATACACCTTTGATTACATGTAATTAATGGTCTAGATTTATTCTCGCACTTCTCACACTAATATTACTTCTCGTTTGAATCATTTCATATATATATATATATATATATATATATATACTTCTCTGGGTTATGTTAGAATAAAAACCCACTTGAGTTGTGAAAACTCTAGAAACCCATTCTCAACCACATGTTTTTAATTAAAGATTAAATCTTGTGTCCACAATTAAAGTTAATAAAAATGTAAAAGTTTATTTGCATTTTCCCTCTCCTGAAAACATATATAAAAATTACTAAAAAAATGTAGAAAAAAATAACAAAACATTTTTTTTATGTTTTCGATGTTTTGTATTAAATGTAACAACATATATTACATGTAACAAAAAAAAAACGATGTTACATAGGGTTTTCAGGGGTTTTCTCAACTCAAGAGGGTTTTCAAACTATACTTCTCATATATATATATATATAGGGAGAGGATCAAGATAGAACTCCTTCTTAAAGAGAGAACTAGAGAACTAATAAATAAATATTTTTAATTTAATTAAGAAAAATATTTTTAAATTTTCGTTTTTGCCTTTATTCTTATATTATGTTACCATTTACTCGAGAAATATATAAAAAAAAAAAAACTCGTTGTAGTGCACATATGCAATACATCGACTTTTTTTTATTGCATATGTGCAATAGTGTGTATTTTGATATGTGCAATAATGTTGAATAGCATATATGCAATTTTTTGTATTATATTAGTGCAATAGTGTTATATTATATACAAAAATACCAAAAAAAACAATATAGTGCATATGTGTATTAGTGTTGTATTACGTATTTGCGATAGTTTGTTTCGAGTACAATTATTAGTGTTTGTATTTGCATATATTCAATAGTGTGTATTGTATAATGCAATTGTGTTGTATTATATGCAATAAAACACTATCGTATATATGCAATACACATTTGTGCAAATATGCACTACATCGCCGGTTTTTTTTAGGAACAATATCATCTTATTAGAAGGAGGAAAGAAAAAAAAATCGTAAATTATTTTTTTAAAAATAGTTTTTATTAGTTTTTATTAGTTCTCTCTTTAAGAGGAGTTCTCTCTAGATCCTACCCATATATATATATAACACCTTGACAGGAAAATAATATTTCTTTCAAGAAAACATTTATTACAATTTTACATGATCAAGATAATCAAATATTTAGTTAAGTATAGCTTAGTTTTTTTATTTTTTCGCTTTTTTTATTTTTATTTTAAGGGCAAAACACTTTACATAAAAACACAAACATCAAAGCAAGGTGCTAAGATGAAGAGTAACAATACACATTAGAAGATGATACTGATAGTACATCAATTATTCCATGAAAGAAAATTAAATTCCGCCCTATTCTTAGTATGTAGGAATGAATTTACCTTAACCTTAATATTATCCAATATTTGTTTATCCCTTCATGATTGTTGTTAAAAATTCTTTTATTCCTTCCTTTTCATACGTATCATAACATACACATTTTAACGTGTCCCTCATTTTCTTGAACATCTTGCTGCTACCCGACATTCTTTGTGAAAAATTGAGTCTCTTTTTTAATCAAGCAAACTGCCTTTGCATATATATCCCACATCACACCTTGACCACATCTCAAATTTGACTTGCAAATTCACAACCCACACGCAAATGATTTGTGGATTCAAGCTTAGACCCGCAAGTGTCACAAACCTTAGTATTAACCAAAATAAGCCAACCCCATTTTAATCGATATCCTATCCAAACCCGCTTCTAACACAAAGGACTTCACTTTTTCTGGTATCAGTTTTATCCAATCAAATAAAAGATTATCATGAAAAAGCATCACTTTCTGATAAATCAAAACTCATAAAGCCCTTATTGAGAAATCACCAGTGGAATCCTCGGTTCAATGTCATTTATCGAGCCCATCCGATACATGATGACCATCAATGAGTGAAGAAGTAGGAGCCTTTCACCATCACCCGCCAAATTCACGTCGACTCATTGTAACATCTGAGTTTTATAAACTGAATAAACGTCGTTTTAGATATGTTTTTTTGTATATGTTATTTAAATTTGTTAATTTTTAATCATATGCTATGCGAGTATTGTTACTATGCTATGAACATTTAATAATTTATTTTGTTGCCAGTACCATATTTGTTTTTTTAATATGCTATTTTTTGTTGTTTTAATGGATCTATACAAGTGTCATTAATGTTATTATGTTGACAGATTAATTTACAGCATGTACAAAACTAGTTATATTCCTCTTATGGTGGGATAATATCCACTGAAAGCAGCTTTAGGTGTTAACTATTGAAACGAACTTAAATCCGAAAATTAATGCGAACTAAATTTCTGTTTCTGTATTTTTGAATTAGGTTAGCATCCGAACCGAATCTCAAATTCGATTTTCAAATCAGATCCATATGTGTGATTTTCAAACTGATTAAACCGAATATTCTAATTCAATTATATATTGTTTATTTTTAAACTAGAACACATATATTTATTTATTTTCTTAAATTTGCTTTATTTGAACTTTGAATCCTAATTCTAATACAAAACGACTAAAATTTGAACAATTTGGCTTTTTGTAATAGAAGTATAATTTTTATAAGATATTGTGGAAAATATATTTATTTTAAGGGAAAACATTATATAAATATATAATAGTAACCTCAAATTAAATACAACATTTAATTTGACATATACAATTAACCAAAGTGTTAAATGTTAATCAACAATGTTAAAAGACTGCATAAAAAATGGAACAAATATTACTTTATGTAAGATTTATAAAGTGTTGCTTTTCCAAAAAAATATTAATGATGTCTATATTTTTGTTCCGTACATCATATATATTATTTAAACAAAACTTTATTTAAGATAGTAATTAGGACACACCAAACAATCAGTCCATATTATTAAAAGACAAACAATAACTGGGGTGTTTTGATGTGGTTGTTTAGCCGACATGGCATCTTTAATCACTTTTGGGTGTCCCATCTTGTGTACCTTTGATTCTGTGAGAGAAAGAAAATAGGAGATGAAGAGGGAGCTACCATGGTTTGCGAGTACCAATTTATGGTTTTATGTAGTTGAGAAATATCCATTGTGATGCCTAGTACCTAACAAATGATCCAAATTCAGTTAAAAACCACTTATATCTAATTGCACTTGTTACAATTATATAATTTTAGTAGTTAAATTTTTTTAACTAAATCAACATATTATTTATCATATATTTTAGAGTTATATAATATGAGGGTTTTAATGTGGGTAAATATGTTCACGGGTAGTTAACTTAGAGCATTCCCAACCCATTCCCTACCATATATCCATATATATATAATATAATTACACTAAAAATTACTATTTTTTCTCTCTCCTATTTAATTAAATAATACTTTTTATACCTTTATTATTATCTTTTCTCTTTCCTTTACTCACAACCAATTTTAAAAAATATTAAAAAATTATACGGTATGAACAGTGAAACCTCAAATTTAACTTTCCCATATAACATTTTCTCTCTCCTATACTCACAACTACTCACAACCGTACAATATAATTTACAAATCCTCCTCAAATATTAGTAGGTAACGAGCTGAGAATGCTCTTACTACCATAACTCAGGGCCGGCCCCAAAGGGGGGCTGGGTGGTCGACGGTCACAGGCCTGACACCCCGCCAAGCCCGATTTTTTTTTTAAATTTATATGTATTTTTATTAAAACAATATATATATTTAGTGTTTAAACTTAGTTGCATAAACATTAGCTTGGTCTGTTGGCAAATATATATTACTCCCAACCAAAAGGTTATGGGTTCTAGTCTCATTTGAGACATGTTTAATTCTTTATAACCATTTAAGCCCATATCAAAATTAAAAGGTTTAAATCCAACAAAATACTCCTTTTATTTAACGTCTAAAAAAATTTTCACATTTGGTCCAAATTCTTTTTTTTGCTTTCTCGGGACCGGGCCTACCATAACTCATTCCAAATTATGAAATTTTTTTAAAACTAACAATGTATCCGAATCATTTGAGTTTTCTAGTCTTGCACAAGTTCTTTTGACACCCCTAAAACTCCAACCATAGTTAGTTACTATTGCAAATAAACCTAATTAAAAAAACATAATATTATACCTAATTGCTACAGTAACCTATAAAGTCTTGGCAACTTTAGTCCTTGATTTTTAAATTGTGTCAACTTAGCCCATCCAAATTTTAAGTTATTTTAATTGGAGTCCCGGCATCTATTTTTGCTACTTTAGCCCCTTAGATTTTCATGGTTTTTATTTGTGTCATATTTATAGTTTCTTTCTGTCATTATTTGTATATTTAGTTTATTGATTATTTTATAACACATATCGTTCGATATTTATAAATTTTTGAGTATGATGTTACATGTTTATTTTATCTGTCACATTGGTAAAACAATAGAGTTTTATTCATAATAAAGTGAAAACGAAGTTTTTTTTGCAATAATCTTTTTTTTTTATCGTAAATAGATATCATAATGAGCCGAATTGATACTGATAAAGTTCTTTTAAGATTTAGATAAACTATTTTGTTGTGTCGAAGTAATAGTCATCATAAAATGCTTGTATATACACATATTAATATTCGGGTATGTTGCCAAGTTCCCTACCTAGCGCACTTGGGGGACACACCAGCTAGTGTTATAAGAAAAATAATAAGATATATTAATTAATAAGATATAATTAATAGGGTGTATATAATATAATATAATAATCGGGTGGAAAGAGAGAGAAAAAGAGATATCTCTTGGGAACATATTTCTCTGACTAAAAATACGTTCCGTACAATAAGAGTCAACGTCGGTGTCAGCCTTTTCTTACACTATCCTCTCAACCCTTCTTGCATTTCCATTTATACCCTTCTATTTTATCTTAATAATGTCATTTTGATATATTACATATCGGAATAAAATGGTTAAATTAACATGTAAATAAACTAACAGGATGTTCTCTAGGTGGATATATGCTTTAAGCCAGTTTAAGGATGGGTGGAGCTGTTCGGGAAGAAAGCCGGCACTGTTGAAATTCGAAAATACCGGGTTATTGAAGCAGATGGTCACAAGAGTCCATGGATGACAAGGAATATGATACTATTTTGCAACAATGAATAGCGTTTTTATCGGTTAACCTTTCAGAAGTAATCAAAAAAGAGAGTTTTTTACTGAACTAATATCGTTTTAGAAATTCTTTTCACAACTAAGTATTGGTTTAAAAATTTTTCAAAATTAATGCAATCTCTATTAGTAATGGCAACTTGAAAAAACCCTATAGGGTTAGTCAGGGAATTTAAGGGAATGTAAGACTTAAATTACTGCGAATGTATAAGTTTCCGTTACTAACGGCAACTTCTGCCATGTTTTTGTCAAGTTGCCATTACTAATGGCAACTTCTGAAAAGTTGTCATTAGCAATGGAAACTTCTGCCATGTTTTTGTCAAGTTGCCATTACTAATGACAACTTCTGAAAAGTTGTCATTAGCAATGAAAACTTATGACAGTTTGCCGTTAACAATGGAAACTTCTGCCAAGTTGCCATTATTAATGGCAACTTTTCGGTACCGAAACGAGTTTATGAACCACGGTTTTAAACACATCTCCTTGTGGTCATTTCTTAGACGTGATTCCACGTTTGCGGCTGCGACTAATGCTCCGGTTGAAGATCGCGACTCTGACTCTGATTGTTTAGGTGCGAAGGAGCATTGGTGAATTTATGTTTTTAGTATATGTATTATGGTTTTAACGCATGCTTTAAGGTTTCTTATGAATTTAGAGTTTTAATGTATGCTTTATGGTTTGTCATGAATGTTGTTTTTTTTTATTAATTAACTTTTAAATTTTAATACACCAAGTGTATTTTCTTTAACTAGCAAACATGTAAAGAAAATTATAAAATATGTTAATATTTTCTAAATGCAATATGAGCATGGTTATTGACTATGCTCAACAAAGTGAATTTTGAGTTACTCGAGTTAATTGAAACAGTACTGATTTTCATGCTTGTTCATGGTCTTGACTTAAAAAAAAAATAAATAAAAAGATTGGGTTTTGCGATTCAAAAAGGGGTAGCGGCGCAGCTTGTTGCCCGCTTGCCTTCTGTTTCGATGTAATCCAATAAATAATTTATAATAATCATTATGTAACAATTTAAAAAAAAATAAAAAAATAAAAACAAAGCAAGTTTTAAATTAATTCTCATTAACACCTTTTAAAAATAACGGTCTCCCCTCAATCTACTTATATTATAATAACTAAACATAATTAAAAGGATGCATGTATTATATTAGAAGTTTAAAAAATGCATGCATGCATCTTTAGCTACAGACATTCATCTTATTTATTGTTCCAAATAAACACTCATGAACTAAAGCAAAGAAGTGATATCAGAAGTTGCCATTAGTAATGACAACTTGGCAGAAGTTTCCATTGTTAACGGCAACCTGTCATAAGTTTCCATTGCTAATGACAACTGGCAACTTGACAAAAACATGGCAGAAGTTGCTGTTAGTAATGGCAACTTATACATTCCCAATAATTTAAGTCTTACATTCCCTGACTAACCATATAGGGTTTTTTCAAGTTGCCATTACTAATGGAGATTGAATTAATTTTGAAAAATTTTCAAACCCATGCTTAGTTGTGAAAAGAATTTCTTAAACGATATTAGTTCTGTAAAAAACTCCAAAAAAAATACAGAAAATCAAGATAGTTATTAGACTTTAGCGAACTTATGTATTAGTTTGTAATTTAGACCACGTATAGTTAACCAAAAGGAGGGGTGATTTAGCGGTACTTTAGCAACTTTATTTAAAGGAGGTTATCAGCTCGAGTCTTATTCATGAAAAAATGTCGTGCGTGAGCCAGAGGTTTTACCTCAGTGGGTCTTTAGGCGGTGGGTTTCTCCTAGAACTGATGGCATGCTACTACCTGCGATCGGGCGTGGATGACCTTTTGTTAATGGGTGCACTCAAGTGATGGACTTTGTTGGTCATTAAAAAATAGGACCATGTATAGGTTATAAGTTACAACAATTGATGTATTGATAAAGCTATGTGAAATTACCGTAATGGTTGACCAAAAAAGGTCCTTATCATGTTAAACATGTCATTGACGACGCGATTAATACAAGTATTAAGCATGAATATAACTCGTTTAACTATGTTATATCTCATGTCTATAATACAGTTATTTGTTTCATGTACAAAGAAGGAGAAATGGAGCCTTAGTCTACTAATTTTAATTGTTTAAAACAATTGTAAATTAGAGTGTGTACTTTTTGGGGTTTTTTCGGGTTCGTGTTACTGGTTCGGGTTTTTTGTGCACCTCTACCCTAATACAACCATAACCCCTAGTTTCCTCTTTTGCTCACTCTCCTCCTCCCTTGCACATTTTCGTTTTCTTAAAGTATATTTCTTCTATTTTCTTTCAATTTTCAAGGTAATATAGATTAAATCTTGTGTTGTACTTCGTTTCTAAGAAATCTTGTTTTTCTTTTTTCTTTAATATGATCATAGAACCATCACATAATCATGTCTAGGATCCCAAGTAATCCATACACCATGGTGTATGTTGTAGCATTCGTCAATTTTCATACTTGTAACCCAAAAGATGTTAATGCTATATTGCGTGTTTTTTTCTATCCATGCTAATCCAAGCCAATCATAGGCTATAATCAAGTTTATTCGAGTATTTTCGTTATTTTAGGTATTTAACAAGTCCATGGACTAAAATTGTCAAATTTCAAACTTCCTGACACTCAAAACACGGGTTGTGCTTACCTTTTCTACACCCTCATGGTCACCATTCTTGAATAAAAATGTGGCCCAGATACCTCAACCAACCATGGGTCGTGGTTACCTTTTTTACACCCTCGTGGTCAGCTCTCTGCATAAAACAATTGGTTTTAATTGAAAATGAATAAACAATGGTGAGGAGGATGGAGATAATGGTGGTAGTTGGGGGGTTTCTTGAGATGGAGGATTTTAATTTGCGATGGACCAAAATGCGCATACCTTTGTTTTTTCTACTTTACCACATATCACTCTATTATTCCTTGTTAGGGCTAGGGGTGGTCGCTCAATTAAAATGAGAAAAATTACACAGATATTTAAACATGATGCGAAAATACAAGCTTAATGGTTGCTTTGAAGTTCAAAACTTAGAACCGCTATGGACCTAGGCTAATAAATCAATAAACATTGTTATCATTTTTGTTATGTTATTTAATGTTATGAATGAATATTATAACTTTTAATAGTGCCATGTGTTATGAGCAATCATCATTCGTGACCCGATGTATACTTCGCCTATGGTTGGGGCGTGACAGATTGGTATCAGAGCCTTGACTATAGAGTACTGGTTATTAGACACCACGACTTAGTTTATAGTTTATAAGTATAGAGTTCAAACATGAGTTATCTCATGTCTTGCACGCTATTTACCTTACGAGTTCATATGCTACATGATTATTTGCTCATACCTGATCTCATGTCATATGCAAACATTTATACATTATACTATATTCCAAGAGCTTTACACCTAGCCTATTATTATACTCGTATTAAAAAATTTTTAATTTGAGATATCATTATATTATTCAATTTATTTCGATTTTTAAATCTCGTCAAAGTTAAGTTTTATGTGAGGGACATGTAGTAACCGGAAGGGAAGACATCGTGATCTGAGTCTCCTAGCATAGGAATGGAACTCGTATAAATCTCAATCAGACGCGAGTACCTGTTTGCTTTCATGGGGATTCTTGGTGAGAGTGTCTTAGCCTATTAGCCCCAAGCATGTCACACCAAACGTCACACGAACTAATATAACTTTGATTGGTCAAAGTAATTATTTTGTTTAAAATGATTGCATTCCAATGATATGCTATTTTGATTTAAGATAATTCAATTTCAAAATATGGTCTTAATGGCAGTTTTATGTTATTAAGATCGTTTTATTATTTTGATCTAAGTTCATGATTTCAATACATCATCCTACATTCAATCTTTAAATCAAGATTCATCGTACTCCTTGCTATTCAAATGATTCATTATTTTGTTATTTTTTTACGGTTTCATCTCATCACTTATCATTAT
This sequence comes from Bidens hawaiensis, assembly GCF_021521415.1. NCBI lineage: Eukaryota > Viridiplantae > Streptophyta > Magnoliopsida > Asterales > Asteraceae > Bidens > Bidens hawaiensis. Next base: position 2,345,127 of record NW_027491117.1, on the reverse strand, counting down.
ATTAGTGCATGATTTGTTTTTCGTAGCTGATCGAATAGGCTAGGGGTAGTTTAGTCAATATTCTATGATGTAATATGGCCTATTCGCTATGTGTGTTTAGCTAATGGAGTCTATTTGCTATAGACTAAGGGCCATACACTAACATATACTTATATGTTAGTGTATGGCAGGCCCATTCGTTAACTTAGGAGCTCATACGCTAAGGGTGTGGCATATGAGACTCATTCGTTACTAGAGAGAGATTCCATTCGCTATGGAATGTAGCAAATGGGAAGCCATTCGTTAACAGGATCCCCCCCATTCGTTAGTGATGTTAGCGAATGGGGGCTTGGGCCTATGTACAGGCTGATCATATCCATTTGGGCTTAGATTTTTGGCTATTCTTCAACGTGTACCGTTACCATGCCGAATTCTCTCTAGAATGATATGCCGCCTCGAGGTGCACATCGAGGCGGATCGAGCTTAACCGTATGTATGTATGTGTGTGTATGTATGTATGTACGCATGTATGAGATCATTGTAATCATTCGATTATTATCAATATACGAACAATCATTCAGCTCGATATCATTCTATGTAATTTATCGTCTCGTGATCTTTGATGTATCCAATTGCGACTAGCTCTTGGCTTGTATGACGTTTTTTACAATTGGCATCAAAGCAGACGGTTGCTCGTGATACATCAATTCAAGTTGCAAATTCTAATTCGAGACGTTCATCGTGTTTTCCATATCGTATTACTGTTTGATTCAAATTGGATAGGATTTAATGGATGCTTGATGACATTGATGAGTGATTTGTGATCATGATGGAAATCCGAAGCTTCTTTGAAGATCTGGTGGTTTAATTATATGATTTGATGAAGATTTGAAGATTCCGGCGAGAATAACCGTTTTTCTGGCGTCGTAATAGTATTTTCCGGCGATAATAACCGTTTTTCTGGCGTCGTAATAGTATTTTCCGGCGATAATCAGTTTTCGGTGTATACAGTAACCGCTCTGACCTCTCATTCGCTAGTTTACTCAAAAACGTGCTCATTCTCTACCGGAGACTGGCCATTCTCTATCAGTTAAGCCATACGCTAAATCCTTAGCGTATGAGCTCATTTGCTATGCTGCTTAGCGAATGAGGTCTGTTCTAGCGAATGTGATCCCATTCTTTGAATTGCCTAGCCAATGAGGATATTATTTAGCGAATGAGGAGATCAATTTAGCCAATGTGGATTCATTTTAGCGAATGAGGATATTATTTAGAGAATTAGGATGGTTTCGCGTACCACATGAAAGACGAATTTCCCTGATAAAAAAAAAATATTTAGAAAAAAAATTTTAATCGAAACTTTTATTGGATATTCCTAATAAGTGGGGCATTCGTTTTGAAAATTTTGGCAACAATATTTTCTGGCCGACTTTTGACGCGCATCTATTGGCCGAGGGGGAGAACACGATTAATTTAAAGAGGAGTTTATCGGAGATGTTTGAAGTTTGTTTCAAGACCTTGCCGAATTTGTCAAGAAAAGGGGGAGATAAAAATTTCAAGGATTTTACTTGACTGGTATCTTTCTAAGTTTGCAAGGGTTTCTTGAAAAATGACTACAATTCGGGTGGTAACACACGATTTTGAAGCTACGTTTGACTAAGTTCAAGAATGCAATTGTCTTTGATTGTTGGTTTATTCGTTTGAGATTGAAACTTGAATATGTAGGCTACGAGTGTCTGTCCATTTACTTCTTTCTGAAGGACTTTGATCCTGACCATGTTGGCTACGAGTACTCGGCGGATTACTTCTGTTGAAAGGGATAATTCTTGAATGGGTTGATCTTGTTGAAGAATGAAATATGAGTCTTGTCATTGAATTGAAGGATCAAATCATTCAAGATTAATTAATGGAGGTTGAAACTCTGAATCATATGCCTAAAACAGTAGTGCATCTAAGAGAATGGGATGCAGAAGAGCATAAAAGGTTATATTTTGGGATAAACGTTATCAAGAGAGGGAAAACCGAAGTAAAAGATTCGGAATGATAGGGTTATTTATGAAGACGTGTGACGAGGTCAAATGTAAAGATATTTTTGCTTTACCGGCGCTGATGGATAGCTGGTGATTTGTTGCTGATTGTTGAAAGATTGATCCATATCATATGCCAGTTAGATGATCGGGATGATCACCTGGAGATTCTTACTAAAGGGGGAGATCTCATACGAGAAGCTTCGAGTTATTGGTTTACTTACAAGACTTAGAGATTGTCTATCTGCACGAGCCTGAGAATAATTAGTCAATGGGGAGTTATCTATTGCGACTGATGATTTGCTAGTAAAGTATTCGACAGCTAAGGAAAAGGGGGAGTTTGTTAGTGCATGATTTGTTGTCCGTAGCTGATCGAATAGGCAAGGGGTAGTTTAGTCAATATTCTATGATGTAATATGGCCCATTCGCTATGTGTGTTTAGGGAATGGAGTCCATTCACTGTAGACTAAGGGTATACACTAATATGTTAGTGTATGGCAGCCCTATTCGTTAAATTAGGAGCTCATACGCTAAGGGTGTGGCATATGAGACTCATTCGTTACTAGAGAGAGCCCATTCGCTATGGAATGTAGCGAATGGGAAGCCATTTGTTAACAGGATCCCCTCATTCTTTAGTGATGTTAGCGAATGGGGGCTTGGGCTATATATAGGCTAATCATATCCATTTGGGCTTAGAGTTTTGGCTATTCTTCAACGTGTATCGTTACTATGCTGAATTCTCTCTAGAATGATAGGCCACCTCAAGGTGCACATCAAGGCCGATCAGGCTTAACCGTATGTATATACGTATGTATGTATACATGTATGAGATCATTGCAATCATTCGGTTATTATCAATATGCGAACAATCATTTGGCTCGATATCATTCTATATAATTTATCGTCTCGTGATCTTTGATGTATCCAATTGCGACTAGATCTTGGCTCGTATGACGTTTTTCACACATTCTACCTCTAATTCAAACTCCATGATATTCTATGCTATCTTAGTGTTTTATTAATTTGATATTTTAAAGTTTCATAATTTCGTATATTCCTCCTATGTTTCATCAATCCATCAGTTCATCCATATCCTAAGTATCATACTCATATTATCATACTCATTACATTCCGTTCCTTGTAACATGGCCTAAATCTACTCGAACCCAAGCTAACCAACACAATGCTGAACCAAATTTCTCAAAGCTTAACTCCTTTCTTAGTGGATGTGCTCGCCACACTTGTGGAGACCCAAATCATTCCATAATACATGTCCTTTAACCACTTTTCATGATCCATGCACACATATCAACCCCTCTCCATATTTATATATAAACCAATACTCCTTTAACTATCCATATTCACATGTACACCTATTTTTCCTTTCACTATATCTTTATATACACTAATTATATATGAAATTTCATATCCTAAAATATTTATAAATCTCACTTCTATCAAAAAGACTTATAAATTAAGTATCTAGCAACAAACTTATAAAGTTATATGTATATATGTATAAAAGATTTTATCAAACTTGTTTAGTAAATCATTCAAAAAGATTTTATTTAAGTGATGGGCTTTTTCTAAAAGCTTAATGAACCTTAATTTGTTTTCAGTAAAATCCTAAACCCTAAGGGGTTATTTTGCTAATATCATCCTTATATTTCTCATACCAACTTTATCTTGGCACATAATAGCTCTAAACAAACTTCTATCATTCTATGACCACTTTTTATTCGTCGATCCTCTATGTTTTCCTAGGCTGCCGCCTAAATGGTGCATTTTTCCTACACTAAATAATCTATCGTCAAATAATTCCACAAGCTTTTTGCTATGACAAAATGATTTTTTCCCTCATATATTTAACCTTTGGTTTACAAAACATTACATTTTACATAAAAACCGATTTTCTTTAGCCAAAATGGGATTTCAAAAAGTTGACCTCTTCTTCTTATCAGTGCGTTAGAAGGTCATCCCCAAAACTATACTTGCACTTCCTAATAGGTGGAAAGCATTCAACGTAAACTACTTGAGATTTCATTCATCTTCTTTTATACCACTCAATGGCTATTTGAAACAATTTTATCACCGACCACAACGATTCTAGTCACTTCAAGAAACACTAATTTAGAGCCAATGATCCAAACCCAATCAACAACAAACAAGACGTTGCACCATCTAATCTAGATGTAGTGGTCTAGTACTAAATAAAGTAATTCCGAGTCTTAAACACCTATACAGGTACAAGTAAGTAAGGTCTTGAACCAGGAGGAGTAAGGGGTCAGTGTGCAGTGTAACTGACTTTTAACATTTTAAAGATTATTATATTATGAATATTTAGTCATGTGCTGATCACACTAGAAATAATTTGAGATTTAAATACATGATTACTCGACAAGTTGTAAACAGTTAATGAAAGACGAATCACACCCGGATTCAGAAATATGCAACACTATAGTGGCCTACACAATTGACTTGATTTCAGTTAAACACACTTGACAATTCATGTTTATCAACATACATTCCTAATCACAGTTAAACACAATTGACTTGATTTTAGTTAAACAAACTGGACAATTCAAGTTAAAAACGAGTTAGGGTTTATTATAACCATTTAGAACCTAAGAAATTCGTTGGTTTGCGTCAATATTTGACACCCGGCGTAAGCTACACCGGGCCTTGTTTTCGAATGCCGAAACAAACTGTTTTGAAATTGCCTACACCCACCCTTTATGTCTTGCCCTGGAGTAAGCTACGCAGGCCCGGAGTAAGCTATGGCGGGACTTGAAATTCTATGTTTTCGTCTCGTTTCCGTATACCTCTCTTAGGTTCAGTTATCCATTTTGGTTTTCTTCCCTTTACTCTTCAATCTTCCCGAGACTTCATCTCGTGCTCATATAAGTCCTAATTTAGCATCTTAAATGCTCAACAACCTACAATATATAAACACGTATGAAGCACCATTGTTCATGCTAAAAATTAGTTAAAACTATATAAATGATACAATAATATACACAATTTCTACCTGATAATCACATCCCCACACTTATCATTATTTGACTGCAAGTAAACTATAATGCACACATCACCTGCCATCATAGGTAATTAATTACCTTCATTAATGCTAGTACGGTTTAAGGTAATACCTAATTCCCAAGACTGGCATTTTCTAGATTGACAACTCAACAAATACATTTTGTGATGCTTTAAAACAATAGAGTTGCATAAATAAGTGTACTTTATTTCCAGATTGAGCATACATGTCCACACCCCTCACAAATATATCACCCCACTCGGTTAAATATCTGGGCTAGAAAAAAGTGTGCTAGTTTATCTCTTTCCTCAAGACCAATTATGAGACACAAGGTAATACGGTTGCGTGCCGGCCATATCCCCACCCATTAACCACCTGTTGCATAAAGAGTAGGACTAACGTGTTTTGCTGGAGTTTAGGCTCAGGTGTGGAATAAGAATATTTAGTGATTAAGGTGGATGAAACCTATTTTATTCAAAACAAATTAACAACCAAGCAAGCACATACAAGACTTCTATTTACAACCACTGAGATATCAACTGAGTACGATGATGATGATGATGATGATGATGATGATGATGAGATATCAACTGACAACTCTGTTTTACTTTTTCTGATGTTTTATTTTTCATTATTTAACAAACCATTATACTATATATTAAAGGAAAGTGACGGTGACCACTGTAGCATTTACAGTAGCAATGAGCGATTTGGGAATTTCACACTATATTTTTGAGATTTCACTTGCTGGAGATGGGTATGCCACAGTTGGTCAGCTGCACCACTTTTGGGGTTTACCACGCCGTCTCTTCGTGACGTTTATGGCACGCCTCAACCAGCTGATTTTTAATACCATCTTAAAGTGTTTCTCAATGAAGTCTTCAATTTCTATTGTCTTCTCCGGTGAACAACCACTATGCTATATTCGGATGTAGTAATTCAATTTTCTTACCATTATTAACCATACTCTGCATTTTAAACTAAAATTAATTACTTAATTGCATTCCATTTACAACATGCCTCGGTTTGAATCAATATACATGAAATTAGATTTCTTTTATAGTCTGAATTAACATGCGTGTTTCACTAATTTGTTGACGTGCTTATTTTGCTTTATGAAGTTAGAAATTTAGGTTTTTTTAATGTGTCCTGTTAAGAGGAGTGACAATATTCATGATTTATCTATGATTTAGTAACACATAGTAATTTGTTGGGTCGTTTCGGGTTATGTTTTATCTCTAAGGGGTAGCACAGGTCGTACTTTATTTCTAACGGGTCGAACTCGGGTGTGGTTCATCAAACGGGCCATTCCGGTTTATGTTTTATCTCTAACGTGGTGATTTGAGTTATGCTTTATCTCTTAACGAGTCGATTCGGGTTACATTTTATCTTTAACGTGTCGATTTGAGTTATGTTTTATCTTTTAACGGGTCGATCCAGGTTGTGTTTTATCTCTAACAGGTTGAAATCATATCCTATATTTTCTCTTAACAGGTAAAACTTACGTTATGTTTATCTTGAACTAATACCGACCGATTTTCTGTCGCGTCCCTACTGTAACGCGTGGGCTAAACGACCTTTTACGGGTTTGATAATTTACTCCACATTCAACTTATTAGAAATATTCAGTGGCCAAAAACCAAAATAAAATAAACTAGATTGTAGTGTTTGGTTGTTCTATTATATACAGTATAACCGAAGACTATGATTATGAAAATTTTTTCTTGCAATTGTTGTTTTGGCATGAAAATCGCGACGGCACCATGAAAGCGTTTATGTTCTCACATTGCAATCAGGATCTTTTGCAGCCATAACGAGTTTACAATCTGAACTTTAAAGTCCTATGGTCATATAGACTGCATGGATGCTATTATTTTGATATCTTCAAATAGATCATATAGACTACATGGATGATATTGTTTTGATATCTCTAAACAAGTCATATAGACTACATGGATGCAATTGTTGTGATATCTTCATGTTGTCAATGCTATTGTATGCTTCAAATGGATGCTCTGTATTGAATATTGATATCTTCACGTTGTCGAATGATAGTTATGGTTGCAAAGTAAATTCCCAGCCACAGAAACATTATTTGGAACGCTGTAGTGTGCCAAATGGATCTAATTGTAACAGTTATTGTATCAGTAACCAATTAATAGTAAACATTACTTTACTTATACCATGTTCAATTTAAACGATAACTTCGATCCAATACTAAATACAAATGCAAATCTAGAAGTTGAGTAAACCAGTAAAGATACATACATAAAACAACCTCGGCTAAATCCACTGGGGCATCTCCTAGTATATAATAAATACAAGACGAACTGAGACATATGCACATTGTGTAATATTCTTTACAAACTAACTATAACATACTGGATTTCATCACACACGGTTATGGCTCAAGCTAACATGGCTTGTAATGTCAGTGTTAACAAAGGAAAAGAAAAGGGCTCAAGATGGGCTCCTAAGTGATAATAACAGGTAGGATGTTTTATTTAGTAAGGCTTAAATGTGAGGGTTTTCTACAATCCTAGTTCTCCATGCAGGTGATGGCATTAAGATTTTGACATGCATATGACAAGCAAGTTCTAGTTTTTTGAAACATAATGGTGACACTCAAATAATGATCTTACATGTTTTTATATAGTATGTGTATTTAAGTAATATGGGCTCATATCTCACAATATGGAGGAAGTTGTGCCGTTGATATGAAATATGCATACCCGTCTGTAACGCCCGGAAATTTCGTTAATCGGTTCGATCGCTTATAAAAGTTTGTTTAAAAGACGGGGTTTCATCTTTCTAATTTAGAGCCTTGTACTACGTTGTAGAAATCCGTTTATCCATCCTTTCGCTCAAGGCGTCACCTCTTATAACTTGAAGGCTAGTTTAGTATGTAACACCCGGCATTTTTCGTTTAACGACAGGAAACGTTTACAGAGTTTGTACTATATTCGGGGGTTAGTATTATAACTTGAGGGATTTCCTTGTCATTCTTATAAGTCTAATTATCTAACCTTTCACCCAAGTTATCACATTTTATAATTTTGAGGGGTTAGAGTGTAATTGTTTATTATAGCATCAAAGAAAACCCTAACATTGCATTCTCTCTCTCTGTGTATGATCGCAGCCACCAAGAAGCCCATTCCTCGGTTTTTGTGCAGCTCTGGCCAGGTTCCAGCCTCCCGAGACCAATTCAAGGTCGGTCCTACCCTAATACAATTCTTTTTCACCATTAAACCCTTTGTTGAACATGTGAGTTTGAGTTTTGATAATAACAGTTTCTGACAGATTCATACTCGTTTATTGTTTGGTCAGTAACTCGATGAAAATTGATTGTTTTTGATCGATTCTTGATTCTATAATGTTATAATTTGAGTCTAGTTTCCTGAAAGGTATAATATGTAATTTTTGGACGAGATTTGAATGGTTTTTATGATTTTATAAAATTGTGTGTCAAAGCTGATGCGGGGTGACGAATTCTGGTCTGTCTTCCCGACATCATGACTCCTTTTTGGCAAGTCCAAATTGGTTGATTCCACTTCTGAAAGTTCAAATTTTGAGTTAAGATTACAACCCAATTGGAATCGCTTAATTTGGTTTGGTAATGACGTTTAAAAAAATAAAACACTTTTGCTGCTCGCTGAAATAGCTGCATGTACCTTTCTTTGTTGGAGGAATTTTTATGATTTTTGTGTGCATTGGAAACATATAACAAAAATATTTTTAAAAGCCTAAGACATTTTTTAAACTCTGGTAAATATTTCATAATTTATTTCCATGGTTTTCTTATGTCATAAAATGCATCTTCGCATGCTAAAATCTGCATATTATACTCGTTATTGATTGATACGTTCGTTTTAGGCTTAACCGGTGGATGTCCAATTGTGTTCTTGTTGGGGCTGTTTGAAGTGAGGTTTTGCTCCGTCCTCTTCCTAGGTTTGTCATATATGTTATAATTTAGTATCGTGGGCTATGAAGCTCGTTTGATTGATCAATTGTCGATAGATTGAAAAACTAGGATTTCATTTGTCTAGTTTGTTGATTGTTTCGTTTAGCGCGTTGTTTGAGGGAATTAACAACCAATTCAGATTGTGTAGCCTCGGTAGGTATTACGGGCTGTGGAAAACTTAATTTTTATGATAATGGGCTGAATTGGTTGTCGGTTACTCAAACGGGCCAGTGCAACGTGAATTCACGTTTATTGAATAGTTGGTGCGTTGTGTTTGCGAGTTACCGACCCATCCAACTCGTGTAGTGTCGTGTGGGCTAGTAGGCTGTGAAATTTAGCATATTAAGTCCACACAGGGATGAGTTGGATGTTAACTACCTAAACAACTCTTATACGCGTATATTCGTCTCCCCTAGCACTTCCAGGGGTAATTTGAGAATTCTTTATTCTCGGGAACACCTATGGGTGGTTTTGTTAAATATAAAGCCTCGGGGGCTATTTTAAACGAACTTGGTGAGGTTGAGGCTTTAGGTAACTTCAACCATATTAGAACGCCTCGTAGGATAGACAAGTCATTTCGGTACCGTTAGTGATGATTGTATGTAAACCGACAGGCGTTTGAGTTGTGGGGGATACTTAGGGGTTCTCTAGCTTGTGGTGATTTCTTGCCTTGTGTCAGGTGAGTTCATGATGCCCCTTTTTACTCTTTTCAAGTTTTGGGCTAGCATACACACCCAACTGATTTTACATGATGAATCGTTTAAAATTTCCCATAGGCTTGTTTGTATTATGGTATGTTTGGGAGGTTAATTATGTATGTATACACATGTGTTACCTTATGGCCCATAGGCTTACTTGTATTATGATACATCTTGGGATGTTATGTATGTATGTTTACACATGTGTTACCATATGGCCTATGATTAGGGATGTTAGTTAGTCATTAGTGACTAAGGATGGCTTACTTGTAGTATGGTATATTCTGGAATAATATATATACGTATGTTTATACATGTGTTATTGTATGGCCAATGATTGGCGATGCTAATTAGTCGTTACCGACTAAGGATGTTTGCGTATGCCTACTTTGTGTTTGCATACGTTGGATGGAATGTTACGTGTTTGGGTTGTACGTGTGCTCGACCTTGATGTTAATTAGTCGTTATCGACTAAGGATGTTTGCGTATGCCTACCTTGTGTTTGCATACGTTGGATGGAATGTTACGTGTTTGGGTTGTACGTGTGCTCGACCCTGATGTTAATCAGTCGTTATCGACTAAGGATGTTTGCGTATGCCTACCTTGTGTTTGCATACGTTGGATGGAATGTTACGTGTTTGGGTTGTACGTGTGCTCGACCCTGATGTTATTACTTGGATGTTATGAATAGGGATATAATTATATAGATATATAAGTATGACTACTTACCGTCTATTATGGCCTAACTGTTTATATCCCATTTTATATTTAAAATTCTTGGAATGATTTATACAGATGTCAATTATTAAAACTTGAACTCACTTAGCTCAAGCTGACTTTGTGTGTATGTTAGTGTGAGTTTTCACGTTACCAGGAGGATGCTTACCGTTTGGACGTGCTCGAGACTACTTGGACGGTTGAAGGCATATCTAGTCGAGGATTTTACTTATGAACACTGTTTCTTTTCAATTATTACTAGTTATGTTTAAATTTGATTTTGGGCACATTTCCCGGGTTTTTGGGGACTTGTTTAGTACTTATGATTTTCCATTGATTTTATACTCTGAACTGGTTTTCAAATAAAATGAGTTGCTTTGGTTAAAATTTTGTTAAATTTTTAGGAATCTTGACACTTATTATTATGCTGTTATTTGCTTTGAATCGGTTTTAAATAAAACGAAATTTTTCTTGGTTTTAAATTTTTATAAGTTTTTGACATGATTACCAACTGTAGAATTCCCGGGAGTCGGGGTGTTACACCGTCCCCTTGACTCGTTATCCCTATTTAAATAACCCCATTTAAAATTTTCTTTTGAAAAAAAAAATTCTTGGAAAACTATCGAGAAGTTCAAGAACTAACCATGACCAAAGACCTATAACTTGGGCATTAATAATAGTTGTTCATAGTTAATAAATTTGGTTTCCGAGCACCCTTAAGCTACCTAACAAGCAATAAAAATTTTTAACCCGCCCCCCCCCCCCCCTAAATCTCCACACTTGAGGGTAAAATTGTCCTTAATGTTAATAATTTAAGCATTTAAATAGCATTTTAGGCGGACGAGATTAAAATTGACTATTTAACAATTTTAAAACGGGCTCTAATGTGATGGTCACAACAAAAAAAATTCTACAATTACACTTTCAATACCAAACTAGAATAACAAAATAAATTATGAAAACGAAATCACCTGATATAGATACTCGCTTGGTGTATTACATGGCTCGGTGAAGGGCGTCTTCTCCAAAGACTATAACGTATATGCAAAATCTTAGGATGTGTAGAAGCAAGTTTTTTCACAATGATTAACTTAGGTCTTTTAAGAATTTTGCAAAGCTTTTGCTAATCAGTTTTAGAAATCACTTACTGTGACAACCGGCAAAATAAAAAGTTATTATAATATTCGATAAGTTAATTTAAGATGTGTTTAGACTTGGTTTAAATACATTAACTAAGTTTTGATGTGTAAGATAGTTATATTATCTTGGATCATCTACATAAGTATTTATGCATCACACACATATATATATATATGTATAATATGTGTGTGTCAAAGATGTGATCATTCGTATAAATATTCACACATGCAAAAATTTTACAAAAACTTGTGTATTTACCTAGCAATTTGACTAAAGTACCTTCTTGGTGGATAAAATTTAAGATTTATAAAATACTTATAAAAGCCCATCAAAAGTGCTCAATACTCAATACGAATACTGGGCTTATCCAATTCAAGTCTCTCGAGCACTAGTCTACCGTGTGTGTTTTGTTATTAAACTTATAATTCTATTCTAAAATAAAATAAAATAATAATATATATTTAACCGTAGCTAATTATGAAGCTAATATCGTGCTTTATGTATTAAATTCTATGATACTTTATATATAGATATTATACTCTAATATGCTACGGTAGAACCAGAAACTTTTAGTAGAGGGACGTAGTTGTATGGTTTTGGAATTGTAATCCGTTAGTGTGCACTTTTAACGTTATTATTACGAGAATATGGTAACCACACCCTTAAAAGTTCCATATCTTGGAACTTTTGAAAACTGCTTCACTTTACACAATTGCAAAAACATCCATATATATATGTTCTAGGAAAAAGTTGACAAGGATATTTTGTATCCTTGTTTCCTCTCAAAATAATCATTTGTTTGTTAATAGAAGGATATGTCACCAACTGTTTCATTTTTGTAACTAACTTTGACTTTTATTATTATAATTTTTATTTGTATTTAACAAATTTGATAAAGTTTAAATGTTTGGTTTGTTTTACAAAATTATCGTTTAAAAGAAATGTTATACATACAAGTATTCCAATTATATGACAACCAAAATAATATATACTAAATTAGAGCATATTTATAAAAACAGACATTCCAACGATGTAAAATCTCAAAAGAAAAGAATTTCATATGTTAAGAAAAAATAATAAAAAATAGGCACTAGTAGACATGAAAAGAACAAAAATAGTACAGTAATGATAATAAAATAGTAAAATTTTGTACAATGATTGCTACTTAATTAATTAATGTGTGTAAAGGAAGTAATAAAGCAAACTTCTTTCTTCTTCATTGTTCTCAACCATGTTACAGTCACCGCAAACTTTCGGCGGGTTATTGGAGCACCGCCAACAGCCTGAAAATCTTCTGATACAGTAGCTCCATCTTTCTGTTTAACTTTAACTACTCTATTTGACATAACCTGAGAGGGTCAAGCTTTTCTGGTTAAGCATTATGGTAGTCCGACATATCGTTAATTTGGTCGGCCAGGGGATCAAGGGACCCTCCTGACCCCCATTTAAATCCGTCGATGCTAATATGTTCCATAACATCACCCTAAACAAACATTACGTATTTCTTTACATATTGCTTATTCTTAAACACCTATTCTCTTTTAGTTAGCCATAATACAATCCTAAATAAAGTGGACTAACTATTAGCTCATCTAACTCACAACTACATGACACCAAGCTTTCACAATTACTTGCCACACCCAAATCCATTTTCTCCAACTCATGCCTAACGACCACTAACTCCCACCCCTATCCATTTGATTTTTCATTATATATTCCAACCATTTCTCATTTTTATGATCGATGGGCTGTTTTAAGAGTTCAAGTGTTTGCTCTTTTGTGTTAGTTGAAGGTATACTTTAAATATCTCAACTCAAAGAAGTAGTCAAAAATCAAGTGTTCAAGTGATCTTCAGTGGTGGACACTTTTTAATATTTCTTTCATCTTTTCCTTGGTAACTTTGAATGAAAAATGTGGTATATAACATGGTTGCTCTCGGTTACACTCATTCACTTTGGTTTGATGATCATATATGGTGAAAATAACCAATAACAAAACATAAAACAACCATGTATAAAAGTGGTACATGTATGAGTTAAAATGCAACTTTTATAAAGAAAATTTTTATAAACAATGTTCGTATGATCAAAGTTTTTAATAAAATTTTATATAAAAATGTCATATTTTAAAATTTTCTAGAATTTTGTGTTCTTATTTGTAAATTTTATGAATAAAAAAGAAAACACAAAATGTACAACTAGTTAAAGCATACATGTGCTATTTAAAAAACAATATTCACACTTTTGAACCAAATAAATATGTTTATTGTTCGATTTTGGTTATATTTATATTATAATCATTAAATATTAAGTGTTTGTTGAGAAAATTGAAGTGATGATCATTGTTTGTTATGTTTTGGATTTTTAACGTATACAAACCGTTATAATGTCGGATTTTAAAGAAAATCGGAAAGTTAATTTCTGAGATCTCGAAAACTCTCAAAATTTTACAGTAGCTACTATATGTTATATGAAACCCCTGTTTAGAATTTTATGAAATTTGGAGTTGATTTGATATGATTTTAAATTAGTTATGTAAAATAAAGAGAAAATTTAGAAACTCGAGTTATAAAACTCCAAATGAGTTAAAATTCTTACAGAAACTCTACTTTGGTATGAAAGTATTCCCGTTAAAATTTCGTAACGTTTGGACACTGGAAAGTATGATTTTTAAATTTTTCTTCGTTTTATGTATAAAAAAGTTATAAATATAATAAACATATTAGAAAACTCCAAATTTTATACACCTTGTTTTCATAAACTATTCAAGAAAATAAGAATCTATAAAAATTTTTCTAAACTCATTTACTCTTTGTGATTTAACAAAAATATTAATAAACTTTAAGATAAATAAAAGTGGTTTTATATAAGTAGTTTTATAAAATGTTAGAATTAAAGTTTATAAATTAACAGAATAAGCTACTGATTTAAAGGTCTTAAAATAAAAAAAGAGTATTATATAAAATATAACTTGGTTTGCCTTAAATAAATTAAAAACTTTATAAACTTTCACAAAATCGAAACCGTACGAACCAGTTCCGTTAAACTAACAAAACACGACATTATACATACATTTAAAACCATCACTTAATGTTTATAAAATATTTTTATATAAAAGTATACTCACGGGATGTGGGGTTAATAATATAAATAATCGTTCGTATATCGTGTCCAGTCATTAAAGTCGCGTCTTGCGTTTTATCATTATTTCGTTCAATTTATGAGATGATTTAGCTCCAACCTAATTAGACTATATTTGGGTTGTAGACCCGGGATCAAATACCCTCTCCGCTAGCCAATCACTTTACGAGCTCATAATCAAAAGTGAGTTCTTGTAGCCCCCCTTTTAAATGTTTTTAAACTATTTTTTTTTTTGGGGGGGGGGGGGGGGGATATGGATTATTATTGTTGAAGTCTGAAAGCAGATATATATGCATTAATAAACTTAATATGTAAATAAGCTGTTCGTTTGCGTACCAATGAATCCCTTTATTAACATGAAGCAACTAACTCTTTGAGAGCCGTTAAATAGCGTGAATAGTACTATTGGGGTCGACAAACCCCGGTTCTGATTGGTCGCCCCAGTCCTTGCTAGTGTACGTTATTTATACAACTTGTTTTGGTATAAACAAGTTGAAGGGTAAATTAGAGTCAGGGTTTGAGACGTGGGCTTATTAGTATTAATGGTTTGTTTGCATATATATACTTTGAAAACTTGTTTTGTTTGAATGTATTAGATAAAAACTTACAAGCTCACCAACTTGTTTGGTTAACCGTTTTTATCCATGTTATTCAGTTTAAGAATAAAGGTAAGTACGATTACATGTAATAAGCTGTGAAGGGATGTTGAAGACTTGGAATAGTTTTGTTATGTAAATATGGCTTAGAGCCCCTAGGTTTGTAACAATTACGTTTTAGTATTATAATAAAATACGTATGTGCGTGTGTTTTTATCTTTATAAGCATACTCAATGATATCATGTTTCTTCACACCTCGAGTTTTTGCTTCAGTGGGGTGTGACACTGAGCCTAATTATTAAATTTTATAATAAGCTTTGTTAAACGAGTAAACGTATTAAAAGACCTAACCACTTTTGTAGGAATCACGGTTGCATTTAGCATATGCAACAAGCCCTTCAGTAGCTCGGGTGGACGAATAAGGTCTCGTGAGGGTTATATAGTGAACTACACGTACAAAGTTCTAAATACAACATAATATACAATTACATGGATTAATCATAGAAAAGGAAACACGAATGCACTCAGGGTAGCTTAATCGGAACCTCTTTTTCTGAAAACTTTACAGAACTATTCAAAACCCTAACTTCTCCCGTGTGGTATCCCCACACTTAGCTTTTTCTATGGTGGTACGCTTGAAATAAGATTAGTAATATACAAACTAAGAAAAATGTAAACTAAAAATATACAAAATGTACAATTACCATCCTTTTGAAACTTCTATCAATTCAAGGCGCCTGGCCCACTCCCATGCAACCTTTTAGTTATAAGCACGCTCTTCTTCAATCCATTGCTGCTAGTCTTCCGGCAGGCCAGGATCGGGCCCAAATATTGCTAATATCCATTTCGCATCGCGTTTTGGTGGTTTTTTTATCTCCTTCTTGTTAGTCCTATTTTCTTTACACGTTGTTACTTCCTCACCATAGGTAACCTCATTCACTATCTCATTCAGATTTTTCACCTCGTGGCTACTCTTTTGCTCATACCTCTCAATCACAAAACATTCCTCTTTTGTGTGATCCTTGCAAAAGGATGCACACCCATCAACAATATCTGATTTTAGCCGTTCATTATTAACAAGAGGGTTAATGACACTGTCAAACAATAACAACCATTTCACACAGTTACCTAGCTTCAACTTAAGAATTCCCTTTGAACAATCAATAACTGCATGTGTTGTGGCTAAAAATGGCCTACCCAGTAAAACTGCATGTTGTGTGGTATTCACCACTTTAGCATAATCTAGCACAAGAAAGTCAACTAGGTAACAAAAACCATCCACTTTAACCAAAACATCTATGACCACGATAGTGTCCAATTATTTTAAAGGACCAAATTCATACCTATCATACAGATTTTGAGCATGATACTAACACAAGCCCCAAGATTTAGAAGTAAACACTCGCTTCGAGATCCTCTAATTTTTATTAATAGAGGTATTCCCGGATCTCGGAGTTTGTTTGGGTAAGAAACTAATATTGGTTTTACTAAAGCTGAAGGATATGAGGTGGGATTAACCTCCATACCCTTATCGTCGGCTTCGATAGAAATTTCTTGAAAACATTTTTCACAAACAGATTTTTTAGTAGTTTTTGTTTTAAATTTATTTTGTGAAATTAGTTTTTGTTTAAAATTAGTATCTTACATGCCACAAATTTCCTCCACCATCCCATCAATAAACTGGGATGGTCGAGTGATTTTAGTACCAAAAACATGATTATTTGAAATTAGACTTATCGCATTGATATGCACATTATTCCTCTTCTTTGAACTCGAGCTGAAATGTTGCGGGTTTGTTGTGGTGTCACTTGGTATTTAACCACATCTTTCTTTAATCCAACCACATCTGAAGCAGGCTGACCAAACGATTTTTTTTCCATAGCAGCTACAGACTTGTCATTAAATTCGTGTTGCCTCTGTTTTTCCTTTAGAGAGTTTGTCACTATGTTCATTAGTGCATCCATCTTAACACTCAAATCATCAATACTTCCCGAGGATCCCTTTTGTTGATCTTGATTCTACCCACTAGAAGAAATTTTACCCCGGTAATTGTCTCTGTCATACCCCGACTATCGCTTTCGTTGTTAGAATAATTTTGATACCCATCTTGACGATACTAATTTTGTTGGGGTTTAGACTCGAGCCCTAAAAGTTGGGGTGTGACTGAGTAGCTGTATTCCCGTATTTAAAGTTCGGGTGCTTCCTTAGGCACGGGTGGTATGTGTTTGATTAAACACTTGACCGTTAGAATCCCTAGCTATAAGCCTAATTAACCTCTTCAGGTTCATTTTTGTCTTCATACTCAGGACAATTTCTAATATGTGATCCAACTCTCCATAGTCTTCACAAACCGAGTATTTCACCCCAAATCTACCAACCTCTTTCTTCTTTTCTCTTTTGTACATCAGCAATTCTTTTTCTAATGTTGCTATTTGATCATCTATACTTGTTGCTGACTTGACTGATCTGTTTGTAGAGTGTTTCTTTCTTCTTTGGCTGATTCTTCAGCCTTTGAATCTTGACATATTAGCTCAAGAAATTCCCAATCATCTTCCTCATGTTGGTTTAGCAATTTGCAATTGCTTGAAGCTTTTAGATGCCTTCTGTCTTCACCAGTTAACCCACCCACAAAACATATAATTCGTTCCCATAACTCGATATGATTATGTGGGAATTTTCTAAGGAGCTCCTTAAAACACGTGAACGACTCATGGAATTATTCACCAAACTGTTGTTGGAAATGACAATCTTAATTTTGGCATCTTCGGGTTTGGCTTGCGAGTAAATACTCATTAAAGAAAACTTGCTGCATCTCGGCCCAATTCCTTATACTGTTAACTGGTAATGAGTGTAACAAGTTATTAGCTTTATCTTTAAGTGAAAACTAGAATAAACGCAGCCTAACCCCAATCAAACTACATATTGCCCCAAAATCTGACAAATGTGAATAAGGCTCTTCAGAATCCATACCATGAAAGGTGGGCAAACAATTAATATAAGACAAACGAGAGTTGAATGTCTTTCATCCCAGTATATGACCAGATGGGACTATTGGTGAAGCATCGTTAGATATCACTGGACTGAACCGACTATTTACACTTTTGATGGTGCTATCATATTTCTTCTCCTTCGACCCACTCTGTTAACTTGACCCCCACCCTGTGGTTCTTCATCTTCTCTCAAATTTCCCAATGACCCCGTTGTCTACCATTACCATTACGATTTCTTCCTACATTCCTGGTTCCACTTCCAGCCCGCTGATCATTATTAACCAGCTGTTCATGTATCTCCCAATATCTTCTAATTCATCAGCTTGATCATACTTTGTATTGGCTCGAACATTCCAATTATCCCCGTTTTGCCCCTCATTCTGATCATTCCACCCTTCTTTTTCTTCATCCTTTGTGTGAATACTGACCATTAGTGGTCATTTTATTTCATAGGTGATCCTGATGAGTATCTTGGTAATCAGGATTTGATGAGCCCCGGCACCCTAAACTAAATGTTCCAATATTATAAATATTTTTTTTCTTGTAGGTTACTTATGAATAACAACCTTAACAGTTAATATGACAAATTCTTACGCATGTGGGGAAGAAGGAAAAAGTCTCACAATGCTCACAAGGCTAGGGATTCAAGATTTATCGCGTAGTTTGTTATTTCTTTTTCTGTATAATGAGGCTTTGTAACGGTATAGGACACATTGTATACTCTCACAACACTTAACACTATACTCTAGACATCGTTTGGAAACATTTATCAATCTGTAATAATCTATTTCATTCATAAATCTGAGGCTGGTAGATAAATTTCCCCTCCCATTGTTTTTTTTGGGGATCCTCACCAAGATTGAAGTTTTTTCCTTGCTACACCGCGTGCCAATCATTTACTTATTGCACTTATTAACCATTTTAATGAAGAACACACTATCTCACATTCTAAATTTGATCACTTAATTGCTTTGGTAATATTTGACCAAAATAGTTTGCCGCCCACCGTGGAGCAACTGGTGTTTTTCCTCCTTAAATTCATCCTTAAACTTTCTCTTAACCATTACCTTTCCAAACTTTACTTAAAAATGCATCTCAATTAAATTTACATCTTCCTCAATGTCGTCCTCAACCTCCGGAGTTTCTCAGCGTCTTCCTCCTCCACCTGCTACTCAAAGGAAGACAACTAATTCCGGCTTAACCATCTCAGGATCTTGAGATTCAAGTGGCATGCCTACTCCGACAATGAGGCCTTCCGCTAGTGTGCTGACTCAAGGATCAGGACCCTCCAATGTAAGACCTATCCTCATATATAACAATGAAATATTTAATACTTTCTTGCAGATGAAGGAGCTCATGGAGGAACAAAAGGAAACTAACAATTCCTTCATAAGGGAACTATGAGATATCCGGGCATAAGGGAAGAAACCAACAGCAGATCCTTTGACTCCATTGCAGCCAAGAAACTTGAATTTGAGTCATCAGGATCCTAGGGAATTGTTATAATGATTTTCTACACATGCAATCTGCAATGAGAATAAGTGAGCTAATTCAAGCCATAAGAACTAACATTAATAACGATATACAATGCCTGTGACTAATGCTAAAACTTTGTAGGATGCAAGTATGAGTCCGGTGGTGCAAAAAGAATTACAAAGCTCAAAGATTGATCTCTAGCGTTCCTGGAATAGTCCAGCCAATACCAGATGTAGCTCCAAGCAGTCATAGAATCTCGAGATTCGCACCCCTATATGTGACGCTGATATCCTGAAGCGGTTCCAAACTCCTAGCATGAAGTTATACGATGGGACCATGAATCCCGAAGAACATGTTGCCCAATATTGTGAAAAATGGAAATCTATCTTATCCCCTAGGATCTCAAAGAAGCGTGCTTGTGCAAAGGGTTTGGTTCAACCTTAACCAGAGCCGCCTTAATATGGCTCCTAAGTGCTCCTTTTTTTTCTATCCAATCTTTTTCTCATTTAGTTAACTTGTTTAATAATCAGTTTTCTTGTAGTAGAAGCTTTGAAAGATTGACCAGTGATTTATATAGGGTAACTCAGAGAAATGAAGAATCTGTCATGGATTATGTTAGTAAGTTTAGCATGGAAACCCTGGAGATCCCTAATCTCTATGTAGCAACAACAGTGCAAGATTTCAAGATGGGACTCAAGAAAGAGCACTCTTTCGATGAGGATCTTGTCATGAATCCCTGCAGGATTTTGGATGAAGCAAGGAACATGGCTTTGAGATTCCTGATAGAAGACAAGATGATTCAACAAAGACTAGATAACTCCCGCAATTACAACCATTATAATAGGAAGTCGGAATCCCCGTCATCTAAACCTTACAGATCCAAACTTTATTCAAGGAATGACAATAATAGGATCAATGTGGTGGGCAACGATGAGGATGATGAGCATTATCTTAGACTAAATGATTATGTTTTTTCAATAGATATTCCTCGATTAATTTTTTCCATGCAGGATCTTGGGGAAAAGGCAAGGTGGTATCGCAAGAATGAGAAGAATACTTCTTGGAAAGACAAGTCTAAATGGTGTGCTTTTTGTTTTGGGTAAAAATCAACAAGTGCAATTTCGTAACCAAATTAGTAAGTGAGGTATGGTGCTTGATTGAAATGAACATAGAAAAGCAATAACACAAGGATTTGTTGCGAGGAAAAAGCCCGTTATCCTGAGGATAACAAGAAAAAAACCCTGGGCGGTGAAAACTATCACCAGTTTATTAATAATAAAAAACGGTTACAAGTGTTGGAGCTTTTCTCTTTGGATCGTGTTACAGGTGTTGCTAGAGCTAGTTTGAGTGTTGTGTTTTTTGATCCAGAGATAAGTTCTCAATTTATACTGGAATTCAGCTAACAACAAGTCCTATAAAACAGGAAAAGCTAGACTATTTCTAAATTAGCCGTTGTCTTCCATTCAGCACGTTTTTTTTTGAAGTAGTTGATTAGTGGTCCGAGTCTTCAGGAGATCGTGTAAACGTTATAAGACCTGTTAAACAACAAAGAAGGGAGGTTGGACTCTTAGTACAATAATATATTAAGGATCCCCGTTACTTTGGAGGATACTATATCCTGGAGTTATCCTGAATACATCGCTTGCTTAGGATACCAAAATTCTGATGCCTAACAATTGTCCCCAAAATTGACGACTGTAAAAGGTGGTTTACAGCTGTTGATTTTTTGAATTTTGAATTCTGCAGATAGAGTGGATAAGCTACACGTGTCGATCATCCGCAAAACCGTCAGAACCCTTTTGTTATCTTAAATTTATCTTGGATAAATATTTTAAACCTTCACCCGATCATTATCCAGGTAAATATCTTTCTCTCCTTGCTCTTCATCTTCAACCACCATGACTAAGAAACCTAGGTTTTTTGGAAATGAGGACTTTGTTCCAAAATATCTCCTCAAAGATCCCGCTAGCAAGACGTGCATCTTTAACAACACAGACATTGCAAACCTAAAGGCCAAAGGCTGTTTTCCTTCGGGAACCATCTTTAGGCCCTTTGATCATTCAATCAGATCCGATATCATCTTGAAATCTTGGATCTGTTTTCCTTTTCTACCATTCAAAATTGGTTTCACCTACCCTTTTCCTGCTTTCACCACCAATTTCTTTAGAAGGACCAGGCTTAGTTTTATCCAAACGATGCCCATGGTTGGAGGACCTTGTATGTGCTTGAAAAGCTGATTTATGATCATGCTCTCGACTTCACCCTTTCGGAACTAGCCTTTGTATACGACCTTCGCAGCCACGGTTCTTCCCGATACCTTCTTAAGACCAAATCCGATCGAACCCCTCTTATTCTGAGGAATACTTAGAATAATGACCAATGGAAAAAACAATTTTTCTTTGTCAAGAGGGATTCTCTTCCAGATCCCGCAAGCCTTCCTTATCTTTGGGCTATAAAAAGTAGGATACGTTATGCTGAGGCGGTATGCTGAAGCGTTATATACTAACATGTTTCTCTTCTTGTCTTTTTTGCAGCTTTGAAGTTCTTCGAGATTGCTCCCCCAGGCAGACAAACAAGAAACAAAGTGAACTTGTTCTCTTTTATTGACGAAGAAGAGAGGACCTTCTACTTCCAGTCAAGCTTTCAAGGAGATTTGTCCCACTCGGAAGAGTCCGATATGTATGGTAAGAAAAAACTACACATTAGTCATAATAATTGAAGTTTTAGAAATACTAGCCTTCTAGTTCCATAGGTAAGTCTGCTGCCGCTTTCGGTCTTGAGGATATTGAGAATATGATGTCGACCCGCAGTGCCGTTAAAAAGAAAACGCTCCAAGTACCCTGCCCAGGCCAGAAAGCAGCCGTTCCAAAGGCTCAAAGAAGAGGAAAAATCAAGAGATCTTCGACTCCACCCCCATGCATGACATCGACTTCTAAGAAGCTATGAGCAAGACACAAAATTTATACGTCTTTCTTTATTGTATCCTGATATCCTTGGAATAACTTATGCTAAGGATTGTTTATCTTGGCAGGGTCTTGAGTATCTTTCCTCCAGCTTTTCTACCATGAGCCAAGAACTCCATGAATCCCACACCTGTATTGCTGAGTTGATGAAGATCGGAACCTCCAAGACCGGCCTTTTGGAGAAGAAAACCAAAGAGCTTGAAGATGTGAAGCAGGAGCTTGATTTGGCTAGAAAGGAGCTGGTCCACATGGAGGCGGATAACTTGGTGAAGATCCAGGAGGTTATGGAGGGGGCTGAGAAGTCATCGGCGATCTCCATATTCCAATCCATGCTCAGAATGGCTAAGGAGGCTAAGGATGCTGGCTTGGATACTCTCTTTTGGGATATGGCAGCTTGGGAGAAGATCATGGCGAAGCTGAGTGGGGAGAACGTGGAAGAGCCGGAGCCGAGCGTGGTGGACAAGGTGGCTGACGAGGCGGTGAAGGTGGTGACCGGTGAGGATCAGCAGGGCGATGATGGTAATAAAGAAATCGCTTGAGCCCTGTTTTTTATGAATGTTTGTTTGTGTTTGTGGTTTATGGTAGTAGCTTTTGGTGGTTGGCTCTTTGAACAATTTTATTTTCTGTCTTGAACAATAATGTTTAGGATAATATATAAACATAGGTGGATGGATCTTGATTTTCAAGACGAAGCCTGGGCTTTCCTATACTTTGACAATCTAACAATGCCTGGGTGGAAGGGTCTTCCATTTGTTGAGAATGAAACCTGGGCATTGTTCTTAACTTCCTGCAATTTTGTTATTAATGATATAGTCTTTTGAATTTATACTGTGTTTCATTTGTAATGGCCATCTTGATATGTTTTAGAATATCATAATATATCCAAGAAGTATTTTTAAGACTTAAGTTTCGAAACAGAATATTTTAGGGATAATACATCTAGAAAACATATCTCTAAAACTTATCACATTTCAGAATAAAGTATCTTAAGGATAATATATCCAGAAAATATATCTTTAAAACTTATATAGATGAGAGTTGTCACAATTAAGCCGAAAGATCATATCTTGAAAATAAAATGTATAATAAAGCTAAGTGTAAAGGAGAATCAACCAGTGAGTACAAGCAGAACACTGATAAGGTCAGAGATTGTGAGGCCCGAACCATCAAGGAACTTAAACTTGCCCACACATCTCTACTTTGACAAAAGATCTAAGACCTTAAGAGTGGTGACTGAAGATGATGAAGAAAGCTTGATAATTTTCAGAGATGATTTAAGAAATTTTTCAAAGGAATAATTGGAGATAATGGCTCAGCTAGATTTGTATGACAATCAAGATAGAAGCCAACCTGCGGGGCAGCAGAGAAATGACCTCTCAAAATTCATCACAGAACAATCTGAGAAGGGGATCCCATTTCTCAAACCAAAGAGGAGAGAAGTACATAGCCAAGCTGAGAGAGAGAGAGGAGACGAAAAAAGATCAATGAAGTTCATACCCTAGAACTCTTTCTGTGTGATTCAAAGAAAAGGAAAACTCAACAGGCAAGTAGCTCCCCTGGAAAAAGAAAAACATTAAAAGAGTGCTTAGCCATGAGAAGAGAAATGATGGAGCCAAACTTTGTTGTGCAGCAAAATGGAAAGATAGGTCATATAACCTATAACCGAAACAACGACTACATATCACTCAGAAATGCATCTGGAGCGACAATTGTTGTTGTTGAGTATGATGATAAACTAAACTTCGTTCACATCCAAGACCTGCAAGATATTATCAATGCAAATTATCCTTTTGATTCACAAGATGGAGTTGAATTGGATATGTTCAAGCAAAAGGTTGCCTTTGTGAAACTGAAAAAGGAAAAAGCTATTGAAAGGAGCCATAGAAGAAGATAACAGGATGGATCTTAAGGATGATCTTTTTATTTTTGTTTTATCTTTGTATTTTGTTTTATGATTTGTAATTGAACATGTGAACAATTTGATGTGTAATGCCCTAGAGGCAGAATTCCTTTATGTAATGAAATGACGTGTGCTTAAATTGATTATTTTAGATATTTGATACATGTGTAACTGTTTGCAGGTATGTTTTGGTGCATCTGAGCTTGTTCCAATCTAGGGGGAGATTACAAGGAAGATTGGAATATTCTCAACCTCCTCAAGCAAATGGCTAACTAAGGAATACGAGCAAGCCTAGGTCATCGAGCATGGTTTACTACCTCGAGCATGGTCTTTCAGCATATTCTTCTAAGTGTTAAAAGCTTCGAGCAAGCTACACTTCTCCGAGCAAGAATTTTCTTCTATCAAGCATGGATTGCCAATCGAGCAAACAGCTTGATCATTCAAGTTTTAGCCAAGTGATCCGAGCACAGGATGTCCGAGCACATTGGTGACAAGCATGGATGTAATAAGAAGATGTAATGCTACGAAGTATAGACTTCGAGCATAGTTCAGTTCCGAGCAAGATTCACATCCGATCATGATGAAGATTGCTAATAAGTTCAAGACAGAATTGAAGACATCAAGAAGAATAGGTTTGATCGAAGGACAATCTCAAGCAAAGCAAGGTTTTGTCAAGAAGAATGAAGTATGCTAGAGGAGAATAATTTCAAATTGAAAATATTCTAAGTAAAGTATGCTCATAGCAACTCATCGAGCATACACTGTATGACAAGTCTGGTCAAGCAAGATAGATGTCATGCTCGAAGACTACACTTGTATTATTTTTTTGTCATTCATTATTTAAAGATTAAGGATTCTAGAAGGAATTTCAGGGTCTATAAATAGAGTCCTAGGTTTCCATATAGGGTACGGACAAAATGGATAAGGCTCAGCAACACACTGAATATGAGAAAACATTCTAAATGAATATTCTCTTTGTTTCCTCGTACTGCCGCCGCCGCCGTCACGAAACCCTAGACATTCCATTTACTGTTTCATTGAATGATATATTTAATACAGTGAATCTTTGTCTTTGAATATGTTCTTATTGAATATTATTGATTGTTTCGTTGTCACTATATCACACCTTTGTTCCCACTCATTGAATACCCTGATTCCGCCGGGATATCCAAGAGGTCTTCGGGTTATTAGATCTGTGTGTTCTTGTCAACCTTCTTAAGGTTACACCAGATTCTCGGTCCTGACAAGTGGTATCAGAGCTGTGGAAGCTCGCTGAAGGCCGGGACTGAAGGTTTGTGATAAAGCTTGAAGCTTTACAAAGTTTCATCGGTGAAAGCTCAGATCTGAGCAATATGGCTGAGCAAGAAGTATCAACAAACAAGATTCCAAGACTTTTAGGTCAAGAGAACTTCATCAAATGGAAGGTATTATTTGAAGCTACTGTTAACTACAACGACTCTGAACTTTGGATTTCTATCAGAGAAGGACAATATGTTCCATCCACTGCAGCAAACAACAACCCAACAATAGAACTCAAATGAAGAAAAGGGATGATAAGGCGTTGTCTATGTTAAAGCTTGGTCTGTCATGGGAAATTTTAAACAATGTCAATCACCATAAGATAGCAAAAGAGATGTATGATGCTGTCATTGACATGTTTGAAGGAAACACTGAGTTAAAAGACATCAAGAAAGACAGACTAAAGCAGCAACTTGACCGGTTCAAATTCAAAAAGGGTGAACGACTGAAGTCAGTATTGCAAAGATTCATGACCATTGTTAATGAAATCAGAACAACTGACCTGCAAATTTCTGATTTCGAATTGAACAAGAAACTGTTGTCCTCACTGTCTGGAGAGTGGTACACTGCAAGTAAATTTATTAAAGAAAAGGCTAGCTTTCCTAACTTCAAGCTAGATGATGTCATAGCTTTTCTAAAGGCAGTTGAGCATGAGATGATAGAGAATCATATGATAAGAGAAGAAAAGCCTAGCTTTCCAATGAAAAATGCTTTAGTAGCACCAGTAGGAAATCTCTCTTTTAAGAATAAGCAGTAGCCCATTGTAGAAAAGACTTCTGAATCAGGATCTATGTGTGGAGGACAATCAAGATTTAATGTCCAATTAATTGAGGATGATG
Source organism: Bidens hawaiensis (assembly GCF_021521415.1). Taxonomy (NCBI): domain Eukaryota; kingdom Viridiplantae; phylum Streptophyta; class Magnoliopsida; order Asterales; family Asteraceae; genus Bidens; species Bidens hawaiensis. The sequence continues at coordinate 2,318,364 of NW_027491117.1, read as the reverse complement.
TTGCATCTACAGCTAGTGGACATCCTCCCTATGTGAAAAACAATTCAGGCCAAGGAACTGATTATTAGGCCTTATTCTCAATGTTCACAGATTCCTACAATGCATTTGTGGTAAAGAATCTCATTCATACAAGTGTACTGCAGGAAGATCTGGAACAGATTGATGCAGATGATCTGGAGGACATGGATATAAAATGGCAAGCTTCAATGTTAGCAGTCAGAAGTAAGAGGTTATATAACCGAACTGGGTGATCATCTTTTTCAGGGCCAGGTGACTGAATAGGATTTGATAAATCAAAGGCCATATGTTACAACTGTCAGCAACCAGGACATTTTGCTAGAGAATGTAACCAACCAAAACAGTTTGGTAATCAAGTCAATTAAAACCAGTTTTATCAAAATCAGCACCAGAACTACCAGGGATCCCAGCTGCGAAATCAAATGGTAAATCAAAATCCTTACCAAAATCAGAACAGACCCCAACAACAACACCAGCCTCAAAGAAACAATCAACTACAGATTCAGAACAACCAAAATAGAGGATATACAAATGTTGTGAATCAAGCAAGAGACCAAGGAAATGTTGCTGTTACAAGGGCACCACAGGATGGGGATTTCGATTGGAGTAACCATGCAGCTGAAATAGAAAAGGAAAATGTGGCTTTCATGGCAAAGGTGCAGGAACAAGGAGAGTCTTCCAGTTCAAAGGTACATTCTGATATGTCTATTTCTGATCTTCTGTTAACCATTGATGAACTAAATCAGGAGGTTGGAAAGTGGAAATCGGAGTGTGGAAGGAAATAGGCTATCATGAATGCGTTTGATTCAAGTGAAGGCACATATGAAAATCAAAGCAAGAGTCTAGAAGAAGACTACATGCAAGCCTACATGACTCAATCAAGAATGAGGATTGAGATTGATGGTTTGAAAAAGATGTATGCTGAAGAAAACTCAAGAATGCAGGGTTATTGATACAAATGGAATTCTTAAAGAACTTGGTATCTACTGGAAACATAGTTGGGTATGTGGATAAGATGACACCTAAAGAAAAATACAAGAAGGTGCCACCACCTTTTTGTGACAAATATCCACTGAAAGTAGACAAAGAGAGCAGAAATGAATACTTAAAGCAGTTCAAGAGTGTATTTGAAGACAAACAAGAGTTTGTGAAGCAGTATGAAAATGTAATTGTGAACAATGAAGGAGAGTTTGTCATGAAGAAGCCTAATAAGACAGATGAGAAGGAAGTAAAGAAGACTGATTTGAGCAAAAAGAAAAGAAGGAGTGAATACTCCAGTGAAGGGAGCACATGCAGCTGCAGCAGTGATAAATCTTCAAAAGGTAAACAGAAGAAGAAGGAATCAAACAAAAGGGATGACAAAACAATTCCAAAGTTGCCAAAGATAACCCCTAAACTCAAGAAACATTATGAAAAGATGAGGAGAGAGCACAAGGCATTTGATATATGTGAAAGAGCTCAAACAAAGAACAAGAATGATAAATTTGAAAGCTACACATATGATTAACACCCTCCAATCTATCTAGTGTTCTCAAAACATGAACTCTTTGACATTGGGGATGTTAATTAGGTACCTATGAGAAGATATGCAGCAGAAAAAGAGGAAAGTACTTCAAGAAATCTATCTAAGCTGAAGAAGATCGTGTTTATGAAAGAAAAATATCCTCAAATACCTGATATCAGCAAGCCCATTAAGATGGACTTCACCAACTCTTTATGCCCAAAACCTCTTTAGGTTTTGACTTTCCCAAGCCCAGTGACAAGATTAGGGACAAGCAACTACTTGAAGACATGGGAAGTTTTGCCAGAGTATGGGAAATGTAACTATTATCATATAAGGGAATATCGAACAAAGGTATGTCATAAAAGCAGGAAGATTGTACACTATGCCGGTAGCTGTGAAACCATTATGAGCACTGTAAACCGACTGTTCTAACCTCACCATTCACAATTACCCCAATCGTAACCAATTCACTCATAACCTATGATAAACCATCATGCTTTCTATGAGTGTGCTAGTATAAGATGCTCCAAAAAGAACTGTCCCAGGTTAAATCAAGAATAAACATCAACGTTTAACTCGACTAGAGGCCACATTCAGTGATTAGAACAAATAGAACATGACAAGAGCTAAATACAGTGAAGGATACATTCATAAATGCATCCGTTTTGTTTTTACATGTACCGATAGAAGTCCTGTTCCATCTAACTTCTTACCCTTGAGAAAATATATAACAGTTAGTAAATTAATAGATCCTATACTCATGATCCACCCAAGATAAGACAATAAGTGTTAACCATATTGTTCAGAAACTACCCTCTCAATCTGAACGAATAATAGTTCCTTATCGATCTACTCCCGGTGGAAGTGAGGAGTTGTTGTGTAATAGTCAGTATGGACTAGTTAATTGAGTTCAAAACGGAAGTTATATATAAAAATAGAACTGTTATAATACCTCTTCTAGATAAAGAAGTGATCCAGTACATGGAATAAAACTTAGTACCCTAATGTCTTTCATATCCCCATCCTAAAGTATATATTATAACAGTTACATCAAAGATTCATGTAGACCCCAGTGGGATAAACACTTTTCCAGTATTACCTAAAATTTTATCTTCCTAACTCGAAAAGACCGAGGTTATGAATGGAAATGAAACAAAGTAATAGCCTACACCCTAATGACTAAACAAGGACGAGAAGAACTATACTATCCACAACCGAAAATATGGAACGATTGCTTATATACCCAAAATCTGGGGGGCATTACTTGTATACTACTAACGGTACGACTTACATACCCGTAAGGACCTACGAGTTATAAGTAATCAAAACAAGTTAAATAAGAGGCAATGGAGATTGGGTGGAGTTGTTAAACGATCATAACCATGAAAACCGAAGAAATTCCTTACTACAAGAATTGAAACTTGAACTTCAAACTTTTATAGCCTCATTAACCGGGTGATGAATGAAGAAAATTCAGGCCAGATGTTCGATTAGACTGAGTACTAATGTAAAGATATAAGGGAAATTTATGAAGGAACTGGTATGAGAAAGATCATAGGCACGTGTGTTGTAAAGTTGTGCACTATGGACCTTTTAACACATGTTCCTTAGACATCCCGAGAAAACAGTTTGAAATATAGACCTTTTATAAGGTAGAATACTAAAAATCCTCGGGGACATTACAACAGTTTGAAATACCCCATTGGAAAGGGGGAACAAACTACAATGGACCTTTTAACACATGTTCCTTAAACATCCCGAGAAAGCAATGCAAGCTGAATGATAATTCCCTGAGTAATCCACTCCAAATACTTTCTTTTGATTTGTAATAACTACCCAACTGAAAAACTCGCCTTAACAAAATCTTATCCTTGGTGAGTTGTGTATGAAACTTTAGATCCCTAATCGATCTGAACATGGTCCGTAGTCCTCTAACAAAAAATCAACATAATATTATGTAAGCGGCTATATATTATACGAGTAGGAATGTAACTCGCCACCTTATTCAATTGAAAATTGGCAACCCCCAAAATACAAAAATCCGAAACAATTTCGGAAACCATGGATAAAGCTCGTAATATTAAAAACAAACTGAAAGCCGCTTGAGACTAACTAGAGGACTATACCGATATACGTGAGAAGATAACGATTCTTGAAAGGTGTTAGTTGAGTTAATGAAACTGACGAGTTAACTTGAAAATACATGGATCTGTACAAAATTTCCTCGAAGGTTAACCCCGTAACGTATTAAACAAAATTATCTTATTCCCGATATTTTATATATATCGATTTAGATCGAGTGCATTACTGATAGGGCAGATGTAGTACCACTTGATAACTTGTATACAACTAAACGCTATAAAGGAACCCATGAAAATGTTTAATGGGGAAAATCAAACAGTTACGATACAACAAAATTTTACTAAATAAAGTTCGGTGGAATCTACAACGGGAAACCAAATACACTTGGAAACGAAAGAATGAATTCCGAAACAAATGATTACAAACTTTTCCCCTAAAAGGGGCATAATTGGTACAATGAATTTTAGGGATGAAATTTCTTAACTGGGGGAGAATGTGACATTCGCGACAAAATCGAATATGCCTTAGTATTCGTTTATCGAATAAGCGATTAACCGCTTATTGCGTAGCGAGCAAACGATTAACCGAACGAGTCTGGTTATGACCTAGATATCCCGTGGGGCCATCTAGAAGTTATATACGTTTAATATATGCCAGTATATTGATATTATGGCCTTAGTATGATAGCAAACCAGTTAAACGAAATCATACTCGTTTAACTACCCGCTATGGATTTAAACGTGAAAGATAGTTATGAAACAAGCATTGTATCATCCGTTAAGCCAAAAAAGGTTTACCAACAACTTTTTGGGGATGTTTTAAGTGATCCATGAAAATATTTTTGATTTTTACAAGCAAATACTATGTTTTTATAAATTTACACAAAAATTGCCGGAAAACACTCGTTTTCACATTGTTTGTCGTACCCGATATATTTTTCGCACCAGAAACCAAACCCAAAATAAATTTAGACTCAGCATTTCATGCCCGGGCACGTAAATCAAGAAAAGTGGGACAAATGGGCTCAAAAGGGGGCCCAACAACCCCAGCCCGCCCAAGTAGAAAAAAAAACTTTAATATTATTATATTGTTGTTTTCTTTATAAATAAACAACTTGGATGTCTTTGGCCATCTTTTTCTAGAATATAGACCCATCCCCTGCTGTTCTTACTCCTGCTGTTCTTACTCAAGAACATCAAACCCTAAGGTAAAAAGCTTATTTAATCAACTTTTATGCATGATTAATCATGTTTAATATCATATAAACATAGTTTGATTACCAAAAATCATTCTTAACCATGAAAAAATCATAAAAATGGTCCAAAAACATGTTTTGATCAAAAACATGGTTAGAAATCAGAATCATTCTCTTTTTGGCCATAAACACGAATTAGAGGGTTTAAACGACGTTTTTACGGTTCAAAAGTTCAGTTTAGAACCCTAACCGAAACCCTAACTTTCATGGCTGGTCTCTTGATGATACATGCTTGGTTTGTGATATAGGACCTGTACTTAGCTTATATAGAAGCACGAGAACCCGGAAATTGGATTAAGAGAGCGAAAACGGGCGAAAACAGCAAAGGTAATGCCGAAACATTCATTTATGGACCGTTTAGATTAACGTTTTGATGTACATATTGTTTGGTCATGAAATTGTTCAGGGACATCAGGAACCATGCCATTGAGTCCCTATCTAAGTTTGGTAATTTTTTGACCATCCGAGAATATTTGCCGAATTTATTACCAATTTGGGGCGTTTATTTGGGAAAAATAATTAAAATGCTGGAAAAATTTATAAAAATTTATGGAGAACTCATATTTGATATATTATGATAATGTATGAAATTTGGGGTCATTTGGAAAACCCTAGGTAAGTTTTGTGCATTTGCGTTTATTCGGATTTTCATAGTCGTTTTTGGCCCGAAAATGATATTTGGCAAGATTGTTAGTTTCTAGAATTGCTACAGATTATTTTGGGATATGTTTTGGTCACTCAGGAATTTTGGCAGATATTTTGGAAATCATTTGGTATAAACAGATGATTTTCGGGTTAAATATAACATACAAAATGAATTTTTATAAATTTATAAATCAGTAAATAATTCCAGAAGTATTTTTATAAAAATCTACATATTTTATTTGATAAGTGTCTATTTTTTTATGATCTAATTATTTACAGATAATTAATTGTGCTAATTTGAAGATTAAACAAATTTAATTTTAAGGAAAACCGGCAAGTTCGTGATTAACGAACCTGTTGGAATATCAGAACATCGAGAATGATCAAAAAGCTTATTTTTGGATTAATTATGTAAAAACAAACCTTTTCTGAGAAATCCGGACAATCTGGATAGATTGTGCGTGTTTTTCTCCAAATCAAACTGAATAAACGGAAACGAGCCTCGTAGCGAATCCAGAGCCCTAAAATGTGATATTTCTTTATAACTTAATGATTTTATCAACCAACACGTTTACCCAAGTTTACATCCCCATAAATGCTTTCCAAACGCGTAAACGAGCAACTTGGCCCAGTTGGTGAAACGGGGAAACTAAGTCAAGTTCGATTTTAAACATCAGACATTGAACAACATCACAATCTACGCCTATTGACACTTTCTGGGTGTTACAGCCACACCCAGACTAGCTATACAGCCCAGCTTGTATAAAGATTATAATAACATAAAAATATTAAAATTATTATAATATTAACTATAGAGACTAAGTGATAGCAAGGGAAACGGACCCCGAGCTAAACTCGCACTGAGTGCCTACAAAACCGTGAGTTTCATAACCCCTCTTTTCAAACTGTTTACGAACTTTTTGGGCGAAAAGCATAGTTACATATGTTATCTATCTTGAAATGGTTCAGGAAATAAATTACCTGAACGTTTATATACAAAAAGTCACTACAAACATAACGATTGATTACGTGCGAATGAATGGTGAATAGTATTGTTGAATAAAAAATTAAGTGGATATGACACGAATACCAAAACATAAAGAAATTACGCGTGACAACACATTTATACAAATACGATGTGTACGATTAAACATAACGTAGTCTGTAACGGCCATGGGTGAATAACGTGGTCTATGATGAACATGGGGCTATTGTGGGCGGAAGGGGGGCCACAATAGTACTAAACTAAAGTTGAGTATGGCCTATGAGCCAAGTTCTGCTGCAACTTAATAAACTAAAGTTGAGTATGGCCTATGAGCCATGTTCGGCTGCAACTTAATAAACTAAAGTTGAGTATGGCCTATGAGCCATGTTCTACTGCAACTTAATAAACCAAAGTTGAGTATGACTTATGAGTCAAGTTCTTCTACAACTTAATAAACTAAAGTTGAGTATGGCCTATGAGCCAAGTTCTGCTGCAACTTAATAAAATAAAGTTGAGTAAGGCCTATGAGCCAAGTTCTGCTGCAGCTTAATAAACTAAAGTTGAGTATGGCCTATGAGCCAAGTTCTGCTACAACTTAATAAACTAAAGTTAAGTATGGCCTGTGGGCCAAGCTCTACTGCAACTTATAAACTAAGAGTATGGCTATGAGCCAAGTTCTGCTGCAACTAAACAAACTGACTTGATTATGACATGAATGTTAAGAAAATAATGTGATTATGTGTATTGTGGGCGAATGGGGAGCCACAGTGTTTGGTGATACGTGCAAAATATTATATGTGTATGTGTGTCTATATACATGCTATGTGAGGAGGCGTAGGAAATACTATGTGTAGAAAATTGCTAATTATTTGTGTGTACACTGTGTAATTTTTGAGTTTACGTGGAATCATTATGGGCGGAAGGGGGGGGGGGCACATTGGTTGATGTTACGAGAAACTGTTGTGGGTGGAAGGGGGGCCACAGTGGTTGATTTTATATGGAACCGTTGTGGGCGGAAGGGGGGCCACAGTGGTTGATTAAACACGGAATTTGGAAACATGCAATACGAACAAATAGTCATGACTTTATCGTAATTTCAAATTCATATTATAAACTTACATGCCTGCATATGTACACACAGAGACATAGCTGTACATATATACAAACGAAAATACATTTTTATATATGCGCATACATGCAACTATGACCGTGTGGTACGCAGAACTGATTTCGTTAAAACTTATGAAACTCACCAACTATTCGTAGTTGACCGTTTTTAAACATGCTTTCAGGTAATCAGAAATGTGGAATAGATTGCTTATGTGTTTTGTGTTCGGATTGTGAACGATGCTGTGAACATTTGAGTTAGAAGTAAAGTAGTTGAAGAGCTAATTTGGATTGTATCACCTACTCTGTAAAAGATGTTAGAACAATGTAATATATTGTAAATTAGCTAGTAATGTTTCTTTATGAACAATGTATTTGATACTAGTTGTATCTGTTACATTTCTGTTTTACGCTTCCGCATATCGCTTAACGGGGTGTGACACAAACTGATGCAGTTTGTGACTCAGAATCTAACTGATCATCTTGTGTGTGTTTGTAGAACAGTCCATGAATTGCAATGATATATGATATATGGACAGTGGTTGTTCCAGGCACATGATCTGTGATAGAGCAGCTCTTGTGAATTATGAAAGTAAATATGAAGGACCAGTTGCCTTTGGGAGTGATGAGAATGGAGGAAAGATAGTAGGAAGAGGCACTCTCACCAATGGAAATGTATCCTTTGAGAATGTGCTGCATGTTGAAGGACTACAATATAACTTACTCAGCATTTCTCAAGTCAGTGACAAAGGATACAAAGTGGCTTTCAATGATGAACATTGTTTGATTCTTAAGCCTGAATTTGTCATTCCACCAGAAATGATCATGATGATAGCTCCAAGAAATGGAAACCTCTATAAGCTGAGAATGAATACAGCAATATCAAGAGGTGGTTCATGTTTTGTTTCTAAAGCCACTGAGAATGAAACAAAACTGTGGCATAGGAAGATGTGTCATGTCAATCTGAAGAACATGAACAAGCTGGTGAAAGGTGAACATGTTGTGGGTATTCCTACAAGAGAATTTAAACTAGAAGAAAGATGTTCATCATGTCTCAAGGGAAAACATCACAAATCCTCTCATAAGAGCAAACTGATCAACACTATTGATGAGGTTTTGGAACTACTTCACATGGATCTCTTTGGTCCTGTAAGTGTTCCAAGCATTGGCAAGAAAAGATTTTGTCTAGTGATCACTGATGACTATTCAAGATTTACATGGGTGTTCCTCATTGGAAGCAAGGATGAAACTCCAGAACTAATCAAGACATATGTGTTGAAAATGGAGAATCAACTTGAGGAAAGAGTGAAGGTCATTAGAAGTGATAATGGAACAAAGTTCAAAAATGGATTGATGGAAGACTTCTGCACTTCTAAAGGGATATTTCAACAGTATAGTGCACCAAGAACTCCTGAGCATAATGGTGTTGCAGAAAGAAGAAACAGAACATTAATTGCAGCTGCAAGGACCATGATAGCTGATGCAAATTTGCCAGTTACCTTCTGGGCAGAGGCTATCAACACTGCTTGCTATGTGCAAAACAGGGTTCTTCTGAACAAGACTCAAAATAAGAATCCATATGAGGTAATCTTCAAAAGAAAACCTTATGTGAAGTTCTTAAAGCCTTTTGGATGTAAATGCTTACTGATGAACGCAAAGGATTATCTCAACAAATTCCAATCAAAATCTTTAGAATGCTTCTTTGTGGGCTATTCATCCCACTCAAAGGCTTACAGAGTCTATGTCAAGGAGCACATGGTGGTGATTGAATCCTCAGATATCATCTTCAATGAAAATCACTTCAATAATGTGGAAGGACCCAAGTGGCTATTTGACCTGGAGAAGATGATCAAATCATTCAAAATCTATAATGAAGACATGGATGACAGCATGTACAGAACAAGCATTGAAGAGAAAGGAAAACAAAAACAAATTGATCTAGACAAGCTGTGGTCATCAGTTGCTCCTGAGCAAAATGGATTCACTTTTGAAAGAAGCATTCAAGGAGCAAATGAAGTGGAGATAAATGGTCCAGAAGCTGCAGTTGAAGTATCCAATAATGCACCAAGTGACAGAGACAGTGAACCAATGCAAAGTCAGCAACAAGTTCAATCTGAAGAGTCAGATATAGTTGAAGACAGGTTCCAATCTTTGTTTGATTCTCTCCAAATTGGAACAAATGAAGCATCATTATCTGCAAATGGTCAAACTCAATTAACTACTGAAGATGAAGAGACACCTGAGAATGAAACTGGTGATATGAACATGACAAATCTTGAATCAGAAGTGTCAGCACAACAAGTTGTACAGACTACCTCTGTTGAAAGAAATCATCCTGCAGAAAACATCATTGGGGACTTGCATGAAAGAGTGACAAGAAGTTCTTCTGAAAAGGCGAACATCTGTCTTTATGCTTGTTTTCTATCCCAAGTGGAGCCAAAGAACATAAATCAAGCCTTGAAAGACAACAGCTGGGTGGAAGCTATGCTGGAAGAGTTGGGTCAGTTCAGAGACTTAGATGTATGGGATTTGGTTAACAAACCTAGAGGAAAATATGCAATTGGCACCAAATGAGTTTTCAGGAACAAAAAGGATGAAAGAGGAATTGTTATAAAAAACAAAGCAAGACTCGTAGCTCTAGGGTGCTTACAAGAGGAAGGAGTAGACTTTGAAGAAGTCTTTGCTCCAGTTGCAAGACTAGAAGCAATCAGAATCTTTCTAGCATATGAAGCATACATGAACATCAAAGTTTATCAACTAGATGTCAAGTCTGCATTTCTAAATGAAAAGATATATGAAGAAGTGTATGTGGCTCAACCTCCTGGATTTGAAGATCCAATTCATCCAAACAAGGTGTACAAGCTGAGTAAAACATTATATGGATTACATCAAGCTCCTAGAGTTTGGTATGATGAACTGTCAAATCACCTGATGGATAATGGTTTGTAAGGCCCCGAACCCTGGGAAACCCCACAGTTGGTAATCATACAGAACACTTGAGAAATTAAATAAACTTAAAAACAATTCTTTGCATTAAAACGGCATTACAGCGTATAATTCAGCGGAAAACATAAATAGATGAATAAGTTCCCAAAATCAAAATTTATTTATAACTTTTAAAAGTCTTTTGAAATAAAAAGGTTTATAAGTAATTCTTCATTCCAGTATGCCCTTCACCGTCTAAGTAGCTCCGTGCACGTCCAAGCGATAAGGCATCCTCTTCCTAACCTAAAACTCACACTAACATGCACACAAAGTCAGCTTAAGCTGAGTGAGATCAAGTTTTAAATAAGTAACAAAATTTTTAAATAATCATTCCAACGGTTTTAAAACGGTAAATGGAAATACATCGGTTAGGTCACCACATTCGATAAATAGTCATTCTTACGTATAAGCATCTCTATACGTGCATTCCTATATATATATATATATATATATATATATATATATAACATTCAATAATAACATTCAGGGCTGAGAAAATGTACAACCCAAACACGTAACATTTAGCGCATGCAAACACAAAGTAGGCATACGCAACATTCAGTAGTCGAAACGACTACAAACATTCAGGGTCAAGCAAACGTACAACCCAAACACATAACATTCGGCGCATGCAAATACAAGGTAGGCATACGCAACATTCGGTAGTCGAGAAGACTACAACATTCGCCAAATATTGGCCATTCTAAATATATATATATACATACATATTCTATAACATTCCAAGGCCTACCAATACTAGCAAGCATATGTAAAACTATTCAAAACATTTCATCACATAAGAAAAACACTTAGGTGTGCATGCTAGCCCAAAACTTAAAAGAGTAAAAAGAGGCATCATGAACTCACCTGAAATCAATCGAACACCTGCAACGAGCTAGGAATCCCTAAGTGCACAATCACAAGCAAGGGCCTGTAAATTATACACCACACGTTACTAAAATAGACCGTAAGAACACTCTTGCCTAATGGGCCGCCCAAGGCCCAACACTTTGGCCCAAAGCCCAACAACTTGGCCCAAGGCCCAACACTTGGCCCGAGGCCCAAAACTTCACCCAAGGCCCAACAACTTGGCCCGAGGCCCAAAACTTGGCCCAAGGCCCAAGGACAATCAAATCGGGTCGAATGCGCGTGTAATAAACCTTACAACCATTTGTTAAACGAATCAGCCCCGAATGGACCAAATTTTCCATTTGAAATCTTTTCATTCATCAAGATTATGTCACCCGAGTTGATAGGGTTGACGGTTTCTTTTAACAACTCTCAATTTAACATTTAAACGAAAATTCGCGCACGATTGACCAAGCACCAACCAAAACAGCCCCGAGCATCAAAAAAATAATTTTCCCACAGCCCTTAGACTCCCTTCGGGCCGTACAAACTGATTCAGTTGGTCATCCAACCGATTAACGCATCAAACTCAACAATTTGCAATTCTACACTCGATAAACACTAGTTTTCGAACTAAAATCGATTGACCGACCTAAACACCTCCAATGGCCACGAAATTTTAATATGATGTAAATGCCATACCTGGGAATCTTTCTACACCAAAAACTCCAATTTTTATCCATGGGAAGTGGGTCAATTGCACTCTAGTCGAAATCTGTCCAACGAAAAGTTTCGGCAAAATTGAGCATTAAAACGATTAGAGGTGAACAAAAAGAGTGTTGGGGATTGTAGTACATACCTTGAACTACTTCTAGGAACTTGGAATCGATCAAAAAGTCGAAGCAATGAAGGGGGGGGGGCTGCCTCTTTGGCCGATCGCTGCAGGTGCAAAATGGGGGGTTAGGGTTTTTTGATTTATGTTATAGTATGAAATATTTTCATTTTAGCCCCTGGAATTTAATGATAATGCAACTTGGAAGAAGAGTTAAGCGATTAGACATACCGGGATGACGTAAAGGCTTTCGAGAGGCGTCGGATAAACCCCGAGAATTATACATACTCTACAAGCTTCAATTCTTGAAACCGGAATTAGCGGGCGTTACATGGTTTCTGCCGTGGAGCTATTGACAAGACACTCTTCTACAAAAGATGGAAGAAGGATCTACTGCTTGTACAAGTATATGTTGATGACATCATATTTGGCTCTACAAATGAAAAGATATGCAAAGAGTTTGAGCAAGTGATGAAGTCAAAATACAAGATGAGTTCTGTGGGAGAAATGAACTTTTTCCTTGGACTTCAAGTGCAGCTGAAGACAGATGGAATCTTCATTAATCAATCAAAATATGTTCAAGAAATTCTTAACAAATTCAAGTGCCAGGATTACAAGACAGTGTGCACACCAATGGACACACATGAGAAGATGGTACCTGATGAGAAGGGGGAGCCAGTGGACCAGCATGAGTATAGGGCCAAGATAGGATCACTGATGTAGCTAACAACATCTAGGCTAGATATTATGTTTGCTGTGTGTGTCTGTGCAAGATTTCAAGCTAGCCCCAAGGTCTCACACATGTTGGCAGTAAAGAGGATGTTCAGATATCTTAAAGAAAAACCAGACTTAGGTATTTGGTACCCAAAGAACCCCTCTTTTGACTTGATGGCCTATACTGATAGTGACTATGATGGTTGAAACATGAGTAGGAAATCAACTTCAAGAGGCTGTCAGTTTTTTGGAAACAGGCTGGTGTCTTGGCAATGCAAGAAGCAGATTATAGTGTCCATCTCAATTGCTGAAGCTGAGTGTATTGCTGTGTCACACCCCGTTAAGCGATTTGCGGAAGCGTAAAACGGAAATGCAATAGATACAACTGGTATCAAATGAATTGTTCATAAAGAAACATTACTAACTAATTTACAATATTTTACATTGTTCTAACATTTTTTATAGACTAGGTGATACAATACAATCTAGCTCTTCAACTAGTTTACTTCTAACTCAACTGCTCACAGCATTGATCACAATCCGAACACGAAGCACATAAGCAATCTATTCCACCTTTCTGATTACCTGAAAAGCATGTTTAAAAACGGTCAACTACGAATAGCTGGTGAGTTTCAAAAGTTTTAACAAAATCAGTTTTGCGTACTACACGATCATAGTTGCATGTACGCGCATATATATAAAAATGTATTTACGTTTGTATGTATATACAACTGTATCTCTGTGTGTACATATGTAGGCATGTATGTTAATTTGAAATTACGATAAAATCGTGATCGTTTGTTCGTACTACGTGTTTCCAAATTCCGTGTTTAATCAACCACTGTGACCCCCCTTTCGCCCACAATGATTCCACATAAAATCAACCGCTGTGGTCCCCCTTTCGCCCACAACAGTTCCTCGCAACATCAGCCACCGTGGCCCCCCTTCCGTCCACAATGATTCCACGTAAACTCAAACATTACACAGTGTACACACAAACAATTAGTATTTTCTACACAAAGTATTTCCAACCCCTATTCACATAGCATGTATATAGACACACATACACATAGAGTATTTATCACGTATCACCAAACACTGTGGCTCCCCATCCGCCCACAATACGCATAATCACATTATTTTCTTAACATTCATGTCATAATCAAGTTAGTTTGTTTAGTTGTAGCAGAACTTGGGTCATAGGCCATAGTCAACTTTAGTTTATTAAGTTGCAGCAGAACTTGGCTCATAGGCCATACTCAAGTTTAGTTTATTAAGCTGCAGGAGAACTTGGCCCATAGGCCATACTCAACTTTAGTTTGGTACTATTGTGGCCCCCCTTCCACCCACAATAGCTCCATGGTTATCACAGACCACGTTATTCCCCATGGCCGCTACAGACCATGTTATTCACCTATGGCCATTACAGACCACGTTATTCACCCATCTTGTTATGTTTAACAGTACACAGTATATTTGTATAAACGAGTTGTCACGTGTAATTTCCTTATGTTTGTAGGGACTTTTTGTATGTAAATGTTCAGACAATTCATATCCTGAACCGTTTCCAGGTAGATAACGTATATAAATATGCTTTTCACCCCAAAAAGTTCATAAACAGTTTGAAAAGAGGGGTCATGAAACTCACGGTTTTGTAGGCACTCAGTGTGAGGTCAGCTCGGGGTTCGTTTCCCTTGCTATCACTTAGTCCATATAATTAATATTATAATAATATTAATATTTTAATATTATTATAATCTTCATACTAGATTGGGCTATATATCTAGTCTGGATATAGCTGTAACGCCAAGAAAGCGTCAATAGTCTTAGATTGTGATGTTGTTCAATGTCTAATGTTTAAAATTGAACTTGGCTCAGTTTCCCCGTTTCACCAGCTGGGCCAAGTTGCTCGTTTATGCGTTTAGATAACATTTACGGGGATGTAAACTTGGGTAAACGTGTTGGTTGATAAAATGATTAAGTTATAAATAAAGATCACAATTCTGGGGTCTGGATTCGCCACGAGGCTCGTTTCCGTTTATGCAGTTTGATTTGGAGAAAAACGCACACAATCTATCCAAATTGTCGGGATTTCTCACAAAAAGTTCGTTTTTACATAATTAATCTGAAAATATGCTTCTTGATCATTTTTGATGTTCTGATATTACAACGGGTTCGTTAATCACGAACTTGCCGGTTTTCGTGAGAATTGAATTTGTTTAATCTTCAAATTAGCATAATTAATTATCCGTTAATCATTAGATCATGAAAATTTAGACACTTATCAAATCAAATATGTAGATTTTTATAAAAATATTTCTTGAATTATTTAGTGATTTATAAAAAAATCATTTTATATGCTATATGTTGCCCGAAAATCATCCGTTTATACCAAATGGTCTCCGAAAAATCCGTCAAAATTCCTGAGTAACCAAAACACTTTCCAAAATAACCTGTAGCAGTTCCAAAAGGTAACAATCTTTCCAAATACCCTTTTTGAACCGAAAACGACTATGAAATTCTGAATAAATGCAAATGCACAAAACATACCTAGGGCTTTCCAAATGACCCCAAATTTCATAGTTGATCATAATATATTAACTTTGAGTTCCCCACAAAATTTTATAATTTTTCAAGTATTTTAACTATCTTTCCCAAATAAACGCCCTAGTTCGGTAATAAACTTGCCAAAATTCTAGGATGGTCGAAAAATTACCAAATTTGAACAGGGACTCAATGATATGGTCGCTGATGTATCTTAAAAATTTCATGACCTAACCATATTCACATCACAACCTTAACCTAAACAGCCCGTAATCGAACATTTCGGCATTACCTTTGCGGTTTTCGCTCGTTTTGTGCTCTCTTAATCCAATTTTCGGGTTCTCATGCTTTTACATAAGCTAGGTACAGGTCCTATATCGCAAGTCAAGCATGTATCATCAAGAGACCAGCCATGAAAGTTAGGGTTTTGGTTAGGGTTTTAAACCGAACTTTTGAACCGTAGAAACGTCGTTTAAACCCTCTAATCCGTGTTTTTCGCCAAAAAACCCTTAAACCAGGTTCTTAACCATGTGAAAGATCGAAACATGTTTTTGTACCATTTTTAAGATTTTTTCATGGTTAGATGTAATTTTTGATAATCAAAGTTTCATTTTTATGCAAAAACCATGTTTAAACAAGCTTTAGAATGACTAAAAGTACTTGTTACCTTAGGGTTTGTGTGGAATATTTGAAGAAGCAAGCAAGGAGGTGCCATTCTCCATATTCCAAGTGATAAAAATAAAAAATATCTTGTATGCCAATTTCTTGTAAATTTAGAAAAATATACCATTTGTTTGTAAAAATCAAAATTATTTTCATGGATCGCTTAAAACGTTCCCAATAAGTGTTTTGTAGGTCTTTTTCGGCTTGAAGGATGATACAATGCTTCTTTTGGAACTATCCTTCGCGTTTAACGTCAGAGTGGGTAGTTAAATGAGTATGTTTTTGTTTAACTGGTTTGTTATTGTACTAAGGCTATAATATCACTATACTGACTTATATTAAATGCATATCACTTATAGATGGCCCCCTGAGATATCCGGATCATAACCAAACCCGTTTGGTTATTCGTTTGTTCGTTACGCAATAGGCGGTTAAACGCTTATTCGAGTTTGTAAGTACTAAGGTGTATTCGGTTTTTTAACGAATGTCACATTCTCCCCCAGTTAAGAAATTTCATCCCCGAAGTTCAATATTCCAATTACGCCGTTTTAGGGGAAAAGTTTATAATTATTTGTTTCGGAATTCATTCTTCTGTTTCTGAACACGTTGATTCCCCGTTGTGGATTCCACCGAACTTTAATCAATGAAATTTTGTTATGTCGTAACTGTTTGATTTCCCCATTCAACATTTTCATGGCTTCCTTTATAGAGTTTAGTTGTATACAAATTTTCAGGTGGAACTACATCCGTCCTGTCAGTAAGGTACCCGTTCTGATTAGATATACATAAAATATCGGGAATGGGATAATTTTGTTTAATACATTACGAGGTTAACATTTGAGGCAATTTTGTACAGTTCCATGTATTTTCAAGTTAACTCGTTGGTTTCATTGACTCAACAATTAACTTTCAAAAATCGATAACTTCTCACATATATTGGCATAGTTCTTTTGTTAGCCTCAGGCGGCTTTCAGTTTCTTTTTAATATTGCGAGCTTTATTTATGGTTTCCGATATCGATTCGGATTTTGTATTTTGGGGGTCGCCAATTTATCAAATGAATAAGGTGGCGAGTTACATTCTTACTCGTATAACATAATATATAGCCGCTTGCATAATATTACGATGATTGTTAATGTACAAGGATTGAAATTACCGTCTCACTTTCCTCTAATGTTTGAATAGTTTATTTAATTTGATTGCTTGTTAGAGGACTACAGACCGTGCTCAGGTCGATTAGGGATCTAAAGTTTCATGCACCACTCACCAAGGATAAGATTTTGTTAAGGTGAGTTTTTTAGTTGGGTAGTTGGTACAAATCAAAAGAAGGTATTCGGAGTGGATCATTCAGGGAACTATCATCAGCTTGTATTGCTTTCTCAGGATGTTTTAGGAACGTGTGTTAAAACTTCCATTGTAGTTTGTCCCCCCTTCCAATGGTGTATTTCAAGCTATTGTAACGTCCCTGAGGATTTTTAGTATTCCACCTTAACTTATTATAGTGTACAACACATGTGCCTATGATCTTTCTCATACCAGTTCCTCCATAAATTTTCCTTACATCTTTACACTAGTACTCTGTCTAACAGAACATATGGCCTGACTTTTCTTCGTTCATCACCCGGTCATTGAGGCTATAAAAGTTTGAAGTTCAAGTTTCGGTTCTTATAGTAAGGAATCTCTACGGTTTTCACGGTTATGATTGTTAACAATTCCACCCAATCACCATATGTAACCTCCGTTTGAATTCAATTAACTAGTTCATACCGACTATTACATAACGACTCATCACTTTCACCGGGAGTACATCGACAAGGAATAGCTAATTGTTTAGGTTGAGAAGGGAATTTTGAATAGTATGTTTTACGGTTATAGTTTTACCTTTAGTGGGTTCTATAATATAAGAATTTATTATGTTTTACTGATTGATGTTTTACGATACATCAATCAGTGCCCGCATTAAATAAAACTATAGTATACTAGACTCAGAATGTACTCGTTAATGCACTTACTTTATCTGATTTAATCATAAGACGCGCCCTCTAGTCGGGATGGACATCGGCTAGTTCTTGGTTTTGTTTTCTCATTGCAACACGATTCAAACCAGGATAGTCTTTCTTGACGTGTCCCATACTGCCACACTCATAGCAAGCATAACGACTTATTATGGGTTGGTTTTGGTGAGTTGGTTGTTGTCGGATTGGTTAGGGTCGAGGTAGTTGTGATTACTAAAGTTGGGTTGGTTGGTTTATAATATTTATAATAGTTCTACAGTTATGGGCATAGTGTACAACTTTCCCGCTTTTATGACATACCTTTGTTCGACATTCTCTTATATGATAATAATTACACTTCCCACACTTTGATAAAAGTCCATTGTATATTGTTTGTTCGGAACTAAGGCTGATCGAAGTATCGGTTAAGTTGTAGGGCACACATGTTTAGTTGGTTGTATCTCTTGTACCCCTGTTTCACGATTGGTTCACTTTGTACTAGATGCTTCCCGGGGCATACTCAACAAACTATTTCTGACCAAATCAAAAGCTACCGCTCGGATTGTGTCACCGCCTTCTCAAAGGTTTAGTGGTTAACTGGATTAACTAATGTCCTTATTTCTGGGCTACTAACCATGGTATCGTTCGAGCCAGGTCGTTAACACATTTTATGTATTCCAATTTGTCCGCACCTATCATTTTCAATTTCTCGGGTTCGTGTTCAATATTTTTTTAGGTTTCATTCCTTGGACGAAAATTTTTCAATATAACGGTTTTAAGTCTTGCCCAAATCATGTGGTTGATTCTATATGTTCCCGAATTCGTATCATCGTTTTCTACCACGTAAGGGAGTGGTCAAGAAATGTATAAGTGACATACTCAACGGTGCAATTTGATGGGCACTATTGGTTCTGATAACAGATTTCATTGCTTTGATTCATTTTACTACCCCATATGATCTTTTAGTACCACTAAAATTTACAAGTTTGTATGACATAAATTGTTTAAACGAATACTCTCGTCGTGAAGGATCACGGTTGTTACGACCAGTATTCATGTTCGGTAGGAGATTTTCGTTTCCAATGGCATTTAGTAGGGGAATTTATTAATATTGGTAGTAGCATTAGTGTTCAGTGGGGGAGTATCATTCGCGGCAATGTTAGTACTGGTTGGGAATATAACATTTGCAACTGTATTAGTAACGGGTGGCGAAATAGTATTCGCGACCGTATTAGTGTTCGGTATTTGATTTGAATTCATTGCCATGTTAATGCCATCAACGAATCATGCTACTATTGTCAGAGTTAGTGTCTGCAGTTGCTGAGCAATCATCTTGGCCACCACTGCCTCAAATAGTATGTTTGTTTTCTCCGGGGCCATTCTATAATGATAACCAATTATACCATAATTAGCAAAATTCACTTACACAACTAATCACAAAAGGAATCACATTAACAAGCAATCAGGTATTTCAAATAGCACAAATGTATTACACGTCTCTGTCCATGTGTCTATATATTAAGGATAGCATATCGATTTAGCCTACCAAAGGCCATTGTCTGTATGTATATATCAAAAGTTGCCACCAAGTGCCAAGAAATTTTAACCCTGTAAGGGTCAGTATTGTACTGGAAGGCCCGAGTTGTCCTCCATATCAACATAGCACACACTATTAGATGCTTGCATGGAGTATCAAAAAGATGCTATACACAACAATACCGTACTATCCTTATCTATCAAAGTACACATTATAACAATTATAAACGGTTTACAACTTGCCCGACAATTATTCCCGTACGATCCCATCATTGGGCAATTGTTTTTGTTTAGCATCTTCCGTAAGTAGACATTTACTTGTTACGAGTTTAATTAGTGTGTTATCATAGGAATGCACTCGTATATTCCACTAGACCCAATATAACTATAGAATATATTCCTTCGCCAGGTCATTCGGTACACGCAAGCATGCTGGGTTTACTAAAAGTGGTAGTTTACTGGTTAGGGGTAAGTATGTCCCATTCCAGTCAAGCACGTCATCGATTCGTGGGCATGAGGTTCCTCTTCTATAATAACCAATTGGAATAGCAATAATACAGGAGAAGTTGGAGGTTCTCGTTCATAGATGGTTCGAAGAGTTTGCTAGTTAGAGAGGTTCATCAGAGTTAGTTGTATAGGTGATATGTAAAGGAAATTATTATTATTATTATTATTAATATTTGTTTTTGAAATATCGTTAGTATATTGTATGTACTGGTAGTCACGGTCTATTATAGAATTGGGGACTCAATAAAGTAGTTATTATATTTATAATTTGATAACTCGGACTCATCACTAGGTACTTTCCTAGGAATAGTGTTTGTTTTCGAAAAGCGAAAGTGGAGAGATGAACGGAAAACTGTTTAGTTCACTGTTTGAAAACGATTGTATAGGATAGATATTATTACCGAGTCGTGTTTGTCTACGTTAAAAATTGTCCCTTGAAACATGTTTTCTCTACTTTAAAACAAAAAAAAAAAATTGTCCCTTGAAACATGTTTTCTCTACGTTAAACAGGAAATGATATTATTAACGAGTCGTGTTTGTTTTATAACTTCTTGGTGTTTTCAAAAATATATATAATAAATAAGAACGGTACCTATTAGACCCGCACGTAATGTATGGCAACCGAACAGTTTAGACTCAGTAATCGATGTGTCGGTAGGCTCAGCCTTTGAGAATGAAAGGGTGGTTTGGTTGTTAACCTAATTGAACCTTTTAAATGGCCTGACTTTAGTGGGAAACATCTTAGGGGTTTTGTTTGTTAAACTAAGCCCGTAACAGGACTGGAATGAAAAGTCGAGTTATACTCAAGCCTCGAGTCATATGATCACCTTTATATAAAAACCTAATTTTTGTATATGTACTTATATGTATAATCTTATGTATACGTATCTATTCCTGCAAATAGCAAAAGACAATTTTGCTCGGCCCTCTGTTGCGCGGTGGCGCAGACTTGAGCCTTGATGTAGTCTGTAATGTCGTCCAACATGTTGGACTTTTCAAAAAAAAAATAAATAAATAAGAAAAAAAAAGAAAAAAAATTGCAAAAAGCCAAAAGGCAAAGCAAAAAGCCAAAAGGCAGAAAGAAAAGAAAAAATATTTCAAATAAAACCCACCATGAAGGAAACTACTGTCGGTCGATCAAGGACCAAGCTAGAGTTTATAGGTTTTGCGTCAAAAATGTTTTGATCATGTGGCAATAGGTTTTAGTCAAGTTGGGGTGACTCGGCCCGGTAAAACCATAATGGAACGTGGTGAAGTGGCGGCAGGGCATTTAAGTGTGGGTCCCGCTTAGTCATACAAACTAATGAAATTGTCACGCCTTATTTGCCTCGGTAAGTATTAGGGGCATCGGTTTAAGTGGACAGCAATATCGGCAATCGACCTGATCTATCTTATTAGGTGAAAGTTGGAAGAAATATTTGGGTAACGGGTCACTTGTTCTAATACTTTAAAAAGAAAGAAATATATATTAATAATAATAATAAATAAATAAAACCAAGAGTTGTCGGTTGAACTCGTTTATGATCCTGTGTAGTATTCTTTTTTAGGGATGAAAAAGTCTTTAGTGTGAGGATATTTGTTGTGTTGTAAAACACACTTATTTTCCGTGCCTTTTATCTACGTTATTGTACTGTATTTTATGTATTTTAACTTGTTTTATATAGGTTTTACATAGTTTTAACTATCTTGTAGGTTTTGGGTGAAAGAAAGAAAGAAATCGGACATTTCGAGGAGCTTACGGGTCTTTTACGCATATGATTTGAAGACAAAGCTCAAGGCCCGGCCCGGTTACACATTGGAAAAGCCCAAGCCTACATTATAATATAATATATAAAATTAAAAAAAAACCCTAATGGGTGGCCCCTATTCCGATCGCAGGTCAGCAGGAAGAAAGAAAAGAAAAAAAGTGTTGTTCGGCTAGGGTTTGAAGGTGTGACGGCTAAGGAAGGGAGAAGAAGCAAGAACCAAGTGTCGGCCACGTTTATCATCGGTTTTTACAGCCAAGAGAAGCCCGGAATCATCCATATCCTTTCATCTTTTTCATTGTTCATAAACTTTGTTTTTCTTGTTCAATTGTTAATTTGTTTTGCAATTGCTTGAGAGATTGACTTGTTAGTGATTATTGTTGATCATTGAATGATTGAATTGATTATTGAAATGGTTTTGTATGATGTTTTTATTAAGTATTCATGGCTGTCCAAATAACATGCTAGGCTAATCTTGTCGGTTCTACCTAGGAATGATGATTATTGTTAGGTTTTAATGAGTTTATTGGATTGCTTGATTGATAGATGTTAATTGTTATTGTAAAGTTTGATTTAGACTTGAAATAGGTTGTGTTTAGTGGCTGGAAATTATATCAATTTTATTGCTTAAACCCCCTTGCGTTGGTTGATTAGTTTTGTGTTGATTGATCGGTGCATTGTTTGATTCTAGACTTTGTGTTTAGGGTTTGTTTGCGGTAGGTACAACCTTAGGGTTTTGTTACGTGAATTTGAGGTTAAAGTACAGTGGTTAGGAACCTTCTTAGAGACCGAGAGGTGATAAGAAGTTAGGGTTGTCTCATTACCTTTTCATGCTAGAATAAGAATTGCGCGAGAGCGAGTTTGTTTCTTGTCAGGTTTAGGTGTTTTGAGCGACTAGTTGATCTATTTGGTTTAAGTTGAATTGTTCCTCTATCCTTGGTTGTGTAGTATTCATTGCCATTAGGGTCGAGTGTTGGTGAGACCGAGAGGTGAGTCAACATTAGAACACATTAACAATTGTTTCTCGGTTTGGTCGTTTTAGCTGATTTTGAGTAGTTAAGGCTTGTTGAGTGAGACCGAGAGGTAATCCAGTGAGCCCGAGCGATCCTTAGTCGTGTCATCCTTAGGGACCGTGTCTTGATGTCATCCAATCCATTAGCTTGTTAGGCCTACAGTTAGATTCAGACCTAGGTAGACGTTTTTCTCCATCCGAAGTTAACACAGATAGTTTGTCGTTAAGTTTTCTATTTTAGGTAACTTTTGTCAGTCAGTCTAGTTAGTCCAGTTAAGTAATTAAAAATCAAAATCAATTAAATATTATTCTTAGGTAGGTCTTGTCTAGGGTTAGTAATCATTAGCGTTCTTACGTGTCCTCGTGTTCGATACTCGGACTTCCTAGGTCTATACTACTAGCGATCGGTACACTTGTCGGTTGTGTGTGGTTTAGGATTTTCGTTTTAGTATTAAAGCTTAGTTGTGAGGGTTATCCGACGCACATCAAGTTTTTTGGCGCCATTGCCGGGGACACGGTTTTAGGCGCTTTGAGAGCAATCCGAGTTAGGACTTACCTTTTGTGCTACTTGTAATTATTTTTGTTTTGTTTATTTTTTAGGATAGTTTGGCTTCTTTTATTGATTTGTATAGTTGTATGCGACAGACTAGATCTCGTGGACCACCTGACACTGAAGCATTTCCCGAGCCTGAGAGAGAGTTTCGTGAGAGATGTCGCACCGTTTCACCATCATCTACTTCATCATCCGTTAGTAGTTTATCCTCTTCTCCTACATTTTCCGACTTTGACGTTAGGGATAGGATCATAGGCGACAATCCACCACCGAGGAGGACAGTTGCAGACTGGGCCCGACCGGCCAATGCTGGCACGAGATCCAGAATTGCACCACCCGCCATTGGAGTTAATGCGAACTAGCGGATTCCTTCGAATATTCTGAACACCATTTCTCATGCTTCTCAGTTCCACGGGTTACTCCACGAAAACCCGCTTCATCATCTCACTCGCATCGCGCGTATCTGCGACGCCTTCCATCTTGTCGATGTATCCGAAGACGCCGTGAAACTCCGCGTTTTTCCGTTCTCGCTCATCGATAAAGTGAGTCTGTGGCTCGAGTCCCTCCCACAGGGCTCCATAGCTACTTGGGCTGCCATGCAGATCCAATTTATTGAGAAATACGATCCTCCGGCTAAGGCCGCTCGTCTACGTAATCAGATTCATTCTTTTCAGATGGAGGACACCGAGAGTTTCTATGAGGCATGGGAGCGTTTTAAAAATCTTTTAGCATTGTGACTGAACCACGGCTTGCAAGATTGGGCGGTTGTCAAGATGTTTTATAATGGAGTGACATACGTGACACAGAACATGCTTGATACGGCGACGGGAGGAAATTTGCTGACGACGAAGGACCCGGATGAGTGCATCGCTTTGTTTAACGGGTTAAATATGAGTGGATACCAGCGACCACCCGCTAAGGGTGGTAAGACCGTCGACTCCATATCACGCGGCATGCATTCGGTGGACCCGACCACCGCACTCACGACACAGGTAGAGGCGTTAGCGCAGATTGTGAAGGACTTGCAGACGAAGAGCAAGTTGTGTGAGATATGCAGAGGGGGGCATGATACCATTCGGTGCCCAGTCATTTCGCAGGAGGAGGCCGTAGACTTTATAGGAAATCCGAACCGAAATCCAAATTCTTTTAATTCTTATAACTCGGGGTGGAGAGGCAATCAGAATTCCAACTGGAGGAGCGGCAATCAGTTCGGTTTTCAGCAGCGTCAGAGTCTATTTCAGGATGCCGGTGAGGGAGCGAGCAGTGGGGAGAAGAAGCCCACTTTGGAGGACATGATGGCGTAGCAGAGGCAGATGTTGTCACAGCTCATGACACGAGAGGATTCCAGACATAAAGAATCGCAGGAGAAGTTTCGCGAACACGAGCAGTTCATGAGGAATCAGGGAGCGTCGATTTAGAGTCTCGAGCGGCAGATGGGAGAGATAGCGAGTCGGTTGAACGAGAGGCCACATGGTACGCTACCGAGTAACACCGAGCAAAACCCGAAGGGATTCGCGAAAGCTGTGACGACGAGGAGCGGTGCAGGGGCACGAGATGAGCCCGTGATTCAGGAGATGTCTAGAGGGAGAGTAGTCGAGGAGCCTGTAGTAGTTGTAGAGGAGCAGGTGGATGAGGAGATTCAGATGGAGTCTCCGCCGGCCCAGGTGCATCAGAGGAGCAGCCCATGGAGTTCAGCACAGGCTGAGAGATAGCAGCTACCGAGCGAGCAGCTGATAGTCTACAAACCTAGAGTACCATACCCCGGGAGACTCCGTAAAGATAGAGATGAGGAGCAGAACTCCAAATTCCTTGATCGTTTGAAGCAGCTTCACCTTAATATTCCATTCCTTGAGGCACTAACTCAGATGCCTAAAAACGCGAAGTTCCATAAGGATATTCTTTCGAATAAAGAGAAGTTAGCTAAGGTAGCTTCCATCCCATTGAGTACTAGCTGTTCAGCTGTCTTACAGAGGAAGTTACCAGAGAAGATGGCCTATCCAGGGAGTTTCACGATTCCCTGCATCTTGAATGATGATACGGTTATTCATGCGCTGGCTGATCTTGGTGCCAGTATTAATCTCATGCCGTATTCTGTGTATCGCAAGCTGGTATAGGCGAATCGAGGCCTATCAGGATGAGTATCCAGCTTGCTGATCGTTCTGTGAAATACCCTCAAGGGGTGGTCGAGAACATGCTTGTTCGTGTCGAAGAGTTTATCTTCCCGGTGGACTTTGCCATTCTGGACATGAACGATGATGATAGTGTAACACATATGCCTGGCCGACCATTCCTTGCCACTGCATAGGCGTTGATCGACGTCTGCGAGGGTAATTTGATATTGAGAGTTGGGGATGAGAACCCGTCACCTTTGACGTTCGACAGTCACTTAAACACCCCAAATCTGCTGATGACTCCTTGTACTTTATCGATACCATCATGGAGCATGTTGGGGAGTTTTTCAGTGAGATATGTGGAGGATCTGCCTCCGACACTCAGATTCTCGATAGGGACATTCCGAAGATTGAGATGGTTGCCATGACCGATCAGTCAACGGAAGAGGACACCGAGTTACATACCCCTGAGTCTGAAGTGTCAGCTGGGATCGTACGAGACGATCCGATGGACCAACCTTCCGTCGAGAGTCCCCCCTCCTTTCTTAGAGCTTAAGGATTTGCCCGCCCATGTGGAGTACGCGTTTTTGGACGAGGAGAAGAAGTTGTCGGTTATTATTGCATCTACTTTGACGGAGGTCGAGAGAGAGAGAGAGAGAGAGAGATTGTTGGTGGTGCTGAGACAGCACAAGGAGGCCATTGCACGGAAGATTATCGACATCAAGGGTATCACCAAAAGAGATCCGCCAATTTTTGGGTTTAGCTGGGTATTATCGGCGCTTTGCTAATTTTTCCATCATAGCCCAACCTTTAACTCTTTTGACTCAAAAAGATCGTGCTAATGTTTGGGGAGAAGAACAAGAAACGGCTTTTCAATTGCTAAAACAGAAACTATGCGAAGCCCTGATACTGAGTCTTCCAGAGGGAACTGATGATCTGGTAGTTTATTGCGACGCGTCCCGGAAAGGGTTGGGATGCGTACTTATGCAAAGAAACAAAGTCATAGCATACGTTTCTCGACAATTAAAAGTGCACGAGAAGAATTACACCACCCATGACTTGGAACTGGGCGCTGTTATTTTCGCTCTTAAGATCTGGAGGCACTATTTGTATGGCACCAAATGTACAGTATACACCGACCACAAGAGCCTACAGCATATTTTCGACCAGAAAGAGCTAAACATGAGGCAAAGGAGATGGGTAAAGCTGTTGAACGATTATGACTGTGAGATTCGATACCATCCGGGCAAGGCTAATATAGTGGTAGATGCCTTGAGCAGAAAAGACAGGATCAAACCACTACGGGTCCGAGCACTTGGAATGATCGTCCAAACCAGTCTCACCGAACAAATTCGTATTGCTCAAAACGAAGCTTTGAAAGGAGATCACTTGGAAGATGAAAACTTGTATGGGACCGAACAAAATTTTGAAGAAAGAACCGATGAAATTTTATATTACAAAAACCGAGTTTGAATTCCCACTTTCAGCAATCTGCGTGACTTGATCATGGACGAAGCCCATAAGTCCAAATATTCCATTCACCCTGGAACAAATAAGATGTACAAGGACTTGAAGGAGTATTATTGGTTGCCCGGTATGAAGAAGGATATAGCCACGTACGTCAGTAAATGTTTAACTTGTGCGAGGGTTAAGGCTGAATATCAAAAACCTTTGGGAATGTTGCATCAATCGGAAATACCGCAATGGAAATGGGAACAAATTACCATGGATTTTGTAACACACCTCCCTAAAACTTCCCGAGGAAACGATGCAATATGTGTGATAGTTGACCGACTAACCAAATCCGCACACTTCCTTCCAATCCGAACCACTTACACAACTGAAAAACTTGCTCACATTTACATAAATGAAATCGTATCTCGACACGGCGTACCCGTTTCAATTATTTCTGATCGTGATAGCCATTTCACCTCTCGTTTCTGGCAAGCCGTACTAGAAGCTTTGGGAACCCGAATTGACCTAAGTACCGCCTACCATCCCCAAACCGACGGTCAATTTCAAACCTTAGAAGATTTGCTTCGGCTTGTGTACTAGACTTCGGTGGAAATTAGGATCAACATCTCCCACTGGTTGAATTTTCGTACAACAATAGCTATCACAGTAGCATTCAAGCGGCACCATATGAAGCGTTGTACGGGCGGAAATGTAGATCACCTTTGTGCTGGACTGAAGTCGGAGACACTCAAAATACTCGATCTGACTTGATTCAAGAAACCACCGATAAAATCCGTAAAATTTCTAATAAATTGAAAATCGCCCGAGATTAACAGAAAAGCTACGCTGATGTTCGTAGGAAACCGTTATCTTTTGAAATAGGCGATAAAGTATTCCTCAAAGTATCCCCGTGGAAAGGCGTCATTTGATTCGGTAGAACCGATAAACTAGCTCCGCGATACATTGGGCCATATGAAGTCATTTCTAAGATAGGTCCGGTAGCTTACCGATTGAAACTTCCTGTGGAGTTGAGTTCTATTCACGATGTCTTTCATGTTTCGAACCTGAAAAAGTGCCTTACTGACGAAATCGAAATTATGCCATTAAAAGACTTAAACATAAACGAAAAACTGAATTTCGTTGAAGAACCGGTGGAAATATTAGAGGGAAAAATAAAACAATTAAGACACAACAAAATCTCTCTAGTCAAAGTTCGATGGAATTCAGAACGGGGACCCGAATTCACGTGGGAGCGGAAATCCGAATTCAAAAAGAAATACCCGCACCTGTTTCCAAACAAAGACAAAATTGAATAATCAAATTTCGGGGACTAAATTTTCTAACGGGGGGAGAATGTGACATTTGAGCAAAAACAAGGTACACCTCAGTACGTATTTACCGATTAAGCAAATAAACGCCTTTTGCGTAACAAACGAACGATTAACCGAACGAGTCGGGTTATGACCCAAAAATCCTGAGGGGCCATCTATAAGTGATATACGATCTATACAAGCTAAAATATTAGTAATATGACCTTAGTTTGATAGCAAACAAGTTAAACGAAAACATGCTCGTTTAACTAGCCGCTATAGATTTAAACGCGAAAGATAGTTACAAACCAACCATTGTATCATCCGTTAAGCCGAAAAAGACTTACCAAACACTTATTTGAAATGTTTTAAGCGATCCGTGAAAATATTTTCGATTTTTACAAACATATAGTATGTTTTTATAATTTTACTCAAAACTAGCCGAAAAACACTCGTTTTCGCACTGTTTATCGCACCCGATAAGTTTTTCGCGCCAAAAACCGAACCCGAACTAAATTTGGACTAGGCTTTTCGTATTTGGGATTGAAAAATCAGAAACTTGGGCCAAAATGGGCCCAAAGTGGGCCCATATGGACTTCCGATTTTTTTTATAAAACTTGTTATCTAAGCTTGTTTATTCATTTCACTTGATAAAAACTGAAGTCCAAGCAGCTGCAAGTCATTTTTCCAAAAACCTTCCAAAACCCTAAGGTAACAACTTAAATAAGTACCTTTTAAACTTGTTTAACCTTGATTAATACCATAAAAACATGTCTTAATTGCTAAAAATCATTCCTAACCATGTAAAAATCCTAAAAATGGTCCATAAACATGTTTTGATCATACACATGGTAAGGAACCTGTTTTGATAGTTTTTTTGGCCATAAACAGGGATTAAAGGGTTGAAACGGCGTTTTTACGGTTCAAAAGTTTGTTTTTGTGCACTAACCGAAACCCTAAGTTAAATGGTTGTTCTATTGATTAAACCTACTTGGTTTGTGATATATGACTTGTATCTAGCCTACATAGGAGCACAAAAGCTTGAAAAGTTGATTAGAAAGGCGGAAACGAACCAAAATCACTAAGGTAATGCCGAAACATTCGCTTACGGGCTGTTTAGGTTAAGGTTGTGATGTGCATATTATTAGGATTTGAAATTTTGCAGGGACATCAGGGACTATGTCAATGAGTCCCTGTTCAAATTTGGTGATTTTTCGAGAATCCGAGAATATTTGGCGAATTTATTACCGAATTGGGACGTTTATTTGGGAAAAATAGCTAAAATACTTCAAAAATTATGAACCTTTTATGGGAACTCAGATTTGATGTATTTGATCACATATGAATTTTGGGATCATTTGGAGAAGTCTAAAGGTGTTTTGTGTATATGCGTTCGCGTGAATTTTTATAGCCGAATTTGGGCCGAAAAGAATATCACATGAGCTTTTTACATTCTGGAATTTATACAGGTTGTTTTGGGACATAATTTGAGTATTCAGGAATTTTGGTGGAATTTTTGGAAATTTTTTGGGATAAACGGACGATTTTCAGGCAAAATATAGCAGATAAAATGAATTTTTATAAATTAATAAATCAGTAAATAATTCAATAAATATTTTTATAAAAATCTACATATTTTAATTGATAAGTGGCTAAATTTTCATAATTTAATGATTAACGGTTAATTAATTATGCTAATTTAAGATTAAACAAATTCAATTTTTATAAAATTCGGCAAGTTCGCGATTAACGAACCTGCGGGAATATCAAAACACCAAGAGCGATCAAATATCATATTTTTGGACTAATTAAGTAAAAACGAACTTTTCTATGAGAAACCTGGACAATCCGGGTGGATTGTGAGTGTTTCTTCTTAAATCAAACTGAATAAACGGAAACGGGCCCCGTGGCTAATCCGGGACCCCAGTATGTGATCCTTCTTTATAACTTAATCATTTTATTAACCAATACATTTACCCAAGTTTACTTCCCCATAATTGTTTTCTGAACGCGTAAACGAACAACTTGGCCCAGCTGGGAAAACGGGAATCTCAGCCAAGTTCGGTTTTAAGTATTATACATTGAACAACATCACAACCTAAGCCTATTGCCACTTTCTGGGCGTTCCAGCTATACCCAGATTAGTTATACAGCCCAGTTTAGCATTGAGATTATAATAATATTAAAATATTAATATTATTATAATATTGATTATAGGAAACCGTGATTGCAAGTTATACAAACCTCGAACCGACGTGCTAATGATTATCTACTAAACAGTGAGTTTCATGACCCCACTTCTAAAATGTTTTACGAACTTTTGGGGTGAAAACCATGTTTGATTACATATACATACCTGAAACATGTATTGATGTGAATTATCTAAGTGCTAACACACGAAAGTCCCCACGATCACAGTGATTAATTTCGAGCCATCCTCGAAAAATTACTGATTTCCAGCCATCCTCCCTATATCCTATGAAATTTCCCTTCCCTATATCAATTTCATAAAGTTTGTTCAAGTTCATTCATCTACGGTTTGACTTTGATATTCAAGACCACTTTGACCTCGATTATCTCTTGTTCCATTCATCGTTTGGGTAAGTTGTCTTCATGAAAAATGTTTATTTTTATCCAACTAACAAAAGCCCTCAATCTATTTCATAGATTTATGGGGTTTTCTCGGTCAATTGCTCACCGACCTTTTTAGGGGCAAAAAAGTCAATTTTAATGATTTTTAATTACTATATCTTCTAATCGGAAATAGCTTTCAGTCCAGAAGACTTTTATTTTCGTAACGAGATTTTAAGGCTACTAACCAAAACCCGACTTCTGAATCGCTGTTCGTATTCTGGTCAGTATCGACTCGCTTAAATCTTTGATTTAACATAACCGGAGTTCTAAACATCCATCTGGAATGATTCCAGCGGCAACGAGTTTTTTTTACTCATGTTTTCTTATCTCAAAGTTTCAGTATTAGTTGGTTTGTTTCGTTCGACGCGTTAGTGGACGACTCACTTAATTATTAGCTCGTTTATCATTATATTTATTCACTTGCCTTCTATTTAAGGTGATTTTTATCATTCCCCTACTTTACTAATTCTTCACATGTTTTGGGAACATATGCGTACTTATTCGTATTTCGTATTATCTATACATCTCAAAAAAATAGCAAACGTGTAATTGTGTGTTATTGGTCAAATATATTTGTTGGGTGCTTACTTGTTTAGTTCAACGCATTCGGAGAGGTCCAACATATTCTCATTTGTAGTATAATCATACTATTGGCCAACGCCCGATTCGCTTGGCAACGGTCTTTTTATTTGCTCATGGTTGATTTACCGGTGCCCGATTCACTTGGCAATTGTTAATTGACACCTTATTTGCTTATGGTTTGATTTCATTACTGTAATTTATTATGTTTTGCTTATTTATTTTATTTATTATGTTAATAATATATCATTGCAAAAACTGGTGATAATCTCACTCAACATGTGTTGTTGAGAAACTCTATTTTCTACGCATATGCGGGTTGCCATGGAATTGAAGTTTGAAGTATGGACACTTAGAAAGACCTTAGGCTTTTAATGAAGATTATATTTATCTTGATTGGATTATTTGTTTTATATTATTTATTTGTGTTATGGATATTTTTGCACTATAATTTGAAATAATTAACTTAATAGATATTGTCATTTTACATATGACAGAACAATCGGCTCACGCCCCGGCGTTTCCGCCTTAGGTTGAGGTGTGACATTGCACTTTTGGACATTCCTACAAATCCCAAGCATAATTTGTTTATTTCAATGATTAATGGCCTAGGTGAATGTCAACTTGCTTATGCCATTAGTGCAAATCCAGCTATTCACTCTTGCTGGATTGAAAAATTTTGGAACAATTCGAAGAATGCCTTTGACAAGATAGAAAATTCCATCATCACATAGAAATTTGGAGAGAGAAAGATTACTATATCTGAATATGATGTGAGGAGAGTTCTTCAAATCAAGGACTCTCCAACTTCCTCGAGAATGAAATATAAAAAGGAAGTTGTCATTCCTATTTTGACCAAGATGGGATATGAAGCTCCATTGCGAACTTTTGACAAGAAATACTTACCACCATACTGGAAGTATTTGGTACACGTCATTGGACAATGCTTGTCTGATCTGAGGGGAGGTTTTGACAGTCTCAAAGTCGACTGGGCCAAGATTCTGGTCTGCTTGGTAGACAGCATGGACTAAACTATTCACATTTCCTTGAAGCAGTAACCTTCTTTTTCCTTGAAGCGTAAGCAATAACCTTCTTTTCATGCATTAGAACGCATCCCATACCTATGTGTGAGGCGTTACAGTATACGGTAAAGTTATCTTGACCTTCGGGTAAGGCTAAGATAGGTGTGTTTGTCAGTTTTTGCTTCAAAGTCTCAAATGCTTCTTCTTGCTTTGGTCCGCATTCAAACTTAACAGACTTTCGAGTAAGCGAAGTTAATGGAACTGCTATTCTTGAGAAGTTTTGAATAAATCTTCGGTAATAACTGGCTAACCCTAGAAAACTTCTAACTTGAGTCGGGGTCTTGGCTATTTCCCATTTTGTGATAGCTTCAATTTTGGACGGATCAACTTGAATTCCTTTCACATTTACGATGTGTCCTAGGAATTGTACTTCGGACAACCAAAAGTCACACTTCAAAAATTTTGCATAGAGTTTCTCCTTCCTCAATGCTTCCAGTATGATCCTTAAATGAACTTGATGATCTTCTTTGGTTTTGGAATAAATAAGTATGTCATCTATGAAAACAATAACAGACTTATCCAAGTAACGCTTGCAGATTCGGTTCATCATGTCCATGAAAGCTGCCAGAGCATTAGTGAGTCCAAATGGCATAACAGTGAACTCATAATGTCCGTATCGAGTTCTGAATGCTGTTTTTGATATATCATCTTCTTGCACCTTCAGTTGATGATATCCGGACCTAAGATCAATCTTAGAAAAACAACTCGCCCCTTGAAACTGATTAAAAAGATCATCGATTCTCTGAAGTGGATATCAATTCTTTATCGTGACTTTATTCAGTTATCGGTAGTCAATGCACATTCTCATTGACCCATCTTTCATCTTAACGAATAGAATTGGAGCTCCCCAATGTGAAGAACTCGGTCTTATAAATCCATTTTCCAACAATTCATCTAGTTGCTTCTTTAGTTCCTTCATTTCTGTTGGTGCTAGTCTATAAAGAGACTTAGCAATCGGAGTTGTTCCTGGAATTAAGTCTGTTTTGAATTCAACCTCTCTATCAAGCGGTATACTAGATAATTCAACGGGAAATACGTCCTTGAAGTCAGAAACAATTTGGGACTTCTTCTATCTTCTTAGGTTCTGGTTCCTTGGTTACATACGCCATAAATGCTAGCCAACCTATACCTAAACAATGACACACCTTGATTTTTGAAATAATTCAAATTCTACCAGGCTCTTTATCCCCGGCTATTCGGATAATTTTCTTATTCGGAGTTAGTATATCTATAGCTTTCTCATTACATAAAATTTGGGATTGGTTGGCAGATAGCCAATCCATTCCTATAATTACATCAAATCCTGCTAACTCCATAGGTAACAACTGTACTGGTATGTCATATCTAGCTAAGGAAATATAACTACTTAAAACTTCAGATATTCAGATTAAATTCCCGTTAGCTATTTCTACTTCATAATGATTATTTAGTTTTGCTAGAGGTTCATTCAATAATGTACAGAACTTATAATCTATGAAACTTTGATTGGCTCCCAAATCAAATAGGACTCTAGCATAAACATTATTAATAGGAAACGTACTAGTAATTACATCTGGCAATTCTCATGCCTTTTGTGTATTCAGCATAAACGCGCGGGCGTTCCTTTTTTTCCCATCATTCTTGGCACCGATTCCTCTGGCGCCTCCCATTATTGGTTTCTTTTTAGTGCACTCTGCACTAAAGTGCCCTTTATCTCCACAGTCAAAACAAACAATTAACTTCTTTCTACAGTTTTCCTCCTTATGTCCTGGCCTTTTGCAGAAATTGCAAGTTGAAAATGAGTCAAACTTGCGAACATCAGTTCTAGGTGTAGGCCTTATACATCTCCCCTCGTGCCTCTTTCCACACTTTTTACACAATG
Source organism: Bidens hawaiensis (assembly GCF_021521415.1). Taxonomy (NCBI): domain Eukaryota; kingdom Viridiplantae; phylum Streptophyta; class Magnoliopsida; order Asterales; family Asteraceae; genus Bidens; species Bidens hawaiensis. The sequence goes on along the minus strand of NW_027491117.1, from coordinate 2,283,803 downwards.
GTCGGTTAAACACAGCCAACCCTTATTTTCCCTTCTCAACTTTCTTCTACCATCACCTTCATGTTTCTTTTCATTCACATTCTTCCTCTCCTCATCCCGATTCCTTATCATGCTCTCCATGAGATACCTGGCAAGTTCAATTGAAGATTCAGTTGTAGCGGGCATATGTGATCTCACGTGATCACGAATTTCCTTGGGCAATCCATAATATTTCTGGTCACCTTGTTGTACTCAGGAGTGACCAAATGAGGTACTAAACTACAGTATTCAAGGAACTTGGTGTCCTGGCCTTTTGCAGAAATTGCAAGTTGAAAATGGGTCAAACTTGCGAACATCAGTTCTAGGTGTAGGCCTCAAACATCTCCCCTCGTGCCTCTTTTCACAGTTTTTACACAATGGTCGGTTAAACACAGCCGACCCTTCTTTTCCCTTCTCAAACTTTCTTCTACCATCACCTTCATGTTTCTTTTCATTCACATTCTTCCTTTCCTCATCCCGATTCCTTGTCATGATCTCCATGAGATACCTGGCAAGTTCAATTGAAGATTCAGTTGTAGCGGGCATATGTGATCTCACGTGATCACGAATTTCCATGGGCAATCCATAATATTTCTGGTCACCTTGTTGTACTTAGGAGTGACCAAATGAGGTACTAATCTACAGTACTCAAGGAACTTGGTGTTGTATTCCTTGAGGTTCGTCCCAATCACCTTATGATTCCAGAGTTTTATCTGAATCTGATCAATTTCATGAATTTGACAGAATTTATGCTTGAACAATTCTTTGAAAGTCCTCCACTCAAGATTATACAAGCTGTTTCTCCCTTTTACTTAGATCAAAGTGTTTCACCATTCCAAAGCTTCCCCTTTGAACATCTGGGAAGTAGTGTGAATGCTTTCTTCCTCGATACATTTACTAATGATGACAATAGACTCCATTTCCTCAAACCAGCGGAATGTAACTATTGCCCCTTTGTCTCCATAAAATTCTTTTGGTTTGTACATTTGAAAATCTTTAAATGTACAACCCGTGCTGACTTTACTTCTTTTTACTTTACTTGGTACATGATCAGTGGTCGAGCTTTCATAGCACTCCTCTTTCTTTTCTTTATCCTCTTTTGTTATTTTTGTATTTTTTCTTTTAGAATGGACAAATATGCTTTGACTCGGTTGTACTCGTTTCATTGATTTTTCCATGCTTTTAGAGTTTGCAGTGTGGTCTTGAACCATTTTAATCAAAGGAGTTACGGCTTCTTTAATCAATGGCGTAACCGCTTTTTTGATCAATTCGCGGATACCCCCAACATACTCTTCTGTTACTGTTTTCTTGTTTTCTGGGGTCTTTGCTTTATTAGCTTGACTTCCCTGGCTTTTTTGATTTCTTTGTTCAGACATTCTGTAATTCAGTAAAATATACAAATTTAAAACACAGTCCACACATTTCTTTCATTCATAACACAACATTCAGATTACAGAGGGAAGGAAAATAAAACATGCGTAAACAACATATATATTCCTAATCCCTAGACCATTTCTTGACAAAATTTTTTCATTGTCAGTCAGCGGAATGCTTTTCGAAGTGTCGCTCAATATTTCTATTGGCATTTCAGGGCTGCCAGGAGCATACATCAGTTGGCTTCCGTAAGCCAAGTATGGATCTATTTGATCAATTGGATACATTGGGTTCATTGGGTTCATCGGAATTATCGGGTTATTCAGAATGTTCAGATCAGCCGGATTTGAATTCACCGGATCAGTCGGATACACCGAATCATTTGGTTGCTTGGGACCAAATTAGTATTGGCCTTATCAGATGGCTCAGATTCAGGTGCAGGTTTCGATCGTCTCACTACCCGGTGCCTTTGCCCACAGTAGTTCGTGTACGATAACTGCACAGATTTATACTTTGGGATAGGTAGACTACCAATCACAGTTTATCCCTACTTATCAAATAATTGGTTAAAGCTTAGGTTCTAATATGTTAATACCTAATTCGCTAAATCCGATGACTCTGATACCAACCTGTCACACCCCGGTCCAAGGCCTGGGTGCGACGTCCCGATTGGTATACCTGTTTTGTAAATATATCAGAGTAGCGGGTTCATTTTAACGGAAGTATTAAATATTAAAATATTAACTCTCATTGCAAAATTTCTTAGGAATTAAATAACCAAGTTTTCCGTTACAAAACAGTGTTATTATGATTACAACGATCTACAATAAAAAATAGAGCCATCACAAGCGATCTTCTATCTTTATGACTCTACATCCTTATCTACCACTATCAGCATCTAGTTACCTGCATGGGTTAAAAAAAAACACGTCAGCTATGTGCTGGTGAAACGTTGACTCGATAAAACAGTTTATAACAGTCGTTAAATACAAACATAGTTTTCTGTTTCACAAACTCAGCAGGAACGCCTGTCATTCAGGGGATTTGTACCACTGCCCCACACATACAATTCAAAGGTTTCCCGAGTGCATAGCCCCTGTTCAGAGACAATATTTCCACTAGGCTATGTGACCCTGTTGGAGAACCGGTTATGACTGACTTGGTTTTGTATGCCTATTATCAGTTATGTATGGATCCAGACACATGTGTATTCGGTCTGAGTTTCTTTTTATTATCTATTTTGTATTATAACAATTTTAGAGACAAACAATCTCATGAAAACATTTATCAGACTCTTTGTAATAAACAACCTGTTTGCTACAAGAGTAAAATCAGTTCAGACAACAAAAGGTTTAACGTGTTCACCTGTTGTTGTCAGTTCGGTTGCATCAGAATCCTTTCTCTTAGTATGGTATTAACTTATATTTGTAATAGGCTTTCGTAAGTACCTAGCCGGTATAACTTGACTATTCAGCAGACTTTAAGTCTGTTTCAGTTCAGCAAACTCTTGGTCTGATCAGCAGACTTTAAGTCTGATTCCGTTCAGCAGACTCTTAGGTCTGACCTAACCTTAGTATAGCTATAGTCGTTTTATGAAATATACCTTGTATTTACATATGACGTTTGGGATGGCATGCTTTGGCCTAATAGAGTCTATCATGTTGGCAAACTTCTCCAGGTAAGTAAACAGGTCCCGTGGTTGATTGGGATTTGTACGAATTACTTACCTTAGGCAAGAAGAGTCTACTAATGATATCCCCCTTCCAGTTACTACATGCTCGTCAAAATAATAGTTTTTAATAACAGTACTTCTTGTGGAAGTAACATTATTATATTCAATAACACATTATTTGGAAAATCAGTTTAAGTTTAATGACTATACCCTTGACTAGGTTCTAAGTAATTATGTAATAAGATAACTAAAGCATAATCCTACCTTAGTCTGCTACTTGAGAGTAAGAACTAAGAACATTAACAGCTCGTTGGTTAGTGCTTCGCTTGATAAGACAGCGGGTTGTTGGCAACGTCTCGGCACCTCGTTTCTTCGTGAAAACAAACCCTCGGAAAACCTTGGTATGCACTCCTAGGTTAACTATGTGAGAGTGGGAGTGAAAATGGTGTGAATTGGGATGAACCTGTAGCTGCCCTATTTATAGCCAGATTCCAGCTTCCTTCGCATCGCGCGAAGAAGCTTCGCGTCACGCGAACCGCCTTTGCGCCGCAATCTTATGCATGTCAATCCCATGATGCCACGTGTCGACACGTGGATTAGATTACTTAGCCATGTTTCGCGTCGCGCGAAGTATCACTTCGCGTCGCACCATGAATCAACATTTCTTGAATTGTGTGCCAGCTACTTCGCGTAACGCGAAAGTAGAATCAGTTCAGCTTTGCGTCGCACGAAGATACGTGAAAACCAGAATTTTCATTTTGAGTCCTTTAACTTTCAGTTTTGACATTTTTTACTCAAAATTAATTGGGGTATTTGCACGATGTTACAAGAGCAATTTAAGGGTATATATGATGAGCTATCTTCAAGTTCGTTATCTCCTATCACTGGCGGCATAGAATCAATGTACGATTTTGACTATGAGCTTGATGATATTGTCATTGAAAATGCTGGTCCTTCGTAAATTCTTGTTGAATCTGAAGGCACTGGTGAAAATGCCTCTGAAATTCTTGATGCTTTTTCTTCATCCAAGACATATAACATATACATATATGCTTATGACGTTCATTCTGAATGAAGAATAATCGCTATCATGACCAGAGTTGTGTTCTATTTTAGAGATGGATGGTGCATTTGAAAAAATGGGCGATTAGGCATGCAAAAGGTGATCTCTTTACCTTCATCTTAATGATCTCTCTACTCTCCCTCAAATGGATCTCAATCACATGCTAAGACTCCCATTCTATAACTCTGATAAATCATCCAAGGTTCTTTGGGCTTATGAAACCCTCCAAAAGCAGTCTAAACATGGGTTTGACATCTTCAAGTTCAGCGATGGAGAACCTGTTGAGCATCCAACTATGATCAACAAAGTCATCAAGAAGCCTGTTGAGTATTAGAGACACATGAACCTTATTTTTCTCCTACAATTAATCATGGTGATGCTTTTAATTGCAACTTGTTTTAGCCTTTTTATGGCTGGGGGTTTGACGGAGAGACTGGGGAAGCGATAGTGCTTTGTGGAAGTGAAAACGAGCATCGTCTCTTTGATAAGCATGATATTCTCTGTTTGGGGAATAGGATATCTTGAAGCTCTACAAGCACCTCTAGAGCTCTGGAAGACACTGGGAGATGCTACACTCCCATCATCAACAAGTTTAGCAAAATGGTCTGTCGCATTGTTGAGAATCGATTGTTCGATGCAAAGAATGTTGTGTTTGAATATGAGATAGGCTAATGGGTTAGAGACGAAAGCAGCTGTCAATACAAAAGCCTAGAGGGAGATTGTTGGGAGATCAATTTGTTATATTTAGACCGATGTATATGATAGTTCATATTATGTTACAATTATTTTAGCTTTCGTTTAACTCTTGTATTGGGCGTAAGGCCGGCCGCCTTGTTTTGTAAACCCAATGGGCAAGCCCATTTTGGCCCATCAATAGAAAACCTATGAGGAATGGGTTCCCTATAAAAGGGGAACTATTCACCCATTCCTCCTTGGACATCTTTCGAGCATTTGCAAACTTTATATTTTTTCTTCTATTTTACTTTCGGTTTTTCTTTACTCGATCCGATATCCGAGTGTTAGTAGTAATTTCAGCTCACTATTAACACGGATTTATCCGAAACAAGTTGTTAGATCCATCCGGAAACCTACATTCATGATTGAAATATGCTTTCATCTTTATGGTCTTTTAGTTTTTATAACTCTAGTATTCTGAATATGTCCATGGCTGAGTCTATTCATAGATGTGCATAAACGAGTGGGTCATGACTTTAAATTTGTATGCGCAAGTTCTTGCACTTCTTGGTGTCTCACTTATCAGATGTTTTGACCACTCCCATGTGAAATTTAATGCGTCAGGAAGTCATTGAACCTCCATCAAATATGAGATGAAATAGCTAGTTGTTGATGACTTTCTAGTCCAATGGCATAAAATGATGGTTAAGGATTGTGATCTTATGCTATCAGGTTCGAAATCTTAATCAAGGTGGGTTTCCTATAGTTGTGGATTTCATCATTGATGGTGTTTTTGAATGAGCCTGTTCTGAAGTGTCAAAATCAATATGGACGGCTAACATGTGTTTTCAGGATGACGCACTCAAATATTTAGAATAATTTCACGTTAAGGAAAAAAAAATAGTTGTCTAAAAATCATGACAGTAGATGTGTTTGTTTTAAATCAAAATCTAATGAAACCATAGAAATACTTTTATTTTTTGGTAATTATAAGTATCATCATTAACGGTGATGGTTTGCATGTTGCACATGATTCTTCAACAACATGAAAGAACTTTATAGATTTCGTTAAAGATTTTAATTCCTATACTAATTTAGTCACATCATTATCTACATCACTTATTTGGGAGAATACATTTAATATATAGAGAGGGCATATATTTAATCAATACATATTTAAATTTTGTAAGAGAAACTTTTAGTTACAACAACAACAATAATAATAATAATAGCAGATATTATTATTAAATTATATTTTTATGATTAAACTTTTTTTTTACCCCCGAGACGAACACAACACCTTTGTTGAATATGTTAAGCAACTCAAACCGTTTGCAACTTGAATCATATAAACTAAACCTAAAACTGGTTATTTTATTGTAGATTCTAGTTGTGTCGAGAATGGTTACCTTTACAAAAGATCAATGCTTTGTCACATCCTCAAAAGAGATGAATAAGTTACCCGGGCAAATTTACTAAAGTTACTCTTGTTTAAAATATGCTTTGATCTTTATGGTATTATTAGTTTTTATAATGCAAGTATTCAGCTTCCATCCTTGGCCGAATCTATTCCTGGATATGCATGACCAAGTGGATCCTGATTTTAAAATTCGTATGTGCCAGAAGTTCTTGCACTTCTTGGAACCTCGCTTGTCGAGAGTTTTGACCACTCACATGAGAAATTCAATTCATGATGAATTTATTGAACTCCAAATCATAAGAATGAGATGAACTGGCTAGTTCTTGCATAGAACATTATGGTCCAATGGCATGATAATGATGATTAAGGTTTAGGATTTTGTGGTCTCATGTCGAAACCCAACATAAGAGGTTCCCGCAGTTGTGAGTTTGGATTTGTTGACTTATTTGATTATTTGAATAATATCTTTGTGTTCCACAACATTAGTGTGTATAATTTTATTCAGATGTGATTTATGAATGAAAACCTATATTTCTTGTTAATTTTGAAGCTCACATTATTGTGTTATATTTCCTTATTGATGGTGTTCTTGAGTACCTTAGACCTAGAGTGTCAAAAATAGTATCGACGGTTGACATGCAGTCTCAAAAAGACTCACTCAGGCATTATACGTAATACCATGTTAAAAATTAAAATGAAGCTCTCTCTTAGAAAATCAAGACATCACATGATATGCATGATATTGCATGATATACGCAGTTGTGTTTGTTTTAAACCAAAATCTAATTGATTCAGGTGCTAGTTCATAATTTATTTCATTATAATATAACATATTATCTATATATAGTAAAAGAGACTTTTGGTGTTTCAACATTGAATAGGGGTTCAAGAAGTTTCATATATATTATATATCTTGAGAAAACATAACAATTGAGTCAGTCTAGGCTAGTGGCTTTGGTTATGGTGTGAGATGCTGCTCCCATGACTTTTGTTCCGGGATCGAATCTTGGCTAGAGGGACATTTTTTTCTTTAGTTTATTTTTTCATTTGTGTCATCATCAAGCATGTTTTAATACATGCTTTAATTACCATAATAATCTTACAGTAGATTTATTATAAATTCAACTCCTAAAATACTCGTGTAAGTCCCGTATTGGAGGATCTTGCAATGTGATACCAAACACACGATGAAATGCGGAAAATAACAACGTGTTGATTCAATACGTGAATGATAATAGCAATAACAACACACAAGAAAGGCTTCAAAACACACTATTATATAATAGTCGGGTGCTTAAGCCCTTAACAACTTACACGGTCAAAAGTTAATGAACGAACAACCCTAAACTTAACATATGTTCTATATATATCCTACCATCTAGGCCCAAACCAACTAAAAGCCCACCGAGATCAACAGATCTTGGTTTACAAACAAAATCCCAAACTATACAAAACTAAGCCCAAAATTACAAGCATAAACCACAAAATACGACCCAATAATCTCCCCCCTTGGTTTATAGCTTGACTTCAGCCTTTCTCAAAAATCCCAACTGGAAGCGTTTAACATGCATATATATCTTCATCTTCTGCCTTTCGACGTATATACTGTGGCTTATAAAAAGACACTTGGAAGTTGAGTGTCTTACTTAGGGCCTTTATTCCGGTAATAATAGCCCTGGCCAGTGATCCAGCACAGGTCATGCTACTTCCAACAGAAGTAGATAGACATGAGTTTTGTTAATGAATGCAGCAACAAATATAGGCTTGATTGACTCAGAAGCGTCAAACACGATGTATCTTTGGTAGAACCCACAAAACCTCGGTCACGGATTGACCGAGAACCCCTCAAAATATCTTTGATCCGAAGATCTCTTTGGTTGATCAGGAGAATCTGGTCAGTCCATACCGAAAACCTGAGAACACTATTCATCGTCATCTCCATATCACCAATCACCATAGATGACCAAACCTAAAATTGTAAATGATGACTAAAACAACATTCAGTAACTTCAAGATAAATCAAATCAACTTACCAAACTCATGAACCGAATGCATCTAACATTACAATCAAACATCACTACAAATCCGTCAACCATGCTGATTATGGAAACATTTTGGTTAGATTTCCTTACCTTTTAAAGAAATCCGCTTGAGAGCATGAGGGAACAAGAAAGGATTGATGGCGGCAAGTAGATGAAAGATGTGATGGTTATACTTTAAGAGGATTTTGGAAGATATTGGAAGTTACAAATATCGAGAATGATTAATAGAGCGTAATGAGTGACTTTTAAACTTCCAAGACGCCTCCATCTGTGCCGAGAAAACATATGTGCCGAGAACTTGTATGGGCCGAGAACCATTATCATGAGTCGAGAACAAGATTCGATGGGCCGAGAATCAAGACACCCGTTGGGTCAAAATTTAGCCCACTTTCTTTGAGGAATAAATCCTGATTGAAAAATGATTTCTTAAAGATATTAGTTTCAACATGAGTAAATATGAGGGAAATAAAAATAAAGTTAAATTAAAAATAAAATAGAATAAAACTAAACTTAAAAACAAAATTAATTTACCTATCCAGCCTTCAGAGCATTTAACATATATTGAGATCAAATTTCAGCGGTTTAAAAATGAGCAACTCTTTTTAAGAAAAGATCCGAACATGAAATCATATTGATTAAGATACTTTCATAATGATCCATTTTCAGCGTTATTTTGACATAGTGAAAAGGTTGATGGCAGGTATTTGGAACTTAGTATGACTTTCATTGCGCCAGTGATATGATTAGGTTCAATTAGGCATAAAGCTAATATGTACATCACTTATGGACCCATGAAGCCCCTTGTCTCTTCTCAAAGCGTATTTCGCTTTCCCCAGATCATCCTAATTTGACTCCAACCCTCTAGTGCTTGATCAAAGAAATTTTCTATACAAAATAAATTTTAGGCTTTAAGGTTGAACGTTGGATTTACACGCCATCCGGACTTACAAGCCTTACATTCAGGGTGTTTAGGACTTACTTGAATGCCCCACCCCTGTAGTTCCCTGGTGCCCCTTTAAGCCTTTAAAAATAATTTAAATTATTTAATTAATTAATCAGAGATTAAGTTAGTTAGTTTCTTTGTTTTTTTTTTTTGGCGATCAAGTCAGTAACGGGCTCGTGTATGTCTGGGTAATTACTTTTCTGCCTATCATTCGGAGAGATGTACCTAGAGACATGCATGCATCTTCAAAATGACTATCCACAAAAGTTAAGCAATTTAGTTTATATCACTTCAAACTTTTACTTATCATAGAAAGCTACCATACACATCAATGACTTATCAAAAGCCTTTATTAGCTTAATAACTTCACACGTCAGGCACGCAAAATCAATTTTTCTATCATTTTTCAAAGGTTAGATCAATTTTCATTTGAAAATATTTGGAGATTCTAATAAGCTTTAGCTGAATATTAATATCACTTCTCAGATGGTAATCCCGAAGACAATTTTAAATCTAATCGCCCCAGTTACCTTCAGTTTTCAGGTGAATGACTATCCTATGAGTCTACAGGTAGACGATAGGACCAAACACATAAAATGTGTCCCTCAAACTTTAGGCGACCGACATAATTTTTAGTGAGAGAACTTAAAACGATAGTTAAACCAACCAAAAATTTTTCTTTTTTATGAATGTTCAGTCGCCCCCGTCACTTTCAGTCCTTAGATTAATGGTTATCCCGTGAGTCAAGAATTGATGACAGGACCAAACATATGAAATATGTCCGTTGAACCTGAGCAACTGGCATGATTTTAAGCAACAGAGCAAAACAGTTTGATTTTTTTTTATTAAGCACACACACACACACACTCTTTTTGTATTTTTCTTTTTCTCCCACTAAATTTGTACAGAAATTATGAAAAGAAAAAAAATTTATGTACACAATTTAAACCTCAAAAATACTCAGTCCTCAAAACGTAGCATCTTAAGAAACCCTACAAGCACATTGAATCTGGCTGTTCCGACCGGTTTCGTAAATAGGTCCGCCACATTATAATCAGTGTGGACCTGTTCAAGATGAATTAGCTTCCGGTCGTAACAATCACGAATAAAATGAATTTTAATATTTATGTGCTTGGTTTTAGAATGTTGAACCGAGTCTTTAACAATGGCAATTGCAGCATCATTATCACAGAATATAGGAGTATTAAGAAATTCCAAACCGTAGTCCATCAATCGATGTTGCATCCAGATAACCTTTGTCACAAATCTGATAGACAAGTACCCTTCTGTGTAATTTTACCTTTCTCCCCTCCCGCAAAGGAAACATAGCCTCCATTAAAGATCTGAATGTCGTTCAGTTGAGATATGTCCCCTTTCATGTGCCTGGAACAGCCACTATCAACAAACCACGGTCTGATGATATTCCTCTATAGCAGTTCCTGCAACATGTGCGAGATCAGTTAGATTTTAGTACCCAGTCCATAGTCACTCTAGGCACACCAGATTTATCAATTTTTGGATACGGGTAACCAAGACATGTCTTCCCGATTATCTAGAATTGTACATGAGGAGTTCTGAGGTTTGGAAACCGGAGACTCAGGTAACCATTTGTATTTCGGTTTTAAAATTTTGTGGCTCACACAAATGATTTGCTTTGTCTCAGGTTTACGATCGGAAGACCGTGAAAGATTTGATTTGTTTTTTAAATTCGATCCCGAAACGTGTGAAGGTCTCGAAACCAAACTCAGTTTTCTGACGTGTTTTCGAGACATAGCAGGAGTTGCTTGTCTAACTTTGGCACGATCGGCCTTGTCTCGAATCCAATTTCCATCAGAAGGACTTGCCTTGAAATACTTTGATTTATTTGAATGTGATTTGTTGAAAGTATTCTGAGGCACGCTCCTCTGACGGTGTCCATAATATGGGACATAAGGACGATGTGGGCAGTTTCTAGCAATGGGACCAGGAATGCCACAGTTGAAGCAAGTTTGTCGCTTCACATGTAAATCTGGGTGGCCAATTCCTGGTCTCGATCTACTTTGCAAATTTTGCTGTCTCGCATCGACCTTAGTGGTTGATTTACTTGCACTTTTCATTCCTGTGTTTACTTCTTTAACAGGTTTTGGTGGTGTGTATTTACTAGCATTTTCCTGTTTAACATCAGTATTTAAAGATACGTCACACTTATTAATACTGCTAGAACATTCAACCACACAATTGTTTATGCTCTTAAAAATAGAGCCCACACAAGCATTAGTCTTAACAGAAGATAAATCACACAATTCAAAACAAGCATTATTAAAATTGTCTTTATTAGGCAAAACAAGTAAATCTTCCTCATCGTCCACCCAATCCTCAATGATTACTTCATCTGCACGCGAAGTAGAAACATTAGTATCATTCACTTTCACAACTGATTGAGCTGGTTTGACAAACCCGGGTATTATCCTTTCATTAATTTCAGGTTTGCCATATTTCAAAGATTTCTCTTTATCTTCCTCAATAACAAAAGGAGAGGGAGTATAATTATCATTGTATGGAGGTGGAACCTCATTATACCCAATTCCCTCAACTTTCTTTTCTTTCCATCTTAATTGCTTTTCAATCATTGACTCAACGACCGCACTAGAAACATCAAACTTTTTAAAATTGAACTCAGCGTTTTCAAATTTATTCGTTAATTTAGCGTTTTCCAAAATAGATGCTTCAAGTTTGGCGGTTAGATCAGCAATTTTCTTATTGGCATCTAAGATGTGACAACACTTGACACTGAAATCACTTTGCAGTTTTGAAAAGTCTTTGTTTGATGCTTCTAGTTTTTCTGTAAGACCATTCTCAAGTTTCTTAAGTGTATAGTTTTCGTGTTTTATATTTTCCATTTCCCTAACAAGATTACTATTATGCACACGAAATAGCTCTACCTTTCTAATGCATGCTTGAGAATATAAATTAGAGTTTACCTCAGATGAACCAGCAGGAGTAGAAGCCATGAAAGCAAACTGGAGACTCTTCACCTGATCTTTAGTCTCATTTCCTTCTTCAACATCATCAACTTGAGCGAGGTTTGCAGTCTGACCCAAAATAGTGAGTGCCTCCATCTGATCAGCCCAATCAAACTGTTGTGCAACTAATCCTTGCTCGTTTCTTCCAGCAACAGCATTATCTCCCCTTGCACCATTCACAGGAACCAGAGCCCTTTCAGTATTTCCCTCCTTTGCTGGATTTGTGCATTCTCTTGCAAAGTGTCCTGGTTCATGACAGTTATAGCACCTGAGGTTCTCCTTGTTGAAACCCACCTTTTTGTTTGCAGGTAAGTTCCAATTGTTCCTACCAGTCCTTTTGGTGAACTTCTTCGCTCTGAATACAGCCATGGCAATCTTCCAGGAGATGTCCATCTCTTCCACATCATCAGGATGGATCTGATCCAGTTCAGTAGAACCGACTGGTTGAACAAGGTCTCCAGCAAGAAAAGCATTATAGCAGTTCATGAAGCCTGCCATGAGAGCAATATTCTCTTGAATTTCTTTTGAGATGGCAGGTCCTTCGGCAGGAGACTTGCTGGAAGAAGCAACACTGGGTTGGGGTTGAGACTGTGGAGATGGTTGTGGAAAGAATATGGAAGCAGGCGGCTGTGGCTGAGGTGTAGGTGGAGTGAATTGGCTTTGAGTTGATCTGAACATGGAAAAACTTCCATTTGGCTGTTGCGGCTGCGAGTACACACCCTGAGAGGACTTGAACATGGAGAAGTTGTCTTGTGATATAAGTGCGTTGTTTGATGACGCGGCGTATCTAGCAGCAGTATACGAATTTGCATGGTTGATTGCTCGCTGTTTGTCATCCATATCACATGACTTGATGATAGCGATCACCTCAGATAGGGTTAGTCTAGAAAGATCCTTTGTCTTCTTGATAACAGTAACGTTCATATCCCATCCTTGTGGTAGAGTGTTGATCAACTTGTTGTTAGTTTCAATGAGAGTTTAGTGTATGTTGGCTGATCTCATCTCGGTTACAAGTGTGACGAATATTTGCAGCTGACTTTCCAAGGACTCACCAGGAACATGATTGAACATATTAAACTTTTGGCGCAGCAAGTCCTGACGACTGCGTTTCATGTCTTCGTTTCCCTCATAGACCTATATCAATGCCTGCCATAAGGCCTTTGCTGATTGCAACTCGTGGAATCCTTGAGTAATCTCAGGTGACAGGGCCATAGTAAGAGTGGCAAGTGCCCTCTCATCTTCTTCTACCTTGTCATAGTCAGCATCAACATACAATTCGATAGGCTTAACAGCAATCTCTCTTTCGGCTGTCTCATATGTGATCGGTTGAGGACCTCTAACTATGCTCCTCCACACCTTAGCATCTTTCATCTTGACATACTTTTCGAACCTGAATTTCCATTCATAGAAGCCTTTGTGCTTCAGCAGACGGGGCACACGGGTAGCAGTACCCATAATGGAGTCTAGCTCTTGGTGAAGTGCTGAGTTAATGGATGCGTTGATGGATTGATCCATGATGATTATAAACCCAAAACAAACCCAAAGTCTTTAAACAGCCCAATCCAAACAGGCCCAGATGAACAGTAGGCCCAACAGAGAACCCAAAGATTGACCCGAGAACCAGATACTTGACCCAAGAACCAAATACTTGACCCGAGAACCCAATTGATGATCCAAGAACTAACCCGTCTATCCGAGAACCCAATTAGTTACCCGAGAACCCGAATAATGACCCGAGAACTGCTGAGTCAACCAGAGAACCAGAGAACCAGTGAACCAGAGAACCAGTGAACCAGTAAACTATCCCGAGAACCCTCAATCTTGGCCGAGAACAATTGGCCGAAAACGATCAAAGTCTTCCCGAGAACCACTTTTGAAATGTTTTTAGATAAGGAAACAACCTCAAATCCCTAAAAATCAGAGATTTGAATTCAAGTTTTGATTTTGGTCAATCTTGTGTTCAAAATAGTCAAAAGAATTCCGATGAGCATGATGAACACAACTTCAACAGCCACCACACTTGTAATTCCAGAAAACACACCAAAACATCAACCAAGAACCCAATTATTGAATCTTGATATCACAACCGAGCCTAGAATATGTCTATAGGCTCTGATACCAATTGTAAGTCCCGTGTTGGAGGATCTTGCAATGTGATACCAAATACACAATGAAATGCGGAAAATAACAACGTGTTGATTCAATACGTGAATGATAATAGCAATAAGAACACACAAGAAAGGCTTCAAAACACACTATTATATAATAGTCGGGTGCTTAAGCCCTTAACAACTTACACGGTCAAAAGTTAATTAACGAACAACCCTAAACCGTTAACATATGTTCTATATATATCCTACCAACTAGGCCCAAACCAACTAAAAGCCCACCGAGATCAATAGATCTCGGTTTACAAACAAAAGCCCAAACTATACAAAACTAAGCCCAAAATTACAAGCATAAACCACAAAATACGACCCAACAACTCGGCTTTTACCAATTTACCACGCAACGTCCAGTACCGACACCGCTTGGGTTTACCCACGCTCGGCTTTTACCAAACTTAAGTTTAGTTCGGGTACCGTAACAATGGCTTGTGTTGTGACTCTTTAATCTTGATTTCTTTTTGTGTGCATGTTCGAATCTCATCTCGTGAGATGCCCATTTTTATTTGTTTTCGTTTCTCATAGGCCCAGTTCTACTTTTAGGCCGTTCTCAAGATTTCTTTTTGAATATTGCAATGAAGTTTATTTCTCTTTTGTTGCTTTTAATATGTAACTTTTTTAAAGTTATGGTACTGTAACGAATGTAACCAAAACCGATTGAATTCTCGATGCCCAAGTTTTACCTACCGAACAAACGTAGTTTGAAATGTGTTGTAATTGAGACCGATCGAATTGAATTCGTGTTTAGCTACCACCGCGCTGCAACGCTCAGGTTTTACCGATCGAATAAACTTCGTTTGAAATGTGTGATAACTAAGACCAACCGAATTCATGTCGAGTCACCACAGAAACTTCCGAGTTTTACCGACCGTATAAATGCCATTTTAAACATGCTATTTTTTGTATCGTAAGCTATACGAGCTTTTTAGTTCCGGTACTACGATGAACGTAACCGAAACCAACCGAGTTCGCGATGGATACATAACCAAATCCCAGTTGCCCCGGCGCGTTGCGCCACGAAAAAAACTAGTTCAATCTTTATAAATTGAATTTACGTTATATAGTTTTTATAAAAAGTTATTTTCGTGTGACCTGTCTACTTTTCTCTTTTACACATATGTAAAAGTCAATAACGAATAATTATCCTCGCTATCAGTTTTTTAAAGGGCTCATTCCAACAATCAAAAGGAGTCTAAATATTAAAAATAAAATAGTTGTAAATAGTTATCTTTTGTACAAAATAACCAACTTTTACTGTATTTTTTTGCACGTCTACTTTTTCGTGCATTTATTTAATTTTCGAGTATTTCATTTCCTTTTGCTTTTGACACTTTTGGTTTCCTCGCGCCTGAAGCTGTGGAGCTACTTACCCGTGTTCAGCGGGTCATGTATAGTAATGTTATGACTCCAAGATCAGCAAATATAGTTTTTAAAAGATTGGGTTTTGCGATTCAAAAAGGGGTAGCGGCGCAGTTTGTTGTCCGCTTGCCTTCTGTTTCGATGTAATCCAATAAACAATCATATATTATAGAAGCAATTTGCTTATAAAATTTTTGGAAAGATTTTGGTTTATAGAGACACCCTTGTATGATACAAGTACATAGTATAATTTTTTTTATCAGTTTAATGATAAAAAATTAATCAAACGTGAAGAAGGGTGCGCAATTGGTCAAGTGATATTTGAAACCGTGATATCTGATTTTTTGGAGGTAGCTGATTCAAATTTTTACTTACAATATACAAATTAGATGGATTTGAGGGTAGAATATTAGACGTTAACAAAAACTAATCTTACATGATTAATAAAATAACTTAAATAAAGATACACATACGTTAATTAATCTGATAGATCTCTAGGATAGACATTCATCAAATCCGCCACAAACTAAGAAAGATTACACAATTCACCAACCAATCCAAACTTCCTGAGTTTTCTACTTAGGTTGTTCCTGATTTTTTTAACAACCAATGATAAAAGTTCGGCTATCCAGTATAAGTTCATGTCAAAAGATGACCCATACGTCTGTGATCGAAAATAGCGTTGGGTAGTCCAAGCCCAACACCAGTTTATACACAATTCAAAAAAAGAAAAAAATAGCACATACAAGACTACTTGGATCCAAGTTATGGTTTCAAGAAATGATAGGTTCTCAATCGTTAAGGAGATACCACCAATTTTGGTTTAAGAAGATTCATCCAACATCATAATATTTGGGTATCTTGGCTAGTTGTCAAATTCATGCATAAACATTCAAGTTAACAATCAACAAAGTTAGCCTTATAAAAGTAGTCAAACATTATTGAATTTTGAATTGTCTAACTAGCACAAAACTCGTCATCGAAAAATGATCTCATTTTGATAAGACAGTTTAGATGCATACTCTTGTTTTTAAAACACAATGTGCTAACTCACAAAATGTTGCTCATGTTCTATGCAAGTTAATATAGAAGAAACATGTTCTAGGCAACTTAGACTTCACATTTTGACTTTAGTTATCTTTTTAGTTTAACTAGCAAAAATCTAATAACTATATTTCCTTGTTTGAATATAATATTAACATGCTAGAATATTATATTACAACGAAAATACGGATGCTACAAATCTTTTTCTTTTTTGAACAAAATAAAAACTAAAAAAATATACGAATGTTACAAATCTGGTTTTTTTTTTATAGTAACTATCAAAAGTCATATCTTTATTCATGGCGTATTGATTTAGAGGTATAGTGTCTTGCTCACAAGTTAAACTGTTGAATTTTGATGTCTAAAAAGTTCTAACTTTATATCAAGATTCTTATTTATTGTATGGATATTAAAATATGAAAGAAACGTTGAAAACCCTAATGAAGAGGACCACATGAATGCATCTCATGGGCATGACCCACAGAGAATAATAACTTCTTCTAATATAGCTTCCATGCAGGAGACAGCTTGACTTTTGGACCCCTTCCCCGTTACCCCTTTCTTAGAAATCTTTCCTTCTCCTTCAATTTCCCATTTTACCCTTCTAGTTTCAAAATATTCACTCAAAATACCAACTTAGAGCAACTTAAGAAGGGTATATTTGTCCAACTCTAAATTCTAAATAACATAAAATTCTACCAATATTCTTATAAAGTAAAATAATTATGGATACTTGTCATGTTTTGATTAATTCTCATTAATTTTTTTTTTCCTCCAAAACTAACTTAATTAATCCTAATATATGTAATATATCAATAATTATTCACTTTTTTTTATATTTATATTTTTATCAAAATAAATATTAAAATATTTTTTTACTATATATTCCAAAATACTTGATGAATCTAAAAATCAACAATAAATCATGTTCGTCAAAGATTGAAAAATCATATAATTTTAAATGTTATCATTAATATATTGTACTATGTATATTGTGGGAGATTGTAAAGAAAAATAAAACTCGAATATGCTTTCATTTTACAAAGTTATTTTTTAATCATTAAATTATAAATATATGCTTAAAAGTCGATCCATTTTTATTAAATCAATCAATTTATCTATTATTATTATTATTATAAATTGTCATATAAATTTATAAATTATAAATCTATGCTTTAAATCTATTCATTTATTTTTTGGTTAATTTACTAAACTATATATATGTTAAAACGTAAAGATAGTGGATACCAATCACTTTCAGACATAACAAGGTTTATCATATTTTATTTCTTAATTAGTATTTTTATCTAGGATTGTTCCGGGTTTTTTGTGAAACTTAAATTTGATTTTATGGGTCAAAAGTTGGTAAATAAATTGTTTGGTACAAGTTAACTACAGTTATGATCAAAATTTGTTACAGGTAAAAAATAAGAATCTGAGTATTTTAAAAGTTTGAGAATACAAATAGATTTGTCATCAAATTTGTTACGGGTTCAAAGTGTTGGCTTAAAAATGTCAAACACATGAAAGTTAGAATTTGTACGTGCATTTTTTTATTAAGTTCATTTAAAAAAATCATTTTGTGATATAAATAAAATTAATTTATGTATAATAGATTCATATATAGATGTAATATATTTTTTCAAATACATTATGTAATTATTTGTTTTACTTGTAATTTTATAATTTAGATAATCACGTGTGTGACATGGGCTATAAAACTAGTATTTAAATAAAAGTAAATTGTGACAAATACTTGTACCACTAGCTCATCACATTCATTAATGTAACCATGATCGCAATAACTGAAACTAGAGTTGGTAAATAACTTTCTATATATAAGACTAATTAATTAAGCCTACCATACATTTAATTGAGGATTAAAATCCAAGGAAATTTAATTTGTTGTCGTACCAATCTAAAAAATTAATAGAAAAACAACGTTATTTATAACTAGCTAGTCACCAGTCCACAAATACCATGTTGAAATGTGATGCTGAAGAAACCACTTCATTGTGCTACCCATCAAGATTAAACCCTCGAATCTGATTGATACCCTAAAAATTTATAAAGGAGTTTACAATAAGTACGAATTTTATTAAAACATAAATACATAACACACGCTACACATACATAACACACGCTACACACACATACACTGATACATACTGATCAAACGCTCAATACACAATCAAATTTTAATTAAAGTGCAGTGATAATTATATAAAATACTTGTATATGTTGTTTTAACGTGGTATAGAAAGTGATTCTCAAGATTCTTTTTTTTATCTAGTAAGCATTATTTTTATACATATTCATTCTGAAGATTTTCAATTTAAAAATTAATAATACATATACATTGGGTTGATAATTTAAAAAAATAATTAGGGCTTACTTGAGATGATTTCGGAAGATGAATTTTGGTTACTCGTCATGGTGCCGAGAGACTTGCTATGGTCTTGATTTTACGACGATTTTCTACGCCTGCGGTTGTGATCAGCCAACCTTTTCCGACAACTTCTCTTTCCATTATCAAACTCCGACAAAAGATGGAACCTTTATAGCATCGTATAGTAAAATTATTTTTAGTTTCCCAAAATTATAACAAAAACTATCAAAACATTGGAAAACAATAATTAGCCAATTATTATTAATAGCAAATGTAACAAAGGAAGGGGTATATTGGGTATAAGTTGCCATAAGAAGAAAGCAAACAGTACGTAACAAAGTGTAAATCCATATTTTATATGGGAAACAGAAATTTTTACGGACCAAAAATGCCCTCGGGATCAACCCCCATGTACACCAATCATTATCTTTAGTTTCCTTGTACCCTAGCCTCCCACTCAAGGGCATTTTCGTCCTTTCCATAGACTTCCCAAAAATATTTCCAAAAAATTGTACTTTCAGTTCCAAATTCTAAAACACTAAAATCACTTGTAAACACTTCAATAATAGTTGTACAACAACTTATGACTGGTCCCGGTTTTCATAAACCCTACCGTAAAAAGAAATAAAAAACATTTATAAAGTAAACTGTAGTTTGTTTTTTTTTAAACTGCAGTTTACTGTAAAAAAAAAAAAAAGAACGAGGGCGTATGATGACTCACCTGCTACACTGTTGACAGAACCGCTGAGTCAACCCAGCGGCGATGACAGTGGAGGCTTTCGAGTGGAACTCACAAACTTTATATCGACGGTGGTAATGTTTCGCGTTAGTAAGATCCGCATTACACCCTTCCGCCTGACACCGCGGCGAGCTCACCAGGGCCGCCTCAAGCGGGCGGCTGCGGCGGTACAGCCGGTTCACAAAATCATCCTCCGCCGACGAAAAATACGTCCGGCCACCCAAGTTCAACCCAATCCGGTTATTAGCAAAATCAATAGCACAAGCAGCCGGTTCAGTTTTCGGCATGAGCATGTACCCGGTTTGGTTGTGTGAACCGGAACCTGAACCGGAGCCGTCCGGTTCGAGTGAGAGTAACGGTGATGGTGAGTTTGGGTACGTGCAGTCGCCGGCGTAGGCGCGTGGGTCGTACATGGGTGCGAAATGGGTCGGGTTATTGAGGTAATGGGTGTGTGGGTGGTGGAGGAAGTCGTTAGGGTTAAGGTAAGTAACATTGTTGGTTGTTGTGTCGTTGAATGTTTGCGAGTAAGGATCAAAGATGTTGTTGTTGTTACGGTGGTTGTTGTCGGCGGAGGAGTCGTCGACGGCGGCGTTAAGCATGCCCCATTCGTAGTCCAACATTTGAGGTTTGGTTTTCCGATGATCGGTTGTTTGTTGTTTGGTTTGTCTGCAAAAGATATGAAAAGCTGTCAACAGTTTGAGTAGTTTTTAATGGTAAAAAGTGAGAGTGGGATGTGGGGATGTTAAGGTGTGAGAGTTGTGTACAATTTGTGATGCGTGTCGTACAAGTGGTTGAAGCTTGTGGTTTTGGGATTGGTTGTTTTGAGTTTGGGAAATGGATTTACCTTAATGAAAGGTAGAGGACTCGCCTTAGTGTGATTATTTTTATATTACATTTTTTTTTGCTAGCAATGTAGCTAGGGCTGTAAACGAACCGAACGAACATGAACAAGGCCTTTTTTATGTCCGTTCGTTAAGAAAATAATGTGTTAACGAGCGGTTCACGAACACTTGCCGAACGAGATTTTGTGTTCGTGTTCGTTCATTAAGGAAATTAATGTGTTCACGAACAGTTCACGAACACAAATAAAATCAGCAGAGCCTAGATATTGAGAGCGATGTATTCATCAATGTAAATAATGAAAGCTTGTAAACGAAGCGAATGAACCCGAACAAGGGCATATTCGTGTTCGTTCATTTAACTATAAAAGACCACGGACACTTAATCGAACAAATATTTATGTTAATGTCCGTTTATTTAAAACGGGACATTTGTGTTCATTTGTTTAAAATCTAAACGAACATACATGAACAAATGTAAATGAACACAAACAAACATAAACGAACTTAAATGAAAACACTTAAATGAACACAAATAACAAATATAAAACCTTTAAGCAGACGACCTATCTAGATAATATTTAATTATTTTCTATTAATACATAAATGAACATAAATAAACAGACATGAATGAACTTAAATAAAAGAACATAAACGAACGTTCATGAACATAAATGAACGAACGGAACATGTGTTATGTTCGTTCGTTTAATTAAACGAACACAATTTTTTTGTTCATGTTCGTTCGTTTATTAAATAAACGAACATAAACGAACTTCCTGCCGAACGGTTCACGAAAGTTCACCGAACGTTCGATTCGTTTACAGGCCTAAATGTAGCATAAGTAGTCCCAAAAACTTTTGTCTAGTTCAAATAGGTTTATCCAATCTAGTTGCTTGCTAATCATTTATCTAATGATCATTTTATCCATTTTCGAGCAATGAAAGCAGCAGCCTCTATAATTGCGGACCTAGGGGAAAAAAGCTGATAAAGAGGTGACTGGTGTTTTCAAAACCTTTTTTTTTTAGTTTGGTGTTTATGTGATTGATCAGTCTGGGGTATTTGGTTTTTGTCTAATTTGAAACTAGGAAGTTAATTGGTTGGATTCAGAAACATGGTCAAATTCAAATAAAGGGTTTGATAAGGGTGATCCATAACTGGTCTCGATTAACAACTTGTTGAAACATGGGAGTTTGAAAAGTAGGTTTTCCGTCGTGAAGGAAATAATCACCAATAGGTTATTGATCATAGGGTTTGAACAACTTCATGTGATCAAGGTGTAGGATCAATTATAGAGTTAGCGGATAAGGTAACATTAAAGAAGCATGTTTTTCAATATCCAATATAAGTGAGTAGGTGTTGAATAAGATCTTCTTGTTGAATTCATTTAGTAACAACTAAAGGTGTGTGGGTGTTCAAACCGTGAAGAACTAAAACATGGCTAACTTGGAGATCGGGGGTTTCAAGAGAGGTCCATATGATGGTCGGTTTCAAGAAGATGATGATGGTCTAACATTACTTTGAAAATCGATGTTATTGTTAAGGATTCGAGAGCTGATTGTTACACTTAACTGTTTGGGTTCACATTTGAAACAGGTCAGAATTGGTTGAAGTTTGATTCGATTTAAGAGTGTTCCAGAGTGGCAATTTGGTTATTAGCTTATTTTGGGTTTGTTTGTCTAGAGTTTTATTTTATGAGTCTTATTATAGAATCAAGATATGGGTCTTTACTTGGTTCCTTTTTGATTGGTTTTTAGGGTTTCCTATGTTTCATATTTCGGATCTATTATTGGACCGATGCGTCTGTGTATTTGGAAGAAGATTTATTAATAAAATAGGTGTCACCAAACACTTCTTGATCAAGCATATACGTTATTTAACTTTTTTATGTTCTTGTTCAATTGAATCTTACTTAGGGTATGAAAAGAAAATACATCTGATCATGATGTACATTTATCTATCGTTGCCCGCATTTTAGATTTTAATCTCATAAACTTTATGGAATACATTTATCTATCGTTGCCCGCATTTTAGATTTTAATCTCATAAACTTCATGTTCCATACACATGATTTATGGCCTATATGTGAATCACATTAATGTTTTTTTTTTCAAGTAGTATAGGCATTACCCTTGGGGTAGAGTTCCACATTCTCCTTTGGAAAAAAAATAAATTTAGTTTTATTATAATGTTAAAATCTTGCCTGACATCTATGAAATTTAACAACGAACCATATTGAATTTCGGGAACGATATTACGAGAGTACAAGACTAGCCCTAATAAAAATTGAAATGATAATTTTTACAAATATAATCATGTAAGTGTAATATAAATAACTTATCCAACTATATCTAATTTTTAAGCCTAACGCCCAACCTAATAAATCTGGTTTTTATGTCCATTACCCAATTAATATTGAATAAAATACCAATTATACATATTTAATGACGTTTCACATACTTTTTGTGGATGTATTGTATTTTGTTTGATTATCCTTTTCTTATATATGGCATGACCCCATTGACCCGACTGGAACAGCCGAACAGACCGAAAAAAACAACTTATATACCAATTTAACCTGAGAATGGGCGAACCTGACCGAAAAAAAATATTTATATGTCCATAGTTAATTGAATACCGACCCATAAAGCTTCCAACCCTTGAAAAAAAATTCCGGGGTCCGTCAGTTGGTGTAGAAGATCTTCTATATAATTACAAGATATTTATGTTTTCACTATATGAGATGTTCAAATAATTTTTGAATTCTCATTTTGGGTAACTGTTTAAGATACGATAATGCATGTTAACAACAAAAATTGTGGTATATGGTTTTTTTTTATTTCCTTAAATAACTGAAATTACTAGGTTAAACTACATTTGGCTTATTGGTACATGAAACTTAAAACTGTATAATAGTTCTAACATATAAAGTAGTTACACGAGTCGTATCCATGTTTGATACTTGTATTAAGCGCGTCGTTCTAACTTATTAAGCCTCTTATGACACAAACTGTCAACACTAGGAATAAGGGCACTTGATAAACAAAAAATATGGTTAGCTTAGAATAAAACCCCACTTGAGTTATGAAAACTCTAGAAACTCATTCTCAACCATATGTTTACAATTAAAGTTAAAAAGAAATGTAAAAGTTAATTTACATTTTCTCTCTTTTAAAAACATATATAAAAATTAATAAAAATGTAAAAAAATAGCAAAACATTTTTTTTATGTTTTTGATGTTTTGTATTAAATGTAACATATATTACATGTAACAAAAAAAACGATGTTACATAGGGTTTTCACAACTTAATTGAGTTTTCATTATATACTTTGCATATATATATATATATATATATATATTTGTATATATATATATATATTTGTATATATTTGTATATATATGTATGTTTGTATGTATGTATGTATGGAGAGGATCAAAAAAGAACTATTTCTTAGAGAGAAAACTAGAGAACTAATAAAGAAATATTTTTAATTTAACTAAAAAATATTTTTATTTTTTTTTCTTTCATCCTTCTTATATGTTGTTATTTTTCACTAAAAAAATAAAAATTTTATAAAAAAACTCGTTGTAGTGCGCATATGCAATACGTCAACTTTTTTTAATTTCATATGTGCAATAGTGTGAATTTTGATATGTGCAATAATGCTTATTAAGCCTCTCATGACACAAACTGTCAACACTAGGAATAAGGGCACTTGATAAACAACATATATATATATATATACATATATATATATATATATATATGGTTAGGTTAGAATAAAACCCCACTTGAGTTATGAAAACTCTAGAAACTTATTCTCAACCATATGTTTTCAATTAAAGTTAATAAAAAAATGTAAAAGTTAATTTACATTTTCTCTCTCTTAAAAACATATATAAAAATTAACAAAAAATGTAAAAAAATAGCAAAACATTTTTTTTATGTTTTTGATGTTTTGTATTAAATGTAACATATATTACATGTAATAAAAAAAACGATGTTACATAGGGTTTTCACAACTCAATTGAGTTTTCATTCTATACTTTGCATATATATATATATGTATGTATGTATGTATGTATGTATGGAGAGGATCAAAAAAGAACTATTTATTAGAGAGAAAACTAGAGAACTAATAAAGAAATATTTTTAAGTTAACTAAAAAAAATATTTTTATTTTTTTTTCTTTCATCCTCCTTATATGTTGTTATTTTTCACTAAAAAAATAAAATGTTTAAAAAAAACTCGTTGTAGTGCGCATATGTAATACGTCAACTTTTTTTAATTTCATATGTGCAATAGTGTGAATTTTGATATGTGCAATAGTGCTTATTAAGCCTCTTATGACACAAACTGTCAACACTAGGAATAAGGGCACTTGATAAACAACATATGTATATATGGTTAGGTTAGAATAAAATCACAGTTGAGTTATGAAAACTCTAGAAACTTATTCTCAACCATATGTTTTCAATTAAAGTTAATAAAGAAATTTAAAAGTTAATTTACATTTTCTCTCTCTTAAAAACATATATAAAAATTAACAAAAAATGTAAAAAAATAGCAAAACATTTTTTTTATGTTTTTGATGTTTTGTATTAAATGTAACATATATTACATGTAACAAAAAAAAACGATGTTACATAGGGTTTTCACAAGTCAATTGAGTTTTCATTCTATACTTTGCATATATATATATATATATATTTGTATGTATGTATGTATGTATGTATGTATGGAGAGGATCAAAAAAGAACTATTTCTTAGAGAGAAAACTAGATAACTAATAAAGAAATATTTTTAAGTTAACTAAAAAAATATTTTTATTTTTTTTTCTCTCATCCTCCTTATATGTTGTTATTTTTCACTAAAAAAATAAAAAGTTTATAAAAAAACTCGTTGTAGTGCGCATATGTAATACGTCAACTTTTTTTAATTTCATATGTGCAATAGTGTGAATTTTGATATGTGCAATAGTGCTTATTAAGCCTCTTATGCACAAACTGTCAACACTAGGAATAAGGGCACTTGATAAACAACATATATATATATATATATATATATATATATATATATATATATGGTTAGGTTAGAATAAAACCCCACTTAAGTTATGAAAACTTTAGAAATTTATTCTCAACCATAATTTTTTAATTAAAGTTAATAAAGAAATGTAAAAGTTAATTTACATTCTCTCTCTTAAAAACATATATAAAAATTAACAAAAAATGTAAAAAAATAGCAAAACATTTTTTTTATGTTTTTGATGTTTTGTATTAAATTTAACATATATTACATGTAACAAAAAAACGATGTTACATAGGGTTTTCACAACTCAATTGGGTTTTCATTCTATACTTTGCATATATATATATGTATGTATGTATGTATGGAGAGGATCAAAAAAGAACTATTTCTTAGAGAGAAAACTAGAGAACTAATAAAGAAATATTTTTAAGTTAACTAAAAAAATATATATTTTTTTTTCTTTCATCCTCCTTATATGTTGTTATTTTTCACTAAAAAAATAAAAAGTTTATAAAAAAACTCGTTGTAGTGCGTATATGCAATACGTCAACTTTTTTTAATTTCATATTGCAATAGTGTGAATTTTGATATGTGCAATAGTGTTGAATAGCATAAATCCAATTGTTATTGTATGTGTCCAATAGTGTTATATTATATACAAAAATAAAAAAAATAGATATAATGCGTATGTGCATTAGTGCCGTATTACGTATATATGATAGTGTGTATTGCATACAATTATTATTGTTGTATTTACGTATATGAAATAGTGTGTATTGTATAATGCAATTACGTTGTATTATAAACGCTAGCGTATATATGCAATACACATTAGTGCACATATGCACAACATCGACTTTTTTTAAGGAACAATATCATCTTATTAGAAGGAAAGAAAAAGAAATCACAGAATATTTTTTAAAAAAGTTAAAAATAATTCTTTATTAATTCTTTAATTTTTCATTTAGAAGAAGTTTTCTCTATATCCTAATGAGAGGATCAAGAGAGAACTCTTTCTTAGTGAGAGAACTAGAAAATTAATAAAAAAATATTTTTAATTTAATTAAAAAATATTTTTAAATTTTTTTCTTTCCTCCTTATATGTTATTATTCTTTACTAGAAAAAATTTAAAAATAAAAAATAATAAAAGAATAAAAGAAAACTCATTGTAATGCACATATGCAATGTATCGACTTTTTTTTATTGCGTATGTGCACTAGTGTGTATTTTGATATGTGTAATAGTATAGAATAACATATATACAATTGTTTGTGTACGTACAATAGTGTTATATTATATACAAAAATAAAAAAATAATCGACATATTACGTATGTGTATTTAGTGTTGTATTATGTATATGCGATATTGTGTATCGCATACAATTTTTAGTGTTGTATTTGCAAGTATTCAATAGTGTGTATTGTATAATACAATTATTAGTGTTGTATTTGCAAATATTCAATAAAAATAATTCTTTATTACTTCTCTAGTTTTTTTAAGATCCCACCCATATGTGTGTGTGCGTCTATATATATATATATATATTAATTTATAGATAAAATTGTCTAACGTTTATTTATTCAATAGAATAACTAAAATATGAGCCTTTTATAATGATTATTATTGTTCATTGGTGGATATGAAGATAAACAAGCATCACATGCCATAATTTCATCGTAAGCTAACTTCTTAACAGAACTAACAACATTTACATTAATCATCTTGTTAAAGATCAAGCATTCTTTCGTCGTGTTAAGTTGAAATATTTTAAAGTTGTTATTCTCTTACTAGTTTAGCGATCAACTTTTATAAAACAATGCAACCTTTGATAGCACTAAATTGCTTGAATGTATCGAATTCTATATCCAAAGAAACAATTATTGGTAGGAGAATGTCGAAGTAAGCATTTTGCTAGGTGTTCTAAGTGGTCTATGTTGACAAAGTATAAATTTCTATTGAAGAGATAATTTCTAGCCTAACAAATATTGTATTATATTGTTAATTTCGTAAATTATCGATGAGAGAACAGCTCTTAGTATGCTCAATTAACTTAGCAAAATGTGAGAATATGCACACACCAACATATACATAATGTTGAAACGGTACAAATTATTATTGTGTTTTATATTATAGTCATTGTAAGGGTAAAACCTGATTCAACAATCGATAAAGAAAGGACCTCATCTACACAAGTAAAGACAAAATAAGAATTGTACAATCATACATAACTGCCATGAAGAAATGAGACCCACAAGATCACACCTGGATAACCAAGATGATGATAGACGATGGTCCCCGCAGGGACCACAAAGACAATAGTATATATACAGATACGATAGGTCCAATATATATATATATATATATATAATTGTAATTGTAACCAAGCGTTATGTGAATACATTCAGATATTTATACCTTTTAATGTGTCTTTTTTTATGTCTAAAATACTCATTTACCATCATATAGTCACCTATTTCTTTATCTAGAAGCTAATCATGATCCATCTTCATAAGGGTTGGTTAAGATTTGCTTTTAACACTCATCATATATATCTATCTAATTATTAAAAGAAGACATATTGTTCACATGACATTCAACTAAGCCTTTCACATATGATGTTAAGTAGATATCATGTTAGGTATTTCCTATTATATCACGATTCATGACCCGTTCTCCTATTATAACCCAAGACCCATTTTCTATGACAGTACGGCTTTGTAAAATTTTTTAAAATAAATTTGTGACACAAGTCTTGACCCCAAGATCTCATGTTTCCAACTAAGATGCTTACCAACATAACTTAAGTTGTAATTTGTGTTAGATGTTTTGACTTATGTTGATGCATATTTGTATTGTCTTGTTCTTTATAATCGTGTTTTGGTCTTGTAGTAGGTTGTACGGGCATTATTATAATTATCCTAAGGCCATTCGCCTTATTTGTAGGCGAATGAACCTTGTTTTGGTTCCATACGCTTAGGTTCTAAGCGTATGAAATGCCCGGAGTGTAGGCGTATGGTCTTTTCTCTTATTTTTGGTTAAGCCAGACGCCTATGATGTAGGCGTATGGTAGGCGAATGGGAGGCCATTTACTGGGGGATGTCAGCGAATGGCCCTTCCCCTATATAAACCCTTGTAATCTATTCTAAATTAACGAAGTGATCATTATTATTGAAACACCCTATTACTCTGTCCAATTCTCGCCAGAAAACACATACTTGCACACAGTAATCACCTAATCATAATCACATAACAATTAACGATATCATAGACTAGATCATTGCGTTAATTTGAATTCATTCGCTCACTGATCGATGGATCATGGTTCCTCTAGTGGTATCTTACTATTGGAAGTTTGATTCGCTGATATGTTGAATAATTAGGTCGTTTTAAGTTTTTGAAGGACTAAATAGACTGAACTTAGGGTTCGGAGTTAAAATTGATTCATTCGTTCAAATTCAGTGGATAATTGGCATTGTGATTGATTGTATTCAATTGGATTAAGTGTTAATTGGATGATTAATTGATTAATTTGATCAAATTGATTGAATTAGACTGGTTTGGATTTGAATTCAGTAATGGCGGGAGTGAATAGTGCTTACCGTTGATGAAGTTTGACTTGATTAAGTCAAAATTGGACTTAGATTTGGAAGTTGAATTGATGTTTGAAGATGTGTTGGTTAATCTTTTTGTAAATGGATAATAATTGGTTGATTTGGTTTGGATTCCATGGTTAAATATATGAAAATGATGATGAGTTCACGCGTTGGTTTATGAGTTCACTCGGTGGTGTTATAAGTTCACATGCTTAATAAAAAGTTTGTTGTAACCATTTTAACCGCCTATTCGCTTGATCAATCTCCGATAACTATTCATCATTCGCTTCCAAGATAGTTCTTCGCTTTCGAAATAGTTCATTTGTTGAGTGAACATCAGTTTCTTATCCGTTGCCATTCGTTAATCCATTCGTTTATGTCATTCGCTAATCCATCCGTTGTTCATTTGTTTACCCATCCGCTGATTTACTTATTCATTCGCTTGATCCATTTGTTGAACCATCTGCCTGTCATTCGCTAATCATACTTTTATCATTCGTTTGTTCATTCTCTTGGTTAACAACTTAATCAGATTGACATTTTAGTCACTACAATTCTTACTTTGACTGTTTATACCCAAAATTCACAAAATGTGTTATTATTATGCTCTATTGCTCTTGTATCTCAAATGCTATGATGCAAACCATGTTGAACTATTACAATGAGATTGGTTCTCATGCCGAAACTCCGAAGTTAACCAATCTTGATGATTTTCAAAAATGGGGTGCAAGATTTGAATCTCATTTGGGGGTCATAGAACCAGACTGTCTTCTCATGTTAGAAAACCCTTATTCAAGACTGGTTGTTGATACTCCAGGTGTTGGTCGTGTGACGAAAGCAGTTGATCAAATGAATGCTAAAGAAAAGAGCAAACATGATTTTTAAGTCAAAACATTTTCTACTCTTACCCATGAAATGTTATTTCAGATCCCAAGTCGTTTTCTTGTTGTCCAAGACGAATTGTTTTAGTTATTGTACCCGATTTTCTAATTAATAGCTTATTTCGCTTCCTAATTGAGTGGATTACTTCATAAACAAGTTATAATTCATTATACTTAATCACAACACATCTTTAAACCCTAAAAACTACTGAAAACATCATCCACTATCCCCTAATCTTGAAATCCACCTTTATAAATTTCATAAAGATTGTTCAAGTTCTTTGTGTACTTGATTGAAATTTTGAAATAAATAATTAATAGATTTCATAACCAATTATCATCATTAAGGTAGATTGATTCATCATCATTAATAGATTTCATAAATGACATAGTTAAAACTAAACTGTGATGTTAAACCCTAACCGGACATAGATAAAGATTAAAATTAAACTAACAATAGTGTTTAATATCAAGTTTAAATATATGATATTTGGGTTATCGATCTCATATCGATGCTAAATGACCATAAAACTTATGTTAACATTCTTGTTTTTGGTTAATTGATTTGTAACCTGGGTTGAGGGTTTATGCATTCATTCACTAACCTTTTGTCTATCATTCACTTGAGCCATTCACTGAAACCATATGCTTCTTTGTTAAGCGTATGGGTTGATTAATGATTATTAGATTTTAGCGAAAATTTCTCCATTCGTTTGTTGATTTAGACCAATGGACTTGATTTTAGGGGTGTTAACTATGTTTGACCAAGATGTAAGCGTTTGGTCCATATGCTGATGATCTTAAACAAATGAGCATTATTTAGTTGTTTATGTGAAGCGTATGAGCCCATAGGTTTTTATTTAAGCGAACCGTTTTTCTTAATTGATAAACGAATGAGGATATTTTGGTCATTTTGTGATTATCTCAAGTGCTAATTGTCTCATTCGTGCAAAAATGGCTAAACAAGCTAAAAACATTGTACCTGAGGTTCAAGAAGACCAAGATGTTGTTTATCAGGCACAAATTATACAAGAACAACAAATACTGGCTGAGGTACAAGCTGCAGGGGTACGACTTCCATCAACTCTAAATCATAATATTTTCACATTATTAGCCACAATTATACAGATCTTGCTACGTTTCAAGGCATCATTTCATTTCAGAGGCATTCAAGAATATACTATGCTATTTCTACCAATTTTCCAGCTTACTACAACATAATTTGTCCATTTTGGAATACATCTAGGTATGATGTAGCTACAAGGAGTATCAAGGCAACAATTCAAAAGCAAAAGATTTAGATTATACCACAAACAATCATAGAATGCTTAGTCTTTCATGATTTTGATGATGATATGTAATGCTTTGATGGTGATTTGATCAAGGGATTGTTAAGAAGAATCAAGTACATGGGTGATTTGAATGAGTCTGGGTATAATAAAGCTTTTCTATGTAAGCAATGCAAGTACTTGATGCATCACATTCATTGTCTTGGGGGAAGGAGATCTGGGTTTGATTAATGTTGAGATATGTTACAATCAGCAATGGTGGCTCTTATTCTTAACAAGTCATTCAAATTTTCAGAGATGGTATTCTTTCATATGATGGAGAACTGCACCAACAAGAAAGATAAGGTTTTGATGTATTTGAAATTCTTGCATATAATTATCAACCGCTTGCTGCCTAACTTGCCTAAAGATCCTACTACATTGAATGATGTGATCATGTTGCATCCAATGTCAGTAGACACAATGAAGAGAATGTTGGTTTATCCTGGGCAATCTGAGGAGGAGAGGCCAAAGTTGAAGAGATTAATTGGCCATTCGAGTAATCCAAACTATATTGCACATCCTAATGTTAATTGGAGTCATGATGATTATGATTCTGATGAAGAAGATGGTGGTGATGGAAATGATGATGATAATGATGGAGGTGATAATGGTGATTCTACTAGGAAAAAGTGCAAGTAGGAAAGATAAAGGGAAAGTTTTGATGATTAAGAAACCAGCTAAAACTGAATCGAAAAATGTAGCGAAGGAGTTGTTACTTCAGAGAATCCAGATCCTTTTTTACCAAATGTTCCTCGAAGTGTTCCTATGCCAGCAAAGAAGAGACTGGTTGACAACTGTGGTTACTACTGTTGAGCAAGCCACTATTGTGCTCACATTGGTTACTACTGCTTCTATTGATCATCATCTATCTTCTATTCCTTGAATGGCATTGCAACCTGCTACTTCTACAATCTCCTCTACATCAGCATCTATTCCTGCACCAATTATGTCAGAGGCTACTACAATGGCAGCTAGTGTTAGTGGTTAAAATCCTAGTGTGACTATTTCTCCTACTTATGTGTTAAGTTTTTCAAGACCCCAAGGACTGTTTCAACCCATTCCTATGATGTTCACTGCCATACCTATGAAACAAAAAAATATTATATTTGTTGAATGTTCATTTACAAGCCACATAGATGAATGTCGATCGTCAACAGCTTGATGAAATGAAGAAAGATCAATTGAAGATGATGCATGGCGTGAAATATTTGTATACAAAGCATAAAGAACTGAAGAAACTTGTTACTTCTCGGGGGGTGGGGGAAGAGTCAAGGGGATTTAATTCTTCAATTACAATGCAAAGAAGATGAGTTGAGGAAATTAAAGAGTAAAGACAATGATGACAATGATCCCGAAAAAGGACGCTTTGATAAGTAACCATTTTCTTTAGATTCTGGTCCTTCTCTTTCTCAAGAGGAGTCGACGGGAAAAGAGGTGATTGTGTATAAAATCTCTACAAAAGCACTCCCGTTGGTACTTTAAAAGTCAAGACTATTATGTTTGTTGTGATTCAAAGTCAAGTAAATGTTGATGAGATTGAGGAAGGAGAATTAGTTTATCACTGTTAATCAAAAGAATGGATTGCTATGCTTTTCGATATGAATGAGAAAGAGATTGAGAAGTTAGTAAGAGATGGCGATGTGGAGGTGGAGGATTGTTTTGATGAAGATCTTAGTTAGAAGATACTTTCTAATAAGAATTATTGTGACGAGGTTGGGATTGAAGGCGTGACTGTAGAAGAATATCCTAAGATGTATACTACAATAACAGATTGCGAAAGAAAAAGTTGATAAAACTGCAAAAGACTATGTGCCACCTGCTGACAAGCCAGCTGGTTCACCTATTTTGTTTTGTTTATGATTCGAAGAAGTTTAACAAATGGCTTGAAGCGATACAAATAGCTCAAGAACAATACTTTGTGCAGGCCAAGGCTAAGATGTAGACAAACAGAAATCGAAGTATTTGAATGTGAAAATAGTGAAGGGTGATATTGTTTGCTGGATGTATGAAGCAGAGCTTAAAGTTTGTATTCTGAAGTGGGAGAATGGTATTCAATCCTTTCAGTGATTTACTGCTATTTTAACAATGCCAAGATGGGATGTGAGAACTTTGGCTTATCGACCTTTCATAAACCAAAACAAAGTTGAGTTACTAAGATGGTTTCTTATCCATTTGGTTTATGAGCTTGAACACTGGTTTAAATTCTTCCAGCCATAGTTTCCTACTAGACATACTAATTTGAAAGAGACTGACCCGCACGCTGGATTTTTAAAAGTGTTTCTAAAAGTCAAACCGCCTCGTGTGATGAAGAAAGTACCTTTGAATCTAATGCCTCAACATTTCTATATGGACTTTAATAGGTGATACGATGATGAGAAGACTGATGAAGAAATTATTATTTTGGGACAAGGAATTAATGTCAAATTTATTCGTCTCCTTGATCTGATGTGGCTGGTTAACTTGTTAAAGGAAGATATTCTTGTTCAATACAAGAATAAGATTCGGTGGTCGCACGGTAGATATAATGACTTGGCTTTGCAGTTTCATCGGTTGTTAGATTTTGTTTCTCTTTTGATATGCATGTTGGGGGAACATGGAAGACCAAATGGTAGTAGAAGACAAAGACAAACCTCAAGACGAGGGGGAATTTGTTAACGCATATTTTTATCGTCTTGTTCTTTGTAATCATGTTTTGGTCCCGTAACAAGTTGCAGGGGAATTATTAAAGTTATCCTAAGGCCATTCGCCTTGTTTTTAAGCGAATGGGCCTTGTTTTGGTTCCATACGCTTAGGTTCTAAGCGTATGTAGTATGGTAGAGGCCATACGCCTGGAGTGTAGGCGTATGGTCCTTTAGCTTAGTTTTGGTTAAGCAAAAGCCTGTGATGTAAGCGTATGGGTAGGTTATTGAGAGGCCATTTGCTGGGGGGATGTCAACGAATGGTAATTCGCTGAAGTGATCATTATTATTGAAACACCCTCTTACTCTGTCCAATTCTCCAGAAAACACACATTCGCACACAGTAATCACCTAATCATAATCATATAATAATTGGCGATATCATAGACTAGATCCTTGCGTTAATATGAATCCATTCGCTCACTGATCGATCATTCGTGGTTCCTCAACTTAACATATATAAATATGCTTTCTCTTTCTCGTCATGTATAAAACTAAAATTATATTTAATTATTGATATTTCCATAATATATAATATACAAATAGCAGAATATTCAAATGATTTATAATTTTTATTTTCTTATTCTTATTATCCAAATCAAATAATATTATGTTTTAATTAAATTTAATTATGTTTTGATATTTTGTTAATATAAAACCATTTTCAAATATATTAGAGTTATGATATTTCCATAAATCACAAAATACAGTCATTTAATTACGGTTTCTAATTTGTAATAAAGTCATTCAAAAGATAAGTCATTTTGTTTCAACTATATAAGACTTCAGTTATCATACATTTTTATCACCGATTCATCTATCTCAAACTATATAAGTTGGTTTAATCATGCAACTTTTTGGAAAGGTATTTTTTTTCTTTTTGATATCACTATGTTGTAGCTGTTTACTATAATGAACTACATTTATACAAATTTATCCAATTTAGTTTATCTTTTTATTATATTATGTTTTTTTCTTTTGATTTTGGAATCACTATGTTTTTATCTATTACTCACAATCAAATATTTACCAAATTGCAGAGAATCCCTATTGGAATTGCTATGTTAGTTGCTTAATTTGCATTGACTTTTAAGATAAAGCATGGTAGTATATAAAGGTATGTTAAAATCATTTTAAGATTCATATGGCCTTATCTATATTCTATTATTTTGTCACCACCTTATTTTATTATATGTTAAATTGGATGCTACAACAAGTTCTTATGTTGTGTTGACTAAGCAAAAAATCATGTTCCTGTTGAGGACAACTTTATGTAATATGAAATGTGTTTTTGTCAGGACCAACGTTTCGTGACACGACTAAGACTAATCGAACCAGAATCACGAAACAAAAATATAGCAAAGGCCTCTAACTATGGTTGGCGGAATCAACCACAGTTAGAAAGTTAACCACAGTTAGAAAGTTTCTAAGTATACTAAGAATACTAATAACACATACACAAGATAACTCAAAAGATTTCCATTATATTGATAATCATAAAGGTACAATGGAAGGACCTTATGGTTTCAGGTGTAGAATGTCAGGTGCAGCTGCTAGGTCAGAGAATAGTCAGTAAAGTTCTCAAAAGGAGTGTATTCATACGTGCTCATTAAGAAGACGTATAATTCCTTTTATAGACACCTGACATTCATTCTAGAAACCATAATCATTACAAAACATACTCAAAATAAATACAAGTGTAAAAACAGGTCTTCGAGTAAACATTTTTCTTATCGAGCAGACCTTGTAATCCTGATTGTGCTCGGAACATTACCTCGAGCATATTTTCTTAAGAAAATATTCTTCTCAAGCAGACTTCAATCTTCATGATAAATCCAAACATTGCTCGGATATATCCCACGAGGAAACTAGTTCTTACTCGGATCCCTTCAATCTTTGGCTTAGTCTTATTTGAACAAACTAAGTGTAGTCAGGTACTGTAGCTTGCTCAAGATTGAACTATGCTTGGAATAACACTTAGAATAATTTCCAATAACTCCCTTCAAGCAAACTTGAGATCCTTTTTTATTCTATCCTTGCTAGACCCACCAGGTTACTCTTGAACTTGGTTTAAACTAAGATAATCAAGGGTTTGCTTGGATACAAACCTTACTTGATAGAAGAACAACTTTACTCGATGAAGTGCAGCTTGCTCGAAGCTCAACACTTAGAAGATTTCTAGAAGATAACCTTACTCGAATAAGATATATTGCTTGAAATAGTAAATACTTTGTTCGGAGTGCCTGAGTTTGCTCATGTTCCATACTTAGCATTTTCTGAGGAGGTTTAGAAGATTCCCATCTTTCTTTATCAATCCTTTAGACCCAACAATCTCCTCTTAGATTGGAACAAACTCATATGCACCAAAACACATCTAGATTAAACTTCAAATCCTTAAAAGCAGTAAATTACATTACATTAAAGGAAATTATTACAAGTCATTATTTTGCCACTTGAGCATTGCATGTCAAAGCAAACATAAAGAAAAATTCAAAGCAAAATAAAAATAAAAGAAACATAAAGATAGTCTTCAAGAATGGTTACCTGCATTTCTTCTTTGAGCTTCTCTCTTTGCTATATTGATTTTTCTATTTCTTATAGTTGCTACTCTTTGTAGGAACATGGATAGTTCAAGATAAAAGAGATGGTATTCAGGTAAGTCCCATTCTCTAATGTCAGTTAGGTCATCAACATGTAGACACTCCAACTCAGAATCATATTCAATAGTGCCCAACAGCAAGCCATCAGAATTTCTAAGTAGAAACCTCTTAGTTCTCTCTTCATATTCGATTCGAGAGATTCTACAATTTCTTTGTACTTTAGCATTATGAACTTGCTTAACCCTCTTTATATTTATACAAACTTTCATTTTTTTCAAGGTTTGTTTAGTCTGCTTGATTGGCTAAGAGAATAACTGGAGAGTCTTATTTCACTCATTCTTTTTTGTCTCCTCTGTGGGAAACCCATTTCTATGTTGTTCTTTCAAGTATTTGGAGAGATTTTTGTATTGAGCTGCTTCATATTTGTTTCTCTGCTGATAATCAAATAGTTTCAATTGAGCCATCTTAGTCAGCTGTTCAACATTGAAATCTCTGAAATCATCAACGAAAATGATAGTCTTTGATGCACCATAAGTCATGAACACTCTTAAAGTACTAGTCTTGGGATCATAGTAAAGATACTTTAGTAAGTCCACATTAGTTGCTGGATGTTGTTCTCTTCTGCTTTCAGATACTTTGGTAAGATCATGAGCTAACCTTAGTTCCTCAGGAGTGTTGTAGGTTGTCATATTCATTGTTTTCACCTCATTTTCATGTCTTACATCATTCTCATAAAATATTTTGATTTCTTCCTTTGATTTCCTGATTAAAGAAATGTAATCTCCTCCTCTTTTGGCTAAATGCTTGATCATATACATTGTTTCTTCATCAAATGCTGGCTCTTTAGGAAAGCATTCCTCTTCCTCAAGTTTAACCTTGATAGGTTCCTTCACTTCTTCCATTTTTCTCTTCTTTTTAGGAGAAGTTCTTTCCATATTCTTCAATTGTTCTTTATAAAGTTTCAACTCTCTTTCATAGATATCCTTCATTTGATCCTTGGTTAATTTATCAAATTCAGCATCTGGCATACCTCTACTATTTAACAACCTTCTTAACAAATTAACTCTTTCTTTTGAAAAAATAAATCCTTCAACCTCCTTCTTCTTTTCAATTTTCTTTTCAAGTGCGGGAGGTTGAGAAGTAGATTCCATTTCATATTCAATATTCTTTTGTCTCTCCAATTTTTGTTCAGTGATGACGTTATCTTTAGTAAAGATCTTATTAGATAACATTTAAAATTTGGCTTCAACCTCCTTGTTAGACATAATCTCAACAATAACAACGGGGTAGCCATTATCAACTAGAAATTTTGTCTTTCCTCCGTATCTCTTCAACACTCTCTCTCTCTCTATTCTTTCTTTCCTCCTCCTCTTCTTGATTTGCTTTTCTTATTTTCATCATTTTTGCTTATTCTTCTTTCTTAGAACACAGCTTCAAGCAGTCTGTCAAACTCTTCAATTGTCAATCTGTTCAAGTAAGCTTGATTATATTTACAGCTTATCAAATATTTCCCTTTTCCTTATCTGATTTTCAAAGCTTTAAAAAGTTTTTCAATGTCTTTGGTACACATTTTCTCCACATGTTTAGGATCATAATTACAGCTTTTCAAGAAAGCTATTTGTTCTTCAATCTTCTTGTTCCTTTTAGTTCTCCTTTCTTTCTCTTCTTCCCTCTTTTTGTTTACAAGGTATTCAAGATATTGATTATTTAAATCTTTGATACTTTCATAATCCATTCCAAACTTCAATAGAGATTATATTCTTGTTTCTTCTCTCTTGATTTCTTCTGGCTCTAATATTCTCAATATGTTGACGATTCATGTGAATTTGAGGTGAAACATGTTCAACCTTCGGTTCTTTCTCGAGATTATCATCATTCATCTCATTAGATAGATCATCAAATAAATTATCAAGTACACAAATTTGTGTTTCATTCATCTCAGGAGCCTCAATAGTTTGTTTCTAAATTTTATTAGACAAAGCTTTCCCCTTCTTTGTGTTTATAGCCATTGATTTTTGTCTTTTTTGATTGGGAAATTTCTTTTCTAGAATGGTCTTTTCAGTTGGCTCATTTACTGTGGTTCTCCTTCTCTTTCTTTCAT
Organism: Bidens hawaiensis; assembly: GCF_021521415.1. NCBI lineage: Eukaryota > Viridiplantae > Streptophyta > Magnoliopsida > Asterales > Asteraceae > Bidens > Bidens hawaiensis. Next base: position 2,244,839 of record NW_027491117.1, on the reverse strand, counting down.
ACTTTTAACACTTCTTTGGCAATACCCTTTTAAATACTTCAATTATGAATTGTCTTGTTATCTCTTCAGCATTTAATTCAGAAACAAGTTGTTTGTCATTATCTTTAATATTGTGATCATCTCTTTTAGAAACTTCTTGTTTATCACCAACATCATTAAACACATCTTCCATGATCTCATTTACAATTTCTTTTGCATCACACATTTTCAAATGTTTTGATCACATTTTCAAGGACTTCTTCCAAAGTTTCTTTTGCATCCCTTTTAATATCTTCACTTTTCTTCAATTTTAACAGAGATTACAAAATTTCTTGTGGCATTGCTTCATTATCTTTATTTTCTGCCTCATCTCTTAGTTTATTTTCAATTTTAATTTGTTCAAGAATGATTCTTTGTTCTTCAATTTTTTTCTTAGAGAGCATGAAGTTTAGAAAATCTCTATCATGCATTTCATTCCATCTTTGTTCAAATATAATTCTTGCTTTTGTATCACTTTCATCTCTATTAAGAAGTTGATCTCTAGAAGTTGGCTCAGGAGTGCTTAAAGGTTGTAATTGTTTTTCATTCTCTACCACTTCCTTATACCCTTGTTCTTCTCTTTTCTTTGTCTTCCTCACTCTCTTGATTATCAACCACACCAAGAGTAGTACCAATATCATTGATAAAAGGTGGTGGCATGTTGTCAATCTCTACAAATAAGTCATCCAATTATAGATCAACAATATTATTCACAACTTTAGTCTCAATGGACTTTTCTCCTTCATCCACAATCTCATCATCATCATGATATATGCCATATATATATTCTCAATTAAATTCAAGGCATTTGATTGTAGTAGCTCTTCTTCGCTTTCTTCATACACTAGATCAATCATGTTTATTGCATCATTTAGATTCCCCCCATGTTTTGGTGCATCTGAGGCCTTCTCAACCTCATATTGTTGTTGTTCTAGGGTTTGAATTCTTTTAAGAGCAGCGTTTAAAGCCTCTTCAAGGGCACTGTTTTTAATTCTCAGATCAGTGTTCTTAGCTACAAGTTCAAAGTTTCTTAAACGTAGGGCAATGTAACCATCAGATGGTTCAAGTGAGTTGGATGGTGATTGGTGAGGTGAGTAGGGAAACGGTTCAGGTTCAGGGTTTGGTAATGGTGAAGTGGGTAGGGATGAATGATGTGTTTCTTGTATTTGGGATTAGGTTTGAGTTTGGGTTTATGGTTGGATGAGAATGTAGTCAGTTTGTACAATTAGGAAATTTGGTGGTGAGGATTGTTCAGATTGTTCATTTAGTGGTCACTTTGGTTGTGATTGGAAAGGTGAATCATGATAAATTATTGTTTAAGGATCAACATGTTGTGGAATGTAAGGTTCGTGTAAACATAATCCTTGTCGAGCAGACCTTGTAATCCTGGGTATGCTCTGAACATTACCTCAAGCAGACTTTACTTAGATATTTTCTTAAGATAATATTCTTCTCAAGCAGACTTCAATCTTCATGACAAATCCAAACTTTGTTCGGATATATCCCATAAGCAAACTAGTTCTTACTCAAATCCCTTCAATCTTTGACTTAGTCTTATTTGAGCAAACTAAGTGTGCTCGAGTACTATAGCTTGTTCGAGGTTGAACTATGCTCGGAGTAACACTTAGAATAATTTCCAATAACTCCCTTCAAGCATACTTGAGATCCTCTTTTATTCTATCCTTGCTCGACCCACCAGGTTACTTGTAAACTTGGTTTAAGCAAAGATAATCAAGGGTTTGCTCTGATACAAACCTTACATGATAGAAGAACAATTTTGCTCGAAGAAGTGCAGCTTGCTCGAAGCTCAACACTTAGAAGATTTCCAAAAGATAACCTTACTCGAATAAGATATCTTGCTCAAAATAGTAAATACCTTGCTCGTAGTGCCTAAGTTTGCTTTAGCATTTTCTGGGAGGTTGAGAAGATTCCAATATTTTCTTATCAATCCTTTAGACCTAACAGTTTTGGTTGTTAAATTTAAAGCAACGCAGAAAGACCTACAACTCTTGCACGATAAAGAGATTAAAGAGAATTATAAAGAATTATACAATGAAATACATTTTCAACCTTACCTTCAATTTTGTTGTTGCATTTACTATTTAAGGTTAGAATTTATGTTAGTATTAATTTGTATTTTTAAAAATATACTTTTTTCATTATAAAACAATTCTAATACTACATGATTTTTTTTAATTCAAACTTCCCATCATATGTAAAGAAAAAACCATAATTATCGCAATAATTTTGTTTAATTTTGAATGAAGATTCCCTTTTTAACTATTTTTTTTTGTCGTTTAATACCAATGAATACCTATCTTATATATAGTCATATATTGTTTGTCTAATCGCATTGTCTTCTCATATCTCTCTAACCAACCATTTAAGATTATTCATCATTTCTCTTTTTTATTTTAAAACACAATTTATTTTTGTTTATTTAATTTTACAACAAAACCTTAGTCTTTATAACTTTAGTTTTTAATTCTATGACAACATTTTGTTATAAATATCATTTTCATACACACACAACATTTAATATAATGCTATTGGTGTGAATATTTTAATTTTAAAATAAATCAAACACTAAAGTTTGGTTTGCAACTTAAAATTAACAGTGCATAAATATATCAAACACTTGCTAAAAATCCTAAATAAAAACTATTATATGAAATAAATTAATTTACATACTAAATATAATAACCTTTTGTTTTTATTATATTTTTCATATGTATGGAACACTAACTCTAACCTACTATGTGAGTATTTGTTTAGATAAAATAAGAGGTGATAGGTAAATATTTTTTATGTTTAATATTCAGCTCAAAATTGACTATTTTATGTTTAATATTTCATATGAAAAAGTGATAGTATGATATCAATTTTAGTGTAAATTATAAACAACATAACATTATCTCAAATTATAGATAAATATTTTTTATGTTTAATATTAGCTCAAAAGTTAATGATCTATAATATATATATATATAAACGAAATTTTTCAAAGCTGTTTGGTTTGCCTTATTTGTAAATGAAGGTTTCTCATACATTTAACCTGAATTCATAGGTATGGGTCTCACTAAACCCAGATAGCCCTTAAACGGGTTATAAAATCTCATTAAATTAAAAATTAATCTCACCAAATATTTGATTTGAAAATCCTATAGAATAGGGATGTACTAAAAATTAATATCCAAATTTTAAAAAAAAAAATATTATTTATAATTAGGAAACAATTTCAAAGTATAAAAATAGGCGGGTCATTGGTCTCACCAAACCCACATAACTTTTAAACGGGTTATAATATCTCATTTATTTGTGAAATCCTTTCATCATAAACCTTTAAGTATGCTATTAACTTCTTTACAATAAGTAAAATTAAAATCCAGAGAAATATATAAATATTAGACACGAAAAATGTAAAATAACTCACGTAAAACCTCGTAATACGGGGGATACGAAGCCTTTAAAAGTCTCTGGTTGCTCCCTAAATTCTCTCAACCACCAGATTGTTTTATTTGTAAATGAAGGTTTTTCATGCATTTGACCCGAATTCATGGGTATGGGTCTCACCAAACCCGGATAACTATTAAACGGGTTATAACATCTCATTAAATTAAAAATTAATCTTACCAAATATTTGATATGAAAATCCTATAAAATAGGGGATATACTAAAAATTAATATTCATTTAAAAAAAGATATTATTTATAATTAAGAAACAATTTTATAGTAAACAAAATAAGCGGGTCATGGGTCACCAAATCCAAATAGCTTTTAAACGGGCTATAACATATCATTTATTTGTGAAACCCTTTCAACAACAAACCCTAAGTATATTGTTAACTTTTTTACAATAAAAAAAAATTAAATACAAATAATAAATATTAAAAGATAAAAAATGTACAGCAACCCCCGTAATACATGAGATAAAACCTAGTTATTTAAATAAGAAAAAGTCTATTATGGAAGTAACGACATTTCATTGATCCTTCGTAATAATATCAACACATGATTCAGTTATAGTTAAAAAGAATTTATAATATCAATATTTATCGCTCATTAATAACTTAATTCAGCGCAAGCCTTCATAATAATATCAACACATGATTCAATTATACATAAAAGGAATTTATCTTGTACTTGCATCCCTCAAGCGCAAAATGTGACCCGAAAAATAAAAAGTAAATTAAAGAATAATAAAACCAACAAGATAGGATTGTCAATATATGACACCTCAAGTCCAAACCATTAGCTAAAAAACAAAGATATCACTACACTTCCAATATTAAACAAACATATTTTATCTTGTGTTGAACTATATTAGACTATGTTTATCAACAACATTTGAAAGAGGTTGTGACCCATTAAAATAAAAAAAAAAGGAAAAAGAAATTTAAAGCCACAACCTGCTCGATAGCTTAACCCAGGTCACAACTCAAATCTTGTAAAGGTGTAATCTTTGTATTGGTATAGTATTTGATTTTCTTTTTCTTTTTTCTTTTCTAGTAATTCATTTCATATAAAATTTGAGTTTTGTTAAATAACTTATATATTTTTTTTTTAATATTTAAAAACGCAGTCTTGTTATTGTTTTTTACAAACATCTCGATAGAAATTTTATTAAAAATGGTGTGCTTTCAAGAAAATGTATTTTTATATGAGTTTGTAGTATTTTTTTTTTTAAATAAAGACTTTTAATAAACCACCTAATATTAATTACGTTTCATAAACATAAATATTTTTTGAAACATTTAATATTTAAATTAATATTGTTTAAAAAAAATAAACATTTTTATTATTTAGAATAAATTTTATAGATTAAAGTCAAGCATAAATCATATATATGTAATAAAAATTTGTTTAGGTTGGGTTATGAATTTGAGTAAAAAAGTTGGGTTAGATTAGGTTATGTAGGTTGAAGAGAGAGATATTAGCTTTTTATTAAATCTTGGGTTGAGTTGGGTTGTGAATAAATATAGTCTTACTCTTTTCAAAGTGGTCTGTGAATCACATCAATTAACAGTGCTGTATAAGTACATAAATATTAGATATTGTATTATAACACACAAATAATAATATTAATATAACTGTTTTACGTGACCAGTCACAGGCTAATAATTTATTTTCCATTAGGTCGGTATTTTTCGGTGCTTAGATGTTTCTTAAAACGATGTATGAATTTTCTGGTAAGATTGTTCACTAAATAATGAAAACTTGTTGCAAATTGTAAATCTAATGACTACAATGAAGGTTCTGAAGTAATTACGATTAACATTCATTAATCATCTAGAAAATATAGCTGATACAGTTGATTGAATTTGATATTTACTCAGTATCTATGTATAGACTGAGCGTTTTAGGTAAGTTAGAAAATTTGGGATTTCGAGAGTCGGTTAAAAACCATAATATATGTTAGGCTGAGGGGTGTGGGGGGCGCGAGTGGGGGCGCCAGCCAATAATATTGTGACGTGTGGCAGAGAGAGAAACTTGATAAGATGGGTGTTGGTTGTGGTGCTCGCGCCCCGGGACATGGTGTGGAGGGGCGCGAGAGGGGGCGCGAGCGGTTTTTTTTTTATTTTTTTATAAATGTATTAAAAAAACGTATTATTAAAAAAACAAGAAATTATTTAAAAAAACACACATTTTTTTGAAAATTCATAATAAAAAAAAACATACTAAAAATTAAACAAACAATAATATTTAATAATAAAACTAATCTAATACAAGATCATCTGGTCGCCTCGCCCACAAATGTTCAACCAACTCATGTCGAAGATCCCCGTGTATCTCACGGCTCTTGATATTTGCTATGTTATGAAGTTTTTGTTGATCACTGATTGTGGACGGTTGTGGCGGAATGTCACCTTGGTAGTTTTGGCATATAGCTTTGCCCTCGTCTTCTAACGTCATGTTGTGTAGGATAAGACACGTGTAGACGACGTCCATTATCCTCTCCCGAGTCCAATAACGTATCGGGTTCGCCAGAACATAATATTGTTTTTTTATAGCTCCAAAAGCTCTTTCAATATCTTTTCTAGCAGACTCTTGCTTCTTCGTAAAATACTTCCGTTTGTCGGCGACTGGATCTGTAAAAGCTTGAACTAACACAGCCCATTCGTTGTAAATACCATCGACCAGATAATACCCGTACTTGAAGAGTTCTTCATTTGCAAGAAAAGATTGAGGTGGTTCAACCCCGTCGATAAGGTCGTTGATCAAATGTGACTGATCGATAACATTAAGGTCGTTATTTGACCCAGCAACACCAAAAAAAGCATGCCAAAACCAAAGATCCTGTGACACCGCCGCCTCAAGTATGAGGGTCGGCCCTTCATGATCACCACGGTGGAACTGACCTCGCCAGGCCGTTGGACACATAGCCCATCCAACATGCGTACAATCGATGCTACCTAGCATCCCAGGAAAACCATGTTTTTCTGCGTGCACCTCATATATGCGTTGGATGTCATACGTTGTAGGTTTACGCAGATATCTCCGAGCGTAAGTCGATATGACTCCTACGTACAATATATATTAAAAAATGTAATAAATATTTAATAAAAAGTAAAATTAATGTTTTTTACCTTGGCAGAAAAAATGAAGGGATTCACGTGCAACCCTTTTCGACATCTGTAAATACTCATCCAAAGCGTCCGACGAGATGCCGTACGCTAATTGACGGATAGCAGCCGTGCATTTTTGAAGAGGGGTAAAACCGGGAAGACCCCTAGCATCCTCCCTTTGTTGAAAAAAGGGATACCGTGCCTCTAAATCACTCGCTATACGCGTGAACAATTGCCTGCTCATTCGAAAACGAGTTCGAAAATCCGACTCCGCGTATACCGGTTGAGGGCTAAAATAATGCCTCATCAAAGTATCGTTAGCACCCGATCGATCACGATCACGAGGTGGTGCTCTAACCCTCGGGAGTCGGGGTTGATGGGCTTGATTTTGCAAGAGATTGACCACGGTTGCGGTCAAAATCCCCCCTACATGAAGAAGCAAATCATCCTCTTCGGAGGAGTCGGAATCAGACGAGTACGACGACATTATTTTAAAAAAAAAAATTGGGTTGTTTTTGGATTTTTTTTGGGTATTATATAGGAGTTTGGGATATTATATATGAGTTTGGAGATTGAAGTTGTGTTTGATATGGTAAAAATGGGTTGATTTAGGGGTATTATATAGGATTTTGTAAAGGTTTTTTTAAAAAAGTTTGAAAGAAATGGGTAATATATAGGAAGTGTTGTATAAAGAAATAGGTAAGTTTGGTTTTTTTTTGAAGTTGTGTTAAGTGTTGTATAAAATGGGTAATATATAGGAGTAAAAAAATTTTTTTTTTATTAAATAAAGAGCCAACGGCTCATTTTAAGACTCCAACGTCTCTTTCACCATTCCCCAAGTCCCTTTACGCCATACAGCTCCCGCGAACCCCCTTGCGCCTGCTTTGTTTTTCGTGCTCGCGCCCCTCTCGCGCCTCGGTGGTGTGGTGCTCGCGCCCCGGGGCGCGAGCGGCTGGGCTCACGCGCCCTTTCTCGCGCTCCACACCCCTCAGCCTTAGGAAAACAAAAGTGCCAATTACCCAGGAACCTATATACTAGTTTGCTAGTTCTGAGACTTTGGATAGCAGTCCGTCGGGCAACATTTCATAAATTACAATTTAAACCCTAAACTTTGGTTTAATGACTATTTGGCCTTGTAGTTGGCCATCTAGTCCAATGGCATGCGGTGATGGTTAAGGTTAAAGATCTTTAGGTCTCAGGTTTGAAACCTGACTTGAGGGGGTTTCTCACACCGGTGGGTTTCCTTATTAATGGTGTTAGTAGGTGACTCAAGTCTGGAGCGTGAAATTCAGTATAAACGGTTGGCATCATGTCTCAAGAAGGCTCACTCGCGTATTGGGGGTAGTTCCAAATACTGTTAAAAATTATTATTTTGGCAAGTTGAACTTCCAAAGTTTGCGATCTGGCTCTAAATTTTTCGGTTGTTACATCCCTGCTACCAAGAACGACGTTTTTGTCACACCCGGCACCATGAGCCTAAGCGTGCAGCTAACATTGGTACATGTTTTGTAAATATATCAGAGTATAGGTTGTAAAGCGGAAGTATTTTCATATTATATTCAAAATTTCGAGATTTAAATACCTGATTGGGTCTTACAAAGATTATTCTCATAAAACGATAATTTACATCTTTTACATTATTAAAATATATGTGCCATCAGATCGTCTAATGGCTAACACCACCATCCTCTATCTCTATTCCTCATTACCGATAAAACAGCTTGTAAATATGTCAGCAACACTTTCTAGTGAACAAGCTGATGCCAAAACAGTTTATGTCAATCTTTAGTTCATACTCGAAATAATCAGCAGCCCTGTAGACGGGCATACTAATTATATGCACATAGTCAAGCCACACAGCCCTATGGGCAGGTTCAATGAGGCGGGGACATGATGTTAAGCATGGTGGAGTATGCCTACCCTCTGTCCACATATGTATGAATCCAGACACACATATAACTAGCCTGAATGTCAGTAGATACTAAAGTTTTAGGGATCTGTAATCCCATGCAAACTTTTGAATAATTTATTCGTTTTTATTTATGCTTATAAAAAATTAGATGTAGTAACCTTTGTAATGATGATCAATACTTCCATGAGTTACCTCGGACCAATAGTACGGGAATAACTCTGTATAAATATCTAGATCAACAATCTAGCTTCAGACCTTTAGTTTGTTTTGAATAGCTTTAACCTTGATAAATCATTTGTTTGAATAAAACATTTAGACCCTTAGTCTTTTAGTTTATTTACCAATTATGTGCTAAGTTTCTTCTTCAAGAAGAAACATCAATTTGATTATAACCCTTGTACGTAAAACATTATGTCTCTTAATCACAAAGAAACATTATGTTTCTTAAGGATCTTTAGATACGAAAGCTATGTATATTTAAATCTGATAAAGGTTTAGGCTATACCTCCGACTATGGTCTAAGCCATATAATAAAATAACTTAAGCGGAACCCCTACCTTATCACATGTACTTAGATTTTAACTCCTAAGGTTGATTAGACATCACTTCTGCTCTATGTCGTGTATCGGGGATTAAACCGTCAAAACTTCGGGCTCGGGATCGTTAGCACGCCGCTCAAGGTTGTGTGTGTGTGTGTGTGTGTTAGAACAATGTGTTTTGGGATGTAAAATGCAGAGCCCGACTTCTCCCTTTTACAGCAAATCTTTGACTCCATCGCATGTCGCGATGATCTGAATATCAGGCCGTCGCGTAGCGCGATGCCTCTACTTCTTTGGAGGCTTCCACGTGGCGACATGCGACTTGTGTTGTTGTGCCATGTGTTGACATGCAGTTCAACACACGTCTCTGATTACTTAACATGGTCTTTGCATATCGAGATGGCCCAATGGGTGTGGCCTTTGCATAGCGCGACACTGCCGATTTATCGGGTTGTGTGAGGGTTCGTTATGTGTCGTGATGGGCTTAGCCTTAGCTCGTCGCGTAGCGCGGTGGATAGTCAGATTTGGTTTTCTTTTTTTAGTCTTCCTCTTTTATTAGTTGACAAAATGGACCCGAAATTTTCGGGATGTTACAGTTTTGTCTTTAAACCTGTGTAGTGTGAACTAGCCATGTTATTTGACAATTGCTCAAAGGTATTTAGTGATAGAGGTGATTTCTCTAATTATTGATTTGCCTATAGCGAGAGTTCACCGGTGGAAAGAACGATTTCTCCGCTTCTTAATTTGACAACTCCTAAGAGGTTGCATCCACGATGGCGTAATTTCTTCATCTCTAGATTTTATCAGCAAGAGGTCGTTCGTAGCAGAGATGATTATGTGTTACCTCATGCTTCTCATCTAACTAAGCAAGTGTACACAATTTAAGACAAACAGTGCCCTTTTTAGTTGGGGCGGTAATACCCCTTGTAAAACATCTGTAATTAAGAAAACACTCTCATATAATTCATGCATCGGGTGATAACCACACTACGTTTGAAAAAAAATCGAATGTTTATATGTTCTTTAACTTTATTATTGTAATATAACTCAATAATTTCATAAACATGATGTTGATTAGGGCTGTTCACGGTTCGGTTTGAAATCGTGAAACCGCCCAAACCGATCATCGGTTTGGTTTCACGATCGGTCTTTTATTGAATTTTCGGTCGATCAGTTTCAAAAGCTTCAAACCGTAATGAACGGTTCGGTTTACAGTTTTTAAAATTTCAAACCGTAAAAAACCGGACCGAACCGTATAAGTTAAACGAACGCTATAAGTTTTGAGTGTTACACAAACTTCGGCAGAGCTATTGTATAAATTCAGTTAAATGGATAGGTAAATAAACAAATGCTTTTCAATTACAAGTTTTTATGGAACAATTTTCATCACAAACTTGACTGTTTTTATGTTTTAGTTTTTAATTGTTATTTGTTTACAAGTTCATAAGAGTATAGGTTAATTAATTGAAGGTAAGATTCCACACAGAAGGTTGAAGAATTGGATTGGGTTGTAATTTTCGTCATATGATTCCATGCTATTTTTTGTAACTTCCATTTGCTAATTTGGAAGAAATAAAATTATATGCAAACACGGGTCAGCATGCAAATATGAAGAGCGATAGTCAACTTTCAAATGCGCCAATCCAATAAGCCAAAACCGTGAAATCAAACCGGAACCAAACCGTTAGTAATGGTTCGGTTTGGTTCGGTTTTAATTTTTAACACGGTTCGGTTTCGATTTACGTTAACAAAACATCGTTACTAACGGTTTGGCTTAAGGTTTGACTTAAAAACCGTAAAAATCGGACCATAAACACCCTAATGTTGATGTATAATTTGCCTCCAAAAATAAATATTTGGTAGTTGCTAGCACAATGATTTGATTTAACGTCGTTTCTCAATACGGAAAAAATTGTTTGTGTTAATATCCAAATTAGATGATACAAGCAAGAATAAATTTAGGTGTGTCGCAAATGAACCTATAAATTTTTGGTCTAATCAAACATATCATTTCTTTTCAAATAATAAATTTGACATATATTGAATAATAGTTAATTCATTATTTATAAAATACTCAAAAGAAATTCAATGAATTAGCACCCATTTACATGGCTTTGACGAAAAATAAACCATTCTTGTAGTCTCTTAATGTTAAGATCTAAACGATCAAACAATTGTTCTTATCAGTAATTTCAATTTTCAAAACAATTGTCCTTAAAAGATCTCAACACTCAAACATTTGTCCTTATCAGTAAAATTATGTAATAAAATCTATTATTGAAACTCTTATAACTTACATGTATCTATTTTATTTAAAGTATATATCACACTCTTCTTTTCTTTACACTTATTTTATTCATGACGGCACAAACTGTATTGTTGTTACTAAAAAATGTAAAGCATTAATACTCTATGATGTGTCCTTGCTTCATTTGAATGTCTTAGAACTTATGTGATTAATATTTGCTTGCTCACGTACAAATGTAAATTGTTAATAGCGAAGACTTGCAAGCGTATATATGGACACTTAAATGAAAGTATCACTCCAATTTAGTTTTACCATAATTACTTTGGCGTGTTGGAGACCCTTTATTTATAAATCACTTTTAAGGCTTGTTCATTCAACTATGTTGACAAGTTTCTAACCAATTTTTCGCACCATTCTTTTTCAAGCATACCGCTTGGAACATTGATATCTTGTTTACTTTTAACTTCGGTTTTTACTAAGACTGACTTGTATATACTATTGAGTCTTGCGGGGTTGGCTTACGTGACACCCCTGAACTCATTGGAACACCGCACTCCCTCCCTTGGTCACGTGTGGTAAGGTGCAAATGAGGGGGCCACACAAGTCATTGGTCAATCAATATATTTTTTTTCATTTCTTTTGGTTTTAAAATAATATAAATATATGAAATGGTGGATAATATGGGTTGAGTGATGTGGTTGAATAATGGAGGAAAACTGAGATGGTGATGACGTTACGAATGATGAAAAATGAAGAGAATGATATATAATGCATAGCCTAGTTACCTCTAGGGGCGGATCTGTGTATATCGTTGTGGGTTTATGGAAACCCACTGAGTTTCAAATTTTTAATAGAATGCCTATGTAGCACTTGAGAGTGAACTCGTATAAAAATTGATTAGTGAGCCCATACTCATAACTGTGGTGAGGTGGTAAGTACCCTGCTTTGCATCTGAGAGGTCTTAGGTCGATTACTTTTTGCAACATCTATTTTATTTTGTTATTAATAAATGCTTAAAATTATTTAAATTTTAACCATTTATACCTGGCCGCTTGGAATCATAATTCACAACACAGCTATCACGAACATTCTATTTTGACCTTGGATAAACCTTATTTTACCAATTGCTTCCCACGCTTTCCTATGTTATGGTAATTGTTTCCTTGTGCATATTTTGTTGTCATCTACCTTTCAACTGCTTTTAACTTTGACTTCAACTATAAGAGCATTGACTACCCATATCTTGTAAATTATTTGAACCGGCAATTTATGATGCTAACTCCCCATAACCACAATACCTTAAAAGAAAATATGATGCAGTTTCGGAAGCGATCAATGTCTCAGGGCACACATGATAATCAAAGACGATAAAGCGAACCAAAGGTTCCAAGAACAATGCTCTTTTGTTTTAAAACCCAATCAAAAACTAATTAGACAACAAACCTAATAACCCTATTTATACGAAATAGATTATAGATAAACTAGGAAACAAGATAAACTAAGAAGTTCAAATTTAAAATAATAATAATAAAAGATAGATGAAATCTTGGACTCAAATAAGTTGTCTTGTTCCACACTCCAAGAATTCCTTTATGCGGCCGCCATCTAGGCCGGGTCATATTATCGGATCGAATGCTCCCGCATCAAAATATTTGCAAGGAAAGAGCTAAGAGAACTTATTGGTTTGTTGTTTCGAGCATACACATTTGATTGTGTCGTTGAAAGATGTTTTTCTTCAGTGAAACATGAAGAAGAAATGGCGTATAGTATGGGTGATGGATACTTGAACGATTCTTGCATTTGTTACATTAAAATGGAGTCCCTTCAACAAGTTCCGGTTGAAGATGTAATGCAACGTTTTCAAAAGATAGAAACTCGTAAAGAACAACTATAGCTAGTTTTTTTTTTATTTTCTAAATTTGAAAAGGATCATCGTATTTATATTATGTGTCACACCCTGACCAATGAAGGCGGAAACGTCGAGGCGCGACATGATTGCTCATTGCACAACGACACTATAAAGTTACAATATTTAAACAACTCATTTAAATCCATATCATCATAAATAACACAATAATTGTTCATACAAAATGCCAAATAGATAGATAAACAAATAACTTGTTCTTTCATTTTTTAATATCCTAAAGCCAAGATGATAAGTTTCTTCAAGTAATCCAATCAAGCTAACATCAAACCTGTAACATTGCATAAAACAGAGTTTGTCAACACAAAGGTTGGTGAGCAATTTTCATAGTTTTGGACAATAAGTATGTAGTATGAAATCCACAACTAGTATATGAAAACAATAAATAATAGCAACAATTAATTTAGATAATAAAACCGTCAATAAGAATACATTGACGAACCGTCAATAAGAATACATTGACGAATCGTCAATAAGAATACATTGACGAAACCTTTCTATATGGGGGGATACCATATATACTTGGAATTAATGTATGATCATACTTTGATAAGGCTACCCGCCTTAGCATTCAAGAGGCTACCTGCCTTAGCATTCAAGAATTTGCACATAATTATGTAAAGCATATAATACCAAATCAAGCATTTATTTAAGTAAACATATAAAATAAGTGTTGTGGTTTAAGACTCAAGTATAAGTCATTTGAATTTGAATAAGTATGCAATGCCACCCCCAAAACGAAAGATGGAAAACGGGGGATGAAAAAGTACTCACATTAATAACTAACTTGAAAGATAGTGTCGTGAATAATCGGAGATCGGTTTAACGAGCAAGACCAATATTAAACGTGTCTTGTGTTAGTAGGTAGTCTTGGAAGGGTTTAAAATAAAATACATGACAAATAAAGTAAATAAATAAAGTTTAGGATTTAAAATGTAAATATTTGAGAAATTAAAGAAACGAGTTTTGTAAAATAAGTTTACTCGAAACCGGGTATCGGTATTCTATTCATTAGTTTTTTTTTCTTTTTTTACTCAACCTATGTTAAGTAGTAATGTGGGTTAAAATGCAATATTGCAAAACCCTTGGTTCTAAGAATACCAAAACGAGGTTTAAACGAGTGTTCGGGTTTGTCGGTTCGAGACTTGATAATTGACCAAGCTCAAAGTTAACTTCCCAAAATAATAAATGTTATGAGATAACTCAATAAAATCAAAATAGACTTAACCAAGTATGTAGTTCTATTGTGAAGAACCTTAACGTTCGTTAACCGAGTATACGACTTTATCGGTCCGAACTTGTTATAAGATCAAGTTGGTTACCGACATGCTAAGTATGTTTAGAAATTAACTAAAATTGATTTAAAATATAATCATTAAGAAAAATATGAGTTTTGGTGGCTAAAAACACACTTGTGTGTCTTAAGCGAGTGAACTCGGTTTAGTTCAGTTTTTTGTTCGGTCCTTGACTCAGAATAAGACCGAGGATGGTTACCACATGCCCAATTACCATGGAACTTGTAAAGTAACTTATAAATAATAATACTCAAGTTTTACATTCAAAAAGTTAACAATAAAGCTTTTAAACGAAAGTTCGGTTTTTGGTTCGGTTTTCAACTCGGGATGAAACCGAGGCTAGTCACCACATACCCAATACCACGGAACTTGACAAATATGAACAATAAACTAAAATATGCAGAAGTTAAGCAAGTATAACAAGTTATATAGTTAGATTTGTTAAATATATAAACAAGGACTACAAAGTCTTCCATGTGACCTTGCCTTACTAGCCTGACATTTTAACCGGCCGAGACCGGAGAAATGAAAGACCGAAGGTAAACAAGGAGTGTATATTATATATATGTTGTAACATCAAGCTTTAAGTATCGAGAAGTTAGTTAAAATGAAAGATTAGCTTAGTTTGACCTTGAGAGTCAAACTATGAAGAACAACCTTAGAATTCAAGAATTTGAGAGAGAAATGAGGAAATGAGCAAGCACAAATGAAGAAGATGGGTGTGTATATATAGGGTAAGTTGAATGGGTCTTTCATAAAGGGTGTTTCATGAAAATGGGTTGGTTATAGACCCAAGAACGCACAAACTACAAATGGGTCTTTCAAGTCTTCATTTTGGTAGTTTTAGTCCCTGGAGTTCGTTTTGAGCGTTTTCGGGGCATTTTAAAAACCGAAAATGATGTTTCTTTTTGAGATCCGACAACTATAGAAAAATATATAAAATAAAATTCGTCATTTTGATAATATCGAAAGGTTCGGGATAAAAAACGGATCGGGTTTACATTAAAAATACAAGTATAAATAACCCGAAATTGACAAATGTCACATTATGTGTTTTTAATTTCTAGTGATGATGTTTGCTTTTTTTTTTTTTTGTTATTGTATCGTGTTTATATTAATTATGTAATGAACCTTACCTGAGCTGAAACGTCCCGAAAATTTGTAGGTTCAGTTGTATGAAGATAGTGAATCCACTAAGAAAATTTGCTGGATCCGTCGCTGATTACCTCGCTATGAAGCTCTCATTAAGAAGAAGGCAAGCTTGTCATTTTAAAATATATAAAAATAATTACATAATTGCATAGATGAATAAATATGTCTAAAATTAGTAATAACTCATATTTGTTAATTGAATTCTCAAACATACAATACTTGAAACATTTACACAACATATGCATGAAGTTTGTGCCACTAATTCCTTCTTGGGGGCGTGTATGTGAATTGTG
Source organism: Bidens hawaiensis (assembly GCF_021521415.1). NCBI lineage: Eukaryota > Viridiplantae > Streptophyta > Magnoliopsida > Asterales > Asteraceae > Bidens > Bidens hawaiensis. Next base: position 2,228,892 of record NW_027491117.1, on the reverse strand, counting down.
TAGATAAACTCATAACAATATCGCCCACCTATTTAAATATGGATATGATATTCATACACCCTCTCAAAACTCACACACTCTACATACGATTGTATATGGGTTATACGATAGTATGAAACCCTATGTAAAGTTAAAGGTGTATGAATAAGTTAAAGGTGTGTGGATAACTAGAGCCTTTAAATATACTTACAAATTCAAGAATTAAGAAAGATTGACGTCAAAGAGAGAGCATAAATAATATATAATTCAATTATATATAATTATTCCTGATATATTATAAATGCTCAATTTATGAGAGAAAAGATGTATATATAACTGTTAGAAAATAACATAAATAAAAGCTATGAAACCTGATTGGATAGATATAGAATTATCAAAAAATAAATATAATTTACAACAATGTTTCATTTAAATAAAAGAAAATATTTACCAATTTGCAAGGAGATAAAAGATTCATGGGAAGAAACAGCAAACATCAAAACTTAAGGAATAAAGTACAAACTAAGTACTACTAGTCATGATATGATTTACCCGAATCTTAAATACAAACAATTAAGTATCCTATGTTTGCACTCGAATAGTATACGACCAACGTTTTTAGATTTATATCATATTTTTATATATGAAAGATCTATTGTACACATTTTCTTCCATGAAGTTTAAATCATTGCTCAAATAGTTAACGCGATGATAAGAGTACTATTTGATCACATGCTTATGGATCTTCAAGGACATATGTACGAGGAAATGAGACAAAAACATTGATGTTTCTTAAACAACAAAAATATCTAGCATGAAACTAAACAAATTAATGTGTATATGATTATTATATAGGCTTGCATTAAGAGTTTGAATTAGTTTGGACTTGTTAGTTTTAAACTAGTTTGATCACTCACATCCAAAGCCGACGTTTAACTATTCTGAACTAACCAAACCATCTTTTTCAATAATTGGATTAACTATATCGTTTATAAGCAAAATCAAACACTACTAAAATCTATAAACCAAAACATAGGTTATATAACTAAATGTACTATATACTCATCCTTATAACCTACATGTCATAAAAAAAATGCTAGTGAGGTATGAGCCCTTTTAATCGAGGTCCAATGATAAATACAACGAGTTGAGGTTTCCAAGTTTTATATTATTTGTGTTGATAGGCTGTATTAAAAGAATATATTATTCTAAAACACTTGAATAACCAAACTAGAAATAATAATAGATTTGAATTTAACTCCAACTTTCCAAGAACTATAGTTTTGCACGGTGGAATGTTTTTCTTAATTCTTTTAAAATATTATAATAAAACCCAAAGAAAGCTTTACTCAAGTATAATTATAGAATATTAGATTACGCAATTGGTGATAGATTAGTAGAGGCACTTGTTTAGTAATGATACATAATTGAAGGGTTTGTGGGAGTAATAATGAAATAGGGGATGGCAAAGTAGGTATAGGGTTCCATTTTATGGTGAATAAGAGACAAAACAAAGAGACCCAATAGTCTTTGAAAGAGACAGAGAGTTGGTTCTAACACTTGCAGAGATCGGCGCGTGAGTGTCAACTCGCTAATCCATTGGCTACGATACTCATGATGTAACAGCTTCAATAAATGTATGAGATTGGTCACCGACTTGCTGGCAATTTTGTCTACTGATTGGATAGAAATATGCTAAATTCCATTTTTACCCTTCTAATTCTTTTAAGTAAAATTACCGGAAAAGATACTTTTTTATAAGAAGTTATTTTTAACGGCTACTTAGATCGTTTACTTATAAAAAGTTGGGATTGGGATTGGGATTTTACCAATGCATTCATAATCGAATCGGACAGCGTAACAGACAGGCAATCGGTCAGACCGACTGAACAACCTTGGTAAGAAAAAGTAACGGGTATGACAGGAAAAAAGATTTTTCAAAAAAAATATTTTTTTCATAGTAAACCGGTTCGATTTTCCGGTCAGACCGGTTGAACCGGTTCAGACCGACCGGTTCTCTGGGAGCTGAGCGAACTACACTGAACCGGACCGGTCAGTGGACCGAATCCCGGTCGGACAGGTCCGATCCGGCTTCAACAACATTGGATTTTACAAAAAGAAAAAAAAGAGTTATGTTCTAAATGCTCATGAAATACTAGAAATTGAAACCGTTGTGCACATGTTTATGGAAATTATAAGAGTGTGTGATTGTTTTTTACGATAGCGGTTGAGATGAGGCTAATCAAGAAGGTAAGAGAAATCAAGGAATGTGCAAAGGCACAATAAAGAGTTTGAGCTAAAAGATTGTGGGCACTTAGGCACTGTGAATACAACACAAATCGAAGATTCATGTAATTGATTAGACATACGGGTCCAGTTTTGTTGATCTACAAGACGACTTTAAGATTCCCTCGACATACTAACTGACAACTTACAACATTAGATCCATGAGAGTCATGCTCATTGGATAGATCGCTAATTTACATGGTGAAACAAAAAAAGAGATACTTGATGTTGGAGAAAGTTGTAAAGAATTGCAAGCAAGAATTAAGCATGTGTAAATAGAAAATGACTAGCGAATGTGACCTTTTTAGCATCACTGCTTAAGGTGTTCGTAAACTTTTTAAACCAGTAGAACTGTCAATTACACATTTACACTTGAGATCAAATTATTACAAAATATGAATGTGATTAGGAGGTGAAGCGAATATGATGACTTTAGGGACGTATAACTCTTACGACTTTTTATCATACATTTCAGTTAAATTTTCTACTTTGATGAACAAGTTCTACTGTCACACCCCAGAATTAAACTTCCTTTGGTTAAAATTCACACTTAAAGAATTTAGTGTATAGTTGTTCTTCTCTTAAAAGGTCTAATATCAAACATAGGTGGTCAAGTGCATAGATGATATTGAAAATTAAGTTTAAGGACTTGATAAAAGTACGGTAAATGAGCATGTATGAGGATTTGGAATGTTTAATGAATCCAAAATCCGAAGATGGTGAAGGTCGGGTAGAATTTTGTTTATTATTGTATCATTTACATAGTTTTAACTAATTTTTAGCGTGAACAATGGTACTTCATACATGTTTATATGTTGCTGGTTGTTGAATATTAAAGATGCAAAATTGGGGCTTGTATGAGCATGTGATGAAGTCTCGGGAAGATCGAAGAGTAAACGGAAGCTAACCAAAGTGGATAATTGAACCTAAGAGAGTTATACAAGCATTGGATTTAAGAAGACACGAAAATATGAAATTCCAGGTCCTGGCATAGCATACTCTGGGCCCAGCGTAGCTTACTTTAGGACAAGACAAAAAATGGCGTAGGCTATTTCAAAATAGTTTGTTTCATCGTTGGAAAACAAGGCCTGATGTAGCTTGTGCGGGTAGGAAGTAGCTTACACCAGGTGTCAAATATTGACGCGTACCAACGAGTTTTTTAGTGTATAAAAGGCTATAAAAAACCCTAACTCGTTTTTAACTTCTCTTTGCCTTTTTGGGACGAAATTGGGGGCTGGGAAACATCACTAATCATCATTCGATCAATGTCTAATGAGTTCTAATAATTAATTGAAGATCTAATAGCTACCATGAGAGGCTATTTCTCTTAGAGTGATATTCGGGTTTAAGAATATGTAACCTAGGGTTTATTGTTCTACACCCTTGATTTGATTTGAACCTTTGTAATTGACCAAATAGTTTAGATTAATTTTTTAGTTGTCACACCCCGACTTAGGGCCTAGGCGTTTGACCCATTTGTTGGTATATATTTTGTAAATATATCAGTGTTACATTTTTTAGCGGAAGCCTTTGAATAAAATTTTATTATATTAAAAACTTGGGATTTAATACTCGTTTAATAATTCAAATACATGTCCTTTAGAAAATATGATTTTCTATAACATTCTGATTAAATATATGAGCCATCAGATTTTATCTGATTGTGAAATAAAAAATAATACCTTTGTGAAAACTCACTAGACACCCAACTTAATGGGTTGTAGTTACCCTAAATACATGTACAATTAAACATATACACAAAATCATTTCTCGAAACAACCAGTAGGCTTCTAGGATCGTGTTGATGATTTGCATGGTCTCATGTAAACCTGAGTCACCATGTATGAATGTATCCAGACACATGTATACCTTTAATCAGACTGTCCATTTCTTATTATTTTAACACAAAGTTTTAAGGATTCATAAATCCTATGCAAACATTCTGACTCTTAAAGAGTTTCTAAAATTCTAGGGCGTAGTCACCTTTCTGTTTATGATCAATTGTTAGTGATTTCGGTTTCTAATTGTTACCTAGGACCTATAGTATGAGAATAACCTTTGTATAAATATCTAGATCAACGATCTAGCTTCAGAACTTTAGTCTGTTTTGTTATAGCTTTAAACATTGACAATCATTTGTTTGTATAAAACATTTGAACATTTAGTCCCTTTGTTTATTTACCAATTATATGTTATGTTTCTTCTTTATGAAGAAACATCAATCCTAGGTTTCTTCTTAAAGAAGAAACGTTAATATGACTATACCCTTTGTATATAAAATATGCGAATTTTACAACCCATCGGGTGTCGAGATGGCCTTCTTGAAGGTCCATCGCGTAACATGATGACTCGGCAATTTCCGGTGCTGCCATGTGTTGACACGTGTCTTGCCACGTGTCTCCACGTGGTGGGACACACGTCATCTCGCCGTGGAAGCTACATCGCATAGCACGATGGAAAGATGGGTGGGTCCGTCGCGTAGCGCTACACCGCCCATTCTTGTTTTATCCCCGATTCCATTGCGTAACGCGATGGTTCCTTGGTTATGCCCATCGCTTAGCGCGATGGGTTAAGAAAATCAAAATTTTCATTTTTGGTCTCTCATTCAAAAACTAAGGCGGCTCGCTGTTATGCGAGTGTGTGAAGTGCAAAGTGCGCCATCAAAGCGCCACATTGCGTCCATCACATGTGCCCGTGCCCAAGACCGTGTGCATGCGCGTCTGGTGCTTCACACCCTTGCTAAGACCACCAAGTGTCTTGTCATATAAGAATATTTTCTTGTGAACCCATCTCCCTATAAGGAGTTCACAAGTTTTATATTCTGTCGATGTAGGAGAAGTTGTCTTTTCTTATTGTTTGGTCATGAATTGGTTTTAAGGATAATGTAACCAAAATAGTTTTGTGAGGTATAGTGCTTGAATATCAATGGTGATTGAGAGAGCTAAATAAAGGTAAACACAAAGATTTGTTATGAGGAAAATCCCTTGATCAGTAGAGGATTGCCGGCATAAAAACCTCGGGTGGTGACAATTTTCTCGCACCGCTATTATTTAAAAAAAAAACAAAGCGTTTGGTACAACTCGTGAGCTATAGTAGGTGTTACAATGGTGAATTTGCACAAAGAAAAACTTAGTTATGCGTAGGTCAAAAACTAACTATTTAGCTCTGCTATAGCATCTTTTTATATACAAAGATAATAAAGCCAACAGCTAGTCTAAAATTCTTGGTCAAAATAGCCCACTCTTCCACTAGATATTTAAGCTCAAGCGCGTTTGATTTCGACGACCCCGATAGCGAAAGATTAGTGTAGACTCAGTCATCAGCTGTTTATGTGTGTAAAACCACAATAATATATAGAGAACAATCATTAATAACCATAATTAGTATTGTGGATCCTTAATCCTATGAGGATCCATGATATATGTTTTGGTCAAATATTACCGAGGAAATAATTGAACAAATTCGTTAAGTGAGGTAGTGTGTTCTTTAACAGTGAGGTAAGTAATATAGTAGACAAGTGCGGTAAAAATAAACGTGAACATAGCGATGTAGCGAGGAAAAACCTTAGATCCTAGTGAAGATCCTTGGAAGAAAACCTCTGGAGGGGAAAATTATCCACTTGCCTAAATTTGTTGATAAGTAAAATGTGTTACAACTCAAGAACTAGTGATGAACAAGTCTAGAGTATAGAGAGTGTTAGTGTAGTGTGAGTTGTAAGTAAGTGTCATATGTTGTTGATCATAGTCTCCTTATATAGTATAAACAAGTATCTTGACATTAATAGCTATTAACTACACCTATGAAAGAGTCGTTGGATTGGTCTTGCTTTGTCTCCACGCTCTTGATCTTCAAGCAACGAGTGACTAGCCGTTGGGAGTTGTTAATAGGATGTTTCAGCTGAGATAACTTCACAATTGTAACTGACAGTGAGGATCCTGGGCATTTAATGCGTCTTTTAATGCAATAATTAGTCTTTGGCGGTTACATAACTTGTTCCAGGTGTTTCACCAAGCATTTAATGCATTTTCATTGTCCTTAAGTCTTCAAAACGATCTGGAAAATTATAGCCATTAGTGAATAATGCAACAGGTCCAGGATATTGAACGTGTTTGGGATCATGCTGGCAAGATACCGAGGCTCAGAATTCCTGAGCGAGGTTTTGACCCACAACAATTGTCCCAAAATTATAACAGATGTGGCCCATGCTGTTGGGACCGAGATCTTTGATCCTGGAAGATCAATTATCCTTAGCGCTCGTAAATGCATGCTGCCAGGAGCTAGGATCCAGTATAGTTCAAGGATCTTTAACAATTGTCTCGAAAAATGTTTTATCTTATTCGCAGGTATTTGAACGTGTCTACCGGCTGTCCTATTTTCACGGAAGAGACTTTTACTTATTCTTTCCAGCTCGCTAACCACGAAGCAACGGCCGTGAAGAAATTGTCGGAGTTCATGGCCTAAATTATAGGGGAATTAGTTTATAGCCGTTTGAAATCTTGTTATATATATTATTATCAAACTATGGCTGAACACACACAACACACCTAGCCTACTTAGAATTCTTAGTAGAATCACTTACACATTGTACTCATTTCAGCCTAAGTTCCGATCTTTGTAATTAATCTTTGAGCATAATACAATTGGTAGTAATAGTTTTCACTACCCGAGGTTTTTATGCCGGAGGTATACTAGTAACCAAGGGATTTTCCTCATATAAATCTCGTTGATCATCATTTTTATTTAATACTTTGATCATTTCATTCATACAAGCATAAAGCCTCACATACGAATTTGGTTACTTGATCCTTAAACCGATTTTTGACCAAAACAATTTGGCACCCACCGTGGGGCCTTTGGTGGTTTAATCCCAAAAATTTCTACTTTATCCGATTCCTATACTCAAAATAATCATTCAATGGCTTCTCAAGGTAAAGGTGTTTCTACAACCGCTGCTTCGAGTGTTTCGGCTTAAATGTCTATGCCACCACTACCTTCCTCCGTGAATCCCTCAAAGCCCAAAGCTGCTGCTCAGAAGAAGGTGTTTGGACCAGGATCTTTGACCCTTGAAGATCAATTATCATTGGCAGCTGTTACCAGGACTAAGGATCCTTAGTGGTTTAAGGATCCTCAACAGTAGACTTCAGTTATATTTTTATTTATTTGTGCAGGTATCACACGTGCTTACTGGAATCCCTATTAGTGCGGACGAAGTGTTTTACCTGGTCTTCCCTTCCCGTCCACGCTCCTAAACGGTCGAGTTGAAAGAGTAAATCAAACGTGGCCGAGATTATAGCTTAATTAGTTACTAGCCGTTGTATTTACTTGTATATATATAACGAATTACAGCTGATCAAACACGATACTCGAGCACTTAGAACTCTTAGCAGAAATACTTGTACTCACGATCAGCTATAATTCCACCATTTGCAATCTTTTCAAGTTCAATATAATCGGTAGTGATAGTTTTCACTGCCCGAGGTTGTTATGCCGGTGGGATACTAGTTACCAAGGGCTTTTCCTCATATATATATTTGTTTTCGTTTTCTATAATTGTTACTTTGATCATATTAGTTCATACAAGCACCAATCCTCACATAAGAATTTGGTTCCTTGATCCTTAGAAAGATTTTTAACCATAACATTTTGGCGCCCACCACGGGGCCCTTGGTGCTTTAATCACAAAAAATCCTTACATTTATTCAAACCCTATGATGTGATGAAACGCGGTCTATAAAAACCTAACCTAACTTAGACACTCTAGTTTTAAATTTATAAATCTAGACTCTCCTAATGCTAGACCATAGACAGGCAAGTGTACCTATCGAATGTAGTAAAGCCTAAAGAAGTCCGGATATCGAACCCACAGGACACTAGCGACACCTAAACTAGACTCTGACTAATAACTTAATTAAATAGACTTAATTGATTTTTGTGTTATTTTTATTAAATATAAACTAAAAATACTTAAACTAAAATTAACACTAAAATTAGACACGAACAAATTGGACCGGAACTTATATAGGGGGAAGCAACTACCTAGGTAAAGAATCCTACTAGTCAACTCGTAAACTCTCGAAATTGAATTTATGATCGGTAACAGGATTCTAAAAATATGAAACTTTAGGCATAACTAAAGTATGCTAGATCACCTCCCGGTCTCACCAACAATACCTAAGAACCCTAAATATCATGTAAGCTCAACGGTTTAATGGTTCGAATCACCTCCGGTCTCAGCTTACCTAACTATACTAAGGTACCCAAAGATTAAATCACCTCCCGGTCTCTCTAATCACAATATACCCTAAGGCGTAAAGGGGTATTCTTATTAAATTCGGTTATAATTCTGATTTGTAAGAATCTAAAGAAGTCTAGGGTAACTCACTCTCGTGCAATCACTACCCAAACCCACAAAAGACCAAAACAAACGACACTTAATTACCTCCTGGTCTCTCAAGTGGCAGAATATAAGGTATCTCTAAACTCTCAATTACCGTTCCTATGGTAAACGTTAACAATAAACCATAAACTAGTTGTAAACACACAGTAGACAACCTAATACGCATCCATACATGAAAGACGTTCACAAAGACACATATGGAACAATAAATTAATCATAAATTAATACCAAACACGCATACACATCATAACCAAAGACAATAAAAACTTTTACCAAAGCAAAAACCAATCAATAAACAATTCAAAACTGAAAATAATACGAGTCTAAAAAGTATTCATCCAAACCAAGGCAGTTTACAGGTTTAGCCGCTCATAATAATTGATGAAACAAAAATAAAATATAAGTCACGGTTTATCGTAAAACAAATAATATTAATTGAGATACCTTTCTGCAGCCTGCTTGCTTCCTTATTAATTATCTTTTCAGATTATGAGTTTTTGAGCTGCTAGCTTGCTTATCTTTTCTTTTTCTTCCGAGATGATTTCCGTCCGCAACAGGGGCGGACCCCCTCTCTTTTTATATCTTCGAATAATAACACCCTTCGTAGGTTTAGTAAAATCGTGTAAAATCCTTATCTTGATCCAGCTCACATATTGTAGTAAGTCCAAATAATCCACCATTCAAGACTTCAAGTCCAACAATTTTGTGTGGGCCCTGTTTCAACATGTAATTAAATCATAAGAATTTGTTTTAGTCATTGCTCACATAAAATAATTCATAGTATATACTAAGTTGGCTAATTATTATTATTATTATTATTATTATTATTATTATTATTATTATTATTATTGTTGTTGTTATTATTATTATTATTTTTGTTGTTGTTCACTCGTTAACTTCAAATTTAGAAAAATACACCAATTTAACTCGACGTCTCTTGAAACTTATAAAATCCAACTATGAGCTAATCGAGACTAATCCTTGAGAAAAACCAACTCAAAAGTAATTTAAATTGTATAAAATACCTATATATTTTATATATAATTTAGCCCATATCACCCTACACTCACTCACTCAATGGCCTCTAAAGGAAAAAACGTTCCCACAACCGCTGCTTCAAGTGTCGTGGCTCAAATGACTTTGCCACCACTGCCTGCATCCAAGAAGCCACAAAAACCCACAACTATTGCTCAGAAGAAGGAGACTGCTATTTTCTCCGGACCAAAATCCACTACCGTCTCCCAAACGTAACTGCTAACAATGATGTTTCTGTTTTATGTTCACAAATGAATAGCTATATGGAGCAGTAGAATAAGACCAACCAGAGGATCCTCCACGAGATCGAAGAAATCAAGAGGACTAAGAAGGCTGCTGAAGACACGAGTCCCATTATGCCGAGGATGCTCGACTTCAGCAATCCAGATTTCCCGGGTCAAAGGTGACCAACATCCACTTATCCTCAGCAAGGATCCTCTGACCTCTTCCATAAGAGATACTTTGACCTGCAATTGCAAGGATCATCTATCCTTCAACAAGGATCATCAAGTCAACCCTTAGGATCCTCCGGTCACTATTCGCAAGGATACTCGGGCTTCCAATTTGAACCCTTAGGATTCCGTCAAGGATTCTCCACCCACCAACATCAAGGATCCTTAGTCTTTCAACCAGGATCCTTGGGTTTCCAAACAGAATCCATTATCCATTCAGAATCCTACTATCATTATGGAAAGGAACCTCTGAAAGAACCACGGTCCAGGCCACTGGAGGTCCATGAAGGTGACTTCATACCTATGCAAACCACTACTCCTGCTGGACCAACTATCGATGCTGAAACAGTGTACCCCGGACGCAGCTATGGAGCAAGATCTTTTGATCATGCAAGAGGTAACTTTTATTATAATCTATCTTTTGGCACTAATCTTGGTGGTATGCAGGATGCCGGGACCAACCAAACCATAGCCCGTGAGCTACAAAAGCTCATGGATATGATATCAAGTGTACCTGGAGTCATCAAACCTATCCCAGAATTACCAGCAGGAAGCCATAACATATCCAGGTTTGCTCCACCAATTTATGATGCTGAGATACCAAAGCGCTTCACTGCCCCTAGTATGAAGTTATACGATGGATCCACGGATCCCGAGGAACACGCGGCCTTATACCGTGAGAGGATAGAAATTAATCCGATCCCAGATAGATTGAAGGAAGCTTGCTTGTGTAAAGGCTTTAGCTCAACCCTCATTAGATCCGCCCTTAAATGGCTGCTAAGTCTTCCTCCTTAGTCTATTACTTCCTTTTCTCATTTGGTCAACCTGTTTAATAGTCAATTTTCATGCAGTAGATTCTTTGAAAAATTAACTAGTGATTTATATAAAGTAGTCCAACCTCATGGAGAACCTCTTAGGTAGTCCTCACTAGATTTGGAAGAGAGGCCTTGGAAATTCCAAATTTGGATGTCTCGACAGCTGTAGAGGCATTCAAGATGGGTTTACAAAAGGACTATCCATTTTATCAAGATCTTGTGATGACCCCTTGCAGGAATTTAGATGAAGTTTGAAACAGGGCTATAAGATTCATCATATTGGAGGAGGATCAAAGAATACAAGATCAACTGAATACCCCAGCAAAAAATGAATCTCAAGACAAGAAGTAGGGACCCTACTTCAGAAACAACAACTCCAAACTATACAACAAACCAAATGGCCAGAAGATCAATGCTGTAGAAGAAGAGGACTGTCCAAGAATATCTGATTACTGCTTCTCCGTAGATATGGGAGGAGTAATGATTGCTGTTAGGAACTTGGGTGACAAAGCAAGATGGCCAAGGAAAAATGAGAAGGCACCACCCCCCCTAAGCTACATCCTTAGCAAGGTTTACCTTAAGGAAAGGAAGAAAAAAGTCCAGGACCCAGGATCCTGAACCACTTCCGGAGAAGGCTGCTCCACCTCCCCCAGACGCTCAAGTTATTAACATGATCTTTGGAGGCTTTTATATATGCGGAACTTTATATTCAGCTGCAAAGAAGTACGCCAAAGAATGCAAACTGGAGAATGGTGAAAGGCCGATCAGGACTTCTATAACAGCCGAGCAAAGAGTTATCTCCTTTGATGAGGATGATCGGGTCAATATCCAGGATCCTCACTATGACGGTTTAGTCATTACTTTATTTATTTCTAACCATTACGTTCGCAGGATACTCATTGATGGAGGGAGGTCAGTCAGCATTATACAATTGGAAGTACTCAGAAGGATGAATATCCCAGAGTCGGAAATTGTCCCACGATCCTCAGTTCTTGTAGGATTCAGTCGGGAAACGAAGAATACATTGGGGGACATCAAACTACCCATATATATAGAGGGAGTAAATTCTATCCAAAATTTTTGTGTTATCGATTCCTTGTCTTGTTGCAATGTTATTCTTGGCTGGCCATGGTTACACAAAATGAAGGCAGTCCCCTCTACTTACCACCAATGTGTAAAGCTGCCTACCCCATGGGGGATAGCGAAGATCGAAAGTGATAAGCAAGACGCTAAGGATTGCTATACTTCTTTTATGAAGCCCATAAAAAAGCTTAGGGAAGCATAGCAATTACAGAAAGCAAGAAAAAATGTTATGGAGACTAGGGAACAAGACTCTAAGGAAGTGGTCTTACGCCCAGAGGATCTTGACAGCAAAATCCTAATAGGTGTTGAAATACAAGAGTCCATTGAGAAGGATCTGGTATCCTTCTTACAATGAAGAAAGTCAACCTTTGCGTGGAAGCACAAAGATATGACAGGTATTTCTAAAGATGTTATAACCCATAAACTCGGAATTGATCCTTCTTTCAGGCCTATTCGTCAAAAAAGAAGGAAGTTTGCCCCAGAAAGAAATGCGATCATCCAAGAAGAGGTACAGAAACTACTAAAGGTAGGTATGATTAGGGAAGTAAAATATCCAAAATGGTTATCCAATATGGTTGTGGTTCACAAGAAAAACGGAAAGTGGAGGGTATGTGTCGATTTTACTGATTTAAATAAAGCATGTCCCAAGGATCTTTTCCCTCTTCCCCACATCGACTCCATGGTGGATGCTACCGCAGGGCATGAAATGTTGACCTTTATGGATGCTTCGTCGGGATTTCAACAAATCCAGATGGAACCGTCTGATCAAGAGGATATAGCATTTATAACCCCTACGGGCATATATTGTTATATTGCTATGTCATTTGGTCTTAGAAATGCAGGTGCTACATATAAAAGACTAGTCAATATGATGTTCAAGGAATAGTTGGGAGACATCATGGAAGTCTACATCGATGACATGGTGGTAAAGTCAAAGAAGGCGAAGGATCACCTTAAGGATTTGGAAGTAGCATTTGACATCCTTGACAAATACAACATGAAACTAAGTCCTGCTAAATGTGTATTTGGTGTTAAAGCCGGAAAATTCCTTGGGTAATTGGTAACCAAAAGGGGGTAGAGTCAAGTCCCGAGCAAATCAAAGCCATCCTAAATCTCAAGTCCCCAACAAACGTCAAATAGGTACAAAGATTAACAGGAAGGGTGGCAGCACCTTAACAGGTTCATATCGAAATCCTCAGAAAGGTGTAAAGATTCTATGACATCCTGAGGAAAAACAAGACATTCGAATGAATGGAGAAACACGAAGCTGCTCTCACCGCTCTAAAGGAGTACTTATCCTCGGCCCCCGCTTCGATGAAGCCTGTAGATGGAGGACCATTGATCCTCTATCTAGCCGTCTCCCTCACTGCTTTGAGTGCAGTCTTGGTGAAGAATCACGAAGGTAATCAACATCCTATTTACTATGTAAGTAAAAGTCTCCTTGATGCCGAGTCCAGGTACTCTCACCTAGAAAAATTTATTCTTGCTCTAATCATGGCTTCAACTAAGTTAAGACATTATTTCGAAACTCATACTATTGTTGTAAAAAATAATTATCCCATAAAGAATGTCCTTAGAAAACTGGAAATGTCGGGTAGAATGGCCAAGTGGGCTGTAAAGTGACGTAGGTTGTCGCGGTCTACTCAAACAATCAATTTTAAAGACTTAAATGCCTATAATAAGTACGGGTAAGTAAGGTCGTCTCCTCAGGGACTCAAGGAAAGTGCTAATTTTAATACTACTAATTTAATTATTAAACTAAGTCGAACAGACGATGTCAAGCGGTTTTTAGAAAAAGATTTATTAAAATTAATTATTACTTAAAAAAGATTTGTGAACAATATTAATGAAAACATTCATTCTAGGTTCAAGTAATGTGACATTCAACTTAATTCCAGATTCACTTGTCTTAATTGCGCAGTAATTACTAGACCTAGTAGTTTGATTGTGATGACAAACGATACCCTAACCGAATTGTTGACACAATTGAACTCAATCTAGACAATTACCAATTTATATTTTATGACAACTAATTAGGTAACATGAACCGATGATTATAAGCTCAATGACACAAGAGCCTAACCCTAAGTGTTGATGAACAAAACTAAACAAGTGATGCACTAATCAATAATCGCAAATATAAATTGTTTAAACAACCAAGAAATCAATTAAACAAGATAAAAGCAATAACTCAAATCAAGTTCATAACTATAAGCATAGCAAATCTGGTCTCAAGAGGAATTACACAAAACCCTAGCCTCAAATGAACAAAGGACTTAGCCAAGCATCGACATATCAAGTAAACAACTTATCTTTGATGACATACAAACCCGAGATGAACCGAAAGCCTTGGAATGGTGGAAGATCGCCCTAAGCAGCCTCTTTTGCCTCTGGAAGTCGTCTTTAACCGAATGGGGAGCTTAAAGGGTTTATATAAGGCAAAACCTAAATTTTTGGCCGACTTAAGCATCTTCGCGTATCGCGAAGATGTCCTAGCATGCTTCTTCGCATATCGAAAAGGACAAAATAGTCGCGTCCGACATCCTGCAACTTTGCGTATCGCGAAGTTGTCCTTCTTTGCATCTTCGCGTATCGTGAAGATGTAAAACTTCAGATTTTCATTTTTTTTTTCTTGAATTCCTCGTTATACCTGCACGTCCAATCTCTCACTTCTCGATCTTCGTTCCAAGCCCGTAAATATCCTCGTTAAGCTCCATAGCCTCCAATGTCCTGAAACACGTAAACAATGCTTGAAGTACCAATGTTCATTCGATTATTTACCTAAATATAACTAATTAATATATAATACTAACTAACTTTTACCCAACCATCATAAAGCTAAGTGCATATGATATTCAATATGAGCCTAGGAATGCAATCAAGTCACAGGCACTAGGAGACTTTGTGGCTGATTTCAGTAGTGACATAGAAGAACAAGCCAATCTTGAAGTTCGACAGCTTGAAGAGACCGAGGATCCTTGGACACTCTTCACTGACGGAGCCTCAAATGTCAAAGGAACAGGATTGGGAATACTACTAAAATCGCCACAGGAGGACATACTACCCCATTCGATAGCTTGTGAGTTCCAGGCCAACAAAAACGAGGCAGAATATGAGGCACTCATTGCAGGTATACAACTAGCCAAAGGTATGAGAATCAGGTATCTTCAAATTTTTGTTGATTCATTATTAGTTTCTAATCAATTTAATGGCTCATATGTAGTCAAAGGTGAGAAATTAATTAAATATTTAGATATAGTAAAGGATCTTGCAGGATCCTTCGATTATTTTAACATTACGCAGGTACCAAGAGAAGAAAATGCTGGGGCCGATGCCTTTGCAAACCTAGCTTTAGCCTTGAAGCTCCCTGAGAACATTAAAATTCCTATCATCCACGTTCTATCCCCTGCAATTGAGGAATGCCAAGCAATGGAAATAAATGGGAAACTACACACGGATACTGAGGATCATTCTCTTGATCATTCATCCTGGATCCTTCCGATAATGAAGTATATTCAAGATAGAGAAATCCCTAAAGAAGAGAATCCCAAAGCTTTTAAAGCCAAGGTATCTCAATATACTATTGTACATAATATGCTATATAAAAGATCCCTTGCAGGTCCATATTTAAGGTGCATCGAAGGATCCGAGATCCAAAAAGTGATGAAGGATTTCCATGAAGGAGATTGTGGCAACCATACAGGGGGTAGAGCATTATTCTCCAGGATTCTAGAACCGGATACTTCTGGCCTACTATCAAGAAGGATGCTATGGAGTACTCCAGGAAGTGTGATGCTTGTCAGAGGCATGGCAACATTCTACATCAACCGGCATAACCCTTATATCCTATCGTCTCTTCATGGCCATTCATGAAATGGGGAATGGATATAGAGGGTAAGCTTCCTACGGCTCAAGAGGGAAAAGTCTTTATGTTAGAAATGACGGACTATTTCTCTAAGTGGATCGAAGCTGAGGCTTTACCTCAAGTTAGGGAAAAGGAAGTTATATCCTTTTTTAAACGTAACATTATTACTAGATTTGGAATGAAATTGTTTGTGATAATGGATCCCAATTTATTGGGAAGAGAACTACTAACTTTTGTGATAGTTGGGGAATCAAGATGATCACTTCAACACCAGTCCAACCACAAGCAAATGGCCAAGCAGAATCAAGAAACAAAATCATCATCAACAACCTGAAAAAGAAGCTTGGAACGAAGAAGGGCAAATGGACTGAGGAACTACCCTATGTGCTTTGGGCAGATAGGACAACTCCAAAGAATGCACAGGAAAGACGCCGTTCTCATTAGTCTTTGGAGCTGAGGCAGTGATCCCCACCGAAATGGTGTATCCAACAGCCATAACAAGCATCTGTGATCCTCAGACAAACAATGAGAATCTTGTAAAAGGTCTAGACACTGTGGAAGAATTTAGAGATCAAGCAAGATTCAAGATGGCCGCCTACCAACAAAAGATAGTTGGTGCATACAACAAAAATATAAGAATCAGAAGATTTCAAGTCGGGGATTTATTTCTCCGAAAGGCGTTACAAAATACAACTAATCTCGCTGACGAGAAGTTAGCACCTAAATGGGAAGGTCCTTATTTAATTGAAGCTGAAGCAGGAAAGGGGGCATATCATTTGATGAATATGGAAGGTGACATGCTCCTAAGGCCTTGTCGCCAGGTTTATAAGGTTTTCACCCTTTCTCCCGAAATAGGGTTTCCCCACCTTCGCCTGGAGCGGACAATTATTCGGGTATGATTGAAGGCTGTGGGACCAGTGCACTCTACGTGGCCGACAATTTCATGGCTAAAAGTCGTATCTTGGATCCTACGAATTAAATGGTAGACGTACCATATACACAAGTTAAGGTCAACGCCGGGTTAGGCTCGTCACCGCGTACAATTGGGCCAATGCCAAGGATCGGCTCGCCGCTCGTATTTATTGGGCTTATCCCCACGTTTTATTGGGCTTGTCCTCACGTTTTATTGGGCTTGTGCCAAAGATGGTTGGGTTTAAATCCAACTTTTCTAACTATTATAGTATATTTTGTTGATTTATTCTAATAGGTGAATAATTTGAAGAAAAAATTCCAAGGATAAGAAATCCTCCATCCGAGTGACACAGATGATAAAGCAAAAGCCAAAAGAGTTATATTATTATAAGCAAAATAAAAAGGTGATACGGGCTTCACCAGCAAAACGTGGACCATCCACCCGGATCAAGCGACGTCAAGTTTATCACAAGTTCATACACAAAGCAAAGAGAGAAAGGCGATTAAGGCTTCACTCCCAAAACAGAGGATCCCTCCACCCTAACCACCTTTCATAGTTGTCTTAAGGATCATCGATCTTGAAGATTATAACTACTATTGTCCATACAAAACACCATCAAAAAACATTAAAACATCATAAAATGGGCTCCGGCCTTGTCTATAATATCCTTTATCGCCCATTGTCTGCACCTACTCCATCGCTTCACCTCCATTGCCTTCACCAGCACCCTTAACCTCCAGAGCTTCCTCTTTTGTCCCACTCGTCCCAGCATCCTCATCTCCCTTGTCGCCTCCAGCATCCTCACCTTTGTCACCAAACCGGGTAATGTCTTCTTCCGCAAAGCTACGTTCCAGTTGGACCTGTCAAAGGCAACATCTTCGGCCTCTTCAGCAATCTTGATCCTGGCCGTTAACACCGCCTTGCTAGCCCACACCTTGGCCTGCTCGGTGACCTCAACCACCTGCTCCTGAGCCCGGATATCAGCGAGAGCTAACTTATTCTCCAAGGCACCCTTTTCAGTCTGAAGTTCCATGATCAACTTATCCCTTAGGGATATCCCGGCACGATACTTGGCTAGCTCCCTCTCTGTGTTAGCCACGTTTTTGTCGTACAGAGTCTTAAAATTGGCCACAGCTTGCAAGAAGTTTACAAGTTAAAGATACAATCAAAACATTTATGAATGTGGATAAAGGATCCTTACATCTGAAAGTTGATTAAACACATGTTGGGCACTTTGGACCTCCACGTCAGGATCTCTTTTCCTCTTCATGCTGGCCTTGGAACGAGTAGTCATGGTCTTTGGTGGCACGAGGCTAGAGCTTTTCATGGTTTCTTCTCGGTGGAACGGGAGGAGATGAGATTGTCGACATCCTCTAGCTAGAATTGACCTAGCAGATTCTTGGATGACTTGGATGCTGACTTTTGGGTACCTGCACAAATGATATCAGAAAAAAGATAAGTTTTCCTGAATCTATCCTTTCTCTAGTTATTTTATCCTTCTCATTGGATTTTCAAATTTAACTTACTTGACATTATTTCCGTAAAGCTTGCAGTTTCGTCACTTGAGTCGGCCGATGATTCCCCACCAACAATCTTGAAGGTACGATCGAAAGGACCCAAAGAGAGAAACACCTTCGCCTTCTTTACACCTTCTGAGTCAGCGACAAGGTCTGAAAAGTTGGACACTGCATAAGAAGCAACAAAATTCTAATCAGTTAATCAATAAATAGAGAATCACGTATCCTTCGGATCCACTATCCTACCCTTGAGAATAAATCTAGTTGGTAGCTGATTCCCATGTGGGATGGAGTCTCTCAGAACAAAGAAGAACTGTTTTTGTTGGTGCATAATGTCAGCAGTTCATAGTCTAGTGTCTGTAATCGAGTCTGTAATGTTTAATTATGTTTTGTATGTTTAAGCGAAGTTACTGACAAGTTCGCTTAACAGGCGAACTTGTTAGTCAAGCGAAGTTATGGACAACTTCGCCTGAACATGCCAGGCGAAGTTGTCGTGTATAAATAGTCCTAGGTTATGGCTTGAATTGGAATCGGTTGTTTAAGTTCGTGTCAGTTGTTCAAGTTCATTGTAACGTGAGGACGAGAGTCTGTAACAGTGATATTACATCATGTGTTTGAGTTATAATATATAACGTGTGTTCGTGTGATTCGTGTTCTATACTCGTAACGATCTACGCAGGGATTCCGCACCTGAGTAGACCGAGATATCTCGTGCGATCCGTTCAGGGAACCTATAATTGGTATCAGAGCATTTGCTCAATTGTGTGGTTCGGGATATTCACGCAGGTGTAGAAATCGTCACGTTTCGACTATTCGCGGGACGTGTTTTCTGTGTTTTTGAGTCAACCTTACCTTCTACCATCGTAATCAAGCCTTTGCACCGTCAAAAATCTCGTAAAATCCAGATTTCAGATCTGCAAAAACGTCCGTGTTCATCAGGCGAAGTTGCCGTCAGGATACGTAGGGTTTCGGCGAAGATATAAGGTTAAGCGAAGTTATCCACAACTTCGCCTACCTTCTCAAGTTCGCCTGACTCAGCGAAGTTCTCTACAACTCCGCCTACCTCCTAAGTTCGCTTACCTTAAGCGAAGTTAATCATCTGCGAAGTTCTTCAGCGAAGTTAATCAGCGGCGAAGTTAAGGCTTAAGCGAAGTTATCCGTAACTTCGCCTACAGTACTTTTCAGAAAATTTTTTGATTTTTTTCGGGTTTCTTACTTTTCGGGAAAGATGTCGTCGATTAACATCTCTGAGTTAGTGAAGATGGAAGTTGAAGCAGGGTCAGCTACTAAGGCCCCAAGATTGCTGAAAGGAACCGATTTCGTTGCATGGAAGGATCGGTTCATACAATATGTCAAGTACCAGGATGCGAAGATGTGGGTATGCATCCAGGATGGTTATATTCCACCAGTTATGGAGTATGAAGGTCGTGATCAAATCAAAAAGTATAGCAAAATGGAAGAAGAAGAGAAAAAGATGTATGAGGCCGAGAGCAAGGCTCATGCTGCTATTACTATGGCTCTTCCACAAGAGATCCTTCATACGTTTAGAAAGTATACGTCAGCAAGAGAGCTTTGGGAAGCTCTTGAGAACAGATTTGAAGGGAATGTAGGAATCCGTGCTTCAAAGATAAAATTGCACAAAACCCAGTTCTCAGTCTTCAAGTATTTGAAGAATGAATCTTTAGATGATATTATCACTCGATATTACCATCTGATGACTGAATTGAGCAACTATTCAATTTCCTACCGAGAAGAAGAAATAGTTGAGAAGCTTCTAGATGCTCTCCCACCAAAATGGGAGATGTACACTGTGCTGATGAGGGAAGACAAAGACTTTCCCACGTATGAGAAACGGCAGTCAACAAGCTCAGAACCTTTGAGCTTAATATGGTCAGAAAGGAGACACCTATGGATCAGGTTCAAGATCTAGGTATGTATGGAGCTAAAGTCAATACTAGCTCAGGATCGAAGACTGAATCTGCTACCTACTACTCGAAGGGAGAGTCGGGCGCAAACTCATCACATGAGGGTCATGTGTCAGTCAACACAAATGGTGATGTTTGCTATGTAGCAGGTGGATCGAGTGGTTCTCAACCCCAGGTAAGAAAGAGTAGTTGCTCTCCAAGTATTCCCAGCAACAACTACTCCAAGATGCCTATGAGTGTCAAGTCTGCTGAAGAGCAGTTTGGTCTCTATGCTTCTTTTATTGCTTCCTATGAGAACTACATTCAAGGGAAGGTTGTTGATCCAGCTATGTTGGATGAAGACTATGACCAGGTTGATGCTGATGATCTGGAGGAAATGGATCTGCAATGGCAGATGGCCATGATTGTAAGAAGAGTGAAGCGGTTTATGAGAAAGACCGGAAGAAAGTTTGTCGGTGGAAAGCCAGGGTTTGACAAGACGAAGGTGAGATGCTATAATTGTCAGCAAAACGGTCACTTTGCAAAGGAATGCAGGAATGAGCGTGTGGAACGAAGTCAGGGCAGGTCTACACAGCAAAGTGGGGGTTCTAAAGATTATAGTGCAATGATTTCCAGAGGAGATGGAGAATACAACTGGAACTTGCATTCTAAAGAAACTTTTGAGCAGGCAAATTTGGCGAAGGTTGAAACTGAAGAAAATGAGAAGGTTACCGGAGAAGAAAAAGCTCTTATGGCAGACGTTAATGACCAGCTCTCCGAGGTATGTTCTAAACCTACATGCTCTAAATGTGAAAACTTGTCTGAGCAATTAGCAACTATAACCGATCAGTATGTTAGGTTGGATGCTGAATTTAAAACCCTAAAAGAAGATCATCATTTTACAAAAGCAAGAGAAAATAGCTATAAAGTCAAAATAAAAGCTTGTGAAAAAGATGTTAAAAGTCTAAAAACAAAACTTGCTGAAAAAATTAAAGTGATTGATTTAAGCTATGAAGTTTTGGAGGAAAAAACCAAACTAATTGCTGATAGAGAAAAACAGATTGCTGATCACCAGGTAAAAGTGGTGGAACTGAATAGAAAACTAGAGCAGTTCAGAAATTCCTCTGCTATTCTTGATCACCTTGTTAGTGATCAAGGTTCCTCTGCTAAGAGAGAAGGAATCGGTTATCATGAGGTTCCACCACCTTATAATCACAATTACACTTTTACCCTAGTGTTTAGAAATCTGTTGACTTTGAGGTTGCTCAGACAGTACCAGTTAAAGTAACTTGTAAAGAACCAAATGTTAGTGGAGGCGAAACAAGTTAGACTGTTTCAAGTGTTAAAATTTCTGATCCAAGTCCAGTCTCATCAGATTCGGATAAGTCATCCGAGTCTGGTAAGGCAAAAGAGGAGGTGGTATTACCCAATGGTGGAGAGAAAGATAAGACGAATAAAAAGAGTACTCCACTAAACCCGTACGTCCCACCATATGTGAGACGAACGGGCGGTAATAAAGCCTCGACATCTAAAACACCGGTTGATAAAAAGGTTGAGCATAGGTGTTGTTTTAGGTGTAATCAATTAGGGCACCTAGTTGCAGATTGCCCTCTGAAGCAGCGATTCAGAGGTGTAAGGCCTACTAAAACTGAGAATAAGCCTAATAGTAATTATCATGCTGCTAAAAATGAAAACCATTTAAAATTCAATAATGTGACTAATTCAGGTTTTCAAAGAAACAAATCTCAGTTTTACACTGCTAATAACCAAACCACAAGCTATAATTCTTTCAATTCACAAAGGTTTGGAAGGCCTCACAATCAATCTTCAAGGAGGTATCCTAATAGGACTTACAGGAATTATCGAGATACTAACTTTGGAAAGCTAAAGTTTGGGATGTATAGATCCAAGACCAATTGGTCTTGGGTCCCTAAATTCTAATCTTTTGCTTTATTGTGCAGGAACAGTTGAACAGGGCTGCCAACAATCTTTGGGTTGTAGATAGCGGCTGTTCCCGACACATGACGGGTAACAAATACTTGTTACACGATTTGAAACCTGTTCAAGGAGGGAGAGTGAGCTTTGCCGGTGAAAGTGGTGGCAAGATTACAGGAATGGGAACGGTGTCGAACGGAAAGATGACATTGGAGAAAGTTAACTTTGTAGAAGAATTGAAGCACAATCTGCTGAGTGTGTCGCAGATCTGTGATAAGGAGTACACCGTTCATTTTACAAAGAATGAGGCGATTGTGTTGCAACCTGGTTTTCAGATACCAGAGGAGTGGATTGTGATGAAGGCTCCACGTGAAAGGAATACATATATTATGGATATGAGGTCGACTGAAATGGCCACGGAAGAATCATGCCTTATGACAAAAGCGAGCGAATCGGAGTCCGAATTGTGGCATAGGAGAATGGGGCACATTCATCTTCGGAAGATGAACAACATTGTCAAGAATAGACTTGTGCTGGGCGTTCCCTTGAAGAATTTCAATTTTGAAGATAAATGTATAGCGTGCAAGAAGGGAAAGCAGCACAAGAAATCCCATAACACCAAGAAGGTCAATTCTATTGTCAGTATTCTAGAGTTGCTTCACATGGATCTCTTCGGTCCCGTGAATGCAAAAAGTCTAGGAGGTACTTCTTATTGCTTGGTGATCACTGATGACTACTCATGATATTCGTGGGTATATTTCCTGAAATCAAAAGACGAAACGGCTCAGATGGTGAAGAATTTGATTACCAAAGTTGAGAACGTTATGGATAAAAGGGTTAAGTTCATCAGGAGTGACAATGGAACGGAGTTCAAGAATTTTGAGATGGAGATCTTCTGCCTTCAGAAAGGGATTGAACACCAATACAGCGCTCCGTATACACCGCAACAGAATGGAGTGGCTGAAAGGAAGAACAGAACATTAATTGAAGGAGCCAGAACAATGCTGGCTGATTCGAAGCTTCCTGTGGTGTTTTGGGCTGAAGCTGTTGCTACAGCCTGTTATGTTCTGAATAGAGTCTTAACTGTTAAAAGACTTGGTAAAACGTGTTATGAGCTTATGCATGGGAGAAAGCCCAACTTGAGTGGTCTTGAACCATTCGGGTCCCCTTGTTCGATTTTAAAGACAAATTCTAAATTTGGTGAAGTAGCCGATGAACGAATCTTAGTCGGTTATGTTGTTGGGACTCCCAACAGACGTGTCTTTAATACATCGACCAGCAAGGTTGAGGTGGTGTGTGACACCGATATCACAAGTTACCAACCGCCAAAACCAAGCAACGGACCTGCTGAGTTTTTCGACTATGTTAAACTTTTTAAGTCTTTTAACATACCGTATTTGGATATTGCTGAAGAAGAAGAGAGAGTTGCTACGAAGATGATCCTTGATGAGGAAGAAAACCTATTGCAAAGACAGCTGATCGATAAATGTCAACCTTCCTCATCAAATGCTATCGATACCCCTGCAGCCTCGACTGAAGAAGAATTTTTCAATCCATTTCACTCTTAGCATGAAACAACCATTGACGAGCTCTCTTCTAACTTGGAAGACAATTTGCATGTCGGTTCTGTTCCGACCACGAGAATTCATAAAGATCACCCTTTGGAGAATGTGATTGGTGATGTGTCCTCCGGTGTACAAACAAGACGTAGCTTGAATGAGCACACCTGTGTTTACACAAGCATCAAGGAGACAGGGATAATCAACGAATGCTTGTACACCTGCTTTATCAGCCAGATTGAACCGAAGAATTATCAAATGGCTCTCAAGGACAGCTCGTGGGTCGAAGCTATGCAAGAAGAGTTGGCTCAATTCAAGAAAATGGAAGTTTGGACTTTGGTTGAAAAACCGAAGCATGTGCATGCGATAGGCATAAAATGGGTGTTTAAGTGCAAGAGAGATGAGAAAGGGATTATCATAAGAAACAAGGCGAGGCTAGTCGTTAAAGGCTTTAATCAACAAGAGGGGATTGATTATAATGAAGTGTTCGCTCCTGTCGCAAGGTTGGAAGCCATTATTGTTTTTGGCGTTCGCTGCTTATAAGAAGATGAAGGTATTTCAGTTGGATGTGAAGAGTGCGTTTCTGAATGGGAAAGTTGATGAGGTAGTGTATGTTGAGCAACCTCCGGGTTTTCCTGACCCAGACTTTCCTGATCACGTGTACAAGTTAAGCAAGGCATTGTATGGACTTCATCAGGCACCTCGTGCCTGGTATTCAACTTTATCAGATTACTTGCTTGAAAATGGGTTTGAAAGAGGGAAGATAGATAGCACGTTGTTCTTCAAGAGAGATGGAAGCGACTTCCTGCTGGTGCAAGTCTACGTGGATGACATTATCTTTGCTGCATCAAGAGTCTCCATGTGTCAAGATTTTGAGGCCGTCATGAAAAAGAGGTTTGAAATGAGTGCTATGGGTGAACTAACTTTCTTTTTAGGATTGCAGGTTGATCAGAAGAAGGATGGGATGTTCATTCATCAGACCAAGTATGTCCATGATGTGCTCAAACGCTTCAAGATGGAGGACAGCACTCCATTCGACACTCCAATCTGCGTCAATCACAAATTGGGTGCTGAGTTAGACGGTGATGCAGATGTGGACCCAACTCAATATCGGGCTATTATAGGTTCTTTAATGTACTTAACTGCTTCTAGGCCTGATATAATGTTTGCTGTTTGTCTTTGTGCACGCTTTCAGGCAAACCCAAAAGAATCTCATCTGAAGGGTGTGAAGAGGATACTGAGGTATCTCAAGGGCAAACCGAAGCTGGGGTTGTGGTACCCGAGAGGAGGAGACTTGGAGCTAGTCGCTTACATAGATTCTGATTATGGAGGGTGCAATCAGAGTCGAAAGTCAACAACTGGAGGATGTCAGTTTCTTGGTGGCAGATTGGTGTCGTGGCAATGCAAGAAACAGACTTCGGTCGCAATTTCAACCTGTGAAGCAGAATACATGGCAGCATCCAACTGCTGCTCCCAGGTTCTTTGGATTCAACAACAGTTGCGTGACTATGGTCTGAATTTTTTACTTACTCATATTTGCATTGATAACACAGCTGCTATCTCAGTAACTAACAATCCCGTGAAGCACAGTAAAACTAAACATATTGACATACGTCATCATTTTATACGGGATTGTGCTGAGAAGAAACTGATTGTGCTTGAAAAGGTGGATACGCTTGATAATTTCGCTGATCTTTATACTAAAGCGTTTGACAAAACAAGATTTCAAAACCTTATCGAGCTGAATGGGATGATCAATCCCGAGTAACCATGCTTTTCATGTTATATTTAAAAAAAAAAAAAAAAACGTCACTAACGCTTAAAAATATGTCGGTTGCCTCAGTTTGAAGGACTTGTCTTCGGATATGTTTTGGTCCTCATTTTCTACTTGTAGAATTTGAGGATAGCCATTAACCAAAGGACTGAAAGTGACCGGGGCGGTTTATGATGAGTTTTCATTCTTTCGCTTAAAATTAGTCGATCATACTTAGTTAGAAGGACACATACTAGTATGTGGTCGGTCCAGCTGGTCCATTGGATCTTCGGGATAGCCGTTTACCTGAAGACTTTGTTTTGGTCGGGGCGATTAATGTTAAAATTTTTAAAAGGGAAATGAAATTATTTTTCAAGTCTGCTACTTCGTAAGAAGTTCGTTTGCTATGTTTAACAGAAAATTGATCCAACCTTGGAAAATGATAAATATACTGATTCTGTGTGCTTAACTAGTGAAGTTATTAGGCTTAAAAGACTTTAGGACAGTCATTGTATGTCATGATAACTTTTTATGGTGCGTAAAAGTAGATGTGATACAAACTAAAACTACTCGATTTTACGTGGAAACTCCTTAAGAGTTTTGCATGTCTTCATATATATCTTTCCGAATGATAGGCAGAGAAGTGATTACCCAGTCATACACGAGCCCGTACGTGTTCTGATTCCCGTAAAGATAGTGTGTGAAGAAACTGCAGTGATCCAGATTCGGGACTTGCAGTTGTTTACTACTCTGAAGTCTATGTAAATGTTTATCATAAAAAATAAAAAAAAAAAAAAATTATTATGAGTTATGAAAACATTCTAGAGCTGAAAATGTCAAGACTTCTCAATCATGGAGTAAGAAAGAGAACGGGAAGCAGATGAAGAGTACTTACAAACTTAATCAAACACTATGGGTCGAGGTCAATTCGGGGTGACTTGGGAAAAGCCAAATACGCTTTGAGAATAGATAGGAGGCATCATAATTTCTGAGATGTTGCCCACTTAAATTTTGAGGCATAATTGAACCTAACTCGTATCACAGAAACGATGAAAACCATCTTAAGTTATTTACCTGCTTACAACCTGTCTCTTTATGTCATAATACAGCTAAACACGGATCTATGTGACAGTCACGTAATTAGTATGATTTCTGTTCGGATCTTTTCTAAAACGTAGTAGTCCCTATCGAGACTGAAATTTGATCCCTTATACTTTAATTTTTAAAAAAGTTTCTTGTACTTAGGTAGTTTTATGATTTTATAACTGGTTACTTGGACTTGATCGTGTCATTTAATTCTTAAAGGGAAGTTTTAGAACTTAATTGCAAAATTTTCGAATTATAAGGTTTGATTTTGTAAATATAGGCGAAGTTGTTAATCAGGCGAACTTGTGAATAACTTCGCCTAGGCGAAGTTAACAGTAACTTCGCCTGTATAACATCGTCCCTATATAAGGATTTTCAAAGGTCAAACGATTCATTATTCACAGATCTAAGCGAACTTATTCCGGCGAACTTAACAGTTTTCAGCGAACTTGTTGTTTTTTCCCAATTCCTTGTTCTTTTTTCCAGATTTCGTTTCGATTTCAAGGTTCGTGGTGTCGGTACATCGTGTTGTCAATGCTTATCAAAGGTCGTTTCGACCTGTTTCTATACCTCGGACCGACGGATTTTTGAACCGGATTTTAAAGCTTGTTTTTACGTGTTCATGAACAACCTAATCGTCTAAATATCCTTAATATCTTGTGTTTGGGAGTTCTTAATCGTCAAAATTGACCGAAACACCAGATTTTCGATGTTGAATCGACCTTACTGTCGCCGTTTCAGATTCAGGCGAACTTAAGGTTTAGGCGAAGTTATCCGTAACTTCGCCTGAGGCTCAACTTCGCCTGAGGCGATGTTGTGGTGAGGCGAAGTTATCCGTAACTTCGCCTGGACCTTTTAATTTTTTAATTATTAGACGAACTTAAAGATGAAGCGAAGTTGTTCCCAACTTCGCCCCAACTTTAACTTTCGCCTATACAGATTTTATCACAACTTCGCACATGGTAACAAGCGAACTTGTGGTACGCCTTAACGTTTATCTAACTTGGTTCATTTGTTGCAGATATGGCTGCAGTAGCAGGTGCTGGAGGTGCTGGAGGTGACGATGGAGATAATCAGAGGCAATTCTTCCCGGGTCATAACATGTATATCACCTTAGACCCGGAAGCGAGCGGTGTTGAGGATTACCGCGAGATAATCACATTCCTCATTCGCTCGAGGATATTCCACGCTCTCACTACGACTCTGCCGATATCCTTACCCAATATCGAGGATTTCTGGCAGACTATGGAATACGATTGCCGCGTTGAGCCCCCGGTTATGCGAGCAACCGTCAACAATCAAGAGGTTCAGTTCTCATCTGAACAAATACGGGTGGCTTTACGGTTCGGTGAGGAGACTAGGGATGACCCTACAGAGTTTGTGGCTCCGTTCCGTGATGGAGCGTTTCTCCGAATGGGCTATTCTGGTCCATTAGGTGATACTCAGAGGAGGAAGTTTCCTACTTGATCAGTGGCGCTTCCTCATGCACGTAATGATTGTCTGCATGTCTGGGAGGAAGGCGGGCACTGATGGTATGGGTGCGACCATGCAGTCCGCAATGACTGCTCTGACTTATAACAAACGTCATAGCTTCAGTCAGATGGTCTTTTATGAGATCGATAGACAGAGGAGAGCGATGGCTCATGAAAGGTTCATCATGTATCCAAGATTCATTCAGATGATCTTGAATCATGTTGCTCCCACGTTGCCTCAAAGACGTCCAATACGATACATGGAGAGTGTGAGCAAACGTATCTTCGCTCAATGCCGCACATCCAGTGCGAGGAGCAAGCCTGAACTGCGTCCAAGGTATACTCCACTCTTTGGGTACTTAATAAACCCGGGGTATGTGCCAGCTCGTGGGGATGAGTTCAGAGACCCTCAACCACGACAGGTAGTAGCACCTCGAGATGTAACTGCTGTGCCTGTTGTATCGGCTGAGGAGGATGTAGACCTTGATGCTGCATTTGGCGGCCAAGGATTCTTCGATATGGACCGGTTTGATCCGCAAGAAGAGGTGCAGGTCTCTGCTGCACAGGTTCGGGAAGTGAATGTTACTAGAGCAGCTACGACGGTGGCTGACTCAGATCTTGATGATGTAATGAATGAAGCGAGGAGGATGTTGGTGACACGAGAAAGGACGTTAGGGAAGAGAAAGAGGACAGTTGATGATACTGAGTCAGAAGAAGAAGAAGAGGATATTCACAAGTTGATTAGACGTTCAAGACGGGAAAGGACAGGTGCAGGTATGGGAGCTGGAGAGACTTCAAGAGTTGTACGTTTCGCTCCGCCCGCACTGTCAGGTATGTCGATTGTTCCTACATCCCTACAGGTCACAGGTTTAAGCGCCGCGGATGTTCCCGTGGTGGCTACATCATCAGCTTTTGGCATCCCAATCACTACTATCCAGATGACGACTCAGGAGATTGTGTCTTTACCACCTCCAACGCTTACTCCTTCAGAGGTGGTGGCACAATTTGTAGAGTCGACAATCGTTGCAACTGCAGGGTTGTCGGTCACGATACCACCTGCGGTTACGTCCACAACTGCTTCTGATGTCCCGGTTACATTCGAGATCCCTGCTGAGTATACTCAAGACACATCTAACATGAGGTTTGATTTCGATGCAACCCTCTTAGACTCGGAGAGAATAGCTGCACTTGAGCGGGTCGTGGCTGAACAATCAAGGGTGAATCTTGTCATGACCCAGGCTATTCAGCGCCTTGTAGCAGAGAATCAACTACAGTCGTCCCTTCTGGTTGAACATGGGCGAATTATAGATGCTATGAAGGAGTTCTTGGCATCTCAGGGGGAGACAAGCTGTAGAGGCGACGAGTT
The DNA here is from genome assembly GCF_021521415.1 of Bidens hawaiensis. Taxonomy (NCBI): domain Eukaryota; kingdom Viridiplantae; phylum Streptophyta; class Magnoliopsida; order Asterales; family Asteraceae; genus Bidens; species Bidens hawaiensis. The sequence goes on along the minus strand of NW_027491117.1, from coordinate 2,199,475 downwards.
AAGGACAAAGAAGAGGAATGATAGAGACGATGATCCCAATGCATCGAAAGGTGCAGGTGGTGAGTTGCCAAGAACTACTCAAGCTCTTGGGACTTCCACAGCTCAGGGGGAGTCTGCAGGTGCAGTTGGTGGTGATGAGGTGGTGATGGTTGATGATGAAGATGATGTGATTGATGCTTTGAAAGAATTAGATGATGATATGCTAGATGATGATGTGATGTTTGATGATGATGTGCTGCCTATTGAGGAGATTGAGAAGATTGGCGCACAGATTGTGATTGAAGAAGATGTTGAAGAAGGTGAAATAGTAGAAGAGAATGTAGAGCATGACATTCCAGGTGTGGAGAAAGCAGATATGGGTAATGAGACAGTAATCGATGAGACTGAATGGGAAGAGCAACCTAGGTGGAAGGAAGGCTATGCTCAGTGGTTCGTCAAAACGAAGAAACCAGCGGTCCCTACATTGTTTAAGAAGAGTTACAATATTAAAGGCTATACTGAAGCGAAGAAAGGGATTATTTGCTGGATCTATGATGAGCAGTTGAAGCTCTTTGTGATTAAACGGTATGACGGCGTTCAGTATTTTAAAAGAATGTTAAGGTCGTTGAATACACTGCCGGAATGTGAAGTGAAAAACTTAGCTAGATTGGGGTTAATCAATCGAAATGACGATAATATGGCTAGAGTCATTGAGAAAATTGTTTGGAGAGAGAGTATAAAAGAGAAGAAGTTTGAGCTGTTGAAACCGCAGAAGGGAAAACTTGTTGAAGACAAGGATAGAGGTTTGAGAGCTGATGGAAAACCTTGGATGGTCATGAAGTATAAATCGATCCAGTGTTTGAAAGAAGTACCGATGAAGCTTATGCCCAAGGATGTGCTTAAAGACCTAAAGTGGTGGTATGTGGATTGTGAGACAGCAGAGACAGTGATGGAAGACGAGGATGAACAAGAGCTCCTAAGAGTTTACGATCTGATGCATTTGGTAAACTTATCGCAAGCTGATCTGAAGGTGCTTAATGAGAAGAAAATATTTTATATTCCTGCTTGGAAGGACGAAGCGAGGAAGTATCAAAGAGTTGTGTCAGTTTGTGTTAGAGAAGGAGTGCATGCGTGAAGATACAAGATTGAAGATTACAAGACAAGTGCTTAAAGATCAAGATATGAAGCTACTGCCAAGGGGGAGTCTGTTGGTGCATAATGTCAGCAGTTCATAGTCTAGTGTCTGTAATCGAGTCTGTAATGTTTAATTATGTTTTGTATGTTTAAGCGAAGTTACTGACAAGTTCGCTTAACAGGCGAACTTGTTAGTCAAGCGAAGTTATGGACAACTTCGCCTGAACATGCCAGGCGAAGTTGTCGTGTATAAATAGTCCTAGGTTACGGCTTGAATTGGAATCGGTTGTTTAAGTTCGTGTCAGTTGTTCAAGTTCATTGTAACGTGAGGACGAGAGTCTGTAACAGTGATATTACATCACGTGTTTGAGTTATAATATATAACGTGTGTTCATGTGATTCGTGTTCTATACTCGTAACGATCTACGCAGGGATTCCGCACCTGAGTAGACCGAGATATCTCGTGCGATCCGTTCAGGGAACCTACAGTTTTTTCCAGCTTTGGTCATTGTGTGTGGTTTTGGTGATTGGAAGAGGTTGAAAGGGTTTGTTCTTAAACACAAACCTGCTAGAGCCATGGGTGACTAAAGTATACAAGTAAGATAGGGCTGAGTTGTTAAAATCAAGGTTCATTTCTTCAATCAGTCTCTCAACGGTGTGCAAAGTTCTCCAAATTATCGGCATGGCCTGAATATAGCTTATGCCGGTAAAAGAAAATAAGGTTTTCGTCAATTCGGGGAAAGGATACCAGAAACCAAGTAGGAAAGGGAGTGCTGGAAACAAACCCAGTCACAAGAAATGTGGTCGCTTCTAACCTGAGGGTCATAGGGCCTGAAAACGGTCCCTTCAGGAAAACAACTGGAAATACCCTCAATCTCCTCGTCAGTAAACTTACAGATTTCGGATGAAGGGTCTTTGAGAAGATCTTGGGACCTAAGTTCCGAAACAACTTCCCTAGGGTTCAAACAGTAAATGGCTTTCAAGTTTTTCTTCGACATAATCAAAGATATTAGAGAGACGAAAGATAATGGAGGTAAGACTTTAGAGGAGAAAGAAGAATACCTGAGGATTATGGTCGCCAGAATATGATATTGGATATGATAAAGAAGAAGTTATAAGGGTTAAAGACCTATTTATTAGGGATAATGATATCATGGCAAGTGACGGTCACATCACATTTTTAGGAACGGTTCGATTCAAAAAACGCCTTGGGATAAACATAATAGCTGTTCCCCATTCACACCTATCATATTTTGGGGGCAATTGTTGGGACCAGGATCTTTGACCCTTGAAGATCAATCATCATTGGCAGCTGTAACCAGGACTAAGGATCCTTAGTGGTTTAAGGATCCTCAACAGTCGGCTTCAGTTATATTTTTATTTATTTGTGCAGGTATCACACGTGCTTACTGGAATCCCTATTAGTGCAGACGAAGTGTTTTACCTGGTCTTCCCTTCTCGTCCATGCTCCTAAATGGTCGAGTTGAAAGAGTAAATCAAACATGGCCGAGATTATAGCTTAGTTAGTTACTAGCCGTTGTATTTACTTGTATATATATAACGAATTACAGCTGATCACACACGACACTCGAGCACTTAGAACTTTTAGCATAAACACTTGTACTCATGATCAGCTATAATTCCACCATTTGTAATCTTTTCAAGTTCAATATAATCAGTAGTGATAGTTTTCACTGCCTGAGGTTTTTATGCCGGCAGGATACTAGTTACCAAGGGCTTTTCCTCGTATATATATTTGTGTTCGTTTCTATAATTGTTACTTTGATCATATTAGTTCATACAAGCACCAATCCTCACATACGAATTTGGTTCCTTGATCCTTAGAAAGATTTTTAACCAAAATAGAAGGAGACCTCCATTTTCTCTGGATCAAAATCCCCTACTGTGTCCCAAGAGGTAACTGCTAACAATGATGTTTCTATTTTGTGTGGGTAGATGAAAAACTACATGGAGCAGCAGAGTAAAACCAACCAGTGGATCCTCCACGAGATTTAGGAGATCAAGAAAGCTAGGAAGACTGCTGAAGACTCAAGTCCCATCATCCCGAAGATACTTGACTACAACACTCCAGATTTCCCAAGTCAAAGATATCCAGGACCCTCTTATCATTAGTAGGGACCTTCGGATATCTTCTAAAAAGGATCCCCTGCCCAGCATTCTCAAGGATCATCCATCTTTCAGCATGTATCCTCAAGTCATCACTTAAGATCCTCCAGCAAATTCTCATAAGGATCCTTCACCTTCCAGTCTGGATCTTCAGGTTACCATTCTGGATCCTCAGGTCACCAGCTTCAAGGATCCTCAGTCTTTCAACCAGGATCCTTGGGTTTCCAGACATAATCCATCGTTCATCATTAGCCAAGGTCCTACAAACCTTATGGGAAAGAATCTTCATAAGAGCCACAATCCAGGCCAACTGAGGTTCATAAAGGGGACTTCATACCCATGCAGACCATTGCTTCTACTGGCCCAAATCTCGAGACTGAGACAACATATCCCGGACATAACTATGGAGTGGGATCTTTTGATCACAAAAGAGGTAACACTTACAATAATGTATCTTTTGGCACTAATCATGGTAGTATGCAAGATGCAGGAATCAATTTAGTGATAGGCAGAGAGTTACAAAAACTCAAGGACATGATATCCAATGTACCGGGAGTTATCGAACCCATCCCGGAGATGCTAGTGGGGAGTCATATTGTATCCAGATTCGCTCCACCAATTTGTGATGCTAAAATACCAAAGTGCTTCACCGCCCCTAGCATGGAATTATATGATGGGTCCACTGATCCTGAGGAACATGTAGCCTTGTATCGAGAGGATGGAAATTAATCCTATTCCAAAAAAGCTGAAAGAAGCTTGTTTGTGAAAAGGCTTCGGATCAACGCTCACAGGATCTGCCCTCAAATGGCTGCTAAGTCTTCCTCCCTATTCGATTACTTCTTTTTCTCATTTGATTAATCTATTTAATAGCCAATTTTCATGTAGTGGATCCTTTAAAAATTGACTAGTGATTTATATAGGATTGTCCAGACTCGTGGGGAACCACTTAGATAATTACTCACTAAGTTTGGGCGAGAGGCCTTGGAGATCCTGAACCTGGATGTCCCGATTGCTGTTGAGGCATTCAAAATGGTATTACAAAAGGACTCTCCATTTTATCAAGATCTTGTTATAACCCCTAGAAGGAACCTAGATGAAGTTCGGAGGCTGTGGGACCAGTGAACTATATGTTGCTGACAATTTCATGGCTAAAGATCATATCCTGAATCCTATGAATTAAATGGTAGATGCACCATATACACAAGTTAAGGTCAACGCTAGGGTAGGCTCGTCACGCGTTTAACTGGGCCAAAGCCAAGGATTGGCTCGTCGCCCGTATTATTGGGCTTGTCCCTACAAATTATTGGGCTTGTCCCCACGTATTATTGGGCTTGTCCCCAAGCTGATTGGACTTAAATACAACTTTTATAATTTTTATGTTTTCTTTTGGTTATCTATCCTAACAGGAAATCAATTCAAGACAATGGGCAATAAGGATCGAGGATCCTCTATTCTAGCATGCAGATGTTAATTCAAAGGTAAAGAGAGTTATATCATTACTAGAGTTCAAAATATTTGATCCGGGCTTCACCAGCAAAACATGGACCATCCACCCGGTTCAAACATAGTCAAAGTTACGATATGTTCATGCATAAAATAAAGAGAAAGGTGGCTAAGGCTTTATCCCCCAAACAGAGGATCCCTCCACCAAAACCACCTTTCATACTGTCTTAAGGATCTCAGGTCCTGGAATTACAATAAACATTTTTCAACAAAAACCATCATCAACAACTTAAACCTTCTAAAAAAATGGGCTCCCGCCTAGTCATCAATATCCATCATCACCCATTAACCTGCTCACTCCTTCACCGCGTCACTATCACCATCACCAGCATCCTTGATTACCACCGCGCTATCCTTAGTCCCGCTAGTTCCAACATATCATTCTTCTTCTCAGCCCCGACATCCTCACCTTCATCACCGAACCCAGCAAGAGTCTTCTTCCACAAGGCCACATTCCAGTTGGACCTGTCGAAGTCGGTATCTTCAGCCTCATTTGCAATCTTGATCCTGACCATCAATACTGCCTTGCCGGCCCAAACCTTGGCCTGTTCTATGACCTTGATCACCTATTTTTGATCTTGGACGTCAGCAAGGGCAAGTTGATCCTCCAAGGTATCCTTTTGCACCTGAAGCTCTGCGATCAAGTTGTCCTTCAGAACAATGCCGGTGCGATACTTGGCCAGCTCCTTCTCCATATTAGCTATACTCTTTTCATAGAAAGCTTTGACACCGACCACACCCTATAAACATGTGACAAATTTAGGATATGACTAAACCTCTACACTAGTATAAAGGATCCTTTCCTCAGATATTTGATCGAACAATTGCTGGGAACCATTGACGTCTGCTTTAGAATCCCTTTTCCTCTTCCCACCTGCCTTGGAACGGGTGACCATAGTCTTAGGCGGGACGAGGCTGGAACTTTTCACAGGTTTCTTATCGGTAGAATAGGAGAAGATCAGACTACCCACATCTTCCAGCTGAAACTGAGCAATGAGATTCCTCGCAGGCTTGCTTCCAGACTTCTGAACAATTATATAAACAAAAAAGAGAAAGATAAGTTCTTTTGAATCTATTCTTTTCCTATTTATTTAATCCCATTTTATCCATTGAATATACAGGACTAACTTACTTGACATTGTATCTGAAGAGCTTGCAGTTTCTTCACTTGAGTCAACTGATGATTCTTTACCTATGATCCTGAAGGTTCTGTCAAAAGAATCCAAAGCAAGAAACCTTTTCGCCCTTTTGATTCCCAAAAGGTCTGCAGAAAGGCTCGAGAAGTTGGAAACTGCATAAACAAGAATAAACTTCAAGTCAATAAAGCAGTAATCTAAGGATCATTTATTCTCTAGATTCACTATCCTATCCTTAAGGATCCAACGAGTGGGTAAAGTATTCCCATTCAGGATGGAGTCCCTCCTTACAAAGAAAAATTGATTTTTCCAGCTCTGATCATTATGGGTGGTTTTGTTCACCGGAAGAGGCTGAAATGGTTTACTCTTGAATACGAATCTGCTAGAACCATGGTTAACTAAGGTATATAAGCAAGAAAGGGCGAAATGGTGAAATCGAGATTCTTCTCTTCAATCAATCGCTCGATGGTGTGCCGAGTTCTCCACATCATCGGCATGGCCTGAATGAAGCTCATGCCGGTAAACGAAAATAAAGTCTCCCTCAGATCAAGGAAAGGATAGGAGAAGCCAAGCAGGAAAGGAAGTGCAGGAAAACAAACCTAAACACTAGAAATATTATCACTTTTAACTTGAGGGTTATAGGGTCTAAAGACGATTCTATCGGGGAAACAATGAGAAATATTCTCGATTTCCTCGTTGGTAAACTTACAAATTTCAGAAGCTGGGTCTTTGAGAAGATTCTGGCTCCTAAGTTCAGGAATGATCTCCCTAGGGTTCACACTAAAGGAGGCTTTTGAATTTTTCTTCGTGATAGTCGAGGGTTGCAAGAAAAGATGTGAGATAATGAAAGAAGAAATCGAAAGAGCAAAGAAATTACCTGATGATTGACGCCGGAAAAATGGTTTTAATCTGGAGTGAGGGATAGTTATAAGGCACCTCTAAGCTATAATGTAGGGATAATAATGGGTCTGTAGGAGACAGTCATGTCATTCTCTCACCAACGGTTACAATTCAAATTTCTCAGGATCAAATATGACAGCTGTTTTCCATTCACAGCTATCATATTTGGGGGCAATTGGTGGGACCAAGATCTTTAATCCTGGAAGATCAATTATCCTCAGTGCTCATAAATGCCTGCTGCCAAGAGCTAGGATTCAGTATGGTTCAAGGATCCTTAACAATTGTCTCAAAAAATATTTTATCTTATTATTTGAACGTGGCTACCAGCTGTCCTATTTTCACGGAAGATACTTTTACTTATTCTTTCCAGCTCGCCAACCATGAAGCAACGATTGTGATGAAAGAGTGGGAGTTCATGGCCTAAATTATAGGGGAATTAGTTTATAGCCGTTTGAAATCTTGTTATATGTATCATTATCGAACTATGGCTGAACATACACAACACATATAGCCTACTTAGAATTCTCAGTAGAATCACTTACACTTCGTACTCATTTCACCCTAAGTTCCGATCTTTGTAATTAATCTTTGAGCATAATACAATTGGTAGTGATAGTTTTCACTACCCGAGGTTTTTATGCCGGAGGTATATTAGTTACCAAGGGCTTTTCCTCGTATAAATCTTGTTGTTCATCATTTGTATTTAATACTTTGATAATTTCATTCATACAAGCATCAAGCCTTACATACGAATTTGGTTACTTGATCCTTAAACCTATTTTTGACCAAAACACATGCTACAACAGTTAAATTTTCTACCTGATGATGTCAGCATGATTAATCTCAATTAGACGTGGTTCAACTTCCAAAGAGCAATTTCCGCCACATCTTGGAAGCATAGGTGATTCATTGCCTTTAATAACTTCGATCTTTGTTATTTTTGTATACCATCTTGTCGATTTTCTAGGTACATTCTCTTTCCTCTCTTTTAACCAGTTGCTTATTTTTTTAGTTGCTGATCTTGAGTTAGGCGATCTTAAGAGCTTTATTGAAAAGAAGGGTAAGTCAGTTGCTGAAAGCCTACAACTTGCCTTGGTGATCCCTAGATCCAGGCCTACGCCATCTCGTAAGAGGAAGATAACAGAATTCTCTGGTTACTCCTTCGAATCTTTTGACTTTAGCAATGTGAAGGCTCTTTTCCAATAGGTTTGTTATAACATGATCCTACACAAGATTATCCTGCAGTCGTATGTATATTTATTAATGTTCATACCTTGCGTTTAGGGTCTGAATCATTTGATCAAGCTTCACGACAAGGAGGTCCATGAACGACAAGAGAAGATTGATGGTATGGGTACCCTTGCAGCGACCAGGATCAAGCATACAGAGGAGGTGGCTGAGGAGTGACTTTGGAGTGTAAGAGTCTTAAAGCTGCTCATGTTAAGGAGATGGAAGCTTTTAGGGATAGCTTGAAGGTTCAGGTTGCTCTTGTTATTTGCAAAGCCAAAGTTAAGATGGTAGAATAAGCTGTCAATGCTGATTTCAACAAGAGCTCTTGGGATCTTGAGGGTTGGCCTGTCAGGATATCCGAGCTTGAGGCTGAGAAGGATGAATCTCTTAAGGTCAAGGATCCGAGGTTGAAGATGTTGCAGTCAAGACTGGTAGTGGGGATAAGGCAAGTGGTGGTGACGAGGTGGCCACGGAGTAGCTGGTGATCTGGGGGCGTGAAGGATATTAAAGATAAGTCCCGAGCCCCCTTTTTTATTCATCGTTTTTGATTTAGTTGTAACTTGAACAACTTCTTTTCCTGTTCGGATAGGATAGGGTTTATATTGATAAGCATTAGGAATCTACTGATCTTTGACGACAATTCATAAGTACTTCTTAAGTTCATTCTAGAAGTCCTGCAACAAACATTAGGATAATCTTTGAGGATTCTTAAATAGATACGCGATCCTTAGGATCTTGGGGAAAATCTCAAAAACAGCTTTGATTGATCATAAAGATCCTGGAGAAAATCCCAAAAACAATTTTGACCTTAAAGATCCTGGGGAAAATCCCAAAACAATTTTGGTCCTAAAGATCCTAGGGAAATCCGGAAAATAGCTTTGATCTTGAGTTAACAACTAAATGTTAAATACTTGGGATAAGCCAATCGTGAGTGATATGAAAATGACAAAACCTCGTGTAAATACTTGGGACAAGCCATGGTTGTCTAACATGTTCATGTTATTCATTGATAATATAATTGATGATCCATCATGTAACCAACAACAACGAAATTGTCAGCCACCATTAAGATGAATTGGTCCTGCCATCTTGAATTACACGTGGACAACATGCCCTACTGGCAAGATGTTTAATCCCAATTCGTAGAAAGGTGAAAACCTTTAAACCTTTGAGGGATTTATAGCTTAAACTTAGAGAGGTGGCCAAACCCCTAGGAATGCATTTACTTCTTAGTCGGGATCCTGATTCAAAACACTTGAACCTTTGTGAGGGTGGGTGTTAGCTCGGCTAACACCCCTCGATGCTTAAGTTAGTAATGGTTTTCAAAAATAATAATAAGAACTCCAATAATTGAAATACTAAAGTTAGAATACATATCATACCGAGTTAGAAATAAAATTCTAACTTACACGAAGTAGAGTTTAAGGTGAACAGCATCCCAGGATCTTGGCAGAATCCTGCCATCCATAACAGATAGCTGATATGCTTCTTTTCCCTCTACAGCTTCTATCTTGTATGGCCCTTCCCATTTAGGTGCTAATTTTCCATCCTTGGGATCCGTTGTATTCTGTAATGTCTTTCTTAGTACCAAATCTCCCACTTGAAATATTCTGACCCTGACGTTCTTGTTGTAGATTCTTTGTTGATATGTTGCCATATGAATCCTCATGGAATCCCTGAGTTCATCTACTGTGTCAAGATCATCGGCAAGATCCCGATTGTTGGTTTGAGGATTCTGGAAGCAGGATCTTGCAGTAGGGATCACCATTTTAGTCGGAATAATTGCCTCGGTCCCAAATATAAAGAGAAAGGAGTTTTCCTCGTTGCATTCTTTGATGTGGTTCGATCTTCCCATAACACAATCGGTAGTTCTTCGGCCCATTTTCCTTTCTTTGTCCCCAACTTCTTCTTTAAATTGTTGATGATGATCTTGTTTGAAGATTCTTCTTGTCCATTGGCTTAAGGGTGTACTGGAGTGGAAGCGATCATCTTGATACCCCATGCAGCACAAAAGTCAGTGGTTCTTTTGCCAATTATTTGAGACGCATTATCACAGATTATCTCGGCTGTTATTCCGAAGCATGTCAGGATATTCCGTTTGATGAAGGATATCACCTCTTGCTCTCTCACTTGTTCAAAGGCATCTACTTCATTCCATTTGGAAAAGTAGTCTATCATTGCTAGCATGAAAACTTTTCCTCCTGGGGCTGTTTGTAATTTACCCACGATATCCATCCCCCATTTCATGAAAGGCCATGGAGATACGATTTAATGTATAGGCTCAGGCGGTTGATGAAGAATGTTACTATGTCTTTGACAGGCATCACACTTTTGAGAATAGATTAATGCATCCTTCCTCATGGTTGGCCAATAATAATCAGTCCTAAGGATCTTGGAGAACAAGGATGGGCCTCAAGTGTGATTCCCGTAGACTTCGTGGATATTTTCTAGGACTTCTTGTATTTCAGGATCCTCCAGGCATCTCAAGTATGAACCTGCCAGGGATTTCTAATAGAGAATATCGTTTAAAATAATGAATCGAGATACCTTCATACGAAAGGCTTTTGGATTCTCATCCTTAGGAATCTCGTTGTGTTGCAAATATTTCTTGATAGGTTGGACCCAGGATTCCTAATTAATTTGAGAATCCTAATCGAAAGCATCTTCAGCGGCTGTTACTTAATTGACTTGAGGATCTTGCTTGGCAGCTTCTCTTATTATTTCCTTTTCATCGAGTGAAGGCATATCTGTGGCTGGATTCAGGATATGTATGATCAGAATTTTTATTTTTGTCGGGATCTTAAAAGCATATCCAAGATTGGCCAAAGCATCTTCCTTAGCATTTTCCTCCCTAGGTATCTGTTTAATGATAAAGGAATCAAATTTCTTTGCCAGCTTTTTAACTATCTGATGATACTCTGTAACGCCCGCTAAATTTTTCGGTTTAAAGATTTCCTGCATGTAAAGTATGTATAATTCTCGGGATTTAACCGACGTTTCTCGTAAGCCTTTACGTCCTGGTACGTTAAACCATCTAACCTTTCTTCCATAATGCCTTATACTTCAATTTGGAGGGACTTGGATGTAACTTCTTTTATTATAATTATAAAACAAAACAAATCCTAACCCTAACCCTACCTGCTGCGATCGGCCAGAAGACCAGCCCCCCCTTCTTTGCTTCGACTTTTTGAGTGATTCCAAGGCATTTAGAAGTAGTTCAAGGTATGTACTACAATCCCCAACACTTTTTTCGTTCACCCCTAATCATTTCGATGCTCAATTTTGCCGATTCTTTTCGTTGGACAGATTTCGGCCAAGGTGCAATTGACCCGCTTCCCGTGAATAAAAATTAGAGTTTTCTGGTGTAGAAAGATTCCCAGGTATGGCATTTACATCATATTAAAATTTTTTGGCCATTGGAGGTGTTTAGGTCGGTCAATCGATTTTAGTTCGAAAACTAGGGTTTTTTCGGGTGTAGAATCGTCAATTGTTGAGTTTGATGCGTTAATCGATTGAATGACCAACCGAATCACTTTGCATAGCCCTAGGGGGGGTTTAAGGGCTGTGGGAAAATTATTTCTTTGGTACTCGGGGCTGATTAGGTTGGTGATTAGTCAATCGAGTCGGTTGTGCGCGAATTGTTGTTTAAACATTATAGTGAGTGTTGTAAAAAGGAACCGTCGACCCTATCAACTCGGGTGACATAATTATGATGTATGAAAAGGTTAAGATGGGAATTTGGTCCATTTGGGGCTGATTTGTTTGGCAATTGGTTTTAAGAGTTAATATGCGCGTATTCGACTCGATTTGCATACTGACGGGTGAGTTGTGCATCATGGTTAGCCCCGACCATGATCGTAGGTTGTATTTGGTTAATTGAAGGGTTTTAGGGGCTGAGGTAAAGTAAATGAGTGTGGGTTGGGCCTCGGGCCAAATTTTTGGGCTTGAGCGGCCCGTTAGGCAAGTGTGTTCTTACGGTCTAGTTTAGTAACGCGTTGTGTACAATTTACAGGCCCTTACTTGTGAGTGTGCACTTAGAGATTTCCTAGCTTGTTGCTGGTGTTTGGTTGATTTCAGGTGAGTTCATGATGCCCTTTTTACTCTTTTAAATTTTGGGCTAGCATGCACACCTAAGTGTTTTTCTTACTTGATGAAATGTTTTAAACGATTTTATATAGGCTTGCTTGTATATGGTAAGCCTTGGGATGTTAAAAATATATATATATATACATTATTGTTTGGCCTATATTTGGCGATGTTGTAGTCGTTTCGACTACTGATGTTGCGTATGCCTACTTTGTGTTTGCATGCGTTGATGTTACGTGTTTGGGTTCTATGTTTGCTCGACCCTGATGTTATACGTGGATGTTATATATATATATATTGTTATATATATAGGGATGTACTTGAATGGATGCTTAAGCACACGTTATTATTAATGCCGTTAATAATAGAATTGCTTCAAAACAGAACACAAAGGACTGCTTCAAAACATACGTTATTATTAACGCCGGGTGCTTAAGCACTATGCTTACAATACTCGTCTAATACACCAATGATACTAGACGGCCAAAACCACAAAGGACTGCTTCAAAAACACATGTTATTATTAACGCTGGGTGCTTAAGCACTATGCTTACAATACTCGTCTAATACACCAATGATACTAGACGGCCAAAACCACCAACTGAACCAACCTCCTAAACCATATACAAAGAGATCTATATATAAGGTAGCCAACATACTAGCCCAACAAAAGCCCAAAGCCCACCGAGAACCATAAGGATCTCGGTTTACATAATACACCTCAAACTAAGCCCAAAGTACAAGCATAAACCACAAAATATAGCCCAACATTCTCCCCCTTGGTTTATTGCTTGATCACAACTGCTTCAGCTGTAGACGATCAGCGTGCTTCTATACCTTCATTTAGACCTTTCGGTGTATATACTGTGCTCCTAAATAGGCACTTGGAAGTTGAGTGTCTTATTTAGGGCCTTTATTAAAACCTGGCTAGTAATCCAGCACAGGTCATGCTACTACCCATATGAAGTAGATGAACATGACTTTTGTCATAATGAATAGCAGCAAGTGTTAGGCTTGATTGACTTAGAAAAGTCAAACACGATGTATCTTTGGTAGAACCAACAAGTCCTCGGTCAAGGTTTGACCGAGAATGCTTCAAAACCTCTCCAACATGAAGATCTCTCTGATTGATCAAAAGAATCTGATCAGTCCATGCCGGGAACCTCATAGCAGTACTCATCATCTTCATCATACCACAATCACCATTTATGACCAAACCTGTAACTACAATCAATGACTAACCCGATAATTAGTAACTTCAACAGAGAACAAACAAACCTTCTGAATAATTAATCGATAAAATCTAATAACCACCGAAAACCCTTCAACCATAATAAATTTACTTACCTTTTAAAGATGTCTACTTGAAAGAACAAGAAGACAGGAAATGATGTATGGCGGCAAGTAGGTGAAAGATATGATGGTTATAATGAGAGAAGATTTTGGAAGATTATAGAGGTTGTGAATTTCAAGAATAATCAATAAGTAGTAATGAGTGCCTTTAAACTACCTGGTCACATCAAACTTGACCGAGAACACTTAATTACCGAAAACATATGGTCGAGAACCAAGTACTGAAAGTAGGGAACTCACAAAATTGAGTTTTCTGGGCCAAAATGATCTGGCCGAGAACAAAGAGGAGCCGAGAACACCATTAACACAAACAATTTGGGCCAGAGCTGACAGGACCGAGAACACAGAGCTTATGGACACACTTTGCCTAACTGAATGGCCCATGACATTTTGCAACCGTCAAATAAAAATTAGATCCCGATTCATGTGAAAACGATTTCTTAAGACATTTGTTTCGACACGAGTAAACATGAGGTAAATATTTAAAAATTAAAAAATTAAAAATAAAATATAATTAGAATAAAAACTAAGCAAAAACAAAAATGATTTACCTATCTGGCTTTCAGTAGAATTAACATATTTTGGGATCAAATTTCAACTATTTCAAAACAAACAATGCCTTTTTATGAAAAGATCCGAACATGAAATCATATTGATTAAAATACTTTCACAATGATTCATTTCAACATTATTGTGACATAGTGAGAAGGTTGATAGCAGGTAATTTTCATGATTTTCATTTCGCCAGTGATATGATTAGATTTAATTAGGCATAAAGCTTACATGGACATCACTTATGGACCTATGATGCCCCTTATCTATTCTCAAGGCGTATTTGGCTTTCCCAGATCACCCCAATTTGACTCCAACCCCCTAGTACTTGATCAAAATACTTTTCTCTATACAAAATGATTTTTAGCTTTATGGTTGAACGTTGGACTTACATACCATTCGGACTTACAAGCCTTACATTCAGGATGTTTAGGACTTATTTATATGCCCCACCCCTGTAGTTCCCTGGGAACCCTTTAAGCTTTTGGAAAACAATTTGAATGACAATAATTTTCATATATATATATATATATATATATATATAAATATTATATAATTTTTTTAATTCAAATGAAATATAATATTTTTGGCGATAAAGACACTAACGGGCTCGAGTATGACTAGGTAATTGCTTTTCTGCCTATCATTCGGAGAGATGTATCTAGGGACATGCAAACATCTTCAAAATGACTCTCCACAATAAGTTTAGCAGATTTAGTTTATATCACTTCAAACTTTTAGTTATCATGGAAAGTTACCATACACATCAATGACTTATCAAAAGCCTTTTTAGCCTAATAACTTCACACGTTAGGCACACAAAATCAATTTATCTATCATTTCTCAAAGGTTGGATCAATTTTCATTTGAAAATATTTTAAGCTTCTAAAAAGCTTTTAGCTGAATAATAATATCACTTCCCAGATGATAACCCCGAAGACAATTTAAACTCAATCACCCCAGTTACCTTCACTTTTCAGGTGAATGGCTATCCTATGTGTCTACAGGTAGACGATAGGACCAAACACATAATAAAATGTGTCTCTCAAACTTTAGGCGGCCAACATAACTTTCAGTGAGAGAACTCAAAGCGATAGTTGAACCAAAAATATTTAAAATTTTTTATGTATGTTCAGTCGCCCCGGTCACTTTCAGTCCTAAGGTTAATGGCTATCCCGTGAGTCAAAAATTGATGACGAGACAAAACATATGAAATATGTCCGTTGAGCTTGAGTAGCCGGCATGATTTTGAGCAAATGAACAATTTTTTTTTTAATATTAATTAGACACACACAAACACACACACACACTCTTTTTGTATTTTTCCTTTTTTTCCCCCTAAATTTGTACAGAAATTATGACACGAAGAAAAATATATGTACACAATTTAAACCTCAAAAATACTCAGTCATCAAAACGCAACATCTTAAGAAATCTCACAAGCACATTAAATCTGGCTATTCCGACCGGTTTTGTAAATAGGTCCACCACATTATTATCAGTGTGGACCTGTTCAAGATGAATCAGTTTTCGGTCGTAACAATCACGAATAAAATGGACTTTGATGTCAATGTGCTTGGTTTTGGAGTGCTGAACGGGATTTTTAACCATTGCAATAGCAGCATCATTATCACAAAAAATGGGAGTGTTAAGAAATTCCAAGCCGTAGTCCAGCAATTGATGTTGCATCCAAATAACCTGTGAACAGCAAGCTGACGCAGCAACATACTCCGCCTCGGTAGTCGAAGTAGACACCGTTTGTTGTTTCTTGCACTGCCATGAAATGAGATGATCTCCTAAAAACTGGCAGCCAGAAGATGTGGATTTCCTGTCAATGTCATCTCCACCGTAATTGCTATCAGCAAAAGCATAAAGATCAAATTCTGAGTTTTTGGGATACCAAAGACCTAACTTCGGTTGTCCCTTCAGATATCTAAAAATGCGTTTAATAGCAATTAAATGAGAGAGTTTAGGATTAGCCTGGAAATGAGCACATTGACAGACTGCAAACATGATGTCGGGACGACTGGCGGTGAGATACATCAGAGATCTGATCATCGATCGATAATACGTTTGATCTACGGGACTCACTTTAGGATCAGTAGACAGAAAAGGCCTTTCTGCCATTGGAGTGGCGGTACTCTTGGAATCTAGAAATTCAAATTTTGCAAGCATATCTTCAACGTACTTTCCTTGATGCAGCAAAATTCCCGTCGAGCTCTGACGAACCTGCAATCCTAGAAATGTTATCATCTCTCCAAACGAGATCATCTCGAATCTCTTATTCATAATCTCTTCAAATTCTGAACACAGCTCAGCACTAGTAGACCCGAAGATAATATCATCCACATCAATTTGAACCAGAATCAAATCTTTCCCGACGGTTTTAAGGAACAGAGTTTGATCAATGGTCCCCTTGTATAGCCATGACTCAGAAGATGTGCCGTCAACGTAGCATACCACGCCCGAGGAGCTTGGTGAAGGCCGTATAATGCTTTATCCAATTTGTCGACATGATTAGGATTCTTAGAGTCTACAAACCCCTGTGGCTGATCCACGTAAATCTCTTCCTTAACTTCGCCATACAGAAACGCGGTCTTAACATCCATCTGATATACCGTGAAACCCATGAAGGACGCATAAGCCAGAAAAATCCGAATGGCCTCAAGTCTAGCTACAGGAGCATATACTTCGGTGTAGTAAAAACCTTCAACCTGACGAAAACCACGAACAACTAACCGTGCCTTGTTTCTAACAACAACTCCCGTGTCATCTTGCTTGTTTGGAAAATCCATCTCGTATCTAATGCTTTCTTTCCCTTTGGCAGTTCAACTAACCTCCACACTTTCAAGTTATCAAACTGATTCAACTCTTCGTGCATGGCATCCACCCAACTTGGTTCTAGAAGAGCCATTTCCACCGACTTCGGCTCAATCTGAGAAATGAAACAAGAAAACAAACAACTGTTTATGTGTCCTGTCTGACTTATGGTGGACACACCTGTTTCAAGAGGGCCGATAACATTCTCAATAGGATGATTTCGTTGAGTTCTTGTCGGAATCGGCTGTTCGGGAACATCTCCAGTAGGAGATAAGTTTGATAAATTTTCATCAACTTCAGTGAGGGGATTCTTCCATCCAGAAGCCGCTGTACTGTGTGAGTACGAAGTGCTGGCAACGTATTCATTTGGAATGACATCGGGAAACAAGGTGCTCCCGAAGATTTGACGAATAGGACTCTCCCCCTCAACTGTTGAAGCATTTTCTGAAGAGTTTGGAGAAAACACAGTTTCCGTAACTTCTTTCGGCTGACTGACGAATGCAGGTGGGTTGTCATCAAGTGGTTCCATGACATTATCATCCAAAAGAGGAGAGATGTGAGATACTGCATGTGGGTCTTCTTTCTCAGTATCTGCTGTAGCACCACCTGAAGTTTCTGTGTAGATGACCGGAAACACGTTGAACGGTTTGAAGAGTTCATTGTAATCGAATAACCAGTCCGGACCAACACGAGCATCAGTCTCGTTTTCTTCCAACCAACGAACATCATAGGATTCTAGAATCTGTTTAGTTGACTTATTGTAGACTCTGTAGGCGGTGTGACTAGCATACCTACCAAAATAACAATCATCAGCTTTGCTCCCAAACTTCGGAGTAGACTCGAGATTCGGTAGAGTACACGAACAACCAAAAGCTCTGAAGTGTGCAACAGTAGGCTTGTGACCATATACGATCTCATATGGAGTTTTCATTTTTTGATTTGTTAATTATCACCCGATTCTGAAGATAACAGGCCATGTTGATAGCTTCTGCCCAGAAGAATAATGGCAGTTTAGAATCACACAGCATGGTCCTTGCCGCCTCGATAAGAGTCCTGTTTCTCCTTTCAGCCACACCATTCTGCTGTGGTGTCTGAGCTGAACTGTATTGATGGAGCACCCCCCTTTCTGAGCAAAAATAATTCAATAAGGCATTCTTGAATTCCGTACCATTGTCACAATGAATTCCTTTCAGTTTCAGATTCAGCTGATTTTCCATAAGCACCACAAATCTCTTGATCAGTTCTGCAGTTTCACTCTTATTTGAAAAGAAAAACACCCAAGTAAATCGTGAGTAGTCATCAGTAATAACGAGACAATAAGAGCTGCGAGAAAGACTCTAAACATGAACCGGACCAAAAAGGTCCATATGCAATAGTTGAAAAACTGATTAAATGGTATTAATCAATTTTGGCTTAAGAGTTTTTCGATGATGTTTACCCAAAGCACAAGCCACACATTTTTCAATAGTAACAAAATCTTTAACGGGTAATCCACATACTAAATCATTTTTAGCAAGACGATTAAGATTTTTCATATTAGCATGACCAAGACGACGATGCCAAAGCATGGCATTATGTTCAGACACTTTTGAAAACAAACAGGTTATGTCATCAGGAACATTTTTGTTCATGTCGATCATGTAAGCATTATCTTTTCTTTATGATCAAACAAGAATCCAGTCTTCTGGTATAATGATACCAGGTTTCAAAATCAAGCACTCTTTCTTAGTAAAATGAGTTGAAAACCCTTTATCATAGATTTGTGACATGCTCAACAAACTGTGCTTCAGCTCTGGAACAAAATTAACATTTTCGAATTTTAGAACACCGTTACTTACGGTACCCTTCTGCGTGATCTTCCCTTTTTTTCCACCCGCAAAGGACACATACCCACCATTAAAAATTTGAATGTCGTGTAGCTGGGAAATGTCTCCTGTCATGTAACTGGAACAACCACTATCAACATACCAAGGTCTGATGATATTCCTCCATAGCTGCTCCTGCATGAAGTGCAGGATTAATTAGACTTTGGCACCCAGTCCATAGTAACCCTGGGTACGCCTGACTCATCTACACTCGTTACGGGCTGCCATGACATATCTTCTCGATTATCTAAAATGGAAGAAGAAACCTTCTTTACCGGAGACTTAGGCATCCAGTTATGTTTACCATTGTAAGATTTACTGTTGTTTGTACGAATGGATGGTTCAGTCTCTGGTTTGTGTGTAGAGGGAACATATGAATTTGTTCTCCCGACAGGCCGTGATTTAGAAATCGAGTTAGTTTTTGAAGTCGAATCATGGTTTCTATCACTTCTACTAAACATGCTAGGCTTGGTCTGATGAGGACAAAACCGACCAGATTTGTTCTTGTTCCAATCACCGTTTGAGGGATTTTCCTTATGATGCCCGAAATTTCGTCGATAGGTATCACGAGGCATATTCCTCTGATAAAATCCATATTAAGGAACACATGGACGATGTGGACAGTTTCTAGTAATATGACCAGGAATCTCACAATTATAACAAGTTTTACGTTTTATATAAAAATCATTGTGGTGAACCTTTTGTCTTGACCTATTGTGTGGGTCAGGTCGCTTAGCTTGATGTTTACCATTAGACCTGTTGTTCGGTTCGACACCCTTTTGTTCATTTGAGCATCCTTCTTTAATGAACTTGGGTGGTGGGTAGTTTTTAGCAAATGTTTTATTTTTATTTTTCTTATTAAAAACCACATCATTAGATTTCACAGTTTTAACAGAATTAACCACACAATTGTCTTCGCTCTTAAAACCAGATCCCACACAAACAGTCGAACTAACATAATTCAAAACAGACAGTTTTAAAGAAACATCAGAATTAATGTCTTTATTAGACGAAACATAAGAGTTATCATCCTCATCAGTCCATTCCTTAACAATTACTTTCTCTGCACATGAAGCAAACACGTTAGAATCATTCACTCCTGAAATGGATACATTTGTATTCACAGGATCAGACTTGTCATTCTTATCTTGTTTACCGTACTTCATTCCCTGTACCTTTTCTTCCTTTTCTTTGGTGACAGGAAGTCGAACATAGTTGTCATTGTAAGGTGGGGGTACCCGACTATATCCTATGCCCTCACCTTCGTTTTCCTTCCACCATAACTGATTATCAATCATTGAACTAACTACTTTACTAGAACCCTCGAATTTTTTGAAATCAAGTTCAGCTCTTTCAAATTTAGCATTTAAATTCAAAATCTCCATTTTGGAGGCTTCCAGTTTAGCGGTTAATTCAGCAATTTCCTCCTTGGCATCTAGGTGGTGACAACACTTTATGCTGAATTCAGATTTAAGCTTAGAAAAATCCTTTTGATTTGCTTCTATTTTATATAAGAAAGCTTTTTCAGTTTTCTTAAGTTTAAAATTTTCAGATTTCACTCTTTCCATGTCTCTAATCAAGTTATCATTGTAGAGTCTATATAAATTAATTTTATCAACATAATCTTGAGAACATGGTTGAAAGCTTACCTTAGATGAGCTGGGAGGAGTGAAGGCCATGAATGCGAATTGGAGTTCCTTGATTTGCTCCTCAGCAGCATTTTCTTCCTCAACATTCTCAACGTGAGCATAATTGGCGGTCTGATTGCCAATGTTGAGAGCAGCCATCTGATCATCCCAAGAAAATTGTTGAGCAACCAAACCACTTTCACCATTTCCCGAACTATCCCCAACTTCTCCTCTAGCATTTCCCACTGGAACCAGCGCCCTTTCCATGTTTCCTTCCTTTGCTGGGTTGGTACATTCACGAGCAAAGTGACCCGGCTCGTGACAGTTGTAGCATCTCAGAGTGTCCTTGTTAAAACCCACCTTCTGATTATTTGGCATATTCCAATTGTTCCTTCCCGTTCTCTTAGTGAATTTCTTGGCCCGAAACACTGCCATGGCGATTTGCCAAGAGATATCCATTTCTTCAACATCATCTGGATGGATTTGATCAAGCTCAGTAGCAACTACGGGTTCAACCAGATCACCAGCTAGAAATGCATTGTAGCAGTTCATGAACCCCGCCATTTGAGCTATGTTCTCTTGAGTTTCTTTCGGGATAGAGGGAATCTGACTGGAGTTCTGACCAGGAGCAACGCCAGATGACAAAGGCTTACCATTATCACCCGGAGATTGAGCAGATTTAGTGAAAAATACTGGAGCTGGTTGAGGTGGGATGGAAGAGGATTTGCCCTCAGTGGACGTAAACATTTTGAAGTTTCCTTGAGGTGGAAGTTACTGAGTGGCCTTAAACATTAAGAAGCTGTCTTGTGAGATGAGGGCATTGTTGGAAGCAACGTTGTACCTAGCTGCACTGTAGGAGTTTGCATGGTTTATTGCACATTGCTTGTCATCCATGACACATGCCTTAATAGTAGCCATCATCTCAGAAATTGACATTCTGTTGAGATCTTTTGTCTTCTTGATAACAGCAACATTCATATCCCAACTTTTGGGCAGTGAGTTCACCAACTTGTTGTTTATTTCAGAAGTTGCCTGATAGATGCTTGCAGATCTCATCTCAGTCACAAGAGCAATGAACCTTTGAAGTTGAGTTTCCAACGACTCTCCCAAAACATGATTAAACATATTGAATTTCTGTCGCAGCAGGTCTTGGCGACTTTTCTTCATGTCTTCATTTCCTTCATACACCTCAATTAACGCCTCCCACAACTCCTTAGCAGATTGAAGTTCTCTAAAACCCAGAGCAATCTCAGGTGAGAGTGCCATAGTTAAGGTTGAGAGATACTTTTCATCCTCTTCAATTTTAGCAAGATCATCATCATCGTACATAGCAATAGGCTTCACAACAACTTCAGTTGAGTTCTCACGTTGATACGTGATGATTTAGGGTCCCCCAACTATGCTTCTCCAGATTTTTGCATCTTTCATCTTAACATACTTCTCGAATCGAAATTTCCACTTGCTGAACCCCTCATGAGACAGTAGACGAGGCACACGAGTGGTGGTCCCCACTATTCAGTCTAGTTCTTGATGAAGTGAAGCATTTGATGACACATTACTGTTAGTTAATTGTTCCACTTTAGTTAATCAGTCCAAAAGTATTTTTAAGTCCAGAAACACTCTAAAGTCCAATACACAAAGCCCAAATCGGATTGATCATGCCCAACTAAGTTCACAATTTTCTTTGATCGAAAACAAACTTTGACCGAGAACTGAGTGTGTTGACAGAGAACCAAAGTTATTGACTGAGAACTACGAGTGTTGACCGAGAACAACGAATCTTGACCGAGAAACTAGAATCTTGACCGAGAACCACCGAGAACACTATTCCTTGGCCGAAAACACTGATTTTAAGCCGAAAACCCTTGTTTAAAGGCCGAGAACTATTAAGTGTAGCCGAGAACACCCAAATCTACCTGAGAACTGTATTTATTGATTAAGATTTGCAACTAACTGTATCCCGTGAATTATGGGATTCAAATTTGTTTCCAAATTGACCAAATCTTTAACCAAGAATAAACCCTCTTCTTCTTCTCCGATTAATAACTCGCTGGAAAACAACGAAACCACCAAACGATTAGATCTTGAATCCCTTGTTATCACAATAATGAGCCTGAATAGGCTAAGGCTCTGATACCAATTGTAAGTCCCGTGGAGGATCTTTCAATATGATATCAATTGATCTTGATGTTGGTGCGGAAATCCAACACAATATGATTCAATAACAAATATCAAGAAGACACAGAACACAAAGGACTGCTTCAAAACACACGTTATTATTAACGTCGGGTGCTTAAGCACTATGCTTACAATACTCGTCTAATACACCAATGATACTAGACGGCCAAAACCACCGACTGAACCAACCTCCTAAACCCTATACAAAGAGATCTATATATAAGGTAGCCAACATACTAGCCCAACAAAAGCCCAAAGCCTAACGAGAACCATAAAGATCTCGGTTTACATAATACACCTCAAACAAAGCCCAAAGTACAAGCATAAACCACAAAATATAGCCCAACAGGTTTTTGCACAAACATCTTCTTAGTTATGTCTAGCATAACATACTTTAAAATAATGTGCATTGGTGTTCGTTTGATTGGTCAACTAGTTGTAGATTGAAAGTTGGTATTCGGTTGTCTAGAATAGTGAATTGTTGCGTTTAACGCGAGTGTTGAAGTAATTAAGGACCAATTCAGTTCGGGTGACTTTAGTTCGGTTTACGGGCTGTTGGAAAATTATTTTTATAAGTATTGGGGCTGAATTGGTTGTCGGTTACTCAAACAGGTCGGTACAACGCGTATTCACATTTATTGAGTAGTTGGTGCGTTGTGCTTGCGAGTTACCGACCCATTTAACTCGTGTAGCATCGTGTGGATGGGGCTGAGTTGGATGTCAATTGTCTAAACAACTCTTAAACGCGCATATTAGTCTCACCTAGTGCTTCCGGGGGTAATTTGGGAATTCTCTACTCTCGGGTTTCCGTAAGGGTGGTTTTGTTTAATACAAGGCACCGGGGGCTGTTTTAAATGAATTTGGCAAGGTCAAGGCCTTAGGTAGATTAAACCATGTTAGAACGCCTCGTAGGATAAACGAGTCGATTCGGTACCGTTAGTAATTATTGTTCGTAATCCGGCAGGCTTTTGAGTTATGGGATTACTTATGGGTCAGGTGAGTTCATGATGCCCCTTCTTACATTTTTACATTTTGGGCTAGCATACACACCATATTACAACTATACCCGATTTTACTCGTTTAAACTAATTGGATGGTATTACCTGGCCTTACTTGTGTTTGTGGGTTCATGAAAATGTGTGTGAATTATATTCTATGCCTTTGGATATTTGAGACTCGTTTATGGTCATATATTCCTTAAGGTTATATATGTCACTTATGGCCTAGGCTCAATGATATAGGCTTACTTGTGTCATAGCATGTCTTGAGATGATATTTATGTATGTATACGCATGTGTTACTTTGTGACCATAGGCTTATTTCATTATATTGTATTCTGGAATGATATATATACTTATATATATATATATATATATATATATATACACGTATGTTTATACATGCGTTACTTTATGGCCAATAATTGGTGATGTTAATTAGTCGTTACTAAGGATGTTTGCTTATGCCTACTTTGTGTTTGCATACGGATGGATGGTGATCTTGGCTGGGCCAAACTATACTACTCAGGTTCTAAAATCCTGTGGCGGGCCCTGGAAAGCCCGTAAGGAGGGAGGCTCGTGTGGCATGATCACCATCGGATGAAATGATATGTGTTTGGATTGTACGTGTGCTCGAACCTGATGTTATTAATTGGATATAAGTGTTTGGGTTGTACGTGTGCTCGACCCTGATGTTATTACTTGGATGTTATGCATAGGGATATAATTATATAGATATATAAGTATGGCTACTTATTGTTTATTATGGCCTAACTGTCCAGATCCCGTTTTTGTATTTAAACTCTTGGAATGATTAATTTAAATGTTAATTATTAAAACTTGAACTCACTCAGCTGAAGCTGACTTTGTGTGTATGTTAGTGTGAGTTTCAGGTTAGGAGGAGGATGCTTACCGCTTGGACGTGCTCAAGGCTACTTGGACGGTTGAAGGTATATCTAGTCGGAAAGTTTCAATAATGAACATTGTCCTTTTCAATTATTACTAAATACATTAAATTTTGTTTTGGGCATCATTCCCCCTTTTAGGGAACTTGTTTTAGTACTTGTGATTTTCCGCTGTTTATTACTCTGAAATGATTTAACAAGATGAATTTGTTTAACTTTAAAATTTTGAGAATTTTTGGATATGATGACCAACTGTAGGATTCCCGGGATTCGGGGTCTTACATCCACTTGTCATTCTATTTCTGTACTACCACCACGTTAGCTAACCATCTCGGGAACTTGACTTCCCTGATCATATTAGCTTTCAACAACCTCTCAATCTCTTCTTGTATAATGACATTTCTTTCTGGGGCGACCTTCCATCTCTTTTGTTTGATTGACCTGAAACTTTTGTCCAAACCCAATTTATGAGTAATCATGCCCAACAGTTGCATCACCATGGAGTTTATATACGGAAATGGGAAAGGATCTTTAGGGCAAGCCTTGTTGAGGTCTGTGTAGTCGACATAGACTCTCCACTTGCCATTCTTCTTCTATACTACCTCCACGTTAGCTAACCATCTCGGGAACTTAACTTCCCTGATCATTTTAGCTTTCAACAGCCTATCAACCTCCTCTTGTATAATGACATTTCTTTTGGGAGCGAACTTCCTTCTCTTTTGTTGGATTGGCCAGAAACTATTGTCTAAACCCATTAGGAGTAATAATATTTTTGGAAATACCTGTCATGTCCTTGTGTTTCCATGTAAAGGTAGAGATCCTACTTCTAAGGAACTTGACCAACTGATCTTTGATTTCTTTGCAGATCCCGGTCCCTATCAACACTTTGACGTCGGAATCCTGATCATCTAATTGTACTTCTTTGACTTATTTCTCAGCTGCTTCCAAGACATCTAGTGCTTTGTTCTTTGATTGCTATGCTTGAGTTGATTTAGCCGTTGGTTTCATCGACGAGGCATAACAGTCTTTAGCTTCTTTTTTATCATTTTGAATCTTGACGATTCCCTAAGGCGTCTGTATCTTGATGCACTTGTGATAGGTTGAGGGAACCGTTTTCATCTCGTGGATCCAGGGTCTGCCTAAAATAACATTGAAAGAAGTCAATGCATCAATAACACAGAATTTATGGATAGAGTTTACTCCCTCAATATAAACTGGAAGCTTGATCTCCCCCACTTCACTCTTGGCTTCTCCACTAAATCCCCACCAGAAGACTTTGTCATGATCTCGGATCTAGAATCAGCATCCTCTTCAGGGTGTCCAACTAGATGATATTCACCGAACTTCCATTATCCACCAAGATCCTGCGTACAAAACAATTAGACATGTAAAGGGTTATGACCAAACCATCATGGTGAGAATCCTGAATATTGTTTATGTCCTCATAATCGAATGTGACTTCGCATTCTCTGGGCATGTTCATCATCTTAGTTGGTCCCTCAGGCTTTTCTGCTTTAGCTACTTTGGCGCTCCTTCTAGCTGCTATGTAGGATGTGCCACATATATCTGATCCTCCCGAGATAATATTCACGATCATAGCGCCCGATGGTGATTTCGCCCTTTTGGGATCTTTCTCAGGATCCCCGTTTTGATTCTTCTTTCCCAGCAACTCTTTTAAGTGACCTTTGCTGAGTAGATAGTTATTCTCCTTCCTTAGAGCAATACAGTCTTCGGTCATGTAACCGAAATCTTCATGAAAAGCGCACCATTTGGACTTGTCCTTCCAGGCACCATTTTTCTCGTTCTTTCGTGGCCATCTTGCCTATTCACCTAGATCTTGCATAGCGCACATTAATCCAGGAATATCAACTTAAAAACAATAATCATGTAACTTAGGATAAGGTTCATCATCGTCATCATCATTTACTGTTGGTACATGTGTGTCAGTAGTTCATAGTCTAGCATTTGTAATTGAGTCTGTAATGTAATTATGCTTATGATTATATTTATGTTTTTGTACGTGCGAAGTTGTCAACAAGTTCGCTCAGGCGAACTTGTTGAACCAGCGAAGTTATTGACAACTTTGCCTATGGCGAAGTTGTCGTGTATATAAACTGTTCAGCGGAACAGTTTCGAGAGTTGGTTTTTTAGGTTTTCGTTTCAGTTGTTCAGTGAACGAGTTACGTGTCAGTGTCTGTAATAGTGACCTCGAGTCACGTGTTCGGTTATCAATATAACGTGTGCTTTCATTGTTCGTGTGTTTGTTTAAACATATTCTGCACTCGTATCTAACTACGCAGGGATTCCGCACCTGCGCAGATAGCGACATCCCGTGTTTGTGAAGAGAGAAGGATGTGACTTCCTGCTGGTTCAAGTCTACGTGGATGATATCATTTTTGCTGCATCAAGAGTATCCATGTGTCAGGATTTTGAGGCTGTCATGAAGAAACGATTCGAGATGAGTGCTATGGGTGAACTAACTTTCTTTCTAGGATTGCAGGTTGATCAGAAGAAGGACGGGATGTTCATTCATCAAACGAAGTACGTTCATGATGTGCTGAAGAGATTCAAGATGGAGGACAGTTCGCCATATGACACTCCAATCTGCGTCAATCACAAATTGGGCGCTGAATCAGATGGTGACGCAGATGTGGACCCAACTCTGTATCGGGCGATAATAGGTTCATTAATGTATTTAACTGCTTCTAGGCCTGATATAATGTTTGCTGTTTGTCTTTGTGCACGTTTTCAGGCAAATCCGAAGGAATCTCATTTGAAAGGTGCAAAGAGGATACTACGGTATCTCAAGGGCAAGCCGAAGCTAGGGTTGTGGTACCCAAAGGGAGGAGACATTGAACTGGTGGCATATACAGATTCTGATTATGGAGGATGCAATCAGAGTCGGAAGTCGACAACAGGAGGCTGTCAGTTTCTTGGAGGAAGATTAGTTTCCTGGCAGTGCAAGAAACAGACATCAGTTGCAATCTCAACATGTGAAGCTGAATACATGGCAGCATCCAACTGCTGTTCTCAGGTTTTGTGGATTCAGCAACAATTGCGCGACTATGGTCTGAATTTCTTACTCACTCCTATTTTAATTGATAACACTGCCGCCATCTCAGTAATTAACAATCCCGTGAAGCACAGTAAAACTAAGCATATTGACATTCGTCATCACTTCATACGGGATTGTGCTGAGAAGAAACTGATCAAGATCGAAAAGGTTGATACGTTGGAAAATTTTGCTGATCTGTTTACAAAAGCGTTTGAGAAATCCAGATTTCAAAACCTAATTGAGCTGAACGGGATGATCAATCCCGAGTAACCATGTCTTTGTATTTATTTAAAAAAAAAAAAAAAAAAAAAAAAAAAAAAAAAAACGTCACTATTGCTTAAAATTAGTCGGTTACCTCCGTTTGACGGACATATCCACGGATATGTTTTGGTCCTCGTTTCTACTTAGAAAATGAGGGTCGCCATTAACCAGATGACTGAAAGTGACCGGGGCAGTTATGATGTGTTTTCTTTAAGTCGCTGAAAATTAGTCGGTCATACATAGTTAGAAGGACACATACTGGTATGTGGTCGGTCCAGTTGATCCATTGGATCTTCAGGATTGCCGTTTACCTGAAGACTTTGACTTGATCGGGGTGACTGAAGTCAAAAGTTTTGTTAATGGGAAATGAAATTACTTTTCAAGTCTATCACTTCGTATGAAGTAAATGTGCTATGTTTAACAGAAAATAGATCCAACCTTGGAAAATGATATATATACTGATTGTGTGTGCTTAACTAGTGAAGTTATTAAGCTTAAAAGGCTTTAGAACAGTCATTGTATGTCATGGTAATTTTTATGGTGCGTAAAAGTGTATGTGATACTAACTTAAACTACTCGATTTTACGTGGAAACTCCTTAAGAGTGTTGAATGTCTTCATACATATCTTTCCGAATGATAGGCAGAAAAGCGACTACCCAGTCATACACGAGCCCGTGAGTGTTCTGATTCCCGTAAAGAAAGCATTTCAAGACACTGCAGTGATCCAGATTCGGGACTTGCAGTGGTTTAGTACTCCGAAGTCTATAAGTATGTATGGTGAAAAAAAAAAAAAAAAAAAAAAAAAAAATGTGTATATTTTCAGTACTTATGAGTCATAGTCACAATCAAGACTTCTCAATTCTGGAGTAAGAAAAGAACGGGAAGCAGACAACGAGTATCTACAAGTTAATCAGACACTATGGGTCGAAGTCAATTCGGGGTGACTTGGGTATAGCCAAATACGCTTTGAGAATAGATAGAAGGCTTCATTATCTTTGAGTTGTTGCCTACTTAAAATTTTGAGCTCAACTGAACCTTAATCCGTATCACAGAAACGATGAAAACCATTTAAGTTATTTACATGCCTACAACCTGTTTCTCTATGTCATAATACAGCTAAACACGGATCCAAGTGACAGTCACGTAGTTAGTATGATTCCTGTTAGGATCTTTTCTAAAAACGTAGTGGTCCCTGACTAGACTGAAATTTGATCCCTTATTTCGTTAAATTTTTATAAGTTTTTCTATTTTTGTAGTTATATTATTTTATAACTGGTTACTTGGACATGATCATTTTTGTTTAACTCTTTTTGGAAGCTTCTAATGTTAAGTGCAAGATTCTTCAAACTTAAAGGGTTTATTTTAAAATTACGGGCGAAGTTGTTGAATTCGGCGAAGTTGTGCTTAACTTCGCCAAGGCAAAGTTAAGCGTAACTTCGCCTGAACAAACTCTGCCCTATATAAAGACTTTGAAACAGTAACAGTTCATTATTCTCAACTTATTCCGGCGAATTTACAAATAATTCCGGCGAACTTGATTTCCTTTTCGATTTCGATCTTTGTTTCCAGTTTCTTGTGTTCATTGACGGTATGTGTTGTCAATATCATTCCCAAACATACTCGTTCGTTATAGTTTTACCCGGTTCGAGACCTCGGGTCGTCGAACCTTCAAAACCTAGTTTTTCAACCGTGTATTACGTGTTCATGGACGACCTTTTCGTCTCAAAACCATTAATATAAGATGTTCTCTACTCCTGGATCGTCAAATCGTTGCGAAAACATCGGATCTATGCCCTTTGAATCTGAACAGTCGCCGTTTCAGATTCAGGCGAAGTTAAGGTTTAGGCGAAGTTATCCACAACTTCGCCAAGAGATTAATTTCGCCTGTGGCGAAGTTATCCGTAACTTCGCCTTGAACTCAATTTCGCCTGTGGCGATGTTGTAATAAGGCGAAGTTATCATCAACTTCGCCTATACCAATTCACTTAACAGCTCTTAGACGAACTTACAGATGAAGCGAAGTTTTTCCCAACTTCGCCTCACCGTTAAGTTCGCCTATACAGGTTTACTCACAACTTCGCTCGTGGTACATAGCGAACTTGTGAGTTGCTTACACATTGTCTAACTTGTTTTGTTTTGTGCAGATATGGCTGCTATTGGCGGTGCTGGTGGTGACAACGGTGATGATCAACGACAATTCTTTCCGGCCCATAATCAGTATATCATTTTAGATCCAGACGCAAGAGGCGTAG
Source organism: Bidens hawaiensis (assembly GCF_021521415.1). Taxonomy (NCBI): domain Eukaryota; kingdom Viridiplantae; phylum Streptophyta; class Magnoliopsida; order Asterales; family Asteraceae; genus Bidens; species Bidens hawaiensis. The sequence goes on along the minus strand of NW_027491117.1, from coordinate 2,169,512 downwards.
AAGACTACAGGGAGATAATCACATTTCTCCAGCGATCAAGAGTCTTTCATGCGATCACAAATACACTGCCCATTTCACTACCTAACATTGAAGACTTTTGGCAGACAGTGTACTATGATTGCAGGCCTGAGCCTCCGGTGATGCGAGCAACCGTAAATGGTCATGACATACAGTTTTCTTCGGAAGATATACGGTTGGCTTTGCGGTTTGGGGAAGAAACAAGAGATGACCCAACGGGGTTCGTAGCTCCTTTTCGTGATGGAGCGTATTTGAGGATGGGTTATTCGGGTCCACTGGGGGACTCGCAGAGGAGGAAAGGGTTTTTGCTGGATCAGTGGCGCTTCCTGATGCATGTGTTGATTGTATGCATGTCTGGGAGGAAGGCAGGAACGGATGGGATGGGCGCGACGATGCAGTCTGCCATGGCTGCACTGACGTACAACCGACGATATTCCTTTAGTCAGATGATCTTTTACGAGATCGATCGTCAGAGAAGGGCTGTGGCGCGTGAGCGATTTATCATGTATCCTCGATTCTTACAAATGATTCTAAATCATGTCGCTCCGTCGCTACCGCAGAGACGCCCTATTAGATACGTCGAATGCGTGACGAAACGTATCTTTGCTCAGTGCCGCACTTCGAGCACTCGTAGCAAGCCTGAGCTGCGTCCCAGGCATACTCCATTATTCGGGTATCTCATCAACCCGGGGTATGTTCCTGCAGGAGGGGACGAGTTCAGAGACCCACAGCCACATCAGGCGGCAGCACCCCATGCTGTACCAGCTGCGCCTGCTGTATCTACTGTGGTTTCTGTTGCTGTGCCAGCTGCTGCATCTTCTGCTGTGCCTACTACTGAAGATGTAGATCTTGATGCTGCTTTTAGTGGACATGGTTTGTTTGATATGGATGTATCAGTTTCTCAGGTCATGGATGTTACTAGAGCAGTTACTTCGGTAGCTGACTCCGATCTTGACGAAACGTTTGCTGAAGCGAGACGACTGATGGTGTCTCGGGAGAGAACTACGGGAAAGAGGCCGAGAATTGTTGACGAGGATGAAGAGGACGTTGATGAAGAGGAAGCAGTTCAGATTGTGCTCAGACGTTCACGAAGAGAACGGACAGGTATGGGTTCGGGAGCTGGAGAATCTTCGAGGCTGGTACGTTTTGCTCCACCTGCCTTGTCTGGTATGTCTCTTATTCCTACTACAGCACAGGTTACTGCTGTCGAGACGTCGGCCCCAGCAGTTGTGTCTCTACCACCCCAATCGCTTACTCCACCGGTGGTAGTTGCACGATTTGTTGAGTCGACCGTCACCACTACTGCAGGGTTACCAAGTGTACCACCTGCGGTCACTTCTGCTGCTGATGTCCCGCCAACTCCAACGCCTACTTCTGACAACGAAAGGATTGCATCGCTAGAGCGGATTGTTGCTGAACAGACAAAGACCATTCAAAGCCTAGTGGAATCCAATCGACTACAAGCAGCCCTCCTGGTTGAACACGGACAAGTAATAGATGCCTTCAAGGCATTCTTGGCATCTCAGGGGGAGAAGACTTGTAGGGGAGATGAGTTGAGGACGAAACGGAGAGAAGATCATGACGATGATCCCAATGCACCGGAAGGTGCAGGTGGTGAGCTGCCAAGAACCTCTCAGGCTCTTGGGGCTTCCACAGCTGAGGGGGAGTCTACAAGTGCAGCCGGTGACGACGTTGTAGATGTGGATGATGATGCTGATGTTGAAGATGTTATAGATGCGTTGAAAGAGTTGGATGAGGAGGATGATGAGTTTATGAATGAAGATGATGTGCTGCCTGTTGATGAGATCGAGAGGATCGGAGAGCAGATTACTGTTGAAAACGTGATAGAGGAGGGTGAGATTGTAGATGACTCCGTGGAACACGAGATTTTGGAGGTTGAGAGACCAAAGTTGGGTGATGAGAGCGTGGTGGAAGATACTGAATGGGAGGAACAACCGAATTGGAAGGAGAGTTGTGCTCACTGGTTCATAAAGACGAAGAAGCCGGCGGTCCCTAAGATTTTCAGAAAAAGTTACAATATTAAGGGATACGCAGAAGCTAAGAAAGGTATTATCTGCTGGTTATATGACGAGCAGCTGCGGCTCTTCGTGATCAAGAGATACGATGGCATTCAGTACTTCAGGAGAATGTTGAGATCTCTAAACACACTGCCAGAATGTGAGGTAAAAGATTTAGCCAGACTGGGATTGATAAACAGAAGTGAAGACAACATGGCTAGAATCATCGGGAAGATCGTGTGGAAAGAGTGCGTTAAAGAGAAAAAGTTTGAGCTACTGAAACCACAAAAGGGGAAACTTGTCGAAGACAAGGATAGAGGTCTGAGAGTTGATGGAAAACCTTGGATGGTTATGAAATATAAACCGATCCGGTGCCTTAAAGAAGTACCGATGAAGCTCATGCCCAAGGACGTGCTCAAAGACCTAAAATGGTGGTTCGTGGACTGTGAGACAGCGGAGGCGGTTATGGAAGATGAGGATGAACAAGAAGTGCTTAGGGTTTACGACCCGATGCATCTTGTTAATCTATCGCAGGCTGATCTGAAAATGCTCAACGAGAAGAAGATCTTCTACATTCCTGCTTGGAAGGATCAAGCTAGGAAATATCAACGGGTGGTGTCGGTATGTGTTAGAGAGGGAGCGCACGCGTAGAGATGCAAGATTACAAGACTCAAGATTTGAAAATCAAGATATGAAGCTACTGCCAAGGGGGAGTCTGTTGGTACATGTGTGTCAGTAGTTCATAGTCTAGCATTTGTAATTGAGTCTGTAATGTAATTATGTTTATGATTATATTTATGTTTTTGTACGTGCGAAGTTGTCAACAAGTTCGCTCAGGCGAACTTGTTGAACCAGCGAAGTTATTGACAACTTCGCCTATGGCGAAGTTGTCGTGTATATAAACTGTTCAGCGGAACAGTTTCGAGAGTTGGTTTTTTAGGTTTTCGTTTCAGTTGTTCAGTGAACGAGTTACGTGTCAGTGTCTGTAATAGTGACCTCGAGTCACGTGTTTGGTTATCAATATAACGTGTGCTTTCATTGTTCGTGTGTTTGTTTAAACATATTCTGCACTCGTATCTAACTACGCAGGGATTCCGCACCTGCGCAGATAGCGACATCCCGTGTACGATCCGTCCAGGAGCCTACATTTACCACGTTGACCCTATCGTTCTTGGAATATGGTTTGGGTCGGTATGGTTTAGATGATGCCGACTCCCTGTTTGGCTGATTGTAGTTGTTGGAGCCATCCAGCCTTTGCTGAATCATTCTGTCTTCTTCCAGTCTGATGAACCTCAAAGCCTTATTTCTTGCTTCATCCATATTCCTATAGTGATTCATGACGAGATCATCATAGAAAGGGGTATCTTTCTTGAGACCCATCTTGAAAGCTTGCACAATCGTTGAAACATCCAGGTTGGGGATCGCGAGAGTTTCCTTGCTGAATTTGCTGACGAAATCCCTAAGAAGTTCATCGCGGCCCTGCATTACTTTATACAAGTCACTATTTAAACTTTTGAAACTTCTACTGCAAGAAAACTAGTTATTGTATAGATTAACTAAACAAGCAAAAGATTTAATAGAGAACGGAGGGACACTCAGGAGCCATTTCAACGCAGCTCCGGTGAGGGTTGAGGCAAAGCCTTTGCATAAACAGGCTACCTTGAGATTTTGAGGTATAGGATTGATCTCCATTCTTTCCCGATATTAGGCGACATATTCTTAGGATCCATGGTTCCATCGTATAGCTTCATCCTTGAAGTCTGGAATCGCTTTGGGATCTCAACATCACATATGGGGGTGCGAATCTTAAGATCCTATGACTGCTTGGAGCTACCTCCGGAATCGGCTGGACTATACCAGGTACGCTAGAGATTAATTACTTATGTTTTTGCCATTCCTTCTGCACCATTGGGATAATACCGGAATCTTGCGCAACATCTTGGTTAGTAACAGGTATAATAACAATATGAAAATTACCAGTATCAAGAATCCTAGCTGGGGATCCTAGAATAAAACCGAATTCCCGAGTGGGAGTTGCCCTCATGGCCTGGACAATATCAATCGTTCTGTTTGTTGATTGCATGGAAGGAAGTCATCATAACGATTCCCTTGGGATCCCAACACATCAAAGTTCAGGTTCCTAGGCAGGAATGGAGTGAAGTATTCTTCCGACGGCTTCTTCGCTTGTGCCCAGATATCCCGGAGCTCCCTTATAATAGAGTTGTTGGTTTGCTTCTGTGTCTCCATGTGTTCTTTCATCTACATTAAAACATCAAAAATATCATAATTAGACATAAGGTTGCGCCTCGTGTTGAGAGACCCAGATCTTTGGAGTGGCATGCCAGATGAAGGCCTTGTTGTATAAGGAAGCATGTTTCTTGATCCTCCAGCTCCTGAGTTGTTAACGCTGACGTTGGTCGTCTTCCTCTGGACAACAGGTGGAGGAGGAAGTGGTTAGCAGCTCCTGGAAACTACGGTCGGCACGGATGAAGATGTAGCTTTTGATTTAGAGGCCATTTTTGGGTATAGATTGGTAAGGTAATGGTTTAGGATGGATTTAAATATAGATTTGAGTATGAAAAACACCACTTTCCCCCTATGGGCGCCAAACTGTGTTGGTCAAAAATTACTGAGGCAATAACTGAACAAATTTGTTAAGTGAGGTAATGTGTTCTTCAACAGTGAGGTAAGTAATATAGTAGACAAGTGCGTTAAAGTAAAGGTGAACATAGCGATGTAGCGTGGAAAAACCTTAGATCCCGGTGAGGACCTTTGGAAAAAAACCTCGGGAGAGGAAAATTATCCGCATGTCTCAATTTGTTAATAAGTAAAATGTGTTACAACTCAAGAACTAGTGATGAACAAGTCTAGAGTACGGAGAGTGTTAGGGCAGCGTGAGTTGATGTAAGTAAGCGTCCTGTGTTGTTCATCATAGCCTCATTATATAGTATAAACAAGTTCCTTGACATTAATAGCTATTAACTACACCTATGAAAGAGCCGTTGGACTGGTATTGCTTTGTCTTCACGCTCTTGATCTTCAAGCAACGAGTTACTAGCCACTGGGAGTTGTTAATAGGATGTTTCTGCTAAGATAACTTCACAATTGTAACTGACAGCGACTATCCTCGGCATTTAATGTGTTTTTTAATGAAATCATTTGTCTTTGACGGTTACATAACTTGTTCTAGTTGTTTGATCAAGAATTTAATGCATTTTCATTATCCTTAAGTCTTCAAAACGTTCTGCAAAATTATAGCCGTTAGTGAATAATACAACAGGTCCAAGATACCAAACTTGTTTGGGATCCTTCTAGCAAGTTACGAAGGCTCAGGATCCCTAAGCGAGAATTTGAACCAAAACAATGCACACTGAGAATACTTGATCTAGAGCATATATCAGAATAATAGATCCACAATACAAAAAAATTTGAGCCCTAACAATTGCGCCCAAAATGGTAGTTGTGATAAGGTCGTAGCTGTCATTTTGCCTTCAATTTCAAATTAGCCTATATAGGGGATGTGATAAGAAAAGCTAGATCAAATAATAAATGAGTACACTAAAATAAGGATAGAAATTTGAATTTAAAACTCCCGTCTCTTGGTTAAATAGCCTCAACCATCATCACTTTCTATTTAGCAATTGACATCTTGGATCATGTATTCTTCTCCTTCCGCTTCCTCTTTTCATTTAATATTGGAGAAATGTCGAATAAGGAATCTCGTTCTTTTGTAAAAGTTAACCCTAGGACAGATGATTATCTACAACCTCAAAACCTACTCAAGAATCCATCTTCAGAAATTTGCAAGTTCACAGATCCAGAATTTCAAGCCTATCCTCTTGCTTTCCTCCTGGCACTGTCTTCAGACCTTTCAACCCTTCTGCTAGAAGCGATTTCGCATCTCAAACCTGGGTGTGCTTTCCTAGTCTCCCTTTCCTTATAGGTTACAAATACCCCTTTCCAGATTTCACCCAGAGATTATTTAACTTAACCGGCATTAACTACTTTCAAGCTACGCCTATGCTGTGGAGAACGCTGTATACTCGGGAAGAAATCCTTGAGAGAGATGACCTTGACTTCGGCCTTTCAGAATTATCTTACCTGTACACTCTTGTAACCCATGGTTCCGGCCGTTTTGTTCTTAAATTTAAACCACATCAGTCGATTCCCTTCTATTTGACTACCCAGAACAATTCTTCTTGGAAGAATCATTTTTCTTTGTGAGGATAGATTCGATCCCTGGTGGTGAAAACATACCCTTGAAATGGATCAAAAAGGGTAGGATCCAAGATCTTTGAAAGTTCTGCTTGCATTTTATTCCTTTACTAATCTGTATTGTTTCTATTTGTAGTGGATAACTTCGCTCAGCTTTCCAAGCTCCTTGATGTAGAGGAGATAATAGAAGCTTTTTTTGCTTTAGACCCCATTGGCCGAACTTTCAAAATTAGTTTTCAAGATTCCTCTCAAGAATCAAGCCAAGAAGAACCGAAAACATCTTCAACAAGAAAAATCTCAAGAAAGCTACGATAGAAGTTGATAATTTGCAAAAATAAATGCTAATAGATGTAGATACTTATCTTTTTTTTTTTTCATATATTGTTTAGGTGATTAGAAATCAAGCATCAAGTCAGCAATCAAGTAAGCCACTAAGTTTTCCTTAGAAGATATCGATGGCTTGCTTTTACCCCAAAGTTGTAAAGAAAGAAGCTTCGAAGGCTATTGCCGTCTCCAAGACTAGAGCAGTCACTACCAACGCCAAGTCTACTATCAAGAAAAAGAAATCCTTAGAACCAGAAGGGACTTCAAGGATGTCGAGAGCAAGGGCGAAGCTTAATGAGGGCATGGGCCCCTATTTTTTTGCACAGTAGTGTAAATTTACCCATTTTCATCAAAAAATTTATATACATAGTGTAAATTTACTCGTTTTCGACTAAAAGTTTGAGCCTATCCCCCTCTTTTATGAATTTTTTTAATGTATTTTTAGTCCGCCCCCCCCCCCCCGACCAACTCATCCAAGCTTCGCCACTGGTCGAGAGGCAACTACATGATACTTTAACTGGGGTAAAAATACTTGATTCTACTTAATTGAGCTTATTCTCTTTGAGGGTTCTGTATTCTTCTGAGTATATTTTCTGCTTTGTCCTAAATTATCTTTAATGTGCAGGCCATGAGCGGTGTTAGGAGCTTTTATGATAAGATTGTCAAGGAGCTGGAAGAGACCCTCACTGGCATGCGAACCATGGCTGCTTCTAAGGATAAAACGGTGTCCAAGATGATGAAGGAGAAGAAGCATCTTGAGGATCAGTTGTCGGCGATCGAGGCCAGGATCCAGGATGAGGTGAAGCAGGCTACAGACGAGGCTAAGGTTTGGGAAGCTAAATACGTGATGCAATATAGGATTAAGATGGCTAATGAAGCTAGTGATTTAGCCTTTGATAGGTCAACATGGGAGGTGGCTAAATGGAACCAAGTTTTGACTGTATTTGGTGAGGATGAGGAGGAAGCACCAGCTGGTGAAGACAAGGTGGCTGAAACCAGTACAAGTGGGGTCAAGGATGAGAAGAGTGAAGGTGCAGCGGATGGTGATGCTGCTAAAGTGGGCGATGAAGGATATAATGCCTAGGCCTGAGCCCACTTTTTTAGTTGTTTTATGGTATTTGATGTTTTTATGAATCACATATCTATAATCAAACAATAGTTAATTTTGGTTAAGAATATATGATCCTTAGACAATTGGAGGGTGGCAAAGGTGGAGGAATCCTCTCTTTTTGGGGATGAAGCCTTTGACGCCCTTCTTTTATTTTCCTGCATGTCATGAACAAACTAGAAACACCTCGTTTAGCCCGGGTGGATGGGCCACGTTTTGAGGGTGAAGCCCGGGCTAACACTTTGGATAATGAAGGTGGTTTATCAGTAATATTAACCTTTTAGCCATGTTTTATATTGTTTATTTCTCAGAAAATTTGTCATCACTTAGGTTGTAAATTTTTTTAAATATTCTTGATATTATCTTGAGTATGTTGGGATTTAAGGATCCTTAATCCTTAATAATAACAGCTTAAAGTGAGTTAACTTTACACATAAATTTAATTAAATCAAGATCATACCAGAGAGTCTGATTTAAGCTTAAGCTATCATCAAAAATAGAGAAGTTCAAAGAAGACATGTGAATCCAAGGATGTGTGATCCTAGAAGGGAATGATTGATCCTTCTCATGGATACTTTTGTGAACTTGTTAAAAATAACTTAATACTTGGGGTTAAACCATATAAATTGAGGTCAAGCCCAAAATTACTGGCGACTCACCCAATCTATGGACAAGCCCAAACATAAGTGACGTGAAAGCACCAAAACCTTAGCTAACATGAAAATGTTAGAAACCTTTGGATAACGAATGTATGGTACATCAACCATTATTTTTAGGATCCTCCATATAGCCAACAACAATGAAATGGTCAGCCACTAAGCGTGGACGGGTCCCATTGCCTCAAACTATACTTAGATAACGTGCGCTACAGGCATGGTGTCAAAACCCAATTCGTGTGAAAAGTGAAAACCTTTAAACCTTAGAAGGTATCAAATACCTTAAACGTGGGAGAGAGGTGGCCAATCCATTAATATTTGTAAAATCACTTGAGATCTATAATTTCTGCAAGTACTTAAAACTTGGTGAAACTAAATGTTAAGCACATTAATATTTTTTGTTAACAATGAATAAGAAAATTTTAAAAGAGATAAATAGTAGGATAACATGTTACCGACATCAGGATATTTGATCCTCTAAGGATCCTTGATCTTGATCATAAAAAATAATTTGATGTAGATGGCATTCCAGGCTCTTGGTAATCGATCACCTTCCATTGTTAATAAGTTGCAAGCCACTTTTCTGGCTTTTGACTCGATCAAGAAGGGTCCTTCCCACTTGGGCGCTAGTTTGCCATCTGTCAGGTTAGTAGTGTTTCGTTGCATATGAATCAATTACTACACTTTTAAGACCAAAGGGCATAGAAATATCGGTCATGAATGCAGTATCTTCATGATCTGATGGTTCCATTTGAATTTGTTGAAATCTCGAGGAAGCATCCATGAATGTCAACATCTCATGCCCTGTTGTAGCATCTACCATTGAATCTACGTGTAAAAAAAGAAAAAAGTTTCTTTAGGACAAACCTTGTTGAGATAAGTATAATCAACACAGACTCTCCACTTGCCACTCTTTTTTTTGCAACACAATAACATTAGCTAGCCATCTTGGGAACTTTGCTTCTCTGATAATCCCTACTTTAATAGTCTTTCAGCTTCTTCTTGGATGATAGTGTTCCTTTCTAGAGCAAATTTCTTTATCCTTTGCTAGATAGGCTTGAAATTTTTATCTAAACCAAGTTTGTGAATAATAAATTATTTTGAGATACCTATCATGTCTTCATGTTTCCATGTGAAGGTGGAAATCCTGCTTTTAAGGAAGTTGATTAGCTAATCTTCAGTATTCTTGGGGATATTAGTTCCTATAAGCACTTTGATGTAAAGATCCTGATGGTCTAGTTGCGCTTCTTTCACATCTTGCTCAGTTGCTTCTAGGACATCATGTGCTTTCTTCTATGACTGCTATGCTGAGTTAGCCTTGATGCTAGTTTCATTGATGAAGCATAGCAGTCCTTCGCATCTTGTTGATCACTTTGAATTTTAACTACCCCCTAAGGTGTTGGCATCTTGACACATTGGTGATAGGCTGAAGGGACTGTTTCATATGATGTATTCAAGGCTTGCCTAAGCTATATTGAAAGAAGTTAGAGCATCAAGAACATAAAATTGTAGGATAGAGTTTACTCCTTCGACATAGATAGGTAGTTTAATCTCTCCGCATTGCTATTTGCTTCACCACTGAAACCGAAGACTGAGAATTTTTTCACTCTTTCAAACTCGGGGATATTCATCTGTTTCAATGTTTCTAGTTGGATGATGTCACTAAGCTTCCATCGTCTACCAGGATCCTGCGCACAAAACAGTTAGAAACATAAAGAGTGTTAATCAAACCATCATGATGAGGATCCTGAACGTTATCCCGATCATCCTCGTTAAACGAGACTTGTGTTTCATTGCTTAGGGTTGCTGCTCCTGTTGGTCCTTCTGGTCTTTCAGCTTTGGCCACCTTTGCATTTCTTTTTGCTGCTGAGTAGGAAGTCCTACATATGTCTGAACCTCTAAAGATAACATTCATGATTCTGGCACCTGGAGGTGGGGATTTCGCCTCTTCAGAGCTTTTCCAGAATCCTGATTCTTGTTCCTCTTCTCCGTAATTCCTTTAATTAACCCTTGCTGAGTAAATAGTTGATCTATTTCCTCAGCGAAATGAAGTCTTCGGTTAATCGGCCAAAATCCTGATGGAAAGTGTTAGGCATCAAAATTTCGGTATCCTAAGCAAGCGATGTATACAGGATAACTCCAGGATAACTCCAGGATATAGTATCCTCTAAAGTAACAGCTATCCTTAATATATTATTGTACTAACAGTTCAACCGCCTTTCTTTGGTGTTTAACAGGTCTTATAACGTTTACACGATCTCTTGAAGACTCGGACCACTAATCAACTACTCCAAAAAAAAAAACGTGCGGAATGGAAGACAACGGCTAATTTAAAAATAGTCAAGCTTTTCCTATTTTACAGGACTTGTGGTTAGCTGAATTCCAGTATTAATAGAGAACTTATCTTTGGATCAAAACACACAACACTCAAACTAGCTCTAGCAACACTCTGTAACACGATCCAAAGAGAAAAGCTCCAACACTTGTAACCATTTTTGATTATTAATAAACTGGTGTTGATAGTTTTCACCGCCCGGGGTTTTCTTCTTGTTATCCTCAGGATAACGGGTTTTTTCCTCGCAACAAATCCTTGTGTTATTTCTTTTCTACGTTCATTTCACTCAAGCACCATACCTCACTTACTAATTTGGTTACGAAATTGCACTTGTTGATTTTTACCCAAAAAAATTTGGCACCCACCGTGGGAAATCGGTGCTTCAATCTTTCCAAACCGTTTACCTCATCGTTGATCACTTTTATCCATTCATCATGTCTTCACAACCAAAAACCAGTTCCATTTTAGCTCTAGTGGTCAGCAATGCTTCGAATGTCAACCCTGGTCTTTCGCCAGTTCTGAAGAAAAGCACTCAGCCTAGAGGAGAACTTCCAACATACTCGGGAACCTCTACATGGGTAGATCCGGTTATTTCTAACAATGATATTCTTACTTTGATGAAACAGGTACAAACTCACATAGAGCAGCAAGAGAAGACCAACCTGAAGTTGTTCAAAGAAATTGAAGGGATCAAAAAGAAGTCATGGCAAGAGGCTACCCCATCATGCCCAGAGCCCTTAATTTCGATTCTCCAGGAGCATCTATCCTCCAGAATCACGGATCCTCGGGGAAGCAACCAGCAGGGGCTTCGTCTCAACAACAGTAAGGATACGGGGGTAGTTATCCTCTAGTACCCTCGGAACCATCCCAACCTATGAGGCCATATTCCATCAACATGCCGCCTCGTTCAACCATGCCTGCCGGCTTATTCTCGTCGGGACCTCCCATAGTCTCCTCGGAAGTACATATGGGGGATGGCATCCCTATGCAAACGCTACCTTATCCTAAGGCTACTTTCACTGGAGTTGTAAACCGTCAAAGCTCAGGATACCAGATGCCTAGCCATGATCTTGGCAACAATTTACTTAATACAAATTCATACACTAACCGTGGATCTGTGCAGGATACAGGGATGTCCCCTGAGATAGCAAGAGAATTGCAAAAGATGAAGGATATGATCTCCAGTATCCTAGGGATAATACGTCCAATAGCGGAAGTCCCCTCAGGCAGTCACAAGTTATCTAGGTTCACCTAGCCCATATGCGATGTGGAGATCCCTAAAAGATTCCAAATTCCTTGCATGAAGCTTTATGATGGCACTACGGATCCTGAAGAGCACGTAGCCTAATATAGGGAAAGGATGGAGATCAACCCCATTCCCGTTAACATCAAAGAAGCTTGCTTATGCAAAGGATTCGGTTCGACATTAGCAGGACCGGCTCTCATGTGGTTATTGAGTATTCCTTCTAATACCATTACCTCATTTGCGCATTTGATTAACTTATTTAATAATCAGTTTTCTTATAGTGGATCCTTTGAGAAAATGACAAGTGATTTATACAGGATTGTTCGAAAAAATAATGAATCCTTAAGGGATTACATCACTAGATTTAGCAGGGAAGCTTTGGACATCCCCAACCTCGATATGGTAGCTACTGTTGAAGCTCTCAAGATGGGATTAAAGAAGGATTCTCCGTTCTATGATGATCTTGTCATGACACCATGCAGGATTCTTGATGAAGTCAGAAACAGGGCTTTGAGATACATACGGCTGAAAGATAACAAGAAGGCTTATGGAAATTTGATTATTCCAAAATATGAGCCTACCAACAGAAAATCAAATTCCCTACAAAAATTCTCCAGGCCTAATGTAAGGCCCCGAACCCCGGGAACCCCACAGTTGGTAATCATCCAAACACTCATAAAATTTAATAAACTTAAAAACCATTTCTTCCATTAAAACAAACGTATAAGAGTATAAATTTTGCGGAAAACAAGAAAAATGTAATAAGTTCCCGAAACCCAGAAATTTTGCCCAAAATCCAAAGTAAGTATAACTTTTATAAATTTCCTTGAAATAAAACATTCATAATAATTCTTCCTTCCAGTATGCCCTTCACCATCCAAGTAGCTCCGTGCACGTCCAAGCGATAAGGCGTCCTCTTCCGAATCCTGAAACTTACACTAACATGCACACAAAGTCAGCTTGAGCTGAGTGAGTTCAAGTTTTAAGTAAAAGATATCAGTAGTAAAATCATGATAGTCATATCAAAGGTTTTCTAAAAGTAAAAGGGTACATCCATCCAATCATCATTACCGAACTTAAACATCCTCATACATACATATACAAAATGTATATGTAAACATCCATTCAATAAAATCCCTATATACATAACAGTATATATATATATATCATCCACGTATAACATCAGGGTCGAGCAAACGTACAACCCAAACACGTAACATCAGTGTATGCAAACACAAAGTAGGCATACACAACATCAGTTGTCGAAACGACTACAACATCGCCAAATAGAGGCCAAGAAATAATGTATATACACATATATATATTTAACATCCCAAGGCTTACCATATACTAGCAAGCCTATATAAAATCATTTTAAAAACATTTCATCAAGTAAGAAAACATTTAGGTGCGCATGCTAGCCCAAAAGTAAAATGAGTAAAAAGGGTATCATGAACTCACCTGAGATCGATCGAATACTTGCAATGAGCTAGGAAGTTCCTAAAGGCAAAATCACAAGCAAGGGCCTGTAAATTATACATAACGCGTTACTAAACTAGACTGTAGGAACACTCTAGCCTAATGGGCCGTACAAGCCCAACACTTTGGCCCAAGGCCCAACAACTTGGCCCATGGCCCAAAGATAGTCAAATCGGGTCGAATGCGCGTGAAATAATCCTTAAAACCATTTGTTAACCGAATCAGCCCCGAATGGACCAAATTCCATCTTAAACGTTTTCATTCATCATAATTATGTCACCCGAGTTGATAGGGTTGACGGTTCCGTTTTACAACACTTACTTTATCATTTAAACGAAAATTCGCGCACCGCCGACTCGATTGACGAAGCACTAACCCTGACAGCCCCGAGCACCAAAAAAATAAATTTTCCACAGCCCTTAAATCCCCCTAGGGCTGCACGAACAGAATCGGTCGGTCACCCGATCAACTAACACATCAAACTCAACAATTTGCAATTCTACACCCGATAAACCCTAGTTTTCGAACTAAAATCGATTGACGGACCTAAACACCTCCAATGACCACAAAATTTTAATATGATGTAAATGCCACACCTGGGGATCTTTCTACACCGGAAACTCTAATTTTTATCCACGGGAAGTGGGTCAATTGCACTCTAACCGAAATCTTTCCAACGAAAAGTTTCGGCAAAATTGAGCATCAAAACGATTAGGGGTGAGCAAAAAGAGTGTAGGGGATTGTAGTACATACCTTGAACTACCTCTAGGAACTTGGAATCGATCAAAAAGTCGAAGCAATGGGGGGGGGGGGCTGGAAGTGGCCGATCGGACTGCTTCATAGGGTTAGGGTTTTATTTTTTTTTTGTTTAATGTTATAATATAAAACATTTTCATTCTAGCCCCCGGAATTTAATAATAATGCAACTTGGAAGATAAGTTAAGAGATTAGGTGTACCGGGATGGCGTAAAGGCCTCCGAGAAACGTCGGATCAATCCCGAGAGTGGTACACACTCAACAATCTTTAATTCTTGAAATCAGAATTAACGGGTGTTACACCTAAGCCCTATTCCAAACAAGATAGTCCCAGGATAAATGTTGTGAAAGAAGATGAGGATGATGAAGAGTATCCTAAACTTTCTGAATATTGTTTTAATATTGATATAAGTGGTGTGATATGTACCATGCAGGATTTAGGTGACAATGATAGATGGCCCAAGAAAAATGAAAAGTTCAGATCCAACAAAGACAAGTCAAATGGTGTGCATACCACGAAGACTTTGGTCATCGCACTGATGATTGTATAGCACTTCGGAAGGAAATAGGATACCTACTCAGCAAAGGATACCTGAAAGAGCTGTTTGGGAAGAACAAGAACCAAGATTCTGCCAAGATACCTGAAAGGGCGTCTTCTCCTCCACCTGGAGCAAAGGTCATTTCCTTTATCTCTAGAGGATCAGACATCTGTGGAACTTCATACTTAGCGGCCAAGAAGCGTGCTAGAGAAACAAAGATGGACAACGGAGAAGACCTCTCCGTACCTCCATGTTGACTACCCAAAGGACTATATCCTTCGAAGAAGAGGATCGATGTGATCTTTAGGATCCCCACCATGATGATTTGGTAATTACTTTAAGTATAGCTAACTGTTTTGTGTGCAGGATACTTATTGATGGCGGGAGTTCCGTGAACATCATCCAACTAGATGCTTTGAAGAAAATGGATATCTCAGAATATGAGATTATCTCGAGGTCCTCAGCCCTCGTAGGGTTCAATAGGAGACCAAGAATACATTAGGAGATATCAAACTTCCAGTATACATAGAGGGAGTAAACTCTCTATAAAAATTTTGTGTTATTGACTCATTATCTTGTTGTAATGTGATCTTAGGCAGGCCTTGGATCCATGACATGAAGGCGGTACCCTCAACATACCACCAATGTGTGAAACTTTCAAGTCCCTGTGGAGTTATCAAGATAGAAAGTGACCAACAAGACGCAAAAGATTGTTATGCATCATCAATGAAGTCGGCAGCAAAACCTACTTCAGCATAGCAATTAAAGAAACAACCAGGGGAGGTCCTACAAGCTAGAGAACAGGATGTGAAGGAAGTATCCTTGGATCCTCAGGATACTGAGATCAAAGTATTGTTAGATCAGGTATGCCTGACGATATCGAGCAGGGATTGATATCCTTCTTAAAGAAAAGAGCTTCTACCTTCGTCTAGAAACATGAGGATAGACAGGTATCTTTAAATCTATAATTACTCATAAACTTGGTATAGATAACTCTTTCAGGCCAGTGCATCAAAAGCAAAGAAAATTTGCTCCTGAAATAAACATCATCATACAAGAAGAAGTGGAGAAACTACTCAAAACCAAGATGATAAGAGAGGTCCATTATCCTAGATGGTTGGTCAATCTAGTTGTAGTCCAGAAGAAGAATGGGAAATGGAGAGTATGTGTGGACTTCACATATCTGAATAAAGCGTGTCCCAAAGATCCCTTTCCATTCCCACATATAGATTCAATGGTAGATGCAACTACTGGTCACGAGATACTAACCTTCATGGACGCATCCTCGGGATTACATCAAATACAAATAGAACCTTCAGATCAAGAAGACACAGCCTTCATGACTCCCATAGATATATATTGTTATATTGTAATGCCTTTTGGACTAAAAAATGCAGGTGCAACATACCAAAGGTTGGTCAACATGATGTTAAAAGACCAACTGGGGGACACGATGGAAGTCTACATAGATGACATGGTGGTGAAATCAAGGAGAGCTAAGGATCACCTTAAAGACTTGGCAACAGCATTTGATATCTTGGACAAATACAACATGAAGTTGAATCCTGCCAAGTGCCACTTTGGAGTCAAAGCAGGAAAATTTCTAGGATACATGATCACCAAAAGGGGAATAGAAGCAATCCCCAAGCAGATCAAAGCTATCCTATATATCAAATCACCAAGAAGTGTCAAAGATGTTCAAAGATTGACCGAAAGGATAGCAGCTCTCAACAGGTTTATCTCAATATCCTCAGAAAAATGCAAAGATTTCTATGATATCCTGATATAGAATCACAAGTTCAAATGGGAAGATAAGCAAGAAAGGGCGCTATTATCCTGGAAGGAATACTTATCCTCAGCACCACTCTTAATGAAACCAGTTGATGGTGAACTGCTATCCTTGTACTTAGCAGTTTCTGGGAGTGTAATAAGCGATGTCCTTGTTAAAGATCACGAAGGTCAACAACATCCTGTGTACTATGTAAGTAAAAGCCTATTAGATGCTCAATCCAGGTATTTTTATCTTGAAAAGTTAATTTTGGTACTTATAATGGCTTCTACCAAATTAAGACATTATTTTGAAACTCATTTTATTCATGTAAAAGCTAACTATCCTATTAAGGCTGGTTTGAGAAAACCAGAAATGGCATGTAGGATGGCAAAATGGGCTATGAAAATTAGTGAATATGACATCTTGTATGAGCCAAGGATGGCCATCAAGTCTCGGGCACTTGCCGATTTTGTGGCTGATTTTAGCCAGGATATTCTTGAAGTAGTAGAAAAAGAAGTCCAACAATTGGACGTTAAGGAGCATTGGACTTTGCATACAAATGGAGCCTCTAACATAAAAGGAACAGTTTTGGATATCCTGCTAAAATCGCCTCAGGGGGACATTATACCGCTATCTATATCTTGTGAATTTCAGGCTAATAATAATGAGGCTGAATATGAAGCCTTAATAAGGATTACAATTAGCTAAGGATATGAAGGTCAGGTATCTTCAGGTTTATGTCGATTCCTTATTATTAGCAAACCATTTTAATGGCTCTTATGCAGTAAATGCAGAAAATTTATCAAAATATTTAGAAATAGTTAAACGATTAGCTATGTGTTTCAAAATGTTTGATATAGTACAGGTACCTAGAGAAGAAAACGCCGAAGCAGATGCCTTAGCAAATTTATCATCAGCACTCAAGATACAAGAAGAAATCAAGATACCTATTGTACATATCTTGACCCCAGCAACGAAGGAAAACCACGAAGTCATGGACATTTCAAATTCTGAAGATATTCCAGTATCTTGGACCCGTCCAATAATACGGTATCTCTAGGTTAACAAGATCCCAGAAAGAGAAAATCCTAGATCTTTTCGAATGAAGCTAAGTCAATATAATATCTTATATAATATTTGTATAGAAAGTCACTTGCAGGTCCATACTTGAGGTGCTTGGAACATCATGAAATACAAGAAGTCCTCAAGGATATACACGAACGTGATTGTGGAAACCACACTGGGGGCAGAGCCTTAGTATCTAAGATACTAAGGACAGGTTATTTCTAGCCAACAATGAAGAAGAATGCAATGGATTTCTCTAGGAAATGTGATGTCAAAGACACAGTAATATCCTGCATCAGCCAGCTGAACCACTACATCCTATCATATCCTCATGGCCATTTATGAAATGGGGAATGGATATTGTGGGTAAGCTGCCCAAGGCTCCTGGTGGAAAAGTCTTTATGCTGGCCAAGATAGATTATTTCTCCAAGTGGATCGAGGCTAAAGCGTTTGTCCAAGTTAGGGAGAAAGAAGCGATCTCTTTTATCAAGCGCAATATCATGACAAGATTCGGTATCCTGGCAGAGATCATTTGTGATAATGGTTCACAATTCATTGGCAGTAGAACAAACAACTTTTGTGAAAGTTGGGGAATCAAGATAGTAACTTCAACACCAGTACATCCTCAAGCTAATGGTCAAGCAGAATCAAGCAATAAGATCATCATCAACAATTTGAAGAAAAAGTTAGGGTCCAAGAAAGGAAAATGAGCTGAAGAATTGCCATTCGTACTTTGGGCTGATAGGAATACTTCAAAAAATGCAACTGGTCAAACACCTTTCTCTTTGGTGTTTGGAGCCAAAGCTGTTATCCCTACAGAAATTGTGATCCCGCCATCAAGAACCAACATCCAAGATAATTAGTCCAACAATGAAAGCCTTACTGAAGATCTAGACACTATCGATGAGCTTAGGGATCTTGCTAAGATCAGAATGGCAGCCTATCAACAAAGGATAGCCAAGTCTTACAACAAGAATATCAGGATTCGAAGATTCCATGTTAGAGGTATGGTGTTGAGAAAGGCATTTCAGAATACCACTAACCCAACAGATGGAAAGATAGCCCTAAAATGGGAAGGTCCTTATCTAATTGATTCAGAAGCAGGCAAAGGAGCTTACAGATTAATCATTATGGATGGTGTCACACCCCAACCTAAGGCGGAAATATTGGGGCGTGAGCATGATTGCTAATAGCTCGAGGTAACTATCATACAATAATGGTGATAATATCTAATAATTAATTTATGAAATACCAAATATAACATCCATAAATAAACCAAATAATCCATAACAATAATCCATGATAATCAAAAAAATAATTCAACTTAAAACTTAAATAAATTGTTTCTTGATAAAGCCTATGGTCTCATCTAGCATTCCAAAACTCCAAGTCTTTAGTTTAAACGATAACCTGCATATACGTAGAAAATACAATAGGTTTTGTCAACAATAATGTTGATTGAGCAAGTCATCAAGTTTTGCAATAATATATAATATGAAAATATAGCAAAACGTAAATAAAGCGGTAAATAAACCAAACCAATGAGCAAATAAATTTTCAAGCGAACCATTGCCAATCGAATCGGGCGCGTGTTATAACTAGACGGTCGTATGATCATACTATAATGAGAATATGGTGGACCTCTCCGAATGCGCAAATTAAACAAGTAATCAAATAGCATTTATGTCTAGCAATTCACACACAATATAACGTTTGCTAATGATGGAGATATGTATAATATGAAATACTATAAATACGTATACGCCCCCAAAACGTTTGAAAATATGTTAAAACGGGGGTATGACAAAAGTCACCTTAATAACAAGCGAGCTAATACGATATTAAAAATAAAATAAAGAGTCTTCCGCTTAACGCGCCGAACGAAGATAATCAACAGGACCTAAAACTTTGCAGTATGAAATTATAAGTAAAAACGAACCTAACGCCGCTAGAATCAATCCAAACGGATGAGTAGAACTCATGTTATGTCATTTTAACGTTTAAACGAGTCGAGTCTGACCAGAATCCGAACTTTGAGTCGGGAGTCGGGTTTTGGTCAGAACCCTTAAAATTTTATTTCGAGAAGAAAAGTGGACCGAACGTTGAATCCGACCAGAAACATGAGAAAACAAGAAGTCAAAGTTGTTGACTGTTTTACCCTTTATCGGTATTAAAGAAATTGACCAGTCAATACCTTTCAATCTCAGAAATTGATTGAAGGTTATCGACTAGTGAACGTTTAGGAATGAAAACTCAGTTTACAACTTACCCGGAATGTGCATGAATGATGAGATATATCGAGTCAACGGTCGTTAAACATGCAAAGTCAACCGTTTAATGAACAGTTCTTCAACGAAACACCAAAAACCAAAGAGAATTGAGAGAGGCAGAGAGTATGGACGGCTGGAGGATGATGATTATGGTTTAGGTAAAGTTTTGTGGCAGGGTTTAAGGCTTGTTTATATAAGAAAAGGTTAAACCGAACCAATTTTGGACGTTTTGGCCCGTTAAGCAAGTAAATAAGTCTTTTATGATCAAATCATTGAATAAAATCAAAAGATATGATCTTGATGGTTAAGAAACGAACTAGGACATATATTTCAGTTATAAAATAATTTCTTGGCCCTTAATTCTCGCGATTCATGCCGAAAATAACCGATTTTATACAAAAAACGAACTAATAAACGAAAAACGAACTCAGATTTTGCGCGAACTGACTGTGCAGCAGCACCATAGCGCTGTGTGGCCTGCTTCTAGACCACCACCGCGTGGCGCTCCGGCGTCCCGGTGGGTCATGTTTCAGTTTTGTGCAATAATGGTCCCTATAGTTTGGTTTTGATCAATTTATGAACTATTTTTGTTATAGTTAGTGAATAAACAATCATTAAAACATTGAGGGCTTAAAGTGAATATAAAGAAACTAGATGACTCATAAATTCAAGGTTTTATTTAAGATTTGGATCCGAAATAGGTTCGTACAATGATAATAACCCGAAGACCTCTTGGATATCCTAGAGGAATCGGGATATTCAATGAGTGGGAACAAAGGTGTGACATAGTGACAACGAAACAATCAATAATATTCAATAAGAACCGATTCAAAGACAAAGATTCACTATATTAAATATATCTTTCAATGAAACAGTAAATGGAATGTCTAAGGTTTCGTGACGGCGGCAGTGGCAGTACGAGGAAACAAAGAGAATATTTATTTGGAATGTTTTCTCGTATTCAGTGCGGTTGCTAGCCTTATCCGTTTTGTCCGTACCCTAAATGGAAACCTAGGACTCTTTTTATAGCCCCTGACATTCCTTCTAGAGTCCCTAATCATTACATAATGAATGACAAACAAAATAATACAAGTGTAGTCTTCGAGCATGACATCTATCTTGCTCGACCAGACTTATCATACAGTGTATGCTCGATGTGTTGCTTTGAGCATACTTTACTTAGAATATTTTTAGTTTGAAATTATTCTCCTCTAGCATACTTCATTCTTCTTGACAAAACCTTGCTTTGCTCGAGATTGTCCTTCGAGCAAACCTATTCTTCTTGATGTCTTCAATTCTGTCTTGAACTTATTAGCAATCTTCATCATGCTCGGATGTGAATCTTGCTCAGAACTGAACTATGCTCGAAGTCTATATTTCGCAGCATTGACATCTTCTTATTACATCCATGCCTGTCACCAATGTGCTCGGACATACTCTGCTCGGATCACTTGACTAAAACTTGAATGATCAAGCTGTTTGCTCGATTGGCAATCCATGCTTGATAGAAGAACACTCTTGCTCGGAGAAGTGTAACCTGCTCGAAGCTTTTAACACTTAGAAGAATATGTTGAAAGACCATGATCGAGATAGTAAACCATGCTCGATGACCTAGGCTTGCTCGTATTCCTTACTTAGCCATTTTCTTGAGGAGGTTGAGAAGATTCCAATCTTCCTTGTAAATATCCGACTCAACAATCTCCCTCTAGATTGGAACAAGCTCAGATGCACCAAAACATACCTGCAAACAGTTACACATGTATCAAATATCTAAACTAATCAATTTAAGCACACGTCATTTCATTACATAAAGGAATTCTGCCTCCAGGGCATTACACATCAAATTATTTACATGTTCAATTACAAATCATAAAACAAAATACAAAGATAAAACAGAAATAAAAAGATCATCCTTAAGCTCCATCCTGTTATCTTCTTCTTTGGCTCCTTTCAATAGCTTTTTCCTTTTTCAGTTTCATAAAGGTAGCCTTTTGCTTGAACATATCCAGTTCAACTCCATATTGTTAATCAAAAGGATAATTTGCATTGATAATATCTTGCAGGTTATGGATGTGAACGAAGTTTAGATCTTCATCATACTCAACAACAGCAATTGTTGCTTCAGATGCATTTATGAGTGATATGGAGTCGCTGTTTAAGTTTAAGTTCCTTGATGATTTGGGCCTCACAATCTCTGACCTTATTAGTGTTCTGCTTGTACTGACTAGTTAATTCTTCTTTGCCTCTACAATTTCAGATTCTCCAAACCATTGTTTAATTGTGTCATATGTTTGCATCATAACTCTGGCTTGATTTGCACCTCTCTTGCATAATATACTTATCATGTAAGCATTTTCCTCTTCCTGTTTCATTAGCTTGGCTTCCTATAATCTTCTTTCTGTTTCTAGGATAGCCTTTGTTCTCTGTGTTAGATTTCGAGAAGTTGAGCATGAGGCATATTATCAAATTCATCCTCTATCATGCCTTTGTCCATCACAATGTCTTTCAACGTTTGTACCCTTTGTGGATCTTTAAACCACACTCTGGCTTCTTCTTCCATCTTTTCAACTTCCTCCTTTTCTTTCTGCATCTGCAACTTTAATTTTCTTTCTCTCTCACTAGCAACAGTGCTCTTTTGATCTTTATGTGAATCTTTGACCATTTGTACTTTCCTTTTCAGATCATTTAGAGATAGATTGATTAAGGAGTTGTAGTCATAGCCATGTACTTACAGAAATTGGATGTCTTTGTGTTTGGCTTTTATTAATTCATACTCTTCTTCATCTTTGATCTCCTTTTCAATTCTTTTCTTTATTCTCTCTGCTTCTACCATTACTTTCTCCTTTTTCATGCTCATTTTCTCAACATAATTTGCTACATCATCTACCAGAGCATTCTTGTAAATTATCTCAAAAGTATCAAATGATTGTAGAATCAGAAATGCAGGCTTGTGTCCAGCCTTTATCAAAAATTCCCTCTTTGATTCTCTATTTCTCCATCCTTCAGCCTCTTGTCTAATATCTTCTTTTGACATTTTTTGAATATATTTCTCATCATATTCAAGGCTTAACAAGTAGGCTTTATCTTCATCCTCTTTATCATCATCCTTCTTTGTTCTCTCTTTCTCTTCTTAAACTTCAATGGGCTCATCCAGATTGTGAAGGGCTCCTAATATTGGTTCTTCAGTATGGATAATTTGAGGCCCTTCAACAGCTACAGGTTGAGCTTCCCTTCTCTTGTAAACTATCACCTTCACTGATTTTTGTCTTTTGGCTTTGGGAACTTCTAACTCTGATGTTTCTTTTCTTTTCATTCCCCCTTCAGCCTCAGTTTCTTGCTCATTTACAGTCGGTTTGGTTGCCATATGCTCATGTGTCACTTCTCCTTGTTCATCATCAGCAACTTCAATAATTATTGGCTCTGTGGTTTCAATGACTTCTTCTACTCTCGGTTCATGTATACTTCTTCTTTGTATAAATTCTTTTTAAGTCTTTTTGGCAGTTTTCACAATGTCAGGAGCATGCCTGTTAGGATTCTTAATTATTTCTGTCATAGTCTTTAACACAACCAGTTTGACAACTGATCCATATGCAATTTTTATCATTTCTTCTTCACCTGCCTCTTGGTTTACAGAAACCAAACTGAGCTCTTGCATATTTGGCGATTCAGATTCTGGCTCTTCAGGCACTGGCTCAGGCTGTGCAGGCTCGGGCTCTTCATCTGTTTGTGCAACTGGAGTTTGTTGATCCATTTGTTTTTCTTTTAGAGCCTCCATTGCAGCCCTTATCGCCTCATCATCTTCTTTCCTCATTCTCTCTTCTTCCTCTTGTTTCTTCTTCATTTCAATCAGTGCTTCAAGCACTTCTTAAGGAACTTTCTCCTCTTCTTCTTGAACTTTAGCCATTGCAGCCATTTCTTCATTCATGAGTTTCATAGTTGTTTTTACATATTCAACTTCAGCAATATCTGGATCAATTACATCATCCTTCTGTAGTATCTCATCTCCAGATTTCGAAATTTTTGTAGACTTGGGATGTAAATCTTCATCAGTTAAAGCAATCCCTTTTCCCTTCTGCTTCCTTTTCTCCATTTGTTCTGGGGTTTCTTCTTTTTTATCAGACTCCCCCTCTTCCTCTGCTCCTTCAACATATTCTTTATTGATCATTTCAAGAGCATTTGATGTTCCTGCATCTACAGCTTCATCACTTGAACTGGCATATAAGTCCTCTATCAATCTCAAGCCACCTGCCTCTTTAGTATTCTCCCCCTGTTTTGGTGCATTTGAGGTCTTCTCAACCTCAGAGTGCTCAAGGGTTTTATTTTTCAGTAGTGCTTGTTGCAGGGCAGTCTCAAGCGCTTTGTTCCTTATCTCCAAGACTGCATTTTTCTCTTTCAGCCTAATGTTCTCAAACTCTAATGCTTCATTTTCAGAAATGATATCATAAATGTTTGGGCTGGATGGTGGTGTTTTTCCTGAGTGGGCTTAAAAGCTGGTTTTGAGAATGGTTCTGATGAGGAGGTTTTAGGTGATGGCAGTTTGTAGGATAGAGGTTTTGTAGGTAAGGGTTGGGAAGTTTGAATGGTTTCAGTAGGAACACTTTCTTTAAGAGGTGAGATTGGTGTTGACAAGGGTGGGGATGAGATGATTGGTTCGTTGATAGGAGATGTAGGTGGGGAAGGAATGTGTGTCTCTTGAATTTGTTCAGGCTCTGAAGTGAGTGGTTATGTTATGGCAGGTGATGAAGGAATGTTGTCATGAGCAAACTCAGACTCAAAAGAGACATTATCATCATTGTCTTCTGCAGGGTTTGGTAAATCTGGTGGAGTGATTTTCTGAATGGTTTCAGTGACATTTGATACCACATTGGTTATAAAATCATCATCATCTATATGCTTAGTTGCCATGTTACTAGGACCCTCAACATGTTCATCAACCGGTTTAGAAACTTCAATCTCTGGTCCTGTATTACCCTCTTGATCCTCCATGTAAACATCAGATCCAGCACCTGTAAATGCAACTATCTCATTCCCAACAGGATCACCAACAGATTCATTCATTTAAGCATTCTGACCCATATTCTCTACATGTTCGGCTTCATGAGAAATGGGTTCATCAACAGGCTCATTACCAGCACCATCACCTCCATCATCTGGATTGTCATCATCATTCGGACCATCATTGCCTCCATTCTCATCATCTTCACCCTCATCATCATCTTCCTCACTATGTCCTAGGGTGTGAGGTACATCAATAGCACCCAATGCAGGAACCAGTAACCAATGAGAACATCCCAATCAGTATTATCATTAAAATTGCTCCTTGCATCTTTCATCCATTGACATATGTTCGGATCTTGCACCCTTAATACTTCTCCTGTCAACTATAGGTTCTGCAAAGACCTATTGATGTGTATCTGCAAAAATCTTGGATACATCATAAATTTTTGATTCACCCCCTTTGCAGCATTGGACACCAAACCATTGAATATAAGTCTTGAAACATTGAATGGTTGTTGATATAGAATAGCGTCTGTCATAGTAGCAAGTTCTCTGCTCAATAAAGTCCAAGTCCCTCTCCTTAGAGACAGGGACTGGATGACATAATGTCCAAGCTTCCTTTCTGAAATTGTCCTTCTTTAACATCCCCTTGATATCCCATAGTTTCTTGAAAGATCCTCAATCATCTTGGGACAGAATACAATTGCATTTCCTCATGATCGTCATTTAAATGCAATGCCCCTCTGATTGATGCTTCAGTGATTTCAATGTCATGATTTAAGACCGAGGCTTCAATTCTTTTCCCATTTATATCATCAACATAGGTGGCAGAGTTCCAAAAGTCTGTAATGTGATTCCTGTAAATTGTTGGGCTCTCGATCAAAGCTACCCTCAAGTTGGAGTTATTAAGGAAGTTTATCATTAACTCCAACTCCCTGTTATCGTAATTAACCTCCAACTGGGCACACATATTGTGCCTCTTCTCGAAATTCATGGCCATCAGTTCTGCAAAATAAGAAAACAATCAGTAAACATAATAGCAGAACTAATAGCGATTGGTTAGTCAACAAGAAGTCGTCTTCAATAACATGTTCCGTAGTCGTATACGTACCTTCACAAACAAGTAAACGATTAGTAAGAAAATCAATCAGAAACCCTAATTCCGAAATTGAAGATACGACAATCGAGTATCGATATCTTACCAAAGTCGAAACAGAGCGAATGGCTATGTTCGAAGTAGTATCGAGCACTAATAGTAAGTCTGAGTAAGCTGGGGATGCATGAGCAAGAGCTTTTGGCAATTAGGTCGAGAGAGGGAAATGAAATGGTTGAAAAAGTTAATAAGGCCCCCTTTTATACCTAACGTTTGGTCAGTACAGTTCTGATTTGTCGTCTAGAGCAAACAGTTGTCATTTAATTCAAATTAAATGTACCTCCCTTGCTCGAGCATACAGCCAAAAGAACAGCTGTCTCCCACTGGACTCGAAGATATCACCATTTATGCTCGATGTACTTATGTTTAAGATGCTCGAGAACCAGTATACTCGAGACAGGTTGCTCGAATATACTTATGCTCGATACCTTAAGCCAAATGTGAGTTTAAAAATTGCTCATTACATCTGCTCGAGTATAGGTCATACTCGACGGTGTCCATATTTAATGAGCATACTTGCGTGCTCGTGACATGTAGTGTGCTCAAAGGTACCTAACAATATTCATTTGGTCATGTATACTCAAAACACACTCATTGCTTAATGCTCGAAAGACTTAACATATTCTATCCTTCATGTTTTTGCTCGAACAATTTAGCCTAGTCTAGTGCACAATTTTGCTCGAACTACTTAAATCAAGTTTATCCTTCAATTTCTTAAGCTCGAACTCATAACCTTAAGTATCTAGCACACAACCTTGCTCGAAATACTTAAATCATATTTATCCTTCAATTTCTTAAGCTCGAACTCAGAGTCTTAAGTGTCTAGCACACAACTTTGCTCGAAATACTTAACATCTAAAGCTCGAATCCTGATGCCTAAGCAATCAACATGCAATCATGTTTCATCATCCTTTATTCTATCCATGCTCGACCCACCAAAGTGCTCGTACACCTTGGTTTTAGCTGGATAGATCAAGTGTTTGCTCGGATAACAAATTATGCTTGATGAAGAATATCCTTGCTTGACGAAGAGTAGCTTGCTTGAAGCTTTCAAAACTTAGAAGAATTCCAGAAGATAATCTTACAAGCGTAAGATATCATGCTCGAGTTAGTAAACTCCATGCTCGAAGGTCCAAGATTGCTCAAGTTCCATCCTTAGCCATCTTATGAGGAGGCTGAGAAGATTCAAGTCTTCCGTAGAAATTTTCTAACCCAGCTGTTAGCACACGGATTTGGTGTTCGTAGATGTTCGAATAGGCTAGGGGTAATTTAGTCTTTATATTTAATGTATAATGGCTTATTAGCTAAGCATGTTTAGCGAATGAGATCCATTCGTTAAAGACTAGCCTGATTCGTTAAGTTAAGAGTCCATTTGTGTGACATTCGTGACAAAACCAGATACACCTCAGCATTTACAAATCGAATAAGCGTTTAACCGCTTATTACGTAACGAACGAATGAATAACCGAACGGGTCTGGTTATGACCCAGATATATTGGTGGGCATCTATAAGTGATATATGTTGAATATAAGCCAACATAATAGTATTATGGCCTTAGTTCGATAACAAACCAGTTAAACGAAAACATGCTCGTTTAACTACCCGCTATGGATTTAAACGCGAAAGATAGTCCCACACAAGAATTGTATCATCCGTTAAGCCAAAAAAGATCTACCAAACACTTGTTAGGGATGTTCTAAGTGATCCGTGAAAATATTTTCGATTTTTACAAGCAAATACTATGTTTTTATAAATTTACACAAAAATAGCCGAAAAACACTCGTTTTCGCACTATTTGTCGTACCCGATATATTTTTAGCGCCAAAAACCGAACCCGAAATAAATTGGGACTCGGAATTTCATGTTCGAGCATGTAAATAGAGAAAAGAGGGCCAAATGGGCCCAAAAGGGGGCCCAACAAGCCCAGCCCGCCAAAGTTGAAAAAAAAAACTTTTTTTTATATTAATTTGTATTCTTTTTATTATATAAATGGTACTAGATATTTTCATATAACCAAACTCATATTTTCTGGACATTTCTAGCTGTTCTTCATCATAACATCAAAAACCCTAGGTAAAACTCTATTTTAATCATCTTTTATAACTTGTTAATCATGTTTAATATCAAATAAACATAGTTTAATTGCTAAAAATCAATCCTAACCATGTGAAAATCATAAAAACGGTCCAAAAACATGTTTTGATCATACACATGATTAGGAATCATAAGTATACTCTTTTTTGACCATAAACACGGATTAGAGGGTTTAAACGAAGTTTTTACGGTTCAAAAGTTTGGTTTAGAACCGTAATCGAAACCCTAATTTACATGGCTGTTCTCTTGATTACCGTGTCGGTTAACAACGTGCCCTAGAAATTGTACCTCTTGTAGCCAGAATTCACACTTTGACAGCTTGGCATACAACTTTTCCTGCCTCAACAACTCCAAAATGGTTCGTAAGTGCTGATCGTGGTCCTCTTTGGTTTTCGAATATATCAAAATGTCATCAATAAACACGATAACAAATTTTTCGAGGTACGGTTTACAAACTCAATTCATAAGATCCATGAAAACTGCGGGAGCATTAGTCAGTCCGAACGGCATAACTAAGAATTCGTAGTGGCCATAACGAGTTCAGAACGCCGTTTTAGACACATCTTACTCTTGAATTTTAACTTGATGGTAACCGGATCGAAGATCAATTTTTGAGAAATAGTTTGCCCATTGAAGTTGATCAAATAAGTCGTCTATTCGTGGAAGAGGGTATCGTTTTTTGATGGTAACTTTGTTTAATTCCTGGTAATCGATACACATTCTAAAACTTCCATCTTTCTTCTTTACAAACAATACCGGTGCTCCCCAAGGAGAATAACTAGGATGAATGAAACCCTTATCTAACAACTCCTATAACTGGTTAGATAATTCTTGCATTTCAGAGGGTGCCAATCGGTAAGGTGCCTTAGCAATGGGGGCTGATCCTGGGATTAAGTCAATACGGAATTCAACCTGTCGGTTCGGTGGTAATCCAGGTAAATCGACAAGAAAGACATCGGGGTATTCATGTACAACGGGAATCTCTTCTATGCGTTTCTCATCAGGGTTTTTTATAGTTACGTTTGCAAAGAATGCCATACAACCTTGATGTAAACATTTCAACATTTTGAGATGAGACACGAGAGGTAAAATCGAACCATACTTCTCTCCCTGTACCATAATCATTTCACCTTCCGGAAGGGGAATTTTAACCATCTTGTCATTACACACAATCTCCGCCTTATTCTTGGTTAACTAGTCCATGTCGACAATAACATCGAAACTTCCTAACTCTACCGGGAGTAGGTCAATAAAGAATGGGTGGTCATTAAGAATAATGGAACAGTTTTGGACTATTTGGTTGACAGTTATAGAGTTACCGTTAGCGAGTTCTATAGTATAGGGATTTGTTAGTTCACTAACTGGCATATTACCCAGGGATGCAAAGCTAGTGGAAACAAAGCTTCTATCGGCACCTGTGTAAAATAATACAAAAGCATATTGATCAGAGACTATAAATGTACCTGTTACAACGTTCGGGTCTTGTCGTGCTTCTCCTAACCCAATAATAAATGCGCGTCCTCTAGGCGCTCCAGATGTCAATGCTTGGTTCGGTCTAGCAATTGCTCTTGGATTCAACTTGGGGCAGTTTCTTCTAATATGTTCTGTACTGCCACATTCATAGCAGGCACGGTAGGTGGTTGTGGTTGAAGTTTGTTGGATAGGTTGTTGGCGGATTGGCTGAGGTCTGGGTGGCGGTGGACGACCAGGTTGAGTTTCTTGGGTTGGTCGGCTCACAATTTCTGCACCTGCTCTGCAATTGGGGGCATAATGCCCAGTTCGACCACATTTATGGCATACCGGCAATCTGCACTCTCCCACATGATGGTAATTACATCTGTCACACTTTGGCAAGGGTCCCTTGTACCTGTCTTGCTTCGTATCTGAACCGATTATAGCATAATTTCTTTTTGTCGGACATGCACGTTTGCTTGATTGTCCTTCTTGTGATCTTGTCCCGTAGTCAGTTCGTTTCATACCCACTGATTCTCCAGCCATTCTCAACACTCCGCTTCTTACCAAGTCAAAAGTCACAATGCCGGCTTGAGTTACGACATTCTCGAACAATGTGTGACCCACGGAGTTTACCAGACTCCTCACTTCTGGGGCTAAACCCCAAATATAACGTTCAACTCGTTTGTCCTCGGGAATTACCAACCAGGGTACTAAGCGAGCCAGTTCATTGAAGCGGTTCGTGTATCCCAAATGATCCGCTCCTTTCATTTCCAGACTCCAAAGTTCGTGTTCTAACCTTTGTATTTCATTCTTTGGGCAAAAATGTTCTAACATCAATGTTTTGAGTTCAGCCAATGTCATGCGGTTAATTGTATCTTGCCCTTTTATCTGAACTGTAGTGTTCCACCACATCAAAGCATGATCCGTAAAAGTAGAAGCAACATACTTGACAATGTTTTCCGGTGTACAGTTGCTGATATTGAGGACAAATTCAGTCTTTTCGATCCATTTAATCTGTTCGTTTGGCCCTTTGTAGGCTCCTGGACGGATCGTACACGGGATGTCGCTAACAACGCAGGTGCGGAATCCCTGCGTAGGTAGATACGAGTGTAGAGTATGTAGAGATCGAACACACAAGCAATAAACCAAACACGTTATATTGATAACGAACACGTGACCCGAGGTCACTATTACAGACAATGACACGTAACACACGAAGTGAACAACTGAAACAAAACCCTAAAACGACCAACCCAAACTGTTTCGGCTGAAACAGTTTATATACATGACAACTTCGCCATAGGCGAAGTTGTCAATAACTTCGCTGATTCAACAAGTTCGCCATAGCGAACTTGTTGACAACTTCGCGTATTACAAAAATAAACATAATCAAAACATAATTGCATTACAGACTCGATTACAAATGCTAGACTATGAACTACTGACACACATGTACCAACAGACTCCCCCTTGGCAGT
This sequence comes from Bidens hawaiensis, assembly GCF_021521415.1. Taxonomy (NCBI): domain Eukaryota; kingdom Viridiplantae; phylum Streptophyta; class Magnoliopsida; order Asterales; family Asteraceae; genus Bidens; species Bidens hawaiensis. Next base: position 2,138,533 of record NW_027491117.1, on the reverse strand, counting down.
AGCTTCATATCTTGATCTTCAAATCTTGAGTCTTGTAATCTTGCATCTCTACGCATGCGCCCCTTCTCTAACACATACCGACACCACCCGTTGATATTTCCTAGCTTGATCCTTCCAAGCAGGAATGTAGAAGATCTTCTTCTCGTTGAGCACTTTCAGATCAGCCTGCGATAGATTAATAAGATGCATCGGGTCGTAAACCCGAAGTACTTCTTGTTCATCCTCATCTTCCATTACCGCCTCAGCTGTCTCACAATCCACGTACCACCATTTTAGATCTTTGAGCACGTCCTTGGGCATGAACTTCATCGGTACTTCTTTAAGGCACCGGATCGGTTTGTATTTCATGACCATCCAAGGTTTTCCATCACCTCTCAGACCTCTATCCTTGTCTTCGACAAGTTTCCCCTTTTGTGGTTTCAGTAGCTCAAACTTTTTCTCTTTAACGCACTCTCTCCACACGATCTTCCCGATGATTCTAGCCATGTTGTCTTCACTTCTGTTTATCAATCCCAATCTGGCTAAATCTTTTACTTCACATTCTGGCAGTGTGTTTAGAGATCTCAACTTTCTCTGGAAGTACTGAATGCCATCGTATCTCTTGATCACGAAGAGCCGCAGCTGCTCGTCGTATAACCAGCAGATAATACCTTTCTTGGCTTCCGCGTATCCCTTAATATTGTAACTTTTTCTGAACATCTTAGGGACCGCCGGCTTCTTCGTCTTTACGAACCAGTGGGCACAACCCTCCTTCCATTTCGGTTGTTCCTCCCACTCAGCATCTTCCTCCGCGTTCTCATCACCCAACTCTGGTCTCTCAACCTCCGGAATCTCGTGTTCCACGGAGTCATCAACAATCTCACCTTCCTCTAACACGTCTTCAACCGTAATCTGCTCTCCAATCCTCTCGATCTCATCAACTGGCAGCACATCGTCTTCAATCATAAACTCATCATCCTCCTCATCCAACTCTTTCAATGCGTCGATAACATCTTCAACATCAGCATCATCATCAACCGCTACCACGTCGTCACCAGCTGCATTTGTAGACTCCCCCTCAGCTGTGGAAGCCCCAAGAGCCTGAGAGGTTCTTGGCAGCTCACCACCTGCACCTTCCGGTGCATTGGGATCATCGTCATGATCTTCTCTCCGTTTCGTCCTCAACTCATCTCCCCTACACGTCTTCTCCCCCTGAGATGCCAAGAATGCCTTGAAGGCATCTATAACTTTACCGTGTTCAACCAGGAGGGCTGCTTGTAGTCGATTGGATTCCACTAGGCTTTGAATGGTCTTTGTCTGTTCAGCAACAATCCGCTCTAGTGATGTAATCCTCTCGGAATCTGAAGTAGGCGTTGGAGTTGGCGGGACATCAGCAGCAGAAGTGACCGCAGGTGGTACACTTGGTAACCCTGCAGTAGTAGTGACGGTCGACTCAACAAAGCGTGCAACTACCACCGGTGGATTAAGCGGTTGGGGTGGTAGAGACACAATTGCTGGGGCCGACGTCTCGACAGCAGTAACCTGTGCTGTGGAAGGAATAAGAGACATACCAGACAAGGCAGGTGGAGCAAAGCGTACCAGCCTCGAAGATTCTCCAGCTCCGGAACCCATACCTGTCCGTTCTCTTCGTGAACGTCTGAGCACAATCTGCACTGCCTCCTCTTCATCAACTTCGTCCTCATCCTCGTCTACAGTTCTCGGCCTCTTTCCCGTAGTTCTCTCCCGAGACACCATAAGTCGTCTCGCTTCAGCAAACGTTTCGTCTAGATCGGAGTCAGCTACCGAAGTAACTGCTCTAGTAACATCAATAGACTGAGGACCCGAGACATCCATATCAAACAAACCATGTCCGCCAAAGGCAGCATCAAGATCAACGTCTTCAGCAGTGGACACAGCAGGAGATACCGCAGCTGGCACAGCAGCAGAGGCAACAGTAGATACAACAGGCGCAGCTGATACAGCATGTGGTGCTGCCGCCTGATGTGGTTGCGGGTCTCTGAACTCGTCCCCTCCTGCAGGAACATACTCCGGATTGATGAGATATCCGAATAATGGAGTATGCCTGGGACGCAGCTCAGGCTTGCTACGAGTGCTCGAAGTGCGGCACTGAGCAAAGATACGTTTCGTCACGCATTCGACGTATCTAATCAGGCGTCTCTGCGGTAGCGACGGAGCGACATGATTCAAAATCATCTGTAAGAAACGAGGATACATAGTGAATCGCTCGCGCGCCACAGCCCTTCTCTGACGATCGATCTCGTAGAATATTAGCTGACTAAAAGAATATCGGCGGTTGTAAGTCAGCGCTATCATGGCTGACTGCATCGTCGCGCCCATCCCATCTGTTCCTGCCTTCCTGCCGGACATGCATACAATCAATACATGCATCAGGAAGCGCCATTGATCCAGCAGAAACCCTTTCCTCCTCTGCGAGTCCCCCAGCGGACCCGAATAACCCATCCTCAAATAAGCTCCATCACGGAAAGGAGCTACGAACTCCGTTGGGTCATCTCTTGTTTCTTCACCGAACTGCAGAGCCAACCGTATATCTTCCGAGGAAAACTGTATGTTATGACCATTTACGGTTGCTCGCATCACCGGAGGCTCAGGCCTGCAATCATAGTACACTGTCTGCCAAAAGTCTTCAATGTTAGGCAGAGAAATGGGCAGTGTATTTGTGATCTGTAGGTTCCTTAACGCGGATCGTACACGGGAAATCTCTAACAACGCAGGTGCGGAATCCCTGCGTATATAGGTACGAGTGTAGATATTGTAGAGATTGAATACACGAACAATGAACACGAGCTATAAGGTAAACACGTTATATTGAATAACTAAACACGTGACAGTAAGTCACTGTTACAGAGAACAAAACGAAACAAAGCGTAACCAAAAACCCTAACTCACGTTCTCTTCTGTTTCGGCTGAAACAGTGTATTTAAACACGACAACTTCGCCACTGGCGAAGTTGTCAGTAACCTCGCTAAATCAGCAAGTTCGCCATAGCGAACTTGCTGATAACTTCGCTAGTTTACAAAACAAAACATAAACAAACCATTAACTATATTACAGACTCGATAACAAATACTAGACTATGAACTACTGACAAACATGTACCAACAGACTCCCCCTTGGCAGTAGCTTCATATCTTGATCTCTGAGTCTTGTAATCTTGCACTTTCACGCGTGCGCCCCTTCTCTCACACAAACCGACACAACTCCTTGATATTTCCTCGCTTGATCCTTCCAAGCAGGAATGTAGAAGATCTTCTTGTTGTTCAGCACTTCCAGATCAGCCTGCGATAGATTAACAAGATGCATCGGGTCATAAACCCGAAGAACTTCTTGTTCGTCCTCATCTTCCATAACCGCCTCAGCTGTCTCGCAATCCACATACCACCATTTCAGATCTGTTAGGACATTCTTGGGCATGACTCTCATTGGTACTTCCTTCAGATGTCGGACTGGTTTATACTTCATAACCATCCATGGTTTTCCGTCAGCCCTCATTCCCCTATCTTTATCTTCTATCAATCTTCCTTTCTGAGGCTTTAGCAGTTCAAACTTTTTGTCTTTGATGGCTTCTTTCCAGACGATCTTTTCAATAATTCTCGCCATATTATCGTTACTTCTGTTAATTAGCCCCAGTCTTGCTAACTCTTTCACCTCGCATTCCGGTAGGGAGTTTAGAGATCTCAATAATCTTTTAAAGTATTGAATGCCGTCGTACCTTTTGATCACAAATAATTTCAACTCTTTGTCGTACAACCAGCATATAATACCTTTCTTCGACTCTGCATAGCCCTTTATATTATACGTCTTTCTAAACATTGTTGGCACTGCAGGCTTCTTAGTTTTAACAAACCATTGAGCACACCCTTCTTTCCAATTTGGTTGCTCCTCCCATACCGTATCATCTACCACATTCTCATCTCCCAAATCTGCTCTTTCAACAGCTGGAATCTCATGTTCCACTGCGTCATCCACGATCTCTCCTTCTTCCAACACATTCACCACATCAATATTTTCTCCAATCCTTTCAATTTCCTCCACGGGCAACACATCATCGTCATCATCATTCACAAAGTCATCAACCTCCTCCTCATCTAACTCCTTCAAAGCATCGATGACGTCTTCAACATCAGCATCGTCATCAACATCCACAACATCATCACCCGCTGCATCAGTTGACTCCCCCTCAGCTGTGGAAGCCCCAAGATCCTGAGAGGTTCTTGGCAGCTCACCACCTGCACCCGAAGGTGCATTGGGATCATCGTCATGATCTTGTCGTCTCTTTGTCCTCAACTCATCGCCCCTGCAAGTCGTCTCCCCCTGAGATGCCAAGAATTCCTTGAAGGCATCGATAGTTCGTCCGTGTTCTACCAGGAGGGCGGCTTGGATTTGATTGGCTTCCACCAGGCGGTCAATGGTCTTCGATTGTACAGCAACAATACGCTCCAGCGAAGCAATCCGTTCAGAGTCTGAAGCAGGCGTTGGAGTTGGTGGAAAAGTAGCAGCTGAAGTGACCGCAGGTGGTACACTAGGTAACCCTGCAGTTGTTGTAATTGTTGAGTCGACGAAGCGTGCAACTACCACCGGGGGATCAACCAGTTGGGGTGGTAGCGACACAACTGCTGGTGCCGACGCCTCGACCGTAGTAACCTGTGCAGTAGTAGGCAATAGAGACATACCTGACAAGGTAGGCGGAGCAAATCGTACGAACCTTGAAGTCTCCCCCGCTCCAGTGACCATACCTTGTCGTTCTCGACGTGAGCGTTTCAGCACAAGTCGGACTGCCTCTTCCTCATCTTCATCATCTTCATCCTCATCCACAGCCCTCGGCCGCTTACCCGATATCCTCTCCCGAGTCACCAACAACCGTCTGGCCTCAGCAAATGTTTCATCCAGCTCGGTTTCAGCTACCGAAGTAGCCGCTGAGGTAGTACCCAAAATCTGAGAACCCGAGAGATCCATATCGAACAGACCGTGTCCACTGAAGGCAGCATCCAGATCAATGTTTGCAGCAGCAGACACAGCCTGCGATGAAGTAGCTGGCACAGCAGCAGAAGTGACAACAGGCGCAGCTGATACAGCATGAGGTGCTGCCGCCTGATGTGGTTGGGGATCCCTGAACTCGTCCCCTCCTGCAGGAACATACTCCGGGTTAATGAGATACCCGAACAGTGGAGTATGCCTTGGACGGCGTTCAGGGTTGCTTCGAGTGCTCGACGTTCTGCACTGAGCAAAGATACGCTTAGTGACACACTCAACGAATCGTATCGGGCGCCTTTGCGGTAGAGACGGAGCAATGTGATTGATAATCATCTGCAAGAAGCGCGGATACATAGTGAATCGCTCGCGCGCCGCAGCCCGTATTTGGCGATCAATCTCATAGAATATCATCTGACTAAATGAGTATCTGCGATTATAAGTCAGCGCAAGCATAGCCGATTGCATCGTTGCCCCCATTCCGTCTGTCCCTCCCTTCCTGCCGGACATGCAAACAATCAACACATGCATCAAGAACCGCCATTGGTCCAGCAGAAAGCCTTTCCTCCTTTGTGAGTCCCCCAGCGGACCCGAATAACCCATTCTCAAATATGCTCCATCACGGAAAGGAGCTGTGAATTCCGTAGGGTCATCTCTGGTTTCTGCACCGAACTGCAGAGCCAACCGTATATCCTCAGAAGAGAATTGTATGTTTTGGCCATTTACGGTTGCTCGTATCACCGAAGGCTCAGCCCTGCAATCAAGGTAAGCTGTCTTCCAGAAGTCCTCAATGTTTGGCAGGGAGATGGGCAGTGTTGTCGTTAAAGCATGAAATATCCTTGATCGCTGGAGAAATGTGATAATCTCCCTGAAATCATCTAAGCCTCGTGCATCTGGATCTAAGGTGATATATTGGTTGTGGGATGGAAAGAATTGTCGTTGGTCATCACCGTCATTACCACCAGTTCCTCCAACAGCAGCCATATCTGCACCAAACAAGACAAGTTAGAGAGCAGTAGTGTATTCCACAAGTTCGCATAGAACCAAGTGCGAAGTTGTGAGGTAACCAGTACAGGCGAAGTTAAGGGTGAGGCGAAGTTGGAGACAACTTCGCTTCGTCCTTAAGTTCGTCTGAAAACTGATAAGGCATTTGAAATAGGCGAAGTTAAATTCTTGGCGAAGTTACGGTTAACATCGCCACTGGAGAACTTAAGCCGAGGGCGAAGTTGGGGACAACTTCGTCATTGGCGAACTTCAGCCACTGGCGAAGTTGAGGATAACTTCGCCAAAACCTTAACTTCGCCAGAACCAGAACCAGCGACTGTTCAGATTCAATCGATTTTGTCCGATGATTTTCGGACAAAATCGATGATTTATAAGTGAAGAACAACATATTTCAAAGGATTTGAGACGTAAGGCTCGTCCATGATCACGTAACAAAGGGTCGGAAAAACTTGGTTTTGAACGACCGACGATCCAAGGTCTCGAACCGGGTAAACTATTACGAACGAGAGAGGTAAGATACAAGTGATAACACATACCACAAGAATAATAGTAACAAGAAACACAAGATCGAAAAGACGATTGAGTATAAAGATCGCCGAAGGATTTGAGGTTTTATGTTCGCCGGAAGATTTATGAAAGAGCTACAGTGTTGAAACAGAACATATATAGGGCGGAGTTGTGTCTGGCGAAGTTACGAATAACTTCGCCATGGCGAAGTTAAGCACAACTTCGCCAAATTCAACAACTTCGCCAAATTCAACAACTTCGCCAGTAACTACAAAATCAGCCCTTTAAGTTTGAAAAATTTGTCATTTAACCTTGGAAGCTTCCAAAAAGAGTTATAACTAAAATGGTCATGTCCAAGTAACCAGTCAAAATTAATACAACTTAAAAAATAGGAAAAACTTATTTTACGAAACAAGGGATCAAATTTCAGTCTAGTCAGGGGACCACCATGTTTTAGAAAAGATCCTAACAGGAATCATACTAACTACGTGACTGTCACTTGGATCCGTGTTTGGCTGTATTATGACATAGAGAAGCAGGTTATAAGCATGTAATAACTTAAATGGTTTTCATTGTTTCTGTGATACGGATTAAGGTTCAGTTAAGCTCAAAAATTTAAGTTGGCAACAACTCAGAGGTAATGATGCCTTCTATCTATTCTCAAAGCGTATTTGGCTATACCCAAGTCACCCCGAATTGACTTCGACCCATAGTGTCTGATTAACTTGTAGATACTCGTTGTCTGCTTCCCGTTTTCTTCTTACTCCAAACTTGAGAAATCTTGAGAAGTGTCGGTTCTCGTGTTTATTGTCACTACTTCTCATAAGTACATTTTTTTTTTTTTTTTTTTTTTTTTTTTTTTTTTTTTTTTAATCACACATAAGAGTTTTCATCGGAGTACTAAACTACTGCAAGTCCCGAATCTGGATCACTGCAGTGTCTTGAAATGCTTTCTTCACGGGAATCAGAACACTCACGGGCTCGTGTATGACTGGGTAGTTGCTTTTCTGCCTATCCTTCGAAAAGATGTGTATGAAGACATGCAAAACTCTTAAGGAGTTTCCGCATTAAATTCGAGTAAATTTAGGTTAGTATCACATACACTTTTACGCACCATTAAAATTACCATGACATACAATGACTGTTCTAAAGCCTTTTAAGCTTAATAACTTCACTAGTTAGGCACACATAGTCAGTATACATATCATTTTCCAAGGGTGGATCAATTTTCTTTTAAACACAGCAAAGAACTTCTTACGAAGTAATAGACTTGAAAAGTAATTTCATTTCCCAAAATAAAGTTTTGAATTCAATTGCCCCAATCATGTCAAAGTCATCAGGTAAACGGCTATCCTGAAGATCCATTGGATCAGCTGGACCGACCACATGCAAGTATGTGTCCTTCTTACTAAGAATGACCGACTAATTTTCAGCAACTGAAAGAAAAACATGTCAACACTGCCCCAGTTACTTTCAGTCTTCCGGTTAATGGCTATCCTCATTTCCTAAGTCGAAAACAAGGACCAAAACATATCCGAGGAGATGTCCATCAAACCGAGGTAACCGACTAATTTTAAGCAATAAAGACTCATTTTTTTTTTTTTTTTTTTTTTTTTTTTTTTTTTTTTTTTTTTTTTTTTAAATCAAAAACAAAGACATGGTTACTCGGGATTGATCATCCCATTTAGTTCAATTAGGTTTTGAAATCTGGATTTATCAAACGCTTTTGTAAACAAGTCAGCAAAATTTTCAAGTGTATCAACTTTTTCGATCTTGATCAGTTTCTTCTCAGCACAATCCCGTATGAAGTGATGACGAATGTCAATATGCTTAGTTTTACTGTGCTTCACGGGATTGTTAATTACTGAGATGGCGGCAGTGTTATCAATTAAAATAGGAGTGAGTAAGAAATTCAGACCATAGTCGCGCAATTGTTGCTGAATCCATAAAACCTGAGAGCAGCAGTTGGATGCTGCCATGTATTCAGCTTCGCAAGTTGAAATTGCGACTGATGTCTGTTTCTTGCACTGCCAGGAAACTAATCTTCCTCCAAGAAACTGACAGCCTCCTGTTGTTGACTTCCGACTCTGATTACAACCTCCATAATCAGAATCAGTATATGCCACCAGTTCAACGTCTCCTCCCTTTGGGTACCACAATCCTAGTTTCGGCTTGCCCTTGAGATACCGCAAAATCCTCTTCACACCTTTCATGTGAGATTCCTTTGGGTTTGCCTGAAAGCGAGCACAAAGACAAACAGAAAACATTATATCAGGCCTAGAAGCAGTTAAATACATTAAAGAACCTATTATCGCCCGATACAGAGTAGGGTCCACATCTGCGTCACCATCTGATTCAGCTCCCAATTTGTGATTGACGCAGATTGGAGTGTCATATGGAGAACTGTCCTCCATCTTGAATCTTTTCAGCACATCATGAACATACTTTGTTTGATGAATGAACATTCCATCTTTCTTCTGATCAACCTGCAATCCTAGAAAGAAAGTTAGTTCACCCATAGCACTCATCTCGAATCGTTTCTTCATGACAGCCTCAAAATCTTGACACATGGATATTCTTGATGCAGCAAAAATGATGTCATCCACGTAGACTTGAACCAGTAAGAAGTCACATCCTTCTCTCTTCACAAACAGCGTACTGTCGATCAAACCCCTTTCAAAACCATTTTCCAGCAAGTAGTCCGATAACGTTGAATACCAGGCACGAGGTGCCTGATGTAAACCATATAACGCCTTGCTCAACCTGTATACATGATCAGGAAAGTCTGGGTCAGGAAAACCCGGTGGTTGCTCAACATACACAACCTCGTCAACTTTCCCGTTAAGAAACGCACTCTTTACATCCAACTGAAACACCTTCATCTTTTTGAAAGCAGCAAACGCCAAAAACAATCGAATCGCTTCTAACCGGGCAACAGGAGCGAAAACCTCATTGTAGTCAATACCCTCTTGCTGATTAAAACCTTTAACAACCAGCCTCGCCTTATTTCTCACAATAATCCCCTTTTCATCTCTCTTGCACTTGAACACCCATTTCGTGCCTATAGCGTGCACATTCTTTGGTTTTTCGACCAAAGTCCAAACTTCCATTTTCCCGAACTGAGCCAACTCTTCTTGCATAGCTTCGACCCACGAGCTGTTTCTTTTATGCTTAAATAAACACAGGTGTGCTCATTCAGGCTACTTCTGGTTTGTACACCCGAGGACACATCACCTATAACATTCTCCAAAGGGTGATCTTTGTGAATTCTCGTGGTCGGAACAGCACCGACATGTAAATTGTCTTCCAAGTTTGAAGAGATCTCATCTATGGTAGTTTCAGGCTGAGAGTGAAAAGGATTAATAAACTCATCTTCAGTTGAGGCCGCAGGGGTATCGATAGGGTTTGATGTGGAAGGCTGAGATTTTTCTGTCATCTGATGTTGCACTAGCTCCTCTTCCTCATCAAATATCATCTTCGTCACAACTCTTTCGTCTTCTTCAGCAATTTCCAAATTAGGTACGTTAAACGACTTAAACAGTTTAACATAGTCAAAAAGCTCAGCAGGTCCATTGCTTGGTTTTGGCGGTTGATAACTAGTAATGTCGGTGTTACAAACCACCTCCACCTTGCAAGTTGTCGTATTGAAGACCCGTCTGTTGGGAGTCCCAACAACATAACCGACTAGAATTCCCTCATCGGCTACTTCACCAAATTTTGAGTTAGTCTTCAAAATCGAACAAGGAGACCCAAAAGGTTCAAGACCACACAAGTTGGGCTTCCTTCCGTGCATAAGCTCGTAACAAGTTTTTCCAAGTCTCTTAACGGTTAACACCCGATTCAGAACATAGCAGGCTGTAGCAACTGCTTCAGCCCAGAACATCACAGGAAGCTTTGAGTCGGCCAGCATAGTTCTGGCTCCTTCAATCAACGTTCGGTTCTTCCTTTCAGCTACTCCGTTCTGTTGTGGAGTATACGGAGCGCTATATTGATGCTCAATACCCTTCTGAAGACAAAAGATTTCCATCTCAAAGTTCTTGAACTCTGTCCCATTGTCGCTTCTGATGAATTTAACTGATTTACTCATGACGTTCTCGACTTTTGTAATTAGATTCTTCACCATCTGAGTCGTCTCGTCTTTCGTTTTCAGAAAATATACCCACGAGTATCGTGAGTAATCATCAGTTATCACCAAGCAGTAAGAAGTACCGCCTAGACTTTGTACATTCACCGGACCGAAGAGATCCATATGAAGTAGTTCTAGAGTACCAGCAATTGAGTTGATCGTCTTGGTGAGATGGCTTTTCTTGTGTTGTTTTCCCTTCTTGCACGCTATGCATTTATCTTCAAAGTTAAAACTCTTTAAGGGAACACCCATCACAAGCCCATTTTTGACAATGAAGTTCATCTTACGAAGATGAATATGTCCCATTCTCCTGTGCCATAACTCTGATTCTGATTCGCTTGCCATTGTCATTAAACAGGATTCTCTGGTGGCCATTTCAGTAGACCTCATATCCATCACGTATGTATTCGTTTCACGTGGAGCTTTCATTACTATCCATTCTTCTGGTATATGAAAACCAGGCTTCAATACAATTGCTTCATTCTTAGTGAAATGGACAGTATATTCTTTATCACAGATCTGCGACACACTCAGCAGATTGTGCTTTAATTCCTCCACAAAATTTACATTTTCAAGTGTCATTCTCCCATTCGACACTGTTCCTCTCCCAGTTATTCTTCCTCCGCTTTCACCAGCAAAACTAACTCTAGCTCCCTGAACAGGTTTTAAATCTTGCAACAAGTGTTTGTTGCCAGTCATGTGCCGGGAACAGCCGCTATCTACAATCCAAAGATTGTTGGCAGCCCTGTTCAACTGTTCCTGCACAATAAAACAATGAGTTAGAATCGTGGGACCCAAGACCAGTTGGTCTTGGATCGATACATCCCGTACCCTGGCTTTCTCAAGTTAGCGTCAGGATAATTTCTGTACGTCCTGTTAGGGAATCTCCCTGCAGATTGAGTGTAATGCCTTCCAAACCTTTGAGAATAGAAAGTGTTATTTCTTGTGGTTTGGTTGTAAAAATGAGGTTGGTTTTTATGAAAACTTGAATTCGTTACATTTTGGCAATTTTTAAAGTTTTCATTTTTAGCTGGAATAAAATGACGCTTATTCTCATTTTTATTTGGCTTCACATCTCTAAATCTCGGTTTCAAAGGACAATCTGCAACAAGATGTCCTAACCTGTTACATCTAAAGCAACATCTACTCTCCATTTTCTTGTCAAATGTTGGTTTGGATGTAGAGGTAGTATTACCAGCCGTTCGTCTCACATAAGGTGGGACGTACGGATTGAGTGGAGAACCCTTTTTAGAAACTTTATCATTATCTCCACTGGTGGGTAATTCTACCTTTTCTTTTGTCTGACCAGATTCGGACAACATATCCGAATCTGATGAGACTGGACTTGATACGGAAATATTCACACTAGAAACAGGCGAACTTGTTTCGCCACAGCTAACACTTGGTTTGACACTAGTAATTCTAATTGGGGTTGACTGAGCAATCTCAAAATCAACAGATTTCTGAACACTTGGATTATAAGTGTAATTATGGTTAAAGGGTGGTGGAACCTCGTGGTATCCGATTCCTGCCCTCTTTGCAGAGGTACTTGGATCACTCACAAGGTGATCAAGGATAGCCGAGGAGTTTCTGAACTGCTCAAGTTTGCGGTTCAGTTCCACCACCTTTACCTGGTGGTCAGCAATCTGTTTATCTCTATCAGCAATCAATTTTGTCTTTTCTTCCAAAACCTCATAACTAAGATCAATAATTTCTATTTTCTCAGCAAGTTTAGTTTTAAGACTTTTAATGTCTTTTTCACAAGACTTTATCTTAACTTTATAACTGTTTTCTCTTGCTTTAATGAAATGGTGATCTTCTTTAACAGTTTTAAACTCAGCATCTAATTTGACATACTGATCAGTTATATTGGTTAGTTGCTCAGTCAAATTTTCACAATTAGCACAAATAATTTTGGGACATACCTTGGATCTACCATCCTGATCGTTCGCCATGAAAGCAGTTTCTTCTTCATTTGCTTTCTTCTCTCCATCAACCTTCTCAACTTCTACAGCTTCAGTCTCAGCCATGTGTGCTTGTTCACCCAAACCACTTGAGTGTTGGTTCCAGTTGTATTCTCCTGCCTCTCTAGTTAACATGGCATTGATCTCGCGGTTAATTCCAGAGTGTTGGTTAGGCCTAACTTGTCCCCGTTCAACTCTCTCATTCCTACATTCCCTAGCAAAGTGCCCGAACTGTTGACAATTGTAGCACCTTACTTTTGATTTGTCAAATCCAGGCCTACCACCAACAAACTTTCTTCCTGTTTTGTTCATAAAACGTTTTACCCGTCTCACGATCATTGCCATTTGCCATTGCAAATCCATTTCTTCCAAATCGTCAGCATCAATCTGGTCATAATCCTCATCAAGAACGGCAGGGTCCACAATCTTCCCCTGGATATAATTCTCGTATGAAGCAATAAATGAAGCGTAGACTGCAAACTGCTCTTCAGCAGATTTTACACTCATAGGCATCTTGGTGTAATTATTGCTTGTGGGACCAGCTGAATAACCACTTGTAGAGGATTGAGGCTTTGAAGCACTAGATCCTCCAGCAACAAAACATACGTCCCCATTTGAGTTCACAGAAACATTTCCTTCATGTGCAGAGTCAGAACCTGACTCCCCCTTCGAATAAAATGCAGCAGATTCAGGCCTTGAACTTGAGCCTGAGTTAACTTTAGCACCATACATACCAGGGTCTTGTATCTGGTCTGTGGGTGTCTCCTTTCGAACCATATTTAGCTCATACGTTCTGAGCTTGTTCACTGCAGTTTCTAAGTCACAGTTAGGAAAGTCTTTGTCTTCCCTCATTAACACGGTATACATTTCCCACTTCGGTGGGAGAGCATCTAGAAGCTTTTCAACGATCTCCTCCTCTCGATAGGCAATTGAATAGTTGCTAAGCTCTGTCATTAAGTGATAGTATCGGGTGATAATATCATCTAAGGATTCATTCTTCAAATATTTGAAGACGGAGAATTGGGTTTTTAAAAGTTTAATTTTTGAGGCACGTATACCCACGTTCCCCTTGAATCTGTTTTCCAGAGCATCCCAGAGCTCTCTTGCAGAAGTGTACTTTCGGAATGTATGAAGAACTTCTTGAGGTAGTGCCATAGTAATAGCAGCATGGGCCTTACTCTCAGCCTCATACATTTTCTTCTCCTCGTCATCCATCTTACTGTACTTCTTCACCACATCACGTCCTTCGTATTGCATGGTTGGAGGTACATATCCATCCTGCATGCACACCCACATCTTGGCGTCCTGATATTTGATATACTGGATGAACCTGTCCTTCCATGCCACGAAGTCCGTTCCCTTCATCAACCTCGGGGCCTTAGTGGCTGACCCCGCCTCTACCTCCATCTTGACTAAATCTGAGATGTTAATCGCGGACATCCTTGCGAAAACCTGAAAAACCTGAAAAACACACAAAAAAAATATTAAAACAGCTCAGATGGCGAAGTTAAGAATAACTTCGCTGGAAGTTAACTTCGCTGAACAAGAACTTCGCTGGATCTTAAATTCGCTTGACTTGGCGAAGTTAAGAATAACTTCGCTTAGAATGAGCGAACTTAGGATGTAAGCGAAGTTGGGTGGTAAGCGAAGTTACGGATAACTTCGCTTTGGCGAACTTATGAGGTAAGCGAAGTTGTGGTTAACTTCGCTAATCCTTATATCTTCGCCGAAACCCTAATCTCCAGTGACGGCAACTTCGCCTGAATTCAGCAACTTCGCCCGATGAACGCGAAGAACAGTTCAGATCTGAAACTCGGATTTTAACGAGAATTTTGAAGGTTTAAAGGCTTAAACACACTGGTAGGTAGCTAGAATGAATAAACACACCAAAAACTCGTCCCGGTAACACCCGAAATGAAACGAAATCTACACCCGCGTGAAATCCCGAACCTCACAATCGAGCCGATGGCTCTGATACCAACTGTAGGTTCCTTAACGCGGATCGTACACGGGAAATCTCTAACAACGCAGGTGCGGAATCCCTGCGTATATAGGTACGAGTGTAGATATTGTAGAGATTGAATACACGAACAATGAACACGAGCTATAAGGTAAACACGTTATATTGAATAACTAAACACGTGACAGTAAGTCACTGTTACAGAGAACAAAACGAAACAAAGCGTAACCAAAAACCCTAACTCACGTTCTCTTCTGTTTCGGCTGAAACAGTGTATTTAAACACGACAACTTCGCCACTGGCGAAGTTGTCAGTAACCTCGCTAAATCAGCAAGTTCGCCATAGCGAACTTGCTGATAACTTCGCTAGTTTACAAAACAAAACATAAACAAACCTTTAACTATATTACAGACTCGATAACAAATACTAGACTATGAACTACTGACAAACATGTACCAACATGATCGCATGAAAGACTCTTGATCGCTGGAGAAACGTGATAATCTCCCTGTAGTCTTCTACGCCTCTTACGTCTGGATCTAAATTGATGTACTGGTTATGGGCCGGAAAGAATTGTCGTTGATCATCACCGTCATCACCACCAGCACCTCCAACAGCGGCCATATCCGCACAAAACAAAACAAGTTAGAGAACAGTTAAGCAACTCACAAGTTCGCTTTGTACCACGTGCGAAGTTGTGATTAAACCTGTACAGGCGAACTTATAGGTGAGGCGAAGTTGGGAACAACTTCGCTTCAACTGTAAGTTCGTCAAAAAACTGTTAAGAAAATTGGTATAGGCGAAGTTGATGATAACTTCGCCTTATCACAACATCGCCACAGGCGAACTTGAGTTCAAGGCGAAGTTACGGATAACTTCGCCAAAGGCGAAATTAATCTCCTGGAGAAGTTGTGGATAACTTCGCCTAAACCTTAACTTCGCCTGAATCTGAAACGGCGACTGTTCAGATTCAAAGGGCATAGATCCGATGTTTTCGCAACGATTTGACGATCCAGGAGTAGAGAACAGCTTATATTAATGGTTTTGAGACGAAAAGGTCGTCCATGAACACGTAATACACGGTTGAAAAACTAGGTTTTGAAGGTTCGACGACCCGAGGTCTCGAACCGGGTAAAACTATAACGAACGAGTGAGTTTGGGAATGATATTGACAACACCTACCGTCAATGAACACAAGAAACTGAAATCAAAGATCTAAAACGGAAGGTAAACAAGATCGCCGGATAATTTGGTTTAGATTATATGTTCGCCGGAATATTGAAATATATGTTACTGTTCCAGTTTTAAAAGCCTTATATAGGGCAGAGTTGGTTCAGGCGAAGTTACGCTTAACTTCGCCAAGGCGAAGTTAAGCACAACTTCGCCGAATTCAACAACTTCGCCCGTAATTTCAAAATCAGCCCTTTAAGTTTGAAGAATCTTGCACTTAACATTAGAAGTTTCCAAAAAGAGTTAAACAAATATGATCAAGACCCAGTAACCAACGATAAATTAATATAACTACAAAAATAGAAAAACTTATAAAAATTTAACGAAATAAGGGATCAAATTTCAGTCTAGTCAGGGACCACTACGTTTTTAGAAAAGATCCTAACAGGAATCATACTAACTACGTGACTGTCACTTGGATCCGTGTTTAGCTGTATTATGACATAAAGAAACAGGTTGTAGGCATGTAAATAACTTAAATGGTTTTCATCGTTTCTGTGATACGGATTAAGGTTCAGTTGAGCTCAAAATTTTAAGTAGGCAACAACTCAAAGATAATGAAGCCTTCTATCTATTCTCAAAGCGTATTTGGCTATACCCAAGTCACCCCGACTTGACTTCGACCCATAGTGTCTGATTAACTTGTAGATACTCGTTGTCTGCTTCCCGTTCTTTTCTTACTCCAGAATTGAGAAGTCTTGATTGTGACTATGACTCATAAGTACTGAAAATATACACATTTTTTTTTTTTAATACATACTTATAGACTTCGGAGTACTGAACCACTGCAAGTCCCGAATCTGGATCACTGCAGTGTCTTGAAATGCTTTCTTTACGGGAATCAGAACACTCACGGGCTCGTGTATGACTGGGTAGTCGCTTTTCTGCCTATCATTCGGAAAGATATGTATGAAGACATTCAACACTCTTAAGGAGTTTCCACGTAAAATCGAGTAGTTTAAGTTAGTATCACATACACTTTTACGCACCATAAAAATTTCCATGACATACAATGACTGTTCTAAAGCCTTTTAAGCCTTATAACTTCACTAGTTAAGCACACACAATCAGTATATATATCATTTTCCAAGGTTGGATCAATTTTCTGTTAAACACAGCAAAGAACTCCTTACGAAGTATTAGACTTGAAAAGTAATTTCATTTTCCAAGCGAAGTATTAGACTTGAAAGCGAAGTATTAGACTTGAAAAGTAATTTCATTTCCCTATAAAATTTTGATTTCAATCGCCCCGATCACGTCAAAGTCGTCAGGTAAACGGCAATCCTGAAGATCCAATGGATCAACTGGACCGACCACATACAAGTATGTGTCCTTCTTACTAAGAATGACCGACTAATTTTCAGCAACTGAAAGAACACACATCATAACTGCCCCGGTCACTTTCAGTCTTCCGGTTAATGGCTATCCTCATTCTCTAAGTCGAAACGAGGACCAAAACATATCCGAGGATATGTCCATCAAACTGAGGTAACCGACTAATTTTAAGCAATAATGACACAGATTTTTTTTTTTTTTTAAATAAATAAACACAAAGACATGGTTACTCGGGATTGATCATCCCGTTCAGCTCAATTAGGTTTTGAAATCTGGATTTATCAAACGCTTTTGTAAACAAGTCAGCAAAATTTTCAAGTGTATCAACTTTTTCGATCTTGATCAGTTTCTTCTCAGCACAATCCCGTATGAAGTGATGACGAATGTCAATATGCTTAGTTTTACTGTGCTTCACGGGATTGTTAATTACTGAGATGGCGGCAGTGTTATCAATTAAAATAGGAGTGAGTAAGAAATTCAGACCATAGTCGCGTAATTGTTGCTGAATCCACAAAACCTGAGAGCAGCAGTTGGATGCTGCCATGTATTCAGCTTCGCATGTTGAAATTGCAACTGATGTCTGTTTCTTGCACTGCCAGGAAACTAATCTTCCTCCAAGAAACTGACAGCCTCCTGTTGTTGACTTCCGACTCTGATTGCATCCCCCATAATCAGAATCTGTATATGCCACCAGTTCAACGTCTCCTCCCTTTGGGTACCACAACCCTAGTTTCGGCTTGCCTCTGAGATACCGCAAAATCCTCTTCACACCTTTCATGTGAGATTCCTTTGGGTTTGCCTGAAAACGAGCACAAAGACAAACAGCAAACATTATATCAGGCCTAGAAGCAGTTAAATACATTAAAGAACCTATTATCGCCCGATACAGAGTTGGGTCCACATCTGCGTCACCATCTGATTCAGCGCCCAATTTGTGATTGACGCAGATTGGAGTGTCATATGGAGAACTGTCCTCCATCTTGAATCTTTTCAGCACATCATGAACGTACTTCGTTTGATGAATGAACATCCCGTCCTTCTTCTGATCAACCTGCAATCCTAGAAAGAAAGTTAGTTCACCCATAGCACTCATCTCGAATCGTTTCTTCATGACAGCCTCAAAATCCTGACACATGGATACTCTTGATGCATCAAAAATGATATCATCCACGTAGACTTGAACCAGTAGGAAGTCACATCCTTCTCTCTTCACAAACAACGTACTGTCAATCAATCCCCTTTCAAAACCATTTTCCAGCAAGTAGTCCGATAACGTTGAATACCAGGCACGAGGTGCCTGATGTAACCCATACAACGCCTTGCTCAACCTGTATACGTGATCAGGAAAGTCTGGGTCAGGAAAACCCGGAGGTTGCTCAACATACACCACCTCATCAACTTTCCCGTTTAGAAACGCGCTCTTCACATCCAACTGAAATACCTTCATCTTTTTAAATGCAGCAAACGCCAAAAACAATCGAATCGCTTCTAACCGGGCAACAGGAGCGAACACCTCATTATAATCAATACCCTCTTGCTGATTAAAACCTTTAACAACCAGCCTCGCCTTATTTCTTACGATAATTCCCTTATCATCTCTCTTACACTTGAACACCCATTTTGTGCCTATAGCATGCACATTCTTTGGTTTTTCAACCAAAGTCCAAACTTCCATTTTCTTGAACTGAGCCAACTCTTCTTGCATCGCTTCGACCCACGAGCTGTCCTTTAAAGCCATTTGATAGTTCTTTGGTTCAATTTGGCTTATAAAGCAGGAGTACAAACATTCGTTCATTATACCTGTTTCTTTAATGCTTGTATAAACACATGTGTGCTCATTCAAGCTACTTCTGGTTTGAACACCGGAGGACACATCACCTATAATATTCTCCAATGGGTGATCTTTGTGAATTCTCGTGGTCGGAACAGCACCGACATGCAAATTATCTTCCAAATTTGAAGAGATCTCATCTATGGTTGTTTCTGGTTGAGAGTGAAAAGGATTAATAAACTCTTCTTCAGTTGAGGCCGCAGGGGTATCGATAGGGTTTGATGTGGAAGGTTGAGATTTCTCAAACGTCTGATGTTGCAATAGATTCTCTTCCTCATCAAGTATCATCTTCGTCACAGCTCTTTCGTCTTCTTCAGAAATTTCCAAATCAGGTACGTTAAACGACTTAAAAAGTTTAACATAGTCGAAAAGCTCAGCAGGTCCATTGCTTGGTTTTGGCGGTTGGTAACTAGTAATGTCGGTGTTACAAACCACCTCCACCTTGCAAGTCGACGTATTGAAGACCCGTCTGTTGGGAGTCCCAACAACATAACCGACTAGGATTCCCTCATCGGCTACTTCTCCAAATTTCGAATTAGTCTTCAAAATCGAACAAGGAGACCCAAATGGTTCAAGACCGCACAAGTTGGGCTTCCTTCCGTGCATAAGCTCGTAACAAGTTTTTCCAAGTCTCTTAACGGTTAACACCCTATTCAGAACATAGCAGGCTGTAGCAACTGCTTCAGCCCAGAACATCACAGGAAGCTTCGAGTCTGCCAGCATAGTTCTGGCTCCTTCAATTAACGTTCGGTTCTTCCTTTCAGCCACTCCATTCTATTGTGGAGTATACGGAGCGCTGTACTGATGTTCAATTCCCTTCTGAAGATAGAAGATTTCCATTTCAAAGTTCTTGAACTCTGTCCCATTGTCACTTCTGATGAATTTAACTGATTTACTCATGACGTTCTCAACTTTTGTAATTAGATTCTTCACCATCTGAGTTGTCTCGTCTTTTGTTTTCAGAAAATATACCCACGAGTATCGCGAGTAGTCATCAGTTATCACCAAGCAGTAAGAAGTACCACCTAGACTTTTTACATTCACTGGACCGAAGAGATCCATATGAAGTAGTTCTAGAGTACCGGCAATAGAATTAATCTTCTTGGTGAGATGGGATTTCTTGTGTTGCTTTCCCTTCTTGCATGCTATACATTTGTCTTCAAAGTTAAAACTTTTTAAGGGAACGCCCATCACAAGCCCATTCTTGACAATGAAGTTCATCTTCCGAAGATGAATATGTCCCATTCTCCTGTGCCATAATTCTGATTCTGATTCGCTTGCTTTTGTCAGTAAACAAGATTCTCCAGTGGCCATTTCAGTAGACCTCATATCCATCACATATGTATTCGTTTCACGTGGAGCTTTCATTACTATCCATTCGTCTGGTATTTGAAAACCAGGTTTCAATACGATCGCTTCATTCTTCGTGAAATGGACAGTGTAATCTTTATCACAAATCTGCGACACACTCAGCAGATTGTGCTTTAATTCCTCCACAAAGTTTACATTCTCAAGTGTCATTCTCCCATTCGACACAGTTCCTCTACCGGTAATCCTTCCACCGCTCTCACCAGCAAAACTAACTCTTGCTCCCTGAACAGGTTTTAAGTCTTGCAACAAGTGTTTGTTGCCTGTCATGTGCCGGGAACAGCCGCTATCTACAATCCAAAGATTGTTGGCAGCCCTGTTCAACTGTTCCTGCACAATAAAACAAAGAGTTAGAATCTTGGGACCCAAGACCAATTGGTCTTGGATCGATACGTCCCGTACCCTGGCTTTCTCAAGTTAGCATCAGGATAATTTCTGTAAGTCCTGTTAGGGAATCTCCTTGCAGATTGAGTGTAATGCCTTCCAAACCTATGAGAGTTGAAAGTATTATATCTTGTGGTTTGGTTGAAAAACTGAGGTTTGTTTTTATAAAAACTTGAATTATTTACATTTTTGCACTTTGAAAAGTTTTCATTTTTAGCAGTAACAAAATGACGCTTATCCTCAGTTGTATTTGGCCTCACACCTCTAAATCTCGGCTTCAGAGGGCAATCTGCAACTAAATGCCCTAACTTGTTACATCTAAAGCAACACCGACTCTCCATTTTCTTGTCAAATGTTGGTTTGGATGTAGAGGCAGTGTTACCATCCGTTCGTCTCACATAAGGTGGGACGTACGGATTGAGTGGAGAACTCTTTTTAGAAATTTTACTTTTATCTCCACCGGTGGGTAACCCTACCTTCTCTTTTGTCTGACCAGATTCGGACAACTTAACCGTATCCGATGAGACTGGACTCGAAACAGAAATATTCACACTAGAAACAGGCGAACTCGTTTCGCCACAGCTAACACTTGGTTCTACCCTTGTAATCTTGATTGGAGTTGTCTGAGTAACCTCGAAATCAACAGATTTCTGAACACTCGGATTATAGGTATAGTTGTGGTTAAAGGGTGGTGGAACTTCGTGATATCCGATTCCTCCCCTCTTTGCAGAGGTACCTTGATCACTCACGAGGTGATCAAGGATGGCCGAGGAATTCCTGAACTGCTCAAGTTTGCGGTTCAGTTCCACCACCTTCACCTGGTGGTCAGCAATCTGTTTATCCCGATCAGCAATCACTTTAGTTTTTTCTTCTAAAACTTCATAACTAAGATCAATTATTTCAATTTTCTCAGCAAGTTTAGCTTTTAGGCTTTGAATGTCTTTTTCACATGCTTTTATTTTAATTTTATAACTTGTTTCTCTTGCTTTCGTAAAATGGTGATCTTCTTTAATAGTTTTAAAATCAGCATCTAAACGGACGTACTGATCAGTTATCGTAGTGAGTTGCTCAGACAAATTCTCACAACTAGTACAAATATTCTTAGTACTTACCTCGGAGCGATTATCCTTGTCATCTGCCATGAAAGCGGTTTCTTCTTCATTTGCTTTCTCATTTCCATCAACCTTCTCACATTCTTCAACTTCAGACTCAGCCATGTTCGCTTGCTCACCAGAACCACTTGAATGCAGGTTCCAGTTGTACTCACCTGCTTCTCTGGTCAACATGGCGTTAATCTCTCTGTTAACTCCAGAGTGTTGTGTAGGCCGACCTTGTCCTCGTTCAACCCTCTCATTTCTGCATTCCTTGGCAAAGTGCCCGTACTGTTGACAATTATAGCACCTTACCTTGGATTTGTCGAACCCGGGCCTACCACCAACAAACTTTCTCCCAGTTTTGTTCATAAACCGTTTTACACGCCTCACAATCATTGCCATTTGCCATTGCAAATCTATCTCCTCCAGATCATCAGCATCGATCTGGTCGTAGTCCTCATCCAGTACAGCAGGGTCCACAATCTTCCCCTGGATGTAGTTTTCGTAGGAAGCAATAAATGATGCATAGACTGCAAACTGCTCTTCAGCAGATTTTACACTCATAGGCATCTTGGAATAATTATTGCTTGAGGCATTTGCAGAAAAACCACTTAAGGATGCTTGAGGCTTTGAAGTACTTGATCCTCCAGCAACGAAACAGACATCACCGTTCATGTTCACAGAAACGTTTCCTTCATGAGAAGAGTCAGGACCTGACTCCCCTTTCGAGTAAAAAGCAGCAGATTCAGGCCTCGAACTTGAGCCTGAGTTAACCTTTGCACCATACATACCAGGGTCTTGTATCTGATCTGTTGGTGTTTCTTTTCGAACCATATTAAGCTCATAAGTTCTGAGCTTGTTTACTGCTGTTTCAAGATCATAATTAGGAAAGTCTCTGTCTTCCCTCATAAGAACGGTGTACATTTCCCACTTCGGTGGGAGAGCATCGAGAAGCTTTTCAACGATCTCTTCTTTTCGGTAAGCAATCGAATAATTGCTAAGCTCTGTCATTAGATGATAGTATCTGGTGATAATATCATCCAGTGATTCGTTCTTCAAAAATTTGAAGACGGAGAACTGGGTCTTTAAGAGTTTGATCTTTGATGCACGGATACCCACATTGGTGGAGATGCGGGGTATCTGTTGACAGAGTATGTAGATACGAGTGTAGAGTATGTAGAGATACGAGTGTAGAGTATGTAGAGATCGAACACACAAGCAATAAACCAAACACGTTATATTGATAACGAACACGTGACCCGAGGTCACTATTACAGACAATGACACGTAACACACGAAGTGAACAACTGAAACAAAACCCTAAAACGACCAACCCAAACTGTTTCGGCTGAAACAGTTTATATACACGACAACTTCGCCATAGGCGAAGTTGTCAATAACTTCGCTGATTCAACAAGTTCGCCATAGCGAACTTGTTGACAACTTCGCGTATTACAAAAATAAACATAATCAAAACATAATTGCATTACAGACTCGATTACAAATGCTAGACTATGAACTACTGACACACATGTACCAACACCCTTCAATGCCTTTGAATTCGATCGGTTTACAAGCCATAAAGTTCTTGATCGAATATTCCCTTCGAGGGGGATTAGGGTTGTTATTGTTATTGTTTGGGTTCGATGGAGGATTATTGTTATTGACATTATTTGCATTGGTAGGGGCATTTGTATTAGGTGGGGGATTGTTATTTGTAACTGTTTCATTGTTGGTTGGGGGAGCATTATTGATTCGTTGCTGGTTTGTTTGTATATTGGCATTAACACCAGCAGTTACTTGTGTTACAATAAGTGGTATTGCTGCCTGCATTTGCCGAGCAATCATCTCGGCTATTTCTGCCTCAGTCATGGGGGTTGCTTTCCTTGGAGCCATTTTATAATGATAAACAAATATAAGCCAATTAATACTAATTCCAGTCTATGGCACTGTGTAATAATAATCACAATGAATGTTGTACATGTAAACCAGATAACATACTGACATTTTACAAATTGTTTTGACATCGATAATAAAAGGTACATAGACTTAGCCTGATAAAGGCTAGTGCTTACATGTATATATCAAAATCTGTCACTAAGTGACTGTTAGACTTAACCTTGTAAGGGTCAGTGCTTGTAATAGTGTACAAAATTGTGCCCCATGTTAACATAACATACTACTATATACATACATGGAGTATCAAAAGATCACGTACACATATCTGTAACATTATGCATCTAGCCGTACAAACAATAGACCAACCACAAACATAAAAACAACAACACCATAATCATCTAGTAACAGTTCCACAGTCGGACTGTCACCCTATCCAAACACCAACGGTGGTAGGCATCTGACTGCTGCAAGTTCAGTACGATCTGATGTAACGTCGATAAGCACTAGGTCACGTCCCTCATTTCCTGGTTAATATTAGCTCTGGCTATTGAGTGGTCTATCACACGGTCAGTCAGGACAGCCATCCAAGAGTTGTTTTCTGCGATTGGGAGGTTAGGGCGAGGAGTAGGTATACTCAACGAATGGGAAGATGAAGTATCCGCCCTTGGACGTGAAGGTCCTCCCTGGTAGTGGGTAGATCTGAATGGAATCGAGGTAGGGTCAATCGGGGTTACCCGAATACGGGCAGTCTGTCAGACTCCTGCGGTAGCTGAAGTCGTCGGGGACAGGTGAATAGGTGGAGTGGGTGATCTGGCTACTCTAGCAGGCGAACGATGCTGACTGTTAACTTTGTTTTGATCCCTGCGTGGTGACCTGGGTGGATAGCTATCGCATCTGTAGCTGTACAGATCAGACACATTTCTGGGTAGCTATCTACAAATAACTTCTTCTTCCACCTCTTCCTCCTCTTCCTCTGGTTCCTCTTCTAGGTCTTCCTCTTCTGGATCCTCCTCGGATTCCTCCTCCTCTGAATCCTCCTCTGATTCTTCCTCTGGATCCGCCTCAACGGAGATTACCGGTTCTTCTTCTGGTACATAGTTGTTATTCCTTGACATGACTCTGCACAAAGGTTAGTTATAAGAAGAATATCTATATCTGTTGCTATCGCTAACTATTGTCAAGGAGATTAATTAATTTAGCCAAATTTAATATTAATTATATTGATGTGTTGTAAAACACACGTATTTTCCGCACGTTTTATCTACGTTTTATATTATATTTTATATGTTTTAACTCATTTTAGATAGGTTTTACGTACATTTATTAATCTTGTAGGTTTTGGGTAAAAGAAAGAAGAAAAACAGAGCTTTTCGAGCATTCTATGAGCATTTTTATGCATACAAGTTCAAGACAAAGCTCAAGGCCCGACCCGTATGCATCATGGAGGCCCAAGATTATATTATATTATAACATAAAAAAATAAAAAAAAAAACCCTAAGCACACAGCTACTGCTGCGATCGGACTTCAGCAAGGAAGAAAAGAAAGAAAAAAGTTTTGTGGAGCTAGGGTTTGGACTTGTGGCGGCTAGGGAAGGTAGAAGACACAAGAACCCAGTCTCGGGAAGGTTTTTCATCAGTTGTGGCAGCCAAGAACAGCCCGGAATTCATTCATATCCTTACATCTTTTTCATTGTCCATATACTTTGATTTACTTGTTCAATTGATTAGTAGTTTTGCAATTACTTGAGAGATTACTTGTTATTGAATGTTTGAATTGATGTTTAAGATGAGTTTATTGATGCTTTTATTTAATGTTCATGGTTGTCCAAATATGATCATTGGCTAATCTTGTTAGTTCTACCTAGGAATGATGATTATTGTTAGTGTTTGATAGGTTTTATGGATTGTTTGATTAATAGACTTGAATTGCTATTGTAAATTTGATTTAGACATGAAATAGGTTGTGTTTAAGGGCTGGAAATTTTGGTGATTTATTGCATAAACCCCGTGTGTTGATTGATTAGTTTTGTATTGATTGATCGGTGCATTGTTTGATTCTAGACTTTGTGTTTAGGGTTTGTTTGCGGTAGGAACAACCGTAGGGTTTTGTTGCATGATTAATTGGACCGAGAGGTGATAGGAAGTTAGGGTTGTCTCATTACCTTTGCATGATAGAATAAGGATTGCGCGAGAGCGAGTTCGTTTCTTGTCGGGTTTAGGTGTTTGAGCGACTAGTTGATCTATTTTGGTTTAAGTTGAATTGTTCCTCTATCCTTAGTTGTGTAGTATTCATTGCCATTAGGGTCGAGTGTTGGTGAGACCGAGAGGTGATCTAGCATTAGAACACGTTAGCAATTGTTTCCCGGTTTGGTCGTTTTAGCCGATTTTGAGTAGTTAGGCTTGTTGGTGAGACCGAGAGGTAATCCAGTGAGCCCGAGCGATCCTTAGTCGTGTCATCTTTAGGAACCGGTGTCTATATATCATTCAATCCATTAGCTTGTTAGGCCTACAATTTGATTCAGACCTAGGTAGACGTTTTTCTCCATCCTAAGTTAACACAGTTAGTTCCCCGTTAAGTTTTCTATTTTTGGTAAGTTGTGTTAGTCAGTCTAGTTAGTTCAGTTAAGTAAGTAAAAATCAAAATCAATTAAATATTATTCTAAGGTAGGTCTTGTCTAGGGTTAGTGATCTTTAGCGTTCTAACGTGTCCACGTGTTCGATACTCGGACTTCCTAAGTCTATACTACTTGCGATCGGTACACTTGTCGGTTGTGTGTGGTTTTAGGATTTTTGTTTTAATATTAAAGCTTAGTTCTGAGGGTTATATTTATAGGGTTATTAGTCACACATCAAGTTTTTGGCGCCGTTGTCGGGGACACGGTTTTAGGCGTTTTAAGAGCAATTCGAGTTAGGACTTATCTTTTGTGCTACTTGTAATTATTTTTTGTTTTATTTTACTTATTTGTTAGAATAGTTTAGATAATCTTTTTCCTAATTATAGTATTTATGCGACAGACTCGATCTCGTGGACCACCCGACACTGAAGCATTTCCCGAGCCAGAGAGAGAGTTTCGTGAGAGACATCGTCCCGTTTCACCCTCGTCCACTTCTTCATCCGTTGACCCTGACGATAGGGATAGGATCATGGCCGACATTCCACCACCGAGGAGGACAGTTGCGGACCGGGCCCGACCAGCCAATGCTGGCGCGAGATCCAGCATCGCACCACCCGCCATTGGAGTTGCGACGAATTGGCAGATCCCGTCGAACATTCTGAATACCATTGCTCATTCTGCTCAGTTTCACGGGTTGCTTCATGAGAACCCGCACTCTCAACTCACCCACATCGTGCGAATCTGTCACACTTTCCATCTTGCGGGCGTTTCCGAAGACGCCGTTAAGCTCCACGTCTTTCCGTTTTTCTCGCTGATCAAGCGAGTCTGTGGCTCAAGTCCCTCCCACAGGGCTCTATAGCTACTTGGGCTGCCATCCAGAGCCAATTTCTTGAAAAATACGATCATCCGGCTAAGGCCGCTCGTTTGCGTAACCAGATACATTCTTTCCAGATGGAGGACACAGAGAGTTTTTACGAGACCTGGGAGCGGTTCAAGAATTTATTAGCGTTGTGCCCCAACCACGGCTTACAAGATTGGGCGGTCGTCGAAAATTTCTACAATGGAGTGACGTACGCGACGCAGAGTATGCTCGACACGGCGGCGGGAGGAAATCTGTTGACAACCAAGGACCCCGATGAGTGTATCGCTTTATTCAATGGGCTAGCTATGAGTGGGTACCAGAGACCACCGCCAGAGGAGGCAAGACTGTCGATTCCATCTCACGAGGCATGCATTCGGTGGACACCACCACCGCACTGACGGCACAGGTCGAGGCATTGGCGAATATGGTAAAGGATATGCAGACGAAGAGTAAGTTGTGTGAGATCTGCAGAGGTGGGCATGATACCGTTCAGTGCCCAGTCAGTTCCCAAGAAAAGGCCGTAGACTTCGTAGGAAATCCAAACCGAAATCCAAATTCTTTCAATTCTTATAATTCGGGATGGAGGGGAAATCAGAACTCCAACTGGAGGAGCGGCAAACAGTCCGGTTTTCAGCAACGCCAGAGTTTATTTCAGGATGCCGGTGAGGGAGCGAGCAGTGGGGAGAAGAAGCCTACTTTGGAGGAGATGATGGCGCAACAAACACAGATGCTGTCACAGCTTATGTCACGAGAGGATTCCCGACACAAGGAGACGCAGGAGAAGCTTCGAGAGCGCGAGCAGTTCATGAGGAATCAGGGAGCGTCAATTCAGAGTCTCGAGCGGCAGATGGGAGAGATAGCGAGTAGGTTGAACGAGAGGCCGCAGGGTTCACTACCGAGTAACACCGAGCAGAACCCGAAGGGATTCGCTAAAGTTTTGACAACGAGGAGCGGTGCAGGGGCACGAGAGGAGCCCGGGATTCAGGAGAGAGGAGTCGTCGAGGAGCCTACAGTAGTTGTAGAGGAGCAGGTGGATGAGGAGATTCAGATGGAGTCTCCACCGGCCCAGGTGCATCGGAGAAGTAGCCCAGGGAGTTCAGCACAGGCCGAGAGACAACAGCTACCGAGTGAGCCGCCGAGAGTCTACAAGTCCAGAGTACCATACCCCGGAAGACTCCGCCGAGACAGAGATGAGGAGCAGAGTTCCAAATTTCTTGATCTTTTGAAGCAGCTTCACCTTAACATTCCATTCCTTGAGGCACCGACTCAGATGCCTAAAAACGCGAAATTCCTCAAGGATATTCTTTCAAATAAGGAGAAGCTTGCTGAGGTCGCTTCCATCCCATTGAGTGCTAGCTGTTCTGCTGTCTTACAGCGAAAATTACCGGAAAAGATGGTCGATCCAGGGAGTTTCACGATTCCCTGCATCTTGAGTGATGATACGGTTATTCATGCGCTGGCCGATCTAGGTGCCAGCATTAATCTCATGCCGTATTCTTTGTATCGCAAGCTGGGTTTAGGCGAACCGAGGCCTACCAGGATGAGTATCCAGCTTGCTGATCGTTCTGTGAAATACCCTCGAGGGGTGGTCGAGAACATGCTGGTTCGTGTCGACAAGTTCATCTTCCCGGTGGACTTTGTCATTCTGGACATGAACGACGATGATAGCGTACCACTGATTTTAGGCCGACCATTCCTTGCCACTGCACAGGCGTTGATAGACGTCTGCGAGGGTATGTTGATTTTGAGAGTTGGGGATGAGAACGTCACCTTAGATGTTCGACAGTCACTGAAACACCCCAAATCTGCTGATGACTCCCTGTACTTTATTGATACCATCATGGAGCATGTTGGTGAGTTTTTCAGTGAGATCTGTGGAGGATCTTCCTCTGACACTCAGATTCTCGATAGGGACATTCCGGAGATTGAGATGGTTGCCATGACCGACCAGTCAACGGAAGATGACGCCGAGTCACATCACCCTGAGTCTGAAGTGTCTGCTGAGATCGTACGTGACGATCCGATGGACCGACCTTCTGTAGAGAGCCCCCCTCCTTCCTTAGAGCTTAATGAGTTACCTGCCCATCTGGAGTACGCGTTTTTGGACGAGGAGAGAGGAAATTGCCGGTTATTGTCGCATCTGCTTTGATGGAGGTCGAGAGAGAAAGATTGTTGAGGGTGCTTCAAGAGCACAAGGAGGCCATTGCATGGAAGATTATCGACATCAAGGGTATCAACCCTTCGTTTTGCACGCATAAAATCCTCATGGAGGATAATTATAGAACTGTCGTTCAGCCGCAGCGACGGCTTAATCCGAAGATGTAGGAGGTCGTGAAGAAGGAGATCATCAAACTCCTTGATGCGGGGATCATTTTCCCCATTTCCGATAGTTTGTGGGTTAGTCCAGTCCAAGTGGTTCCCAAAAAGGGTGGCATGACTGTCATCACCAATGAGAGGAACGAGCTCATTCCCACTAGGACTGTGACCGGTTGGAGAGTCTGCATCGATTACCACAGACTGAATTATGCCACGAGGAAAGACCACTTTCCTCTACCTTTCATTGATCAGATGTTGGAGCGTTTGGCAGGTCAGCAGTACTACTGCTTCTTAGATGGTTTCTCCGGGTACTTCCAGATTCCTATTGCTCCCGATGACTAGGAGAAAACCACGTTTGCCTGCCCATACGGTACGTTTGCCTATCGACGTATGCCGTTCGGACTGTGTAACGCTCTAGCCACATTTCAGATGTGCATGGTGGCTATATTTCATGACATGATCGAGGACTCGATGGAGGTGTTCATGGATGATTTTTGTGTGTTTGGGAGTTCTTTCGATCAGTGTCTCTCTAACCTTCAGAGGATGTTGGCCCGATGCGTTGACACCAACCTAGTTCTTTACTGGGAGAAGTGTCACTTCATGGTACGCGAGGGCATCGTTTTGGGGCATCGTATTTCGAGTGCGAGGATAGAGGTCGACCGAGCGAAGGTCGATACCATCTCTAATATTCCTCCGCCCACTTCCGTGAGATCCATCCGGAGTTTTCTGGGTCATGCTGGGTTCTATCGCCGGTTCATTAAAGATTTTTCTAAGATTGCGAGACCCATGACCAAACTCTTGGAGAAGGATGCCCCGTTTGTGTTTTCTGAGCAGTGTATCGAGGCGTTTGATCTTTCAAAAGACAAACTCGTTAACGCCCCGATCATGATTGCTCCCGACTGGTTGCTTCCCTTTGAGTTGATGTGTGATGCGAGCGACTTCGCAGTCGGAGCTGTTCTTGGACAGCGGAAGGATAAACACTTCCATCCGATTTACTATGCTAGCCGGACCCTGAATGGTGCACAGGAGAGTTACACCACCACCGAGAAAGAGCTTTTAGCTGTGGTGTTTGCATTCGACAAATTCAGGTCCTATCTTGTTCTGTCCAAGACGATTGTGTACACGGATCATTCTGCCATTCGTTATCTCTTTAGCAAACAGGATGCTAAACCACGCCTTATCCAATGGATCCTGTTGCTTCAAGAGTTTGATATTGAAATCCGTGATAAAAAAGGGGGCCGAGAATGTGGCGGCCGATCATCTTTCGCGTCTTGAGGGAGCTGAGTTAGGAGAGCTGGGGGTTAGGATCAATGACCACTTTCCTACAGAGAGTCTTATGTTTGTTTCGACTCAGGATGAGGGTTTCCCATGGTTCGCCGACTTTGCGAACTATCTTGCTGACGGGTACTACCCGAAGATGTCTTACCAGCAAAAGAAGAAATTCTTTGCTGATGTTAAGTTTTACCTGTGGGACAACCCGTATCTTTTTCGCATAGGTGCTGACCAGTTGATCAGGAGGTGTGTTGACGTTAAGGAGGGATGGCAGATTCTTAGCCATTGCCATGTTGGACCGACAGGAGGTCACCACGGTGCGAGTATGACGGCAAAGAAGGTGTTTGATTGTGGATTATATTAACCTTCGATTTTTAAGGATGCGCACGCGTTCGTGAGGAGTTGTGATCGTTGCCAGCGGGTCGGCAACATTTCTTCACGAAATGAAATGCCCCAGAATGCTATTCAGGTTTGTGAGGTTTTTGATGTTTGGGGCATTGATTTCATGGGACCGTTTCCATCTTCGCGTGGGAACAAGTATATACTCGTGGCGGTTTATTATGTCTCGAAGTGGGTTGAGGCCAAGGCCTTACCTACTAATGATACCCGAGTTGTACTCCGTTTTCTCAAAAGCCTTTTTGCTCATTTTGGTGTCCCGAAGGCGTTGATCAGTGATAGAGGAACTCACTTCTGCAATGCGCAGATGGAGAAGGCATTGCGTCGCTATGGGGTCACCCATCGGATTGCAACCGCCTACCACCCACAGACTAGTGGGCAGGTAGAAGTGAGTAACCGGGGGATCAAACGTATTATTAAGAAAACGGTTGGTTCGAATCGTCGGGATTGGTCCGACAAGTTTGATGATGCGTTGTGGGCCTTCCGTACTGCCTACAAAACTCCGACCGGTTCCACACCGTTTCGGATGATTTATGGGAAGGCCTGCCACCTGCCTGTCGAGTTAGAGCACCGTGCTTCTTGGGCCCTACAGAGGGTCAATTTCGATATGTCTGCCGCAGAGAGCACTCGTTTCCACCAGTTGCACGAGTTAGAGGAGCTGAGAGATCACACTTATGCGCAATCATTTAGGTATAAGGAGCGGATGAAGGAACTGCACGATAGGAAGTTGAAGGGTAGCAAGCAGTTCAAGTGTGGGGATTTGGTTTTATTGTATAACTCCCGGTTGAGGTTATTCCCGGGAAAGTTGAGATCCCGATGGTCGGGACCGTTCACGGTCACTGAGGTCTTTCCGTACGGCACTGTTGAGATCGAGGATAAAGGCGGGAAGTTTAAGGTGAACGGTCACAGACTGAAGCATTACATAGGAGAGTCGGTGACTGATCAGACGGTCGAGGTATTCTACCTTGACGCGCTCTCCGAGACTTAGACGCGATGGATGCACACTCGGGAGACTGCCCGAGTTTTAGAGTTTGTATTTATGTATTTGTGTGATGCTATCTATTTTCTTTGTTTATTTCTTTATGTTTTTGTTTTCCGTATTGTACGCCGCTACATGCGAGCGATTTTGAGTTTTGCAGGTTATATTATGCGCATGGTAGCTACGATGGCGTTGTGGAACAGGTTCTCCCGATGTTGCGGCCGCGAATGAAATGCTATACGGTCGTTTGGACACTACTCAGCTGTTGAAGAATCTGCACACAAACCAGGGGAGTAACCCGTTCTTTGTTTTAGTCTTGTATACTTTATTTTTATTTTCTGTTTTATTTTTAACTCTTTTCCTTATACTCATCGAGGACGATTTCGTTCTAAGTGTAGGGATGGGGTTTATTTGGTTTATTTTACTTAGTTGTAGGAATAAAAAAAATAATAAAAATAAAAATAAAAATTTGAAAAATTTAAAAAAAAATAATAATAAATAGTCCCTTGAAATTTGTTTTCTCTACGTTAAACAGGAGATGATATTATTTCCGAGTATTGGTTATTTTATAACTTCTTGGTGTTTTCAATATATATATATATATATATATATATATATATATATATATATAAAATAAATAAGAACGGTGCCCAATAAACCCGCACGTAATGTATGGTAACCGAACGGTTTAGACTCAGTAATCGTGTGTCGGTAGGCTCAGCCTTTGAGAATGAAAGGGCGGTTTGGTTGTTGACCTAATTGAACCTTTTAAATGGCCTGACTTTAGTGGGAAACATCTTAGGGGTTTTGTTTGTTTAACTAAGCTCGTGACAGGACTGGAATGAAAAGTCGGGTCATACTCAAGCCTCGAGTCACATGATCGTCTTTATATTATTTGTATAATCTTTTGTATATGTGTCTATTCCTGTGAAGCTCCGTACTTTGTTGCGCGGTGGCGCAGACCTAAACGTTGATGCTAGCAGAAGACAGTTTTGCTCGGCCCTCTGTTGCGCGGTGGCGCAGATCTGAGCCTTGATGCATTTCTGTAGTTTCGTCCAACATGGTAAAAAAAAATTGCATAAAGCTAAATGGCAGAGAAAAAAAATATATTTTAAATCAAAACCACCATGAAGGAAACTACTGTCGGTCGATCTTGACCAAGCTAGAGTTTATAGGTTGTATATGAGTCAAAATGTTTTAATCATGTGGCAAAAGGTTTAAGTCAAGTTGGGGTGGCTCGGCCCGGTAAAACCATAATGGAATTGGTGAAGTGGAATCATGGCTTTTAGGTGTGGGTTCCACTTAGTCATACAAATTAATAGAATTGTCACGCCTTATTTGCCTCGGTAAGTATTAGGGGCATGGGTTTAAAGTGGACAGCAATACCGGCAATCGACCTGATCTAGCTTATTAGGTGAAAGTTGGAAGAAATATTTGGGTAACGGGTCACTTGTTCTTAAACTTTGAAAAAAAAAATATATTAATAATAATAATAAATAAATAAATAAAACCAAGAGTTGTCGGTTGAACTCGGATATGATCCTGTGTAGTAATCTTTTTCAGGGACGAAAAAGTCTTAAGTGTGGGGATATTTGATGTGTTATAAAACACACGTATTTTCCGCACGTTTTATCTATGTTTTATATTATATTTTATATGTTTAACTCGTTATGCCCTGCTTGCGGTGCGCGTATAATGTATATACGTGTGAACCCTCGGGTGGGCAAAAGTGAAATTGCACTAATTTTGACGTTATTTTACTAATCTCGTGAAAATAACGTTAAAAGTGGCGGAAGGTTAATCAGGCATCATGTGGTGGCGTTGATAGCCGAAAGACAAGGGTACATGCACCGATCATCCAGTGTCCCGATGATTGAGTGCTATGTGCCTTATGTCCAAGGCTTGATGCAAAACTACTATCGAGCCGGGGGTCTCATCGGAAGCAGCCTCTCTATCCCTATGGGGTAGAGGTAAGGCTGTCTACATCGTACCCTCCTCAGACCCTACCATAGCTTTGCTATTGGTAGGATATACTGAGTACGATGATGATGATGATGATGATGATGATGTTTTAACTCGTTTTAGATAGGTTTTACGTACATTTATTAATCTTGTAGGTTTTGGGTAAAAGAAAGAAGAAAAACCGAGCTTTTCGAGCATTCTACGAGCATTTTTACGCATACAAGTTGAAGACAAAGCTCAAGGCCCGACCCGTATGCATCATGGAGGCCCAAGATTATATTATATTATAACATAAAAAATAAAAAAAAAACCCTAAGCACACAGCTACTGCTGCGATCGGACTTCAGCAAGGAAGAAAAGAAAGAAAAAAGTTTTGTGGAGCTAGGGTTTGGACTTGTGGCGGCTAGGGAAGGTAGAAGACACAAGAACCTAGTCTCGGGAAGGTTTTTCATCAGTTGTGGCAGCCAAGAACAGCCCGGAATTCATTCATATCCTTACATCTTTTTCATTGTTCATATACTTTGATTTACTTGTTCAATTGATTAGTAGTTTTGCAATTACTTGATAGATTGACTTGTTATGAATGTTTGAATTGATGTTTAAGATGAGTTTATTGATGCTTTTATTTAATGTTCATGGCTGTCCAAATATGATCATTGGCTAATCTTGTTAGTTCTACCTAGGAATGATGATTATTGTTAGTGTTTGATAGGTTTTATGGATTGTTTGATTAATAGACTTGAATTGCTATTGTAAATGTTGATTTATACATGAAATATGTTGTCTTTAAGGGCTGGAAATTTTGGTGATTTATTGCATAAACCCCGTGTGTTGATTGATTAGTTTTGTATTGATTGATCGGTGCATTGTTTGATTCTAGACTTTGTGTTTAGGGTTTGTTTGCGGTAGGAAC
Organism: Bidens hawaiensis; assembly: GCF_021521415.1. Lineage (NCBI taxonomy): Eukaryota > Viridiplantae > Streptophyta > Magnoliopsida > Asterales > Asteraceae > Bidens > Bidens hawaiensis. Next base: position 2,103,526 of record NW_027491117.1, on the reverse strand, counting down.
AACCGTAGGGGTTTTGTTGCATGATTAATTGGATTAAGTACAACGGTTAAACACCTTCCTTGAGACCGAGAGGTGATAGGAAGTTAGGGTTGTCTCATTGCCTTTGCATGATAGAATAAGGATTGCGCGAGAGCGAGTTCGTTTCTTGTCGGGTTTAGGTGTTTGAGCGACTTGTTGATCTATTTTGGTTTAAGTTGAATTGTTCCTCTATCCTTGGTTGTGTAGTATTCATTGCCATTAGGGTCGAGTGTTGGTGAGACCGAGAGGTGATCTAGCATTAGAACACGTTAGCAATTGTTTCCCGGTTTGGTCGTCTTAGCCGATTTTGAGTAGTTAGGCTTGTTGGTGAGACCGAGAGGTAATTCAGTGAGCCCGAACGATCCTTAGTCGTGTCATCTTTTGGAACCGGTGTCTATATATCATTCAAAAATCAATTAAGTTTTCTATTTTTGGTAAGTTGTGTTAGTCAGTCTAGTTAGTTCAGTTAAGTAAGTAAAAATCAAAAATCAATTAAATATTATTCTAAGGTAGGTCTTGTCTAGGGTTAGTGATCTTTAGCGTTCTAACGTGTCCACGTGTTCGATACTCGGACTTCCTAAGTCTATACTACTTGCGATCGGTACACTTGCCGGTTATGTGTGGTTTTAGGATTTTCGTTTTAATATTAAAGCTTAGTTGTGAGGGTTATATTTATAAGGTTATTAGTCACACATCATATATTAGAATATAATATTAGTTTTATTAAAATTTTTAATTTTAATTATTATTAGAATTAATACTGAATATAAGTGAATATAATATGCATAACAAAATTTACCGTCGTCAACAGTATCGTACGTACACGTATTCATACACCTTGTTCCAAATAAGCACGTATGAGTGTTATATATATATTTATATATATATATATATATATATATATATATATATATATTCACATTACCTTTTATACACATATGTTGCCACTTTTACCTAACCACACGTTTCGCGACTTCTCCCCGAATTCCCTCGTACAAGCAAGTCTGTTATTATGTTCCAAACCACAATAACTCACTTGCCCAACAAGTTCATCCTGGCATCCATCAGTATATAATATTAATTTATTATTTAGATATTTCCCAGATTTAATCGAGCCTACGGTTATATTCTAGGTATCCTAAGGGATAACCTAATCCTTTATAACCAATGGCTCGGATACCAACTTTTGTCACACCCCGACTAGCACAATACGAAAGCGTAAAACGGGAATGTAACAGACACCTCTGGTATTAACACATTGTTTATAAAGAAACATTACAAACTAATTTACAATATATTACATTTCTTTGTTCCATCATTGTTTTACAGTCTAGGTGATACAAACAAAACTAGTTCGTTAACTATACGTTCTTACTACTAACAACCTTGCCTCTATTCACATAGCATCAACCACACACCTTGGGCAAGTAACAGATCACCAAATCATTCCGATTTAGGTATACTTGAAAAGTAGTTTAAAACGGGTCAACTACTAGAGTTGGTGAGTTTCACGAGTTTCAAGAAAATAGTAATGAGTATCACAAGTTAACACTTGTAATCATGAAATAAGTATGTATGTATGTAAATGATGTAATTATGCTAAGCTACAGTGAAGCCTTGACTGTATGTGCTGCGTGCATCCATTTCCCACGCTCAATCAACTACTGTAGCTCCCCTTCCGCCCGCAACATGCCCCGGTTGCTATGTCTAACACTATATAGCCTGTTTATATAAATATGGTCATGTGCAAACGGCACTATGTAACACGACAACCAGGCCGATTCCGTTTGGGTTTGTCAAACCAATAGTACTATTCACAAGCCACCGGCTCGAAGTTAATCACTGTGATCGTGGGGACTTTCGTGTGTTAGCACTTAGATAATTCACATCAATACATGTTTCAGGTATGTATATGTAATCAAACATGCTTTTCACCCCAAAAGTTCGTAAAACATTTTAGAAGTGGGGTCATGAAACTCACTGTTTAGTAGATAATCAGTAGCAAGTCGGTTCGAGGTTTGTATAACTTGCAATCACGGTTTCCTATAATCAATATTATAATAATATTAATATTTTAATATTATTATAATCTCAATGCTAAACTGGGCTGTATAACTAATCTGGGTATAGCTGGAACGCCCAGAAAGTGGCAATAGGCTTAGGTTGTGATGTTGTTCAATGTCTAATACTTAAAACCGAACTTGGCTCAAATTCCCGTTTTCCCAGCTGGGCCAAATTGTTCATTTATGCGTTCAGAATACAATTATGGGGAAGTAAGCTTGGGTAAAAGTATTGGTTAATAAAATGATTAAGTTATAAAGAAGGATCACATACTGGGGTCCCGGATTAGCCACGGGGCCCGTTTCTGTTTATTCAGTTTGATTTAAGAAGAAACGCGCACAATCCACCCGGATTGTCCAGGTTTCTCATAGAAAAGTTCGTTTTTACTTAATTAGTCCAAAATATGATTTTTGATCACTCTTGGTGTTTTGATATTCCCGCAGGTTCGTTAGTCGCGAACTTCTTGGTTTTTATAAAAACTGAATTTGTTTAATCTTCAATTTAGCATAATTAATTAACCGCTAATCATTAAATTATGAAAATTTATCCACTTATCAATTAAAATATGTAGATTTTTATAAAAATATTTATGGAATTATTTACTGATTTATTAATTTATAAAAATTCATTTTATCAGCTATATTTCGCCTGAAAATCGTCCGTTTATCCCAAGAATTTTCAATAATTCCAAAAAAATTCTTGAATACTCAAATTATGTCCCAAAACAACCTGTATCAATTGTAGAATGTAAAAAGCTCATGCGATATTCTTTTCGGCCCAAATTCGGCTATAAAAATTCACACGAATGCATATACACAAAACACCTTTAGACTTCTCAAAATGATCCCAAAATTCATATGTGATCAAAATACATCAAATCTGAGTTTCCAGAAAAATTTCATAATTTTTGAAGTATTTTAGCTATTTTTCCCAAATAAACGTCCCAATTCGGTAATAAAATCGCCAAATATTCTCGGATGGTCGAAAAGTTATCAAATTTGAAAAGGGACTCATTGACATGGTCCCTGATGTCCCTGCAAAATTTCAAAGTGTAATAATATTCACATCACAACCTTAACCTAAACAGCCCGAAAGCGAGTGTTTCGGCATTACCTTAGCGGTTTTGGTTTGTTTCCGCCTTTCTAATCAACTTTTCAAGCTCTTGTGCTCCTATGTAGGCTAGATAAAAGTCCTATATCACAAAACAAGCAGGTTTCATCAATAGAACAGCCCTTTAACTTAGGGTTTCGGCTAGTGCACAAAAACGAACTTTTGAACCGTAAAAACGCCGTTTCAACCCTTTAATCCGTGTTTATGGCCAAAAAAACTATCAAAACAGGTTCCTTAACATGTGTATGATCAAAACATGTTTATTGACCATTTTTAGGATTTTTACATGGTTAGGAATGATTTTTAGCAATTAAGACATGTTTTTATGGTATTAATCAAGGTTAAACAAGTTTAAAAGTTACTTATTTAAGTTGTTACCTTAGGATTTTGGAATGTTTCTGGTAAAATGACTTGCAGCTGCTTGGACTTCAGTTTTTATCAAGTGAAATGAATAAACAAGCTTAGATAACAAGTTTTATAAAAAAAATGGGGGGTGGGGTGGCAGCTGCGCTCGGAAGTCCATATGGGCCCACTTTGGGCCCATTTTGGCCCAAGTTTCTGATTTTCAAGCCCAAATGCGAAAAGACCAGTCCAAATTTAGTTCGGGTTCCGTTTTTGGAGCGAAAAACTTATCGGGTGCGTTAAACAGTGCGAAAACGAGTGTTTTCGGCTAGTTTTGAGTAAAATTATAAAAAGATACTATATGTTTGTAAAAATCAAAAATATTTTCATGGATCGCTTAAAACATTTCAAATAAGTGTTTGGTAAGTCTTTTTCGGCTTAAAGGATGATACAATGCTTGGTTTGTAACTATCTTTCGCGTTTAAATCTATAGCGGCTAATTAAACGAGCATGTTTTCGTTTAATTTGTTTGCTATCAAACTAAGGTCATATTACTAATATTTTAGCTTGAATAGATCGTATATCACTTATAGATGCCCCCCCCCGGGATTTCTGGATCATAACCCGACTCGTTAGGTTAATCGTTCGTTTGTTACGTAAAAGGCGTTTATTTGCTGAATCGGTAAATACGTACTGAGGTGTACCTTGTTTTTGCTCAAATGTCACAATTTGGCATGATTAAAAGTTATAAAATTATAAAATAAGTTAAACAAAGTTAAATAACAATAAATATAAGTTTTAAATAGTACGAGATCCAAATTACATTCTCGAATCGGTTTAAACAATACGAAAAATCCGAAATGTTACAGTCTTTCCTATTTTAGGGAATTTCGTCCCGAAATTAAGGAAAACTGAAACATAATCGTTTTGAAAATAATTAAACTTTTAAGGAAAACCTTTTTTAATCAAATTTTTAAAATTTATCATAACATAGAACTTTGAACAATCGAAGCAACGCTACAAATGACAATCCGATAAGGGCACTTATATATAGGATGTACCAGCGGTGTATTCATCATGTCCTTATCATCTCCTCATTCGTACCATCACTCAAACTACTTTTGGTTCTTAGTTATGACACATAATTGTACGTATTATGATTTCCATGCGAGGACTTGGATAATTATGTTCCGGACCATAATTACTCTTATCGTCGGATGGTCCGCATAATCCGTTCCATCATGTGGGTTTTAAAACATTGAAAACCATCATTTTGAAAACAAACGTTTTGATAATTTTAAATATAAATTCAAAAGATAATAATGGTATGAAACCACTTCTAAAAATAAATGTTCGATTTTAATTAATAAAACAGTGTAATTTCTAAAATCTCTTTTGCTTGTAAAAGTAGAATTTTGAAAATTGAAAGAAAACGAATTTCTTGAAGCAGATGTTGTCATGAATCGTTAAAATTGAGAGTAAGGAAATAAGATAGAGGTAAAAGATCCTAATAAATTAACCTTGATGAAAGAAACTTTATTCATGAAAGGAAACGATCAAAATAGTTCAAATTGAAATAATCCAGTATCACAAATAACTAAAGAGTCGATACAAGGCATAAACGGAAAAGATAAGATAACTTACGATAGAAATAACGAAAACAACAAGAGTCTTCAGGGTCTTCGAGAAGCTTCAGTTACAGTTGCCTTGATTCACTTGACTTGGAGCACGTGAGGAAGTTGGATCCATAATAACTTGAGCAGTCGAGGTAGATGGATTTGGGGTAGCTTGAATAGGTTGAACTTGAACAGTTTGCATGGGTGGGGTTTGATTGAAGTGATTTAGGTAAAATTGAGCTTGTTGGTATGGGATTTGATATATTTGAGCTAAGTAGAGAAGATCTTGGTTGACAGGAAGAGCTTGGAGAATGTAAGGTTGATGGGTTTGGACTTGATAAGCATTGGTAGCGTAATAGGGTGCAGTTATAGTTTGAGCTTGGTGAACATGGATTAGTGGAGGACAGGCATTACGAAGATGATTAAGTTTTCCACACATGTAGCAATCATAGGTATTAGGAACACTTGTTTGAGCATGTGGGGTTTGGGTTCGGCCTTAGCATCGGTTAAGGATTCGGTTTTGAAGTTTTCAAGGGTAGGTTTAGAGTTTTTGCGAGGTAGATTTTCCATCTCTAACATGGTTATCGAAAAGTGAGGCAGTAAGAGCAATAGTTTCCTTGAGTTTCTCCCAAGGCATATTCGTAGCAATTCCAAGCATAGCAGCAGCAAATTCCATAGTGATTCTAGCAGCCAAACGGCGATCATGAGCAGCCGAAGGACGACGTTGATTACGATGATGAATTCTTAGGGAAGACATTCTACGAGGACCAAAAATGAAGTTTTATAAGATGATGGGTAAGTTGTGTGAATGAGTCTATGTGAGATAATAGGGAAAGAGAATTCAAATGAAATCTTGCTAGTGATTTATCATGTCTTGGGGACGCGTAGGAATTTAAAACCATGTGAAAAATTTTGAGATATTTAAATTAATCAATCAATGTTTATCTAGAAATAAAATCCAAAAGTGAAATGTTCTTGGGTTGGGCTTTACATGGGCTTCCCTTGGTAGCTCAAGAACCCAATTTAAATAACAAAACATATTCAATGAATTGGCCTCCCATGAGCTTTCCATGGCAATTTGAATGGGCAACTAAAGAAAGAAATATAAATTTTGTGAATTGGGCCTCCCATGAGCATTCCATAGTAATTTATTGGCCCAATTAAAATAACGAGTAACAAATAATTGAGTTGGTTAGCCCATGCGCGTTAGATGGCATTTAACTGACCTAACTAATTAACGAATTATCAAATTAATGGAGTTGGTCGGCCCATGAGCGTTACATGGTGTTTTAACCGACCCAACTAAATATTGAATTAACGAATCAAATATTAGTAATTGGTAAATCTCGGGAACCACCCCAGAGGATACGTTCCAACCAAAAATCAAATCGAAAACGGGTTGAGAAATGGATAGTTGGAGTGTCCATGGATTTTTCACCGAACTAAGCATTTGAAATAATTAAAAATACAATTTTGGAAGTTTTCCCAAATTTAGCTATGATAGTACCTTGTTAGCTGGAACCAACGGTTTACACCCCGGCATTTCTGCCTTTGGTTGGAGTGTGATAGTTGAACCTACCGACACATTGAACATAAAGCCTAACATTTTAGCTATAGTAACTTACATGTGTTGACCGACGTTAACACAAAAATGCATCATTTCCCACATAATGCTAAAATAACTTTTTTGTGATATTTTTAAGACAATCACCCACCCCCCTCACATTTTTTTATGCTTAAAAATGACACTATTTTTTGAATTTTTTTGATTTTTCCCCCTAACTTTGTGCATAATAGAGAAAAATATGTACAAATTTACTCAAAAATTAAAAAATTACTCATTCAAAACTAAGCATTTTCAGGAATTCTACAAGCACACTGAATCGAGCTAAGCTTAATGGTTTTGTAAACAAATCTGCCACATTATTATCAGTGTGGACTTTCTCTAAGTGAATTAATTTCCGCTCATATAAATCTGTAATAAAATGAATTTTGATGTATATGTGCTTGGTCTTAGAATGTTGAACATGATTTTAACAATTTGTATAGCAGCATCATTATCACAAAATATATGAGTATTGACAGAGCTTGGGGTTAGGATCTAGAACTTATGATTACAACGATACATGATGTTTTGGTATACGATTAAGGTCGATATACGTTATGATTGATACGAATGATGTGAGAGAATGAATTGGCAGAGTAACGAGAGAGAAATTGATCAACTAACTTGAAAACTTACATTAATGAATAATTTACAGCATATATATAGGGGATGACCACATTCGTTAACTTAACTGTTAACGAATGTGTCATTCGTTACATTAAACCATACGAATGAACTCTTCATTCGTTAATACATTTAACATATAACGAATAGCCCTCATTCGTTATCTCATTTGTTAATCTGGGTTAACGAATGAGCTTACAGATTAGACGAATGTGTTACATTCGTTACAGGGTAACGAATGTAACATTATATTAGAGCGAATGGCCCATTTAGCCATATTTACATTAAGACCCCTATACTTTAGACTAATTACATTAATGCCCTGATAAAGACTGAGACGTACAAAACGTGTATCAACAAACTCCCCCTCGTCTCGAGCTCTTTATTATACATTAGTGTTGAAACATCTTTGTCTTCCAATCAATGCAGCTATGAATCTTGTATGTGTAGCAGACACGAACAACCCTCTGAAACTGCATTGCAAGATCATAATCCTTTACATTAGCGAATCTGATCTGATTTGTGAATAACGCGTCGTTGTCAGACTCAGATAGATTGACCAGCCACATCGGATCAAATACACGTAACGTCTTCGTGCGTGAACAACTCTGGCCATAAACAATAACCGCTTCACCTGTACGATTATCATAATACCAATAATTAAATGAGGTGAAAAGACTCTGAGGGAATATGTTCATCGGAACCCTCTTCATCGTCTTCGGCGGCTTCACTATTAAAATTAACTTCCTCTATCCTGTGCGTGCATCTATCTCGTCAATATATTTGTGTTTCGGCACCTGAGGCTGGAAGAATTTAAAACCAAAGCGGGTTTCATGCAATAACTGCCTGTAGAACCAGCTAGCCCATTTATCGTCTCCACGGTTAACAAACGGACGATTAGCTAAGGTTCGTACATCCCATTGAGGCATAGATAAAATATCGTGTGGGCGTCTGAAATAATAAATACCGTGTTCCGACTTCACGATATATACCTTAAGATCTGAATCGTACTGCCAGGCCACCATATCACCTTTAACGTCTTTAGCAGGCTTGTACTTCTTCATCTGGTATGCAGATTCCCGAGCTTTCTCAACTTTCACATCTTCTCGGTCATGATATCTAAAAGTCTCGATCATCTTATTCATCTTCTCAACGTTATGCTCAAACATACCATCAATAGCACGTTTCCTCTTCTTCTCTGTAGTGGACACATGGCTTGATTCTGTAGCTTTTAACTTATCTTTTTCTTCCTGTAATCGATGCTCTGCTGCATTGAAATGCTCAGGTGTAAAGAACGGAATACCCGAGTCATTGTTATTATCTGTCTAAAACTCTGGATATTCTTCAGCAGTAACATCTACCACTTCTTCAAAATCAGGTACATTCCCGTGAGGAATACCTGTATCAGTACTATCTTCCATCTCCACATCCACATTCTTAACATATTCCTCAATCTCATCATCATTTAGATCCAGAAGCAAGGCAATTTGTTCTTTTGTTAACGAATGATCAACAAATTCACCTTCTTCGATCTTATCAGCATTCACTATACTATATACAATCCCATCCATTCCTACAAACAGAAGCATGTTAGCCGGAATAACGTCTATTGGCTTGGCTCTCGTGTAATCTTTATATGGAACAATCTGTAGATTACTATCTTTTGACCCACCACCAACACTCGCATCAGTCTTATTAGCCGTCGACGGTGTGGAACTTCCGCCCGGTTGCTGATCTACCCCACCCCCTGCACCATCCAGATCGTCTTCATTATTCTTTAACTTCTTTAATTCATCTTCTTTGCATGTTAGTTGAAGAATAATCTCCTCCTGTTTGTCTAACCTCTCCCCCTGAGCAGTAACTATGGCTCGAAGTTCCTTATTATCACGTTGAGCCGATAGAAGATGCCTAAGCAAATTTCGTTGTGCTAGCTCATTTGCAGCTCGATCTGCTTGCATTTGAGTGTGTTGTAAATGCAGCAGATTCATCATATGAAACCATTGAGCGTGAGGAGCCATGTGATACAAATTAGGATGCACTGGTTGCATAGGACCCTGAGGACGACTGAATGTCATAAAGGAGTGCTCAGGCCTCGGCAAGATGTCGTTGGCTGTGGTGAAGGCATCTGTGCCAATACCGTATGTAAGATGTCTCCAAAATGAAGATCAGGCCTCACAGTAGTAGCCAAAGTCAAAGTTGGAGGCATTGGAGACGTTGGCATCTGCACAGGTGTTGGAGAACGAGGAAAATCTATCATAACAATAGGAGTAGGAGATCGTGGAATCTGTGGAACTTGAACTGGAGAAGCAGTAGATGAAATAATAGGAGTAGAAGCAGCAGTAGAAGGCACAAATGGCTGACTTGGTATCTCAATACCCGAACCCCTTCTAACTCATTGTTTCTTGATTTTCTCCCCTTTTTCAATCATCGGTTCTCTACCTTTACGCTTACGCTTCTATTCATAAGTTAACTCGGCTTGTGGTCCTAGACCACCATCACCACCATCATCTCCACCATCATCACCATCACCACCTTCACGTTCTGAATCTGAAACGTCATGTGCCCAACGATCATTAAGTGGCGCGACATAATCAATATTCGCTAGATGACCAATCAATCGTTTAAATTTTGGTCGATCTGCCAAACTCTGACCTCTATAAGATCTCAACCGTCTCATAGTTTCTTCGTTCATGTATTCAAGCTTCATAACATCAGCTTGATCTTTTTCAAAGTCCGACACCAAATCATTGATCATCATTTGCAAAAATCAAGGATACATTAAAAATTTGTCTCTGCTGGTGATGTTTTCTTTCAAATGATAAAACACCAATTCGGAGAAATTGTATGGTTTATTAAGAACAAGAGCAACAAACGCAGATTGAAGCATCACCCGACACTCGTCAAATCCACCCTTACGTCCACCGAGACAATGAATCAATACGTGAAGCAAATACTTGTATTGTTCACACAAGTTTGCTTTGTTGTACATAGATCTGCCCAAATCACCATTATACTTTACACGACCAAATAGTCCTCTGATCAACGCTCGATCGAACTCACACCTATCATCAATAGTATCATGAAAACCCAGTGAGTCTCTTTTCACACCAATATCAATCACTACCCGTTTGTCTTGAATAACCGCTTCAATCTGATTTTCCGCTTCAATAAATTTAGCAGTATTCCAAAATTCTTGTATTATCTTCTGATAAACAACTGTACAGGTAGAAATGGCCTTGTAAATTCTTGAACGGATGAGAAAACTAATCATACCCCCAAAGATAGGAGTATCTTCAAAGTTCGGCTCTAAAAACGCACATATGTTGTGACTTTTATTCCAAGACAGTGCCATATCTGTTTAGAACAAACATACATTAGTAAAATATTTCAAAATAAACAAACTGTTTAACAAATAACAATCACATTCGTAAAAAACTGTAAATGAATGGGACATTCGTTAAACATTAAAAGGTGTATTCGTTATCTTTAACGAATTATCCTTAATCGTTAACCTATTCGTTACATGTAACGAATCACTCTTAACAAATCCAATCTAATTCGTTATGACTTTAAACAATCCATTCGTTACTTTAACGAATCATACAGTCATTCGTTAACTGTCTTAACGAATCAAGCTATATTCGTTATAAAGATAACGAATCATGCTTCATTCGTTATAAAACTAACGAATCAGTTTAGAGTGTCTGTTTGACTAATCTGAGAGTCAAAATACAAACAATTTTGACTATTTATAGTCAAAATCGTCATGTTCATATCAGAAACTGTTAAACTTCCAAACAATTTGTACGATTAACCATTGAGTTTGTGTTCGGAAACCAAATGCATGTAATCATCCATCAATTTATCAATACAAAAGTAATCTCATATATGAATATTATCGATTTTAAGGATTCAATTAAGTTTCACGTATTAATGAATCAGGTTAACACTTAAACCACCGATGAATCTTCATGAAACACATATAGTTATGATCGCCATTACCTGCTGAATACAAATAGATCAACCAATGAGCCAAAAATGCAAGTAATGAATTCTGAAGAAATTTTGACAGAGTTTTGTTTAGAGAAGATGATGTAATAGGAATTAGGCGAATGAACCGTCATTCGTCTAACCTTGGGATTATATCCAATAATTTCACGCGAATCAAGGTCATTAGTTCAAAATTTGAACAAACGAATGGTCTCATTCGTTAACTGTTGAATCTCATTCGTTAAAATTTTTAACAAATCTTCTCTCATTTGTTAAATTGTTAACGACTAACTAAGTCATTCGTTAATCTTTAACGAATAATACATTAACCATTCTTATTGGTTAAATGTTTAAACGAATGTCTTCCATTCTTTATGCACAACGGAAACGAATGTCTTTATAACGAATGAGAAACTCATTCGTTATGTTTAAATAACGAATGGCTTTTCATTCGTTAAACTTTTTAACGAATCACCATATTCCCTAGCGAATGAGACAAAATTCTCATTTTAAGGAATTAAATAATCAATTAAATCCAAGTTAGGTTTTAATTGCATACATTAAAATACCCGACCACCATGGATCGGTAATACTTAACTTAAACGGATTTTTACGTTAAAACATCAATTGTTACCAATTGAAAATACGTTAAGCACGATTAACTTAAACTTATTCCAGGGTTTTAACTCTTTTTCCTGTTCCTAAATGATTTAATTCGCAAGCTTGGCAAATAGAAACTAAAGTAGAGAAAAGAAAAAAAATAAAAATACGAAATCTTTTTGTATATTTTGAAAATTTTCAAGTAGTAAAGAACTAAACATAGTAAATGACAAGCAGTACATATTTTTGTGAGTTGAGCAGGGAATCATATTGACTAATAACGTCCTAGAATACACTTCAATTTTGACATTATTATGCACGTAACCCAAAGAAGATTGCAGATATAATTGTCCTCTTTAAACTTTAGACAAATCCGTCCGTAACTTAACGATACATTTTAACGTTCAATTAAGCACAAATCTTATGTGGAACCCACCTGTCAGACACAGTTTCATATCTCTTATACATTGAATTTCACATGTATGTTTTTCTTCTTTGAATTGATTAGCTGTGACTCATACAAAAAATAACGAAAAGAAAATAAAGCAGAAAATTAAAATTTTCCCTTAAGATCGGTATTACTACACGCAGATAAGGTTCCATTTTAACAAAAATAAAAAGATAAAAAATAAGCAGAAGTTGCATAAAATCTTAACTCTCAATTCGGATAATCCCGTATTATCGCGCGGAGAAAGTCCAAGATTTTATACGAAACACCAAGAAAATAAATCAGAATATCCAAATCTTAACCCTCAAGTCTGATAATCTTATCGCGCAGGAGAGGATCCAAGATTTGAATAAAAATAAAGAAAAAATGAAGTTGAATTTCTTTGCAAAATTAAAGATAAAACAAAGCAGAAATTTTCTTCAAAAATGAATGTATGCACACACAACAATCTTTAAAGCTTTTTGATACTTAATACAGATATTAACTATGCATCAAGATGTAACACCACTAGATTTAGCAAGCATTTAGGTTTATATCTTTTCAGCACTTATACGATCTGTCAAGCCTATCATACACATCAAACAATTGATCTTACGGCACTTTTTAGTCTACTTTATTCATGTGTTAGGTCCGCTAAGTCAATGTGCTATCATTTTCCCTTTTTGCATCAAAAACTCAATTTTGAGGAGCATTTTTCAATGTTTTTGTATTTTTCAATATTTGAATGTTTTTGGAGTTTATAGAATTTTTCTGTACAAACTAAAACACAATATTTTTGTATTTATCTATTTTCACCCCCTAAAAACAGTAAAAATTGAAATAAGAAAACAAAAAAAATGATCTAACCAAGCTTTTGAATTTCTGTGAAAGATTTTAAACCGTTTATACCAAGCAAGTATTGAAAACGCGTCTTGTCAAAAGCTTTGGTATAAAGGTCAGCCTTTTGAAAATCCGTATGAATTTTATCAATTGATATTAATTTCTTTTCATAGCAATCACGTATAAAGTGATAACGGATTTCAATATGTTTTGTTTTTGAATGTTGAACCGGATTTTTGGTGATAGAGATTGCAGCAGAATTATCAATAAAAATAGGAGTAGTAAGAAACTTCAAACCATAATCCCGCAAATGTTGCTGGATCCAGAGAACCTGTGAACAGCAACTCGAGGCCGCCACATACTCCGCTTCGGCTGTTGAAGTTGAGACCGTTGTCTGCTTCTTACACTGCCAGGAAACAAGCCGGTTTCCTAAGAATTGACATCCCGCCGTTGTCGATTTGAAATTGATCTTGCAACCTCCATAGTCCAAGTCAGTAAATGCGGTGAGATCAAACTTATCGTCTTTGGGGTACCATAACCCGATGTCTAGAGTTCCCCTCAGATAATGTAAGATACGCCTTACTGCCGCCAGGTGAGTCACTCGGGGACTCGATTGATACCTAGCGCACAAACAGACACCAAACATAATGTCCGGTCGAGAAGCAATCAAATACGTGAGTGATCCAATCATGGCTCGATATAGGGTCGGATCTACGGTATCCTCCAATTCATCCGGTGATAAATTGTGATCCACGGGAAGAGGAGTAGAGGGAATTTTGCCATCGGATATCCTGAATCGGCTCAAGACATCGTTCATATATTTTGCCTGATGGATAAAGATCCCGGCGTTAGATTGGTGAACTTGCAAACCCAGAAAGAAACTCATTTCTCCCATCGAACTCATCTCGAATTTTGTCTGCATCGTTTTCTCGAATTCTTTACATAAACTATCGTTTGTCGAACCAAAAATAATATCATCCACGTAAATTTGGACGAGGAGCAGATCATCACCCATATTCTTGTAAAATAACATACAATCCACAGTTCTGCTCGTGAATCCACTTTCAATCAGATGGTCAGCCAACGTGTTGTACCAGGCTCTCGGGGCCTGATGCAAACCATACAGAGCTTTGTTTAATCGATAAACACGCTAAGAAAAGTCTGGATCCTTGAAGCCAAGAGGCTGTTTCACGTACACTTCTTCATGAATTTCTCCATTCAATAATGCCGATTTCACATCCATTTGATAAATTTTGAAGTTTTTGTAGGCTGCATAGGCAAGAAAGATTCGTATAGCCTCCAGTCATGCCACCGGAGCATACACTTCTGTATAATCTATGCATTCCTGTTGATTGTAACCAAGAACGACCAATCGTGCCTTATTTCACACGACAACCCCACGGTCGTCCTTCTTGCACTTAAAAACCCATTTTGTAGGAATCGCCTTTTTAACGCGATCGGGTTTGTCAATTAAGTCCCATACACCCAGTCTTACAAACTGTTGCAGCTCCTCCTGCATAGCCTCAACCCATGATGGTTCCGTGAGTGCCATTGTGACACTTGTCGGTTCTATCTGTGACAGAAAGCAGGTGTATTGTGCGATACTAAGGATACCCGAAGAGTGCAAATCCGCATAAGCACAAACAATCGAATCCTCAGTAGGAGATACATTATGATCAGATTGATCATCACATATGTTAGCCAATTGGTGCCTTATGCGAACCCTGTCGTTCACATTACCAATTATCTGATCCTGTGGATGTTGCGAATGAATTCGTAAAGTAGAATTCGCAGGAACAGATACATTATCACCCAAATTGGTGATATTCTCCTCTGCAGTGTCTAAAGAGACAGATGATGAATCATCACTGATTAGAATAGGCTCGGTAGTTTCCTGAGCTTCATCTATCATTACAGATGATGAATCAACAAACTTAGTATCATCGGAGAATTCAAAAACATTGTTTGACGTTTCAGATACATTAGGAGAGTCACCTGCATCAACCGAAGAAAACCTTGGACTTCGAAGACATTGGTCCTCCAAATACGATCTAACAAGATCTTCAGGTATGTCATTAACTGTTGATGTAAATGAGTTAAATAATCGATCATAGTCGAACATCCAATCGGGACCTGTACCAGTTGGTGGAGTCGTATAACTTTGACAATCAACGTGATACCATTCCTCCACGCAACCAGAAGAAAGATTGAAAATCCACTTTTTCGGAGAGTTATAACCCAAGAAATAACCCTCAAAAGCTTTCTCATCGAACTTTCCAATGTCTTTCTTTAACACAGTACATGGACACCCAAATGGTTCCAAATACTTTAAGTTCGGCTTACAATTATGTAGAAGCTCGTAACAAGTCTTCTTGAGCTTCTTTACCGTTAGTACGCGATTCAATGTGTAGCAGGTGGTATTCACAGCTTTGTTCCAGAATTGAACAGGTAGCTTTGAATCAGCCAGCATTGTACGTGCAGCTTCAATCAGTGTACGGTTCTTTCGTTCAGACATCCCATTCTGTTGAGGAACATAAGGTGCACTGAATTCCCGATGAATTCCTTTCTGTATACAAAAGAAATCCAATACATTATTCCTGAACTCAGTTCCATTGTCACTATGAATTCGTGTCACTTTCAGTTTGTAAAGTGATTCGATCTTTGTAATAAGGTTCTGAATTAGCACAGGAGTTTGATCTTTCGATCCATAAATAATACCCACGAGTAACGAAAGAAATCATCCGTCACAATTAAACAATAAAAATCTCCAGCAATGCTAGCACGGTTCACTGGACCAAAGAGATCCATATGAAGTCGTTCCAGAGGAGTAACAATATCGTTTAGTGATTTGGTCGGATGAGATTTCTTCTTTTGTTTCCCCTTCTTGCATGCGACGCAATGATCATTAAATTTAAAGTTCTTGAGGGACACTCCATTCACTAAATCATTTGTCATCAAAAAGTTCATTTTTCTTAAGTGAATGTGTCCCATGCGTCTATGCCAAAGAATAGAGTCTTTCTCTGTTGCTTTAGACACGAAGCAAGTAGATGAGGGCGAAACTTTGACATCGTAATTCATGTCAAGTACATAAATATCATTTGATCGAGGTGATCGCATGACAACAATGTCTTCTGGAATTGTGTATCCCGGTTGAAGAATAACACATTCCTTGTCGGTGAATATGGTGATGAACTTCTTATCGCAAATCTATGAAACACTCAACAGATTGTGATCCACCTTTTCACAATAATTGACTTTTTCAAACGTTATTCTACCGTTTGAAACTTCCCATTCTTTTGTAATCATTCCTCCTTGATTACCAGCAAACGCCACATAACCCCCTTGAATATCTTTAATGTTGTTTAGAAGGTCTAGGTTGCCAGTTATATGCTGAGAACATCCGCTATCCAATATCCATTTTTGACTTGATACGGACCTAGATGTACCCTACACAAACAAGTAAAATGATTAGTCCAAAAAGGCAGCCCAAGCCTCAGTCTTGGGCTCTCCCTTTGAAACTTTTGGAGAACTTAATACTTTAACACTCGTATTCGGTACTTGAGAATAAGTGGCTGTTTTCTTAGTTTTCTTCTTAAGATAACCATCACGGATCCTTCCCGAATCTATGTTTGAACAGATGGGTTGAGCACGATCAACACATGTGTTCAATACATTAAGTGTATCAACCCGAATTACTTTCCTCGGATTGATGTTTGAATACATTATCATAGAATCATCAACTTGATTTTCCTTTGTGTTTGAAAAAGATTTAATCTTGCAAGTTGAATAATCTTTGATATTGTTGATCTTTGCTTTGCATCGTCTTGAAACATGAACCGGTTCACCACACTTGAAACACAGTCGAGAGTCATTTAAATTTTGTTGTGATGATGTACCGGATGTTTGTGATATCAAAGTTTTAAGATCAACAGATTTAGGTATTCCAGAAGTGGCCTTCTTTGATGACTCATGTTTTAAACCCTTCTTTGTTTTGTAAAATTCAAGATTTGTCAAATTCGATGAATTTTCCAAACCTGACGATTTTATGAATTTTATAGGTTTGAAAACATTTGTTTTTTGTTTTTGAACATTACTAGTTTTTGATTGAAAGAATTTTTTTTCAAGTTCAGTCATTTCAGTAGTTTCATCTTGAAATACACTTTCAATCAATTCCGGTTTAAGAAGATTCAATGGAACTTCTTTGTCTGAAAACACTTTTGAGAGACCTTTTAATTTAAATACTTTTCCAGTTGAAGTTTTCAGTGGAGGATTAATGAATTGCATTAATTCCTCATCAGACACTGAAAGCTTGTCTGTAGAAGTTACATTAACATGTTCCTTTGGAATGACTTTAGGAATATCCTTAGGAACGCGTGAATTTTTTGAAGAAGCACTTGAGGATTTTGCACTATAAACAGCTTTTTCAAAATCTTCAGGTTCACACAGAATGTGATTGTCAATTGGAATGTCTTTATTTTTAACAATCACATCTGTTTCAGTTAGCTCCTCGATTGAACCATCCATTTCGTTTTTGGTAAACACCTTTTTTCTTTCAATATTAACTGGTTCACGAGTCGGTTCAAATGAATCAACATTTTCAGGTTTATCAGTAGACATATTTAAAGAATTTTCTATCTAAGGAATGCTACTGTAATCCTGATTAAATGGAGGAGGAATTTCGACATATCCCAAACCTGCTTTTCCGTTCTTTTTATGTGAATGATTAACCTCGATTATTTCATTCAACAAGAAAGAAGAATCTCTGAATTTACTAAGTTTATGATTTAATTCCATTTTTTCTTGTTTGAGATTGGAAATGCAAGTTCGAAGACGAAGAATCTCCTTTAAATGTTGATCCACTTCAATAATTTTACAATGGACCTTAGCTTTAAGATCATGATTATTATCTGATAATTTCTGAATTTTCAGATTCGCTTGCTCAAGCAATTTTGTCTTTTGCTTATAGCATTCCTTGATAGTAAAGTAATCATTAATAAATGTATTGTTTTGAGTTAATGTTGTTTCAAGTTTGGCTTTTAACACAACACACTTAGAACAATCCACCATTATTGATGCAGGATCATTTACATTAATTTGAGGTGTAGAACATACCTCATCAATCTTAGCCATGCAAGTATAAGATTCAGTTTTCTCAGGAGTTGATTCTGGTTGAGATAACAGAGATTGATCATTGTCAGTTTCCGAGTCAGATGAATCACTACTCTCCAACACATTATCGCTACTGGCATCCTAAAAATTCTCCACAGGCTCAACGATAGCAACGTTTGCCTGGTTTCCCAATAAGCACTAAGACCAATCAACTCCATCATTTACCAATAAAGCTTGAGTAACAGGAGATTTGTCTTGATCACCAGAGCCAGTAGTGTTACTTTTATCTCCTCTAGATGAAGACTTTGTAGAAGCACGGTCAGAATTACGTGAGCCAGAATAATCTTTCTTCGGCTTATCACACTCTTTGGCAAAGTGGCCAAATTCACTGCAATTATAACACTTGACTTTTAACTTATCAAACCCAACCCTTTTGTTCAACGTGGGAAGATCTTTTCCCATTCGTTGTATGAATTTTTTAACCTTTTGAACAATCATGGCCATGTTCCACTTCAAATCCATAAGCTCAAGATCATCCGGGTCGATTTGATCGTAGTCCTCATCTGTGAGATCGCTCGTAGCAATATTACTTCCCACCAGTTGCTCATATGAAGTCATAAACGCACATACAAAAGCGAACTGTTGTTCAGCTTCTTATAAATTGACCTTGGGTAAGCTTGAAGTATGAGCATTTGAGTTGACAGTTGTACCACTCGCCATGAAACATACATTATGAGGACTGTTTACGTTAGGATCCTCTTGGGATTGAGCAAAGAATGCATTAATAGGCACTGAGCTTGTCGCACTATTTGTTGGTAATGCAGCTCCATAAAGTAACGGGTTTTGAGTTGACGACTGCTGATGTTGATTTTCTTTCAAAGTAGATTGACATTTAAGATCGAATTCCCTTTCTTCGATCTTATTAATGAATTGTACAGCAGTCAGTTTAGGTTTCTGAAAGAATCTGTTCTCTTTAAGCACAAACAGGAACGTCGAATAGTCTGTAGGTAAAGCATTCTTCAAGTATCAATCTTGTCCTGTTCTGTTGGCTCAAGATTAACAGAAGACATTTCAACAATCAAGTGGCTGAAACGGTTGATCATTTCTTCTACAGTTTCATTTTTCATCAGAATAAAGTTTCTGAATTGGAATTTCACTAAAGTCTTCTTGCTTTCGAAAGTATTGCCCAAACTTCTGGTTTTCAAGGTAGTAAACAGTGAAGCACAGACTTTGATCGTACTATATTGATGAAAAATATGTTTCGGTAAAGCCATAGTGAGTGTAGAATAAGCTTTCGTCTCACTTTCAAAATCCTTCAACTCATGTGTCTCATACTCTTTAAACGGTTTCGGAGTCCAATTCGTGTTGTCATTACCGATCAGTGGTGCAGCATAAACATCATCAAGAAAACGAACACTGCTAGGATGCACAGATCCCAGATGTGCACGGAATCTTGGTTCCCAACGGGCAAAGTCTGATAGTTTCAACAGCTTGGGACATTTATTATGATTGCCTATCTCGTTATCCATTGTCAGCATTTGTTGCAATAAGACGTTATGTGATGCTAACGCATAATAAGATGAATTCTGAGCAGCCATCATAAACCAACTGATAAACTTCAGTCAATAACGAATGAACAAGTAACGAATGGGTTTTAATGAATCTCTTCACATTCGTTAACAGATTAACGAATGAACGAATAGGTTTTAACGAATGGAATATTCATTAAAACTGAGATACTTTAACGAATGGAATATTCCTTAAAAGTTGATTACTTTAGCAAATGTCTAAGATATTCGAATGAAAGTTAACGAATATGACTTCTCAATGAATGTTCATTCGTACACTGTTCACACGGGTAGGAGGTTTTAACGTATAAGCTCATTCGTTAATAGGCTTAACGAATGAATATCAACATAACGAATGAAGGGAATTAACAAATATGGCTTAACGAATCAGGCTTTTAACAAATGAAAGTTGAACGAATAAGGTTGAACGAATAAGATAGCATGACGAATGAGTGTAACGAATGAGTTTTCATCCTAACGAATAAGTCTTCAACAATTCAAACTTCTAATTTCAAGTTCAAACTCGTCCGAATCTTACTGAAACTAATTAAAACTTATACCAAAACTATCCAACACCAAATCCGAACCTATCTAGCCATGTCCGAAGTCACAGACATTCATCAATCAGGTTCAATTTTAACGAACAACCAGACTCAGTTTTTGAACTTCTATTAAATCACAAAATCATCAATTCATGTTCGAAATTGATCAATTGATTACGATTAAAACTTGATTGTGTATCGTAGATCAGATCCAAGGCTCTGATACCACTTGACAGAGCTTGGGGTTATGTAGGGCCCCGTTACCGGTAGCCCTACTTTCGTGTTGGATTTACTCATAAACACAGTTCTAAATATCAGAGTTAATTAAAACATTTACGCGGAATATAAAACTTTCATAAAACATTACATAATTCATAACTTGTCTCAAAACATCCTTTGTCTTTCAACATTAAAGCATTAAAATTAAAACATCATAAGTCTTCAGATGCCAGACTCTTGTTCAATGCCACGTGTCTCCTCAAGCAAGCCGCCTCATCCTACTCACCAGCGTGCATACTAAAAGTCAGCTACGCTAAGTGAGTTCTAGTTAATCATACACTATACAATACACATAAACTTATATTCTTTCATTCATACTTTCATACTTTCATACTTTCATTCTTTCATACTTTCATTCTTTCTTTTGTATTAACTTACCTTCATATCTTACGTTATAAAGAGCATTACGCCCTACATTCCTCGAGTATTATTAGGGCTCGGTACCCTCCTTCCTCGAGTATTATTAGGGCTCGGTACCCTCCTTCCTCGAGTATTATTAGGGCTCGGTACCCTCCTTCCTCGAGTATTATTAGGGCTCGGTACCCTCTTTCCACGAGTAATATTAGGGCTCGGTTTCCCTCTTTCCACGAGTATTATTAGGGCTCGGTTTCCCTCTTTCCTCGACTATTAGTAGGGTTCGGTTCCCTAGTTCTCGAATATTAGTAGGGTTCGATTCCCTCTTCGTTACCATACAACCATACATCATACCTCGAGTATCCTTAGGGCTCGGTACCCTTTTCGTAACCATACAACCATACATCATCATTTCCTTCCTTTATTATCTCTATCACGTTCATACACATAAGCATACATATCATACTTATCTTATACATAGCGTTACAACCTGACAGTACGTGCAATATCCGAAGATCGTTCACGTATCATCAAGCAATCATTCATACATTTCACATTATTCACATAAGGCATACACTTATCTCTTAGGATAAGCGTATTAACAATCATATTGAGTATGCACACAGCCCCGGAAACATAACACATAAATGGGGCTAGAAACTCACCTGAACACGGTTACGTTCACCGTTGATCGTAATCCCTTTCTTCAGTTGTGCACGGCTGACTGTATAACAAGTACACGTATCAAACAACTATCACTACTCATATCATATTTCCAGTCTTAACTACTACCCACAACGAACGGGGGTCCGGGGGCAGCGCCCCTGGCAGCGGGGTCTAGGAGCTGCAGCCCCTAGCAGGGTCCAAGGGGCAGAGCCCCTGGATGGGGTCGAGCTGCCAGGTCAGCTTGGAAAAATTTTATTTCCATTAACTGTCTTAACACATTTTTCATTAGATTTTTAATTTATTTTCTAATCGAACTTGACTTTAGGCGAAGTTAAACCTTAGGCGAACTTAGCTTTATGCGAAGTTGTCATCAGGCGAACTTGGCTTTAGGCGAAGTTGTCATCAGGCGAACTTAGCTTTAGGCGAAGTTGTCATCAGGCGAACTTAGCTTTGGGCGAAGTTGTCATCAGGCGAACTTGGCTTTAGGCGAACTTGGCCTCAGGCGAAGTTATCGCTTTGAAGGCGAAGTTGCCCAGATGCAGGCGAAGTTGCCCAGATCAGCCGCTGTTTTAGTTTCTGACCAGCATTTCGAGCGATTTTAACACCCTTGCTATGGTTCGACATCACCCCCTACGTTCCCCAACCGTTTCCGGTCGTATATACGCTATAAAGCTCGGATCTTTAAACTTCAAAGATCAAGAATCATACCTTTTTGAGCTTGTTTGGATCTCGTTTACTTGTTATCACAACTAATCGCTCTCTCTCTCTCTCTCGGATCTGCCCGGTTCTCCCCTCGGCCGGCGGCGAAGTTGTGTGGTGTGTGTGTGTTTTGGAGTGTGTTAGAAAAGTGATAGAATGAAAGATATTTTTGGGTTTAGGGGGTATTTATATCCCTTAAATCCCATGGACCTAAGGCCCATTCTCATTTAACCCATCTCAATTAATCCAAGTCCATGTTCCGCTCCTTACTCAATATCCAATAATTAACACGAAATCACTAAACATAACTTTCTTTATTCAACATTAAAATTTTAGGATGTTACAGGTTAGGATCTAGAACTTATGATTACAACGATACATGATGTTTTGGTATACGATTAAGGTCGATATACGTTATGATTGATACGAATGATGTGAGAGAATAAATTGGCAGAGTAACGAGAGAGAAATTGATCAACTAACTTGAAAACTTACATTAATGAATAATTTACAGCATATATATAGGGGATGACCACATTCGTTAACTTAACTGTTAACGAATGTGTCATTCGTTATATTAAACCATACGAATGAACTCTTCATTCGTTAATACATTTAACATATAACGAATAGCCCTCATTCGTTATCTCATTCGTTAATCTGGGTTAACGAATGAGCTTACAGATTAGACGAATGTGTTACATTCGTTACAGGGTAACGAATGTAACATTACATTAGAGCGAATGGCCCATTTAGCCATATTTACATTAAGACCCCTATACTTTAGACTAATTACATTAATGCCCTGATAAAGACTGAGACGTACAAAGCGTGTATCAACAAGTATCAAGGAATTCCAAACCGAAATCCACCAATTGATGTTATATCCAAATTACCTGAGAGAAGCATGCAGACGCATCCATGTATTTAGCCTCAGCTGTTGATGTAGACACAGTTTGTTGCTTCTTGCATTATATGACATTTGAGCCAAAACAAGGTACACATCAGTACGTATTTACCGATTAAGCAAATAAACGCCTTTTGCGTAACAAACGAACGATTAACCGAACGGGTCGGGTTATGACCCAGATATCTCGGGGGCCATCTATAAGTGATATACGATCTATACAAGCTAAAATATTAGTAATATAGCCTTAGTTTTATAGCAAACAAGTTAAACGAAAATATGCTCGTTTAACTATCCGCTATAGATTTAAACGCGAAAGATAGTTACAAACCAAGCATTCTATCATCCGTTAAGCCGAAAAAGACTTACCAAACACTTATTTGAAATGTTTTAAGAGATCTGTGAAAATATTTTTGATTTTTACAAACATATAGTATGTTTTTATAATTTTACACAAAACTAGCCGAAAAACACTCGTTTTCGCGCTAAATAACGCACCCGATAAGTTTTTCGCGCCAAAAACCGAACCCGAACTAAATTTGGACTGGGCTTTTCATATTTGGGCTTGAGAAACCAGATTATTGGGCCAAAACAGCCCAAAGGGGAGGCCCATCGAGTTCCGATCGGACCAGCCCCCCCCACCCCACCCCCCCACCATTTTTTTTATAAAACTTATTCCACAAGCTTGTTTATTCATTTTAGTTTATAAAAGTTGAGGTCCAAGCAGCTGCAAGCTGATTTTCCAGAAATCCTTCACTGTAGCTTAGCATAATTACATCATTTACATACATACATACTTATTTCATGATTACAAGTGTTGACTTGTGAATACTCATAACAGTTTTCTTGAAACTTGTGAAACTCACCAACTCTAGTAGTTGACCCGTTTTAAACTGCTTTTCAGGTGTACCTAAATCGAAATGATTTGGTGATCTGTTACTTGCCTAAGGTGTGTGGTTGATGCTATGTGAATAGAGGCAAGGGCGTTAGTAGTAAGAACGTATAGTTAACGAACTAGTTTTGTTTGTATCACCTAGACTGTAAAACAATGATATAACAAAGAAATGTAATATATTGTAAATTAGTTTGTAATGTTTCTTTATAAACAATGTGTTAATACCAGAGGTGTCTGTTACATTCCCGTTTTACGCTTCCGCGTTGTGCAAGTCGGGATGTGACAGAAGTTGGTATCCGAGCCATTGGTTGTGAAGGATTAGGTTATCCCTTAGGATACCTAGAATATAACCGTAGGCTCGATTAAATCTGGGAAATATCTAAATAATAATTTAATATTATATACTGATGGATGTCGCGATGAACTTGTAGGACAAGTGAGTTATTGTGGTCCGGAACATAATAACAGACTTGCTTGTACGAGGGAATTCGGGGAGAAGTCGCGGAACGTGTGGTTAGGTAAATGTGGCAACATATGTATATAAAAGGTAATGTGAAAGTATATATATATATGTAACACTCATACGTGCTTAATTGGAACAAGGTGTATGAATACGTGTACGTACGATACTGTTGATGACGGTAAATTTTACTATGAATATTATATTCATTTATATTCAATATTGATTTAAATAATAATAATAAATAATTAAAATTTTAGTAAAACTAATATTATATTCTAATATAATTAATATTAAATTTGGTTTAATTAATTAATCTTTTCGACAATAGTTAGCGCTAGCAATAGTTTTTATTCTTATAACTAACCTTTGTGCAGAGTCATGTCAAGGAATAACGAGTGCGTACCGGAAGAAGAACCGGTAATCTCTGTTGAGGAAGATCCCGAGGAACAATCAGAGGAGGATCCAGAAGAGGAGGACCCAGAAGAGGAACCGAAGGAGGAGGATGAAGAGGTGGAAGAAGAAGTTATTTGTAGAGAGCTACCCAGGAATGTGCCTGATGTGTCCGGCTACAGATGTGATAGTTATCCACCCACGTCACCACGCAGGGATCAAAACGAAGTTAACAGTCAGTATCGTTCACCTGCTAGAGTAGCCAGATCACCCACTCCACCTATACACCTGTCGCTGACGACTTCAGCTACTGCGCGAGTCCGACAGACTGCTCGTATTAGGGTAACCCCGATTGACCCTACCTCGATTCCATTCAGATCTACCCACGACCGGGGAGGACCTTCACGCCCTAGGGCAGATACTTCACCTTCCCGTTCATTGAGTATACCTACCCCTCGCCCTGACCTCCCAAACGCAGGAAACAACTCTTGGATGGCTGTCCTGACTGACCGTGTGATAGACCACTCGATAGCCATAGCTAACATTAACCATGAGAGGAGGGACATGACCCAGTACTTATCGACGTAACATCAGATAGTACTGAACTTGCAGCAGTCAGATGCCTACCACCACTGGTGTTTGGATAGGGTGACAGTTCGGCTGTGGAACTGTTACTGGGTGATTACGGTGCTGTTATTTTTATGTTTGTGGCTGGCCTATAGTTTGTACGGATAGATGCAGGATGTTACAGATGTGTGTACGTGATCTTTTGATACTCCATGTATGAATATAGTAGTATGTTATGTTAATATGGGGCACAATTTTGTACATTATTACAAGCACTGACCCTTACAGGGTTAAGTCTAACCGTCACTTAGTGACAGATTTTGATATATACATGCAAGCACTGGCCTTTATCTGGCTAAGTCTATGTACCTTTTGATATCAATGTACAGAACAATTTGTGAAATGTCAGTATGTTATCTGGTTTACCTGTACAACATTTATTGTGATTATTATTACACAGTGCCGTAGACTGGAATTAGTACTAGTTGGCTTATATTTGTTTATCATTATAGAATGGCCCTAAAGAAAGCAAACCCTATGACTGAGGCAGAAATAGCCGAGATGATTGCTCGGCAAATGCAGGCAGTAATCCCGCTTATTGTAACACAAGTAACTGCTGGTGTTAATGCCAATATACAAACAAACCAGCAACAAAACAACAATGCTCCCCCAACCAACAATGAAACAGTTACAAATAACAATCCCCCACCTAATACAAATACCCCTACCAATGCAAATAATCCCCCACCGAACCCAAACAATAAACCCTAATCCCCCTCGAAGGGAATATTAGATCAAAAACTTTATGTCCTGTAAACCGATTGATTTCAAGGGCACTGAAGGGCTAAGCGGGTTAATCAAGTGGATCGAGAAAACTGAATCTGTTCTCAATATCAGCAATTGTCCACCCGAAAACATTGTCAAGTATGTTGCTTCTACTTTTACGGATCATGCTTTGATGTGGTGGAACACTACAGTTCAGATAAAAGGGCAAGATACAATTAACTGCATGACATGGGCTGAACTCAAAACACTGATGCTGGAGCATTTCTGCCCAAAGAACGAAATACAAAGGTTAGAACACGAACTTTGGAGTTTGGAAATGAAAGGAGCGGATCATTTAGGATACACGAACCGCTTCAATGAATTGGCTTGCTAATTACCATGGTTAGTAACTCCTGAAGATAAAAGAGTTAAACGTTATATTTGGGGTTTAGCCCTGGAAGTGAGGAGTTTGGTGACCTCCGTGGGGCACACATCATTTGAAAATGCTGTAACCCAAGCCGGAATTGTGACTTTTGACTTGGTAAGAAACGGAGTATTGAGAATGACCGGAGACTCAGTGAGTATGAAACGAACTGACTACGGGACGAGAGCACAAGGAGAACAATCAAGCAAACGTGCACGTCCGACAATAAGAAATTATGCTATAACTGATTCCGATACGAAGCAAGACAGGTATAAGGACCCTTGCCAAAGTTTTATAAATGTAATTACCATCATGTGGGAGAATGCAGATTCCCGGTATGCCAGAAATGTGGTCAAACTGGGCATTATGCCCCTAATTGCAGAGCAGGTGCAGAAATTGTGAGCCGACCAACTCAAACAACTCAACCTCGTCGTCCACCACCACCCAGACCTTAGCCAATCCGCCAACAACCTATCCAACAAACTTCAGCCGCAACAACCTACCGTACCTGTTATGAATGCGGCAGTACAGATCATATTAGAAGAAACTGCCCCAAGTTGAATCCAAGAGCAGTTACTAGACCGAACCAAGCATCGACTTCAAATGCGCCTCAGGGACGCGCGTTCGTTATCGGGTCAGGAGAAGCACTACAAGACCCGAACGTAGTAACAGGTACATTTGTTGTTTTTGATCAATATGCTTCTGTATTATTTAATACTGGTGCCGATAGAAGCTTTGTTTCCTCTAGCTTTGTATCCCTGGGTAACATGCCAGTTAGTGAACTAACAAATCCCTATACTATAGAACTCGCTAACGGTAACTCTATAAGTGTCAACCAAATAATCCAAAATTGTTCCATTATTCTTAATGACCACCCATTCCTTATTGACCTACTCCCGGTAGAGTTAGGAAGTTTTGATGTTATTGTCGGCATGGACTGGTTAATCATGCACTTTACCTTTAAGGATCTTGCTTGAGCGACACATGGCATTCTTGAACTGGCATCTTCTTTCATTTCTTACTTATATCCCATACTCTGTTCGAGTCTAAGCATGTAGGATGCTAAAATCTCTCGAACTTTGCTCTGATACCAACTTGTAGGGCCCCGTTACCGGTAGCCCTACTTTCGTGTTGGATTTACTCATAAACACAGTTCTAAATATCAGAGTTAATTAAAACATTTACGCGGAATATAAAACTTTCATAAAACATTACATAATTCATAATTTGTCTCAAAACATCCTTTGTCTTTCAACATTAAAGCATTAAAATTAAAACATCATAAGTCTTCAGATGCCAGACTCTTGTTCAATGCCACGTGTCTCCTCAAGCAAGCCGCCTCATCCTACTCACCTGCGTGCATACTAAAAGTCAGCTACGCTGAGTGAGTTCTAGTTAATCATACACTATACAATACACATAAACTTATATTCTTTCATTCATACTTTCATACTTTCATACTTTCATTCTTTCATACTTTCAATCTTTCTTTTGTATTAACATACCTTCATATCTTACGTTATAAAGAGCATTACGCCCTACATTCCTCGAGTATTATTAGGGCTCGGTACCCTCCTTCCTCGAGTATTATTAGGGCTCGGTACCCTCCTTCCTCGAGTATTATTAGGGCTCGGTACCCTCCTTCCTCGAGTATTATTAGGGCTCGGTACCCTCCTTCCTCGAGTATTATTAGGGCTCGGTACCCTCTTTCCACGAGTAATATTAGGGCTCGGTTTCCCTCTTTCCACGAGTATTATTAGGGCTCGGTTTCCCTCTTTCCTCGAATATTAGTAGGGTTCGGTTCCCTAGTTCTCGAATATTAGTAGGGTTCGATTCCCTCTTCGTTACCATACAACCATACATCATACCTCGAGTATCCTTAGGGCTCGGTACCCTTTTCGTAACCATACAACCATACATCATCATTTCCTTCCTTTATTATCTCTATCACGTTCATACACATAAGCATACATATCATACTTATCTTATACATAGCGTTACAACCTGACAGTACGTGCAATATCCGAAGATCGTTCACGTATCATCAAGCAATCATTCATACATTTCACATTATTCACATAAGGCATACACTTATCTCTTAGGATAAGCGTATTAACAATCATATTGAGTATGCACACAGCCCCAAAAACATAACACATAAATGGGGCTAGAAACTCACCTGAACACGGTTACGTTCACCGTTGATCGTAATCCCTTTCTTTAGTTGTGCACGGCTGACTGTATAACAAGTACACGTATCAAACAACTATCACTACTCATATCATATTTCCAGTCTTAACTACTACCCACAACGAACGGGGGTCCGGGGGCAGCGCCCCTGGCAGCGGGGTCTAGGAGCGGCAGCCCCTAGCAGGGTCCAAGGGGCAGAGCCCCTGGCTGGGGTCGAGCTGCCAGGTCAGCTTGGAAAAATTTTATTTCCATTAACTGTCTTAACACATTTTTCATTAGATTTTTAATTTATTTTCTAATCGAACTTGACTTTAGGCAAAGTTAAACCTTAGGCGAACTTAGATTTAGGCGAAGTTGTCATCAGGCGAACTTGGCTTTAGGCGAAGTTGTCATCAGGCGAACTTCGCTTTAGGCGAAGTTGTCATCAGGCGAACTTAGCTTTAGGCGAAGTTGTCATCAGGCGAACTTGGCTTTAGGCGAACTTGGCCTCAGGCGAAGTTATCGCTTTGAAGGCGAAGTTATCGCTTTGAAGGCGAAGTTATCGCTTTGAAGGCGAAGTTGCCCAGATGCAGGCGAAGTTGCCCAGATCAGCCGCTGTTTTAGTTTCTGACTGAACTTTGAAGATGTTTCTTGAAGATGTTTCTTGAACCACTTCTAGGCTTCCTTATTCTTTCTGACCAATCTCACCCCAACACACCGGGGTTCTACATCGTCTACCGTAAAGCATCTCAAACGGTGGCATGCCAATACTTGAATGGTAACTGTTGTTATAGGAGAACTCTGCCAGGTACAGATGATCATCCCAACTTCCACCAAAATCTAAAATACAAGCACGTAGCATATCCTCAAGGGTTTGGATCGTCCTTTCAGACTGTCCATCAGTTTGAGGATGATACGCCGTACCGATGTTCAACCTCGTCCCCATAGCTTCATGGAATTTCTTCCAAAACCTCGAAGTAAACCGTGTATCTCTATCAGACATGATCGATAACGGTACTCCATGCTTGGTTACAACTTCTTTGATGAACAAGCTTGATAACGTTTCTGACGAGATGGCCTCTCGTATGGGCAGAAAGTGAGCACTCTTGGTCAAACGGTCCACAATCACCTAGATGGTATCATGTTGCTTAGCTGTACGAGGTAGCTTAGTTATGAAATCCATGGTGATGTGTTCCCATTTCCACTCAGGTATCTCTAGCGGTTGCATCTTCCCATAAGGCTTTTGGTGCTCGGCTTTGACTTGTAAGCAAGTTAAGCACTTGCTAACATAATCCACTACATCATTCTTCATTCCTGGCCACCAGTAATCTCTCTTCAAGTCTTGGTACATCTTTGTAGCTCCAGGATGGATTGAGTACCTTGACTTATGAGCTTCATCTAAGATTCAACTTCTAAGATCACCATGGCGTGGGATCCACATACGGTCGAACCTAGTTTTAACTCCATGAGTGTTTTCCATCAACTCGTCTTGCTAGCCATAAATCCTTTCTTTCTTTACTAACCCTTCATCTACTAACACCTCTGACTGTACCTTGATAATTTCTTCAAAAACACTCGGGTTCATGATCAACTTGTATGACTTCACTGCTACAAGGACTTCCTCATTCTTACGACTTAACGCATCAGCGACCACGTTAGCTTTACCGGGGTAATACTTAATCTCACAGTCGTAATCCTTTATCAATTCTAACCATCTTCTCTGCCTCATGTTCAATTATTTCTGCTCGAATAAGTACTTTAAACTCTTATGATCTGTATAGATAATACACTTATTACCGTACAGATAATGCCTCCATATCTTAAAAGCATGTACTACAGCTGCTAACTCCAAATCATGCGTCGGATAAGTACTCTCATGAACCTTCAACTGCATAGACGCGTAGGCTATCACCTTCCCTCGTTGCATCAACACGCAACCTAACCCTTGATGCGAGGCATCAGCACAAACAACGAAATCCTCGTCGCCATCGGGTAGAGTAAGGATTGGAGCTTGCGTGAGTCTCTTCTTTAATTCTTCAAAGGCTTCTTCTTGAAACTTTCCCCAACTGAATACTATCGACTTTCGGGTCATACCGGTCAGCGGTGCGGCTATCTTGGAGAAACCTTCGATGAATCTCCTATAGTAGCCAGCTAACCCTAGGAAACTTCGTATATCAGTCGGATTCTGCGGAGTCTTCCAATTCGTTATTGCTTCAATCTTAGCTGGGTCCACGGTAATCCCTTCAGGATTAATCACGTGACCTAAAAATTGCACTTCTCTTAACCAGAACGCGCACTTCGAAAACTTGGCATACAACTTCTCTTTCTTCAGAGTCTCCAATACCTCTCTCAGATGCTCAGCATGGTCAGACTCGTTCTTTGAATAAATCAATATATCGTCAATGAAGACGATAACCGACTTATCCAACATCGGTCGGCACACCCTATTCATCATGTCCATAAATGCTGCAGGAGCATTTGTTAGACCGAATGACATTACGAGGAACTCGTAGTGTCCATACCGCGTTCGGAACGCTGTCTTAGGGATGTCTGCCTCTTTCACCTTCAGCTGATGGTAGCCTGATCTGAGATCTATTCGTGAGAACCAACTTGAACCTTGCAGTTGGTCAAACAGATCATCGATCCTTGGCAACGGATATATATTCTTTACCGTAAGCTTATTCAACTCACGATAGTCTATGCACATCCTTATACTTCCATCCTTCTTTTTCACGAACAAAACTGGTGCGCCCCACGGAGAAACACTCGGTCTTATGAAACCTTTGTCGAGAAGTTCTTGCAGTTGGGACATCAATTCTTTCATCTCGGACGGTGCTAGACGGTAAGGCGCCTTTGCGACAGGTTGGGCTCCTGGTATTAGATCTATCTGAAATTCTATCTTTCGCTCCGGTGGCAACCCCGGAAGATCCTCAGGGAATACTTCTGGGTAGTCGCGCACAATAGGAACATCTTTCATTTCTTTCGTCTCGGCCGTAACGTTGACGACATACGCCAGGTAGGCACAACACCCTCGCCTTAGCAAACCCTCGGCTTTTATCATCGAAATGACATTAAGCCCAGAACTTTCCTTATCACCATAAACTGTCACCGCACTACCATCCAATGACTTTAACCTTATCATCCAACTCTTACACACTATCTGAGCCTCAAACTCAGACAACCAATCCATACCCAAAACCACATCGAACCCTCCCAAGGTCAAAACGTACAAGGTAACCGGAACTCATGTCCTTCCAATTCTATCTTACAGTTCTTAACCATCTTTGTTATTTTAACCGAAGTGTCACTAGCGGTTTCTACTACAAAAGTTTCAGACACTCGGCAGCCTTTCATTTTAGCGAGTTTACTAAATGTCGTAGCTACAAAACTTCTATTTGCACCAGAATCAAATAATACGGCAGCAGAAATGTCGTTTACTAAGAATGTACCGGTCACAACATCAGGAATCTGTCTAGCTTGCTCTTGGGTCAACATGTAGGCTCTAGTTCTTGGCCTAGCTTGATCGGCATCCTTCCTTCTACTACCTCCAGCTTCACCCTCGGTACACTCCCTAGCAAAATGACCTGTCTTACCACACTTGTAGCATGCAGGCTTAGAACTGCACTCATGAGCATAATGACCTGCCTTCCCACACTTGTAACAAACATTCGACCCAAATCTACATTCTCCGGCATGAATCTTTCCACACTTATGACATGTATCCGAACCCTTTCCCCACCTACACTCACCACTGTGTGCCTTGCCACAGGTCTTGCACGACCTGTTCTTCCAAACTCTCGGCTGCTTGTTCTTAGGGTTCCACATCTGGGTACCGGGTCGTTTAGCAGGAGCAACCCATTTCTTTTCTTTCTTCTCGTCTCCCACCACCACATCATCCGCAGCCAAGTCTGCATAGACCATTTCTGCGAGTTCGACAGCAGAATCGAACGTAGCAGGTTTACTTGTCCTGACTAACATGCGGACTCTCTGTGGTAATCCCCTCACGTAACACTTGATCCTTTTAGCCTCAGTGTTGACCATATCGGGCACCAACCTAGACATTCGATTGAACTCGGTGGTGTACTCACGATGTGTCATTGTCCCAGCTTTCAAGTTTAGGAACTTCATCTCCGCCCTTTCAACCTCGGCGTCAGCACAGAACTTCATCATCACTAACTCCTTCAGATCGTCCCACTTCATCTCTTTGATCTCTTCACGGGTCTTCCTCTGCTCCACACTCTCCCACCAATACATAGCCTCATCTTCAAATGATTGAATAGCATAACCTACCGCTTGATCGGGACGGCACTCGCTAATGCGGATAACCTTATCCATGGCGGTTATCCACTGAAGAGTAGCGATTGCGCCTCCTAAACCAGTCAGCTTAGGCGGGTCACAACCTTTGAAGGACTTATAGTTGCAACCGCCTCGGCCCCTCGTCTAATCATCATCTTTCACAGACCTCACCTCACTTGAGTCACCCCTTTCCCTCTCGTCATCCTTTCTACCATTACCACCTGCCCCTTCAACAGTTCTTTCACGGCTTCCAGCAGACCTTCCCGGGGTAATATTCTTCACAACAGTGGCCACAGCTTGAACAATAGCTACTTGAATGGCGGGATCCAGTTGAACTCCTTCATTGTTTTCCGGGTTTCTTCCCGCTGTGCTTCCTTCAGCTTCGGTGTTGGAAGCTGTCTCAACCGAAGGTTGCTGGACACGACGAGGCCTGCCGCGTCGTCCAGTGCGACCTCCAGCTCCAACAATGTCTCCAGCTCCAGCCATTGTATTCTAAGGGAAAACACAAACATCATCACTCAAGAAACTATTTAGTACAAGGATAGCAAAGCTAACAGGTAATAACAGTGGCCAGTTGTGATTAGCTGATCACGTTACTTTCCGCGTCCTATACACTTCCCTTTATGAGTCTATTTGTGCTGGTTCTACTTAAGCAATTAGTCAAATCAAACAATCAATTATTCCTATCCCTGTCGTTCACATATCTTTTCTTTCTCATTCACATATATCATTTAATCATGCACTTTACCTTTAAGGATCTTGCTTGAGCGACACATGGCATTCTTGAACTGGCATCTTCTTTCATTTCTTACTTATATCCCATACTCTGTTCGAGTCTAAGCATGTAGGATGCTTAAATCTCTCGAACTTTGCTCTGATACCAACTTGTAGGGCCCCGTTACCGGTAGCCCTACTTTCGTGTTGGATTTACTCATAAACACAGTTCTAAATATCATAGTTAATTAAAACATTTACGCGGAATATAAAACTTTCATAAAACATTACATAATTCATAACTTGTCTCAAAACATCCTTTGTCTTTCAACATTAAAGCATTAAAATTAAAACATCATAAGTCTTCAGATGCCAGACTCTTGTTCAATGCCACGTGTCTCCTCAAGCAAGCCGCCTCATCCTACTCACCTGCGTGCATAGTAAAAGTCAGCTACGCTGAGTGAGTTCTACTTAATCATACACTATACAATACACATAAACTTATATTCTTTCATTCATACTTTCATACTTTCATTCTTTCATACTTTCATTCTTTCTTTTGTATTAACTTACCTTCATATCTTACGTTATAAAGAGCATTACGCCCTACATTCCTCGAGTATTATTAGGGCTCGGTACCCTCCTTCCTCGAGTATTATTAGGGCTCGGTACCCTCCTTCCTCGAGTATTATTAGGGCTCGGTACCCTCCTTCCTCGAGTATTATTAGGGCTCGGTACCCTCCTTCCTCGAGTATTATTAGGGCTCGGTACCCTCTTTCCACGAGTAATATTAGGGCTCGGTTTCCCTCTTTCCACGAGTATTATTAGGGCTCGGTTTCCCTCTTTCCTCGAATATTAGTAGGGTTCGGTTCCCTAGTTCTCGAATATTAGTAGGGTTCGATTCCCTCTTCGTTACCATACAACCATACATCATACCTCGAGTATCCTTAGGGCTCGGTACCCTTTTCGTAACCATACAACCATACATCATCATTTCCTTCCTTTATTATCTCTATCACGTTCATACACATAAGCATACATATCATACTTATCTTATACATAGCGTTACAACCTGACAGTACGTGCAATATCCGAAGATCGTTCACGTATCATCAAGCAATCATTCATACATTTCACATTATTCACATAAGGCATACACTTATCTCTTAGGATAAGCGTATTAACAATCATATTGAGTATGCACACAGCCCCAAAAACATAACACATAAATGGGGCTAGAAACTCACCTGAACACGGTTACGTTCACCGTTGATCGTAATCCCTTTCTTTAGTTGTGCACGGCTGACTGTATAACAAGTACACGTATCAAACAACTATCACTACTCATATCATATTTCCAGTCTTAACTACTACCCACAACGAACGGGGGTCCGGGGGCAGCGCCCCTGGCAGCGGGGTCTAGGAGCGGCAGCCCCTAGCAGGGTCCAAGGGGCAGAGCCCCTGGCTGGGGTCGAGCTGCCAGGTCAGCTTGGAAAAATTTTATTTCCATTAACTGTCTTAACACATTTTTCATTAGATTTTTAATTTATTTTCTAATCGAACTTGACTTTAGGCGAAGTTAAACCTTAGGCGAACTTAGCTTTAGGCGAAGTTGTCATCAGGCGAACTTGGCTTTAGGCGAAGTTGTCATCAGGCGAACTTAGCTTTAGGCGAAGTTGTCATCAGGCGAACTTGGCTTTAGGCGAACTTGGCCTCAGGCGAAGTTATCGCTTTGAAGGCGAAGTTGCCCAGATGCAGGCGAAGTTGCCCAGATCAGCCGCTGTTTTAGTTTCTGACCAGCATTTCGAGCGATTTTAACACCCTTGCTATGGTTCGACATCACCCCCTACGTTCCCCAACCGTTTCCGGTCGTATATACGCTATAAAGCTCGGATCTTTAAACTTCAAAGATCAAGAATCATACCTTTTTGAGCTTGTTTGGATCTCGTTTACTTGTTATCACAACTAATCGCTCTCTCTCTCTCTCTCTCTCTCGGATCTGCCCGGTTCTTCCCTCGGCCGGCGGCGAAGTTGTGTGGTGTGTGTGTGTTTTGGAGTGTGTTAGAAAAGTGATAGAATGAAAGATATTTTTGGGTTTAGGGGGTATTTATATCCCTTAAATCCCATGGACCTAAGTCCCATTCTCATTTAACCCATCTCAATTAATCCAAGTCCATGTTCCGCTCCTTACACAATATCCAATAATTAACACGAAATCACTAAACATAACTTTCTTTATTCAACATTAAAATTTTAGGATGTTACAGGTTAGGATCTAGAACTTATGATTACAACGATACATGATGTTTTGGTATACGATTAAGGTCGATATACGTTATGATTGATACGAATGATGTGAGAGAATAAATTGGCAGAGTAACGAGAGAGAAATTGATCAACTAACTTGAAAACTTACATTAATGAATAATTTACAGCATATATATAGGGGATGACCACATTCGTTAACTTAACTGTTAACGAATGTGTCATTCGTTATATTAAACCATACGAATGAACTCTTCATTCGTTAATACATTTAACATATAACGAATAGCCCTCATTCGTTATCTCATTCGTTAATCTGGGTTAACGAATGAGCTTACAGATTAGACGAATGTGTTACATTCGTTACAGGGTAACGAATGTAACATTACATTAGAGCGAATGGCCCATTTAGCCATATTTACATTAAGACCCCTATACTTTAGACTAATTAAATTAATGCCCTGATAAAGACTGAGACGTACAAAGCGTGTATCAACAAGTATCAAGGAATTCCAAACCGAAATCCACCAATTGATGTTATATCCAAATTACCTGAGAGAAGCATGCAGACGCATCCATGTATTCAGCCTCAGCTGTTGATGTAGACACAGTTTGTTGCTTCTTGCATTATATGACATTTGAGCCAAAACAAGGTACACATCAGTACGTATTTACCGATTAAGCAAATAAACGCCTTTTGCGTAACAAACGAACAATTAACCGAACGGGTCGTGTTATGACCCAAATATCTCGGGGGCCATCTATAAGTGATATACGATCTATACAAGCTAAAATATTAGTAATATAGCCTTAGTTTTATAGCAAACAAGTTAAACGAAAATATGCTCGTTTAACTATCCGCTATAGATTTAAACGCGAAAGATAGTTACAAACCAAGCATTCTATCATCCGTTAAGCCGAAAAAGACTTACCAAACACTTATTTGAAATGTTTTAAGAGATCTGTGAAAATATTTTTGATTTTTACAAACATATAGTATGTTTTTATAATTTTACACAAAACTAGCCGAAAAACACTCGTTTTCGCGCTAAATAACGCACCCGATAAGTTTTTCGCGCCAAAAAACGAACCCGAACTAAATTTGGACTGGGCTTTTCATATTTGGGCTTGAGAAACCAGATTATTGGGCCAAAACAGCCCAAAGGGGAGGCCCATCGAGTTCCGATCGGACCAGCCCACCCCACCCCACCCCCCCCCCCATTTTTTTTATAAAACTTATTCCACAAGCTTGTTTATTCATTTTGGTTTATAAAAGTTGAGGTCCAAGCAGCTGCAAGCTGATTTTCCAGAAATCCTTCACTGTAGCTTAGCATAATTACATCATTTACATACATACATACATACTTATTCATGATTACAAGTGTTGACTTGTGAATACTCATAACAGTTTTCTTGAAACTTGTGAA
This sequence comes from Bidens hawaiensis, assembly GCF_021521415.1. NCBI lineage: Eukaryota > Viridiplantae > Streptophyta > Magnoliopsida > Asterales > Asteraceae > Bidens > Bidens hawaiensis. The sequence goes on along the minus strand of NW_027491117.1, from coordinate 2,065,793 downwards.
ACTCACCAACTCTAGTAGTTGACCCGTTTTAAACTGCTTTTCAGGTGTACCTAAATCGAAATGATTTGGTGATCTGTTACTTGCCCAAGGTGTGTGGTTGATGCTATGTGAATAGAGGCAAGGGCGTTAGTAGTAAGAACGTATAGTTAACGAACTAGTTTTGTTTGTATCACCTAGACTGTAAAACAATGATAGAACAAAGAAATGTAATATATTGTAAATTAGTTTGTAATGTTTCTTTATAAACAATGTGTTAATACCAGAGGTGTCTGTTACATTCCCGTTTTACGCTTCCGCGTTGTGCAAGTCGGGATGTGACAGAAGTTGGTATCCGAGCCATTGGTTGTGAAGGATTAGGTTATCCCTTAGGATACCTAGAATATAACCGTAGGCTCGATTAAATCTGGGAAATATCTAAATAATAATTTAATATTATATACTGATGGATGTCGGGATGAACTTGTAGGACAAGTGAGTTATTGTGGTCCGGAACATAATAACAGACTTGCTTGTACGAGGGAATTCGGGGAGAAGTCGCGGAACGTGTGGTTAGGTAAATGTGGCAACATATGTATATAAAAGGTAATATGAAAGTATATACATATATGTAACACTCATACGTGCTTAATTGGAACAAGGTGTATGAATACGTGTACGTACGATACTGTTGATGACGGTAAATTTTACTATGAATATTATATTCATTTATATTCAATATTGATTTAAATAATAATAATAAATAATTAAAATTTTAGTAAAACTAATATTATATTCTAATATAATTAATATTAAATTTGGTTTAATTAATTAATCTTTTCGACAATAGTTAGCGCTAGCAATATTTATTATTCTTATAACTAACCTTTGTGCAGAGTCATGTCAAGGAATAACGAGTACGTACCGGAAGAAGAACCGGTAATCTCTGTTGAGGAGGATCCCGAGGAACAATCAGAGGAGGATCCAGAAGAGGAGGACCCAGAAGAGGAACCGAAGGAGGAGGATGAAGAGGTGGAAGAAGAAGTTATTTGTAGAGAGCTACCCAAGAATGTGCCTGATGTGTCCGGCTACAGATGTGATAGTTATCCACCCACGTCACCACGCAGGGATCAAAACGAAGTTAACAGTCAGTATCGTTCACCTGCTAGAGTAGCCAGGTCACCCACTCCACCTATACACCTGTCGCTGACGACTTCAGCTACTGCTCGTATTAGGGTAACCCCGATTGACCCTACCTCGATTCCATTCAGATCTACCCACGACCGGGGAGGACCTTCACGCCCTAGGGCAGATACTTCACCTTCCCGTTCATTGAGTATACCTACCCCTCGCCCTGACCTCCCAAACGCAGGAAACAACTCTTGGATGGCTGTCCTGACTGACCGTGTGATAGACCACTCGATAGCCATAGCTAACATTAACCATGAGAGGAGGGACATGACCCAGTACTTATCGACGTTACATCAGATAGTACTGAACTTGCAGCAGTCAGATGCCTACCACCACTGGTGTTTGGATAGAGTGACAGTTCGGCTGTGGAACTGTTACTGGGTGATTACGGTGCTGTTATTTTTATGTTTGTGGCTGGCCTATCGTTTGTACGGATAGATGCAGGATGTTACAGATGTGTGTACGTGATCTTTTGATACTCCGTGTATGAATATAGTAGTATGTTATGTTAATATGGGGCACAATTTTGTACATTATTACAAGCACTGACCCTTACAGGGTTAAGTCTAACCGTCACTTAGTGACAGATTTTGATATATACATGCAAGCACTGGCCTTTATCTGGCTAAGTCTATGTACCTTTTGATATCAATGTACAGAACAATTTGTGAAATGTCAGTATGTTATCTGGTTTACCTGTATAACATTTATTGTGATTATTATTACACAGTGCCGTAGACTGGAATTAGTACTAGTTGGCTTATATTTGTTTATCATTATAGAATGGCCCTAAAGAAAGCAAACCCTATGACTGAGGCAGAAATAGCCGAGATGATTGCTCGGCAAATGCAGGCAGTAATCCCGCTTATTGTAACACAAGTAACTGCTGGTGTTAATGCCAATATACAAACAAACCAGCAACAAAACAATAATGCTCCCCCAACCAACAATGAAACAGTTACAAATAACAATCCCCCTCCTAATACAAATACCCCTACCAATGCAAATAATCCCCAACCGAACCCAAACAATAAACCCTAATCCCCCTCGAAGGGAATATTAGATCAAAAACTTTATGTCCTGTAAACCGATTGATTTCAAGGGCACTGAAGGGCTAAACGGGTTAATCAAGTGGATCGAGAAAACTGAATCTGTTCTAAATATCAGCAATTGTCCACCCGAAAACATTGTCAAGTATGTTGCTTCTACTTTTACGGATCATGCTTTGATGTGGTGGAACACTACAGTTCAGATAAAAGGGCAAGATACAATTAACTGCATGACATGGGCTGAACTCAAAACACTGATGCTGGAACATTTCTGCCCAAAGAACGAAATACAAAGGTTAGAACACGAACTTTGGAGTTTGGAAATGAAAGGAGCGGATCATTTAGGATACACGAACCGCTTCAATGAATTGGCTCGCTAATTACCATGGTTAGTAACTCCTGAAGATAAAAGAGTTAAACGTTATATTTGGGGTTTAGCCCTGGAAGTGAGGAGTTTGGTGACCTCCGTGGGGCACACATCATTTGAAAATGCTGTAACCCAAGCCGGAATTGTGACTTTTGACTTGGTAAGAAACGGAGTATTGAGAATGACCGGAGAATCAGTGGGTATGAAACGAACTGACTACGGGACGAGAGCACAAGGAGAACAATCAAGCAAACTTGCACGTCCGACAATAAGAAATTATGCTATAACTGATTCCGATACGAAGCAAGACAGGTATAAGGACCCTTGCCAAAGTTTTATAAATGTAATTACCATCATAAGGGAGAATGCAGATTCCCGGTATGCCAGAAATGTGGTCAAACTGGGCATTATGCCCCTAATTGCAGAGCAGGTGCAGAAATTGTGAGCCGACCAACTCAAACAACTCAACCTCGTCGTCCACCACCACCCAGACCTCAGCCAATCCGCCAACAACCTATCCAACAACCTTCAGCCGCAACAACCTACCGTACCTGTTATGAATGCGGCAGTACAGATCATATTAGAAGAAACTGCCCCAAGTTGAATCCAAGAGCAGTTACTAGACCGAACCAAGCATCGACTTCAAATGCGCCTCAGGGACGTGCGTTCGTTATCGGGTCAGGAGAAGCACTACAAGACCCGAACGTTGTAACAGGTACATTTGCTGTTTCTGATCAATATGCTTCTGTATTATTTAATACTGGTGCCGATAGAAGCTTTGTTTCCTCTAGCTTTGTATCCCTGGGTAACATGCCAGTTAGTGAACTAACAAATCCCTATACTATAGAACTCGCTAACGGTAACTCTATAAGTGTCAACCAAATAATCCAAAATTGTTCCATTATTCTTAATGACCACCCATTCCTTATTGACCTACTCCCGGTAGAGTTAGGAAGTTTTGATGTTATTGTCGGCATGGACTGGTTAACCAAGAGTAAAGCAGAGATTGTGTGTAACGACAAGACAGTTAAAATTCCCTTTACGAATGCTGAGGTGATTGTAGTACAAGGAGAGAAGTCTGGATCAATTTTACCTCTTGTGTCTCATCTTAAAGTGTTGAAATGTTTACGCCAAGGTTGTATGGCATTCTTGGCAAACGTGAATATAAAGAACCCTGATGAGAAATGCATAGAAGAGATTCCCGTTGTACGTGACTACACCGATGTCTTTCCTGATGATTTACCTGGATTATTACCGAACCGACAGGTTGAATTCCGTATTGACTTAATCCCAGGATCAGCCCCCATTGCTAAGGCACCTTACCGGTTGGCACCCTCTGAAATGCAAGAGTTATCCAGCCAATTGCAGGAGTTGTTAGATAAGGGTTTCATTCGTCTCAGTTATTCTCCTTGGGGAGCACAATACTATTTGTGAACAAGAAAGATGGAAGCTTTAGAATGTGCATTGATTACCGGGAATTAAACAAAGTTACCATCAAAAACCGTACCCTCTTCCACGAATAGATGACTTATTTGACCAACTTCAAGGGGCAAACTATTTCTCGAAAATTGACCTTCGATCCGGTTACCATCAAGTTAAAATCCAAGAGGAAGACGTGTCTAAAACGGCGTTCCGAACTCGTTATAGCCACTTCTTAGTTATGCCGTTCGGACTGACTAATGCTCCCGCGGTTTTCATGGACCTTATGAATCGAGTTTGTAAACCGTACCTCGACAAATTCGTTATCGTGTTTATTGATGACATTTTGATATATTCGAAGACCAAGGAGGAACACGAGCAGCATTTATGAACTATTTTGGAGCTATTGAGGCAGGAAAAGTTGTATGCCAAGCTGTCAAAGTGTGAATTTTGGCTGCAAGAAGTACAATTTCTTGGCACGTTGTTAACCGACACGGTATCCATGTAGACCCGAGTAAGATTGAAGCCATCAAAAATTGGCAAGCCCCAAAGTCACCAAAAGAAATTCGCCAATTTTTGGGTTTAGCTGGGAATTATCTGCGTTTTATTGCTAATTTTTCCAGCATAGCCCAACCTTTAACTCTTTTGACTCAAAAAGATCGTGCTTATGTTTGGGGAGAAGAACAATAAGCGGCTTTTCAATTGCTGAAACAGAAACTATGCCAAGCCCCGATACTAAGTCTTCCAGAGGGAACTGATGATCTGGTTGTTTATTGCGACGCGTCCTGGAAAGGGTTGGGATGTGTACTTATGCAAAGAAACAAAGTCATAGCATACGCTTCTCGACAATTAAAGGTTCACGAGAAGAATTATACCACCCATGATTTGGAACTGGGCGCGGTTATTTTTGCACTAAAGATCTGGAGGCACTATTTGTATGGCACCAAGTGTACAGTATACACCGACCACAAAAGCCTACAGCATATTTTTGACCAGAAAGAGCTAAACATGAGGCAAAGGAGATGGGTAGAACTGTTGAACGATAACGACTGTAAGATTCGATACCACCCGGGCAAGGCTAATATAGTGGCAGATGCTTTGAGTAGAAAAGACAGGATCAAACCACTATGGGTCCAAGCACTTGGAATGATCGTCCAAACCAGTCTCATCGAGCAAATTCGTATTGCTCAAAATGAAGCTCTGAAAGGAGATCACTTGGAAGATGAAAACTTGCATGGAACGGAACAAAACTTTGAAGAAAGAACTGACGAAATTCTATACTACAAAAACCGAGTTTGGATTCCCACTTTCAGCAATCTACGTGACTTGATCATGAACGAAGCCCATAAGTCCAAATACTGCATTCACCCAGGAACAGATAAGATGTACAAGGACTTGAAAGAGTATTATTGGTGGTCCGGTATGAAGAAGGATATAGCCACGTACGTCAGTAAATGTTTAACTTGTGCGAGGGTTAAGGCTGAATATCAAAAACCTTCGGGAATGTTGCACCAACCGGAAATACCACAATGGAAATGGGAACAAATTACCATGGATTTTGTAACACACCTCCCAAAAACTTCCCGAGGAAATGATGTAATATGGGTGATAGTTGACCGATTAACCAAGTCCGCACACTTCCTTCCAATCCGAACCACTTACACAACCGAAAAACTTGCTCACATTTACATAAATGAAGTCGTATCCCGACACGGCGTACCCATTTCAATTATTTCCGATCGTGATAGCCATTTCACCTCTCGTTTCTGGCAAGCCGTACAAGAAGCTTTGGGAACCCGAATTGATCTAAGTACCGCCTACCATCCCCAAACCGACGGTCAATCTGAGCGAACCATTCAAACCTTAGAAGATTTGCTTCGCGCTTGTGTACTAGACTTCGGTGGGAATTGGGATCAACATCTCCCACTGATTGAATTTTCGTACAACAATAGCTATCACAGTAGCATTCAAGCGGCACCATATGAAGCGTTGTACGGGCGGAAATGTAGATCACCCTTATGTTGGACTTGAGGTGGGAGATACCCAAATTACACGATCTGACTTGATTCAAGAAACCACCGACAAAATCCGTAAAATTACAAGTAAATTGAAAATCGCCCGAGATCGACAGAAAAGCTATGCTGATGTTCGTAGAAAACCGTTATCCTTTGAAATAGCCGACAAAGTTTTTCTGAAAGTATCCCCGTGGAAAGGTGACATTCAATTCGGAAAAACCGGTAAACTAGCTCCGCGATACATTGGGCCATATGAAGTCATTTCTAAGATAGGTCCGGTAGCTTACCGACTGAAACTTCCTATGGAGTTGAGTTCTATTCACAATGTCTTTCATGTTTCGAACCTGAAAAGTGTCTTACTGACGAAACCGAAATCGTGCCATTAAAAGACTTAAACATAAACGAAAAACTGAATTTCATTGATTAACCGGTGGAAATATTAGAGGGAAAAATAAAACAATTAAGACACAACAAAATCTCACAATGGGGATCCGAATTCATGTGGGAGCGGAAATCTGAATTCAAAAAGAAATACCCGCACCTGTTTCCAAACAAAGACAAAGTTGAATAATCAAATTTCGGGGACGAAATTCTCTAACGGGGGAGAATGTGACATTTGAGCCAAAACAAGGTACACCTCAGTACGTATTTACCGATTAAGTAAATAAACGCCTTTTGCGTAACAAACGAACGACCGAACGGGTCGGGTTATGACCCAGATATCTCGGGGGGGCATCTATAAGTGATATACGATCTATACAAGCTAAAATATTAGTAATATAGCCTTAGTTTGATAGCAAACAAGTTAAACAAAAATATGCTCGTTTAACTACCCGCTATAGATTAAAACGCGAAAGATAGTTACAAACCAAGCATTGTATCATCCATTAGGCCGAAAAAGACTTACCAAACACTTATTTGAAATGTTTTAAGCGATATGTGAAAATATTTTTGATTTTTACAAATATATAGTATGTTTTTATAATTTTACACAAAACTAGCCGAAAAACACTCGTTTTAGCGCTATTTAACACACCCGATAAGTTTTTCGCGCCAAAAACCGAACCCGAACAAAATTTGGACTGGGCTTTTCATATTTGGGCTTGAGAAACCAGATTATTGGGCCAAAACAGCCCAAAGGGGAGGCCCATGGAGTTCCGATCGGACCAGCCCACCCCACCCCACCCCCCCCCCATTTTTTTTATAAAACTTATTCCACAAGCTTGTTTATTCATTTTGGTTTATAAAAGTTGAGGTCCAAGCAGCTACAAGCTGATTTTCCAGAAATCCTTCAAACCCTAAGGTAAGGAGCTTAAATAAGTAGCTTTTGTACTTGTTTAACCTTGATTAATACCATAAAATCATGTCTTGATTACTAAAAATCATTCCTAACCATGTAAAAATCCCAAAAATGGTCCATAAACATGTTTTGATCATAAACATGGTAAGGAACCTGTTTTGATAGTTTTTTTTTTGCCATAAACACGGATTAAAGGGTTGAAACGGCGTTTTTACGGTTCAAAAGTTCGTTTTTGTGCACTAGCCGAAACCCTAAGTTAAGGGCTGTTATGTTGATGAAAAATTGCTTGGTTTGTGATATAGGACTTGTATCTAGCTTGCATAGAAGCACAAGAACCTGAAAACTTGATTAGAAAGTCGGAAACGAGCCAAACCCGCAAAGGTAATGCCGAAACACTCGCTTACGGTCTGTTTAGGTTAAGGTTGTGATGTGCATATTATTAGGCCTTGAAATTTTGCAAGGACATCAGGGACCATGTCAATGAGTCCCTGTTCAAATTTGGTAATTTTTCGACCATCCGAGAATATTTGGCGAATTTATTACCGAATTGGAACGTTTATTTGGGAAAAATAGCTAAAATACTTCAAAAATTATGAAATTTTTCTGAGAACTCATATTTGATGTATTTTGATCACATATGAATTTTGGGATCATTTGGAGAAGTTTAAAGGTGTTTTGCTTATATGCGTTCACGTGAATTTTTATAGCCGAGTTTGGGCCGAAAAGAATATCGCACGAGCTTTTTACATTCTGGAATTGATACAGGTTGATTTGGGACATGATTTGAGCATTCAGGGATTTGTGTGGAATTTTTGGAAATTGTTTGGGGTAAACGGACGATTTTCAAACGAAATATAGCTGATAATATGAATTTTTATAAATTAATAAATCAGTAAATAATTCCAGAAATATTTTTATAAAAATCTACATATTTTAATCGATAAGTGGTTAAATTTTCATAGTTTAATGATTAACGGTTAATTAATTATGCTAATTTAAAGATTAAACAAATTCAGTTTTTATAAAAACCGGCAAGTTCGCGACTAACGAACCTGCGGGAATATCAAAACACCAAGAGTGATCAAAAATCAAATTTTTGGACTAATTAAGTAAAAACGAACTTTTCTATGAAAAACCTGGACAATCCAGATGGATTGTGCGTGTTTCTTCTTAAATCAAACTGAATAAACGGAAACGGGCCCCGTGGCTAATCCGGAACCCCAGTATGTGATCTTTCTTTATAACTTAATCATTTTGTTAACCAATACATTTACCCAAGCTTATTTTCCCATAACTGTTTTCTGAACGTGTAAACGAACAACTTGGCTTAGCTGGGAAAACGGGAATCTGAGCCAAGTTCGGTTTTAAGTATTAGACATTGAACAACATCACAACCTAAGCCTATTGCCACTTTCTGGGCGTTCCATCTACGCCCAGATTATTTATACAGCCCAGTTTAGTATTGAGATTATAATAATATTAAAATATTAATATTATTATAACATTGATTATAGGAACTACTGATAGCGGACCGAACAAACCACGAGCTGATACAGTACTGATTATCTACTAAACCGTGAGTTTCATGACCCCACTCTTTACACAGTTTTTACGAACTTTTGGGGTGAAAAGCAAGTTTGATTACATATACATATCTGAAACATGTATTGATGTGAATTATCTAAGTGCTAACACACGAAAGTCCCCACGATCACAGTGATTAACTTCGAGCCGGTGGGTTGTGAATAGTACTATTGGTTTGACAAACCCAAACGGAATCGGCCTGGTTGCCGTGTCACATAGCACCGTTTGCACATGACCATATTTATACAAACAGGCTATGTAGTGTTAGACATAGCTACCGGGGCATGTTGTGGGCGGAAAGGGGCCACAGTGGTTGATTGAGCGTGGGAAATTGATGCACGCAACACATACAGTCAAGGCTTCACTGTAGCTTAGCATAATTACATCATTTACATACATACATACTTATTTCATGATTACAAGTGTTGACTTGTGAATACTCATAACAGTTTTCTTGAAACTTGTGAAACTCACCAACTCTAGTAGTTGACCCGTTTTAAACTGCTTTTCAGGTGTACCTAAATCGAAATGATTTGGTGATCTGTTACTTGCCCAAGGTGTGTGGTTGATGCTATGTGAATAGAGGCAAGGGCGTTAGTAGTAAGAACGTATAGTTAACGAACTAGTTTTGTTTGTATCACCTAGACTGTAAAACAATGATAGAACAAAGAAATGTAATATATTGTAAATTAGTTTGTAATGTTTCTGTATAAACAATGTGTTGATACCAGAGGTGTCTGTTACATTCCCGTTTTACGCTTCCGCGTTGTGCAAGTCGGGATGTGACAGAAGTTGGTATCCGAGCCATTGGTTATAAAGGATTAGGTTATCCCTTAGGATACCTAGAATATAACCGTAGGCTCGATTAAATCTGGGAAATATCTAAATAATAATTTAATATTATATACTGATGGATGTCGGGATGAACTTGTAGGACAAGTGAGTTATTGTGGTCCGGAACATAAAACAGACTTGCTTGTACGAGGGAATTCGGGGAGAAGTCGCGGAACGTGTGGTTAGGTAAAAGTGGCAACATATGTATATAAAAGGTAATGTGAAAGTATATATATATGTAACACTCATACGTGCTTAATTGGAACAAGGTGTATGAATACGTGTACGTACGATACTGTTGATGACGGTAAATTTTACTATGAATATTATATTCATTTATATTCAATATTGATTTAAATAATAATAATAAATAATTAAAATTTTAGTAAAACTAATATTATATTCTAATATAATTAATATTAAATTTGGTTTAATTAATTAATCTTTTCGACAATAGTTAGCGCTAGCAATAGTTATTATTCTTATAACTAACCTTTGTGCAGAGTCATGTCAAGGAATAACGAGTACGTACCGGAAGAAGAACCGGTAATCTCTGTTGAGGAGGATCCCGAGGAACAATCAGAGGAGGACCCAGAAGAGGAACCGAAGGAGGAGGAGGAAGAGGTGGAAGAAGAAGTTATTTGTAGAGAGCTACCCAGGAATGTGCCTGATCTGTCCGGCTACAGATGTGATAGTTATCCACCCACGTCACCACGCAGGGATCAAAACGAAGTTAACAGTCAATATCGTTCACCTGCTAGAGTAGCCAGATCACCCACTCCACCTATACACCTGTCGCTGACGACTTCAGCTACTGAGCGAGTCCGACAGACTGCTCGTATTAGGGTAACCCCGATTGACCCTACCTCGATTCCATTCAGATCTACCCACGACCGGGGAGGACCTTCACGCCCTAGGGCAGATACTTCACCTTCCCGTTCATTGAGTATACCTACCCCTCGCCCTGACCTCCCAAACGCAGGAAACAACTCTTGGATGGCTGTCCTGACTGACCGTGTGATAGACCACTCGATAGCCATAGCTAACATTAACCATGAGAGGAGGGACATGACCCAGTACTTATCGACGTTACATCAGATAGTACTGAACTTGCAGCAGTCAGATGCCTACCACCACTGGTGTTTGGATAGGGTGACAGTTCGGCTGTGGAACTGTTACTGGGTGATTACGGTGCTGTTATTTTTATGTTTGTGGCTGGCCTATCGTTTGTACGGATAGATGCAGGATGTTACAGATGTGTGTACGTGATCTTTTGATACTCCGTGTATGAATATAGTAGTATGTTATGTTAATATGGGGCACAATTTTGTACATTATTACAAGCACTGACCCTTACAGGGTTAAGTCTAACCGTCACTTAGTGACAGATTTTGATATATACATGCAAGTACTGGCCTTTATCAGGCTAAGTCTATGTACCTTTTGATATCAATGTACAGAACAATTTGTGAAATGTCAGTATGTTATCTGGTTTACCTGTACAACATTTATTGTGATTATTATTACACAGTGCCGTAGACTGGAATTAGTACTAATTGGCTTATATTTGTTTATCATTATAGAATGGCCCTAAAGAAAGCAAACCCTATGACTAAGGCAGAAATAGCCGAGATGATTGCTCGGCAAATGCAGGCAGTAATCCCGCTTATTGTAACACAAGTAACTTCTGGTGTTAATGCCAATATACAAACAAACCAGCAACAAAACAATAATGCTCCCCCAACCAACAATGAAACAGTTACAAATAACAATCCCCCACCTAATACAAATACCCCTACCAATGCAAATAATCCCCCACCGAACCCAAACAATAAACCCTAATCCCCCTCGAAGGGAATATTCGATCAAAAACTTTATGTCCTGTAAACCGATTGATTTCAAGGGCACTGAAGGGCTAAACGGGTTAATCAAGTGGATCGAGAAAACTGAATCTGTTCTCAATATCAGCTATTGTCCACCCGAAAACATTGTCAAGTATGTTGCTTCTACTTTTACGGATCATGCTTTGATGTGGTGGAACACTACAGTTCAGATAAAAGGGCAAGATACAATTAACTGCATGACATGGGCTGAACTCAAAACACTGATGCTGGAACATTTCTGCCCAAAGAACGAAATACAAAGGTTAGAACACGAACTTTGGAGTTTGGAAATGAAAGGAGCGGATCATTTAGGATACACGAACCGCTTCAATGAATTGGCTCGCTATTTACCATGGTTAGTAACTCCTGAAGATAAAAGAGTTAAACGTTATATTTGGAGTTTAGCCCTGGAAGTGAGGAGTTTGGTGACCTCCGTGGGGCACACATCATTTGAAAATGCTGTAACCCAAGCCGGAATTGTGACTTTTGACTTGGTAAGAAACGGAGTATTGAGAATGACCGGAGAATCAGTGGGTATGAAACGAACTGACTACGGGACGAGAGCACTAGGAGAACAATCAAGCAAACGTGCACGTCCGACAATAAGAAATTATGCTATAACTGATTCCGATACGAAGCAAGACAGGTATAAGGACCCTTGCCAAAGTTTTATAAATGTAATTACCATCATGTGGGAGAATGCAGATTCCCGGTATGCCAGAAATGTGGTCAAACTGGGCATTATGCCCCTAATTGCAGAGCAGGTGCAGAAATTGTGAGCCGGCCAACACAAACAACTCAACCTCGTCGTCCACCACCACCCAGACCTCAGCCAATCCGCCAACAACCTATCCAACAAACTTCAGCCGAAACAACCTACCGTACCTGTTATGAATGCGGCAGTACAGATCATATTAGAAGAAACTGCCCCAAGTTGAATCCAAGAGCAGTTACTAGACCGAACCAAGCATCAACTTCAAATGCGCCTCAGGGACGCGCGTTCGTTATCGGGTCAGGAGAAGCACGACAAGACCCGAACGTAGTAACAGGTTCATTTGATGTTTCTGATCAATATGCTTATGTATTATTAGATACTGGTGCCGATAGAAGCTTTGTTTCCTCTAGCTTCGTATCCCTGGGTAACATGCCAGTTAGTGAACTAACAAATCCCTATACTATAGAACTCGCTAACGGTAACTCTATAACTGTCAACCAAATAATCCAAAATTGTTCCATTATTCTTAATGACCACCCATTCCTTATTGACCTACTCCCGGTAGAGTTAGGAAGTTTTGATGTTATTGTCGGCATGGACTGGTTAACCAAGAATAAAGCAGAGATTGTGTGTAACGACAAGACAGTTAAAATTCCCTTTACGAATGGTGAGGTGATTGTAGTACAAGGAGAGAAGTCTGGATCGATTTTACCTCTTGTGTCTCATCTTAAAGTGTTGAAATGTTTACGCCAAGGTTGTATGGCATTCTTGGCAAACGTGACTATAAAGAACCCTGATGAGAAATGCATAGAAGAGATTCCCGTTGTACGTGAATACACCGATGTCTTTCCTGATGATTTACCTGGATTATTACCGAACCGACAGGTTGAATTCCGTATTGACTTAATCCCAGGATCAGCCCCCATTGCTAAGGCACCTTACCGGTTGGCACCCTCTGAAATGCAAGAGTTATCCAACCAATTGCAGGAGTTGTTAGATAAGGGTTTCATTCGTCTCAGTTATTCTCCTTGGGGATCACCAGTACTATTTGTGAACAAGAAAGATGGAAGCTTTAGAATGTGCATTGATTACCGGGAATTAAACAAAGTTACCATCAAAAATCGATACCCTCTTCCACGAATAGATGACTTATTTGACCAACTTCAAGGGGCAAACTATTTCTCGAAAATTGACCTTCGATTCGGTTACCATCAAGTTAAAATCCAAGAGGAAGACGTGTCTAAAAGGGCGTTCCGAACTCGTTATAGCCACTTCTTAGTTATGCCGTTCGGACTGACTAATGCTCCCGCAGTTTTCATGGACCTTATGAATCGAGTTTGTAAACCGTACATCGACAAATTCGTTATCGTGTTTATTGATGACATTTTGATATATTCGAAGACCAAGGAGGAACACGAGCAGCATTTACGAACTATTTTGGAGCTATTGAGGCAGGAAAAGTTGTATGCCAAGCTGTCAAAGTGTGAATTTTGGCTGCAAGAAGTACAATTTCTAGGGCACGTTGTTAACCGACACGGTATCCATGTAGACCCGAGTAAGATTGAAGCCATCAAAAATTGGCAAGCCCCAAAGTCACCAAAAGAAATTCGCCAATTTTTGGGTTAAGCTGGGTATTATTTGCGTTTTATTGCTAATTTTTCCAGCATAGCCCAACCTTTAACTCTTTTGACTCAAAAAGATCGTGCTTATGTTTGGGGAGAAGAACAAGAAGCGGCTTTTCAATTGCTGAAACAGAAACTATGCCAAGCCCCGATACTAAGTCTTCCAGAGGGAACTGATGATCTGGTTGTTTATTGTGACGCGTCCTGGAAAGGGTTGGGATGTGTACTTATGCAAAGAAACAAAGTCATAGCATACGCTTCTCGACAATTAAAGGTTCACGAGAAGAATTATACCACCCATGATTTGGAACTGGGCGCGGTTATTTTTGCACTAAAGATCTGGAGGCACTATTTGTATGGCACCAAGTGTACAGTATACACCGACCACAAAAGCCTACAGCATATTTTTGACCAGAAAGAGCTAAACATGAGGCAAAGGAGATGGGTAGAACTGTTGAACGATTATGACTGTAAGATTCGATACCACCCGGGCAAGGCTAATATAGTGGCAGATGCTTTGAGTAGAAAAGACATGATCAAACCACTACGGGTCCAAGCACTTGGAATGATCGTCCAAACCAGTCTCACCGAGCAAATTCGTATTGCTCAAAACGAAGCTCTGAAAGGAGATCACTTGGAAGATGAAAACTTGCATGGAACGGAACAAAACTTTGAAGAAAGAACTGACGAAATTCTATACTACAAAAACCGAGTTTGGATTCCCACTTTCAGCAATCTACGTGACTTGATCATGAACGAAGCCCATAAGTCCAAATACTCCATTCACCCAGGAACAGATAAGATGTATAAGGACTTGAAAGAGTATTATTGGTGGCCCGGTATGAAGAAGGATATAGCCACGTACGTCAGTAAATGTTTAACTTGTGCGAGGGTTAAGGCTGAATATCAAAAACCTTCGGGAATGTTGCACCAACCGGAAATACCACAATGGAAATGGGAACAAATTACCATGGATTTTGTAACACACCTCCCAAAAACTTCCCGAGGAAATGATGTAATATGGGTGATAGTTGACCGATTAACCAAGTCCGCACACTTCCTTCCAATCCGAACCACTTACACAACCGAAAAACTTGCTCACATTTACATAAATGAAGTCGTATCCCGACACGGCGTACCCATTTCAATTATTTCCGATCGTGATACCAATTTCACCTCTCGTTTCTGGCAAGCCGTACAAGAAGCTTTGGGAACCCGAATTGATCTAAGTACCGCCTACCATCCCCAAACCGACGGTCAATCTGAGCGAACCATTCAAACCTTAGAAGATTTGCTTCGCGCTTGTGTACTAGACTTCGGTGGGAATTGGGATCAACATCTCCCACTGATTGAATTTTCGTACAACAATAGCTATCACAGTAGCATTCAAGCGGCACCATATGAAGCGTTGTACGGGCGGAAATGTAGATCACCCTTATGTTGGACTTGAGGTGGGAGATACCCAAATTACACGATCTGACTTGATTCAAGAAACCACCGACAAAATCCGTAAAATTACAAGTAAATTGAAAATCGCCCGAGATCGACAGAAAAGCTATGCTGATGTTCGTAGAAAACCGTTATCCTTTGAAATAGCCGACAAAGTTTTTCTGAAAGTATCCCCGTGGAAAGGTGACATTCGATTCGGAAAAACCGGTAAACTAGCTCCGCGATACATTGGGCCATATGAAGTCATTTCTAAGATAGGTCCGGTAGCTTACCGACTGAAACTTCCTGTGGAGTTGAGTTCTATTCACAATGTCTTTCATGTTTCGAACCTGAAAAAGTGTCTTACTGACGAAACCGAAATCGTGCCATTAAAAGACTTAAACATAAACGAAAAACTGAATTTCATTGATTAACCGGTGGAAATATTAGAGGGAAAAATAAAACAATTAAGACACAACAAAATCTCACAATGGGGATCCGAATTCATGTGGGAGCGGAAATCTGAATTCAAAAAGAAATACCCGCACCTGTTTCCAAACAAAGACAAAGTTGAATAATCAAATTTCGGGGACGAAATTCTCTAACGGGGGGAGAATGTGACATTTGAGCCAAAACAAGGTACACCTCAGTACGTATTTACCGATTAAGTAAATAAACGCCTTTTGCGTAACAAACGAACGACCGAACGGGTCGGGTTATGACCCAGATATCTCGGGGGGGCATCTATAAGTGATATACGATCTATACAAGCTAAACTATTAGTAATATAGCCTTAGTTTGATAGCAAACAAGTTAAACAAAAATATGCTCGTTTAACTACCCGCTATAGATTAAAACGCGAAAGATAGTTACAAACCAAGCATTGTATCATCCATTAGGCCGAAAAAGACTTACCAAACACTTATTTGAAATGTTTTAAGCGATATGTGAAAATATTTTTGATTTTTACAAATATATAGTATGTTTTTATAATTTTACACAAAACTAGCCGAAAAACACTCGTTTTAGCGCTATTTAACGCACCCGATAAGTTTTTCGCGCCAAAAACCGAACCCGAACAAAATTTGGACTGGGCTTTTCAAATTTGGGCTTGAGAAACCAGATTATTGGGCCAAAACAGCCCAAAGGGGAGGCCCATGGAGTTCCGATCGGACCAGCCCACCCCACCCCACCCCCCCCCCCCCCATTTTTTTTATAAAACTTATTCCACAAGCTTGTTTATTCATTTTGGTTTATAAAAGTTGAGGTCCAAGCAGCTGCAAGCTGATTTTCCAGAAATCCTTCAAACCCTATGTGACAATCGTCAATTTCAGGTTAACTCCGTTAACTCAACTCCGTCAATTCAAACTTTAAGATCGTTGAATCTATAACGTACACTTCATTACATTTAAACTAGGGTTTAAATGACGCGTAACACTTACTACATGTGTAGTCTTTCGGGATTTGCACCGAAACGCAAACGAGTTGACGCAAACGATTGATAAATAAACGATAAACGTAAAAACAATAATTATGTGATTATTATGTGTTAGGATTATGTGCTATGTGATAAAACTATGGTCATGTTAACTTATTGGGCAAGTATGATGGAATGTTCTAGAAAAACAACACTTGGAAAGAAGAGGGACTAGAGTGTAACTTGTATTATTATAAATACATCACTAATAAACAAACCCTAACTTATTATTAACCTACAACCCTAAATCGGCTCTCTCTCCCTCTCTTGATCCACGGCTGCCGTCCACCTTCATCACACACACACACATCAATCAAGAGATTAATCCAAGAACTAGGTGCTAG
This sequence comes from Bidens hawaiensis, assembly GCF_021521415.1. Lineage (NCBI taxonomy): Eukaryota > Viridiplantae > Streptophyta > Magnoliopsida > Asterales > Asteraceae > Bidens > Bidens hawaiensis. The sequence continues at coordinate 2,048,589 of NW_027491117.1, read as the reverse complement.
GAAGGTATACTTGATCATCTCTTACCTCCTTGTTGTGTAATTTTGATGTTTAATGGGTTGTATGTAAACCCTAACTCAGCCGATTATATGTATGTATGTGATCAATATGATAGTTGTTAGTTGGATAATAGATTGATAACTAGATTGATGTTGTTGCATGATTGATTGTTGTTCTTGATTTGAATTAAAACACAAACCCTAATCTTGTATGTATGGTGTGATTTATATGCATGGATAGTAGTTATGGTGTCTAGAGGGTTATATGGATGCATGATAGTTCATAGATTGTTATGATGTTGAGTTTTGATGTGAACAGATTCTGGACAGAATATATATACGATGTTTAACTGACTGTAACGAAGTGTAAACGTGAAAATTGATTGAGATTGTGAGTACTGCAGTAAACTAGGTTGAGTCTAGTTTCTATAAAGTATAAATTCGTAATTTTTGGATAAGTGGAAGTATACTTTTATGATTTTACAAAAACGTGATGCAAAGCTGAGCTGTTAGACCTGCTGTTAGGTTATATTGTAAATTCTATATCTCATGAACTACGAGGCCAATTGGGTTGGTTCCACTTCTGGAAGTTGACTCACTGAGTTAGGAACCAAACCCAAGTGGTCTTGCATTTATTGGATTTTTCGTTAACCGGGAATTGCAAATAAAATTCTGTTGTGCATGAATCTGACTGATATGAGTTTACTGTAGTGTTTTGATCATTATGAGAAATCTATATGGAATAAAAATAATATAAAATATGTTCTGGAAACCTAAGACATGTATGTTTCAGTGGTGATTTTTGGTGAATTAATTGAGATGATATGATCGGTGAAATAGTACAATCTTTCAAGTAGAAATTCTGTCACAATGAAACTAGCTGCTGAGTTGTATAGGAATGCATGAAATATGATAGTTTTATATAATTGTGGTATTTTGACCAAAATACCCTTGCGGGGAATAATTGCTAGTTGATTGCCATGAATTGACCAAATTGCCCTTATGGGGAATAATAGTTAGTTAGTCTTTGTTTGTTGACCAAAATGCCCTTACGGGAATAATTGCTTGTAAGTATGTTATTAATACATGACACGAAAGTAATTGCTCACTCGTGTATCGTATCACAATTGTACTTGTTTAAATCACACACGGTTCACAAACGAAACACGAAACATGATACGTGCATAGGTATTATGTGCCGAGTCTAGAGACTCGTTAAACGTTCCGATACTTAGAAAATCTCTTTGTTATTTTAGAACGCTAGAGAGTTTTCTACGACGCGCATCACTCGGTGATCTAATTTGGAATATTCTTCACAAACAGTGAGTTCACTTACCCCGCTCTTTGAACTGTTTTCAAACGTTTTTCACTTGGGGGAGATAACATACTCCGATAAACGCATTTTTGAGATAAACACATATTTAAGATTTTGTTATAAATTATATATATCACTTGTAGAGGCTAAGCGGCACGTAACCCTTGAAGTCCCACGCATCGAACCGGTTAATATTTGGAATAGCGAGTCACTGTTGAGTAGTACTACTGGGTTTGACAAACCCCACCCGACGCTAAGCTCAACTGGAGGTTGAGTGGGTGTAATTTTTGGCTAACACTTACCATGGTCTGGGTTGACCTGGTGACGGGCACTTGATAAACAGTCAGCTTCGGTCTCGAACCACTTAGTAATACTTGTTGTATAGATTAGCTACCTATCGATATATAATTTGACATAACATTATCTGGTAACACTTAAACGCTGTAACGTGGTTACACACTTAAACGCTGTAACGTGGTTACACACTTAAACGCTGTAACGTGGTTACACACTTAAACGCCGTAACGTGGTTACGCAAAACTTTTAAACGCCGTAACGTGGTTACGCAAAACACTTAACGAAAACGCTGAACTCAAACGCTAAACGATTTGTCTTATATAACTTGTGAACTCACCAACCTCGTGTTGACCCCTTTTAGTATGTTATTCTCAGGTAGCCGAGGCGGGCGCGCGGTTTAGGAGCATGCATTAATTGTTAAACATCTTACTCTGCAAACTTAATTTTAACATTTACATTTGGTTTTAAGTCGTCCTGCGTGACGCAACTTTTGAATTAAGGTTTTACGCTTCCGCACTTATTTTTCATTTAAACGTTTTCTTTAGTTTGGTTATAACTAATGATTCCGATCCTGCCAGTTCACACCCTCTGACGGTAAAACTCCGTTAGTGGATTTTGAGGGTGTGACAGATTGGTATCAGAGCCATTGGTTATAGCGAACTACAAAACTGCATGCATACTAGACTATAACCGCGACGACCCATTAGTTATAATAATACGCACTGCATAGGTTTGTGTAGTCTTGTAATCTTATCTCTTACCTCTTTCGCTCATACGCGCGCATATACCCGGCTTACCTGTAGGAATGTCGACGCCACCCTCATCATCATCCGATTCGATGACGCATGCTCACGGGAAGGAACCGCAGTTACCTACTGCCTCGCCACCCCGCGTAGTCCCGGAACTCGAAGCTCCTGCACCGAAGAGGTACCGCCTATCCGGAGGCTTGTATGACAACGACGTTAGCTGGGAATGGTACCCCAACATGATCAGACGTATGGTCTACCGTGAACAAGTTCCCCCATTGCCACACCCGAACCACCCTGCTTATCCCAACACCCTACCACCCATAACCGAACCTGTAGAGAGAGTTCTCGCAGCCGTTGTTTCATGTTTGGAGCGTGATGTGGGTTACATGCGCTACACGAGAGAGAACGTTTCCAGATTGTTAAAAGACGAAACCGAGACTAAGGAGGAGATTGCCCGCATGGCGGCGGCAATGAAGGATATGCAAGGGGCTAGTGATCAACAAACCAAGGTTATGATGAAGATGCAAGCCGAGATGATAGACTTGCAAGAGCAACTCCAAGAAGCAAGGACCCGAACCGAAATAGCGTTAGAGCGTTGCGATATCCTACAAATGCAGATTGCTCAGAACGCAGCCGACCCTGAGGCAGAGCCTGAGGCCGAGCCTGGGGCAGAGCCTGAAGTAGAACCTGAAGAAGATCCCGAAGAGGAGCCTGAGGAAGATCCCGAAGAAGATCCCGAGGAAGATCCCGAAGAAGAACCGGAGGAAGAACCGGCTGAGGAGGAGGCACACTCAGAGGTGTCCCCAGACGATGTGCAGATGTGCAAATTCTTGGATTGGAACTGGCTAACGCGATGAACTGGGAGGAGTTCAAAAACATGATGCGAGAGGAGTACTGTCCGAGGGAAGAAATTTCGAAGTTAGAGTCGGAGTTTTGGTCGTTGAAAATGGTGGGTTCAGAGATTGAAAGCTACACTACTCGTTCGCACGAGTTGGCAGTGATGTGTCCGCGGATGGTGGATCCGCCGAGCAAGAGAATAGAAATGTACATTGATGGTTTAGCACCGCAAATTCAGGGCATGGTGACGTCTTCCCGACCAGCCACGATCCAACAAGCGATCCGTTTAGCTCACAAACTGACGGATCAGGCTGTGACCCAAGGTGCGTTACCACCTAGGGGTTCGACCACTAAAGCCCGTGACAACCCGAGTAATGACCACGCCAGCAACAGTAACAACAACAGCAACCCGAACAGCGGGAAGAGAAAGTTCGACAACACCAGATCTTCATCCTCGAACCTCCCACCGCAACAACACTACCGTAAACCCGAGTTCACCCGGAGCTTTAACACTCAGAATCACAACAACAACAACTCCAACAACAACGGTAGCGGGCAGGTTTCGAGCGGATATGCTGGGAAATATCCAAAGTGCAACAGGTGCAACTTTCATCATGTTGGCCAGTGTGACCGTGTCAAGTGTCAAAGATGCGGAAAGATAGGTCACCAAGCGAAAGAATGTAGAGGAGACCTTGCGGCAAAGGGTGCTCCTAAGCCACCGATGACAACTAAGGGATGCTTTGAATGTGGGCAGGAAGGTCATTTCCGGAAGGATTGCCCCAAGCTGAAACAGAATGACAATAACGGGGGTAATGGAAGTGGCAGTAATGGTGGAGGCAATGGCAAAGGAAGAGCGTTTGTGATTGGATCGGGTCAAGCCCGCAATGATCCGCATGTGGTGTCTGGTAAGTTCCCTGTAAACGATTGTTTTGCTTCTGTTTTGTTTGACACTGGAGCTGATAGGAGTTTTGTGTCGAAAGCCTTTAGCCAACTTTTAGACCTTACTCCAACCCCGTTAGACGCTAAGTCTCCTGTCGAATTAGCTAACGGTAAAACTGTAGTAACAACTCATATACTTGCGGGATGTAAGTTGAAACTGTCAGGTCATGTTTTTGACATCGACCTTATTCCTTTTACGCTTAGTAGTTTCGATGTCGTTGTCGGCATGGACTGGTTATCCGAGAACCGAGCGGAGATTATATGCCATGATAAAATAGTCCATATTACCACCCCTTCCGGCGAGATCATTTCGGTCCGAGGCGAGAGAAGCGGCATGACCAACAGCATCATCACCCTTATGAAAGCACAGAAGTATCTACGAAAGGGTCATCCGGCAATTTTGGCGCAGATTGTTGAGAAACCCGCGGAGGAGAAACGAATTGAAGACATACCGGTTGTGCGAGACTTTCCGGAAGTTTTCCCAGAGGAATTGCCCGGACTCCCTCCTATTCGTCAAGTCGAATTCCAAATCGAGTTGACACCCGGTGCAGCACCCATAGCACGAGCCCCGTATCGACTCGCACCGGCGGAACTTCAGGAGTTGTCCACTCAGTTGCAAGATTTGTTGGATAAGGGTTTTATCCGACCTAGCTCATCGCCATGGGGAGCCCCTGTCTTGTTTGTCCGAAAGAAAGACGGGACTTTTCGGATGTGCATCGACTACCGGGAGTTGAACAAGGTGACGGTCAAGAACCGTTATCCTTTACCCCGAATTGATGATTTATTTGACCAGCTTCAAGGATCGAGTTACTACTCGAAGATCGATCTACGATCCGGTTACCACCAGCTAAGAGTGCGCGAAGAAGATATTTCAAAGACGGCTTTCAGAACACGGTATGGTCACTACGAGTTTTCAGTTATGCCTTTTGGCCTGACCAACGCACCAGCCGTATTTATGGATCTCATGAATCGAGTATGCAAGGCGTACCTCGACAAGTTTGTGATTGTTTTCATTGATGATATTCTCGTCTACTCCAAGAACGAGACTGACCACGAAGAGCACTTAAGGATAATTCTGGAACTACTGAAGAAGGAACAACTGTATGCTAAACTCTCGAAATGTGAATTTTGGCTTCGCGAGGTTCACTTTTTAGGACATGTGATCAATGAGAATGGTATCCATGTCGATCCCGGTAAGGTAGAGGCCATCAAGAACTGGGAAGCACCTAAGACTCCGACTGAGGTGCGACAATTCCTAGGACTGGCCGGCTACTACCGGCGTTTCATCGAGGGATTTTCAAATTTTGCTCAACCCCTCACCGCTTTGACTCACAAGGGCACTAAGTACAACTGGGGTGACGCGCAAGAATCCGCTTTCCAACTATTGAAAACCAAGCTTTGTAGCGCCCCTATTTTAGCCCTCCCCGAGGGAACGGAAAACTTTGAGGTACACTGTGACGCATCTATACAAGGTCTCGGTTGTGTGCTGATGCAACTCGAGAAGGTTATAGCCTACGCCTCTAGACAACTACGGGTTCACGAGAAGAACTACACGACCCATGATTTGGAACTCGGAGCTGTGGTGTTTGCTCTTAAGATATGGAGGCATTACTTGTACGGTACCAAGTTTACCATTTACACCGACCACAAGAGTCTCCAACATATCTACGATCAGAAAGAGCTGAACATGCGACAGCGTCGTTGGGTCGAGCTGCTTAAAGATTATGATTGTGCCATCAAGTACCACCCTGGCAAGGCCAATGTGGTGGCCGACGCCCTCAGCAGAAAAGAAACAGAAAAACCCAGACGAGTAAGAGCATTGCAACTTACGATTCATGCCAGCTTACCCGATCAGATTCGCGATGCGCAACTGGAAGCTTTGAAAGATGAAAATCTTCCATCGGAACTCATGCGGGGCATGAACAAGCAACTTGAAACCAGATCGGACGGGGTCCGATATTTTGAGAACCGGATTTGGGTTCCACGATACGGAGAGTTGAGAACTCTAGTGATGGACGAAGCTCACAAGTCCCGATATTCTATCCACCCTGGCTCAGATAAAATGTATCATGATTTAAAGGCACTTTACTGGTGGCCGAACATGAAAGCCGACATTGCCACCTACGTGAGCAAATGCTTGACTTGTGCCAGAGTCAAGATTGAATACCAGAAACCATCTGGTCTACTGCAACAACCGGAACTCCCAATGTGGAAATGGGAGCACATCTCAATGGATTTTATTACGGGTTTGCCTAAGACACCGACGGGATGCGAGACCATCTGGGTGATCGTTGACCGGTTGACTAAATCGGCACATTTCCTAGCGATTAAGGAAACGGACAAAATGGAAAGACTGACTCGAGTATACATGAAAGAAGTGGTGTCTAGACACGGAGTGCCTGTCTCGATCATTTCCGATCGAGATTCTCGTTTTACCTCACACTTTTGGAAGTCGCTGCAAAGCGCACTGGGCACACGTCTCGATATGAGTACAGCATACCATCCTCAGACGGATGGGCAAAGTGAACGGACTATTCAGACCCTGGAGGATATGTTGCGTGCATGCGTTTTAGATTTCGGAAAAAGTTGGGAACCCCACTTACCCTTGGTAGAGTTTTCGTATAATAACAGCTACCACGCAAGTATTAAGGCAGCGCCGTTTGAAGCGCTGTACGGACGGAAGTGTCGATCACCACTCTGCTGGGCAGAGGTGGGTGACAGCCAAATCACTGGTCCAGAACTGGTACTCGAAACCTCGGAAAAGATTGTTCAAATCCGAAATCGCATGGCAGCAGCACGGGATCGCCAAAAGAGTTACGCCGACAAGCGCCGAAAACCTCTCGAATTTAAAGTGAACGATCGGGTGTTACTCAAAGTCTCACCTTGGAAAGGTGTAGTTCGTTTTGGTAAGCGAAACAAACTCAACCCACGGTATGTTGGTCCGTACCGGATAACTGAGCGCATTGGTCCGGTGGCGTACCGACTGGACCTACCAACAGAACTCAGTGGCGTACACGATGTATTCCACGTATCAAATTTGAAGAAATGCCTATCTGATGAAACCCAAGTAGTCCCTTTGGAGGAACTGCAAGTTGATGAACAGTTACGGTTCATTGAGGAACCAGTCGAAGTTTTGGATTGGGAAACCAAAACACTCAAACACAGCAAAATTCCAATCGTTAAGGTTCGTTGGAACTCGAGACGTGGACCGGAGTTCACGTGGGAACACGAGGATCAAATGATGAAAAAGTATCCTCACCTTTTTGAAGGGCTAACCAAACACCGAAAACCGCGAAACCCGGCAAACCGTCAAACATCACCGAAGGTATGAATTAAATTTCGGGACGAAATTTCTTTTTACTAGGGGATGATATGACAAACTGAAAATTTTTCTTCTTACTCTTTCAGACTCTCATCACGACTTGACTCAAATTTTCGGGACGAAAATTCTTTAACATGGGAATGATGTGACAATCGTCAATTTCAGGTTAACTCCGTTAACTCAACTCCGTCAATTCAAACTTTAAGATCGTTGAATCTATAACGTACACTTCATTACATTTAAACTAGGGTTTAAATGACGCGTAACACTTACTACATGTGTAGTCTTTCGGGATTTGCACCGAAACGCAAACGAGTTGACGCAAACGATTGATAAATAAACGATAAACGTAAAAACAATAATTATGTGATTATTATGTGTTAGGATTATGTGCTATGTGATAAAACTATGGTCATGTTAACTTATTGGGCAAGTATGATGGAATGTTCTAGAAAAACAACACTTGGAAAGAAGAGGGACTAGAGTGTAACTTGTATTATTATAAATACATCACTAATAAACAAACCCTAACTTATTATTAACCTACAACCCTAAATCGGCTCTCTCTCCCTCTCTTGATCCACGGCTGCCGTCCACCTTCATCACACACACACACATCAATCAAGAGATTAATCCAAGAACTAGGTGCTAGGAAGGTATACTTGATCATCTCTTACCTCCTTGTTGTGTAATTTTGATGTTTAATGGGTTGTATGTAAACCCTAACTCAGCCGATTATATGTATGTATGTGATCAATATGATAGTTGTTAGTTGGATAATAGATTGATAACTAGATTGATGTTGTTGCATGATTGATTGTTGTTCTTGATTTGAATTAAAACACAAACCCTAATCTTGTATGTATGGTGTGATTTATATGCATGGATAGTAGTTATGGTGTCTAGAGGGTTATATGGATGCATGATAGTTCATAGATTGTTATGATGTTGAGTTTTGATGTGAACAGATTCTGGACAGAATATATATACGATGTTTAACTGACTGTAACGAAGTGTAAACGTGAAAATTGATTGAGATTGTGAGTACTGCAGTAAACTAGGTTGAGTCTAGTTTCTATAAAGTATAAATTCGTAATTTTTGGATAAGTGGAAGTATACTTTTATGATTTTACAAAAACGTGATGCAAAGCTGAGCTGTTAGACCTGCTGTTAGGTTATATTGTAAATTCTATATCTCATGAACTACGAGGCCAATTGGGTTGGTTCCACTTCTGGAAGTTGACTCACTGAGTTAGGAACCAAACCCAAGTGGTCTTGCATTTATTGGATTTTTCGTTTACCGGGAATTGCAAATAACATTCTGTTGTGCATGAATCTGACTGATATGAGTTTACTGTAGTGTTTTGATCATTATGAGAAATCTATACGGAATAAAAATAATATAAAATATGTTCTGGAAACCTAAGACATGTATGTTTCAGTGGTGATTTTTGGTGAATTAATTGAGATGATATGATCGGTGAAATAGTACAATCTTTCAAGTAGAAATTCTGTCACAATGAAACTAGCTGCTGAGTTGTATAGGAATGCATGAAATATGATAGTTTTATATAATTGTGGTATTTTGACCAAAATACCCTTGCGGGGAATAATTGCTAGTTGATTGCCATGAATTGACCAAATTGCCCTTATGGGGAATAATAGTTAGTTAGTCTTTGTTTGTTGACCAAAATGCCCTTACGGGAATAATTGCTTGTAAGTATGTTATTAATACATGACACGAAAGTAATTGCTCACTCGTGTATCGTATCACAATTGTACTTGTTTAAATCACACACGGTTCACAAACGAAACACGAAACATGATACGTGCATAGGTATTATGTGCCGAGTCTAGAGACTCGTTAAACGTTCCGATACTTAGAAAATCTCTTTGTTATTTTAGAACGCTAGAGAGTTTTCTACGACGCGCATCACTCGGTGATCTAATTTGGAATATTCTTCGCAAACAGTGAGTTCACTTACCCCGCTCTTTGAACTGTTTTCAAACGTTTTTCACTTGGGGGAGATAACATACTCCGATAAACGCATTTTTGAGATAAACACATATTTAAGATTTTGTTATAAATTATATATATCACTTGTAGAGGCTAAGCGGCACGTAACCCTTGAAGTCCCACGCATCGAACCGGTTAATATTTGGAATAGCGAGTCACTGTTGAGTAGTACTACTGGGTTTGACAAACCCCACCCGACGCTAAGCTCAACTGGAGGTTGAGTGGGTGTAATTTTTGGCTAACACTTACCATGGTCTGGGTTGACCTGGTGACGGGCACTTGATAAACAGTCAGCTTCGGTCTCGAACCACTTAGTAATACTTGTTGTATAGATTAGCTACCTATCGATATATAATTTGACATAACATTATCTGGTAACACTTAAACGCTGTAACGTGGTTACACACTTAAACGCTGTAACGTGGTTACACACTTAAACGCTGTAACGTGGTTACACACTTAAACGCCGTAACGTGGTTACGCAAAACTTTTAAACGCCGTAACGTGGTTACGCAAAACACTTAACGAAAACGCTGAACTCAAACGCTAAACGATTTGTCTTATATAACTTGTGAACTCACCAACCTCGTGTTGACCCCTTTTAGTATGTTATTCTCAGGTAGCCGAGGCGGGCGCGCGGTTTAGGAGCATGCATTAATTGTTAAACATCTTACTCTGCAAACTTAATTTTAACATTTACATTTGGTTTTAAGTCGTCCTGCGTGACGCAACTTTTGAATTAAGGTTTTACGCTTCCGCACTTATTTTTCATTTAAACGTTTTCTTTGGTTTGGTTATAACTAATGATTCCGATCCTGCCAGTTCACACCCTCTGACGGTAAAACTCCGTTAGTGGATTTTGAGGGTGTGACACCCTAAGGTAAGGAGCTTAAATAAGTAGCTTTTGTACTTGTTTAACCTTGATTAATACCATAAAATCATGTCTTGATTACTAAAAATCATTCCTAACCATGTAAAAATCCCAAAAATGGTCCATAAACATGTTTTGATCATAAACATGGTAAGGAACCTGTTTTGATAGTTTTTTTTTTGCCATAAACACGGATTAAAGGGTTGAAACGGCGTTTTTACGGTTCAAAAGTTCGTTTTTGTGCACTAGCCGAAACCCTAAGTTAAGGGCTGTTATGTTGATGAAAAATTGCTTGGTTTGTGATATAGGATTTGTATCTAGCTTGCATAGAAGCACAAGAACCTGAAAACTTGATTAGAAAGTCGGAAACGAGCCAAACCCGCTAAGGTAATGCCGAAACACTCGTTTACGGGCTGTTTAGGTTAAGGTTATGATGTGCATATTATTAGGCCTTGAAATTTTGCAAGGACATCAGGGACCATGTCAATGAGTCCCTGTTCAAATTTGGTAATTTTTCGACCATCCGAGAATATTTGGCGAATTTATTACCGAATTGGAACGTTTATTTGGGAAAAATAGCAAAAATACTTCAAAAATTATGAAATTTTTCTGAGAACTCATATTTTATGTATTTTGATCACATATGAATTTTGGGATCATTTGGAGAAGTTTAAAGGTGTTTTGCTTATATGCGTTCACGTGAATTTTTATAGCCGAGTTTGGACCGAAAATAATATCGCACGAGCTTTTTACATTCTGAAATTGATACAGGTTGATTTGGGACATGATTTGAGCATTCAGGGATTTGTGTGGAATTTTTGGAAATTGTTTGGGGTAAACGGACGATTTTCAAACGAAATATAGCTGATAATATGAATTTTTATAAATTAATAAATCAGTAAATAATTCCAGAAATATTTTTATAAAAATCTACATATTTTAATCGATAAGTGGTTAAATTTTAATAGTTTAATGATTAACGGTTAATTAATTATGCTAATTTAAAGATTAAACAAATTAAGTTTTTATAAAAACAGGCAAGTTCGCGACTAACGAACCTGAGGGAATATCAAAACACCAAGAGTGATCAAAAATCAAATTTTTGGACTAATTAAGTAAAAACGAACTTTTCTATGAAAAACCTGGACAATCCGGATGGATTGTGCGTGTTTCTTCTTAAATCAAACTGAATAAACGGAAACGGGCCCCGTGGCTAATCCGGAACCCCAGTATGTGATAACTTAATCATTTTGTTAACCAATACATTTACCCAAGCTTATTTTCCCATAACTGTTTTCTGAACGTGTAAACGAACAACTTGCTCCAGCTGGGAAAACGGGAATCTGAGCCAAGTTCGGTTTTAAGTATTAGACATTGAACAACATCACAACCTAAGCCTATTGCCACTTTCTGGGCGTTCCAGCTACGCCCAGATTAGTTATACAGCCCAGTTTGGTATTGAGATTATAATAATATTAAAATATTAATATTATTATAATATTGATTATAGGAACTACTGATAGCGGACCGAACAAACCACGAGCTGATACAGTACTGATTATCTACTAAACCGTGAGTTTCATGACCCCACTCTTTACACAGTTTTTACGAACTTTTGGGGTGAAAAGCAAGTTTGATTACATATACATATCTGAAACATGTATTGATGTGAATTATCTAAGTGCTAACACACGAAAGTCCCCACGATCACAGTGATTAACTTCGAGCCGGTGGGTTGCGAATAGTACTATTGGTTTGACAAACCCAAACGGAATCGGCCTGGTTGCCGTGTCACATAGCACCGTTTGCACATGACCATATTTATACAAACAGGCTATGTAGTGTTAGACATAGCTACCGGGGCATGTTGTGGGCGGAAAGGGGCCACAGTGGTTGATTGAGCGTGGGAAATGGATGCACGCAGCACATACAGTCAAGGCTTCACTGTAGCTTAGCATAATTACATCATTTACATACATACATACTTATTTCATGATTACAAGTGTTGACTTGTGAATACTCATAACAGTTTTCTTGAAACTTATGAAACTCACCAACTCTAGTAGTTGACCCGTTTTAAACTGCTTTTCAGGTGTACCTAAATCGAAATGATTTGGTGATCTGTTACTTGCCCAAGGTGTGTGGTTGATGCTATGTGAATAGAGGCAAGGGCGTTAGAAGTAAGAACGTATAGTTAACGAACTAGTTTTGTTTGTATCACCTAGACTGTAAAACAATGATAGAACAAAGAAATTTAATATATTGTAAATTAGTTTGTAATGTTTCTGTATAAATAATGTGTTGATACCAGAGGTGTCTGTTACATTCCCGTTTTACGCTTCCGCGTTGTGCAAGTCGGGATGTGACAGATTACCATGAGATAAGCCTATCCCCTAAGAATTGACATCCAGCCGATGTTGATTTCATATCAATATCACAACCTCAATAATTGCTATCAGCAAAGGCATATAAATCAAAATCAAAGTTAAATGCATATGCCGAAGACCCAACTATGGTCTCCCTTTAAGATATCTAAAAATGCGTTTAACAACGATTAAATGAGACATGTTAGCATTAGTCTGATAACGACCACATTGACATACGAAAAACATGATGTCAGGGCAACTAGCAGTCATATACATTAGGGAACCGATTATTGATCAATAATTTGTATGATCTACGGGTATCCCATCAGGATCTGTCGCAAGGAGTGGTCACTCAGCCATTAGGTAGATGCATTCGTGGAGTCTTGCATTCCAAAGTTTTCAAGTACATCTTCAGCATGCTTCCCTCGATGTAGAAAATACTATCTAAATATTGACGAACTTGTAAACCTAAAAACATTGTCATCTCCCCAAGTGAACTCATTTCGAACCTCTTCCTCATAACAACTTCAAAGTCTTCACACATATCTTCATTGGTAGATCCGAAAATGATGTCGTCTACATAAATTTGAACCAAGATTATATGTTTTCCAACCCTTCTAATGAATAAAGTCAGGTCAATTGTTCCCCGATATGTGAAAATATTTTTGATTTTTACAAATATATAGTATGTTTTTATAATTTTACACAAAACTAGCCGAAAAACACTCGTTTTAGCGCTATTTAACGCACCCGATAAGTTTTTCGCGCCAAAAACCGAACCCGAACAAAATTTGGACTGGGCTTTTCATATTTGGGCTTGAGAAACCAGATTATTGGGCCAAAACAGCCCAAAGGGGAGGCCCATGGAGTTCCGATCGGACCAGCCCACCCCACCCCACCCCCCCCCCCCATTTTTTTTATAAAACTTATTCCACAAGCTTGTTTATTCATTTTGGTTTATAAAAGTTGAGGTCCAAGCGGCTGCAAGCTGATTTTCCAGAAATCCTTCAAACCCTAAGGTAAGGAGCTTAAATAAGTAGCTTTTGTACTTGTTTAACCTTGATTAATACCATAAAATCATGTCTTGATTACTAAAAATCATTCCTAACCATGTAAAAATCCCAAAAATGGTCCATAAACATGTTTTGATCATAAACATGGTAAGGAACCTGTTTTGATAGTTTTTTTTTTGCCATAAACACGGATTAAAGGGTTGAAACGGCGTTTTTACGGTTCAAAAGTTCGTTTTTGTGCACTAGCCGAAACCCTAAGTTAAGGGATGTTATGTTGATGAAAAATTGCTTGGTTTGTGATATAGGACTTGTATCTAGCTTGCATAGAAGCACAAGAACCTGAAAACTTGATTAGAAAGTCGGAAACGAGCCAAACCCGCTAAGGTAATGCCGAAACACTCGCTTACGGGCTGTTTAGGTTAAGGTTGTGATGTGCATATTATTAGGCCTTGAAATTTTGTAACGACATCAGGGACCATGTCAATGAGTCCCTGTTCAAATTTGGTAATTTTTCGACCATCCGAGAATATTTGGCGAATTTATTACCGAATTGGAACGTTTATTTTGGAAAAATAGCAAAAATACTTCAAAAATTATGAAATTTTTCTGAGAACTCATATTTGATGTATTTTGATCACATATGAATTTTGGGATCATTTGGAGAAGTTTAAAGGTGTTTTGCTTATATGCGTTCACGTGAATTTTTATAGCCGAGTTTGGGCCGAAAAGAATATCGCACGAGCTTTTTACATTCTGGAATTGATACAGGTTGATTTGGGACATGATTTGAGCATTCAGGGATTTGTGTGGAATTTTTGGAAATTGTTTGGGGTAAACGGACGATTTTCAAACGAAATATAGCTGATAAAATGAATTTTTATAAATTAATAAATCAGTAAATAATTCCAGAAATATTTTTATAAAAATCTACATATTTTAATCGATAAGTGGTTAAATTTTCATAATTTAATGATTAACGGTAAATTAATTATGCTAATTTAAAGATTAAACAAATTAAGTTTTTATAAAAACCGGCAAGTTCGCGACTAACGAACCTGCGGGAATATCAAAACACCAAGAGTGATCAAAAATCAAATTTTTGGACTAATTAAGTAAAAACGAACTTTTCTATGAAAAACCTGGACAATCCGGATGGATTGTGCGTGTTTCTTCTTAAATCAAACTGAATAAACGGAAACGGGCCCCGTGGCTAATCCGGAACCCCAGTATGTGATAACTTATTCATTTTGTTAACCAATACATTTACCCAAGCTTATTTTCCCATAACTGTTTTCTGAACGTGTAAACGAACAACTTGCTCCAGCTGGGAAAACGGGAATCTGATCCAAGTTCGGTTTTAAGTATTAGACATTGAACAACATCACAACCTAAGCCTATTGCCACTTTCTGGGCGTTCCAGCTACGCCCAGATTAGTTATACAGCCCAGTTTAGTATTGAGATTATAATAATATTAAAATATTAATATTATTATAATATTGATTATAGGAACTACTGATAGCGGACCGAACAAACCACGAGCTGATACAGTACTGATTATCTACTAAACCGTGAGTTTCATGACCCCACTCTTTACACAGTTTTTACGAACTTTTGGGGTGAAAAGCAAGTTTGATTACATATACATATCTGAAACATGTATTGATGTGAATTATCTAAGTGCTAACACACGAAAGTCCCCACGATCACAGTGATTAACTTCGAGCCGGTGGGTTGTGAATAGTACTATTGGTTTGACAAACCCAAACGGAATCGGCCTGGTTGCCGTGTCACATAGCACCGTTTGCACATGACCATATTTATACAAACAGGCTATGTAGTGTTAGACATAGCTACCGGGGCATGTTGTGGGCGGAAAGGGGCCACAGTGGTTGATTGAGCGTGGGAAATGGATGCACGCAGCAAATACAGTCAAGGCTTCACTGTAGCTTAGCATAATTACATCATTTACATACATACATACTTATTTCATGATTACAAGTGTTGACTTGTGAATACTCATAACAGTTTTCTTGAAACTTATGAAACTCACCAACTCTAGTAGTTGACCCGTTTTAAACTGCTTTTCAGGTGTACCTAAATCGAAATGATTTGGTGATCTGTTACTTGCCCAAGGTGTGTGGTTGATGCTATGTGAATAGAGGCAAGGGCGTTAGTAGTAAGAACGTATAGTTAACGAACTAGTTTTGTTTGTATCACCTAGACTGTAAAACAATGATAGAACAAAGAAATGTAATATATTGTAAATTAGTTTGTAATGTTTCTGTATAAACAATGTGTTGATACCAGAGGTGTCTGTTACATTCCCGTTTTTACGCTTCCGCGTTGTGCAAGTCGGGATGTGACAGATTACCATGAGATAAGCCTATCCCCTAAGAATTGACATCCAGTCGATGTTGATTTCATATCAATATCACAACCTCAATAATTGCTATCAGCAAAGGCATATAAATCAAACTCAAAGTTAAATGCATATGCCGAAGACCCAACTATGGTCTCCCTTTAAGATATCTAAAAATGCGTTTAACAACGATTAAATGAGACATGTTAGCATTAGTCTGATAACGACCACATTGACATACGAAAAACATGATGTCAGGGCAACTAGCAGTCATATACATTAGGGAACCGATTATTGATCAATAATTTGTATGATCTACGGGTATCCCATCAGGATCTGTCGCAAGGAGTGGTCACTCAGCCATTAGGTAGATGCATTCGTGGAGTCTTGCATTCCAAAGTTTTCAAGTACATCTTCAGCATGCTTCCCTCGATGTAGAAAATACTATCTAAATATTGACGAACTTGTAAACCTAAAAACATTGTCATCTCCCCAAGTGAACTCATTTCGAACCTCTTCCTCATAACAACTTCAAAGTCTTCACACATATCTTCATTGGTAGATCCGAAAATGATGTCGTCTACATAAATTTGAACCAAGATTATATGTTTTCCAACCCTTCTAATGAATAAAGTCAGGTCAATTGTTCCCCGAGTGCATCTATGTTCTAGCAAATGATCAGTCAGAGTCGCATACTAAGCACGAGGAGCCTGATGCAACCCATACGACGCTTTATCTAACTTATACACATAATCTGGCTGGCTTGAATCCACAAAACCTAGTGGTTGATCCACCTAAATTTCTTCCTTGACTTCCCCATAAAGAAACATAGCCGTTACATCCATTTGATACGCAGCAAAGCGCATATAGGAAGCATGCGTAAGATAGATACGAATGGCTTCAAGACGTGCAACGGGAGCACATACCTCAGTGTAATCTAGACCTTCAACCCGTGAAACCCTCGAACCACTAACCTTGCCTTGTTTCGAATAATAACTCCGCTATCATCTTGTTTATTTTAGTAAACCCACCTGGTATCCAGCGACTTCTTTCCTTCTGGCTTTTAAACAACTTCCAAACAACCAGTTTCTCAAATTTATTTAGTTCCGCATGCACGTCATGAACCCAACTGTGTTCTTAGAGTGTCATATCAATTTCTTTTCGGTTCGATATGAGAAATGAAACAAGAATATAGACAATTGTTTATGTTTCATCTCTGTCTTCTTTTCATGACACCGACATTCATTAGGCCAATGACATTTTCAATTGGATGATTCCTCTGAACTGAAGTCGGAATCAGTCTGTCGAGAATTATAGGAAGCTGAGGAAGATTAGACAAAATACTATCTAAACCATTTTGTTGAACTGGAGCTGTCACGTAATACTCAGTAGAGATTGGATCTAGAAATAAAAAACTTCTAAATGATTCTTGAATCACATCTTCGTCCACTGGTTGACTAGAGTTATTAGCAGATCCATTCATAACTTTTGAGGAGTCTTCATTAGTATGGTTTTTAGTAGCTGACTCATGAACAATTGGAGAGGAGGGCGAGGCATCATCGTACATTCTAGGTGGATCAATACTCAGCATAGTGGATTTCTTAATTGTCACATCCTCTTGATCAGTAAGACCAGAACCTTGATTAGAAGTACCTTTAGGTGCTTCTAGAAAAACATCAAATGGTTTGAACAAGGTATCATAGTCAAATAACCAATATGGTCTAACTTTTTCATTTCTCTCATTTTCTTCCAACCACTATACATCGAAAGATTCCACAATCAATTTTGTAGCCTTATTGTAGACCATGTAGGCTGTGTTTCCAGCATATCCAACAAAATAACAATCATCGGCTTTGGAGTCAAATTTTGGTGTGGACTCCAAATGCAATAGAGTACACGAACAACCGAACGCGAAAAACTGCTTAACTGTGGGATTTTTTCCATACAAGAGTTCATATGGAGTTTTCATGTGTCGCTTGTTGATCAATACTTGATTCTAAATGTAACATATTGTATTAACTACCTCAGCCAAGAAGAATGCCGGCAACTTCGAATTAGAAGGCATCGTGCGAGCGTTTTCAATTAAAGTTTTGTTTCTTTTTTCAGTTGCACAATTTTGCTGAGGAGTACGAGCCGAACTGCATTGCCTTAAAATTACCTTTTTGTTGAGTCAAACATTGACAAGGAAGATTGAAATCTTCTCAACCACATCAGAAATGACTAAGTATGGAACTCGATCAAACTTAGGATCTCCTAGCATGGCATTTACTAGCTCGAGCATGATATCTTACACGAGTAAGGTTATCTTATAGAATTCTTCTAAGTGTTTAAAGCTTCAAGCAAGCTACACTTCATCGATCAAGTATGTTCTTCATCAAACACAGTTTGTATTCGAGCAAACACTTGATTTATCTGATATTAAACCAAGATCTCAAGTGTTTTGGTGGGTTGAGCAAAGATATAATAATGGAAGATCTCAAGTATGCTTGGAAGGAGTCAAGAATTGTTATAGGTAAAACTCCGAGCATAGTTTAATCTCGAGTAAAGCTTCAATACCTGAGTATACTGAGTTTGTTCATAATAAACCTTAGTGAAGATTGAAGATATCAAAGAAGAACTTGTTTGCTTGTAGGATTTATCCGAGAAAAGGTGGGGTAATTCTGAAGAATGAAGTATGTGGGAGTAGAATATTTTATTAGAAAAATATTCTAAGTAAATTATGCTCGAAGGAATGCTTCGAGCACACTCGAGGGTTACCAGGTCTACTCGACAAAGACAATGTTTACTTGAAGACCTGATCTGACACTTATGTTTATTTTGAATCTGTTTTGTAATGATGAAGGGTTTTCTAGAAGGAATGTTGGTGTCCCTATAAAAGAAGTACTAGGATACATCAATCCACACGGACCCTTAGCACTCCTTTCTAGAGCAAACAGAATATTCTCTTTCTAGGTCTCCACACTAGACATTCCTTACTGAAAACCCTCAAGTTTCCGTTGTACATTTATTGAGAAATTAATATATATGATGGAATTCTTTTGAGTTAATTATTGTGTCTGTTTAATCGTTACCATACTATTATTAGCAACATCCTGATGTTAGAAGATTCCGCTGGCTATTATCATCGTGTCTTTACATATCTGATTTCGTGTTTATTCTTGTCGCTTATTCTATGTGTCACGAAATCATGCTCCGGACAAGTGGTATCAGAGCTTTGTGAGCTCAGCGAAGACCATTTTGTTTCTTTTAGGTGTGATTTTGAAGTTTATAGTAGATTCAGCTGATTTGATCAAAGGTTGAAGACGATGATGTAAGCAAGCTTACTGTTCCATTGGAGAGTGACGTCAGCTACTCTGTTTTCTTCCTTTCAGTTTACTACAGTTGGAGGTTTAAAAGTGTTCTTATCCTTGATTTGCACTATTTTGATTTGTTATGTGTTTAGATCTTGGTCAGAACTGTTTGTTTCATTAGATATGAGAAATCCTTTAATCTAAAAGTTTTCAAGCTTTTAAGAAATTTTTATTAAGTTTTTTAGTAATTTTACTTTGTTTTAGTTGTTAATATTCTAAAAAATCAAAAATACCAAAAATATTTTCTCAAAGTCTTTTCTGAACATTTTCTAAAGAACAAATGGATGACCAAGAAGTTTCTACTAACAAGATTTCTAGACTTTTGGGTCAGGAGAATTACATCAAGTGGAAGGTACTATTTGAAGCTGCTGTAAACTACAATGACATGGAACTTTGGGCATCAATAAAGAAGGTCCATATGTTCCTACTGCTACACCAAACAATAATCAAGCTGTTGAGAGACAAATGAAGAAAGGAGATGATAAAGCCTTATCCATTCTCAAGTTGGGTTTATCTTGGAAAATCCTTACAAGTGTCAACCACCATACAACAGCCAAAAGGATGTATGATGCTATGCTGGAGATGTTTGAAGGAAACACGGAACTAAAAGATATATAGAAAGACTCAAACAGTAGCTTGACAGATTTAAGTTGAAGGAAGGGGAGAGGCTAAAATCTGTCTTGCAATGATTTATTACCATTGTCAATGAGATAAGGACTACTGACTTGTAAATCACTTATTTTGACTTGAACAAGAAGCTGCTGTCATCCTTGTCTGGAGAATGGTACACTGCAAGAAAATTTATCAAAGAGAAGGCCAAATACCCAAATTTCAAGCTAGATGATGTGACTTCATTTCTTCAAACTGTAGAGCATGAAATGATTGAGAACCATATGATAAAGGAAGATAGGCCTAGCTTTCCAGCAGCCAATGCTTTGATTGCTTCCATGAGTAATCTGTCAACTAGACCTCAACAACACCTTCCAATCATTGAAGAACCCTCACACTTTAATTTAGAAACTCCAAGAGCTCCCTGCTACTCATGCTGCAAGTTAATCTGGTCAGACAAAATTGAATGTACAGATGTTAGAAGATGGTGATTCTGCATCAAATGCTAGTGGTCAAGCACCCTATGTTTCTCAATATGCAAGTCACAACAATGAATATCATGCATTGTTCTCTATGTTCACTGAATCATATAATGCATTTGTTGCCAGAAATCTCATCCATACCTATGCTGTTCAAGAAGATTTCGAACAAATTGATGCTGATGACTTGCAGGACATGGACTTGAAATAGCAGGCAGCAATGTTGGCCTTGAGAAGCAAAATGTTGTACAACAAAACTAGCAGATCAACCTCACAGGACCAAAGTCATTGGGACTGTCTCTTCCAAAACCAAGTGAGAGATTTAACACTGAAACATCTTCACAAGATCTTGGTTCATTGGGAAAGGTGTGATGCAAGACTTGTGACACATATGGTCATCACATAGATTCCTGCTGGAACAAGAGCAAGGACATATATGCCATTCCCGATTTCTTATGTGGACAAGACTTGGGATTTTATAAGAAAAAGTATGAAAGATACTTAAGAAATGAAGAAGATACTGTTGGTGCATAAATGTCAGTAGTTTATAGTCTAGTGTCTGTAATCGAGTCTGTAATGTTATTTATGTTTTTGTTCAAGCGAAGTTGTCAACAAGTTCGCCTAGGCGAACTTGTTGAACAAGCGAAGTTATGGACAACTTCGCCTGAGGAGAAGTTGTCGTGTATTTATATTAGATGTTACGGCTTGTTTAAGGGAGATCGGTTTAGGTTGTTCGAGTGTTCGGTTGTTTGGTTATTCAGCTGTAACGTGTCTGTAACTGTGATATTCGTCACGTGTGTTTGAGCTAATATATAACGTGTGTTTGACGTGTGTTCGTGTGATTTGTGTTCTACGTCCGTAACGATCTACACAGGGATTCCGCACCTGTGTATATCGAGATATCTCGTGAGATCCGTCCAGGGAACCTTCAAATACATAGCTAAAATTAGATCACTGATGTATCTAACTGCATCCAGACCTGATATCATGTTTGTTGTCTGTGTGTGTGCAAGATTCCAAGGCAATCATCCTAAGATGTCTCATATGCTTGCTATGAAAAGAATTTTCAAATATCTGAAGGGAAAGCCAGACCTATGAATTCGGTACCCAAAAAATAGATCCTTTAATCTACTTACCTACAGAGATAATGACTATGATGGTTGCAACATGAGTAGAAAATCTACATCAGGTGGATGCCAGTTCTTGGGAAATAGACTAGTGTCCTGGCAGTGAAAGAAGCAAACAACAGTTTCTATATCAACTACTAAAGCTGAATACATTGCAGCATCAGCTTGCTGTGCACAAATTCTCTGGATTCAGAACCAACTGTCGGACTATGGTTTGAATTTTTTGAATACCCCTATACTCATTGATAATACTACTACAATGTTCATAGTTAGAAATCCTGTGCAACACTAAAAAACAAAGCATAACGAGATCAAACATCATTTCATCAAAGACTGTGACGAGAAAGGTTTAATTGAAATGAGAAGAGTTGAATCTTGTGACAACTTGGCTGACTTATTCACCAAACCACTAGATAAAACAAGATTCAACTTTCTAGTAAAGGCCTTGGGAATGATCAATTCTGATGAAGTCTGATTAATGATATGTGTAAGTGCTTAAATGACTATCTTCTACTCTGGTTATTTGAGTGTGCCTAATTGTGTGCTGAAATGAATATATTTGCATAACCATTTGTTAGACTCTTTTCTAATTTACAAATGCTTATCATGTGTGTGATACTTAATTGTCTTAAATATGTGACTGCATTGTGTGTCATGAATGTGAAAATTGTGTGTCTTGCACTCTAGGGTAATCAGTGTGATTGTTTGAATGATTGATTCATCTGTTTACCTATGAGTCTGATTAAATGCTTGAAATGATTATCTAATTGTGTTTGAATCCGTAAACCATTGTTTTGAAATGAACAATCTGCTGATGATTTTGTGATGTGCTTAAATGACCATCTTACAATCAAAGTGAGTGTGCTTGTTGAAAGATTGAATGTGATAATGTTTGCTTATGTGCCAAAATGAAATGTTTAAAAGAAGTTCTTGCTTTGAAATTTTTTTTTATTTTGAGACTTGAATCAAAAGGAAAATCTTAGCTAAGTTTTCAAATAGAACAAAAGGTTTTTTGTTAAAAGCAAAGTTCTTGTTAAAAGCTTTGTAGAATCTTAAAATTGTTTTAAATGGAAATTAAATCCAACCTAATTGGGAAATGATAGTGAATTGATTAAGTTATCTAACTCATGGATTTGATAGGCTAAAAGGCCTTTAAGAACAATTATTGATATGTATGGTAGCTTTCCATGATACGTAAAAGCTGTTAAGTGATATAAACATAATATATATGCTGATATTAATGTGGATAAACATTTGAAGAAGTAAGCATGTTTCAATACACATCTTTTCAAATGATAGGCAGAAAGGTAATTATCCAGTCATACACAAGCCTGTTGGTGTTTGATCAACCCAAAATGAACTTTTTACTAATGATATGAACCGCAAAGTGCTTAAATGACTATAAATCAACCAAATGTTGATAAAATTTTTAAAAGATAAAACAAACTTAAGGGGTTTTAAATAGAACTATAGAGGTTGGGCATCAAAGTAAGCCTTAAACACCATGAATGTAAGGAATGTAAGTCCATTTTGCGTGGCATGTAAGTCCAACGTTCAGCCTTACAGTTTATATTTAAAAAATATTTCAAAAGAAAATCTATTCAATCATCAAAAGTTTTTTACCATGCATCAAGGGGTTAAGTCAATTTTTGGTGACCTGGAGAAAACTAAATAAGCCTTGAGAAGAGATATGGAGCATCTCAATTCCAAAATGGGGTCCTTTTAACTCTTAAGCAAAAATGAACCTTAAAACACATCACTAAATCAATGAAATTCATGCTAAGTTCAAATACCTTCTATCAACCCGTCTTAAGTCAAAATAATGCTGAAAAATGAAGTGTCGTGAAGTGAATTAATCAATATGATCCCAGTTGAGATCTTTCTAAAGGGAAATTGTTTTGAAAAGATAGACTAAAATTTGATATCTTTTCACCATAAACTTGTACTTTAATCAACACAGAGGTTAAAATGATCATTTTTTGTTGACTTACGTCAAGTTTTTATGGATTTATGCTTCAAAACAATTAAGCATATGCCAATTTCACTCTTCGAGCATATTTTTAAAAACATAAGTATGTTCGAGCATGTTTGTGATCTTGAATAATTTTCTAAGTGTATCGAGCATACTTCAACTGATTTGAGTACATTTTGATCTTCGATCACAAAGAATACATACTCGAGCCGAAATTGATTTGTGAAAGTAGTTAAGTATTTTCGAGCATGAAATTTTATATTTCTGAATATCTATTTTAACTTGTGTTTTAAGTTGTGAGCACACTTTGCTAATCGAGCATACTGATCATATTTCGAACAAAGTTGCCTGAAATATTTGAACTGCTTATTTCGAGTACAGTCTCTTGTACGAGTATTCTTGAATAGTATATATGTTTGATATGTTTGAATTGATAGAAATTTGTCTAAGTTACTAATTCGAGCACATCCTTGTTCTCGAGTAAGGAAGTGTGATGGATGATAAAGGATCGATTAAACGGTTAACTAATTTAGTTTTCGAGTAACATTGTGGTTCGAGCATACTAGCTTACATTGTATAGTTAGTTAATTTTTAACTTATGTTTGATCGAGTATACTTGAGAAATGACCTTCGAGCGTACTTGAGCACATCTGTGCTTGGTAGTTTGCTCGAGCACAGACTTGGGCATATTTTGAATAATTTTAAAGTATTTTGTCATCTTGCTAGCACAAGAAGACAAAAGACTTTTGAAATTTACAAGCAGACAAGCATTTGGTATAAAAGGGGAACTTAAAAAATTTTTCTAACACGTTTCCCTCCTCTTACCAAAACCTCTCTGCTCGTGCCCTAATATTACTCATGCTCGCACTCAATCAAACCTCCGTTAAATCCTCACTACAATTCCGACTTTGTAAGTGTTTGATGATTGATTTCCGACACCTAATCACTAGGTTTAGGGTTTTAATTCTTCTTGCTACTTATCAAATTATTTTGTGTATAGGTTAACTAATCATCGAAGAACAGGTTACTGAAGACAAATTCTCTTAGTCTTATCTTTTCTTCAAATTATATCTTCAAGACACTAGCTTTATTGATCATTTCTCTATTTTGTAGACATAATGGCGTACAAGCTCGAGCTGAAACACAATATGTGTCCCCTACTGGAAGTGAACGATGAAAATCAATAATTGGGATTGATTATTAATTGGTTGAATGCATGAAATCTCCGTTTTGCTCTGACTGAGAATCCCATAATCTACAGAAATCATTAACAAGATTTCTGGGAGTCGGCTGAATACGTTGAAGATATAAATAGGAAGAGGATTGAGGCCACAGTCCTTGGCAAGGAAATTGATATTTCAGAGCAAACCGTACTAGCACATTTACAATTAAACGACAATTTTGAAGCTCAGCTGTCTTATTCACAGTTGAGACTGTTGAGGATATTTCAAGAAACAATGGAATATCAGGGAAATATACACGAAGGACAATTTTAAAAGGGCATGTTCCCACGTTGTATCGGTTCCTCATTCATCATGACATTCAAAGTCTATCTTTGAGAAGAGGAACATGGACGTTGTTGAGCAGATAATTAGCCACAACCACTGTTGCTATTTTGTACAGACAACCCTTCAACTTTTCCCGAATGATTTTTCAAGGATTGGTCACCAATGCAGAGAAGAATGAAAGGGATATATTTTTTATGTATCCCAGGTTCTTGCAAATAATCCTAAATGCTGAATTGAACAATCTTGCAAAAAACAGGAGCAACCTTGAGATTACAAGACCGAAATGTATACAAAAGAATCAAGACATTGGGTCCCAAAAGTCTATTTAATCCTAAAGTTGAATTTTCTATACTTCCTTGGTTATTAAACAACCAAATGGAAATTATGGAGGTTCCTGCCTCACCAGCACCAGAGGTGGAGGATGAAGATGATGAAGAAGATGATGATTCTGAAAACAGTGATGATGATACAGATGATAATGATAACAATGATGATGATGATAATGATGTACATGGTGTGAATTGGTTGTTCATGAGGCTATTGAACAAGCCATTGATGATAATGTGATTGTTGATGAGATTGTTGAACAAGTAAACCAAGAAGTGCAAATGCTAACACAACCACACTCACCAGACATATAAACCAATCAGAACCAAACATTCCATCACCACCTCACTCACCTGAACAAGAAACTTTTCACAATCAATACATTCCATCACCACCATATTCACCTTTATCTGACCCTAACCATGAACCATATATTCCAACTTCCATCACCGAACCCATACATAAACCATATGTTCCTCCATCCATCACTCAACCCATTCATGAACCCTATATTCCTGTGTTACTACCTGAACCATTACACTACTCAGCAGAATCCTCACCATCTAAACCTTTCTCTTAGCATGAGGCTGATCAAATTGTAGATTCATCTGATTCTTCTGAACATGGTGCTTATACAGCACTTCTGTCAAGAAATTTTGACTTGGTGACTGCAAATTCTGAGTTAAAAACAAAGAATCGGGCACTTGAAGAGGCACTAAATGCTGCATTACAAGAATTCAAACCATGGAGCCGCTGGAGGTTGAGAAGACCTCAGATGCATCAAAACAAGGGGAGAATATCCAACCTGAAGGTGATGTTGAAGAAAACTTAAGACTAATTGGTGTGACCTATGTTGAACGTGAAGAAGAACTAGCACAACCAAATGCCTTAAACTTAGTTGACAACATTTATGGCACGTCTGATAATGATCATGAAGCTAAAACTGTAAATATGAATGAAGGAGAAAGGGTGGATATAGTGAATGAAGAGGCTATGATTTAGAATGAGCCTGTAATTATGAATGAAAATGCAGATGATGATTATGCAGGCATGGGTATTTTGTATGGTGATTTGGAATATTTGTTTGAAAAAGATCAAGATATATGGAGATTTTGAAAATATGACATCATTGATTGAAAACGCATCTCCTCCATAATGAAAATGCGCAGAAGAGATGGATGAAAGGAAAGGGAATTGCCTAGACAAACGATGATCTGCATCCCACAAATGCTCATAGGATTTATCCGAGCAAAGTTGGGATTAATAATGAAGATTGAAGTTTGCTGGAGTAGAATATTTTCTTAAGAAAATATCCTAAGTAAAGTCTGCTTGAAGGAATTCTTAGAGCACACTCGAGGGTTACTAGGTCTGCTCGAAAAAGACAAAGTTTACTTGAAGATCTGATTTGACACTTATGTTTATTTTTAATCTGTTTTGTAATGATGAAGGGTTTTCTAGAAGGAATGTTGGTGTCCCTATAAAAGGAGTACTAGGATACATCAATCCACATAGTCCTTTATCATTCCTTTCTAGAGCAAACAGAATATTCTCTTTCTAGGTCTCCGCACCAGACATTCCTTACTGAAAACCGATAAGTTTCTGTTGTACATTTATTGAGCAATTATATATATGATGGAAATATTTTGAGTTAATTCTTGTGTCTGCTTTATCATTAACATGCTATTATTAGCAACATCCTAATCTTAGCAGATTATGTCAGCTATTATCATGGGGTCCTTACATATCTGATTTCATTTTTATTCTTGTCAATTATTCTGTGTGTCATGAAATCACGGTCCTGACACTTTTGAGCACATAAAAGATTCAAAACAGCGTTCTTGAAATCAGTCCCGTTGTCATGTCTCATACTCTTAACCCTTTGATTTGTTTGATTTTGCATCAGCACCACAAATTTCTTGCTTACTTTTGTAGTTTCACTCTTGTTTGACAAAAAGAAAACCCAAGTAAAACTGGAGTAATCATCGGTAGTAACTAAATAATACGAACTGCGTGAAATACTTAGCACATTCACATGACCAAATATAGATCCCTATGAAGCAATTGAAATACATACTCAATTGAATTAATCAACTTTGACTTGTCTGACTTTCGATGATTTTTTCCTAAAGCACATGCCACATATCTCTCAATAGTTAGAACATCTTTTACTGGAAGACGACAAACAATATTTACTTTAGCAAGGCGTTTCAACGTTTTCATATTAGCATCACCAAGACGACGATGCCATATAATGTCATTATGATTAGATACTTTAGAAAATAAGCAAGTGATTTTATCTAGAAAAACTTGATTCATATTTATCTTATATGCATTTCCCTTTATTCAGATCTACCAAAATCCAATCTTCAAGTATGACAATACCTGGTTTAAAAATTAAGCACTCTTTATTTGTGAAATGAGTTTAATAACCTTTACCACAAATTTGGGACACACTAAGTAAGCTATGTTTCAACTTAGGAACAAAGTTAGCATCATCAATTCTTAACACACCATTACTTACAGTACCCTTTTAAGTGATCTTTCCCTTTTCTCCTCCCAGAAAGGACACATACCCTCCATAAAAATTTTGAATGTTGTGCAATTGAGAAATGTCTCCTGTTATGAGCCACTATCAATAAACCAAGTCTGGTGATGTTCTTCCACAGTTGTTCCTACACAACGTGCGGGATTAGTTATGGAAGAATTGTTGTAATGGGTAAGCCTAACTTATTCACACATGGAACTTGTCGCCAAATCATATCCTTATTACTATCAAACACTCAAGACGATGAAAAGAGACAAGTGGGTTACGGTGATTCATTTGTTGCAGATTTAGGTAGCCATTTATAGGTAGGTCTTGAAATTCCTTCTAAAAACAATTGAGGGATCATTTTTCCCTTTCTTTTGAAAAGTTTTTGGGTTACCTTTTATGTTTTAACAACTTATTTTTGCAGCAACAGAAGACATGACCTTGGACTTTGAATAATTTTTAGACTTCCTATGTGAGAGGAAAGTCCAAGGTCTTTTCTTCTGATCTTGTCTATAATACGGAATATATGGACGATAATGAGAATTTCTGGCTATGTGACTAGAAGTACCACAGCTAAAACATGTTTGTCTTTTGACAAGAAAATTTTTGTGGGCAGCTCCTGGTTCTGAATGCCTGCGTGCGCTTGCTCATCCCTTTGGTACCTATACATTCATATCACCACACATACATTTATAAGATGTATTTTCTTTTGAAACCTTAGGTGGCATATATTTTTCATATTTATCACCCTTAATAGAATCATTAGAAAATACAACATTATTCAGAACAAAGTTAGAAGTTTCAAGCATTTAGGCACACAAGGTTCATTGCTCTTAAAAATAGAGTCCACACACGATTCTTTGGAACCATAAAGTAAAGAAATAGTTTATTTTTTTCATTAGTAGAAGCAGGAAAACTATCATCTTCTTCGGTCTAATCCTCAATAATTAGCGATCCATTAGTTACCTTAAAGGCAGAAGAAATATAACAGTTGTAGCATAGGCCACATCTATTATTTTTTGGGGACAATTGTTGTGGGTCAAAATCTCGCTTAAGGATCCTTAGTCTCAGTATCTTGCCAACACGGATCCCAAACAGTTTCGGTATCCTGAACCTATTATTTTGTTCACTAACGGCTATATTTTGCAGGTAAACATTGGTGACTTAATTATCATTAAAAGTTCATTAAATGCTTGGTCAAACGTCTGAAATAAGTCTTGTAATCACCAAAGTGTAATGATTACATTGAAGACAAAATAAATGGTCGGGATCCTCACTATCGGTAACAATGAGGTGCATATCTCAGCTGAAACAGCATGTTAACGACTTTAAACCGGTAGTAGCTCATTGCTTGGACAACAAGAGCATGGAAATAAAGCAGACCAAGTCTAACGGCTCTTTCAAAGGCCTAGTTAATAGCATTTATTGTCAAGATAATCATTTTACTATATAATGGGGCTATGATTAACAAGAAAGGACACTTACAACAACTTGCACCACACATACACTCTCCTGTTATCTAGACTTGTTCATCACTAGTTCTCGAGTTTTAACTTGTTCACTTATTAATAAATTTGAGGCAGGCGGATTGTTTTCCCCTCTAGAGGTTTTTTGTCAGAGATCCTATTGAGGATCAAGGGTTTTTTCTCGCTATATCCTGAGCCATTTACTACTTTATACACACACACACTTGCAATATTATGAAGAACACGCTAACTCACTTACAAAGTTTGATCACCAAAATTCTTAGGTAATTTTTGACCAAAATGTCAGCCACATCAACACAAACATTAACAAAACATTTTCAATCACATCAACAGATTTAACAATATCATATTCAATTTCTGATTTCTTTTGGTTTAGAAAATCTTCGTTACTTTCTTGAAAAATATTCTTTTTATCATCAACAAGTCACCATTCACAAAGAGGTCACAATTACTTCTACCAATTTTATCTAATGAAAATTACCTAGAATGTAAATAAATGTCATCTTTAATAGGAAAGGTTTGATCAATCAATGTATCACAAACGGGAATCAAGTCAACATCATTACAATCCGAATGAGTATCAAGTTTCAAAATTATTACATACCAAACTAAAATTCAAATTTAAAGCATCAAAAGATTTCTCAAAACCCATGCCACACTCTTTAGGATCCTTAACGAATACTCCACCGGCTACACAAGATGTACTACCATAAGCGCTTACAGGTTTACTGATCAGATCAACAGAATAAGATAGCTGTGGCGTTGCCGATCTAGGTTTTGATACATGACCAAAAGCACAAACCATTTCATCTTCAGGATATTGATTGAAATCAAATTCTGGTAGTATTGTAAAACTGTTATTAAATGGGGTGGTATAGTAGCAAATTTTTAGCCAATTCCCCCTTTTGATTAATACCCAATTGAGATTCAATGATACCACCGACTATATTAAATGCAATTTCAAATTTATCAATTGTGATCTTCCAATCATGAAATTTTAACTTAAGTGCTTCTACCTCAAAAATAAGTTCATTCATGCTTTCATAGAAATCACGACTGAGGTGGCATTAAGTATAAAAAACATTAAGTTCCACCATATCAGCTTTGTGAGATTTAGTTCTCTTGTTACACAATTTTTAGATTTGCTAAAGTTATCTTATAGTATATTAGTTGGGCACAATACGGGACACTAGCTGGGCACTATGTGTCATATATGATTATACTTTATCAATGAAAACATAGCACAGATGTTCATGTACCTCGAGAATGACTTGATGAGCTTGATTTGTCCCAAGTGAGTTTCTATCAGCAAGCGTTTCTACGTTCCCAGCATTAGCCTTCTCGTTTCCATCAGCACCAGACCTTTCACCCAGTTGTGCTTCCTAATTTGATTAACGCGACTGTGTCAACATTGCCTTCCAACTATCACATGAATTACCTTGATAAATTCATTTAGCCCATGATTTATTACTAGTGGTTCCATCACTAACCTCCACTATTCTCAAATCATTTCCACGTTTCTTTGGATTGGTGCATTTTCTAGCAAATTGACTGGGTTCATTACAGTTGTAGCAACAAAACTTATCCTTATCAAAACCAATCATGTTGTTTCTACCCTTCTTTTGAAAGCTGTGTTTCCCATATTTCTTGATAAACTTTGTTGCTTTGATAACAGCCAGTGTCATTTGATACTTGATATCCACTTCTTCTAGATATTTCTAATTTCCTTATTGTAGATACCCTTGATTAAAGTCTAGTGATATTAGGTTTTCTTTAAACAATTCTTCATGAAATGCCATAAAAGTCTGAAACTGTGTGATGTGACAATCATTAACAGGAAGGATTTGTGAGTTTGGAGTGTTAACAAGATGTTCCAAACCATGAGCTTTCAAAGCTTAATTAACAGCTTAATTCACGATATCTTGAATTGTGTTTTGAGTAGACGAATTACTCAGGTTTGCTGACTACACAAACGCTTAATTTACTTTAGTTTGAATACTAGTCAAATTGCCCTTGATACCGTTGTCAATATGAACACTCGGACGGGCTTGAGATAAAAAAGAAGCTTCAACTTTAGTTCCTGTCGATATTTTAGCTTGATTAAGTGAACTCATATAATTAGCCATTCGAAGCTTGTCATACATTTCAAATGATCGAATAATGGAGATCAAATTTGCAAGTTATGTATCATACATGTTTCTTGTTATCTTGATTGTGGTGGCATTGCCATTTCAAGTGTATGGAAGAGATTTGAGCAACTTCTTATTAATTTCTGTTAACACTCAGTTTTGCGTCTCGGTCTTTGTATAAAGTATTATTTTATTAGTAGATAATTTCTAGGGAAATTTTTGTAATTGCATGTCATGAATGTGACTCATTCGTTAATATGTAAGTCACATTCGATATTAGGAATAACGAATGTGACCATTCTCTTAATGTAACCCTCATTCGTTATTCACTTATAACGAATGAGAGGACGAATGGAGTCTTTTATTAGTTTGTAATGTATTATTAATGAACGAGTGTTCATTTGTTAGGCATGTCTAACGAATGAACCTCATCTACTATATAAACCCATTCTTTATCTAATAGAAGTGATTGATTATTGAAACCAGGCCGTTACTCTGTTAAAATACTCTCAGATCTAAAGTAATCACTTGTTCAAACCACTTATAGTTATATCACCGAACTAGATCCTCTATTAATCATATTGATCTCATGAACATCAAGGTCTAACAAGTGGTATTGTAAGTGCATACATCTATTGCGTTCGTCTTTGTCAAATAAAGGTGTGTGGAGCTTTAAAGGAGCTAAATGTTTGATCATTTTAGATGGAGTAAAAATGAAGATATTATTATATGGAGTGATATTGAATTTGAATACGAGCACGTGGGCGAAATCAGCACGTAAAACGAAGTTATAACGAAGAAGTTATGCCCAAAACAGTTTTCTGTTTTTCTGGAGTATAACAGATACGCTGAAGACATATTCGTGGAGAACATATGCGCTAGACTTATGCGTGGTTGAAAACATATGCGCCAGAAATGCCTTTATCAGCCTATAAATAGTGATTTTGACATATGTTTTCATAACTCTTTGGTCCATAACGTATATGTACTGATATTTGTCATATCTTGTTGCAAACCTTGATATATATGAGAAATAGAGAGAAGTTAATTAGAAATCTTGTTGTTTTCGATCACGTTTAGGGATTCCACACCTTCACATTGATTATAGATATCGATCTATGTCTTGTTCACGACACGAGCACGTTCCTACAAGTGGTAACAAAGCTTTGGTGCTCGATATCGGAAGAAAATAACAAGATACACTTGTTTTACGTCAAAAATCGATCTATTTCTCAAATCGTTAGAAAGTTCATTTTGGATTCGTTAAAGTCAAAGCATATCCAAAAGCTCAGAGCCTTTCGGTGCTCGATTCCACAAATAATCCTTGAATCTCGTGCTTAACCGTAACTTCTAACGTCCTCGCTTTTGATTCCGTGAGTTCGTGTTCTTCGTGTTGAGTTTTGGTTGACTCGAACTATAATCGGTTGTTGTTTTACGTTTAGAAATGTTTAGGATTCATCTACGAGTGATTTCGAATCCAATTATGTGTTCAATTTGATCTCCGGTGAGATTTTCGTGTTTTCCGGCCATAATAACCATTTTCACGGTGGTGTAACAAACTTTTCCGGCGAAGTTCCGGCGACAACAGAATTTTCCGGTGGTCTTTAACAACTTTTTCCGACGAGCTTTAACCAATTCATTCATTGAGTTTAATTCATTGTTTAAACGAGACCAAAAACGCGCTGAAACGAACTGATTTTGATGCTGAAACGTGCTGAAACGGGCCGAAAACGTGCAACAGGCTGATTTGCTGTCAAAACGTGCTAAAAGAACTGATTTTGTTGCTGAAACGGGCCGAAAACGCGCCAAAACGGGCTGATATCTTGTCAAAACGGACTGATTTCGCGCTGAATTTACTGTTTTTTTGAGTTAAAAGTTGCTGAATCACATTTAAAACAAGCTGTAACGTGCTGAACTGTGTTGAAACGGACTGTTTTCGTTCTGAAACTGCTGTTATACGAGATGAAAGTGTCAAAAACGTGCTGATTCGTTGCTGAAAACATGCTGAACTGCTGTTATACGACCTGAAATGTGCTGAAACGAGTTGTTTAACGTGCTGAACTGCTGTTAAACGAGCTGAAACGTGCTGTTTGCTGTTTAAAGGCGCTGTTTTCGCGCAAAAATTGCTTAAACGAAATGTTTAAGTCCGAAAACAGGCTGAAACAAACCAGAAAGTTGCTGATTTGCTGATAAACGAGCCTAAACAAGCCAAAAAGTTGCTGAAATTTGTTGAATTAAGATTACAAAAATTTTCAAAATGGAATTTTCGAGTTTGTTTAACGTTGAAACTACGTCGAAAAGAAACGTTTTGAAGAAATAATTTGATGATTTTGAGATGATGACTGTTAGGACATAATGTCTATTGCTAGGGTCTTAGATGTACTAGATATGATTGTATAGAGCTAAAAATGTCAAATGTATAGTTTGTGTTTGTTAGTCAACGCATAAGTTTTCAAGTCAACGCATATCATATGCGGCATATATGATATACGCCGTATATCATATACGGACTTGATGAACTTGTTCATGTTTCCTATAAATAGGTGACTTATGCGTTTCTACTTAGACTTTTGGTGATTGTCAGAGAGAGAGAGTAGAGAGAGAAAGTGTGCAAAGTGTCATATCTTGTATTGTTTCTTGAAATATATGAAAATGTGCTTATGTTTACTTGGATGTGTTCAATCTCAATGGATTCCGCACTTTGAGATACAAGCTGTAACAAATGGAGATCCTTATTGTCATCTACTTCAAGATCGCATCATCCTTTTTCAAGTGGTATCTACTTTGAGATACGCCACATATGTTATACTGGGATTAGATATACGTTGGTTTGGACATATACGTTGATCATTCTTGTTATTCTTACATATCCGTTGACCTCACACTTATATGTTGACCCACATTGACCAGTTTCATATACGTTGACCTACCTTAACCAGATTCATATCCGTTACCAGAAACATATCCGTTTGATCAGAAGGTATACACGTTGACTTTATTCGATATGGAAAACCTAAATGCGTTCGTGTCATAGCCGTCTATTCTACTTCAGAATATTAATTTGGAAAATGAAATGGGAACTTCCAACAAGCCTCCTAAACTACTAAGAATGGAAGACTATCCTTCATGGGCTGACAAATTCGAGACGTATGTTCAAGCGTCGAACTATGACACATGGACTGCCATGGAAGAAGAGTATATAATTCCCAAGAATGAGAATGGAGAAAATTACAGATTATCTCATATTGCTGATGCAGATAAAGATTCATTTCTTAAAGAGAAGAAGATGTTGAATCTCTTTCAACGGTCCATCAAAGTTGAGATCTTTCAACTTCTGCAACACAATGGTTCTTGGTATTCAATATGGCAAGCGTTGTTGAATAAAGATCGTGGAAATCCAAACATGAGAAAGAGCAAAATTACTTTGCAAAAAAAAGAATTTGACATATTCACTCAAGTTAAGGGTGAAATCATTTGCTCAATTGATTGAAAGATACTGTTATCTTGTGAATGAGATGAAGAGACTGAAGATTGACAAGCCTGAGTATGAGTATATAGATAAACTTG
This sequence comes from Bidens hawaiensis, assembly GCF_021521415.1. NCBI lineage: Eukaryota > Viridiplantae > Streptophyta > Magnoliopsida > Asterales > Asteraceae > Bidens > Bidens hawaiensis. The sequence continues at coordinate 2,013,421 of NW_027491117.1, read as the reverse complement.
CAGATGCTTTACCTAAAGAATGGGGCACTTTTATCTTGATTCAACAATCAAACCCCATTGCTTATGCCCGTATGAATTTGGCAAGTTTTATCGAGATACTTGAAGCTCATGACTTGGAACTGAGAAAGAAACAGAAGACGAAATTGTGGGAATGTATTACAAGAATTCTCATTGAAGTGTTACTCCAAATCCCAAGATTCCTACTGCATTTAGTGCTGAATCAATCAGTCAAGCTTGTGTTACAAATGTTACTGCTATTCCTCACTATAGTAGTAGTTGTTCTGGAACAACTCCAATTACTCAAGCCTCAAGTTCAAAGGATTCTGATGTTATCCAGTGTAATATAGCAGTGAATCTGACTAATACTGGAAACATGACCACTGACACTATCAAGGAACAAATGGCTTTTCTAGGATTGTTCTAGAATCATATGAGTGTATGGTGGCGCGTCGCATTGGGAATTACAACATGACTAAAGAAGATTATAACCAGATAGACCCGGAGGAAATGGAAAAGGTTGATATAAGATGGTGTATGGCTAGTATTATTAGACGTGCTTAGAGATTCAAAGAGATTACTGGTCGAAACGTGCTTAATGGTACAACGTCTAAATTAGGCTTTGACAAGTCTAAGGTTAGATGTTTTCGATGCACGAAGAATGGTCATTTTAAAAGGTAATGCACAAGTAAGTGTGTTGATGATAATGCTGCTAATCCTTTTGGACGAGACTACTATAAACAAGCTATATATCATCGCCTAGAAGGTGGATCATATAAGGAAAAGAAACCTACTGAAGCATCAACTTCACAACAAAAAGCAGCTACGGCCCAAGTTGACGAAGGTTTCAATTGGAATTCTGTATTCCAAGCGAATGTAGCTCAAGTGGTTGATGAGGAAAAAAAGGAGGTTATTGCTGAAAGTGTGATCAAGATGGATAATATGGTTGAAGACAAGGATGAAGTTGAGACTGAGACTCAAGAGTCTAATGATGTAGACAAGAATGTGAATGAAGATAGCAACAATGAGAAAGAAGTTGTTTATGATACCTCTGATGATGAACTTCCTTGAACCTATGATAAAATTCATGAAGTTCCTTCTGATTATCATATCTCATTATTTCCTCCTGATATTGTTGAAAGTTTTGCAGGTTGGTTTTATGAGGAGGATGTTCCACAAGGAAAAATTGATTTTGGTGTGGAAGAAAATGATGAAATTCTAGACGTCATCAAGTCAGAAGATGAGGAGGAGTTCGTTTCTGTTGATGAAAAGATGGTTGAAAATAGGTTTGTTAAATTAGTGGTAGAAGACATCACTAATGTTGACTCAGGAACTGCAAGGGAAGAAGTAATTGATCAAGCGTTCATGGCCAATGAGGTAATTCTAAACTCAAATCTATGTGAAAAATGTGAATTACCATGCTATGAATGTAATTTTAAAAATCTAGAAATCAAAGAATTAAAGAGACACTATGATAAATCTTTGTTTGATTTAAATGTTGTTAATGAGGCCTACATGAAGCTTCAATCGTGTGAAAAGGGTCTTTGGGAAAAGATTTTACAAAACCAAAAGACAATTTCAATGCTTAAGCACACGGTTGAAGACAAGCACATTGCCATTAACAGACATATTGATGAAAACGCAACACTCAAAATTGAGCTTCAAACACTCAAGATTGAGACTGAACGAGTTAACCTGAAATTGGTAAGCTACGCTGCGTCGTCATATGTACTTGATCACATTATCCCCAAAACATCATCAAAGAGTGAGGATAATGAGACCGAGAACTTAAGAGAAAATTATCATGCTATTCCTCCACCTTTGTGGAATGATTATGTTCCAAAGCAACCAAAAGGTTTGAAAAAGGCACTCAATGTGGAAATCAATACGCCACGACATGATATTTCTAAATTTGTTGTAGATAATGAGAGTTCCAGTTGTGATTCTGCAACTGGAATAAAATGGCAGAAGCTGTCTTGAATAAGGAAGTTGTTAAACCTCATGGGTTGGGTAATCAAAAGAGTGGTTTGGATAACAAAAGAAAGTAGTTGAAAACTTGACAAGATTTGCAAATACAAGTTTCTATAACAAGCATTCTTCACGAGTTAATCAATTTCAAGAGAAAAAGATAAAGTTTGTACTTGGTAAAACTTCAGAGTCTGAAAAGGAAATTGAATTCAGGAAACAGTCAAATGATGAATTTTATCGTTTGAAAGCTGAACATGATCATGTTGAATCAACATCTCAGATCAATAAGTTTATTGATAGGAGACGTTGTTTTGGTTGTAATGAGGTTGGACATGTGTTTTACGCTTTTCCTAACAAGATCACATTTCTATTCAAAAATCTCAAAAGACTGTGAGCAAGAGACCTGGATTAGGTTATTGGTGTAATAAAAAACCAGGCTGTGTCATTGAAAATGTGAAAATTTTGAAAAGAAATGAGTCAGTGGATGCTAAAAAGAATGTTCAAAATGATGTGTTAAAATCAACAATTTCAAAAACAAGTCAAACATCGTTTTATAAAAAGAAACAATCAGTTGGGCAAAACCGGGTACCAAAATCTATTGGTTAAATACTTGATTATGATGAGAAAGTGAAATCTACATCTGAGTCACCAACATTAAGTGAAAATTCATTATCATGTGGTTTAGAGGTTGAGGATGATAGGTTGTTGTTTAAACATTTTAAACAACCCAAGACCAAGAAGGCTTGGGTTTCCTTGTTTCACTAATCCGTTAACTGTATGTGCAGGGGTTCCAAGATCCCATGATTCTCGTTGGATAATTGATAGTGGAGCCTCTAGGCATATGACGGGTACTTTTTACTTGCTAAATGATGTAAAATCAACAAGAGGAGGGTATGTCGGCTTTGCTGGTAATCAAGGTGGACAGATTGTTGGTGAAGGAACCTTAACAAATGGAAAGGTTACATTCGAGAATGTCAACTACATTTCGGAGTTGGAGAATAATCTACTTTGTATATCACAGATTTGTGATAAACAATTCTCTACACACTTTACTGATCGAGAGTGTTTAATTTTGAAACCGGGTTTCAAAATACCTAAGGAATGGATCATTATGCGTGCTCCTCGTGTGAATGATCTTTACGTCATGAACATGAGTACAGCATCTACTTCATCAGGGTCTGCTCAGTGTTTCATCACAAGAGCATCTGAACGGGAATCTTTATTATGGCATCAGAGGATGGGACATATAAGTTTGAGAAAAATGAACCACCTGGTTCACAGGAATCTGGTAGAAAGAGTTAACTTAAGAAACTTTCAATTGGCTGAAGATTGTTTGGATTGTAAGAAGGGAAAGCAAACGAGGAAATCTCATCCAAAGAAACTTCTCAACTCCATCAACTTACCTTTTGAACGTCTTCACATGAATCTACTTGGTCCAGTTAATGTCAAAAGTATAACAGGCGTATTGTATTGTCTTGTGGTCACCGATGACTACTCAAGATTTTCATGGGTGATGTTTTTGGAATCTAAAGATGAGACATATGATTCCCTTATGGTTTTATTCAAGAAACTGGAGACATTATACAATCTTCCAATCCGTCGTATCAGAAGTGATAATGGGACGGAATTCAAGGACAACAAAATGCTAGAGTACTGTAACGAACGGGGAATTCTTCATGAATTCAGCGCTCCTTATACTCCACAACAAAATGGGGTTGCTGAACGAAAGAATTGGACTTTGATTGAAATGGCTCGAACTATGATTTCAGATTCAAAATTACTAGTTAACTTTTGGACTGAAGAAGTAGCGACAACTTGTTATACTCTTAATCGAGTTCTTACAGTAAAGAGATTTGGTAAGACGTGTTTTGAGCTTCTGAATCCCCGGAAACCCAATCTGAAGTGGCTTGAACCATTTGGGTTAATATGTACTGTTCTTGAACCAACTGGGAAATTTGGTCCTAAATCCATGGAAGGATTCTTTGTGGGGTATGCTAGTCCACTCAGAAGTGTTTACATTCCTACCCTACACAAGATCGTACAAGTTCGAAACGTTGACTGTTAACGATACACTCCTACCATACAAAGACCAGGAGATTCAAGGTTGTTCGATTATGAGAGTCTATGGGAAAGTTTTCAACTACCGGAGGAAGATTCATCCGAAGAAACATTGATGATGATTTACAATCAACAATTGTCGGAAAATCAAGAACCTGTGCTTGAAGAACCTGTGTCTGTTTCTCAAAATGTTCCTTAAAATGTTCAATTCGATAATGTTCCAGAAACTTTTCCAGTTTTTGATGACAATAGTGACACAGATGAGGAGATAAACGAAGCAATATCTCCATCCATTTCTCATACTGAAGAAAATGTTACAAATCTTCAATCTGAAGTGTCAGTATCTTTAGAGGTGGTCCCGAGAACTGTATCTTATCATCCCGAGGAGAATATTATAGGAGATTTGAATGCTGGAGTACAAAAAAGACGACAACTTGATTAGAATCTTCAGTGTTTCTATACTCATATTTCTCCTTTACAAAATTGATTCTTATTAAATTGTTTTATTTCTCAGGTAGAACCAAAGACGTACAAAGAGGCCCTAACAAAAGAAAGTTGGGTGAATGCAATGCAAGAAGAGCTTATGCAGTTTGAGAAGCTAGGGGTCTGGAAATTAGTAGACTTACCTGAAAATAAAAAGCAGATCAACACCAAGTGGGTGTTTTAAGTGCAAAAGGGATGAAAATGGTATTATTGTAAGAAACAAGGCAAGATTAGTTGTTTTGGGATTCAATCAAAGAGAAGGTATCGATTACAATGAAGTTTATGCACCAGTTGCAAGGCTAAAGGCTATTTGGATCTTTCTAGCATTTGCTTCTTGGAAAGGCTTTAAGGTTTATCAGTTGGATGTGAAATCAGCATTTCTCAATGGTAAGATTAGTGAAGAAGTCTACGTGGGACAACCGCTGGGGTTTGTCGATCCGATCCACAAAGACAAAGTGTATCTACTTGATAAAGCCCCTTACGGTCTCCATCAACCCAGAGAGCTTGGTATGAGAAGTTGTCACAACATCTTTTGAACAACGGTTTATCAGAGGAACTGTCGACTGTACACTTTTCACTAAGTTTGTTGATGGACATCTACTGATCGTGCAGATTTACGTCGACGACATAATCTTTGGATCGACGAATGATGCTCTATGCAAGCAGTTTGAAGAAGTTATGAAACATAAATTTGAAATGAGTGCGACGGGGGAAATGAAGTTCTTTCTTGGACTTCCAATTGAATAATAGCCAGATGGTATCCTCATCCATCAGAAAAAATATGTCAATGACGTTTTAACAAAGTTCAACATGTCTGATGCATCGGCTATCAGTACTCCCTTACCATTAAATCATGGTATCGGTCCTAATCCAAATTGGGAGAAGGTTGATCAAACTTTATACCGATCCATGATAGGTTCATTGTTATATTTGACTGCTTCTCGGCCAGACATCATGTATGCTACCTGTTTGTGTGCCCGATATTAGTCAAATCCGAAGGTTTCACATCTCATGATCGTCAAAAGAATCCTACGTTATCTCAAGGGATGTCCGGAGGTCGGTCTCTGGTATTCAAAAGATGATGAGTTTGTATTACGGCTTATTCTGACTCAAATTATGGAAGCTGTAGACTGAATGCCAAATCTACAACGCTAGGGTGTCAGTTCTTTGGCAATCGACTTGTCACCTGGCAATGCAAGAAACAAACCACAGTTTCGTTGTCTACCTTTGAAGCTGAGTATGTAGCTGCTTCCAATTGCTGCAGTCAGGTTCTTTGTATACAACGACGGACGCGGGACTACGGTATGAATTTTCTTACTACTCCTATCTTTGTAGATAATAATGCAGCTATCTCGATAACTAAGAATCCGGTAAACCATTCTAAAACTAAACATATAGTGATACGGTATCAATTCATTCTTGATTGCTACAAAAAGAAGTTGATTACCGTAGACAAGATTCACACCGACGAACAAAAAGCAGATGTTTTTACCAAAGCTTTCGATAAGTCAAGATTTCAATACTTATTAAAACTAAATGGGTTAAAAGTTTTGGGCGGTGTTGATAAGGAGGTTACCGAGATTACAGGTGTGTTGGATACCTTGTGATCCTGACCATCAGAGCCAAACTTTCTTTTGTATATAATTTTTCGTATTGTTTTTGATTTTAGGGGGAGAAAATTTCAAAGTAAAACCAAAAACATTGAAAATTTTGAAAAAGTCAAAAATAGTAAAAATTTAAAAATGTCAAAACATTAAAAAGTGTTGTTCCTCATAATTGAGTTTTTGAAGCAAAAAGGAAAGATGATAGTACATTGATCATCTGGTCCCAAATCTAGTAAAAAAGTAGGTATAAAAGGCTGTGTGCTTATTTGTATTGGTGCATTGGTAGGCCTTCAAAACAAACAAGTAAGGAAAATTATGTGATATAAACCTAAATACAGCTGAATCTAGTGGATTAACATCTTGAAGCTTAATTAATATCTGCTTTAAGAAAATGGAAAGTTTAAAGATTGCTGTGTGTGCATGCGTTCATTTTTGAAGAAAATTCAACTTGTTTTATCTTTTATTTTGCAAAGAAATTCAGCTTATTTTTTTTCTTTATTTTTATTCAAATCTTGGATCCTCTCTTGCGCGATAAGATTATCCGACCTGTGTGTTAAGATTTGGGTATTCTGCTTTATTTTCTTGGTGTTTCGTACAAGCCTCGGATCTCCTCCGCGTATACTATAAGCGCAAACGTGTGAAAGTCATGTATCGAACTGGGGATTAAGGCCTGCACAACTTCAACTTATTTTATCTTTTTATTTTTGTTAAAATGGAACCTTATCTGCGTGTAGTAATACCGATATTAAGGGAAAATTTTAACGTTCTGAGTTGTTTTGTGTTTTTATTTTTGCATGAGTCACAGCGAATCGATTTTGAGTAAATAGTGAAAAGGAATACATGTGAAAAATTCACTGTATAAAGATATACAAATTATGTCTGATGGGTGGGTCCACATACGATTCGTGCTTAAATGAACCAAGTATATGTATCATAAAAATTCCTGAATCACTTGTTTAAAAGGTTTAGGTGGATAACAATACCATTGACCGACTTAACGCCAGTCATAATAAATGCTGAAAATAAAACTATGATGGAAGGGCAATTTGGTCAATATGATTCCCTGCTCAAACTCACAAAAATATGTAAATTCTGTATTGTTTACTAGTTTTCATGTTTGTTCTGTAAATATTTGTTGCTGAAAAACTCAAAAAGATTTTCTTTCTGATTTAGTTTTCGACTCTTGATGGGCGGGTGAACTATCTCTCTGGGTGTTTTTCATGGATCAACAAATCTTGTTTTTAATAAACAAAATTCAAAGAATCAAATGTTTATCTGTTTTACTCAAGGTCATTAAATTGGACTTGGTAAAATAGTGATTTTTTTCAAAATTGAGCTTATTTAAGTTATTCTTTTAATGTACAAGGACATTAAATTGTACTTGTGACATTACATGGGTGTGAATTCAAAGTTTGATCAAGCATACTTATGCAACGTATAAGTATGAGACTTATGCGCTGCATAAGTTATGCGCCGTATAAGTCTTACACTCATACGCTGCATATGTCATGTATATATATGGGTTATCCGCCGTATATGTCATGATCTATTCCTTATCTGTTTGACATAATGACAAAATGTGTCATAGATACTGAGACAATAGTGGCAGGCTGGTCATGAGGTACACAGTTGTACATAGTGGAAATATATTATTGCTATTTTTGGCTATAAATATGTACATTCGGAAATCATTAAACATAACCTAAACATTTGTTTGAAGTTTCCATATGTACTTATTGATATTCATCAGGTTAGAGCATGATGTTGGATGAAGAAGATGAGAAGGAAGGAGATGAGAATCTGTTGAAAATGATTAGAAGTCAAAGCCATTACTTTCAAATATCAAACTTTCATAAGTCGTTACTTTCAAATATCATGTTTTTCAAGAGAATATGATGAATGAAACTATCACAGATCAAATATAAGTAATAATCTGATCATATCCTTCTTATATGGATACTAGTAACCCGGGTGCTTCCAAGACAACAGCGTAGGAGTTCATGAAAAAGAGGTGCTGTCAAGACTACACCAGGTGTCCATGAATAGTGTATGATGTTTTGTTGCAAAGACGTTTAAGAAGAAAGACTGAAAGATTGAAGATCGAAGACCTAGAAACATCCAAGGGGGAGTCTGTTAAGACATAATGTCTATTGCTAGGGTCTTAGATGTATTAGATATGATTGTATAGAGCTAAAAATGTCAAATGTATAGTTTGTGTTTGTTAGTCAACGCATAAGTCTTCAAGTCAACGCATATCATATGCGGCGTATATGATATACACCGTATATCATATACGGACTTGATGAACTTGTTCATGTTTCCTATAAATAGGGGACTTACGCGTTTCTACTTAGAATTTTGGTGATTGTCAGAGAGAGAGAGAGAGAGAGAGAGTGTGTGGAGAGAGAAAGTGTGCAAGGTGTCATATCTTGTATTGTTTCTTGATATATATGAAAATGTGCTTAATGTTTACTTGGATGTGTTCAATCTCAATGGATTCCGCACTTTGAGATACAAGCTATAACAAATAGAGATCCTTATTTTCGTATACTTCAAGATCGCATCATCCTTTTTCAATGACTGGAGAATCGTTTGATCTTCTAATCAAAAGATATTGCAAGCTTGTGAGCGAAATGAAACATATCGGGATGGTGAGACGAGAGTTCGAATACATTGAAAGGTTGTATGATATACTTGTTGAAACTTCACCTAAAGATTTGGGCATAAACATTTTGTCAATACTATCAGACCCCAACATATACAGTAGTCGCAATCTCTCCCGATTCATCGAGAAGCTAACGATGCATGTGATAATTAAAGATTCTGAGAAGGTTGTGAAGGTTGAAGTTCAAAATGACCAAGCCTGAAAAGTTTGAAATCATTGTTCAACTTGCTGAAAAGATTGTCAAATCTGAAGAACTATCACAGCCAGAATTTGAGAACACTCTAAAGTTCGATAATGATAGTGATTCAGAATTTGATGAAGAATTGGTTTTGGAATCATGGTGTCAGTCTACTTGTGATCCTCTGAAATTGGAATTGAGGAAAATTACGGTTGAGGATGAAGCTAAGGAAGCTGCTACGGGAGCTAAAGGAACTGAACCTATTCCTAATCAAGCTAAAACAGAAAGTTCAGACATCCCGACTGTGAAAGTCGAAGAGGTTTGGTTATTCGAGGTACACTCTGAACCTTCTTCTCATTATTATACTAAAATCAAATCAGAGTCTAATCATGAATCGTTAAACATTCATAACGTAAAGTCATGTGAAAAATGTGAGTTACTTCATAAAAAATGTTTAGAAAAAGATGTGGAGAATAAATTTTTAAAAACTCACAATGATTTTTTACTAAATGAGCTTAAACGTATTAAGGAAGCTTATGCTAAGCTTCAAACATGTGAAAAGGCACTGGGGGAAAAGATTGATCAAAACGAGAAAACAATTTTGATGTTAAAACAAACTGTTAATGAAAAGGTTGATTTGAAGCTTAACAGTTTCAAAGAATCATCTCAACTCCTGGACAATATTCTCCCCAAACCGAAAGGTAAAGATGAAATATCTGGGGAAGTTTTCTATGGTTATAATGATCATGGTTTGGGGTATAAGCAAGTTCCAACCCCAATTTCCCTTGAGCCTCTAAAATCTGAAAAGACAAAAACTGGGCGTGACCGTGTTCATGAACCTTCGGTTTGAAAGTTTGTTAACTGGAGGAGATGTTTTAACTGTAACGAAGTAGGGCATGTGCCCTTTGCATGTCTTAATCGTTATAAGCACGATCATGGAAACCACCAAAAGTTTGTTAATAAGGTTGAATTTGTATATGGTATAACATCTGAAAGTGATAAAGAAATCCAGTATCGAAATCAATCCAATAAGGATTTTTTTGTTCAAAAAGTCAAATATAAACAAACTGAGGAATTTCCTTGTTATAAGAAGAGTCCTAAGTTCGCTTACATTCAAAAGTCAGATGTTGTTACATCTAAAATCAACCAGGAAAGTTTAAAAAGAGAAAAACAAAAATTTCAAAATTCAAAATCTAAAAATACAAGCTCAAATGTCAATTCAAATATCAAACCTAAATTTGTTAAGGTTGTTGATTTGAAAGATTGTGATGTTAAAAGGTTTGAGAGTTTGAAATTTTATGTGAAAAGATCCAAATCAACGTTATATCATTGGATCATTAAGAAAAAGGACTCAAACGTCAAATCAAACCTAGATTTTGTTGAGAAAGAGTCTGGCTCTGAAAGTTCGGATAACATTGTTAGATCTGTAAAATTGAAAACTTCAAAAAATTCAAATGTTTTAAATGTTAATTCTGAGTGTTCAGACAACAAGCATTCTGTTGTAACAAATTTGTCTGAAAGTCATGAAACTGTTGAAAATTTTAAGAATGTCATGAGGTCCAAGACCAAGCGGGCTTGGATTTCTCTGCTTTCTTAAACTGTGTGTGCAGGGTCTCCCATAAGTCATAATGTCTATCATTGGAGCATGGTTGTGCGAAACATTGCCAAATTAATGGAGGGCGGGGCAAACATAGGAAATCTGGAAAGAATTGAGCTCATTACGGTTTGCTTTTCATGTCCATTTTGGATTGCTTAACTGTTTATTCTTTTTAATGAGGCTGTCATTGTGAATAACTAAAAGTGATCTAAAAATATTTGTAGACCACATCAAACAGTCAAGTTTATTTTTGATAATGTTTTTTATTTTAGGGGGAGAAATGTTCTGAAAAACCAAAAACATTGAAAATTTTGAAAAAGCCAAAAACAATATAAAATTCAAAAATGTCAAAAACATTAAAAAATGTTGCTCCTCAGAAAATGAGTTTTTTAAGCAAAAAGGGAAGATGATAGTAAATTGATCATCTGGTCCCAAATCCAGTAAAAAGTATGCATAAAAGGCTGGGTGCTTAATTGAATTAGTGCATTGGTAGGCCTTTAAAACAAATAAGTAAGGAATATTATGTGATATAAACATAAATATAGCCGAATCTAGTGGATTAACATCTTGAAGCTTAGTTAATATCTGCTTTAAGAAAATGGAAAGCTTAAAGATTGCTGTGTGTGCATTTGTTCATTTTGCAAATAAATTTAGCTTATTTTTCTTTTTTATTTTGCAAATAAATTCAATTTGATTTTTTCTTTATTTTTATTCAAATCTTGGATCCTCTCCTGCACGATAAGATTATCCGACCTGAGGGTTAAGATTTGGGTATTCTACTTTATTTTCTTGGTGTTTTGTATAAAGCCTTGGATCTCCTCCACGTATATTATAAGCACAAACGTGTGAAAGTCATGTATCAAACTAGGGATTAAGGCCTATACAACTTCAACTTATTTTATCTTTCTATTTTTGTTAGAATGGAACCTTATCAGCGTGTAGTATTAGTGTAATACCGATCTTAAGGGAAAATATTAACGTTCTGAATTGTTTTGTTTTATCATTTTTGCATGAGTCATAGCTAATCGATTTTGAGTAAATAATGAAAAAGTATACATGTGAAAAACTCACCGTATAAAGATATACAAATTATGTCTGATGGGTGGGGTCCACATAAGATTCGTGCTTAATTGAACCAATTAAATGTATCATTGAAATTCCAGAATGATTTGTTTGGAAGGTTTAGGTAGACAACAATACCAATGACTGACTTAACACCAGTCATAATAAAACATTGAAAATAAAACTGTGATGGAAGGGCAATTTGGTCAATACGATTCCCTGCTCAAACTCACAAAAATATGTAATGGTTTACATGTTTGTAAATAGCTTTGAAGTTCATTTGTTTACTGTCTTTAATGCTTTTCATTAAAACCAAAAAGATTTTATCTTTCCCCTTTATTTTCGACTGTTGATGTTGGAATACAAAATTTTTGAAAATCAATTGGAAACATACTTAAATGTTAGTGTTTTTCAAGATCATTAATTTGGACTTGATAAACAACCTTTTGCTGATGTCTGAGGTGGTAAATTGTCAAATGGTTGAAAAATCTTTACAAGTTTTTGAGTATGCTTACATTGTTAATTAAGATTTTTAACTTACAATTATCATGATTAACAGGTCCCATCAAGACATGAAGCTTGAGGTGGAGTCTGTTAGATGATCAAGAATTGAGGTGGGGAATTATTGAAGATTCAGTTCTGGAAAGTGTCAAATGTTTAAACAATTGTTTGAAGCTTGACGTCAAATGTTCTTTGAACTTAAGGAAGGAATTGATAATTTTAAAGAGATGTGTTGAGAAGGCAAGCGATTCCCAGAGCTAAAATGTTAAAGCACTTAATTTGAATGGAAAGACTCGGCAATATCCAAGGGGGAGTCTGTTAGTGCATACGTCTATTGCTTTCGTCTTTGTCAAACGAGGGTGCGTGGAGCTTTAAAGGAGCTAAAATGTGGAGCATTTTAGATGGAGTAAAAATGAAGATATTATTATTTGGAGTGATAGAGAATTTGAATACGAGCATGTGGGCGAAAACGGAGCTATAACGAAGAAGTTATGCCCAAAACAGTTTTCTATTTTTCTGGAGTATAACATATACGCTGAAGACATATCCGTTGTGAACATATGCGCTAGACTTATGCGCTGGTTGAAAACATATGAGACAGAAATGCCTTTATCAACCTATAAATAGTGATTTTGACAAATGTTTTCATAACTCTTTGGTCCAGAACGTATATGTACTAATATTGGTCATATATTGTTGCAAATCTAGATATATATGAGAAATAGAGAGAAGTTAATGAGAAATCTTGTTATTTTCGATCACGTTTAGGGATTCTGCACCTTCATGTTGATTATAGATATCGATCTACGTCTTGTTCACGACACGAACACGTTCCTATAGGTATCAGGACCCGGGTTGTTCATATTGACTGAGTGATTCGATGATAATCGTATTCAATTGAATATTTAATTGGTGTTTAATTGTTCATAAGTGTATCAGTTTGATATTCGAGGTTTACGGACTGAAAATTGGACAGTTAAGGTACTGTTTGTGGTTAATTGAAGTTGTGGTTGATTTACGATTGATCACTGACATCTATTGATCATCTAGCTAGGTTAATTGTAATTTAATTAGATTAATTGTGTTAGTTGCAATTGGCGGGAATGTTTTGAATATCCGGACTGGTTTATATTAAAATTAAATAGAATTAGGTTTGGATTGATGTTTGGATTGTGGTGAACAAGTTCGGAAAAAGAAGAGGAATAGATGAGTGTGGTTTGAGGTTAATTGGTTGAGATTTGAGTAATGTTGGTTTGAATTGGTCTAAATAAGTTTCTGGAAATTGGCTATGAAGGTTTGAAGCCTCATTCATAAATTTCTTGGTCATTCATTATTTTTCAAACTGCTTATTCGTTAAGCGGTTATAACTGCTCGTTGCCAGCTGTCATTCACTATAACCACTTATTTGTTATTAAAATGCTTACGTTCGTTATTAAAACGTTTATATTTTCTACTGATCTTCATTTGTTCGTTAGCTGATTCGTTCCTCTCACATTCGTTCACTTACACATTCGTTCTTTACCTCATTCATTGAAACAGTTCTCATATTCGTTAAGACAGTTCCTTATTCTTGTTAACAGTAAATTGTCATTCGTTATGTTTCATTTGACACTCATTCATGTCTTAAAGTATTTTCATTCGTGATCCTCATTAGTTCAATTACTTATTCGTTTGGCTTCTCATTCGTTAACATCTTTAAACTTTCATCATTTGACATAATCAACCCTTGAACTTTCTAATCTATCATCTTACAGCTGTCAACAATGGCGAACTATTATGCATTGGATTCTCAAAATGTGATGATGCATCAAATGATCACATTAGAAAATGAGATCGAGAACCCATATTTAGAGCTCACTTGTGATCTATTCATCCTGAGTGTGTTCACAACTTGGACGATGTCTATCAAGCTCCAACTGTTGGTAATGATATTACAGGTTATATTGGGAAAGAATTTAGTATATATAACATTGATGATAAGTAAGATCTTGAAATTGAGACGAAGGCATATTTACCTCTTACAATGGCATTACCTAAAAACATCTTTCATCAATTCAGCCATATCAAAAAGAGTTCTACATTGTTTGCTCATTAAAGGCGAGAAGTTTAGGAAATACACTTGAAAGCAAGAAAACAATGTTGAAGTTTCAATCCAGAAACTACATAATTCTAAAGAATGAGACTTTTGAAGAGATGCCGAATCGGTTTTGTCACTTGATTTCCGAAATGTCAAGTATAAATATGGAGCCAAGTGAGGTTGACAAGATTGATACCTTGAAGAATGCTCTACCGTCATCGTATTCTACTTTCTTACTTGTTCTTAAAGAGAATGGTTACTTCAAAGATGAATCTCTATCTGCTGCAAATTTTATCAACCAGCTTGAAGAAAGAGAATATGACATGAAATGTCAAAAATCTTCAAGGACAAACAAGATCCTACATTATATGGCGGATCTCTTCCTGCAAGTAGCAGTTTTGTTCCAATTACTGCATTCTGTACTCAAGCTGACCTTGAAAATCCTCAAAGTGGCAATTCAAGTCCAAATGTGTGCTTCATGGCTTCTGGTCAAGTGGTCATCATCTGTTGGTGCAAGTACTCCAAGTTCATAGCCACTGAATGTCAACATGAAGAAGGCAAAACAACGCCTTTATGTGTGCCTTCATGGCATCATATGAACAACTAGTGGGTAGTAATATTGCTACTAGTGAGCTTACTGATGAGGATTATGACCAAATTGATCCAGATGAACTGGAACTAATGGACTTAAAATGGAATATGGCCATGATCGTGATGAAGGTCAAGCAGTACATGCAAAGAGCAGGAAAAGATTTGCCGACTTTGTACAATAGGGTCGGATTTGTTAAATTATAGGTGAAATGTTACAACAGCCAAGAGTTTAGACATTTTGCAAAAGAAACACTGTTCCCTAGGCTAAGACAGAAATTCGAGCAAGAAATTCAGTACGCCTGATAAGAAAGACAAGCCAGCTAAGGGGGGGTTTGGTAAATATAGGGGTTCACAAGTTTTGGTTGCCAACGATGGGATTGATTGGTCACAACTACTACATGGAAATGGCAACCAAGCAAATTTGTAGTGTTCGAGACAGTTGAACAGTTTGAAGATGCAAGAGGTGATAAGTTAAGTGATGAAAGCAAAGATTCGGAAACAAAAACAGAGTTTGATGATTCGAGCTTTGGTCAAACCGAGAACTTTGCTTGGATGGCGAAAATTGAAGACGTTAGTTCTAACTCTTCTGTTAAAGTATCTGTGAGTGAAAGTAAAGTAACTGTGACTTCTACTGATGAATTGGTATGTGGTCAATGTGGTGAGTTAAAGTGTAAACTTTACTCCGCACTTCACCACAATGACCAGCTGATTCACAAGTTATAAATTGTTCATGAAAACTACAAACAGGCAGTTAAAATTAAAGAACAATCAACAAGAAAAATTAAAACCTTGTCTGATAGTAATCATGATTTGAAAGCAGAGGTTGGGTGTAAATTGGTAATTGTTGAGATGAGACTCCGAACTAATGTTACTAAATTGGAAAATGAGATCTTAGAACTGAAAAATAAAATTAGTATATTTCGAGATTCATCATTTCTCCTAAATGAAATCATTGAAGTGAATAATAACCATCAAAAGAATGGTAAAGTGGGTTTGGGTTTCATTGAAATCCCTCCTCAATTTAAAAAGGATTACTCCAAGATTCCAAAAGCAACATTTTATAAAACAGTTGGCACTGATTCATCATCAGTTATTAATTCTACTGTTTCTGGAAACAAAGTAGCTGAGGAGGAGAAAGTCAAACCTATAAAAACTGTCAATGATAAACCAGTTCAAATTTCTCATATCAAAAGCAACACAGTTTTCACTGAAAACAAGGTTGATGGTTCAATCAAAGAACTTGATGAACCTCATGTGATTCACAAGAATGAGAACATCCCTTGAGATAATCATATTCTTGGTGAGACACATGAATTTGAAGAAGAAATTTATGGTTCACAAGATTCTAAGAGTTCAAAAGTTTCAAAAAGAGTCTTAGAAAAATGTAAAGAAATCAGATGGAGAAAAGCGTGTTAACTTCGGATGGAGAAAAGCGTCTAACTGTGTTAACTTCGGATGGAGAAACTAACTAGACAGACTGACAAAAGTTACCTAAAATAGAAAACTTAACGACAAACTAACTGTGTTAACTTCGGATGGAGAAAAGCGTCTACCTAGGACTGAAACAAACTGTAGGCCTGACAAGCTAATGAATTGAATGATATCTAGACACCAGTCCCTAAAGATAACACGACTAAGGATCGCTCGGGCTCACTGGATTACCTCTCGGTCTCACTCAACAAGCCTTAACTACTCAAAATCAACTAAAATGACCAAACCGGGAAACAATTGCTAACGTGTTCTAATGTTGACTCACCTCTCGGTCTCACCAACACTCGACCCTAATGGCAATGAATACTACACAACCAAGGATAGAGGAACAATTCAACTTAAACCAAAATAGATCAACTAGTCGCTCAAAACACCTAAACCTGACAAGAAACGAACTCGCTCTCGCGCAATTCTTATTCTAGCATGCAAAGGCAATGAGACAACCCTAACTTCTTATCACCTCTCGGACTCTAAGAAGGTGTTTAACCGCTATACTTTAACCTCAAATTCATGCAATAAAACCCTACGATTGTACCTACCGCAAACAAACCCTAAACACAAAGTCTAGAATCAAACAATGCACCGACCAATCAACACAAAACTAATTAACCGACACAAGGGGGTTTAAGCAATGAATGACCAAAATATCCAGCCCTTAAACACAACCTATTTCATGTCTAAATCAAACTTTACATTAACTAATTAAGTCTATCAATCAAACAATCCAATAAGCTCATCAAAAAACCCCAATAAATAGGTCATCGATTCAGCATTGGCTAAAAAACCCCAATAAGTAGTTCAAATCATTTTATCGATATGAGAGTTTTATATTGATAAAATATTTATTTTGAAACCATCTCTATCTTAACATAGTGGTAGAAAGAATACCACGCTGCGTCTGGACTTCAAACAGTTTAGCTTTAACCATGTTAATGGTCCCACATTATTGGTTGATAGAGAATCAAAGTTGATTTTCCAATAAATTACGAAATGCTATAGTTCTTACATATGATTTCTGAATTGATTCAGAAGTAATTCGCGAGATCATGCACTCTTCTTTCTTAGATATCACTTTCCTAGTTATAACAGAAAAAGTACATCTGGTTGGATCCAGCCTATTCTTGAAATAAACAACTCGCACACACTCCCTTTCCAAAAAAGATCAAGACCCCAAGCACTACACTTAGATTTATTAGATTTGTTGCAAAAATATCGGTATTAAACCCGAAACTCCAGGCGGATGGCCAGTGGCCCAAAGAAACGAAAGAATCGGTTACATTTTTCATATGATCTCCTCGTATAGAAAGACTAAAAAATAGAACAGAGTTCTTTTTGTATTACTTTGTCCTATTTATATATATATAGTTATAGTTTCCTACTTTCTAAATCAAATCAAAAATCTATTCAATTTAGAAATCATGAATTACCTCCTTGGTCCCACCCCCTCTTAAAAACTAAAAAAAGGCCTACGAACACGAACGGGAATGATGAAAGCGAGTTAGTATGCTAATTCCTCATCTGCAAATCAGCCCTTCACGTGGGTTATTTTCTCAACGAATAAGTAATTCTAGGAATGAAATCTTTATATAATTCGAAAAAACAAAGCACAAGTCCAGGGCAATAAAATATGAAAACGAAAAATTTTTCCTATTTATAATATTAAACAAAAGGATTAGCAAATAAAAGTGCTAATGCTACAACCAAGCCATAAATTGTTAAAGCTTCCATAAAAGCTAGACTAAGCAATAAAGTACCTCGTATTTTTCCTTCCGCCTCAGGCTGTCTCGCGATACCTTCTACAGCTTGACCCGCAGTAGTACATTGACCAACTCCAGGTCCAATAGAAGCAAGCCCTACAGCCAATCCAGCAGCAATAACGGAAGCGGCAGAAATCAGTGGATTCATGATAAGTTCCTCGTACCAAAAAAAAATGGTTAATGATACATTCAACCAATGAACTATGACTTAATTATTCCATTGCTACGATTCATCCAGTCGAAGTAACTACGAACTTCGAATTCAAGTAATAACATTATTGAATTAATAACATTATTGAATCATCAAAATTACTTTGATATCTCTTTTTTAGTTTCTCTCGATAAATTATTTGTGAATCCATACAACTTTAGTTTTTTCGTTATTTTTGTCCCGAATCGCTCTTTGAATTCTTTGATTTTTTGATTGACTTAATCCTTTTATTCATTCATCTCACAGTCACAGATGAGACAGAAGGGCTTCTATAGAATCCCCATCTACATTCACATTCGATTAGTAGGGGAAATTAGATATATCTTTAGCTCGTATATAACTAGTCAATATCCAATATCACATATACATGTCTTTTTTCCACAATGTAAAACAACTCTTTCAATTCAATTTGATAAGGATGCGTCTAACCCTTGACAAGGATTTACTTATAGCCATTCAATTCCATATACTTAGTTCGACCTACCCTCTACGAACCTTTTATGAACCCCGCTTTTTATCAATTATCCTTTCCCTTCCCCCTTCATTTATCATTTTTATCATTATCCTGCAACCTAAATTGATAAGATAATCAATGGATAAATTGATTGGGCCGAATCGTTGCATAGAAATTGATTTGATTGATCTAAGTTCATACAATTTATTATTTATTAATATTTTCGTTTGGTCAATCGGTGAAAAAAATGAATTGAAAAGGGGAATCATTCTATAGAACATCCTTTTTTTAAAAACATTAAATAATACGTGGTAATACCACAAGACTTCTTCGTCAAATTACAACTCCGAATAGTGAATATTCGGATTCGATGACCAATCTAAACCGAATATTCATTGAGGGGAAGGTATGATTATGATAAAAATGGACCAAACAGGAATTTTAGTAAAACGATCTTTGAGATCTCTTTCCCCCCTTTCTTCAATCTCTAATCTAATATCAATATCAATGTTGTAATCTTTGTTGTAATCTTTTTTTCTATTACTCTGATCGTATATAGTGGAGTTGTATCTTTTCATTCCCTAAGTCAATATTTTTTATCCACGCACACATTGCCTTAGGTAAAAAGAAAAAAAAAGACTTTCTAGTCAATGGGTCGTGTTATCAATGGAAGTATGACCGAATTCTCAGTCAATTGAATTCTCAGTTAACAAGTTTGTCTTTTAAAGGATCAAACGCCTTGATACACTGCTCAGAAAACATAAATGGGGCATCCTTCTCCAGAAGTTTGGTCATGGGTCTCGCGATCTTAGAAAAATCTTTAATAAACCGGCGATAGAACCCAGCGTGACCCAAAAAACTCCGGATGGATCTCACAGAAGTGGGTGGGGGAAGATTAGAAATGGTCTCGACCTTCGCTCGGCCAACCTCTATCCCCGCACTCGAAATACGATGCCCGAAAACAATACCCTCGCGTACCATGAAGTGACACTTCTCCCAGTTAAGGACTAGGTTGGTGTCAATGCATCGGGCCAACATCCTCTCAAGGTTGGAGAGACAATAATCAAAAGAGCTCCCAAACACAGAAAAATCGTCCATGAACACCTCCATGGAGTCCTCGATCATGTCATGAAATATAGCCACCATGCACCTCTGAAATGTGGCTGGAGCGTTACACAGTCCAAACGGCATACGTCTGTAGGCAAACGTGCCGTATGGGTAGGTAAATGTGGTTTTCTCTTGGTCATCGGGAGCAATCGGAATCTGAAAGTACCTGGAGAAACCATCCAAGAAGCAGTAGTACTGCTGACCTGCCAAACGCTCCAGCATCTAATCAATGAAAGGTAACGGAAAGTGGTCTTTCCTCGTGGCATCATTCTGTCTGCGGTAATCAATGCAGACTCTCTAACCGGTCACAATCCTAGTGGGAATGTGCTCGTTCCTCTCATTGGTGACGACAGTCATGCCACCCTTTTTAGGAACCACTTGGACTGGACTAACCCACGAACTATCAGAAATCGGGAAAATGATCCCCGCGTCAAGGAGTTTGATAATCTCCTTCTTCACGACCTCCTGCATCTTCGGATTAAGCTGCCACTGCGGCTGAACGACAGTCCTAAAATTATCCTCCATGAGGATTTTATGCGTGCAAAACGAAGGGTTGATACCCTTGATGTCGATAATCTTCCATGCAATGGCCTCCTTATGCTCTGGAAGCACCCTCAATAATCTCTCTCTCTCGACCTCCGTCAAAGCAGATGCAATAATAACCGGCAACTTCCCTTCCTCGTCCAAAAATGCGTACTCCAGATGGGCGGGCAAATCCTTAAGCTCTAAGGAAGGAGGGGGGCTCTCGACAGAAAGTTGGTCCATCGGATCGTCTCGTACGATCCCAGCTGACACTTCAGACTCAGGGGAGTGTGACTCGGTGTTGTCTTCCGTTGACTGATCGGTCATGGCAACCATCTCAATCTCCGGAATGTCCTTATCGATAATCTGAGTGTCAGACGCAGATCCTCCACAGATCTCGCTGAAAAACTCCCCAACATGCTCCATGATGGTATCAATAAAGTACAAGGAGTCATCAGCAGACTTGGGGTGTTTAAGTGACTGTCGAACGTCAAAGGTGACGTTCTCATCCCCAACTCTCAAAATCAACTTACCCTCGCAGACATCGATCAACGCCTGTGCAGTGGCAAGGAATGGTCGGCCAAGAATAAGCGGTACACTATCATCGTCGTTCATGTCCAGAATGACAAAGTCCACCGGGAAGATGAACTCATTGACACGAACAAGCATGTTCTCGACCACCCTCGAGGGTATTTAACAGAACGATCAGCAAGCTGGATACTCATCCTGGTAGGCCTCGGTTCGCCTAAGCCCAGCTTGCGATACACGGAATACGGCATGAGATTAATGCTAGCACCAAGATCAGCCAGCGCATGAATAACCGTATCATCACTCAAGATGCAGGGAATAGTGAAACTCCCTGGATCGGCCATCTTCTCTGGTAACTTCCTCTGTAAGACAGCAGAACAGCTAGCACTCAAAGGGATGGAAGCTACCTCAGCTAACTTCTCCTTATTCAAAAGAATATCCTTAAGGAACTTCGCGTGTTTAGGCATCTGAGTAAGTTCCTCAAGGAATGGAATATTAAGGTGAAGCTGCTTCAAAAGATCAAGGAATTTAGAATTCTGCTCCTCATCTCTATCTCTGCGGAGTCTCCTAGGGTATGGTACTCTAGGTTTGTAGACCCTCGGCGGCTCGCTCGGTAGCTGTTGTCTCTCGGCCTGTGCTGAACTCCCTATGCTGCTTCTCTGATGCACCTGGGCCGGCGGAGACTCCATCTGAATCTCCTCATCCACCTCCTCCTCTCCATCATCAACCGCAGGCTCCTCGACTCCTCCTCCTCTAGACCTCTGCTGAATCACGGGCTCATCTCGTGCCCCTACACCGCTCCTCGTTGTCACAGCTTTCGCGAATCCCTTCGGGTTTTGCTCGGTGTTACTCGGTAGCGTACCATGCGGCCTCTCGTTCAACCGACTAGCTATCTCTCCCATCTGCCGCTCGATACTCTGAATCAACGCTCCCTGATTCCTCATGAACTGCTCGTGCTCGCGAAACTTCTCCTGGGTCTCCTTATGTCGAGAATCCTCTCGCGTCATAAGCTGTGACAACATCTGCGTCTGCTGCGCCATCATGTCCTCCAAAAAGGGCTTCTTCTCCCCACTGCTCGCTCCCTCACCGGCATCCTGGAAAAGGCTCTGACGCTGCTGAAAACCGGACTGATTACCGCCCCTCCAGTTGGAATTCTGGTTGCCTCTCCATCCCGAATTATGAGAATTGATAGAATTTGGGTTTCGGTTTGGATTTCCTATAAAGTCTACGAACTCCTCCTGCGAATTGACTGGGCACTGAACGGTATCATGCCCTCCTCTGCATATCTCATCCAACCTGCTCTTCGTTTGCAAGTCCTTCACAATCTGCGCTAACACCTCTACATGTGCCGTGAGTGCGGTGGTCGTGTCCACCGAATGCATGCCGCGTGATATGGAGTCGACGGTCGTACCACCCTTGGAGGGTGGTCGCTGGTATCCACTCATATCTAACCCGTTAAACAAAGCAATGCACTCATTGGTCCTTCGTCGTAAGCAAATTTCCTCCCGCCGCCGTGTCAAGCATGTTTTGCGTCACGTACGTCACTCCATTGTAGAACTTCTCGACAACAGCCCAATCTTGCAAGCCGTAGTTCGGGCACAACGATAAAAGATTTTTGAAATGCTCCCATGCCTTGTAGAAACTCTCGGTGTCCTCCATCTGAAAAGAATGAATCTGATTACGTAGACAAACGGCCTTAGCCGGAGGATCGTATTTCTCAAGAAATTAGGTCTGCATGGCAGCCCAAGTAGCTATGGAGCCCTGTGGGAAGAACTCAAGCCACAGACTTGCTTTATCGATGAGCGAGAACGGAAAAAAGCGGAGTTTCACGGCGTCTTCGGATACGCCGACAAAATGGAAAGTGTCGCAGATATGCACGATACGAGTGAGATGATGATGCGAGTTTTCGTGAAGTAACCCGTGGAACTGACCTGAATGAGAAATGGTGTTCAGAATATTCGAATGAATCTGCCAGTTCGAGTTAACTCCAATGGCGGGTGGTGCGATGTCGGATCTCGCGACAGCATTTGCCGGTCGGGCCCGGTCTGCAACTGTCTTCCTCGGTGGTGGGTTGTCGCCCATGATCCTATCCCTATCGACGAAATCGGAAGATGTAGGAGATAAGGATAAACTACCAACAGATGATGAAGTGGATGATGGTGAAACGGTGCAACGTCTCTCACGAAACTCTCTCTCAGGCTCGGGAAATGCTTCAGTGTCAGGTGGTCCACGAGATTGAGTCTGTCGCATACAACTATACAAATCAATAAAAGAAGCCAAACTATCCTAATAAATAAACAAAACAAAAAATAATTACAAGTAACACAAAAGGTAAGTCCTAACTCAGATTGCTCTCAAAATGCCTAAAACCGTGGCGCCAAAAACTTGGTGTGCGTCGGATATGCCTAAAAGAATGATCCTCACGACTGATGTGCATCGGATAACCCTATAACAATGACCCTCATAACTAAAACCACAAACAACCGGCAACTGTACCGATCGCAAGTAGTATAGACTTAGGAAGTCCCAGTATCGAACACGTAGACACGTAAGAACGCTAATGATCACTAACCCTAGACAAGACCTACCTAAGAATAATATTCAATTGATTTTTGATTTTTTAATTACTTAACTGGACTAACTAGACTGACTGATAAAAGTTTCCTAAAATAGAAAACTTAACAAAAAACTAACTGTGTTAACTTAGGATAGAGAAAAACGTCTACCTATGTCTGAATCAAACTGTAGGCCTAACAAGCTAATGGATTGAATGACTTCAAGACACCGTTCCCTAAAGATGACACAACTAAGGATCCCTCGGGCTCACTGGATCACCTCTCGGTCTCACTCAACAAACCCTAACTACTCTTAATCGACTAAAACAACCAAACTAGGAAACAATTGCTAACGTGTTCTAATGTTGACTCACCTCTCAGTCTCACCAACACTCGACCCTAATGGAAATGAATACTACACAACCAAGGATATTGGAACAATTCAACTTAAACCAAAATAGATTAACTAGTCGCTCAAAACACCTAAACCTGACAAGAAACGAACTCGCTCTCGCGCAATCCTTATTCTAGCATTCAAAGGCAATGAGACAACCCTAACTTCTTATCACCACTCGGTCTCTAAGAAGGTGCCTAACCACTGTACTTTAACCTCAAATTCACGCAACAAAACACTACGGTTGTACCTACCGCAACAAACCCTAAACACAAAGTCTAGAATCAAACAATGCACCGATCAATCAACACAAAACTAATTAACCGAGACACGAGGTTTATGCAATGATCACCAAAATTTCCAGCCCTTAAACACAACCTATTTCATGTCTAAATCAAACTTTGCAATAGAAATTAAAGTCTATCAATCAAACAATCCAACAAGCTCATCAAACACTAACAATTATCATCATTCCTAGATAGAACTAACAAGTTTAGCCGAGGATCATAATTGGACAGCAGCTAGCTTTCAATAAAAACATCATATAACTCATATTAATCATCTCAAAATTCATTCAACAATCAATAACAATCATAAACACTTCAATCTTTAACACAATTGCAGAACTATGTAATCAATTGAACAAGAAATAAAGATGATGAACAATGTGAAAGATGAAAGGATATGGATGATTATGGGCTGCTCCTGGCTGATGTAAACTGATGGAGAATGATCCCGAGCCTTGATTCTTGTGTCTTCTTCCTTCCCTAGCCGTCACCACCTTGGAACCCTAGCTTTTCTTTTCTTTTTCTTGGCTGCTGGTCCAATCGCAGGTTCTAGGGCTGCCTAGTGTTTTTTTTTTATTTTTTATATCTTCATATTATTATAAGACTTGGGCTTTTCCAACATGTAATGGGCCGGTCTTTGAGTTTTACTTGAAAACGTATGCGTAAAAAGCTCGTAAACTGCTCGAAAAGTCTGGTTTCATCTTCCTTGTAACCCATAACCTACAATATGAATAAAATTATGTAAAACCTAAATAAAATAAGTAAAAACACATAAAATATAATATAATACGTAGATAAAAGTTGCGAAAATATGTGTGTTTTGAAACACATCAACGACTAAGCTTTAAATATAAAACGAAAATCCTAAAACCACACACAACCGGCAAGTGTACCGATCACAAGTAGTATAGACCTAGGAAGTCCGAGTATCGAACACGTGGACACGTAAGAACGCTAATGATTACTAACCCTAGACAAGACCTACCTAAGAATATTATTTAATTGGTTTTTGATTTCTTTTAACATAACTGAACTAACTAGACTGACTGACTGACAAAAGTTACCTAAAATAGAAAACTTAACGACAAACTAACTGTGTTAACTTCGGATGGAGAAAAGCGTCTACCTAGGTCTGAATCAAACTGTAGGCCTGACAAGCTAATGAATTGAATGATATCTAGACACCGGTCCATAAAAATAACACGACTAAGGATCACTCGGGCTCACTAGATTACCTCTCGGTCTCACTCAACAAGCCTTAACTACTCAAAATCAACTAAAATGACCAAACCGGGAAACAATTGCTAACGTGTTCTAATGTTGACTCACCTCTCGGTCTCACCAACACTCGACCCTAATGCCAATGAATACTACACAACCAAGGATAGAAGAACAACTCAACTTAAACCAAAATAGATCAACTAGTCACTCAAAACACCTAAACCTGACAAGAAACGAACTCGCTCTCGCGCAATTCTTATTCTAGCATGCAAAGGCAATGAGACAACCCTAACTTCTTATCACCTCTCGGTCTCTAAGAAGGTGTTTAACCGCTGTACTTTAACCTCAAATTCATGCAACAAAACCTTACGGTTGTACCTACCGCAAACAAACCCTAAACACAAAGTCTAGAATCAAACAATGCACCGATCAATCAACACAAAACTAATTAACCGACACAAGGGGGTTTAAGCAATGAATGACCAAAATTTCCAGCCTTAAACACAACCTATTTCTTGTCAAAATCAAACTTTACATTAACAAATTAAGTCTATCAATCAAACAATCCAACAAGCTCATCAAACACTACCCCCCCTACAAATTTTCATTTTTTCCGGCCAAGTCATGAGCGTAAAACATCAATTAAAGGTTAGTACTACAATTCCCCAAGTCTTTTACACCATAATTGGTCGTTATAACACACGTATTGATCGATTAATAGCTTGTTGTAGGCTAACCGGGTGGCTGTCCAATTGAGCTTTTTCGGGACTGTTTTGAGTGAGGTTTTTGCACCAAAATGATCCTTGGTATGTGTGGTATATCATACTTAAAAACCATATTCATTGGGGTTCGTTAGATTGGTCAACTTGTTATCGTTTGAAAGATTGTGTTCGGTTGACTTGAATTGTAGTTTGGTGCGTTTAACGCGAGGGTTGAAGTGATTAATGACCAATTCAGCTCGGGGACACCTGGTTTGATGTACGGGCTGTTGAAAAATCATTTTTATAAGTTATGGGGCTGAATTGGTTGTAGGTTACTCCAACGGGTCGGTACAACGCGCAATTGCGTTTATTGAGTAGTTGGTGCGTTGTACTTGCGAATTACCGACCCATTTGACTCGTGTAGCGTCGTGTGGACTTGTTGCTGTGATTTTATCATGTTGGGTCCACACGGGGCTGAGTTGGATGTTAATGGCCTAAACGACTCTTAAACGCGCGTATTGGTATCACCTAGTGCTTCCGGGGTAATTTGGGAATTCATTATTCCCGGGAGTGTGTAAGGGTCGTTTTGGTGAATGTGAGGCCTCGGGGGCTGTTGTGATTTAGTTTGATGAGGTCGAGGATTTAGGTGACCCGAACCCCGTTAGAACGTCTCGTACGATAAACGAGTCATCTTGATGTCGTTAGTATTGATTGAATGTAAACTGGCCGGTGCTTGAATCTTGGGATTACTTAGGGATTCTCTAGCTCCTGGTGAATCCGTGTCTCGTGTCAAGTGAGTTCATGATGCCTCTTTTAACTCTTTTAAGTTTTGGGCTAGCATGCACACCTAAAGGATTTTTCTTGATGAAACATTTAAACTTTTTTATATGGACTTGCTAGTATATAGTTGGCCTTGGGATGTTATAGTATGTATATATATATATATTATTGTATGGACAATATTTGGCGATGTTGTAGTCGTTATCGACTACGGATGTTACGTATACCTACTTTGTGTTTGCATACGTTGATGAGATGTTACGTGTTTGGGTTGTATGTTTGCTCGACCCTGATGTTATTATTTGGATGTTATATATATATATAGGGATGCACTTATAAGGATATTTATTTATATGTATGTATATACATGTAGATATAAGGATGATTATGTATTGAAGATGATGGCTTAACTGATGTACTCCTTTTATTTTTGAACTCTTGAATGACTATTATGAGTATTATTTATTGATGTTATTATTAAAACATAAACTCACTCAGCTCAAGCTGACTTTGTGTGCATGTTAGTGTGAGTTTCAGGTTAGGAGGAGGATGCCTTATCGCTTGGATGTGCACGAAGCTACTTGGACGGTGAAGGGCATACGTGGATGGAAGATTTTATTATTGAACATTTTATTTTAAAAAGTTTTATAAATCATATTTAAATTTGTTTTGGGCATAATTCCCGGGTTTTTGGGAACTTAATTTATTATTTATGTTTTCCGCTGAATTATACTCTGAATTGGTTATTTTAATGAAATAAATTATTTTCAAGTTTAAATATTTTTATTAGTGTTTTGTATGAATACCAACTGTGAGGTTCCCAAGGTTCGGGGCCTTACATCTATCACGTCCCATGCTCCATCTCGGTTCAAAACAATCTGAGCTTCACCCCTGTTCTCATCATAATACCACCATCAAAAATAAACATGGAAGTCTTGCGCCATAGGGTACATAGGAATCACTTTAAGAGTTTCAGACTGCTTGTATCTCCAAGTCTTCACAAACTCATCTGTTTCAGGATCTTTCTTAACTTTAGATACATGGAGATACGGTGTTTGAGGAGTCCAACTTCTAAATTTGCATTTTGCTTGACATTTAATAAACTCCCAAATCTCCTTCACTGGCCCACGTTTAGGACAATATAATAACTCTTTTTCAACTATGTCAATGACGTCCATCCATGGCAGAGATTTCTGTAGGAACATGAAATGTCTAGTACTTTGTGTCTTGTGTTGGTTAGGTCTTGATAGCATGTGATGTTAGATATTGTGCACTTAAATGTCAAATACACAAGAAACACTTATGCGGCGTATAAGTTACACGGCGCATAAGTTATGCGCCGCATAACATATGCACCGCATAAGTTCTCATGTGTGCCTATAAATAGGATTGTGGATCACATAGTTGATGCTCCGGACCAGTTGGTGGAGTGATCCATATTGTACTTTGGTTTTACACTATCACATATCTTGTAGTGCCGATGCTATCAATGATATAGATGAGAGATTAAAGAGACGTTTTCGAGTTTTTTCACTTCGTTATGATTTCCGCTCATAGCGTCGTAGGGTAGATCTGGTCGTGGATGCTCTTACACGTCACTCTGAAGACTCATCCTGGACTTTTAATTGGTATCAGAGCCTTGTGCCTCTTGATCTACCTAGAAAAGCTCAAAAATGTTCTTTTATACATATTTTTTATCATTCCAGATGATGTAGCCATTAAAATTTCACCAAAACTTCACAGATTGTCCTATTCATGGTGTTGAACAGCATACTCAAGAATCAGATCATTCTATCATCGTTTTCCCAAGAGAGTTTGACAAAAACTTTCACTGTGCAACTTATGTGCCGCATAAGCTATACGGCGCATAACATATGCACCGGATAACATATGCGCCGCATAAGTAACCTTACAACATACAAGGTATAATTTTTCATGTTTAATATTCATGTCGTATACTCTCTATATCACTTATCCGTTGAAAGGTCAAAGTATAAGTATCTACCTACTTATAAGATCAGTTGGTTCATACAAGATTATGCAATGCATACTAGACGTACACGTTGAAATATGAGCATACACGTTATTATCATTTATAAGCTATAATTGCTTATACATTGAGGATTCAAGATCTTTTATTTTGAGAGAAGTCATGGGAGTGGATTTTTGACTTCCATGTAGTTGGATTATTAGATTTGGTGGATCAAATACAAGTTGCTTAAAAGTGTTTATCAAGATGAATTTGGGGATTCATCATGTTTTGATATGGGAAATGGAATGAGATAGTAAATGGTTTGAATATTCTGTAGGACTCATGAAAGTTAGAAGACTTAAAAGTTTCAAGCCGATGGAGAATACTTTGATTGTCAAATTTTTCTAAAAGAAGAATTAAATATAAAATCATCCAAAGAAGATCGGGAAAGCTTAAATGTGAAGAGAAGTATTTTAACTTGATGATTGAGGAGTTTGTGACCTAAATCTAAGCAATATCAAAGGGGGAGCGTGTTGAAGCTTGAAATGTATATTTGCTTTGATGCCACAAGACAAGTACTATCCAAGTGGGAGTTTGTAGGAACATGAAATGTCTAGTACTTTATGTCTTGTGTTGGTTAGGTCTTGATAGCATGTGATGTTAGAGATTGTGCACTTAAATGTCAAATACACAAGAAACACTTATGCAGCGTATAAGTTACACGGCGCATAAGTTATGCGAAGCATAACATATGCGCCGCATAAGTTCTCATGTGTGCCTATAAATAGGGTTGTGGATCACTTATGATAGTTGATGCTCCGGACCAGTAGGTGGAGTGATCCATATTGTAGTTTGGTTTGACACTGTCACATATGTTGTACTACCGATGCTATCAATGATATAGATGAGAGATTAAAGAGACGTTTTCGAGTTTTTTCACTTCGTTTTGATTTCCGCTCATAGCGTCGTAGGGTAGATCTGGTCGTGGATGTTCTTACACGTCACTCTGAAGGCTCATCCTGGACTTTTAATTTCAACTCGCAAAAACTTTCAAAGTATTGTACACCGTACGTTCTCCAAACAGCAATCTTTCTGATTTTCTTCAAGTATGTTAAACTCGCAACCTTCCCCAATTTAACTTCTTTTTCTTTCTTATAGTACTTGACAGGATTCAAGTATATGCGTTTTGGCTCAATTTTCCCCCTTTCAAACCAATCATCCTGCTCTTGACTGTTCACCTCAGCTTCTTTAGTTGATTTGCCTTTGTCAGAGGGTACAGGATTCCCTTGACTCTCAAATTCTTGACTTATCAATTCAATTTCCTCGTCAAACTCTTCATCAAACTCTGGAAATACATGATCATCAGCATTTACATATATCGCTGGCTCCTTGTCTGGTTCCTCTTCTTTAATATATTCATTCACCAGAACATTATCGTCCACTGAACTCAAAACTTTCTCAAAATAAAAAATAAAATCTTCTTCAGTTATATTTAACATTCTTGCCAAGTCAGCCCGAGTAACCTCAATCTCTCTTTCCTCTAACTCCTCTCCAGTAGATGAAAATCTAACATGAGGCTTGAAAGCAATAGGATCAACATCTAATACTTCGAGTTCATCAACATTTCCACCAGCTTGATTAGTTTCTTGAACAGATTCACTACCAACCACTGGCTCAATAATATGTTCAACATTTGCACTTGTTCCTGAACTAATTAATACACCCAAACCACCACCAGTACTAGGAGCATCCTGATCATCATCATCATTATCATCATGAGAAGGAGAATCTCCATAATCTAACAATTCTTCATCATCCTCCTCATCCTCTGGTTCATTAGTTTGTACCGATTCACTTAAAAGATAGTATAATAGAAAATAGTATAACAGTATCTGCTACAACTGGTTCAACCTGCTCAATCACTGTCTCAACCCTCAGTTCAACAACTGGTTCAACAACAATTTGTTCCATCACTGGCTCAACCACTTGTTCTGGTTCATTAACTTGAATAAATCCCAATGATGATCCACCAACTTCTGGAATTTCAATATGTGCAATTGGCTCATCCACCTTTCCTTTACCCTTGGCATCAACACGATCTTGATCATATTACATTTTGAAATCAATTTCTTTTGTAAGCGCTTCGCCACCATATACTTTGGCGAACACTCTGTCCTCAGACTTTCCGATTTCTTCAACAAAATTGATTCCTAATTTGTCTTCCAATATGGTAAAGTATCTCATATGAAGATTTAACAAAACAGCTTGTTGCCTTCTCCTCAATTCACCATCTTCAATGATCTTTCTTTGGTCAGCATTCTCTTTCCTCAGCCTCTCGTTCTCAATCACCAGACTATCAATTCTAATCCCTTGTTCAGTAACAATAGCCTTTAGTAAATCATGATCTTTGAAACTAGGAAAATCTCCAAAACAACTTGCATCTAGTGAAGATAAACTGAAATCTGGAACATTTTCAGTTGCCTAAGGTGAAACATGTGGCACTTGAACTTGTGGAGTTGGTTCCACAACTTGTGTCTTTAAAATATTATCATCTCTGCCCAAATCAACAACCGGATCTTCAACAACAAATGCCTGATTTATTGGAGTTACAGTCACCTCTGGTTCTTCAACCTCATGCTCATCAATAAGTTTCAATTTGAGTGATGCAGCCCGTTTAGACTTCTTTTTGGTACGAACAACCTTTTTCTTCACAGGTTTTTCAACAACATCTTTAGGAAGATAAGTCTCATCTTGCTCATCAGTAGATTTACGTTTCTTGGAACTCTCAGCCCTTTTCTCAAACTTAACCCTTGGATTGGCTAATCTCATTCTCTTGCCTTCAGAATCTGACTCTGTTTCCTCAGGATCCTTCTCAGATGTAGCTGAATAAATTCTTCTTGTGTGACTGCTGTAATAACTTCTTTCTTCATAATCTTCTGATTTTTCTTCTTAGGTGTAACAGATTCACCTTCTGAATCAGACTCAATCTTGATAAAACGTTTGCCCACGGGTTTAAACTCCAAAATTAATCTTTCTTCTTCTGCCCGGTCAGAATCACCACCATCAGTCCTCCACTTATTATCAGATGGAGCCACATAATCAGGATTCTTGAGATGTCCAAATAATCCTCTGAACTTAGGAATATCAACTTCTTTCACATGTTTATACGAAGCTAATTTGGCCAGATTATTAACCGTGACATGATCTAGAAATATCTTTGGCCCTTCCTTCTTGACATTTGGAAATGCTTCCTCACCAAACATCTGTATAAATCTTGGATACTGCAACCATTGATCATCACCGAAAGTCATCTTCATGTTGTCAAGAATCAAGCGAGAGAAATTGTACTTAAGATTCAAGCACAAAGCAGCCATCGTGCTCATCTGGTAATCTAGAATCTCCTTGTAAACTCCTTTCCGATGTCCAAGGCAATGAACCACTATATGATAAAGATACTTGAATGGTCTTGACAATGCGGTCTTCCTTAAAGCTAATCTGTTCAACGAATCCATGTAACCCATCCGGAGCATGCAACCTTTCACCATTCTTTCAACAAGATTAACAGGATTTGTCGATTCATCCCCGAACTCCAAAACCTTCCTAATCAAGGCTTCATTCACCACAATATTATGCCCTTGTACTGTGGCCTGAATATCTGCTCCAAATACCTTGGCATTCTTCCAAAACTCAGTCACAATGTTCTCATATGGATCCAACGAATGTGTAATGGCCTTGTAGATTCTGGATCTTCTCAGAAATTGTATGGTCACTTTAAACTTTGTTGCTTTTGGATCCTCTTCGTTCAAATAAGCACAAATGTTGTGCTTCGGATCGGTAATTTTCCCTTTCTTACCCATCTGCAAGCACAAATAGAAAATAATATTAAAATCATACTTAACATTAACGTATATGTATTATCCAATGTATAAGTCTGGCTCAGCGTATATGTATGTTTAGCGTATAAGTCAGAGTTAACGTATATGTCAGATTAACGTACAAGTCCTGTATAACGTATATGTTCTTTTTAACATATATGAATGACAACGTATAAGTTCTGATCCAGCGTATAGGTCCTGTATGGCGTATATGTCCTAGACAACGTATAAGTTTGTTATTGACTTTGGTGAATGCATAACTTATACTCCGTATATGTATAAACATATACGGCGTATATGTCTGTGTTTTGACCAAAATCAAAATTTTTGATCTGCAAAGCATTATTACAAACACAATCACTCAACAAGACTCGTCAAGCTACATGTAACACATTTACGTTTTCAATTTAGTGGTTTATCAATGTTTAACTAGCAGAAAAACATATTATATCAACGTATATGTCTGACGTTTCAGATCTAAGCAATTATAGCTTGTAACAATCCAATTAAGTGTTATTACAACACTCATAACATTAATCTGAATGTTATATGATTATGTATTAGATCAAAACAGGATTTATTCAAATCTAATCTGTCTTATCCGTGATCCTGTCACTGTTCATCAAAAGATATGAAAACATCATCTCACCTTTCTGATTTGAGTTGGTGTGTAAATCACCAAAACAAATATCTTTAATCAAAATATCACAAACACACTTCTTGAAAGATTTCTAGGACAGAGAGAATTGAAAGTTCAGGCGCATAAGTAATGACTTATGCGCCGTATATCTTCTATATATACTACTCAACATATGCGGCGTATAAGTAATGAAACTTATGAGGCGCATAACTTATGCGCCGTATAAGTTTTAATACTTATACGTTGCATAAGTATGTCCTGAAAGATCTGATTTCATGTCCTATTCATACTACTGTAACGTCCCAAGTGCAAATTAATGTCCTTGTACATTATAAGAATAACTTAAATAAACTCACTTTGAAAAATCACTATTTTAACAAGTCCAAATTAATGACCTTGAGTAAAACAGATAAACGTTTTGATCTTTTGATTTTGATTTGATAAAAGCATAACAAGATTTGTTGTCTAATGAAAAACCAGAGAGATAGTTCACCCGCACATCAAGAGTCAAAAACTAAATCAGAAAGAAAATCTTTTTGGTTTTTCAACAAACGAAACTTGAATATTATCAAACAGAAATAGAAACTAGCAATCAATACAGATTACACATATTTTTTTGAATTTGAGCAGGGAATCATATTGACCAAATTTGTAACGCCCGTTAATTCCGGTTCCAAGAGTTAAAGCTTGTAAAGTATGTTTTATTCTCGGGATTTAACCGACGTTTCTCGGGAGCCTTTACGTCATCTCGGTACGTTAAAATTATGTAACTTTTCATCCAAGTTGCCTTACACTTCATACTGGAGGGACTAAAGTGTAATTTATTTTATATCATAATAAAATATGAAATAATCCTAACCCTAATCATTCTAGCGGCCGATCGGAAGAGAGACCCCCCATGCTCGAAATTCTTCTGTCCAGCCGTGTTTCATCCGTAAAAACTTCAATTCAAGGTCGGTTTTATGATTCCCCATGTCTTTTACACCTTAATTAATCATATTAACGCGCTTATTGGTCGTTAAGGTTGAGTTTTGATGATAACAGTTTGCTGACAGATTCGTATATGCTTATTGTAGAGTCTGTAACGCGATAATAATCCATCGTTTTGGATCGATTCTTCTTTCGATGATGTTGTACATTGAGTCTAGTTTCCAGAAAGGTATATTAAATAATTTTTGGACAAGATTTGAATAGTTTTTATGAATTTATAAGATCGAGTGTCAAAGCTGATGCGGGATGATGGATTCTGGTCAGTTTTCCCGACATCATAACTCTTTTTCAACAAGTCCAAATTGGTTGGTTCCACTTCTGGAACTTAATATTTTAAGTTAAAAATCAAACCCAATTTTGTAAAAATAAAACCATTTTGTTGCGCACTGAAATAGCTGCACGTACCTTTCTGTGTTGGAAGAATTTTTATAATTTTTGTGTCCAATAGAAAAATATAATAAAACTATTTTTATAAACCTAAGACATTTATTAAAGTCTGGTAAAAATTTAATAATTTATTTCAAAGGTTATCCTATGTAATTAAATGCATCTTCGCATGCTAAAATATACACGTTTTACTCGTTAATGATCGATAAGTTCGTTTTAGGCCTAACCGGTGGATGTTCAATTGTGTTCTTGTCGGGGCTGTTTGAAATTGAGTTTTTGCCTAACCGGTGTATGTCCCGTATATCATACTTAAAGATCATGTTCATAGGTGTTCGTTAAGTTGATCAACTAGTTGTAGTTTGATTGTTAGGTTCGGTTGACTAGAATTGTAGTTTGGCTGTTTAAAGCGAGGGTTGAAGTGATAAATGACCAATTCAGCTCGGGGACACTCGGTTTGATGTACGGGCTGTTCAAAATTCATTTTTATAGGTTATGGGGCTGAATTGGTTGTCGGTTACTCCAACGGGTCAGTACAACGCGCAATTTCGTTTATTGAGTAGTTGGTGCGTCGTACTTGCGAGTTACCGACCCATTTGACTCGTGTAGCGTCGTGTGGACTTGTTGGCTGTGATTTTATCATGTTGGGTCCACACAAGGCTGAGTTGAATGTTAATGGCCTAAACGACTCTTAAACGCGCGTATCGGTATCACCTAGTGCTTCCGGGGGTAATTTGGGAATTCTTTATTCGCGGGAGTACCTAAGGGTCGATTTGGTGAATGTGAGAGCTCGGGGGCTGTTGTGAGTAAGTTTGATGAGGTCGAGGGTTTAGGTAACTCGAACCATGTTAGAACGTCTCGTAGGATAAACGTGTCATCTTGATGTCATTAGTATTGATTGAATGTAAACCGACAGTTGTTTGAGTTTTGGGATTTCTTAGGGATTCTCTAGCTCGTGGTGAATCCGCTCTTGTGTCAGGTGAGTTCTTGATGCCCCGTTTAACTCTTTTTAAGTTTTGGGCTAGCATGCACACCTAAGCGATTTTGCTTGATGAAATGTTTTAAACTATTTTGCATAGGCTTGCTAGTATTGATAGGCCTTGGAATGTTATAGAATGTGTGTATATATATATATTATTGTATGGCCAATATTTGGCGAATGTTGTACTCGTTATCGACTACGGAATGTTACGTATGCCTACTTCGTGTTTGCATGCGTTGAATGGAATGTTACGTGTTAGGGTTGTACGTTTTCTCGGCCCTGAATGTTATTATTGAATGTTATATATATATATACATATATATATATATATATATATATATATATATTTATATATATAGGAAGGTACGTATAGAGATGTTCATACGTAAGGATGATGATTCATTAAATGTGATGACCTAACGGATGTATTTCCGTTTACAGTTTTAAAACCGTTGGAATGATTATTACTTATTTAAAACTTGAACTCACTCAGCTGAAGCTGACTTTGTGTGCATGTTAGTGTGAGTTTCAGGTTAGGAAAAGGATGCCTTATCTCGCTTGGGCGTGCACGAAGCTACTTGGACGGTGAAAGGCATACGGGATTTGAAGACTTTATTATTAAACATTTCCTTTTAAAAAATTTTATTAAAGATAATTAAGTTGGTTTTGGGCAAAATTCCCGGGTTTTGGGAACTTATTTTATTATTTACGTTTTTCGCTGAATTTTACTCTGAAATTGGTTGCTTAATGGAACGATTGATTTGTTTTTTGTTTGAATATTTTATAAGTGTTTTGTATGATTATCAACTGTGGGGTTCCCGGGGTTCGGGGCCTTACAAAATTTCCCTTCCATCACAGTCATTGGTATTGTTGTCCACCTAAACCTTCCAAACAAATGATTCAGAAATTTCTATGATACATTTAATTTGGTTCAATTAAGCACGAATCTTATGTGGATCCCACCCATCAGACATAATTTGTATATCTTTATATAGTGAGTTTTTCACATATATACTTTTTCAATTTTTACTCAAAATCGATTAGCTGTGACTCATGCAAAAATAATAAAACAAAACAACTCAGAACGTTAAAATTTTTCCTTAAGATCGGTATTACTACACACAGATAAGGTTCCATTTTAACAAAAATAAAAAGATAAAAAAGGTTGAAATTGTATAAGGCTTTAATAATCAGGTCGGATAATACCATGTTATCGCACTGAGAAAGTCCAAAGCTTTATACGAAACACCAAGAAAATAAATCAGAATATCCAAATCTTAACTCTCAAGTTGGACAATCTTATCACGCATGAGAGGATCCAAGATTTGAATAAAAATAAAGAAAAAATCAAATTGAATTTCTTTGGAAAATAAAAAGAAAATAAGCTGAATTTCTTTGCAAAATGAAAGCATGCACAAACAGCAATCTTTAAACTTTTCTTTGCTTAAAACAGATATTAATCAAGCATCAAGATGTTTTCCACTAGATTCGGCTGTATTTAGGCTTATATCACATAATTTTCCTTACTTGTTTATTTTAAAGGCCTACCAAAGCACTAATACAGTTAAGCACACACCCTTTTATGCCTACTTTTTACTGGATATGGGACCAGATGATCAATGTATTATCATCTTTCCTTTTTG
Organism: Bidens hawaiensis; assembly: GCF_021521415.1. Classification (NCBI taxonomy): domain Eukaryota; kingdom Viridiplantae; phylum Streptophyta; class Magnoliopsida; order Asterales; family Asteraceae; genus Bidens; species Bidens hawaiensis. The sequence goes on along the minus strand of NW_027491117.1, from coordinate 1,976,146 downwards.
CTTCAAAAACTCATTTTCTGAGGAGCAACATTTTTTAATGTTTTTGATATTTTTGAATTTTATATTGTTTTTGGCTTTTTAAAATTTTTCAATGTTTTTGGTTTTTATTGAAATTTTCTCCCCCTAAAATCAAAAATTATATGAAAAATTATTTACAAAAGAAGAAATTAGACTCTGATGTTTGGGATCACTAGGTATCCAACACACCTGATATCTCAGTAACCCTCTTATCAACACCGCCCAAAACTTTTAAACCATTAAGTTTTAATAAGAATTGAAATCGTGACTTATCAAAAGCTTTAGTGAAAAGATCTGCCTTTTGTTCATCGGTGTGAATTTTGTCTATGGTAATCAACTTCTTTTCATAGGAATCACGAATGAAGTGATACCGTATTTCAATATGCTTAGTTTTAGAGTGATTTACCGAATCCTTAGTTATGGAAATAGCTGCGTTATTATCTACGAAGACAGGGGTAGTGAGAAAATTCAAACCGTAGTCCCGCTCTGATACCGCTTAAAGGATGATGCTATGCTGATGTAGACAACAATTAGGATCTCTAGATGTTACAGCATGTATCTCAAAGTGCGAAATCCATTGAGATTGAACACAACAAGTAAACGTTAAGCATATATTTCATTGATAACTTCAAAGAGTACAAGATATGACACTTAGGCAACTTTCTCTCTCCACTCTCTCACTCTAACATTCACCAACAGTCAACATAATAACGCATAAGTCCCCTATTTATAGGAAACAACATGTAAGACTCCAAGGACCATATAACTTATACGGAGCATATGTTATGCGCCGCATAACATATGCAGTACTTGTTAACTTATGCGCTAATCACAATACAAAACATACATTTGACAATTCTAGCCCTATACAATCATAACTAATACAACCAAGACCCTAGCAATAGATAATATGCTCTAATAGAACAGATTGCCTTGCTTCTTGGGTTAAACGAGGACGAGGTAGAGGAATTGAGGAGAAAGAAGGATGTAGAGATGGAAGATACGGATAGTGTATGTGCTGATACAAATATTCCAACTAGGAATACGTCATTTGATTATGAAGATATTGAGGTTGAAGACGTAACGGCTGAGGAATATCCTGACATGTATGCTCGTACAAATTCTGACGAGGGAATTCCTTTCTTCGCTACTGAACATTATCAAGCAGCCGAAGAGCGTCTAACAAGAGAAAGATAAAGGTAAAGAAAGGGAGAAAGTAAAAGAGACCGTGACACCACATTCGTCGGATGGTATGTTCAAACACAACATGCAGAAGATGAACAAGATGATCGAGATCTTGCGTTACAACAAACGTGAGTATTACAAGCAGACGAAGGCTCGAGCATCGGCATAATAAATGAAGAAGTTCATGAGTGTGAAGACCGTGAAGGGTAAGATTATTTCTTTGATGTACGACTAGGAGCTTAAGGTATGTATTATTTAGTGGGAACACGGGATATAGTACTTTAAACGTATCACCGAGTTTTATCTATGCCGAGGTGGGACGTACAGACACTTTCTAACGGACCATTCATTAATCATGGCAACAATCAGTGGGCCAAATGGTTCTATCAACATCTGTTACATGAAGTAAGATTTGGTTTTAAGTATTTTAAAACTCAAGTGTCAAATCGCAAGTACATTGACGAGATCAATCAACACACTGGTTGGAGGAAACTGGTTTTAAATGTCAAATCACCTCGTACTTTAAAAATTGCTCATGTTAAACATTTCCCCAAAGTTTTTTCAAGTAATTTAATAGGTGGTACTATGACAATAAGACTAGTGAGGGTGCTATTGTATTGGGGGCGGGCTTGAAGACGGAGTTTATCCAAGTGATTGACCCAATGTGGCTGGTAAACCTTTCTGAATCAGATAATGGCGTTCTATACAAGAATTGGATCAGATGGGCGGACGTTAGAGATAACGAACAAGCTATGCAATTTAGCACGTCGTACAAGTTTGTTACGCGTTCAGGATTCATAGTTGTGTTGAATGGAAGACCAGCATATTCAAGCAGTAAAGTATTTTGAAGAACAAAGAGCTCGAGACGAGAGGGAGTTTTTTAGTACTTGATTTTTCGTCTCAGTCTTTATATCATGTATTTTTATTAGAATATAATGTTTAGGAGCATTTTGGTAATTGAACGTCGTGAATGTGACTCATTCGTTAACATGTAAGTCACATTCGTTATTCGGTTATAACGAATGTGACCATTCGCTTAATGTAGCCCTCATTCATTACTCACTTATAACAAATGAGATGACGAATGGAGTCTTTCTTTAGTTAATAATGTATTAGTAAGAAATGAGTATTCATTCGTTAGGCATGTCTAACGAATGAACCTCATCTCCTATTAAACCCCTGTAATGTATTATTTATCTAATAGAAGTGACTGATTATTGAAACCAGCCTGTTACTCTGGCAAAATACTCTCAGATCTAAAGTAATCACTTGTTCGAATCACTTAGTTATATCACCGAACTAGATCCTCTGTTAATCGTATTGATCTCATGAACATCAAGGTCTAACAATTTCACCAACTTCATGAATAATTTTGGCACTTCTCATCCTAGTATTTAGTGACTCAAAATGATTGATGATTGACTCAATTCTTTCTCCTCATATATGACTAAAAATATTAAACTCACCATTCAACGTTTCCTTTCAACTTTCCCTCATGTTAAGATTGCCCTCACATTTTTCAACCAAGGCATCCTGATGTAGATGTCGTGCTCTAATCAAAAAAGTATTTAGAAAGCTTAAATACCTAATTATACTAAGATGGACAAAAGATTTCAAACAGATTAAATATTGATTTGGTTGTAAAACAATTAGAGAAAACAGTGACACCTATATAACGCTAAATACACATGTTATCCCTTGTATAGTTTGTAGCATTTTTTATTGTTTTCCGTTTGTTTACGTTTAGAATTTGTATATTACTAACTTAATAATGTTTTGTAGGTCTCCGGTTTGAAACAAGGTTAAAAAGAGCAAGATCGGGGCTAAAACGAGCTTAAACGAAGAACCAAGACGAAACTGGAAGGAACTGGACCTAACCAGCAATCGAGCCGGAGGGGAAAAACCATGCCACCACACACAGCCAACCAAGGGGTAGGCCTCACGAAGCGGCAATTTTCTTGTTTTTTGTATGTCGCCACATGCGTCCAACTTGTTTTTGCTCTCCACGCTACGTGGAAAGCTCGTTTTTCCAGAAAGTTTCAGCGTTTGGAGGGGCTGGGAGGTTTAAAACAACTATATAATGATCATTACCTTAACCCCTAGACAAACTATCAAGCCTTGGAGCTTAGAATTGCATATTTTGAAGATCTTGAAGGCCTGGAATCACCCGGTGACAAACTATTCAAGCGGAATCAAAGGCCATTGGTTTTATCACCGTTAATCCTTCGTTTTCTGATTTATTATTCACCATGACACCTACTATTATTATTTTATTTGATTCAGTAATTCTATGCTAAACGATTAAGACTGCCTAGGCTTTATGATGAATCATCGTTGATGTTTGATTTTGATTGGAATTTGCTTTTGATTATGGGTTTTATGAATCAGTAAGCAGTTTGATATTATTTATTCGATACATATGTGTGCTTGGTTTTGTTTGACGTGTTTTATTGTTTCACGGTTTCCTTAGTGATTGTTTCATATGATAGGATTCTATTAGGTCATCTACTGTGTGTTTTTGGTTAGTTTATGGTTGATTTGCAATAAGATCATATAAACAGTAATATTAATCAAATAAATAAAAGTGGGTTGCTAATCTAAATAGTTGTAAGGTGATAAATTATTTTATAGATCTTTGTTGATTAAGTAGCCAGATTTAGTTCTTCGTAAGGAATCTGTCTAGGTTTGATGTATCAGCTTTGTCTATTGAGTCGAATAAATTTATTAAATTACCTTTGCTCTCCACGCTGTAAGTTAGGATTTCATTTAAATGTCTTGTTCATAATCAATTAGATAACCATAAGTGAGTCTAATATTAAAATTGGTGTTTTTATGAATTTAATATAAATCCATAGGTATCTTCTTGAGAAGGGTCAGTGGCCTGTTAGGTTTTCTTAAATTGATTACTTTAGGATCCCAGTTCCATAACAAGCATTTTCCGATTAATTAATAACTGAAACTTTGGGGCTTCTAGCCTAGATGGTTGTTTGTCATCATCTAAATTAAGTCCAAGTTCTAAGTAGAGTCATCTTTAGTTTTATTAATTAGTTTTAATATTATTTTAATCTTAGTTTTTTTAAAACGCCCCCCCAAAATAATAATAAATAAATAGTCGTGTCTACAGTTGAGTCTAGTTAGCTAGTTAACGTAATTTAAAGAGTCCTATGGGTTATATATCCGGACTTACTAAACAGTACTAGAGTCGACCGGTACACTTGCCGGTTAGTAGTTTTAGTTAAGTTTAAGAGTCTAGAATTATTACTTAGTGTCTAGATTAGAGTTTGTTAATAAATAAATAACTAATTTTAGCACATCAGACACACTTTAGGTTCAGGTAACGCAATGAACTGGCTAATTATACTTATACCAATTGGGGAATCACATAGACATAATTCGTTTATTAGAAATAGGAAAATAATTACTACACATATTAGTTTGGTTATGATAATTCACAGAAGCTAATCCGATGAATTGACACAACTAAATGTGGTCTACCTAATTACCAGTTTGTTAGTATAAAGCCTAGCAACTATCAATGATTAATGGAAAATGGTTCAATGACAATAAGAACTTAATCAAACTGTTGATGAACATAAACCAAATAATTAATGACAAACGTAAATCCCAGATCACAACTGTTTAACCAATTTAAACAAACATATAGATTCAATAAACCAAAATATTAATAAAAACTGAATCCCTAAACCCTAAATCCCAATATTGGTAACAATCACAAAATATTTGGTTCATATGCAAACCCTACACCTGAAGTGGTCACGAGTGGTTTAGCCTTGCCTCTACATCATGATTGGCTCGATTATGGGTTGGAAGGATGAAACCATGGAAGAATTGATGATTGGAAGGTGTAAAGATGGTGGAGAATCGCTTCCCAATACCCTAAATCGGCTTGAAGAAGTCAAGTTTTTGTAACCTTATGTTTATATATGGGTTCAAAAGCCTAAATTTTGTGTCTTTTTATGAACCTGGCCGCACATTGTGCTCATCAGACCGCAAGTTGCGGCCTTTATCCCAAAACTGTCTAATCTAGGCTGGTACTTGTGGCCCTACTCATCAGACAGGACCATGAATTGTGACCATGATGGCGCAACTTGCGGCCTGCCTGATCTTCTTCGTTTTTTCTCCATATCTGGACTTTCGGCCTCGTTTATCTTGGTTTTAACTTTTGAGTATCATCATAATGGCTTCCCTTAAGCTCCGTTTAGCTCCATTAAGCACCGAACACCTACATGCATAAAACCAATCAAAGTAATCATGTTAGATAGATATAAGCAACTAAAACACACAATATTATCACTATAAACACATTATTTTAGCCACTCATCACATCCCCACGCTTATCCTTTTTCGTCCCGAAAAAGAATTAAAATGGAATCATAATCAGAATTTGTCTCCACAAAACATTTAAATTATTTTGTTTAATGACAGATTAACACAAAAAAACGTGATTGCCGGTATTTTTGTCCAATTAAACCCATGCCCTAATACTTACCGAGACAAATAAGGTGTGACAAATATAATAGTTTATATGATTTAGTGGGACCCACACTACCAAGCTCTAAAGTCACCTTACCATGCTTCATTATGGTTTTACCGAACCAGGCCACCCTAACTTCACTTAAACCTTAAACTAAGTTGATCAAAACTTTGCACACATTATGTACACTTATTAAGCCCCTATGTAATAGCTAAGCAATCAATGATATTGTTGTCCACCTAAGATGCAGTTAAGGTACCAAAATAGCCATTAGTTACAGTTAAGGTACAATTGATTAGCTACCTAGCAAGTGGTCCCCACTACATGGCATACCGCCATACCCCATTATCAAGCAACACCCCGAAGCGTGCAAGCGACACCAACATATGACTAACAACAGGAGTGATCTAATCATTGTTTAAGTGTACGGTGAAGTACCTAATGATAATTTATGACCTTTATCACTATTTTGAATAAGTGATTTGCGTTTGCTTTGCATTTTTATTTGGTGGTAATAACTGCAGGTTTAGCTTTTTAGCTCATTTTAATATTTGTAAAACCACTTAGGTAATACAAATACACAGATGAGAAACCGCATAAAGATCCAAAATTTCAGCACCCTACAGCATCGTATCAATATAGGATTTAAGGTCATAAAACCATACGTGGTGAAGTGTTAACCACTTAAACTAGAAGTATATTCATTTTAGTTTATATCACAAGCCATGTAGCATACTCTAAAGTTAAGCCTATCCAAGCATCGTATTAATAGTCTATTAATATTCTAAAAAATTTAACTTTTAGTGATCAAACTAACAAAAGGCTTGAGTATGACCCGACCTTTCATCCCAGTCCTTACACGGGCTTAGCTAAGCAAATAAAACTCTAATATGTTTCCCACTAGAATCAAGCATTTAAAAGTTTGATTAAGTCAACAACCAAACGTCCTTTCATTCTTAAGAGCTTAGCCTACCGACACATCCCAAATTTAGTGTGTTTCTGTCTTTGATTATCTTATATATATTATTAGTTTTTGAAAAAAAAATTTCGATTTTTCTATCACTTTCAATTATTTTTGCAAAATTTTCAATTTAGGAGATATTTTAACATTTTTCACTTTTCTCTATCTCAAAATTTTCTTTCCCCCCGCATACCTACACTTAAACTCTACATTGTCCACAATGTATATTTTTGTTTAAAAACCGAGTGTGGTACACAGGTGCTTCATATTGTTTCACCCAACATAGTACCAACAGATAACATCAACCCAAAACAACTATAACTCAACTAAACCATTCAAACCACAAGGCATAGCAAAATAAATAATGTTTTAACAATCAAAGCATAGGAAAGAAGCACATGGACCTAACTTGATGTTCTGCATGCCAAATGGATTTTACCGATAAAAATTGTTGTGACCTTGGCCTACATTCTTGGAATCCTTATATAGCGGTATGTGTTTCAACTGGCTAGAATGGAATGACATGCACCTTCCCAAACTTATGATCTACTATGGCTGCAAAACACAACCAAAAAGTAACACGCAAAAAACAAAACGAAATAAAAGGTCGGCTTGCCTCCCGGTCAGCGCTAAGTTTTTGTTAAGATCTTTAGCCGGACTGTTACCTTATTTTGCAGTTATGGTGGTCAAATGGAATATTTCCCTACCGAATTTCCCAAATAAGCTCGATAATTAACATGCCATATCTCGATTTGCTCTTTCATGTCCAATGTATAAGATAAACTCATCAAGACCAGTGTAAATGAATGTTTACCTTGGAGTTTCCAACATAAGCCTAGTAGTTAATATGTCAAGCACACCCACTCTTTGTTGTGATTGAAACATTAGGATTCGATCGTGGTCGAACTGAACATTTTCCCATCGAGTTTCCCGTGTATGCACGATAGTTGAGGTATTGTGTCCAAACCTTCTTCCTTGTCGTTGACGCTTCACTAGAACCAATATGGGCCCACCTATTACTATTTTTCCCATTATCCTTCACCTCCACCTTCCTTTTCTTAGAGTTCAATCATCATCCCTAACATTGTCTATATGAATATTGTGTAATGGAAGATGATCGGATAACTTGGAATTATCTCAATCTCTAATTCTTCAACGTTGATTAGGGCTAGGCGTTTGACCTCTATGCTCCGAAAAGAGTGGACCCATTCCTTCAACATCATTATCAGCAACCGATGCAATGGTTAGCACTTCATCAACTAACAAATTTGGTATGGTATCATTCTCCACAACCAGCTCCTCAACTTCTTTCTCTGAAAGATCAAGAGCCTTTTCTTCCATGTCATCTTTATCATCGGCCGCCATTTCACAAGCTTGTTTAATTTGGGTCAAATCGTCAATTAGTTGGCTCATGAATTTATCTTAAGCAACATTAGCTTTTTCGTGAACTTCCATCCTCCGACTGAGGTCCTTTAGTAGTATTAACACCTCGGAATCTTAAGAGTAACTTTGACTTTGTTGGTAATTATTTTGATAACTTTTGTTATCATTCTGATAGTACCTGCCTTGATTATAATATTGGGGTGCTTCCTCATATATATGTTGAAGGAATTCATCAGAATAATAGTCGACCTATTCCTCTAGATAACTTACAAATGTTGGTGTCTCGGGCCCGTCACTATCATACTCCGGATCATCCTCAAACTGTTAACCCTTAATTCCCTTCTCCGAATCACCCTGTAACTGACTCATAATAGCATTGATAAATAGGTGGAGGTGGTGAATAATTATAGTACTTCATGTTGCAACCCTGCTTCTGGTTAAAGTTCCTTCAGTTCTAATTATCTGGCTCGTAGCAGTGTTGAAGATCTTGCAAATGTGGATCATGATATGAATATTTAGAGTACGAGTCGTCGTCCTCCACGGCCTTATATCCTTCAGCTGTATCGTAGACCCAACTCCACATTATCCTGAGTTACCTGCACACATATGACACACAAATACCAAGCGTAAAACTAACAAAAATAAAACTGAAATAAAGAAAGTAAACAAAGACACTAAACTAGCACTTTGCCAGTTTGTAGATGTCGTGCACTAATCAAAAACAAGTATTTAGAAAACTTAAATACCTATAATTAGTATAGGTAAGTAAGGTCGTCTTCACAGGGGATTAGTAGAAAGTGTAGTAACTCATGTTTTACTTAAAATAATTATACTAAGATAGACAAACAATGTCAAACGGATTAATTTGATTTGTTCTTAAAACAATTAGAGAAAATAGTGACATACTTCAGGTTCAGGTAATGCAATGAACTGGCTAATTAAACTTAGACCAATTAGGAAATCACATAGACATAGTTTGTTTATTAGAATAGAAAAATAATTACTAGGTGTTTTGGTGAAAAATTAACAAGTGTAATTTCGTAATCAAATTAGTGAGTGAGTCATGGTGCTTGGTTGAAATGAATGCAAAAATACCATAACATAAGGATTTTTTGCGAGGAAAAAACCCGTTATCCTTAGGATAACAAGAAAAAAACCCCGGGCGGTGAAAACTATCACCACCAGTTTATTAATAATCGAATAAGGTTACAAGTGGTGTAGCTTTTCTCTTTGGATCGTGTTACAGAGTAATTCTATAGCTAGAGTGTGAGAGTTGTGTGTTAAATGATCCAAGTGAGCTCTATTTATACACAAATTCAGCTAACAATAATGCCTGAAAATCAGGAAATGGAAAACTAAATCAAATATTAGCCGTTTTCCCCTATTTAGCACGTTCTTTGAAGTTGTTGGCGAGTGGCCCGATTCTTCAGGAGGTCATGGAGACGTTATAGGACCTGGTAAACAAAAAATAAAATCCATTGAACCGTTAGTTACATAATCTATTAAGGACACCTGTTTCTTCGAAGGATTATGTATCCTTGAGTTATCCTAAATATCTCACTTGCTGAGGATACTGAAAATCCGAGCCCTAACAATTGTCCCCAAAATTAACGGCTGTTAAAGTGGGATACAGCTGTTAATTTTTTTTTGAATTTTGAATTTCGACGCTTGGGTAGATCATGTGCACGTGTTAATCATCCGCGACCGTGTTAGACCCTTGAATATTTATATATTTATCCATGACAAATAATTCATCGATCCATCCGATCAGTTTCACAGGTAATCTTCTTGATTTCTTTAACTTTCATTTTCTATAGTCATGAGTCGAAAGTTTCATGCATCAGGCATTGAGGATTTTATCTCACAAAATCTTCTTGCAAGCCCCGTAAACGAAATATGCACCTTTAACAATACCGCTATCATGAACCTGCAATCAAAAGGGTGTTTTCCTACGGGAACAGTCTTCAGACCTTTCGATCCTTCAGTTTTATCAGATCTTGTTTCCAAGACTTGGATCTGCTTCCCATACTTGCTCTTCAAAATCGGCTTTTCTTACCCATTCCCGGCCTTTACCATCGAGTTTTTCAATAAGACTGGTCTTACTTTCATTCAAACCATGCCCATGGTTTGGAGAACCCTATTCGTGCTGGAGAGATTGATTAATGGCCATGCCTTAAATTTCACCATATCTAAGCTTGCCTTTGTCTATGATCTCCGTAGCCACAGTTCCTCGCTATACCTCCTCAAGACCAAGTCTGACCGAACCCCACTTGTTTTGAGAAACACCCAAAACAACGATCAATGGAAGAAACAATTCTTTTTCGTTAGGAGGGATTCCCTTCCTTCTTCTAAAAATCTTCCATATCTTTGGGTTACCAAAAGTAGGAAATGTTATCCCAAGGTAGTATCCTTGTGCATGTTGAACTAATGCATCTTATCTCTTTTTCTTGCAACTTTAAACTCTTCGAATGATTTATATAAATGTCAATTATTAAAACTTAAACTCACTTAGCTCAAGCTGATTTTGTGTGTATGTTAGTGTGAGTTTCATGTTAAGAGGAGGATGCTTACCGCTTGGACGTGCTCGAGACTACTTGGACGGTTGAAGGCATATCTAGTCGGGGAGTTCAATAATGAACACTGTTTCCTTTCAATTATTACTAGGTATATTTAAACTTGGTTTGGGCCTAATTCCCGGCTTGGGGAATTGGTTTAAGTACTTATGATTTTCCGCTAATTTTATACTCTGAACTGGTTTTCAAGTAAAATGTATTGCTTTGGGTTAAACATTTGTTAAGTTTTGGGAATCTTGATACTTATTATTCCGCTGTTATTTACTCTGAACTTGTTTTAAACAAAACGAATTTTCTTGGTTTTAAATTTTTATGAATTTTGGATATGATTACCAACTGTAGGATTTACCGTTACCTTCCATGTTCTAAATACTACTTGTGTCTGACTATGTTAAGGTTCCGTCTTTGTAGGGATAGGGTATGGCTAACTCTCGTGTCGTTAGCGTTAAAGTTCAAAGTTCATCTCATTCCTTAAATTCTCCTATTCATTTCCCATCCTCTCGAACGCTTTACGCGTAATTGTTTAGCTGAGGCGTAGCATGCTGTCACTCTGGGTTCCTTTGTACTTGACCGCATAAATACTCGTTCCTTCAAGAATGCATGTGTAACTGTTTAGCTAAGTAGGAGTGTATGTTATCCGAGATACCTCTTTACTTAATGAATTGCAGGCTTCAGTCTAATTTGATTCGGGTGCCAGTAGAAGTTTTGTGTCTACCGCTTTCTGTTCCACGTTGAATAAATTACCTAAGCGTGTAGTCGATGTGTTTGAGATTGAGGTCGCCGTAGGGAAGTCCGTTTCCATGTCTAGGGCTATTCAAGTTTGTTTCATCGAGTTGTCGGGATATAGATTTCCGGTGTAGCTGTATTTGATGTTGCTGGGTTGTTTCGATGTGGTTCTTGGGACGGATTGGCTTGCTAGTGTCGATGCTCAAATTATTTGTGGTCAGAAACTTGTGCGTCTAAGGGCCCCGGATGGGACCCAAATTGCGGTCTTCGGTGATTGGAATAGTGCGTTACCACGTATCATATCCATGCTTAAGGCGGAAAAACTGATGCAGCGAGGGTTCGGGGCGTATCTGGCGTATGCTATAAACGTGAAAACCGAGGTGGCTACCGTCGGTGGTGTTCCTATTGTTCGGGATTTCCAGATGGTTTGTCAGATGTGCCGCCGGATCGCGAGGTCGAGTTCCAGATAGACCTTGTGCCAGGTGCAAAAACCCGTTACTCGAGCTCCTTATCGTCTAGTACCAAACGAAGTGAAAGAATTTATGGCTCAACTGGGAGACTTTCTTGACAAGGACTTCATTTGACCGAGCATCTCACCCTGGGGTGCCGCAGTCTTATACGTCAAGAAGGACGGGAGCATGCGGATGTGCATCGACTACAGTGAATTGAATAAACTCATCGTGAAAAATCGGTACCCTCTACCAAGGATCAACGACTTATTTGATCATCTCCAAGGAGCTAGTTGGTTCTCGAAGATCGACCTTAGGTCCGGGTATCATCAGTTGAAAATTCATGAGGAAGAAATCCCTAAGACTGACATCCGCACTCGTTACGGACATTATGAATTTCTCGTGATGTCTTTCAGCTTGACCAACGCACCGGCTGCGTTCATGGATCTTATGAGCCGGGTGTGTAGGCCGATGCTCGATCATTCGGTTATCGTGTTCATTGATGACATTCTCATTTAATCCAGGTGTGAGGCCAATCACGCTTGTCATCTCACGGAAGTTTTGGAGGCATTGCGAAAGAATAAGTTGTACGCGAAATTTTCTAAGTGCTCTTTCTGGTCACGCAAGGTTCAGTTCAGTTCTTAGGTCATGTTATTAACCCGAGTGGTATTTTGGTCGACCCTGCAAAAGTGGAAGCCGTGAACAATTGGGAATCCCCTAAGTCTCTGTCTGAAATTCGTATTTCTGGGCTCGGCGAGGTATTATCGCCACTTCATTCCCGACTTTTCGAAAATCGCTTCATCATTGACCAAGTTGACTAAGAAGAGCGTTAAGTTGTTTGGGGTACTGAGCAAGAGGAGGCTTTCCCCGATGGAACTGACGATCTGGTTGTCTATTCTGATGCCTCTTACCAGGGGCTTGGGTGTGTTCTGATGCAGCGGGGCCGAGTCATAGCTTATGCCTCGCGGCAGTTAAAGCCTCACGAGGCGAATTATCCTACTCACGGTCTGGAGCTGGCGGCGGTTGTGATTGCGCTTAAGTTGTGGAGACATTATTTGTACGGTGTCCCATGTGTTATCTATACCGATCATAAGAGCTTAAAGTATTTCTTTGAGCAAAAGAAACTGAATATGCGTCAGCGTCGGTGGCTGGAAATGATTAAGAATTATAATTTGGAGATTATGTACCATCCCGGTAAGGCTAACATGGTAGCCGACGTGTTGAGCTAGAAGGAGAGACCGAAACCTATTCGTGTGAAATCTTATCAGCTTATTCTCAAGCCCGATGTTTAAAAGCAGATAGCCAACGTTCAGAATGAGACTATATAGGTGGAATGGATTATGTAAGAGCGTATTTGGGGTCAGGAAAAATTGTTGGAAGACGTCGGTAATAGGGTGAAGTATAAGGATGGTCGTTTATGGGTACCCAGGTATGGGGGATTCGGGAGTAAGATATTGGATGAAGCACACAAGTCGCACTATTCTATTCATCTGAGCGCGACCAAAATGTACCAAGACCAAAAGAAGAATTATTGGTGGCCTGGGATGAAGTATGAAGTGGCTCAGTATGTGAGTAAATGTTTGACGTGTCCACAAGTCAAGGCTGAGAACCAGAAGCCTTTCGGGAAACCCCAACCTCTGGAAATACCTTAGTGGAAGTGGGAACATCTTATGATGGATTTTGTGACTAAACTGCCTCGTACTACTAGGGGTAATTACGACACTATTTGGGTAATCGTGGATAGGTTAACTAAGAGCGCTCATTTCTTGCCGATTAGAGAAACTTATAATTCCGACAGTTGGCCGACGTATTTATTCGTGAGATCGTTTCTAGGCACGAGGTGCCTGTATCTATTGTTTCGGATAGGGATACGCGTTTTACCTCCAGGTTTTGAAAGAAGTTTCATGAGGAGATCGGTACCAAACTCCTCATTAGTACCGCCTATCACCCGTAGACGGATGGTCAATCCGAGAGGACAATTCACACTCTCAAGGATATGTTGCAAACTTGCGAAATTGATTTTGGTGGTAGTTGGGATCATCACTTACCGTTAGTCGAGTTTTCTTATAATAACAGTTACCACGCCACGATTGGGATGCCACCGTTCGAGATGTTGTATGGTCGGAGGTGTAGGACTCCAGTCTATTGGGGCTCCATTGGTCAGAAACAGTTGGGTAGTTTAGAGGTGGTCGAGGCTACGACGGAGATGCTTGATAAGATTAAGGCCTTCTTAAAGGCCGCTCAGAATCGTCAAAAGTCCTATGCGGATAAACGGCGAAGACCTATTGTGTTTGAGGCTGGTGATCAGGTTATGTTAAAAGTTTCTCCCTGGAAGGGTCTTATTCGTTTCGTAAGAGGGGGAAGCTTAGTCCGTGGTTCATTAGTCCATTCTGTATCTTGTCACGGGTTGGTGAGGTAGCGTATAGACTGGATTTGCCCAATGAGCTTGCTGGGATTCATCCTACTTTCCACGTGTCTCATTTGAGGAAATGTTTAGCAGACGAGGAGGCCCATGTGCCTTTGGGTGATATAGAGCTTGACAGCAAGTTGAATTACATTGAGGAACCTATCATGATTCTTGACCTTCAGGAAATGCGTTTGAGAAATAAGGTGGTCAGGCAAGTGAAGGTGCTGTGGAGGCACCGTAAGGGTTCCGAGGCCACATGGGAATCCAAGGACGAAATGATGAAACTCTACCCGCAGTTGTTCCTGTCGCATCAGGATTCGGGGACGAACGCCATTGTAAGGGGGATGGACTTGTAACGCCCGTTAATTTTCTGTTCAAAGATTTAAAGCTTGTCAAGTATGTATATTTCTCAGGAATATCCGGCATTCCTCGATGACCTTATCATCTTTCCGGTACGTTAAATTATTTAAAGTTTTCATTCAAGTTGCTATATCCCTCAATTGGAGGGGCCAGAGTGTAACATCTTACTTTATATCATAAAAACCCTAGCCCTCCCTTCTTCCCTATCCCGATCGGAACTGCAGCAGCCCCTAAGCCCCCCCCCCCTTTTTTTCTTTTTTTGCAGCCAAGTGAAGGTGTAAAACTCCAATTAAAGGTTATCCCTACATCCCTACAAGTCTTTTACACCTTAATTGGCCATTATATCTCGCGTTTTGATCGTTAAATCGCTTGTTTTAGGCTTACCGGGTGGCTGTCCAATTGATCAATTTCGGGACTGTTATGGTTGAGGTTTTTGCACCAAAATCTTCCTAGGTATATTCAATATAACATACTTTAAAATCATGTGCATTGGTGTTCGTTTGATTGGTCAACTAGTTGTAGTTTGAAAGCTAGTATTCGATTGTCTAGAATAGTGAATTGTTGCGTTTAACGTGAGGATTGAAGTAATTAACAACCAATTTCAGTCCAGGTAGGTTTTATTTGATGTACAGACTGTTGGAAAATGATTTTTATAAGTATTGGGGCTGAATTGGTTGTCGGTTACTCAAACAGGTTGGTACAACGCAAATTCGCGTTTATTGGTGAGTTGGTGGGTTGTGCTTACGAGTTAGCGACCCATCCAACTCGTGTAGTGTCATGTGGGCGAGTAGGCTGTGATTTTATCAAATTTGGTCCACGCGGGGCTGAGTTGGATGATAAGTGCCTAAACAACTCTTAAACGCGCATATTCGTCTCACCTAGCACTTTTAGGGGTAATTTGGGAATTCTTTGTTCTCGGGATTCCCTAAGGGTGGTTTTGATGAATATAAGGCCCCGAGGGGCTGTTATAATTCAACTTGATGAGGTCGAGACTTTAGGTAACTCGAACCATGTTAGAACGTCTCGTAGGATAAACGAGTCCTTTCGGTATCGTTAGTAATGATCATATGTAAACCGACAGGCGTTTGAGTTGTGGGGATACTTAGGGGTTCTCTAGCTCGTGGTGATTTCGTTCCTTATGACAGGTGAGTTCATGATACCCCTTTTCACTCTGTTCAAATTTTGGGCTAGCATATACATCGATCTGATTTTGCTTGATGAACCGTTTAAATGATTTTTCATGGGCTTACTTGTATAGAATATGCCTTGGGATGATATTTATGTATGTTTGTACGTATGTTTATACATGAGTTATTTTATGGCCAATAATTGGCGATGTTAATTAGTCGTTATCGACTAAGGATGTTTACTTATGCCTACTTTGTGTTTGCATACGTTAGATGGAATGTTACGTGTTTAGGTTGTACGTGTGCTCGACCCTGATGTTATTACTTGGATGGAATGTTACGTGTTTGGGTTGTACGTGTGCTCGACCCTGATGTTATTACTTGGATGTTATGTATAGGGATATAATTATATAGATATAAGTATGACGACTTATCGTTTATTACGGCCTAACTGTTCATATCCCATTTTATATTTAAACTCTTGGAATGATTTATATAAATGTCAATTATTAAAACTTGAACTCACTCAGCTCAAGCTGACTTTGTGTGTATGTTAGTGTGAGTTTCAGGTTAAGAGGAGGATGCTTACCGCTTGGACGTGCTTGAGACTACTTGGACGGTTGAAGGCAAATCTAGTCGGGGAGTTCAATAATGAACATTGTTTCCTTTCAATTATTACTAGATATATTTAAACTTGGTTTGGGCCTAATTCCCGGGTTAGGGAATTTGTTTTAGTACTTATGATTTTCCGCTAATTTTATACTCTGAACTGAAGTTGTTAAACTTTTGTTAAGTTTTGGGAATCGTGATACTTATTATTCCGCTGTTATTTAACTTGTTTTAAACAAAACGAATTTTCTTGGTTTTAAATTTTTATGAATTTTGGATATGATTACCAACTGTAGGATTCTCGGGATTCGGGGTCTTACACTTCTTTTTGTTGTGTATCCCTGTATCCTGAGGATAATGCATGCTGAACATTTCTTATCCTGGCAGGGTCTTGAGTTTCTCTCTTCCCGGTTTGCTGCCATGAGCCTAGAGCTCCACGAAGCACATACTCGCATTGCAGAATTGATGAAGATTAGGACCTCTAAGACCAGCCTTCTCGATAAGAAGACCAAAGAGCTCGAAGATACAAAGCAGCAGCTCGAGCTATCTAGAAAGGACCTGGTTCATCAGGAGGCGGATTGCTTGGTAAGGATCCAAGAGGTCACGGAAAGAGTGAAGAGGTCGGCGGCTATCTCCATTTTCCAATCCCGGCTAAGAATGGCTAAGGAGGCCAAGGATGCTAGACGGGATACTCCTTTTTGGGACGTATCTGCTTGGGAAAAAATAATGGCAGAACTGAATGGAGAAAACATGGAGGAGCCCGAGCAAAGTGGAGTGGAAAAGGTGGCTGATGACGCGGTGAAGGCGGTTAGCGGAGAGGCGGCAAAGGTGGCTGGTGATGGAGATCAATTGGGCAATCATGGTAATAAATACAAGGCCTGAGCCCAATTTTTATGGATTGTTTGTTTGTGGTTTGTTGATGGTTTGTGAACAATTTCAATTTCCTGCTTTTAAATAATTATGCTTAGGATAATGGGAAACATGGGTGGAGGGATCTTGGTTTCAAGATGAAGCCCATGTTATCCTGGAATTTGAACATTTGGTAGTGTCTGGTTGGAAGGTCTTCTATTTCTTAAGAACGAAACCCAGGCATTGCCTTTTTATTTCCCTGCACTTAATGTTAGTAATGACATAATCTTTTGGTTTTAGAATTGTGTTTTATTTGTATGTCATTTTAGATAATTCATCTGAATATGTCTTAATTAGAATATGTTTGTGAAATATTCTTAAGTTTTTGAAATAGAATATCTTGAGGATAATGTATCCTAAACATATTTTTTAAATTCATCATAGTTCAGAATAAAATATCTTAAGGATTATATCTGTTGAAAATATGTTTTTAAATCCTATTATGTACTAAGATAAAACATCATAATGATAATATATCCTTAAGTCTTGTGTGAATGTGAGTTGTCACAACTAAACCAAAATATCACGTTTTGAAAGACAAAATGCGCAATAAGCCTAAATGTAAAGAGTACCTTTATAGAGAGCAATTATAAACTTAACAAGCTTACATATGATGTCCCCAACTGTTGATCTTTTTACGTATCATGCTTTTAGAATTTGCTAAGTTAAAAACAACTTATTAACATCTCTGCACTTGGCGACCTGGCCAATCTCCGATTTTTCAAACAAAAATAATTCTAGCGATAATGCCCATTTACTGGCGATAAAGCCTTTTTACCGGCGATAGAGCCTTTTCACTGGCGATAAAGCCTTTACTTGAGAGACTTGAAAATGTCTAAACCTTAGATAAAACTAGGGAAATTCCTAAACATGAGCGACACGAAAATGCCGAAACCTTAGATAACATGAAAATGTTATAAACCTTAGTAACGTATGTGTGACACGTCTGCCACTATCTTGAGGATCCGATCTATAGCCAACAACAACCAGATTATCAACTGGTCTGGTCCGGCTGCCTCGAACTATAGTCGAAAGGTGAAGACCTTTAAACTTTAGAAGATATCAAGGATATCTTATTCGTGTGGGAGGTGATCAGCCTCTAACTGTTGTCAAGATAACGTATCCTTAGGATACCTGAAAAACACTGAATTCCTGATGAGGGGTGGGTGTTAGCCTGGCTAACACCCCCCCGATGCTTAAGTCAGTAAACTTGATGAAGAGACAACAAAGTTTAAATATGTAAGATTTTAAAGATAAGTTAGGGAACATACCCTTTATCCTAAAATGTTGAGGACACGAACATACCGGTCAAGGATACTAGCAAAAATATGCCTTAAGATGGATAGCATTCCAAGCTCTTGGTAAAGGAACACCTTACATAATGACCAATCAGTAGGCCCCTTTGCCTGCTTCTGAATCGATCAAGTAAGGACCTTCCCACTTCGGAGCTAGCTTTCCGTCTGCTGGGTTAGTGGTATTCTGGAACGCTTTTCTTAACACCATATATCCTACTTGGAATATTTGAATTCTGATGTTCTTGTTGTAGGACTTGGCTATTCTTTGTTGATAGGCTACCATTCTGATCTTAGCAAGGTCTCTGAGCTCGTCAACAGTGTCTAGATCTTCAGAAAGGCTTCGGTTGCTGGTTTTGGTATCTTGCATGCTGGTTCTTGCTGTGGGGATCACCATTTCTGTAGGGATAATGTCTTCGGCCCCAAACACCAAAGAGAAAGGTGTTTGACCCGTTGCATTTTTCGAAGTGGTCCTATCAGCCCAAAGAACGAATGGCAACTCTTCAGCCCATTTTCCTTTCTTGGACCCCAACTTTTTCGTCAAATTGTTGATGATGATCTTTATTACTTGACTCTGTTTGACCGTTGGCTTGAGGATGTACTGGTGTTGAAGTTACCATCTTGATTCCCCAACTTTCACAAAAGTTGGTTGTCCTACTGCCAATGAACTGTGAACCGTTATCACAAATGATCTCTTCCGGGATACAGAATCTTGTCAGGATATTATGCTTAATAAATGAGATCACATCTTTCTCTTTAACTTGGGCAAATGCCTCAGCTTCGATCTATTTGGAGAAGTAATCTGTCATGGCCAGCATAAAGACTTTTCCACCAGGAGCCTTGGGCAGCTTTCCCACAATATCCATTCCCCGTTTCATAAAGGGCCACGGGGATATAATGGGATGTTATGGTTCAGCTGGCTGATGTAAGATGTTGTTGTGTCTTTGACAAGCATCACATTTCCTGGAGAAATTCATTGCATCCTTCTTCATTGTTGGCCAGAAGTAACCTATTCTTTCGTATCTTGGATACTAAAGCTCTGCCCCCAGTGTGGTTTCCGCAGTCACCTTCATGTACGTCTTTGAGGACTTCTTGTACTTCATGATGTTCCAATCACCTCAAGTATGGACCTGCAAGTGGCTTTCTATACAAAATATCATTTAGGATAATATACTGAGTTACCTTCATTCAAAAAGCTCTGCGATTTTCTCCTTCTTGGATCTCGTTATCCTGAAGATACCGTATTATGGGACGGACCTAGGATACTGGATCGTCATCAGGTTTAGAAGTCTCCATGACTTCGTGGTTATCCTTTGTTGCTGGAGTCAAGATATGTGCAATGGGTATCTTGATATCATCTAGTATCCTAAGAGCTGATGCTAAATTTGCTAAGGCATCTGCTTCAGCGTTCTCTTCTCTTGGTACCTATACTATATCAAACGTCTCGAAACACATAGCTAATTGCTTAACTATTTCTAAATATTTTGCTAAGTTTTCTGCATTGACTGCATAAGAGCCATTAAAATGGTTAGCTAACAATAAGGAACCAACATAAACCTGAAGATACATGACCTTCATATCCTTAGCTAATTGTAAGCCTGCTATCAAGGCTTCATACTCAGCCTCATTATTAGTAGCATGAAATTCAAAAGATATAGATAGAAGTACAATGTCCCACTGTGGCGATTTTAGGAGGATACCTAGACCTGTTTCTCTTATGTTAGAGGCTCCATCTGTATGCAAGGTCCAATTCTCCAATTTTTGAACTTCTTTTTCTACTTCATCAAGGATATCTTGGCTAAAATCAGCCACAAAGTCAGCAAGTGCCTGAGATTTGATGGCTGTCCTTGGTACATACAAAATTTCGTATGCATTAAGTTTCACAGCCCACTTTGCCATCCTACCTGACATTTCTGGTTTTCTCAAAACAGCCTTAATAGGATAGTTAGTTTTTACATGAATAGCATGAGTTTCAAAGTAATGTCTTAGTTTAGTAGAAGCCATTATAAGTGCTAAAATTATTTTTTCAAAATAGGAATACCTGGATTCAGCATCTAGTAGGCTTTTACATACATAATATATTGAATGTTGTTAACCCACGTGATCTTTGACTAGGACAGCATGTAACACCCTGGCTAAAGCGGAAACAACTGAGTGTGACATACAGGTTGCTCAAACACACGTGACACTATTAGGTGACCATAATAACATTATTTCATTTAAATCTTCATGTAACACAAGTTTATCAAATAATACCAGTTGTAACAAATAAAGAAACAAATGATAAGTTGTTCTTTGAATATCCTATAGGCATGCTATTTGTCTTCTAACTTTCATCCTCGTATCTCTACACCTGTAACATAAGTATAAAATAAAGTCAGCTATGAACATAGCTGGTGAGATTCCCACAGTTTGATATAATACGTAAAAATCGTACAATTCATGGACAAGTGAGAAACGAGAAATTAAAGTCCTTTCCAGTTGGTATCAACCAACGTACTCGGGTAATGGCGCAAGTAAGGTCCTTTCCAGTTGGTAACAACCAATGTACTTGGATAATGAGGCCCTTTTCCACTTGATACAATGGACCTGAGTGCAAAGGGGAGCGTATGATCATACTTATTGAGGCTACCACGTGCAAGTAAATTTCGAGTAAGTAATCAAGTAACACACAAATCCATATAGTGAATTGTAGTTTGTAATCGAAATCGTAATACTTAAATTTGTAATCGATACATATGCTACCCCAAAATATGAAAACGTTTAAAAAGGGGTTGTGAGAAACTCACCTCGAAATCGAAGATAAATATTGTAATATAAACTGAAGGCACGATAACAAAACCGAAGCAACCGAAAATGCGTTAAAGGATCCAAAATGATTGAACTTCTCGAACTATAAATGAGAATAAATACAAAAATTTAAAGACTAGCTAACGGGATTATACAGGTTAACTATTTAGTTAAAAGATGACGTGTTTATTATTTTAAGGCATGAATTAATTTAGTATTCTAAGCTTAACGAGAGTTTAATGGTTTTTAATATTAATACTAATATGAGAGTTATGGTTTCACATTGAACGGGTTTTAAATTAACAGCTTAAATTTGACGAGTTAAGGCTAACAAATCGTAATCCAATTTAATGATTTAACAAAATATATTGTTCAAATATTATTTTAATATTATAATATTAACACTAATATGTGAGTTATGCTAAAACAATATACGTATTTTAAATGGGAAATTTATCTCATACAATTATTTTAGCATTTATAATTATTTAATGAAAAGGGATATAAAGTATAATGAAATGAGCTAACTATTTATAAACTAATTTAACGGGTTAAAAAATATTTTGATACTATTATTAATTTACGAGAATACTAACGTTTATAGAGCTTCAGTTTGGACGAAGTTTTATCTCGACAAATACAACTAAGTTATTTGAATTAAAGTTAACGAACGGATTAAAATCTAATGACTTTAAAGTTAACGAGTTAATATTAACGAGTTAATATTGTCTTTGCTGGATCCGGATTTTTCATTTTTCTTTGGCCATCTAGCCTTGTCACCTAAATCCTGCATGGCATATATCACACCACCAATATCAATGTTAAAACAATATTCGAAGATTTTAGGATACTCCTCGTCATCTTCGTCTTCTTCCACGGCGCTTATCCTGGGGCTATCTTGTTTGGAATAAGGCTTTGGCCTGGAGAACTTCTGTAGAGAATCTGTCTTTCTGTTGGTAGACTCATACTTCGGGATAACCATATTTCCATGAGCCTTCTTGTCATCCTCTAGCCGAATGTATCTTAGTTCCCTATCTCTGACTTCGTCAAGATTCCTGCATGGAGTCATGACAAGATCGTCATAGAAAGGAGAATCCTTCTTCAACACATCTTGAATACTTCAACAGCAGCCGCCATATCAAGGTTGGGGATATCCAAAGCGTCCCTGCTAAATCTAGTTATGTAATCCCTTAGGGATTCATAATTATGCTGAATTATTCTATATAAGTCACCTGTCATTGTCTCAAAAGATCTACTACAAGAAAATTGATTATTGAATAAGTTAATCAAATGAGCAAATGAAGTAATAGTATTGGAAGGAATACTTCATAACCATTTGAGGGCCGGTCCCGTTAATGTTGAACCGAATCCCTTGCATAGGCAAGCTTCTTTGATGTCTATGGGGATGGGGTTGATCTCCATCCTTTCTCTATATTGAGCAACGTGTTCTTCAGGATCCGTAGTGCCATCGTACAGCTTCATGCTGGGCGTCTGGAACTTATTGGGGACCTCCACGTCACATATAGGCCAGGTGAATCTGGATAACCTGTGGCTACCTGTGGGAACTTCAACTATGGGACGTATTATCCTGGGGATATTGGAAATCATATCCTTTATTTTCTGTAATTCCCTGGCTATTTCGGGGGATATCCCCTTATCCTGCATAGATACACGGTTAGTGTATAAATTTGCATTAAGTAAATTGTTATCGAGATCGTGGTTAGGCCTTTGGTATCCTGAGCCTTAACGAGTAGTTTATCCATTGAGGGTAACTTCAGGATAAGGTGACGTCTGCATAGGGATATCATCCCCGACATGCACTTTAGAGGACACCATGGAAGAACTTGACGAGAATATGCCGGCTGGCATGGTTAAACGAGGCTAAATGTTGATGGAGTCTGTCCTCGTTGGTCTAGGTAACTCCGAGGATACCAGAGGGTAAATTCCCCAGTATCCTAACTTCTGCTGAGACGGAGTCCTTGTTGGTTGTGCCCTAGAGGATCCGGGATTCTAAAGGATGGATGATCCTGGAGAATCAAAATCAACGACCATGGGCATGATTGGAGTAGCCTCTTGCCCTGGTTTGTTCTTGATCCTTTCAATCTCCTTGACCAACCTTGAGTTGATCTTTTCTTGCTGCTCCATGTGAGTTTTGACCTTTTCATTAAAGCAAAAATGTCATTGTTAGAAATAACCGGATCTACCCGTGTAGA
The DNA here is from genome assembly GCF_021521415.1 of Bidens hawaiensis. Lineage (NCBI taxonomy): Eukaryota > Viridiplantae > Streptophyta > Magnoliopsida > Asterales > Asteraceae > Bidens > Bidens hawaiensis. The sequence continues at coordinate 1,952,649 of NW_027491117.1, read as the reverse complement.
GGTCCCCACGTATGGTGTAAGTTCTCCTCTAGGCTGAGTGTTTTTCTTCGGGACTGGTGGAAACACTTAAAGCAGTGGTGACTACTGGAGCAAAAATGGAGCTGGTTTTTTGTTGTGAGGCCATGATGAAGGGACGAAAGTAATTGAGAATGAAACAAACGGTTTCGAAGGATTGAAGCACCGATTGCCCCGCGGTGGGCGCCAAATTGTTTTGGTGAAAAATTAACAAGTGTAATTTCGTAACCAAATTAGTGAGTGAGGCATGGTGCTTGGTTGAAATGAATGTAAAAATACTATAACACAAGGATTTGTTGCGAGGAAAAAACCCGTTATCCTTATGATAACAAGAAAAAAACCCCAGGCGGTGAAAACTATCACCACCAGTTTATTAATAATCGAATAAGGTTACAAGTGGTGGAGCTTTTCTCTTTGGATCGTGTTACAGAGTAATGCTATAGCTAGAATGTGAGAGTTGTGTGTTAAATGATCCAAGTGAGCTCTATTTATACACAAATTCAACTAACAATAATGCCTAAAAATCAGGAAATGGAAGACTAAATCAAATATTAGTCATTTTCCCCTATTTAGCACGTTCTTTGAAGTTGTTGGTGAGTGGCCCGATTCTTCGGGAGGTCATGGAGACGTTATAAGACCTACTAAACAACAAATAAAAGCCATTGAACCGTTAGTTATATAATATATTAAGGATACCTGTTTCTTCGGAGGATAATGTATCCTTGAGTTATCCTAAATATATCACTTGTTGAGGATACTGAAAATTCGAGCCCTAACACTAGGCACGTTAGTTTGGTTATGATGATTCACATAACCTAATCCGACGAATTGACCTAACTGAGCATGGTCTACCTAATTAACAGTTTGTTAGTAAAAAAACCTAGCAACTATCAATGATTAATAGTAAATGGTTCTATGATGATAAGAACTTAATCTTAAATGTTGATGAACACAAACCAAATAATTGATGACAATCGTAAATCCCAGAAAAACAGTTGTTTAACCAATTCAAGCAAGCATATAGATTCAATAAACCAAAGATTAATCAAAACTAAATCCCAATATCGGTAACAATCATAAAATGTTAAAGTTCATATGCAAAACCTACACATGAAGTGGTCACGAGTGGTTTAGCCTTTCCTTTGCATCGTGATTAGCTCGATTATAGGTTGGAAGGATGAAACCATGGAAGAATTGGTGATTGGAAGGTGTTAAGACGGTGGAAAATCGCCTCCCAATACCCCAAAACTGCCGGAAAAAGTCAAGTTTTCATAACCCTAAGGTTATGCTTATATATGGGGTCAAAAACCTGATTTTCGCGCGTTTTTACGAACTTGGTTGCAAATTGTGCACATGGGACCGCAAGTTGCGACTTTTATCCCAAAACTGCCTTACCTGCGCTGGTACCAATAAAAGTAATCGTGCTCGATAGATATAGACAACTAAAACACACGATATTAAACACTGTAACCACATTCTTTTACCCACTCATCAAATCCCAGAGTTCATTAGCCGAGGTACATTCTTTCACACTTTGAATTATCTTCATATACAAGCACATGCTCAAGAAACCAAGAGCCTTTTGATCAATCACAATCAACTACCTGTTATCGTGAGTCATAGCACTTAGTGTTTTCTCAGCCATTTCACCAGCATCATTTCTAATTTGGGGACGATGAGGTCCTTTTCAATTGATCTTAAAATCCGTAAGTCTTGATTCCTTGCAAAATTCTTAAACGGCAATCCCAATCATTGAATTCATCTAACTAATCAGTTTGGGAGGCTTGTTGTTTGATCCAGACTTGTTATCCATGACCAAATAGCTTTTTAGCAAGATTTCAGCATCGGAAGCCATGTTTAAGTCACTTATATTCAAAACTTTTAGATTCTTGTTAAAAAATTGCGATTGTGAGTGTGATCACAATCCTTTGATTTTGCGATTGTGATTACAAGTGGGTTGTAAATGCGATTGCGAGTGTAGGTTCAAATGCGGTTGCGAGTGTAGGATTGCGATTGTGATTGCAAGGAATGCGACAAGGGTGTTTGCGAATGCGAATGGAATGCGATTGCGGTTGTAATTACGGTTGCAGTTGCGATTATAACTATTTAGCCAAAAATCCAATACGTCAACAGATTTGGAATCCACACATTTTCTAGGTTTCAAATTACAAACTTTTTTGTTTAAACACACACAAAAGTCCAACTTTATCCGTTTCAATACCAATGTTATCAAACCTAATCTTGTTAAGAACACTAAACCTAGATCTAGTCCAATTCAGATTAGAATCAAAGTCCAAACCACACCAAATCAAGCGACAAACACAAATCTAAGCTCAGATCCCGTAAACAATTCGATCAAAACCCGAAAAGATGATTCCAAAACCTCAAAATGTTGAGTCGGAGCTCCGATACTAATTGTAGGTCCTAGATGGATCTAACAACTTGTTTTGGATCAATCTATGTTTTGTGATCGAAAATCACTACTTGCACTCTGATCTCGGATCGAGTAAAGCAAAACCAAGAGTAAAATAGAAGAACAAAAGATAATGTATGCAAATGCTCAAAAGGTGTCCAACGAGGAATGGGTGAATAGTTCCCCTTTTATAGAGAACTCATTCCTCCTAGGTTTTTGTATTTATAGGCCCAAATGGGCTTGCTCATGGGCTTACAAAACATGGTGGCCTCAGGCCCAATAAAAGAGTTAAACGAAAGCTAAAATAACTATATGTATATAAACTATCAAATACATAAGCCTAAACATAACAAAATAACTACCAACAATTAATAACTTTAGTAAGTTTACTCGGGTAACTTATTCATCTCTTTTGAAGACATGACAAGACATTAGTCTTTTGTAAAAGTAACCGTTCTTGAAAAAACTAGAAGTTGCATCCAACTAATCACATTTAGGTTAATTTATACTCAGGTTGTAAACGGTTTGAATTGCTTAACGTATTCAACAAAGGTGTTGTGTTCATCTTGAGGTAAAAAGGGAGTTTAATAATAAAAATATGATATTTAATAATAATAATAAGGGGAAATACCATAAAAAACCAATGTACTTTCTCTTTTAACTCACAAAAGTCCCTAAACAATTTTTTTCACATAAAAATCCCTCTACGTGCTATTTTTGAATAAAATTGTGATTTCTTGTTAAAAGTAATTTATAGATAGTTCTTGTAATTTAACTATATTACAACTTTAGTCCCCAAGTTGAAAACATTTTAATTTAAGACCATTAGTTTTTATGAAGTTAACACCTTTAGTATCTAAAACAGATGGGAATAAGTTTTTGGTTAAATGAATACATACCAAAATACCTTTTACATAAATTATTTTTTTTTTAAATATCATAAAATCATTTTAATAAAATTACAATAAAGTGTTAAATTACAACAATAGCCCTCTCCATCTTGTTCACCAAACTGATTCATCACCGTGCTTAAATTTCCGTCGAGATGGGAAGATTATAAACACCAACTAGCGACACCTTGCCACCAAACAAGACTGGTATTTCAGCCAAGGTATATTGTTGCCAGCTCCAATCACGCCTACCGACTTGATTTAGATGGGTTTAAGGTACCATCGATTGCAGATGTGGCGATGTTAATGACGGCAGGTTTGACAATGATCAATTGGAGAAGTTAAGTTGCAGATCTAGCCATGGCGACGACGATGGGGGTCTAACACCAATCTAGCGTTAGTTCTCTGAGTAACACCGGCAATGGCGGCGGCGGAGATGATGGGTTTGAAAAAGTGGTGTTTGTTTCCGACCAAAAATTGCATATATGTGCCGATGTGCCGTTGATGTTTGGGTGCGGTGGTGCGATAGGGGGAGCCTCTGTCTGGTGCGGTGGTGTCCGGTCGCCTAGAATTTAAAGTCACCAGAGGTGGTGCCGAATTTGCTGAGGTGTGATGAACAAGCTGGAGTGGAGGGCTAGGAAATATAATTTGTTATATCAAATTTATGTTATGGCATTTTGATTCATGCTCAATTGCTCACTGCAAAAAAGTTAATCCCATTTGTTTCATAGATTCCGGTTTTATGTTTCAGCAAAAGTTTGGTCTTAAATTAAAATGTTTTCAACTTGGAGACTAAAGTTGTAATATAGTTAAATTACAAAAACTATCTATATAATTACTTTTAACTAGAAATCACAATTTTATTCAAAAATAGCGTGTAGAGGGATGTTTATGTGAAAAAATTGTTTAGGGACTTTTGAGAGTTAAAAGAGAAAGTACATTGGTTTTTATGGTATTTTCCCTAATAGTAACTACATTATTATTATTATTATTATTATTATTATTATTTTGTTTTTATTATTATTACTTAATCATAGTTCTACAGAAGAGTTTCTCTTACAAAATTTAAATATATATTGGCTAAATATGCTCTAAATATATATCTATAATATATATAAAAGAAAACCCAAAAATCCTATGTGTCGTGATGTGGTCGCTCCCCCTTTTTATGGAAGCCACCAGATTTCTTAATTTTTAAATGAAGGCATCTCATTGATTTAACCCAAATTCATGTGTATGTGTCTTACCAAAACCAGATAGCTCTTAAACGAGTTATAACATCTCATTAAATTAAAAATTAATCTTACCACTAATTTGATATGAAAATCCTATAAAATAGGGATATACTAAAATTTAATATCCAATTTAAAAAGAAAAAATATTATTTAAAATTAATAAACAATTTTATAGTAAAAAACATAAGCGGGTCATGGATCACCAAATCCAGATAGTTTTTAAACGGGTTATAACATAGAATTTATTTATGAAACCCTTTCATCATCAAACCCTAGGTATATTATTAACTTTCTTACAATAAAGAAATTTAAAATCCAAAAAATAAATATTAAAAGACGAAAAATGTAAAACAACCATTCTCTCAAGCCATCAGATTATTTTATTTGTAAATGAATGCTTCTCACAAATAGGATCATTTTCTTCTCCGGTCAAATTTGACCCGAACTCGCGGGTAAAGGTCTCACAAAACCCAGATAGCTCTTAAACGGGTTATAACATCTCATTATATTAAAAAATAATCTTATCAAATATTTGATATGAAAATCCTATAAAATAGGAATATGCTAAAAATTAATATCCTATTTTATTTTAAAAGAAGATATTATTTATAATTAAGAAACAATTTTAGAATAAAGAAAATAAACGGGTAATGGGTATCACCAAACCTATATAGCTTTTAAACCGGATTATAACATATCATTTATTTGTGAAACTATTTTATCTCAAACCTCAAGTATATTAATTATTAACACAATAAATAAAATTAAAATCTAAATATAAATATATAAAAATTAAAACGAATAATGTAAAATAACCCCTGTAATACAGGGGATAAAATCTAGTTATACATATTCTTCTAAGTGAGTAATGTAGATAAACGATATGTCTAAATCAGTATAGAAAAAAAGACATATATAACGTAACCTTAAAATTTTTAGTGAAACCTTTAAAGTTCTTTCATGTTATTGACCAAACATGCGCAACGTGCAAACCAAAACCGGTAATGGCAATGTTTACAATTAGATAGATTAAAGTTAGAAAAAAAATATATTTGCAGGGTGATCAAATAGATTCTGATTTCTAAAAAATGCATCTGCGTATATCACGTGGTGTCTTGATTTTCTAAGAGCTAGCATTTTTTAATGACGTAGAATTACTCCTAATATCATAATGAGCTTTCCTAAGACCTTATGTCAACTGTACATACTATTTTAGCGTTTCGAGCTTGACTTACTCAAGAACACCATTAAGAAGGAAACTCCCTTGAGTTGGGTTTCGAACCTGAGACCATAAGATCCCAAGTCTTAGCCATCACCTCTATGTCATTGGACACAAGCAAGAACTAGCTATTTCAAATAATTTATAACGGAGGTTCAATGAGTTCGGCATGCATTGAATTTGGCATGGGAGTTGCCAAAACTCCCAACAAATGAAGTGCCGAGAAGCGCAATAACTTCTTGCATATCATATTTTAAAGTCGTGAACCCACTCGTTTATGCACATCTATGAATAGACTCGGCCATGGTCAGATTCAAAATACTCAAAGTTCTAAAAACTAAAATACCATAAAGATCAAGGCATATTTCAAGCATGAATAACTTTAGTATGTTTACTCGGGTAACTTATGCATCTCTTTTGAGGGGATTAGGCTAAACGTACCCCTCCCCCCCCCCCTCCTACTTGTCGTATCCCTCTCATGAACTTCATTTCCTTCAAAAATTTTATTAAATATATTACTTCCCTGTAACATTTTTTTGTATTTTATGGTATCCATTGAAAATATTAAATTAAAAACTACAATTTTTTTTTTTTATCTCTTTTGAACTTTCATTTCTTTTTAAGAATTATATTTTATATATTACTTTCATGTAACACTTTTTTTATATTTTAAGGTATCTCTTTAAAATATTAAATTAAAACTGTGTAGTTTTTTTTTTCTCACTTTTTTGTGTTTATTGTCCATGATCATAATAATAATATTTATTATTATTATCATTATCGATGCATTATTTTATATATATGTGTGTGTATTGATACTATTAAAATTTTAAAAAAAGATGCTATAAATATTTACAATATTAATACTAAAAAAAGTAAATTCATAATAATAGCTTAATAGTTTTTTAATTTGATATATTAAGTGAAAAAAATGATATGGGGACTAATTATATATAAATAATATCAGGGCCGGCCCAATAGTTTTAGTGGGTCAAGCTAGGGCTTGAAGCCTCCAAAAATAAAAGGTCCTCATTTTATTAAACTATATTAGGGGTTTTTCTTTCTTTTCTTAATTTTTTTTGCAAAACTAAAACAAAATGCCGAGAAGTAAGTGAATGATACATCTTGCAAAATGGAAATTTGCTATTTAATAATCTGTCATATTAAATTACATTTAATTGATATTGAAATTAACGGAAATTGGAATTATCAGTATTAATTGCCAATTGCCTTCAATTCAAATTTAATGTCTTTTGTGGGTCAAACTTCTATCGCCAAACTTTCAAGGTTAGGGTATCTAAATCGAATTATCTATTTAATTATGTTAATGCTGATTAGAACATTGTTAATTTGGTATCTGCTTCTTACTTGAACCTTTAAACATTACAGATTTGAACTTTGTTAAATAGTTAAAAATTTATCACTAATAAATTAATAATTCAATTGTTACCAAGCTTGGCGAAAGAGGGTTTATAAGAATTTCTTTTATATCGAAGGCCCCAACTTTTTAGTTTAATTGATGCCTTCAAAAACCTTGTGTCGCCACTGAATAATATTAAGAGCTAATAGTAATTGATCTAATAAGTTTAGGGGTGTACATTCAGTAAAAATGATATAGAAAGGGGTATTTTTAGCAGCACCCTTTGAGGACATGACAAGGCATTGGTCTTTTGTAAAGGTAGATGTTCTCGATAAAACTAGAATCTGCATCCAAATAATCAGTTTTAGGTTTGGCTTATACTTAGGTTGTAAATGATTTGAACTGCTTAACGTATTCAAAAAAGGTGTTGTGTTCGTCTTAGGATAAAAAAAGGAAGCTTAATCATAAAAGTATGATAGTTTACTAATAGTAACTACTATATTAATATTATTACTGTCATTATCATTACTTAATCATAGTTCTACATAAGAGTTTCTCTTACAAAATTTAAATATGTTCTGGCTAAGTGTGCTCTAAATATATATTATACATATTCCTCTAAGTGAGTAAGGTAGATAAATGATATAACTAAGTCAATATAGGGAAGAAGCACATTCAGTAAACATATTAGGAAAAAAAGGCATATGTAAAGTAACTTTAAATTTTTAGGCGAAACCTTTAAAGTTCGTTCATGTTATTGATCGAACATGTGCAACGTGCAAACCAAAACCGGTAATGCAATGTTTACAATTAGATAGATTAAAGTAAAAAAATATATATATATTTAGGTGATCAATTAGATTTTGATTTAAAAAAATGCATTTACGTGTATCATTGGTGTGCTAAAAGTATTTATAAATTTATTAACTAAAATTACGCTAATCTAGACACTTAGTAATAATTCTAGACTCTTAACTCAACTAAAACTACTAACCCGCAAGTGAACCGAGCGACTCTAGTACAGCTAAGTAAGTCCGGATATCAAACCCACGAGACTCGTTAATTACATAAAATAGCTAAATTAAACTTAACTACAGACACGACTATTTATTTATTATTATTTTGAGAGGGATTTTACTAAAATACTAATTTAAACTAATTAAAACTAATTAATAGAATTAAATATGACTCAACTTAGAACTTGGACTTAATTAAGATATGATAGATAAACCACCTAGGCTAGAATCCTCAAAGTTTCAGTTATCAGTTAATCGAAAAATACTTTGTTATAAAACTAGGATCACAAAATCGGCACTTAAAAGAAAACCCGAACAGGACCCCTGGCCCTTCTCAAAAAGACACATATGGATTTCTATTAAGTTCTTAAAAACACCAGTTTTAAAATTAGTCTTCCTTATGGTTACCTAATTAATTATGAACGAGTACCTTTAAACGAAATCATACCTTACAGCACGGAAATCAAAGGTAGTCTAATAAATTCAATTGACATTAATAGACAAAGCTGAAAAATTAAACTTAGATGGACTCCTTACGAAGAACTAAATCTAGCAATCTTAATTAATAAAGATCTATCAAATAATATATCACCTTACAGCTATTTAGATTAGCAGCACACTTAGGTCTACTTGATTAATTATTATTGTTTATGTGGTTTTAATGCATATTAACCACAAACTAGTCAAAAACATAAAGTAGATGACCTAACAGGATCCTATTATATGACAGACAATCACCAAGAAAACTGTGAAACAATAAAACTCGCCAAATAATCCTAAGCACACATACGTATCAAAGAAATAATATCAAACTGTTTACTGGTTCATAAAACCCATAATGAAAAGCAAATCCAAATCAAAATCAAACATCAACAAAGGTTCATCATAGAGCCTAAGCAATCTAATAAGTTTAGCCTAGCATTATTAAATCAAATAAAACAAGAAAGATGGAATTCATAATGAAAAATAATAAAGAACGATATATTAAAGGCGATAAAACCCGTAGTCTTCGATCTCGCTTCAATAGTATGTCACTGATTGATTCCTAGCCTCCAAAGCTTTCAAAATATTGCAATACTCTCCGATTTTCATCTAAAACGGCTCTAGTTCGTAGGTTCCGTTCAGGTTTAAGGTTAAGGGTGTTTATATAGTACATTGGGCCTTAAAACCAGATCAAATTCGTGTGCAATCTGGAAATCTGGTCTCTACACACTACGCGGCCAGGTTTGGCTTCCATGGTCGCGCAACGTGGCGTACCGGTTAGACCGGCTATTTCTCCAAGTTCTTTTCCTATTCAATCCTGATTCTTCCGGTTCTTTGTTTTAACTCGTTTTTCACCCTTTTTAACCACGTTCAACTCCCGGAACCTATATTACACAAATATGTTAGTAGTATACAAATTCTAAATAAAAACAAACAAAAACTAATAAAATATTATACAAAATATACAAGGGTAATATATATATATATATATATATATATAGAAATGTTAACTGTTTATTCTAACCTTGCTCTCTCTCTCTCTTTATATATATATATATATATATATATATATATAAAGAGAGAGAGAGAGCAAGGTTAGAATAAACAGTTAACATTTCCTAAGAAGTGTAAGAAGCAATTAAGACCATTGAATCAAATTAAGGTCATAATTGAAATTTTTTTAATTTAGGAATTAAAATCTTTATTAACTAAGATTATTATATTTATACAACAAAATTAATATATAATCATAATAAGATAACAACCTAATTTTTCTTACTCCATGTTTTGGAAGAAAGGAACAATAGCCGGCCCTTAGAGTTTTGAGTTTCGTATAACAAAACACAAAAGTTTACTCCAAGAATATAGGAAAACAACATGGAGCTGACCTCCATAATCCCGTCAACACTCTCGTACTCACGGCAACAAGACAATAGTTGTAGGCCGTTGCACAAGCCACCGGCCACCGCTGCCGTTCCGAGCGATTACCAGCCACCGCCGCAGTCAAGCGGACGGCAGCCACCGTGTGTTTGCCACTGTCGCGATCTGGTGTCGTGGCACCAACCCCGCACGCCGACTGCGACAGCCGTTGTGCGCGCCTGCTGCGCGCCGTTCGTCGCTGTTGCGTGCAATCTGTTGCACCCGCTCGTGCTCGGGTACTGCATATTCAATGGCGGCACATGCTCCGGACTGTTTAATCTACATATCTTGGATTACAGTGTACGGCGGTATACTCCGGAATATGGTGTACCGGAAAACATGGCGGTGTACGGCCGAAATATGGTGTACGGCGGTGGCGGAACACGGTAGTTATTGGACAGTTCTTGGTTGGATTTTTCTTAGTCGGATTTTACCGCCGGAAAAAGCGTGGTGCAGGAACACGGTGGTGTACGGCCAGAATATGGCGGAACACCGCGGTGTGGTGTACGGAGGTGGCGGAACACGACTATTATGCGGAACACGGCGGTTTACCGACGGCGGAGGTGGATGGTGGTGAAGATGGAGTGGGGGTGTATGTCGGCGGATGCAGTGGTGGTGACGGTGGAGGTGAATGGTGGTTACGGTGGAGTGGGGGTTATACGGCGGCGGTGGTTGCGGCGGAGGCGGTGGTGGTGACAGCGGAGGTGAATGAAACGTCGCCGGCTTAATATGCTATGCTTTAATATATATTTTTTGTAGTTATTAATACTAATTATGTTTTAATTATTGGTGTGTTTTTGTTAAGTGTGTTTTTATTTTTGGTGTTCTTGAGGTTGTGTTTCTAAATATGGATTAGTATTTGGTGTTGAAACACACTATAATACAGATTATGATGTGTTTTTGGTGTTGTAATTTAATTTTATTTCCATATATAATACAACACACTAGACAATTATGCTCTTAGAGTGTTATAAACCAAGTATTAAAATAAAACAAACTGCTTAAAAAACACACTTTCCACTTAAACCATCAGATCACTAAATCTAACGCACTAGATTACTTCGTACACTTTTTAGACACACTTCACTTCTTATTATAACTCCACCCTATATATATATATATATATATATATATCTACCTATTCTAATAAAGTAAAATAAATGTGGACACTTGTCATGTTTTGGTTAATTCTCATAATTTTTTCCCTCCAAAACTAATATACCCTAATATATGTAATAAATCAATAATTATTCACTTTCCTTTTACACTATTTATATGATATCTATATATTTTTATAAATATAATTATTAACATATTATTTTACTATATATTCAAAATACTTGATGAATTCCAAAAATTAACAACAAATCATGTTTCTCAAATAAAAATTGTTTCGGGTTTTTTTGAGGAACTTAAATTTGATTTTATGGGTCAAAAGTTGGTAAATAGATTGTTTGGTAGAAGTTAACTACATTTTGGTCAAAATTTGTTAGGGTCAAAAATGAAAATTTGGATTATTTTTAAAAGTTTGAGAATGCAAAATAGATTTATCGTCAAATTTGTTATGAGTTTAAAGTGTTAACTTTAAAATGTCAAAAGTATAAAAGTTAAAATTTTAAACATGATTCGAGTTTCAAATTTATTTTTAAGGGCATTTTTTAAAATAATCAAAAGGTTCGGGATTTGGCAAACTGACTATTTTCCCATCAACTATTAAAGTTTTAGAAAACATTGCGAACACTTTCGACATGCCACCCCCATGCCTATCAATGCTTAACTTTTATCAAATTTGAAATATCTATGTCAACATTAATTTTTCTTTCAATGGTGATCAGAACATCGTATGGGAAGCATGACATGCTAAACTATGCTCAAATGAAACAAAATATTCACAAAATTAATGGGTTAACATGTTTTTTATGTTGTCATTATGACAAAGTCGAGAAGCCCTCGGAAACTTATTAAAATATTTTTCATGGTGTAGCTCAGAAAAACATAGTTATTGAAAAACATCCATTGTTACAATTTAGTGTTCTACTTTCCTTTGATGGGTGGTAAATTGATAAATATATGATTAAAGGTAACTCTTCTTTTGTATTTAGGCTGAATGGTTAGAACTACTATCGTATGAGAAGTCTTGTTTCCGAAATTAGTTCATAACCAAAATTCTTTCATACATATATGTCACCGAGAATGAATTTTTCACTAGAAAGAAGCAATTTTTGCACGGGCATTTTTTTATTTAGTTCATTTAAGAAAATTATTTTATGATATAAATAAAATCAATTTATGTACACATTGTATAGATACAAGCATAGATGTAATACATTTTTTTTTCATGTACGCTATGTAATTATTTGTTTACTTATAATTTTATAATTTGAATTATCCCGTGTGTAACACGGGCTCTAAAACTAGTATATATATATATATATATATGGGATGGTTTAGGAGAGAAATGAGATTACTGTGAAAAATGTGAGAAATGAATATAGACCACTAGTTTTAAATGCTTAAAGATAAATGATGAAAGTATTAATGCATGCTCTCTTCAATTAATATAACTAATAAACATAATAGTTATCTATTCAATTAATATAACTAATCAAATTATTATAATTGAAAAATAATAAGAATTCATTTATTTTTATAACTTACTTTTTCTCTCTTGGATTTTTATCCTACACAAGTACAAGTTATTCATACATTAAAATTTCTTTATATCCAAAACCAACTTCTTCCAACTCAATATATTAATATCCATCAACACGTAGTTACATTGTGATTAATATTACAAAAAACTATCTTACACGTATTTGCATTAAATATCAACAAAAAAGTACAGAACATACACAAAAACATGTAACCTACACTTGTTCTAATAATAAGAAAACATATAGCCTACACACGAAAAACATATAACCGACACACAAAATTCAGCATTAATAAACTACACATGCACACGAAAACGTAAAACCTACACACGAAAAACATATAACCTACACTCGAAAATTTTATTCTACACAAATATAATTTATTCATATATTAAATTTTTTTTTCTATCCAAAACCAATTTCTTCCAACTCAATATATCACTATCAATCAACACGTAGGGTACATTGTGATTACTAATACAAAAAACTATCTTATATATGTTAGCATTAAATGTCAATAAAAAATATACAACCTAAACAAAAACATATAGCATACATTTGTTCTAAGAATAAGAAAACATATTACCTACACACGAAAAACATATAACCTACACACGTATATGATATGTGTATCCATAATTAGAGAGTGATTTATTATGGTTATATTAGTTGTATTAATTGAAGAGAGAAAATACATTTATTGTTATATTTACATTTTTTTCATTTATTTTTAAATATTTAAAACCTAAAATAAAACTAGTGTTCCATATTCATTTCTCACATTTCTCACAGTAATATCATTTATCTCCTTAACTTAAACCTATACATATACTAGATTTTATCCCCCGTATTTAAAGGGGTTGTTTTACATTATTCATTTTAATATATATATAATATATATAGGGGTGGGTTCTAGTGAAAACTCCTCTTAAAGAGAAAACTTAAAAACTCATAAAAACTTCTAAAAAACTATTTTTAACTTTTTTTAAAATTTTCTTTTGAGGTTTCTTTTTTTTTCATTATTCTTATATGTTGTTATTGGTTCAAAAAAAAAAAAAAAAACTTGCCGGTAACCTTGTCAGTATAGTGCGCATGTGTAATAATGTGCATTGCATATATGCAAAAGTGTTTGTATTGCATAGAATACAAAACTATTGCACATATTTGATACACACTATTGTATATATGCAATATAAGACTAATACACACATCGAATACACATTAGTACGTATGTGTAATACAACATTAACGCACATGTGCACCACATCGACTTTATTTTATTATTATTTTTTTTTCATATAATAAAACACCACTACACATATACAATACACAAATATTGAATATATGCAATAAAACACTATTAAACTCAAAAATACATGGTAATACACATGTGTAATACAACGGTATCGCACAGTAATACGTATGTGCATTACAGCGGGTTTTTTTTGTTTTTTTTTTATTTTTTTCGAGTGAAATATAAGAAAATATAAGAATAATGGCTAAAACAGAATTTTAAAAATACTTTTTTATTTTTAATTAAAAATAATTCTTTAGGAGTTTTTTAGTTTTCTCTCTAAAGGTGAGTTTTCTCTTGATCATCTCCCTATATATATATATGAATTTTAATTTTATTTATTTTAAGAAAGTTAATAATTAATATACTTGAGATTTGATGACAAAATGGTTTCACAAATAAATAATATGTTATAATACGGTTTAAAAGCTATATGCGTTTGGTGATACCCATTACCCATTTATTTTCTTTATTATAAAATTGTTTTTTAATTATAAATAATATCTTTTTTTAAATAAATTAGGATACTAATTTTTAGTATATCCCTATTTTATAGGATTTTCATATCAAATATTTTATTAGATTAATTTTTGAGATTTTATAACCTGTTTAAGAACTATCTGAGTTTGGTGAGACCTTTACCCGTAAATTCGAGTCAAATGCGTGATAAGCCTTCATTTACAAATAAAGCAATCTGATGGCTTGAAAGAATGGTTGTTTTACATTTTTCGTTTTTTAATATTTATTTTTTGGATTTTAATTTTCTTTATTGTAAGAAAGTTAATAATCTACTTAGGGTTTGATGATGAAAGGGTTTCATAAATAAATGATATGTTATAACCCGTTTAAAAGCTATCTGGATTTGGTGACCCATGAACCGCTTATGTTTTTTACTATAAAATTGTTTATTAATTATAAATAATATCTTTTTTAAAATTGGATATTAAATTTTAGTATATCCCTATTTTATAGGATTTTCATATCAAATAATTGGTAAGATTAATTTTTAATTTAATAATATGTTATAACCCATTTAAGAGCTATCTGGTTTTGGTAAGACCCAACCCATGAATTTTGGTTAAATCAATGAGAGGCCTCCATTTAAAAATCAAGCAATCTGGTGGCTTCCATAAAAGGGGGGAGCGACCACATCGCGACACATAGGATTTTAGGGTTTTCGTATATATATATATATATATATATATATATAGGGGAGTGATATTTTGATAACCATATTGAGTTTTAAGAACTTAAGAACTCAATTTTTAGCCACACATTTTAGTAAATGGATTGAATTGTGTGGTTGAGATTAAATCCGACTAAAAATCAAAGTATGAGAGAGAATAAAGTTGTAAGTGATTACACTAATTTTTACGTCCGTTACACATGTGTAATAAGTTGACTTGGGGCGTAAAAAATTCTGTAATTTTTTTACGTGTATGTAACTTATACATATATTACGCATGTGAAAAAAAAATTCGAAAAAAAAATTGTTACTGAGTTCTTTCGAGTTCTTAAAACTCAAAGGGGTTCTCATTTGAAATCTCCCATATATATCAATCACGTGACATCTTGATTTTCTAAGAGCTTGCCTTTTTTTTAATGACGTAGAATTACTCCTAATACCCGAATGAGCCTTCCTGATACCTCATGTCAACTGTACTATTTTGACGTTTCGAGCTTGACTTACTCAAGAAACCATCAAGGAGGAAACTCCCTTGAGTTGGGTTTCGAACCTAAGACCATAAGATCCTAAGTCTTGGGGTCATTGGACCAGAAGGTTATCTTCAAGAGCTAGCTATTTCATCTCATTTACGATGGAGGGTCAATGACTTCCTCATGCATTGAATTGGTCATGGGAATGGTCAAAACTTCCGACAAGTGAACTGCTGAGAAGTGCAAGAACTTCTGCCATATACATATTTTAAAATCAGGACCCACTCATTTATGCATATCTACGAATAATTCGGCCATGGACAGAAGAAAAATACTTGAGTTATAAAAACTAATAATACCGTAGAAAATCAAAGCATATTTCAAGCAGGGATAACTTTAGTAAATTTGTCATAGGTGTTGTCAAAACTCTCGACAAGTAAAGTATCGAGAACTGCAAGAATTTCTTGCACATACATATTTTAAAAATTAAGAGCCACTCGTTTATGCACATCTTCGAATAGACTCGGCCATGGACAAAAGCTGAATACTTGAGATATAAAAACTGACAATACCATAAAGATCGAAGCATATTTCTAGTTGGAATAACTTTGGTAAATTTACTAAGGTAATTTATTCATCTCTTTTAAGTACATGGCAAGACATTAGAATAATTAGATTTTAGGTGTGGGTCTTTTATAAAGGTAACCATTCTCGACACGAAAAGAATCCGCAACGAAAATAATTAGTTTTAGGTTTAGTTTATATGATTCAGGTTGTAAACGGTTTGAGTTGCTTAGCATATTCAACAATGGTGTAGTGTTCGTCTTGCGATAAAAAAAGAAGTTTAATAAGAAAGATTTTATTATAATAACTGCTATATTATTATTATTATTATTATTATTATTATTATTATAAGATCATAGTTCTAAATCAAAGTTTATCTTACATAATTTAAATATGTATTGTCTATATGTGCTCTATATATATATATATATATATATATATATATATATATATATATATATATATATATATATATATTAAGCGTATGCTCTTAAGTAATGTAGATGGATGTGATTAGATTAGAACAAGAAAAAAGTGCATTCCGTAAAAATAATAAGAGAACAGCCATATCTAATGTAACCTGAAAATGTTTAGCGACACCTTTAAAGTCTATTCATGTTTTTGACCAAACTTGTGCAGCGTACAAACTATTAACGGTAATGGCGATATTTATAATTACATAGATCAAAATGAAAAATATATATTTGTAGGGTTTAATGTTTCCCTCATATTTAATTGGTTTAGTTAATTAAATTATAGAGATATTTTTTTTCACATTTAATAATATATTAAGAATAGTAAGAAATGCAAAAGTAAGGCTTTGACATAAGTTTCAAGTGTTTATTTTTAATAATACAAACCTTTATTTTCAATCAAAGGTGATTTAGACATAGAATTCCCTCACAATCAATTATATAAACTAAACATAATGTGTGTGTATATTTTATTATGTTTAACATTTATTTCTTAGAATTTGGTATTTATAGTATTTTGTTTATGAATATATTGATACACCAAAGAAAAAAAATCAAAGAAATAGCATGGTGGGAGAAATAAATCATTTTTTACAATTTTATATTTTTTATTGATGTTGTATATATGTTCACATGCTTATATTGTATTCATAGTTTTCAATTGATGTTGTATGTTCACATGTTAGATTGTATTCACAGTTCTTAACATATTATTGATTTTAAAAATATCCACTTATATCACAATCTATAGTTCTTAACATATTATTGATTTTAAAAATATCCACTTAGTATCATGCGTTGAGGAAGGATCATGTAAGAAATCAATTTACTGCGAGAAGAAATATCATTATTTGCATATAGAACTATGTAGGGATCTTTTTAGATGTGCATGTATGTGTAGCAACATTCCAGTTGTGTGTGTATATGTGTTGTATTATGTAGGTATATGTACGTCGTCTATGTGTAGTACCGTTTTGTTCATTTGTGTAGTAATATGTAGTCTATGTGTTGTACTGTGTAGTTCCATTTGTATGATGTATTATGTGTTGTATTATGTATGTATATATGTAGTCTATGTATACGTGTTGTATTATATAGGCATATATAGTCTATGTATGTATATAAATTGTGTAGGTAACAAGCACGTTGTGAAGAGAAATTTGTTTATATAAATTTGTGTGTTGTATTATGTGTTGTATTTGTTATTATGTGATACTTGTTGAATAAGAACAAGAATATTGGATAAAAGATCTGGGATCTAAACTATGATATTCGATTTTGTAATAACGATTTGCGACGAACAAGAATATCTAATAAAAGACTGAATTAAAAACAATTAAAATAAGAAAAACATGATTTTTTTTATTTTCCAATAATTAGTATTTTATTACCAAAGATAAAACTAAAACTGTTTAGTTATTAATATAGCTTCATAATTATATAAATCATAAAACAAAGAAAATTTACGATTGGTTGAAACGTTTTCTCGCACCTTCCGTACTAAGAAATTGTTTTCTTTTTTTTTCTAACAACATTTGGAACTACCTCCAATACCTGAGTAAGCCTTTTTGAAACAGGATGTCAACAGCTCATACAGATTTTGGCATTTCAAGCCTAACTCACTCAAGAATACATCAAAGAGGAAACTCAACACTGTGATACAACCCCCTTGAGTCATGTTTGAACCTGAGACCTCAAGAATCTCAAGCCTTAACCATCATCTCATCCTTTTCGTATTAACCAAACCCTCTATGTACATGTATATATATGTTGTATATATGTACGTATTTGTTATTATTGTCTATTAGTAATGATTAAAGAAGAAGGAGAAGTCGAAATCATAGGTTGGTTTGAGACTGTCTCTTTTTGCAGGCAAAGAAGCTGTCTTTTTCTTTTAGGATAACTTCTCTTCAATTATTTCTGTTGGAACCATCTTCGTCACCTTTTATGATGTAACTTTTGGAGATTCACTGAATTACGATATATTAATTTAAAGTAATTAAATAACACAAATCTCTTATCAATTTAAACAAAATGAGGTCATTTTTAAAAGGTTGAAACTTTCTTTTTAAATAAAATAATATAATTAGCTTGAATAATTTTTTTCGTTGGTGGTTGTAAAATAACTAATAAGCATACATTCTGTAGAAGTTCAAAACTATATTAGGAGGATTTGCATCAAGAAATAATAAGTTGTCTCAATATTAGACTCCCGATTGAGCCGGTCAACATCCGGTCAACAGTAATATTGCGTCCACTCTGAATCTCTGATATCTATAATTTTTTCCAGTTCAGCATGAATATGAACGATTGTAACCATACATGTTCTAGTTAAACATATAGCACGTAAACATGTTCTTTTGAACATAAAGTAGTCCCACGAAGTAACTACCATAAGAACGCTAGTCGTGTACAAGCTATTCATAAAAACTATAATAAAGCCAAAAGAAAATGTGTTAGGAAATAGATAGTGGTACTTGACTTTCATAGCAACAAACTTCAACCAAGCTAGGGGGAACCAAACCATTGAACATCTTATAAGGCATACCTCAAGTCCAGAGTTATAGACTACTATAACAACACTTAAATCGTGTTAAACGCGATTTATTGTATTCATAGTTATTGGACCATTCCATTAATCGATGTTTGACGTGTTAGACGAGACTAGATCACTCACATGTAATTTTCAAAGTTTTTAACGTGCATTTGGACATAGTTAAGTCTTTAAATATCTACTAAAAGTCTAGAGTGGGTTAGTATTAATTGTTACATATATGACAAACATGTTACATCTAAACTAAAACCCTAAAATCGCCTAGTTGTGAATGCGATATTGCGTTGTTTTTCCAATTACCTTAGTTTCTTGGTCCATATGAACAGTAAGACAAGACCTAAATTCACTCTAGAAACAACAGTCACATGATTTGATTATTAGAAAGAAACAACAATTGCAAATGCGAAAGGGACCCTCAAATCCTCACATGGTCTATTATTAACATTTTAACTTTATGTCTTCCTCACACGGTCTATTATTAACCATGGTGATATATAATTATGCTCTCCTTGTCTTTTACATAAGCTAAAAACCGTAGTGAAAGAGAATCATGTGAGACAAGGCCAAACAAATCGACATTTAAACCCATAAGAGGACAAGGTATACTTGTGAAAGGGACGTAGTAAAATCGACCATGCATACTATTGAATGCATTCCGACTTTATAGCTCTTCTGTTTAACATGCTATTGTGTTGGCAATGATAGATGTGATTAATAAATATGTGTTACAACAAATGCAACCATCTAAGTTCGACGATCTCTTATCTTTTCGCAAATATCATGGTTGATGTATCAACTCAATCTAGTGTGTTATTAAACAGTGAATATGTTGGCATATACGTAGATGCATACATATATACAAATGCATGCATTCTTTACATTCAATCCTATACACATGTCACTTGCACAAGCAAAATATTAATTATGATAGAATAAAAAAAATATATGTAATTCAAGAAACACTTACAAGTGTGTTTTTTTATTCTATTGTAACACCAAAAGATCCATATGTTCATTATTTTATTCCATCTGATCTTACTTCAGGTGTCGCCCCATGTCTGCAACTTTTATTTAAATAAAGAATAAAAAAGCAACCAAACAATCATTTAATTAATTAAAACCATATATATTAAGTTATTAACTACTTCCATCATGAAGACAAAAGTTTTCTCTACGTTGTCACTCCATGTGTACAAATTTTAATAAAATAAAGAAAAAAAGGAAAACAACCAACAACTACTTAATTAATTAATTAAAATTAACCATGTTAACTACTTTCATCACGCAAACAAAAGTTTTGTCATGGTTGTGCCAGCAGCAGCTGCAGCACCATAACGTCACTAGGAGTTAGGGTCATCTAAATCACTCGTTGCTCAAACTAGTCGCTCGTTCGAAAATTGCTTGGAAAATGTTTGTTCGTTTTTTTACTCGATTGTAAACGAGCCGCTCTGCTCGGTTCGGTTTGTAAACGAGCCAAGCAACGAGCAAGGGTTTGCTCGGTTCGCTTCGACTTGAACATATATTTTTAATTTATTTTATATATAATTATATATGAACAAATATATAGACAGAACACATAAACATAAATATACAATTTTTTAAACCCTTTAAAATTTTGCTAATTCCGTCAATTTTATAGTTTTATTTGTTTACTTCAAGTTTTCAGAACACCAGAAGTTTGTTTGCATGTTCATTAAATCTCAGTTTAAATTTATTTCACATAAAAAATATACTATTTAGAAAAAATATATATATTATTTACAATATTCAAACTTGTTTCTTATCAAAAATTTTAAAGTGGAAAAGAAATAAATAATGCTCGAAAATCGCTCGATGTTAGATCGAAAAACACTCGGTTCGATTTCCGCTCGTTTTGGTGTTCGCTCGGTTCAAATTTTAGTCGTTCGATTCGGTTCGGTTGTAAAGAAGCCAAGGAACGAGCAAGCCTTCGCTCGGTCCGATTCGACTCGGCTTCGGCTCGTGTACAGCCCTACTAGGAGTGGCCCTTAGTAGTGGGCCCAAAAGTTTTTCTTATGGTTAACAAACGAGGATCTAACATGGACTTCAGGAATGTTACATGCGTATAACATAGGGGTGTTCTTCAGGTTATTTATTCGGGTTTCGGGTTGTTCGGGTTTGAGCTCAAAACAAATTGACCCAAGAACCGACTCAAATAAGTTCGGTTTGTTCGGGTTTCGGGTTATACGGGTCGGGAAAATTCGGGTTGGGTTTCGGGTTTAACAAATTAAAAAAAATCCACCTTTAACAAATCATAAATTAAAAAACCATATTCCAAACCGATATAAAACCATAATATACAGCCATATTCAACAATAGCATATATTATTTAGCAAAACATGAAATTTATTATACAAGAATGCATTAGACGGGATGAAGGAGTGTTGTAGCATGTGGATCAATACTTGTGTAGATTGAAGAAACATGCTCAATAAATATTGGTTTAAATAATATATTGTTTAAGTTTTTGAATTGAAGATACATTCTCCGCATGCTTTATGGTCATTAATACATTGGGATGTGATAGATCTAATATTAATTGGAGTCTTGAGAACAACCGAACAAGAATACATAAGGTCACCGTGCTACTTCACCGCTAAACTACCTTACAAAATTAGGGATACATGCATCGATTTATTATACTTCGGGTTATTCGGGTCAACCCGAATCTAGGTATTTCAACCCAAATACTGACCCGAATATTTTATCGCGGGTTTGGGTTAGGAGTTTAATCGGTTCGGGTGAATTCGGGTTGGGTTATTTGGGTCTCGGGTCGCTTCGGTTCGGGTTTGTCATTCGAGTACGGTTAAAAAACACACCCGGCCCTAGTATAACACTAGATTTTGTTTTTAAGGTGGGCGGCCGCCCCCCTAATAACTAGGGGCTAGTTCCCACCCTAGTGGCCCTAGCAAAGATTCTAATCTCATCAACTTGGAGAGAAGTCTCTTTCAAATCACGTATTCTTTCACATGTTAAGGTGTCTTGTTCTCTTCAAAGGATCAAAAGGGTATGGTAACTCTTAACTATGTCTCTCAACCTTCCAACATGTAAGTTGTTAAGGGATTTAAATCAAACCATTAATGCCGAATAAATTATGATTCCATTTTGGTTATTCGAGCTTCCATGAAGATTATGTATGTTAAAAAGTTAGCACAAATTTTCTATTATTGAAATTTGAGTATGAATATGACTGATAGACGTATAAGGTTAGTGTTTCACTTCTAGATATATAGTATTTGAAGATATTTTCCGTTTTGGATATTTGTTTCTCATGAAATATCAGGCTATGTTAAATAGTTAGCACAACTCGCTATTATTGCATTTTGAGTATACACAAGAAGAATCACTATATGAGGTGAACTAGCTTTTAAACCCGTGTATTATACGGGTTTTGTCAAATGATAAAAATAAATAAGGCCTGCTATTTCAGTTGTGATTCTCAAAATACTTGTGAATTAATTTAATGTAGACTTAATGGAAAAAACAAATAGGGTTAACGAAAAGTACTACAATAACATGATTTTGTAAACATCATATGTTGATTTGCAAGAAATTTAAAAAAAAAAGGTATTAAAGTTGTGTAGTTAGTCAAACTTTAGGTATGAAAATGACACCTAATTCAATAATATATATAATCCACAATATGTTATAACCCATTTGACAAAATGTTTTGACCCATGACCTATGAATAGCTAGAATGAATGAGATGAGAGATTAAGAATTATGTGAAATGTAAGCTTGACACCTAAAATTCAACATTTTCTTTTATTAGTATTGTAAGATAAGATAATTTCTCTTTTGGACAAGTGGACTTCAATTTTTAGATAGCAATGTTCTTTCTTCACGGTTTAAGGACCTAAACAGAGGACCGACTATTTTATTTGTATTTTAAGAGTGTTTTTAATTGATGTGGAGAACTCCATTTCACATAGCGTGGATGTAAAATGGTTTGTCGGGATTTAACTTCATTTTGCATCAATAAACTCACTACAAATCACATGACTTCCACCAACATCATCGATAACGGTGGTTCCTGTCAGTAAGATAATATGGCTAGTGCATATAACGATGGATTATTGCTTGAATGAAGGGATTACCAACGATCGTCAAATGAATTAGTGTGGGATATTCACCGATTGATCATCAATAGAGTTTAGCAACCTATGTGGGCGAAATATTCCCCGGGTATATTTTTATTTAAAATAAAAAAAATAGAAAAATATAAAGGGATTTCTATAAATGTAAATAAAAGCTAAAAAGAAAAAAGAAAAAAAAAATACTCTAAAAAAATCATTAGAATTAAGAGTAAATACAAATATAAAATTATGCACACTGATGAAGAATCTACAAAAGCAAAGGAGGGTCGTCGGCTAGTGGCAGTCCTGACTCGTTTCGATAATTCGATGCAACGCTCGCTCTTTGGAAAATCAACGTGTTTATTCAATGCAACGCTCTTTGGATTACGTTAAATATGGTTTTGCCCTAGTTCATAATTGATAGATTGGGTGCATAAAGGGATAATTTGCATCCAATTTTGAGTGTGAAGTTTCCTCAGTGATTTTAAAACTCTTATTTCCTAGATGTTATGTAATGTGATCAAGATTATATTATGAAGTTGATTTATTAATATTAATAAAATAGAGTAATAGTCAACGCATTTCGAATCATGAATTTTGGAACCCGATCAACCTGGCCATATTAACCCGAAACCCAACTTACCTGAACCGACAACCCGAACCTTAACGAGTTAAGGAGATTTTTTTATTTTTTCGAAACCTAGCTAATCTTACCCTATTAACCTGAAACACGAGTAGGTTGACCCAAATAACACTCTTAATTTCCACATAAAATCTAATTATTTCCACAACAACATTATTTATATCTTTTTATTTAAATAAATAAATAAGTAATTAAATAGTAAGTGACTAAAACACTTAGTAATAAAATAGTTGCATAGTTAAGTGGTTAAATAATTATATAACGACTCCTTTTTAACCAGCTGAGCTAGCCCAGTTGGCCAGGCAAAGAATGGGAAGACACGGGGAGACCCGGGTTCGATCTCTGATGTCGACCGGATTTTCTCTGATGCATAAAACCTGTCGTGCCTTCGGGCGGGGTGAGCGGGGGTTTTACCGGAAATACCAAATGATCCTTAGGTTCCAGCGTGGGTCCCGATAATGTCAACATAGTCTGGACCGAGGGTGATGGGCCGTGAATGCGGTCGTGTTATCACTTAAGTGAGAAAGTCGCCGTTCAAAAAAAAAATACAACGACTCCTTTTTACGTCTTTTTTATAACGATTATTTTGGTGTAAAGGCTATTACTATAACAGCTACTGTAATTACTATAACAGCTACTGTAATTTGAAGACGAGCACGATACTGACTCGGATTTACACATTTTAATTATGAGTTAACCGTGTTTTAGAAGTTTAATTATATTTTAAATTATTAATCATATACATTTTTGAATTTTTATTATATTTTAATTTATGTTTTAATTATATTTAAATTATGCCTGTATTTTTAATTATATTTTACTTATATATTAAGGTTGTAACATTTCGGGTGTTTAGTCGTATTCGTTTATTTTGTAAGAACGTTATTCGGATCCTAATCTTTAATGAGGCGTTGCATTTATAAGTTATTAAGTTTCTTTTATCCACTTTAAGCCCTTCATGTTTATTATTTGTTTAAATTCCTAATTATATCATAAAATGTTCATAAATCGATCGAAAACCAAAGTATAGGGGCTGTTTGTGACAACAGCTGAAAGTTGCCCCTGCTGGTCGCCGGAGCGCTGCGCAGCCGTTCTCAGAACCGCCGTCGCGCGACTCGGGGGATGAGCTGCACAGTCAGTTCATTAAATCTCGTTCGTAAACTCATTTAAGGCATAAAATCGATTATTTTAAGCACATTTGAGAGAAGTAAGGACCCATGAATCATATAATAAATACAATATGATTCCGAAACCGTTTCTTACTGATCTATATCGTTTTGTTTGAATATATGCAGAGATATTATCTTAAAACACATCTTTACTTGCTTAAATGGGCCAAAAAGCCCATAATTAGTTCGGGTTATGCTTTTCCTATATAAACTAACCTTAAAGCATCTGCCACAAACTTTACACCAACCCTAGACATCATTCTCAGCCATCCATACCTTCTGCCATTTTGTTTTCTCTTCGGTTTTTGGTGATTTGTTGAAGAACCGTTCATAAAACAGTTGACTTTGCAAGACTAAGGACCTTTGACTCGTTATATCTCGTTGTTTGTTTACATTCCGGGTAAGTTGTAAACTGAATTTTTGTTCATAAACATTCACTAGTCGATAACCTTCAATCAATTTATGAGATTGAAGGGTATGGGCTGGCCAATTGCTTTAAAAACCGATAAAAGGGCAAAATAGTCAATTTGTTTGACTTCTCGTTTTCTACATACTTCTTGTCGGATTCAACGTTCGGTCCAGAAGACTTTTCTTCTCGTAATAAAATTTTAAGGGTTATGACCAAAACCCGACTTCCGACACGAAGTTCGGATTCTGGTCAGATTCGACTCGTTTAACTATTAAAATTAACATAACTCAAGTTCTACTCATCCGTTTGGATTGATTCCAGTGGAATTAGATTCCTTTTTACTTATACTTTCATATTGTTAAGTTTTAGGTTATGTTGGTTTCCATCGTTCGGCACGTTAATCGGAAGACTTGTATTTTTATTCTTAATTATTATTAGCTTGCTTATTTTAAGGTGAGTTTTGTCATTCCCCCGTTTTCACATATTTTCAAACGTTTTGGGGGCGTATACATACTTATAGTATTTCATATTATATATATCTTAACATTAGCAAACGTGGTATTGTGTGTGAATTACTAAACATAGTTGCTAAATTGATTACTTGTTTAATTTGCGCATTCGGAGAGGTCCACCATATTCTCATTATAGTATGATCATACGACCGTCTAGTTTTAACCGGCGTCTGATTCGCTTGGCAATGGCTCACTTGACACTTATTTGCTCATTAGTTTGGTTTGTTTACCGCTTTACTTACGTTTTGCTACTTTTCATATATTTATATATCATTGCAAAATTAATGGCATGCTCACTCAACATATTTGTTGACAAACATATTGTATTTTCTACGTATATGCAGGTGATCGCATGAACTAAGGAATTGAAGTATTGGATTGCTAGTCGAGACTTTATGAAATCATAAAGACAATATAATTAAATTTTAAGCAGGATTATTTCATTATTTGTCGTGGATTATTTTTTTGGGTTTTATTTGCTATTTTTGGATATTATTGTTTTAAGTGGAATAAATTGATTATTAGATATTGCCACCATTATTGTATGATCGTTACCTCGAGCTATGAGTAATCATGCTCACGCCCTGGCTTTTCCACCTTAGGTTGGGGTTTGACAGATTGATATCAGAGCCGAAGGTTTAAGATAGGTGGTTAGAAAATGTCCTAGTCATATGTTAGGAACCCTATACGTGCCTATCTGAACTGCATTATGTGCTCCTAATTGTTTATAGCTGATTTAGGTAATTATTTGCTATATGTTTTATTTTAGGTAACTAGTTTGTATCACATCTTTTCTTTCTATGTTAATATTTATTAGATCTTCTATTTTAGGAAAGTAATTAGTAATATCTTTTATCTTAGGTAATTTGTTAGTTGTATCTTTTATTTTCAGCAATTATATCTTTTAATTTAGGAAATCATCTTTTATTTTAGTAAATATTGCACACACCAAATCTGAGGCTATGCCTCACTTTCAAAAATATTTTCACAGTCTTTAAAAAATCTTTTAAAACTTTAGTAGATTGCTTTTCGTAATTTGGGAAATTCCTTAAGAATTTCCAATATTTGTTTTTACTCCCTCTCCTTAGGGCATAGGGGTATGTCATGTTTGGTTAGTAGCCGTAGGGGACTAGAGAACTGTGAGTTGGGCCTTGGCAAAACGGTTTCGAGAACCAAAGGTAATACGCTATTCCTTACCTGGAGGATAACCCGGCCACAGTACTCGAGTCCCTAGGCCAAAGCTGAACAATATGTCATACAACCGGACCTTAAGTGAATCAAACGTGACCGATCAACGGTTGAATTCCTTTTATAAACCGAATTCACGGTGATTCGTGGCTAAATTCGGTAACTTTCCAAAATTGCGTTTTAATTATTTTAAAATGTTTGGGTGGAAAATCCATGACAACCCATGGGCACTCCAACTATTCATTTCACAACCCGTTTTAGTTCGATATTTGGTTGGGGATATCACCGTGGTGGTTCACGAGATACTCCAACTACTTATTTTTTTATTCGTTTATTCGATATTTAGTGGGGTCAGTTAAAATGCCATGTAACGCTCATGGGCCGACCCACTCCATTGATTTGATAATTCGTTAATTAGTTGGGTCAGTTAAAATGCCATGTAACGCTCATGGGCCGACCAACTCAAATTGTTTGGTAATCGTTATTTAATTGGGCCAATAAAATGCCATGGAACGCTCATGGAAGCCCAATTCTCAATATATAAGTCCCGCTATGTAATTGGGGTCATTTAAACTACCATGGAACGCTCATGGGAGGCCCAATTCCCGAAGCTTGATTTTATAACTTAGTCGGACAATTCAAATTGCCATGGAAAGCTCATGGGAGGCCAACTCACTTGATTTAATTCATTATTTGTTTTGGGTTTTGAGCTGCCATGGGAAGCCCATGGAAAGCTCAACCCGATAATCTTGTACACCTTAACTTGAAACAAATATTTTATTTAATTAACTACCCCAAAAGTTAATCACATTATTTTAAATCGCGACTTGCTCGCAAGTCAAGATAAATCACTAGCATGTATTAGTCACATTTCCTCATTGTCTTTCATGGACTCGTTTACACAACTTACCCAATCCTTATAACATATCATTTTTGGTCCCCGCAGAATGTCTTCTCAAACTCATCGCTGTACCAAGCGTCGCACTTCATCTGTTCATGATCGCCGTTTGGCTACTCGTATCAAGAAGGAGTTCACTGCTGCTTTGCCCGAGGTTGTGGCTCAACTCCAAAACATCAACCCGAGTGGATCCAATACTTCGGCTGCTCCTACAAACAACTACCACTACAAGAATTTCACAAGCGCCAAACCCCCTTGTTACCTCGGCGAGGAGGAAGCTACCAAACTCCTCCGCTTGTTTGAGAGGATGGAAAACATCTTTATCCACTGTGAGTGCCCCGATGACAAACGGACTTGTTTTGCCTCAAGCGTCTTCGAGGAACGAGCCCTTACTTGGTGGAACACATTCAAGGACCTCCAAGATGCTGATGAAGTATTAACCATGCCTTGGGAGGAGCTAAAGGAAGCTATGAAGAGAGAGTTTTGTCCTGAGCATGAAATGCAAAGGCTCGAGAAAGAGTTTTGGGAGCTGAAGCAAATTGGTGGTGATAACTCTACTTACTCGAACCGATTCAAGGAACTTAACGGGGTGGGACCTCATCTTGTAACCCCGTTGTCCCGCGGTATCCGCAAGTATATTCGTGGACTACCTACTATATTCCGTCGAGACCCTCTCACGATTGAGGAAGCCATAGCCCTTGCTGCTTCCTGGACTGATGATCACGTTCGAGATGGTACGCTATCCCGAAAGGACTCCAAGTCTGCTGCTGAAAAGAGTAAAGCTGAATCCTCTACCGATGCCAAAGCCGATCCTAAACTTTCCCAAAACAAAAACTCTAATCGTTACCATAAGAACAACAACAATGGCCAAAAACGCAAAACCCAACACCAAAACTATGCTGTGAACCAACCCAATAACAAAGCCCCAAACCAAAATGCACCCAACAAGAAGTTGTATAATGGACCGCACCCTCTGTGCTCAACCTATAACTGCCATCATCCCGCATCCACCACTTGCTGTCTTTGCACTTCGTGTAACCGTTATGGGCATCTTGCCAATACTTGTCGTGTACCTCCAAATGCACGAGCCACTCCTCAACAACCCGCACCGTCTGCTCCTCGAGCTGCTAATAACCCCCAAGCTCAAGCCGGTGTTCCAAATACCCGTGCTTGCTACCATTGTGGAGATCCTAGTCATCTCCGTAATATGTGCCCATTTTTAGCCCATGCCAATCAAGCCCATGTGATGCCTCCCCCTTACTATGCTCCTCAAGCACAAGTTGTCCCTGCACCATTTTACACTAGCCAAGCCTATCAAGTCCAAACTTACCAACCCCTGATCCCTCAAAGCTTTGCACCTCACACCTATGCTCCTCAAGTTCCACAACTTATGGCTCTGCTGACTGCTACTGCTCAAGTCCCTGCTATTTAAGCCCCTCCAACCAATCAAGCTGCACCAACTCCTCAAGGTTCGAGTGGTCGTGCCTTCATGATGAACGTGAATCAAGCCCAAAGCTCAAGTGATGTGGTGAATGGTACGTTCTCTATTAATAACCATTCTGCTTCCGTGTTATTCGATACTGGTGCCGATAAGAGCTTTATTTTGTTAGACTTTGCATACATTATTGATAACCCTTGGGATAGGTTGTCTAAGCCTTTTACCGTAGAAGTAGCTAATGGGAATTCGATTACTATCGATTCGGTTATTCGGGATTGTGTCATAGTTCTAAATAAGGTCAAGTTCCGTATAGATCTTATTCCGATGCAAATGGGGAGTTTTGATATCATAGTTGGGATGGATTGGTTGACTTTGAATCACGTTGAGGTTGTTTGTTATGATAAGTTCCTTCGTATACCTCTTCAAGATGGTCGTATTCTTAAAGTGTTCGGTAGCACGCCTACTTCTAAGTTAAACCTTATGTCGTGCTTTCAAGCTCAATGTTATTTGCGTAAAAAGTACATTGCCTTTTTGGTGCATGTGGTGGAGAAAGATAAAGAGAAAAAGAAAATTCAAGATGTTCCTATTGTGCGTGATTTTCCCGACGTATTTCCCGATGATGTTGTTGGACTTCCTCATATTCTTCAAGTTGAGTTTCGTATTGATCTCGTACCTGGAGCTAATCCCGTTGCTAAAGCACCCTATCGTCTTAAACCGTCCGAAATGCAAGAGCTTTCGAGCCAATTGCAAGAACTCTCCGATAAGGGTTTCATTCGCCCGAGTTCTTCTCCTTGGGGCGCACCTGTCTTGTTTGTGAAGAAGAAGGATGGATCATTCCGCATATGCATCGACTACCGTGAACTCAACAAGCTTACCGTCAAGAACCGTTACCCGCTCCCTCGTATCGATGATCTTTTCAATCAACTTCAAGGAGCCGCTTGTTTCTCAAAGATCGATCTCCATTCGGGTTATCATCAACTTCGCGTTAATGAAGATGACATACCCAAGACTGCTTTCCGTACTCGATATGGGCATTACGAATTTTGTGTTATGGCTTTTGGGCTAACCAACGCACCCGCGGTTTTCATGGACCTCATGAACCGTGTGTGTAAACCTTACTTGGACAAATTCGTAATTGTTTTCATCGATGACATTTCGATCTACTCGAAATCCGAAAACGATCACAAAGAGCATCTAGATGCTATCCTTAACCTCCTACGGAAGGAATAATTGTAC
Organism: Bidens hawaiensis; assembly: GCF_021521415.1. Lineage (NCBI taxonomy): Eukaryota > Viridiplantae > Streptophyta > Magnoliopsida > Asterales > Asteraceae > Bidens > Bidens hawaiensis. The sequence goes on along the minus strand of NW_027491117.1, from coordinate 1,921,817 downwards.
GCCAAGTTTTCGAAGGGTGAGTTTTGGCTTAAGGAAGTTCAATTTTTGGGCCATATCGTTAACGACAAAGGTATCCATGTCGATCTTGCAAAGATTGAAGTCGTCAAGAATTGGAAGACACCGACGTCTCCCACAGAAGTTCGTTCTTTTCTTGGTTTGGCGGGATATTACCGTCGTTTCATTCATAACTTCTCGAAGATTGCATTGCCCCTCACCGCTCTTACACATAAGGGTAAACCTTACGAGTGGGGGTCAAAGCAAGAGGAAGCATTTCAAACTCTAAAGGACATGCTTTGCAATGCTCCTATTCTTGCTCTTCCCGAAGGTAGTGAAGATTTCATTGTATTCTGTGATGCTTCTAATCAAGGTTTCGGTTGTGTTCTTATGCAACGAGGCAAGGTTATCGCGTATGCTTCGAGACAACTTAAGGTTCACGAAAAGAATTATACGACGCACGATCTCGAGCTTGGTGCCGTCGTATTCGCCTTGAAGATTTGGATACATTATCTCTATGGTACCAAATGCGTAGTATTTACCAATCATTAGAGTCTCCAACACATTTTTGATCAAAAGGAACTCAACATGAGACAACATCCTTGGGCCGAGTTGCTAGCGACTATGATTGCGAGATTCGCCACCATCCCGGTAAAGCGAATATCGTGGCCGACGCTCTTAGCCGTAAGAAACAAGTCAAATCCATGTTTCTTACATGTGTTCTTATTCAAAATGATCTCGAAGAGCGTGTTCTTATCGCGCAACACGAATCCGTCACCAAAGACAACATGTATGATGAGATGTTGTGTGGTGCGAAATCTCAATTGGAAACCAAGCCCAGTGGTTTGCTTTATTTCCTTAATCACTTATGGATTCCCGATCGTGATGACCTTCGCACATTCATAATGGACGAAGCTCATAAGTCACGGTATTCAGTACATCCCGGTGCTGATAAAATGTACGCCGATCTTCGTTCCGTCTTTTGGTGGCCTGGAATGAAGAAAGACATTGCTCTCTACGTTGCGAAATGTCTCACTTGCTCTAAAGTCAAAGCCGAGCATCATCGACCTTATGATTTGCTCGAGTAACCTCCCGTTCCCGAATGGAAGTGGGAAGATATTGCTATGGACTTTATCACTAAGCTTCTTTCTACTGGAAAGCAACATGATAGTATTTGGGTAATCATTGATCGTTTGACGAAGTCTGCTCATTTCATTCCCATCAAGGAAACGTATTCGGTTGATCGGTTGGCACATATTTACGTTAAAAGGATTGTTTGTCATCATGGAACTCCGTTAACCATTATCTCCGATAGAGATGGTCGTTTCACTTCTCGTTTTTGGAAGTCTCTCCAATCCGTTTTGGGAACTCGTTTGGATCTTAGTACTGCTTATCATCCGCAATCTGATGGTCAATCTGAGCGCAAGATTCAAACCCTAGAGGATATGCTTTGCTCATGTGTCCTCGATTTTGGGGGCAATTGGGATACTCATCTACCGCTTATTGAGTTTTCGTATAACAATAGCTTTCACTCTAGCATTGGTATGGCGCCTTTCGAAGCTCTTTATGGCCGCAAATGTCGTTTTCCTATTTGTTGGAATGAAGTTGGAGAATCTCAAGTTATTGGTTCGGAATTAGTTCAAGAAACGACTGATCGTATTGCTCAAATCCGCCAAAATTTACTCGCTGCTCGTAGTCGTCAAAAGAGTTATGCGGATAAGCGTAGGAAACCTCTTGAGTTTAGTGTTGGTGATCGTGTTCTACTCAAAGTATCTCCATGGAAAGGTGTTGTGAGATTTGGAAAGAAAGGGAAGTTATCTCCTCGTTTCGTTGGTCCTTTTGAAATCATTGAGCGTATTGGTCCTGTTGCTTATAGACTTGATCTTCCATCTGAACTCTCAAATATTCATCCGGTATTTCACGTTTCGAATTTGAAGAAGTGTCTTGCCGAGGGTAATTTCCAAATACCTCTCGATGAAGTTCGTATCGATGAGACTATGCATTTCCAAATAGGGTATGGTTTTTCAAGCCAATACCCGGACCCGAACCCTACCAGGGTATTACTAATACCCAATTTTCCAATACACGATTATACCCGAACCCCGGGTTTTTTTAATACCCGATTTGTGCACCTCTATCTTCATCCATGACTAGTTATTACTATTTGTGATGGGAAAGGTTAAAACACAAAGGGAAACAAAAATGAGAAGTGTGAGAAGGATTTGTGGTCACACATAAAACCCTAAAAAAATTCTAAAAAGTAATAAAAAAATCATAACTCAAAATATAAATAAAAAATGAAAAAAATAAAAAAAAAACAAAAATGTTTCCCTCGTCATTCCAGTTCAAAAATAAAAAGCCGAAAATACACAATGCAGAGACAAAAGACACGATGACGAAAATGAACAAAATACACAATTTTAACTAATTAAAGACACAATAGATCGCATAATATAACACAATTCCGAATAAAATATAACACAATGTTAAGTAATATAACATAATATTAAGAAAAAAAGACACAATGTCAAGAAAAAAGACACAAGCAATGACAAAAATAAACACAAAACACAATGATAAACAAAAAGGCACAATGATCTTTTTCCCTCAACATTGTGTCTTTTTTTTTAGAACGAGGAAGAGAGTGAAAACATTTTTGTGTCTTTGCTTTGTTTGTTTTTTTTATTAAATTTTAAGTTATGATTTTTTATTTAATCTTTTTTTAGCTTTTTTTGAGGGGTTTTTTTTGTGTGGTTATAAATTCTTCTCATCTTTCTCATTTTTGTCTTCCTTTGTAGAATAATTTGACTCTACTTGTGATAGCATGAAGAACTTGTATCATAAAGGTCGATTACCAAATCTTGATTAAATAAACTTTCTTTATTTAGAAACTTGCATGATTACTTACACTAAGGCTAAACTTACCACCAACGAATGATACACATGGACCTAGAATACTAAATTGTGACTTAGTTAAGGATGACTTATGTCTAGCACGATCAAACCAGGCCCGGCCCATGGGCCAGCCAAGTCAGGCCATCGTCTTGGGCTTCCAACTTTTTTAGGCCTCCAAATATTATAGCATATATATAACATATGTTTTAAAATGGGCCACAAACTAAAATGAAGGCCCAATTCTTTTGATTATGTACGCTGAATGCCAAGTAGGGAAAAAGAAAAAAGGACGGACCGATGGACAGAAGTTCAGAAGCTAGGGTTGCAAGAAATTGAAGCAGCCGATAGATTACAAGTTCCAAGTCTTCAACGTTTTAGTTTTATCATTGTGTTGTTGAATATTAAAGATGAAGAATTCTCTAGATTCCCCATACCCCAAATCGATTGTAAGATTTATTTTGAGCACTTGAATATGAAATTCACTAATTCTAAGGCTTATTTTGATTTTTGAAATATGAAATCATTAAGGTGGAAGCCCTAATTCAAAGGTGTGATCTGAAGCCGGAAGCCCCAATTCTTAATTTGATTAATTTGGTTATGTTGCTATAAGGTGGTAGTTAACAACAAGGATATGGCCGTCCAAGAGTATATTTGAACCAGAGCTTCTATACCTGCTAGCAACAACAAAGAACACGACCGGTTAGTCTCACCGTAGGAGGGGGTCTCCTACGATCAACCTCCGGCGTGAGAATCAGTGATACGATACGATTATACGGTTTTAGGAGTTTATGGATGAAGATGGAATGATAATACCTTTGGTGAAGAGTTCCTTATATAGGCAGTCGGACCCAAAGCTTCTTAAGAGGAAAATGTCAGTTTTCCTTTCAACTTGTGCAGGCTGGATGCATGCTATTTTCATATAAGCTTTGTTAAGCTTTTATTTATCTTCTTGTTGCTTTTGCTTTATAGCAATCAACAGCTTTTGTCAGCTTATGACTTTATCTGACATTACTGTAGCAGGAGCTTTTTGGTCAACTTAGGAACCTTGCTGGGCAAGTGTTAAGCTTCCTATCTAGAAGTTTATGTTTATTGCTTTCTTGTTCCTAAGCTTCCTTGGCTTAAGAGCTTGTGTTTGCTGTTCCTTTATTCTTAAGCTTCTTTAGCTCGTGGGTAGGGGTACCCATGCCATCAGGTACCAAGGCTTGACTACAATTCCTATTGAACTTATTTTGAATCCTTAAAGGTACGCTACTACCTACTAATTTCTATTTTGAATTTGTTTATAATTTTTGTATTTTGATTTATGTTTCTACTGTTTTGCTACTTAGACCTTTTGTGAATTTCTTGCTATTTGTTGGCACTTAGAATTTTAGAATATTTATAGTTACATACTTAGATTTTTTATATTGCCAAATAGAATTTGAAAATTTGAATAAGGTCATTCTAAAATATTAAAGAAACAGAAAACTTTTTAACCCCGTCCTATACACTTGATAGTTTATTATTGCTGGTCCCAAGCCCGGGTAAAGGAGGAGGGTTTGTACCGAATTATTTTTAAAAAAGGTCTCAACATTTTAGTTCGCTTTAGGCCTTCAAGAACGTTGAGACGGCCCTGGATCAAACCAAACCCCTATGTGAATGTTACATGTTTATGATATGTTGCTACTAGGGATGAGCTTGGTACCGACATGTACCGGTACCAAAAATCCCAATCCCGAAAATCGCAAAATTTTGGTACCGGTGCCGGTACCGAAATGTTTGGTTAGGTATCGGTTCGGTACCGGTACCAGTATTTAACGTAAATTTCAGGAAATACGGTACCGTACCGTACCATACCGGTACCAGTACCGTACCGATCCCGAAACTGTAACATCCAACTTTTGTTAAATAATACATAATAGAAAGTTTGTTATTAACTGTGTGTCGTTAAGTTAGTCGTGTGTTAAGTATTTGGATATTATTTGGAGTAGGAATTGGGAATGGGTGGTGGGACCCATGAAACACCCCTCTATTTAAACCCAACCACTTCTTCCTTTTCTTTTCTTTTCTCATCAAAACACACAAACACACACACACACTCAAGAAACACACACATACTCTCTCTCTAGTACTCGGATTTAAAATCCAAGCCAAGGAAGGGTGGAATCTCGTGTTTAACATCGTCAAGCAACAAGAATCACATCCAAATCTACGTATTGTCCAGATCTGAACTCGAACCCGAAGCAAAAGGTGGGTTTTGGTTTAAATGATTAAGTTTTATGGTTAGAATCGTCATGCAAACAGATATAATGATAGATCGGGTTGTAAAATGTAAGAAAAATATAAACTTGGTAAGTTATAACCTCTTGGGTGCACTTTATGATAAAAAGGTGGTGTTTGGACTTTGAGAGATGGGTTCAGGATCAGGTGCATGGGGTCAGAATGTGTCGAAAGTTGGGAAAGAGTAAAAATCAGGTCCTGAGGAAGAGCCACGAAGTAAAATGGCTTTAAAATGGTAAAAACGAAGAAAGGAAGGCATTTTGCTTCACTCAGCCTTGAGAAGCGAAACAGGCATTTCGCTTCGCTCAGCTATGCGAAGCGAAACGCTCCCATGCGAAGTGAAACGAAACCTCCCATGCGAAATTGTTTAAGTTGTGACCCGATCCATTTTCTGATGCGTTTTTGTTAAAGGACTGCTAACGAAAATAAAATTTTTCCGAGCTGACCTGGCAGCTCAACCCCAGCCAGGGGCTCTGCCCCTTGGACCCTGCTAGGGGCAGCCCCTAGCGCTAACAGGGGCGCTGCCCCCGGACCCCCGTTAGTTGAGGGTTTCATAAATTTAGATGTAGGAAGTTATGGTAATAGATAATTGACACGCGTAATGTATTGTACAGTTAGCCGTGCATAACTAAAGAAGGGAATTACCATTAACGGCGAGAGAAATCGACTCCAGGTGAGTTCTAGCCCCATTTCTCTTTGAAATGTTTTCGGGGCTGTGTGCATACACCTATGTGATAGTTAATACATGTTTTCGGGGCTGTGTGCATACTCCTATGTAAAGCATTTCCTTAAGCAAGTTCGATTCGTGCTAGGTCTTCATTTAACTCCATTAATAATTTCATTTCTTTAACAAGTAGGTTCTTGTGTTTGGTTCACATTCAACTTCCATTCCATGTTTGAGGCGGGCCGCGGGTCATTAGACGAGTCGGGTCTCGAGTTCGGGCTTCATTCAAGTTCTCACATCACTAACAACTTTTTATTATTATTATTATTATTATTATTATTATTATTATTATTATTATTATATAAAAGCTCCCACCCATCACACCCCCTTCCTTACTTTCTTCTTCTTCTCTTCTTTCTTCCTTCCCAATTCACGGCTACTGCCGTCGTCATATCCTACCTTCACTTCCGGCCACCATTCAAGACAAGGGGTATGGATGTTAGTTTGAGCATCACACGAGTTCCTAATCGCACGGAATCTCAGACGAGTCGCACGGCGTGCGACTCCAATCACGAGAACAAGTCGCATGAAAGGAATGATTCGCATGGTAATGCGAAATCCGACACTTTCGCACGGGATGCGAAATCCGACACTTCGCACGGGATGCGAAATCCGACACTTCGCATGGGATCTCGCTTCGCTCGGAACTTCGCTTCGCACGGGTGGTGCATCACACGTGTTTCGCGTCGCACGGCTTTGCTTCGCATAGGATTATGGTTCGCGCGAAATAGGTTGGATCTGGGTTTTGGTTTCTCTTAGTCGCACCGTCTTGGTGGGTTCGGATCTGGTTTAAGGGGTACACCTTGGGTTTCGTGCCTGACCATAGTTCACCAGAACCATCCCTACAGGAATTTAGATCCGGTTTCCTCTTCAGTTGATATTTATGCCCATTTGTATATGTAGGTTCTCATTTGTATACAAGTATATGTATTTATGTTTTCATAAGATGTTTGTTTGTTTAACCATGACCGACTTCTCACTAGGTTTGGTCGATGTTCATTTATGCCGTATTGATTTGGTTCGATTAAGGTTCTTATAGGTTGATTGGTTCACGAAAGGTCCCCTTACGGTTTATGAGAATCGTTTGGGTTTGGTTCGTTTGTGTTCAACCCTCAAGCTCGTTTGTTCACTTGTGATTTTTCTTAACGAAAAGTGAACGAAATAAATAGGAAACGAATAAATTTTTTACCTTTTTAGTCGATTGAACTAGATCTTGTATATTTGAAATTAGATCTTGGAATGTTGATGTTCAGGAGATTTGTGTGTGTGTGTGTATGTGTCACAACCTTTGAAGGTTCTATACTTGCAACCACCTCGGCCTCTCTTACCATCATTCATCTTCATAGAACGATCTTCACTTGATGCCTCAACCTCCATCTCAGTGTTCTCCTCACTACTCTCTCCAGTCTTAGTACAGCTTTCAGTAAACTTGTCTGATTGGAGATTCTTCACCGCAGCAGCAATGACTTGAGTAATCGCAGCTTGAATAGCAGGATCAAGCTGATACTCTTCTTCACGTACAGTCAAGCTTCTGTCTTCACTAGGCTCAATAATTGGCTCCTCAGAGGGTACTGGGTTGATACGTGGCCTACCACGGCGTCCCTTGTGCCCTCATTGCTCAGTAGTCTTAGTACTAGCCATCTGAATTCTAAAGGAAAAACACAAACATCGTCACGTGAGAAACTATTTAGTACAAGGATAATAAGGCTGCAGGTAATAACAGTGGCCAGCTGGGATTAGCTGCTTACGTTACTTTCCGTGTCCTATACACTTCCTTTCGTGAATCTACTTGTGCTTGGTTCTACTTAAAGCAATTAGAAAATCAAGCATTTCAAATATAGGCAAACAATCCTACTTCTAACAATTTCAAATAACTTTCTTACTTATCCCTACATTATTCGTAAGGAAATTTACGTATTTAGCTTGCTTGAGTGGCATACGGCTATCCATATTGTCTTTCTTCTTTGGTCCCATTCTCTGTTTGAGTCTAAGCATGTAAGGATGTTTAAATCTCTCAAACTTTTGCTCTGATACCAACTTGTAAGGCCCCGATCCCGGTAACCTTACATTCGGTGTTGGATTTACTCATAAACTCAGTTTGATATAGCGGAAGCATAATTAATTTGCAGCGGAAACTAAAACTTTTTACATAACAACTTATTTTCCTATCAAATCTTCAATATGGATAGCCTCATACGCACCTCGAGCTTGCCACGTCATCACAATACCTGCATGCACACTAAAAGTCAGCTATACGCTGAGTGAGTTCTAACGGTTCTTTACTTTCATCACATACGATTTATAAGCAAATAACATCTTTCATACATCTATATATAGCATAACGTTTATAATTCTTTATTTACTTCCTTTATGTCTGTCTATCAATCATTTCATAACTATATTCTTATACGCCTACTCGTAACTCAGCTTCCTACTCTTACTCATAACCGAGCCTCCTATCTTTGCTCGTAACCGAGCCTCCTATCTTTGCTTATAACCGAGCCATCTTTGCTCGTAACCGAGCCTCCTGTCTTTGCTCATAACTGAGCCTTCCTTGCTCGTAACCGAGCCTTCAATCTTTGCTCATAACCGAGCCTTCTTTGCTCGTAACCGAGCCTCCTATCTTTGCTCATAACCGAGCCTTCCTTGCTCGTAACTGAGCCTCCTATCTTTGCTCATAACCGAGCCTTATAAAGTTAGAGGGATTTGCCATCCTAACTTATTATGCATACATGAGGCCCGAAGGCTCTACGCATATACACATTCTTCTATACATAGCATTCATACTCATTGATATTCATATAACATTCTACACAAGCTTTAATAGGATATATTTCTTAATTCTTTCTATTCTAACTATCATTCAAGCATTCAAATATATATATATATATATATATATATATATGTATTAATAAATTAATATTAATATATATAAACATTTTCTTACAAGATATATATCATTAACTAAAGTCACATATATCTATTCTTTCACATAGGAGTATGCATACAGCCCCAAAAACGTTTAAAGGAAAAGGGGGGCTAGAACTCACCTGCAGACGATTCCTCTTCGAATTAATAGTAATGCATTTCTTCAACTATGCCCGACTAACTGTTAATAACATACACGAATTAATCCTCTATAATTGCTTATTATTTATTCTCTAAATTAAGTTAACGGAGTTAACTTCTAAGTTAGTGACCGTCATGTATTTTTCTTTAACTGTTTCTATTAATTTAATATACTTTAACCTTATTTTACTCGCGGACCTACTTCATTAGTTTGCATTATTAAGGGTCTCTTATTATTATTTTATATTTATATATGTATTGTTATGCTTATTCCTTTATTATTAATTTACGTCCGTAACGCATTCATAAGTTAACGTTTCCTTAGGCGAGTTCTGTTCGTGCCGGGTCTTCATTTAACTCCATTAATAATTTCATTTCTTTAACAAGTAGGTTCTTGTGTTTGTTTCACATTCAACTTCCATTCCATGTTTGAGGCCGGCCGTGGGTCGTTAGACGAGTCGGGTCTCGAGTTCGGGCTTCATTCAAGTTCTCACGTCACTACCAACTTATTATTATTATTATTATTATTTTATTATTATTATTATTATTATTATTATTATTATTATTATTATTATTATTATTATTATTATTATTATTATTATATAAAAGCTCCCACCCACCACACCCCTTCCTTCCCAATTCACGGCTACCGCCGCCGTCATCTCCTATCTTCACTTTCGGCCACCATTCAAGACAAGGGGTATGGATGTTAGTTTGAGCATCACACGAGTTCTTAATCGCACGGAATCTCAGACGAGTCACACGGCGTGCGACTCCAATCACGAGAACAAGTCGTATGAAAAGAATGATTCGCACGGTAATGCGAAATCCGACACTTTCGCACGGAATGCGAAATCCGACACTTCGCACGCGATCTCGTTTCGCTCGGAACCTCGCTTCGCATGGGTGGTGCGTCAAACGTGTTTCGCGTCGCACGGCTTCGCTTCGCATAGGATTCTGGTTCGCGCGAAATAGGTTAGATCTGGGTTTTGGTTTCTCTTAGTCGCACCGTCTTGGTGGGTTCGGATATGGTTTAAGGAGTACACCTTGGGTTTCGTGCCTGAACATGGTTCACTAGAACCATCCCTACAGGAATTTAGATCCAGTTTCCTCTTCAGTTCATATTTATACCCATTTGTATATGTAGGTTCTAATTTGTATGCAAGTATATGTATTTATGTTTTCATAAGATGTTTGTTTGTTTAACCATGACCGACTTCTCACTCGGTTTGGTCGATCTTCGTTTATGCCATCTTGGTTTGGTTCGATTAAGGTTCTTTTAGGTTGATTGGTTAACGAACGGTCCCCTTACGGTTTATGAGAATCGTTTGGGTTTGGTTCGTTTGTGTTGAACCCTCAAGCTTGTTTGTTCACTTGTGATTTTTCTTAACGAAAAGTGAACGAAATAAATAGGAAACGAATAAACTGTTTACCTTTTTAGTCGATTGAACTAGATCTTGTATATTTGAAATTAGATCTTGGAATGTTGATGTTCAGGAGATTTGTGTGTGTGTTTATGGGTGTGACAATGATTGGGAGGATGATGATGAGATGATGAGGATAAGGATATTAGGGTTTAGGGGTTTAAATTGGCAAAGCCCAAAGGCCTTTAGGCCGAAAAATATGTTTAAGTCCATTGATGTGTTTTTTTACTTGTTTTATATAGGTTTTATTCTATATACGTTATTCTCCCAATCATTGTCACACCCAAAAATATTTTCCGCGCCTTTTATTTACGTTATTCTATTATATTTTGTGTATTTTTACTTGTTTTATATAGGTTTTACGTAATTTTAATTATCTTATAGGTTTTGTGTTAAAGATTGAAAAAATCGGACTTTTCGAGGAGCATACGAGCCTTTTACGCATACGATTTCAAGAAAAAGCTAAATGCCCGGCCCATATGCATCATGGAGGCCCAAGTCTTACATTATATTAGATTATAAAAAAAAATTAAAAACCCTAAGCCAAAGAGGCTGGCTGATCGGAACTGCAGCAGGGAACAAGAAGGAGAAAACAAGTTTTTTGGAGGCTAGGTCTTGGAGTGTGGCGGCTAAGGAAGGAAGAAGAAGCATGAACAAGTGTCGGTGATCGTTTACCATCAGTTTTACAGCAGCAAAGAGTAGCCGAAAACCATCTCATATCCTTTCTTTAAACTATTGTTCATCAATCTTTCTTATTTTTGTTGAATTGTTAACTAGTTTTGCAATTTCTTTAATGATTGACTTGTTATTGGTTAGTATTGATTGTTGAATGATTTTTGAGATGATTGGTATGGGTTTTAGGGTGATTTTATTGAGTATTTGCTGCTGTCCAAACATTATGTTAGGCTAAACTTGTTAGTTCTACCTAGGAATGATGATAATTGTTCATGTTTGATGAGTTTTATGGATTGTTTGATTGATAGACTTTAATTGTTATTTTAAAGTTTGATTTAGAAATGAAATAGGTTGTGTTTAAGGGCTGGAAATTTTGGTCATTCATTGCTTAAACCCCTTGTGTCGGTTAATTAGTTTTGTGTTGATTAATCGGTGCATTGTTTGATTCTAGACTTTGTGTTTAGAGTTTGTTTGCGGTAGGAACAACCGTACAGTTTTGTTGCATGAATTTGAGGTTAAAGTACAGCGGTTAGGCACCTTCTTTGAGACCGAGAGGTGATAAGAAGTTAGGGTTGTCTCATTACCTTTGCATGCTAGAATAATGATTGCGCGAGAGCGAGTTCGTTTCTTGTCAGGTTTAGGTGTTTTGAGCGATTAGTTGATCTATTTTGGTTTAAGTTGAATTGTTCCTCTATCCTTGGTTTTGTAGTATTCATTACCATTAGGTTCGAGTGTTGGTGAGACCAAGAGGTGAGTCAACATTAGAACACGTTAGCAATTGTCTCCCGGTTTGGTCGTTTTAGCCGATTAAGAGTAGTTAGGGTTTGTTGAGTGAGACCGAGAGGTGATCCAGTAAGCCCGAACGATCCTTAGTTATGTCATCTTTAGGGACCGGTGTCTTGAAGTCATCCAATCCATTAGCTTGTTAGGTCTACAGTTTGATTCAGACCTAGGTAGACATTTTTCTCCATCCTGAGTTAACACAGTTAGTTCCCCGTTAAATTTTCTATTTTTGGTAAGTTTTGTCAGTCAGTTAGGTTAGTTCAGTTAAGTAATTAAAAATCAAAAATGAATTAAATATTATTCTAAGGTAGGTCTTATCTAGGGTTAGTAATCGTTAGCGTCTTACGTGTCCACGTGTTCGATACTCAGACTTCCTAGGTCTATACTACTTGCGATCGGTATACTTGCTGGTTGTGTGTGGTTTTAGGATTTTCATTTTATATTTAAAGCTTAGTTGTGAGGGTCATTATTATAGGGTTATCCGACGCACATCATCCATTAACCTTAATAATCTCATCCTTTCTTATTATTTAATTAATTTAATCCAACGCCAAACGACACGATAACCAAAATAACTCGTAATACTTTATTTACTTATTTATTGAGATGAGGGCGTTACATTAGGCAGACGATGTTATTTTTCTTGGTGAATGTTACGATAGTAATACGGAAAATGTTGTTTTAGCGTTAAAATGCTTTTTTTCTAGCGTATGGGCATATATTAATCGACATAAATCCTTTCTTTTCGGGATTGGTATTCCAAGTTCCGAGGTTAAAAGATTGGCTAATGTTGTCAGGTGTCGAGCAGATTCTCTACCTTTTGCCTATTTGGGTGTTTCTGTAGGTCAGAATATGGCTCGTTTTAAAGGGTGGGAGCCAATTATAGCTAAATTCCAGAAACGCTTGGTTAAATGGAAGAGTAATCTTTTATCTATTAGCGGTCGAGCAACATTGATTACTTTTGTTTTAGTAGTGATTGGTACGTATTTTTTCTCCCTATTTCGTCTTCCAGTTATAGTGAAAAATAAACTTGAATCCATTCACTCAAGATTCTTTTGGGGTGGTATCGAGAATACGAGAGCGATGTCTTGGGTTAAATGAAACTTGGTTCTATTGGATAAGATTGGATTTGGAAGTCTTGAAGCTATGAATTTAGCTCTATTATACAAATGGAAGCGGAGATTTCTTAATAGCTCTGGTGATCTTTGGGCTAAGCTAATTACTGCTATTCTTGGGGAATCAATGGACTCAATTCACAATTCCAACTCCATTGGTATTTGGAGTAAAAATTTTTCTTCTATTAACCGCCTCCATGAAAAAGATATTATTAAACATTAGGTTACTCAGTAAAAGATCGGTGATGAAGCTTCTTGTAAATTTTGGAAGGAGCAGTAGATGGGAACGAATACTTTAGCTTCTATGTATCCTCGTCTATTTCAACTTGAGTCCAACAAAGATTGTTCTGTTCTCGATAGGAGGTCTGGTGCTTGTTGGAGGTGGGAATGGCGTAGGCCCCTGGGGGGGGGGGGGGGGTTGGTTTGAGATGTCATAGTTCAATGGTATTATCGAACTCTTGGTTGATTCTCCTATCTCGGATAGCCTGGATTCTTGGATTTGGAATTTGGAAGGTTCTTCATTTTTTTTGGTTAAAGAGGTTAGGAAGAGTATTGATCGTGCCATTCTTCCTAGAGTTGAAAATGCCACTAGATGGAACAGGTTCGTCCTTAAAAAAGTAAACATTTTTGTTTGGCATGTTCTTCTTAACATGTTACCAACACGTGAAAACCTTACTCAATTATGGCTTGATATCCCTGCCATATTGTGCCCAACTTGTCTGTCACAAATGGAAACCATTAGTCATGTTCTTGGTCGCTTTCATGTTGCAAAGAAGCCTTGGAGGCTAGTGGCGATATGGCTAAAGACAAACTTTTTGGTTTTCGGCGAATCCGAAGACTTTGTTGATGTTATTGGTTGATGCTCGCAATTAGTTTGAAACAAAAAGTAGTAATTGAAGTGGTTTGCTTTACAACTTGGTGGACTCTTTGGAGATTCAGAAATAAGATTGTTTTTTAGCCGAACAAGGTTAGAAGTGGAGAGATTTCCGAGAATATTGTTCAATATTCTTTTTTTTGGTACACCAGTAGAAATCGAAAAACTAGAGTCGCTTCGGATGAGTGGATTAAGAATCCTCTCTTATTGATGTAAATACTTTTTTTTAGCTCCGAATAGTTTGTTCAGAGCTCGATTTTATATTCCATGACAGCTTTTTAAAAAAATAGAAAGTGAAAGCTTAGAACGTCTAAAAGTGATCAATTTTTTCAAAGTGACTTGATTCTCTTATTAATTGATTTCTTTACTATATCCTTATATCTTTTCATCAAAACAAGAAACAAATCAACATAGGAGAAACTGATTTCAATTTATCTTCATTGCGATCTCGTTCTAAACCTAGAAGAAGGTTGATCGGTAATACATGGTGTTGGGAATTACCGAGTCGACTTATGGCTATTGCGTGAAGCGACTTGGGATGCAAGAACCGGTTATCTTGGCGTGCAAGTAATCGGGCTATTTATGGATAATTATTTTATGGAAAATCTATTTTTGGTTTAGATGGAGATAATTATCGTGTTGATTTTTTTCTGTCCTAAATATATTCTAACGTGTTTAGGTTAGTCTATATATACCATGTTTAGGGTATGGGACAAATTGTATCAAGTTTTTGAGTCAGATTTCTTGATCAATGAAGTTTGGGTGTTAACCATATTGTTTGTGTCGATTTCATTCTTTGATTACCATAATTGGTATCAGAGTGGTTTAAGCTCTTGGTGTTTATCGATCAAAGTCGTGATCGGTAAGGAGAGTTGTGATCAAATAATTAAGGAAAGGGTCAGCGATCGAGACAAGGGTCGGTGATAGGATGAGATTTGGTAACCGGAAGAAAACAGGGTTGTTCTTTTCTGTTCGACGATGGTGATCCTGGAGAAAAAGCAGGTTCCTTTAAGTCTTCGATTGGAATCTGTGGTTTTCTTTTGGTTTTGCACTCACGTACAAGGTCACGTGAGATTGTTTTTGTGGCTATAAAGGTTTGTCACAAAAGGTGAATAGGTGACAGGTAGGCTACGTAAAAGAGAAAATTGAAAGAAAAGAAAAAAAGTCAAAAGGAGTTTTATTCTTTGAAAAAAAAAGCTAAAAATTAGTTTTGTTTCCTCTTTGTTGCTGCTAACGAAGAACAAAAAAAA
This sequence comes from Bidens hawaiensis, assembly GCF_021521415.1. Classification (NCBI taxonomy): domain Eukaryota; kingdom Viridiplantae; phylum Streptophyta; class Magnoliopsida; order Asterales; family Asteraceae; genus Bidens; species Bidens hawaiensis. Next base: position 1,906,755 of record NW_027491117.1, on the reverse strand, counting down.
AGGTGGTTTAATTCTTTTCTAGGTTCAACAGTACGACTTGTTTTCGCGGCTAAGGTTTGACGAAGATCGATGGGTGATCAACCGGCCAAAGAAACGAACGTGAACCCGAATTCGTTTCAAAGCCCGAAACTAACAACAATGAACTATACGGTTTGGGCTATGCACATGCGGGTACCGACGAACGTGCATGGCGTGTGGATACAATTGACCTGGGAAACGGCGATGTGAAAAGAAACAGTATAGCAATTGCATTGATCTTTCAGTCGATCCCCGAAGCACAGATTTTACAAATCGGTAATCTGCGCACGGTGAAAGAGATGTGGGAAGCGTTAAAGACCCGACATCTAGGTGCTGAACGGGTGAAGGAGGCGAAGCTCCAAACCCTAACGTCAGAGTTCGACGGGTTGAAGATGAAAGAAACAGGGACGATTGATGAGTATGCAGCCACGTTATCGAGCTACTCATCGAAAGCCGCCACACTCAGAGAGATATTCCCGAAAGAAAAAATGGTAAAAAAGTTCCTTACGAGTCTTTCGAGACGTTTTATTCATATTGTGGCATCACTCGAGCAAGTTTTAGATTTGAAGACGGTTGGGTTTGATGATGTGGTGGGCCGATTAAAAGCCTATAAAGAGAGGATAAAAGAAGACAATCTTCAAACCGAGAGCAATCAAGGTCAGTTAATGTTCACTAAATCTAATTCATTTAGCAGGGGTCGAGGTCGAGGATCTTATGCTTCAAGAGGACGGGGACGCGGTCGAGATGATAATAAGAAACATGTTGATAAGAAAGGAAAAGGTATGGAACGAGATTTATCACACATTAAATGTTACAGGTGCGATAAATTCGGACACTTTGTCTCAAGGTGCCCCAATCGGTTTCGGAAATATGAAGAAGCAAATCTGAATCGAACGGACGAGCGTGAACCAAAAGATCTTGATGCTTCGTTTTTCATGATGGAAGGTGTCCAGGAAACCGTATACCTTAACGAAGATCAAGTAATTCCGACGAAGTACGATACCGATTCGGGTGCGGTCGACATGTGGCACTTAGATAATGGTGCAACTAACCATATGACGGGAAACCGTGAATATTTTGCGGAATTAAACAAACAGATAGTCGGATGAGTAAGGTTCGGGGATGGTTCGTGTGTACCGATCAAAGGGAAGGGTTCGATTGTTTTTAAAGGTGAAAGTGGAGAATATAAATTGATGACCGACATCTATTATATTCCGGGTCTTCAGGGTAATGTGATTAGCTTGGGTCAAGCAACCGCGTCAGATTATGATATACGGATGAGGAGTAACTACTTAACGATGCACGATAGTAGTGGAAGGTTACTAATGAAGGTCATGAGGAACGCCAAGATGCTTTATAAAATCCGACTAAATGTTGGGAACCCAACTTGTTTGAAAACAAAGTTACTTGGTATGTTCTCAGGTGTTTACTAGCCAATCGATTTCGGGTTTGGACCAGTGAAACCGAACCCAGCCCAAACGAACAGCAGCAATAGCGACGGCTTTGGTTCTAACAGCAGCAATAGCGACAAGTCTGATACAAACTGCAGCAATAGCGACGATGAAACTGTCGCAAACAGAAACAACAGCGACAAAACTGTCGCTACCAGTAAAGAATCTGTCGCTAACTGCAATAACAGCAATGAAAGTGTCGCTAACAGCACAATTCCTGCCGCAAACTGCAGTAAGGCAGCCATGAATAATGTTGTGCAAACCCCGGTTAAACGTTCTACTTGTCCTTTGATCTTACCCGATAATATTGGTGATCACGAGTTAAATTCCAATGAAGAACTCGAAGAACTGCTAGTATTATTGAATGATGAATTGAGTAGTTTTGATGAAGCGACCCGAGTGGATGAAAGTGATGCAGGCCGAGATCAATTCAATCGAGAAAAAGAAAATGCGAAGTTTAACGGGGTTACCAAAAGGAGTTAAACCAACCGGTTTAAAACGGGTATTCAAAGTAAAACAGAATCCGATAAACAAACACAAGGCAACGCTTGTGGAGAAAGGATACGTGCAACATCCCGGGATTGACTATGATGAAATGTTCTCCCCAGAAGCACAAATCGAGAAGATAAAGCTATTAGTTGCTCTCGCGTGGATTAAATTCAAGGAGATGCAAGCTTTTCAAAAGTCGGAAGATCTCCCATGTACGACTCAGAAATTCAGGGGGTGGTTGTTGGGAACTCCCGAGTCGGCCCGTGGCTTGGGGCGTGGGGCGGCTAGGATATTAATTTGGCGTGCAAATTAATGATTAAATAATATTAATCAATTTATAGATGATTATCTGGTTTCCTATTTGATGCATGTTAGGAAGATGATTATTATGGAATTGATTAATTAGAATCCTGATTATAGTGTAACGTGTTAGGTTAGCTATAAATACCGTGTTTAGGGTATGGGACAACTACTATCAAGTTTTTGAGTCAGATTTCTTGATCAATAAAGTTTGGGTGTTAGCCAAATATTGTTTCGTTGTTCTTGTTCATAACGCGTTGATTACCATAGTATGTAGTTCATTTCAACTTATATAGTTTCTACATAGCCTGGTACTTGAAACTCAATCAATCAACTCGAACTCTTACGTAAATAGTAACATAAGTGATAAAGAATCTGAATTAGATACTATGTTTATAGGAGCCGGCCTATTTGAAGCAAAGCAGGTGCATACTATCACTAAGTAAAAGACTATAAGGTGAGCTCTAGACGGCCTCTTTTAGCTTTTTAACGGTTTTAGGGTTGGTATATGCATATTTAAGTATTTTACCAATATGATTACTATGCATGAACTTATAATGAGAAACAAACAAGAAAATGGTTTACAAACATACATGTTGGGTTCGGTTCATGTTGGGTCCGAATCGATATTGAATCGGATTCGGTTCCGACATGACCATAATATTATATAAATGATGAAAACATAAAAAAAACCATAAAGTTTAATGAGTTTGATACGTTAATTTGAAATACCCCCCAAAATAAACTTAACATAAACCTTAGAACTAGATTGGTCTAAGTTGGATATGAAAATCCCTCAATCCGTTGAAATTAGATGAGGGATTTCGATCCAAACATGTAATAGAACAGAATATAACATTAATTTTGCCCGGGATTGATTAGAAGAAGAAGAAGAAAGGCGTGAGATTAACTTTAAAAGTCAAAATAGCCAAGAAACCATAAACCGGTTATAGAGAAGTAAGGGAGAGGTTGAGCAACGAATGAGGGCAGATGTAATGAGTATATATATAAGCATCCATGAGCTTGGAGAATAAGAAATTTTTTATGATTAAGATATTATGAAAAAAATCTCGAAAATAGCAAAAGTAAACAAATTGGTTAAGATACTTGATCCCTACTCCAAGATTTCGAAGGATTATACCAGGGATGATGCCTAAGCATATTCTAGTCGTTTAACAACGAAGACACACAAAATCGGTTGCACGAAATAGCCAAACTATCAACTACACAAAACTGGTATGCATTACACCTCGCCGCATGTCACGGAGAAGCAGACCCTAGGGTGTCGCGATGCGCGGCGTCCTTGGAACCTTATGGAATTTTGCCTCCTTTGCATGTCATGAAGGCTGGGGATATACCCCTCATTACGACGCGGGCAATTTCATGATTCTAAAACTTTGGGTTGTAACACTTTTAGTCAATGAACTTCGATTAATTGAAATAATGACATAAAATAAACGATTTCGAGGATTGTTAACAAGTACACAACAATATAATAATACAAAATAAATAAACACCAATAAATACTAATCAACTAGGTTAGATCCCGTGTTAAATACGGATGGAAATATATAAAACTTCAAATATACATATATATGTATATATATGTATGTGTTATACATTTTAATTAATTGTAAACGACAGATAATCTAACATTATTAATAATTTAATATAATGTATCACATTGTTGTTTTAATTAAAAAAAATCCAACATACAGTAGAAACTCTATAAAATAATACATTTGGGACCACCAAAATTTATTAATTAAAAGAGTTATTAATTACTCGATAAATTAATAATTATTAATTTATATATTAATTAATATTTTATTAATTTATAGTAGAATGTTCTGACTCACCTAGAAGAAAATGTAGTTGCACAGTTGTTGACTGATGAAGAAATTATTGAAAGCGTTATTGGAATTAATAAAGATGATATCGATGAAGAAGATGATGAAAGTTCTACAATGGAGCCCCCTTCGCGAAACGAAGCTATTAAAGCGGCAATCACATTGAACAATTTCTTGTTGAGCTATGAGAAAATAACACCAGAAGTTCTTACCATGCTAAGGAAAATTAGAGACGAGATTCAAGGGGAAATTGATTTCAACAAAAAACAAAAGACAATTGAGTCATTTTTCAAGAAACCTTTATAAATCATTCATGTAATATGCTATATATAAGGAATTATTAATTTATATTTTATATGGGGTCTAAAGAAATTATCAAAAATGTATTATCTTATAATTTTAGCGAATTATTAATTTAGCACCCTATCCCTGAGTCGGGACCAGCAAAAAATATTATCTTAGAGAGTTTATTAAATAATCGAGTATTAATTTATAAAGTTTCTACTGTACAAAGAAAAATAGAGATAAATAATAATTTAAAACATATTTTTAACTTATGCCATGAAATAAAAAAATGCATATTAATTAAAATTTCATCATGTACTGAAATCATATGTTGTAAGCTATTAATCGTAAACATGTAAATGTTGTAACATAAGTTGTGTGCTATAAAAACTATTTTTTATTGAAATTATAAAACATATAAGTACACAACATAAAGAATGCTACAAATATGAATATAACAATGAGATATAACAATTATAATAATGATTAAATCGTTTAATAAAGCAACAATAAAATCCAAACTTCGTGACTTAAACCACTATTGCAATCGAAACATCCATACATCAAGTCGAAACATTCATAAATAATTTCCCAAAATCTAAAAAAATAAAAATAAAATAGCAAATTCTCAAAATTTTAGAAAATAACAATGAAGACAATTAATTGCATTTGCTACTCAATAAATGGTGATTATAACCATTTATTTTGAAATATTCTCTAACTTATGAGCTAATGTTTAAAATTAAATTGTTTATTAGGTGGATAATTTATTTATAGAACTTGTATACTTGACATCCTATGTGGATAACCTAGTTAAATAATATGTGGAAAAGATATGTTGCTTTAATAGTATAGTAAGATACAAAATTTTATTAACAATCAAGATCTGAATTACAAAAGGCGAGTTGGATAAACAAATACAAATACGAATTCAAAATTTGATGAATGTCACAAGGTGCACTAGACGATCCACGATTGTTATTAACAGCACTTGCAAATGAGCCTACTTCATAACTACATTCATGGGCCTAGTTTCCTTGATGGTTAACCAATGGTGAGCAAGGATCATTCATTACGTTGATCGATTAGCAAATTCCTTTCGTTATCCTCGTAGTTACCTGAAAGATCAGTTAATCTCCTAGGATTGAGATTAAATCTAGATTGACACATCTTCATTGTGATGTGAAAGAAATCATTGATGCCTTTTGGAATCTTCTCCTTCGGCAATTCCAGAATCTTACCAAGCTTACACACACCTGCGCCAAAACTGGTTTTGCCTTCAGTGTATCGATTATAGTAATAACGTAAAGGTAGTAAGGATAAGGGAACATGACGATTAATACTAACGCCTAATCTATAAAGAACCTAAAATTTGGCAACAAAAAATATTAAAAAGTGTGATCGTATATTAGACTAGGACTCAAAAACTGAATCTTATGATACACATTATTGAATAGCCAGCAGGTTAGAAAAAATATATAAAAAAATGATCTCTTAACTTTAATAAATGCACTAATCCAAGTCACATTCTTAATTTATGATTTACCATATTAGCCAAATGATGATGCTAGGATTTATAAAAACACACATTAACTGAATTTGGGTATTGATGCATATTATGCACACTTAGGTGGAGATTTAAATAAGCGTTTCTATATGTTTGCGGTTCTAAAAAAAAATACTTCCCTTAATCATCAAGTTTATAGTGACTTCAATTTGTCGATTAATTTTTCAAATTCCATCTTCTACAAACAAAGAGATTCATGAAATACGCATGAAAAATTCTTAAAATATGTAGTACAACTCTATCGTGTCAAACTAATCGAGAAGAGACAAACATACAAGAAACCTAACAAGTGATGTTGTGTCATATACTAAGAGAGAGCTGAAATCAAATCTCAGAATTTTAAACAGTGTTACCATATTCACTAGATTGTACCTGATGCTTTGTTATGCTATGAACGATCAACATGTTATTAGAGCTTATGTCTTCTTCACTACCCTGCATCATGAAACCGATTACAAGTAAGTCTACTAGATTCATGAAAAAAATCAAAAGCTTGCGATTAAATCAAAACGGATTGCTCTCACACTAATAACTCCAAACAAGATATAAAAAATAAAAGTAACAAAACAAAAACTATATAATGCTTATCATGTGATGATGTTTCTTTTCCTCTAACATTGTCAACAAAACTTTTCCATTTAGGGTTGTAGATGTTGGCGGCGGTTGTGGTGCTAATAATGTATTGAAAGGAAAATTAGAATTAGGTATATGATTCTGTATGGAGTGTTGTGTCATATTTTATAGTTTCTATTATGGGCCACCAAAGAAAAATGATCTTCTTTTGGGCCTACACTACATGTCCATACTAAAATAAAGATAATAAAATATACAAAAAGTTAAAAAGTGTCGCTCCGAGATTTGAACCAAAATCTAGAGGTTCACATTGTGAAATGCTTCCAATAAACAACATTAATAATCAAATAATAAAATTATATAATATATCCCATTACATGTATATTATTTGATTGCGCCCCAAAAATTTTTCGATGAGAACCGTGCTTATCTACATGTTAAATAAAAACTTATGTTTATACCTCACATACAAATATAATCTGTAAATATACTTATAAGTGTATGTATGTATCTTCAAAATCAAAAACGTATGTATGTATGTATGTAGAAACTAGCTTTTAGCCCTCCGTATTATGGGGTTTTTAACATTTGTGATTTCTAATTTTGTAAATATATATTGTTTTGTATTTTAATTTAATTTATTGTAAGAAAGTTTATAATATGCTTGGACTTATTTTGATCCATTTATGAGCGTTTATGTTCATTTTTAGATGAACACTGAATGAATCATCTACTTAATGTTTTATATTTATTCGTTTATGTTCATTTAAGTGTATTTATTTATATTCGTTTATGTTTGTTTGTGTTCGTTTATGTTTGTTAACCGATGTTCAATTATGTTCGTTTACCTTTATTAAATTATGTTCGTTTACGTTCATGAACTGTTCATTTAAAATTTTAATGCACGAACATTTAGCCCAGGTTTGTATCTAAGAGCATTTTGATCAAAAACTAAATCAGGTATGCTTTTATAAATTTAAGATAACTTAGTAAAGGGAAGAGAATAACTCCATTTGTTTATAGAGTTATTTTTTCCCTTGATATGTTTATCGTTTTTCACAACCCTTCGTGACTCGAACTCGTACCAACCAAACCCGTCCTCAACCGACTTGAACCATCTGTTTTTCCAGGTATAAGAGAACATAAATAGCAATTCAAACCCGTTTACTTATAAATAGGCAAATACTTAAATACGTCTTTTTGTTAAAAGTTAGAAGTAAAGCGGGTTTACCGATTTGTGAATAGCTAAAGTTTGTTATTATTAAAAAACTAATTTTCTAAATTGTTTTATGATTTAGAAAATTGTTATTATAATATTACTTTATTAATTTTTTAAATCGTTTAATGAGCCAGCGTCGTAGGAAAGTTTGTTGTGGTTGTATGACATAATCTGTTTGGAGTGGCATATTAGTGAGTCAAATATTGATTTAAGTAAACATTTTTTTACATGTCTCAACGAAAATCCCGACTTCAAAACCGATATAATTAAATAAATTTGACATTATTACGTTTTCAAATATCACCCAACTATTTATGTAAAAGTGAAAAGTTATCGAAAATGTTAAAAGGAGTGTTTTAAAAACCGGTTTAGACCGACCAGTTCCACCGGTTGAACCGGATTTCGGTGAGCAACCTGGCCTTTTGTATCTGATATATTTGAGCGGTTTTATGGAACATCAAACCGGCCGGTTTTCATAAAAAAACCGGTTTATAACGGTAAACCGGTTTAAAACCCTACCAGATTTTTTAAGTTTTTGGCCTTTTTTCGTTATAAACCGGTTTAAAACCCTACCAGATTTTTAAAGTTTTTGGCCAGATAAATAACTTATTTCATTTCGGAACCTTCATAGATTTATCGAATCGGTTACTATTTCTGAATCTCAAAAAAGAGATAAAAATAACAAGGAATAGAATTTGATTAGTTGGTATTCAAAATATACGATTCAAGTAATCAAGTCAAGAAAGAGATGGTTGAATCAAAATAATTTTGTTTAAAGTTCTATTTTTTTCAGAGGGCAAGATGAATCTTTTTTTTGAATATGTTACTTATTTCATGTAATTTTTGTATATTATGATTATAGGTAACTAAAACTTCATATTTATTATTGTTGGAAATGAATATCCTTATACTCTTGTTGATGAGGAATGCGATGAGAGTGAATTTCATCTTTTAAGCGATTGTGAACTCGATGCATGCAACACTCAGTTGGCATAAATCTATTATGCATCTTTATTTTAAAATAACTTTGTTTGAAAATCAAGTGCTTTTGTATTGATTTTTGAACATGAATTAACTTTTGAATGATATTTTATTATGGAATTATGTTTTTTTTGATTTTTTTTAGTTAAAGTTGTATTTATATGAAATTATAAGGTAAATTATACAATCTGGTTGAACCTCCCGGTACAACCTGGTTCAACCGGTTATACCATTTTTAGTCTAATCCAGTATGAATAAAATACCGGTTTTTAAAACATTGGTTAAAAGAGTTAAATAGAAATATTGTCATTCAACAGTTTTTCTATTAAGATATAATTTTAAATAGAAATTTGTGGTTCAGTAAACAACCCTCCGTTGTATATATGACACTTTCATTTTAGAACCAAATTTAAATAAAAACCCATGAGAACTATATTAGTATATAAACTAAACTTATTAATATTAATATTAGGTATAGGGGTTTTATTGTATATTTAGTAGAGTTAATATGTAATTATTTATTATATAAACTAGATTTTATCCCCCGTATTACGGGCGTTGTTTTACATTATTTGTTTTTAATATTTATATATATATATATATATATATATATATATATTTGGATTTTAATTTTATTTATTGTACAAAAAATTAATAATTAATATACTTGAGGTTTGATAATAAAATGTTTTCACAAATAAATGATATGTTATAATCCGGTTTAAAAGCTATCTGGGTTTAGTGATACCCATTACCTGTTTATTTTCTTTATTATAAAATTGTTTCTTAATTATAATATCTTTTTTTTTAAATAAAATAGGATATTAATTTTTAGTATATCCCTATTTTATAGGATTTTCATATCAAATATTTGATAAAATTAATATTTAATATAATGAGATGTTATAACCCGTTTAAGAGCTATCTGAGTTTGGTGAGACCTTTACCCGTGAATTCGGGTCAAATGCGTGAGAAGCCTTTTGTTTTACATTTTTCGTTTTTTAATATTTATTTTTGGATTTTAATTTTCTTTATTGTAAGAAAGTTAACAATATACTTAGGGCTTGATGATGAAAAGGTTTCATAAATAAATGATATGTTATAACCCGTTTAAAAGCTATCTGGATTTGGTGACCCATGACCCGCTTATGTTTTTTACTATAAAATTGTTAACTAATTATAATAATATCTTTTTCTTTTTAAATTGGATATTAAATTTTAGTATATCCCTATTTTATAGGATTTTCATATCAAATAATTGGTAAGATTAATTTTTAATTTAATGAGATGTTATAACCCATTTAAAAGCTATCTGGTTTTGGTAAGACCCATACCCATGAATTTGAGTTAAATCAATGAGAGGTCTCTATTTAAAAATCAAGCAATCTGGTGGCTTCCATAAAGGGGGGAGCGACCACATCGCGACACGTAAGATTTTAGGGTTTTCATTTATATAGATTATAGATAGGGAATGATGTTAGGCAAATAATGTTAACGTATTTCCATATTAACAATCACATTCAGTATTTTTAATTCAAGAATTTGTTTGTGTATCATCTTCTTGTTCTTGTTCTATTCAATTGAATTGGGATTTGTTCTTGATTACTAACAATGGTATCAAAGCCAAGGTTTTAATCGATTTGGGAATTTTGTTTGTGGGCGTCCCAGGTTTTAATCGATAAGTTGAGAATCTGTGTGATTAGTTGAATCGATCAAGGGAATCTGTTTGTGAACACCCCATACAGAAGGCGAAATCTTTTAATCAAAATTCAAAATTGGAATCTGTCTTGCATCTTTTGTTGGTTCAGAATCTAAAGGAAAAGAATGAAGGAATCAAAATTAAAAATGGAATTTGTCTTGCATCCTTTTTTGTTGGTTCAGAAGCAAAAGGAAAAGAACGAAGGATTTCTTTTAATTGACCCAACAAAGGGACTACAGAAATCAATTACACAGATTAAATTTGATCGTCAAATTGATCAAGTGGTTGTCAATTTGTTTGGTTGTGCTATTTAATTAAGAACCAAATTGGGTTTTTGGTTCCATGTTACATTGCAAATTAGATAGCAAGGGGGTATTCTTTCTTGATTTTTAAGAAATCATAATCGAAAATTGAAAGCCCACTAGATTATTGATTTGGGATCTCAATTGGTAATACAAAATATTGTGTTGTGTTCGGACAAAATCCGAAGGTATTTAAAGGAAATTGCGGTTATTGGAAATATTGTTTCAAGAAGGGGCTGTTTTTGTTTTGGAAAAACAAAAAAAAAAGGTTTTAAGAATAGTTGGTTTGATTTGTTTGGCAACCGAAAAACCCGCGTATTGTTGTCGGTGGAGATGAACAATTGGTTTTGATTTGCCTCGCAACCGAAAACCCGGATACTATTCTTGGTCGAAACGGTTGGTTTTGATTCACTTGGTGACCGATAAACCCGAACACCGTTGTGTTTTAGAGTAGTTGGTTTGAGTTATTTTGGCAACCGAAAAACCCGTGTATTGTTGTCGGTTGAGACGAACAATTCGTTTTGATTTGCCTTGGGGAACCCGTTTACTACTCTCGGTATAAAACGGTTGGTTTTGATTCATTTTGTGACCGAAAAACCCGTAAACCGTTGTTGAAACAGTTGGTTTTATAAACCGGATACTGTTTGTAGAACTAACAGTTGGTTTTGATTTGTCTTAAGTAGTAAGGAAACCAAAAAACCGGTGAACTGTTGTTATTAAAGGTTGATATCGATTTGATCCGATACTAGTAAAGTTGAAATCAAAGTCGATCCGAAATCGGTGGTAGTCAATTTGTCAAGATTGGGAAAAAGAAAACTCAGAAAAAGGTTGGGTCCAAAGATAAAGAAGTTGTAACTTCAAAGGAAGGAGGGACACCCATGAATTTTAATGCTCTGTGTTAAACTCCACAAATTACACCATTTGGGCTATAAAAATCAGATCGATCTTTAATATCCATGGAATTTGGGAAGCCGTCGAACCAAAATATGGTATTACAAATTGCTATTTTTATTTCGGCCAAAGAAATTTGGGACGCATTAAAGGTTCGGCATGTTGGAGTTGACAGAGTTAAAGAAGCGCGTTTAGAAACACTCGAGTCAGATTTTGAGTCTCTAAAAATGGGTGTAGACGAGTCGCTCGATGTTTATGCCGAAAAAATTAGTGAGATTGCATCACAAGCAAGCAATCTTGGGCATACTATGAATGACAAGAAACTGGTTCGAAAACTACTTAGTTCGGTGCCAGAAAAGTTCATTCAGATTGTTGCTGCAATCAAGCAGTTTGTTGATCTTGGTGCAATGCCATTCCAAAAAGCCGTTGGAAGATTGAAGGCTTTCGAGGAACGCACCAAGAAGAAAATCAAGGAGGAAGACATGCATGACAAGCTCTTATTCTCCAAAGAAGACGGAAAGAAAAAAGCCAATGACCATAAATGTTAAGGTTGTGGTTACGAAAGTTCAAAGCTGGAAAACAAAGAACGTGGTCAAGGCAAAAATTGGAAGTCATGGAAAAATAAAGGTGGGAAGCACGGTTATCAAAACAAAGATCACATAAGATGCTTTAATTGCAATGAACTTGGACATTTCAAACATGAATGTCCAAAAGGGGAGAAAAGAGTGGAAGCAAACCTGATCCGGGAGGAAAATGACGAACTAACGCTACTGTGATGGCAACCGGATCTTGAAGAAATGAAGTCCTCACTTAAACTAAGTTTAGTTTAAGGGGGAGTATTAGTATATAAACTAAATTTATTAATATTAATATTAGGTATAGGGGTCTTATTGTAATTATTGTATTTAGTAGGGTTAATATGTAATTATTTATTCTATAAATAGGAAATGATGTTACGCAAATAATGTTAACGTATTTCCTTATTAACAATCACATTCAGTATTTTTAATTCAAGAATTTGCTTGTGTATCATCTTCTTGTTCTTGTTCTATTCAATTGAATTGGGATTTGTTCTTGATTACTAACAAACTATATAAACCGCGAAATCTATTCCAGTATGGCGCTGGCGAACTTTCGGATGGTGAATAGTTCGGGTTATATGTTTTGCTCTAAATATAACGTCCAAGACATTTATGTTACCACCAATGCACAATTTTCAATTTAAAATAGATATAACGTATACAAAGTATGGAAGAATATGTAGTTTGGCTACAGGAAACAGGACAAAGGGTAGGAGATATAGTTTTCTACTTTTCTTAGCTTGAGATACTAACAAGATTATAACATACATATAGAAAATTAAAGACAACCAGCTTAATATTTAGAAATAAAGAATAATGTTTAATGAATAAAAGCAAAACAGCCTAACAAAGAAAAGTCCGTTCGCAAAAACCTAGGAACAAAGAAAGATACAACAGCTTCTAATGTTATTAATTAATTTTCGTTACTTTTCAAACCCGAAAACTCAACCCATTTTGAATTTTCGGTTTTGTTTATACACACACACACACATTATAATGTTATTAATTAATTTTCGTTGCACGTTTTCTATGTGAAATTGTCATTTTGGTATCTTTATTTATTCGTATTCGTTAAACCAAACCGTTTCGTCGTTTCATTGTATTCGTGTTTGACGTTCATCGTTAATATAATATTCCCGAGGATTTTAAGTTATTGTTCATTCGTTTTATGTTCATTTTGTTCGATTAACAAACCTCCGAGATTTAGAGTTTTATTAAGTTAATCTATATGCAAACTATCCGAGTATAATATAATTAGCATCCAAGCTTCATAACTTATTATTTCGGTTATAACACATTTCAAAGTTCGGGATCCAATGTGTAACTAATTTTAATCTTTTTTATCTTAAAACATTTCAAAGTACAAGGTTCATTTGGTAATTTATTTTAAAATCTGTTTTAATATATCTTGAAGGGTTAGGTTCAAATAAGAAGTTTGATTTTCCTAAGAAGGCTAGAAAGGATGGTATTTTAGTCTAATACTTTAAAATTAAAACCCACTTACTTTAATCTCAAAACTCACTTATATTAATTTTAAAAACCCACTTACATCTTCTTTTATCTCCTACAACTACCACTAGTCCACCACTCCACTGCCACCACAACCGTCACCCACTGCCGCCACGTCGCCGGAAAAGCTATGGAAATTTCACCAGAAAATTTCACCGAAAAAGTCGTCGGAAAGTCATCGGAAAACAATCCCCGAGAAATTTCCTTGGAAATATCGCTGAAAATTTCACCGAAAAAAATTGCTAGAAAAGATCATCGGAAAAAGGTCGCCGAAAAAACACAATGGAAAACACTATGAAAAAAAAACACAACGAATAAAGCACTATGAAAAAAACACAATGACAAAAACACAATCAAAAGCACAATTATATGACACAATGTAAAAAACACAATGGAAAAAACAATAGAAAAAACATAATGAAAAATACAATTGTATAAAACAATTTTGTAAAACACAATTTTGGTAAAACACAATACGTAAAAAACCCCACTAATATTTTTTAATTTTTATATAGCAATATGGTACTCATATAAAAGATAAAAAGACAGTCGTTATTATGGTTAATTTGTTTTTCAATAAAAATGTCGTAAAAAAAATTACGGACATTTTAAAATGATGAGAGAATTGGGCATGTGCATTGCATGTGGAGAGAGAAAGTCAACAAATGTGTTAGAGCATTCCCAGCCCCTTCCCTACCCTATATCCATATATATCATATAATTACAATAAAAACATTGTATTTTCTCTCTCTCCTGTTTAATTAAATAATATTTTTTATACCTTTATCATCATATTTTCTCTCTTTTTCACTCAGAACTACTTTTTGAAAATATTACAAAATTATACAGTATCTACAGTGAAACCCCAAATTTAACTTTCTCATATAAATTCTCTCTTCTCTACTCACCACTTATAACCATACTATATAATTTGCAAATCCCCTTCACATAATTTTAGGGACCAGATTGAGAATGCTCTTAGAGCATTCTCATCCAATCCCTCATTTAATTTGAGGGGTGTTTTTATAATTTAGAGAGTGATTCAGGGTGTTGTGAGTGGAGACTTTTTATATTTTAGAAAAAGTAGTGATTTTTCTGTATATTTAAAAAGCTACTGTTCACCCCATATAATTTTTTAATATATTTTGAAAGTGGTTGTAAGTGAAGGAAAGAGAAAATGTGATGATAAAAGTTATAAAAAATATTATTTAATTGAAATAGAGAGAGAAAATGTAATGAGTTTTAGTGTAATTTTTGGTTTAGGGATAGGGAGTGGGATGAGAATGCTCTTATTCCTTTTATGCTCTTCCTCTTCTTTTCACACTTAATTTCCCCCTAAACTAATCTCAACCCTCCATGTTCAAAATCAATAGACTAGATTAGTTCTTATCTTTTCTAGAAAAATCATACTTCCTATTATAACCTAACCCATATCTTGAAACCTAGAGGTCCTATCATGTAAACTTGTTTTAAATTGTAATATATTAAAATCATCCCTGTCGTCACTCTAACCTCCAGGCCATTTTTCCAGTATGCCGTTTCTGGCGAAGAAAATTCCGGCGAGTCCAATTAAACATTAGAAAACGCGTATTAATTTAATTAAATCTCGTAAAACTCTTAGACTATAACGGCAAAACGTATAATCATCATCAATAATACGTTTTAACAACTAATTAGCGCATTCTTAATTCTGCTACCTCCAGAACCGCCGAAAATTTGTTTAAAACCCAATAATGATCATTTGTTCATCAAACGTTGCAATTGGCCCTATAAATAGGACTATAATCTTCAACTAAACTCACTACAATAATCTTTTTCATCTGAAACACTCCCTAAATCAGTAAATTAATCATCTATATAGTTTTTCGGCCAAACCTCGTTCGCCATCAAATCATCATGTTTACAGGTAAACTTTATATGGTTTTTAATCATTTTTAGCCTGCTAATTAAACCCCTAAACTAATTTCTTCAAACATGGAATGAATTTAAGAACTTGAAATCTATGGTTTTTATGTGAAAGATGAACATGGTTATTTTGTATATATATTATTGTCTTTGTTTTTTAAACAAAAAACCAACTTGATCCAATGGTTAGGTCTTTAGCTTGCAACTATGAGGATCCGAGTTTGAACCCGGGTCATAGCATTATTTTTTTGTATTTTTTTAACCTTTATCTTTTTATATTAAATCAAAATAAATTATTAAAAATCATTATAAATGAAACCAAAATAATTTAAAATTAATAAAAATCAATTATAAATTATATTTTTTTCTTTCCATCCAAAAACCCAACTCTTTCATAGCCGTTAAAGTTTTGTTAGACCCGATAATATTATTTTATAACTCAATTCCGTTGACTTTATAATTCCTTTTCGTTAGTATTTATAAAATGCTAATGTATTTGGTTGCGAGATAAAAACTATACCCTTAAAATCCGTATTTCATTAATATCATATTTCTCTTATAAAATAATAAATTATCAGTTGAAATAATACTTAAATAATTTGCATGACAATATTATAATTCTATTTCGTTAACTTTGTAATAGGCTAAATTGATGATTTTCAAGATAAAATTCCGATAAAACCCGTGCTTCGTAAATAACATATTTCTCATTTAGTAAAAACTCTTAATTAAATAATATTAAAATAATATAAGATCGTTAAAATTTGGTTAAAATCTTAAAAAATAATATTATACTATAAAATGCCATAAAATGCTTATAAAATAAATTAAAATAATGGAAATCCCTAAAACCAAACTATTGAACTTTTATAATCCCGTTAGTTAGACTTTGTTTTGTTTTAAAGTTAGTTCATGAAGTTCGATCAGCTCGGTTTCGTTAATGCGCTTTCGGATTTCGTTTCTTGTTCATCTATTTCAAAGGTGAGTTTCTTACACCCCCTTTTTAACGTTTTTATATTTTTGGTGGTAGCATGTATATCGTATTCAAACGTTTACTTAGTTATTCGTTATTCAAACCACAATTCATATTATGGACTTGTGTGTTTATTTGCTTGCTTGCGCTGTGCGTTTATCCGAGTACGTTGGTTGTCCCAACTGGAAAGGACCTTGCTTGTGTTGTGCGTTTATCTGAGTACGTTGGTTGTTATCATCTCGAAAGGACCTTTTTTGCGTTGTGCGTTTATCTGAGTACGTTGGTTGTTACCAATTCGAAAGGACCTTACTTGCATTGTTCGTTTATCTAAATACGTTGGTTATTACCGACTGGAAGGGACCTTACTTGCGTTCTTACACATGTTCGTCGAATTGTAAGATTTCTTTACGTATTTATATCAAACTGTGTGATTCTCACCAACTACTTGTTAGTTGACCTTTTATTTTATATAAATGTGTGATATTCATGACAAAATCGGTTACACCTCAATATTTACAAACCGAATAAGCGATTAACCGCTTATTGCTAATCGAACAAATGATTAGCCAAACGGGTCTGGTTATGACCCAGATATCTCGGAGGGGCCATCTATAAGTGATATACGATTAATATAAGCTAACATATTAGTATTATAGCCTTAGTATGATAGCAAACAGGTTAAACGAAAACATGCTCGTTTAACTACCCACTATAGATTTAAACGCAAAAGATAGTTACAAAACAAGCATTGTATCATCTATTAAGCCGAAAAAAACCTACCAAACACTTACTTGAAATGTTTTAAGCGATCCATAAAAATATTTTCGATTTTTACAAAAAAGAAGTATGTTTTTATAAATTTACACAAAAATGACCGAAAAACACTCGTTTTCGCGCTATTGGTCGTACCCGATATATTTTTCGCGCCAAAAACCGAACCCGAAATAAATTTAGACTCGGCATTTCATGTCCGGGCACGCTAAATGATGAAATGGGTTAAAATTGGGCAAAAGGGGTGGCCCATGAAAATTCCGGCCGCCACCCCTAGTTTATTATTATCATTATACTACTTAATATATATAATATATATAAGATATGTAGATATTTGTTCTTGATAAAATTTTCCAGAAAAAATACATGAACCTTCTGCTCTTTATTATCCATTTTCAAAAAATAAGGTAAGGTCCTATTTTGATCAAATTATACATATTTAAACATGTTTGAATTCATATAAACGTAGTTTGATTGCTAAAAATTATTTCTATCCGTGTAAAAACTTTAAAAATGGTCTAAGAGTATACTTTGATCTTATACATGGTTAGGAACCTCATTTAATAGTTTTTTTTGGCCATAAACACATATTTTAGGGTTTAAACGACGTTTTTACGGTTCAAAAGTTCGGTTTAATACCCTAGCCGAAACCCTAAGTTCCAAGGCTACCATGTTGATAAACAAGCTTGTTTTGTGATATAGGACCTGTACTTAGCTTATAGAGGAGCACGAGAACCCAGAAATTGGATTAGGAGAGCGAAAACGGACGAAAACCGCAAAGGAAATGCCGAATTGCTCGATTACGGGCTGTTTAGAAATCGATTGTGATGTGAACATTGTTAGGTCATGAAATTTTGCAGGGTCATCAGGAACCATATCATTGAGTCCCTGTTTAAATTTGGTAATTTTTCGATCACCCGAGAATATTTGGCGAATTTATTATCGAAATGGGGCGTTTATTTGAGAAAAATAGTTAAAATGCTTGAAAAATTATGAAAGTTTATGGGGAACTAAGATTTGGTATATTATGATCACATATGAAATTTGGGGTCATTTGGAAAACCTAAAGTATGTTTTATGCATTTACGTTTATTTGAATTTTCATAGTCGTTTTTGGCTTGGAATTGATATTTATCAAGATTTTTAGAGATTGGTATTTTCCCAAGTTGTTTTGGGACATATTTTGGTCACTCAAAAAGTTTGGCGGATTTTTCGGTGATCAGTTGGTATAAACAGACGGTTTTCGGGCTAAATATAGCAGATAAAATGAATTTTTATAAATTAATAAATTAGTAAATAATTACAAAAATATTTTTCTAAAAATATACATATTTTAATTGATAAGTGGCTAAATTTTCATAATTTAAGGATTAACGGATAATTAATTGTGCTAATTTAAAGATTAAACAAATTCAATTCTGATAAAAACCGACGAGATTGTGATTAACGAATCTGTTGGAATATCAGAACACCAAAAGTGATCAAAAATCATATTTTTGGATTAATTAAGTGAAAACGAACTTTTTATGAGAAACTTGGACAATTTGGATAAATTGTGCGCATTTTTCTTCAAATCAAACTGAATAAACAGAAACGAGCCCCGTGGCGAATCCAGAACCCCAATATGTGATCTTTCTTTATAACTTAATCATTTTATCGACCAACACAATTACCCAAGCTTATTCCCCCATAAGTGTTTTCTGAACGTGTAAACGAATAACTTGGCCAAGCTGGGAAAACGGGGAAACTGAGCCAAGTTCGGTTTTAAGTATTAGACATTGAACAACATCACAATCTAAGCCTATTGACACTTTCTGGGCATACCAGCTATACCCAGATTAGTTATACAACCCAGACTAGCATAATGATTATAATAATATTAAAATATTAATATTATTATAATATTGATTAAAGTGGTTAGTGATACGAGTCAAACGAGCTACAAGCTGACGCTATACTGAATCCTACTAAACGGTGAGTTTCACGACACCACTTTTAAAGTGCTTTTACCGACTTTTGGGATGAAAAACATGTCGATACATATCTATAGATACTCTGAACTATTTGATGATGGAAATTATCTAAGTGCTAACAACAAAAGTCCCCACTAACACAGTGATTAACTTCGAGTCGATGGCTTGTGAATAGTACTATTGGTTTGACAAACCCAGGCGGGGCCAGCACGGTTTGTTAAGACATTATCCCGTTTGCACATGACCATAAATATACAAACACGCTATGTAGTGTTAGACCTAATTACTCGGGGCATGTTGTGGGCGGAAAGGGGGTCACAATGGTTGATTGAGCGTGGGAAATGGATGCACGCATCAAAAATAGTCAAGGCTTCACTGTAGCTTAGTATAATTACATCATAAACGTACTTGTGAACGTACTTACTTACATACTTGCGTATTTACAAACTGTGATTGTTGTACGCAAAACTGATTTCTTGAAACTCATGAAACTCATCAACTATTTATATTTGACCCGTTTTAATATGTTTTTCAAGTATACAAGACTTGGATTAGAAAGTCAATGTGCTACGTGTTTGACTTGCGATCAATGCTGGGTGAATTGATGCAAGTGTGCTAGTAAGAAGTAAAGCCGCTTAATAGGCTGGATTTAGTTCGTATCATCTAGTTGTAAACAAAGTTATATCGATGTAAAATATTGTAAACTAGTTTATATTGTTCTTTCTGTGGTTGATACGAGAGGTGTCTGTTAAATTCCGTTTTACGTTTCCGCAAATCGCTTAACGGGATGTGACAGATGTTGGTATCAGAGCCATTGGTTATAAAGGATTAGGTTATCCCTTAGGGTACCTAAAATATAACCATAGGCTCGATTAACTCTAGGAAATAAATAATAATTTAATATTATATACTGATAGATGCCGAGATGAACTTGTAGGGCAAGTGAGTTATTGTGGTCCGGAACATAATAACAGACTTGCTTGTACGATAGAATTCGGGGAGAAGTCGCGGAACGTACGGGTAGGTAAAAATGGCAACATATGTGTATAAAAGGTAATGCTGAGTATGTACGTGTATATATATATATATATATATATATATATGTATGTATGTATATATAACACGCATACGAGCTTATCTGGAACAAGGTGTACAAATACGTGTACGTACTGTACTGTTGATAATATTAAGTCGCTGTGTAACGAATATTATATTCTCAATATTTATTTAAAATTTTATTTTATTAAAAATAATATTATATTTTATCATAATTAATATTTTACCTGACCATAACAAATAAAATATTTTATTTGGCCTTAAGTAATAATATTCTCTACTCTGATTCCTATTATTGAAAAATATTATTTTTATGACAAATTGTGAAAACGAAAGATGTTGAAATCGGTAGTCTCATATCGGATGAGAATTGATGTTGCCTGTAAATGGAAATGCAAGGACGTTTTAGAAAGTCCAAACTAAACCTTGTTGTATGATTAAATCACAGATCGAGCGTAAATTCAAGGCCTAGAAAGGAACGGTGGAAGGTATGATATACGTACGTCCATCTCAAGGGAACACAACACTTCTCGATTTGGGCCGAATCTTTATCTCGTATACCAGTTTCTAACAGTAAAGTGAATTGCTTTTTATTTATCTTTCCACTTCCGTTGTTTAAAAAAATAAACACTACTCTCAAGAAAATACTTAGGAAAGAGAATGGTTTATCAAATTATAAATATAACAGCTATCCTATTAAATTTTTAATAATATAATAAACCGTGACCATCTACACATATCATACACCAGTTATGAAAATAATAACTCCTCCATACCTCACCAGTACCACCGACCTTAATGAGCCTTCTTAACTAATAAATTAATCAAATCATCTGTGCATGAGTATCTCTAACCACTCCCATATTATTGCCACTCCGATCAGTTTATCATAAAGGAGAACCCTCACGCTTGCATACCGATGATGTGTCTTGGCTGAGTACATACTTACTCTCAATTAATAGATTACCACTTTTAGTAGACCCCGCACACTTGCGCATACTGAATGACTCGATGAAAGAATATTCTGTAATTATACTTAATAGCACCCAAAGGTCAAGACAAGTATACAAATGCCTCTCGACTACAACATACTATTTAAACTCATAATGAACAAATGCCTACTTACGGGAGAGACATGATAAAACAATTATCCAATGGTGGGATTACATCCGAATAATTGTTGTACAAGTTGTGAATTATTCGTGATTGTTATAATATGTGCTCGGATAGACAAGGATAGTATGACACTGTTGTGTATAATTTCGATACCCCATGCAAGCATTTGCTAGCGTGCTATGCTGATATGGGAGACGATTTGGATCTATTAGTATAAACATTGACCCTTACTAGGTTAGACTTACTTGTCACGGGATGACAATTTTCGATGTATATATTCATAAAATGGCCTTGTTAGGCTAAATCTATGTGCTATCCTGAGATTTGGTATGTGTAATACGTGTCTGCTATTTGAATTACCTGAATGTTAGCGAATGTGATTCCCTGCTCAATTAGTTATAGCGAAAATTATTATTATGTGAAGTTTAGTTGTTTATCATTATAGAATGGCCCGAAGAAAACAAACACGTGATTTGAGGCAATTGTGGCCGAAATGATTGTTCAGCAACTGCAGATAGTAACTCTGACAATCGCAGCGCGATTCGCTTCCGGAATTAATACGATAATGAATACAAATCAAATGCCAAACATAGTACAACCGCGAATATTATTTCGCCGCCCAATACTAATGCAGTTATAAATGCTATTTTCTTGATTAATACGAACATTGTCACTAATAATACTCCCCAACTGAGAACTAATGCTACTACCGATAATGATAATTTCTCCCACTAAATGCCATTGGCAATAAAAAAAAATCTTTTACCGAACACGAATACTAGTCGTAACAACGGTGATCGTTCACAACGGGAATACTTGTCTAAATAAATTACGTTGTGCAAACCTATAAATTCTAGTGGTGCTAAATGAGTAAATGGGTTAGCAAAATGAATTGAAGCTATAAAATCTGTTATCAATACCAGAAATTGATCATCACATATGTGATAGATAATGATTGTACAAATTCGGAAACAAGAGGCAACCAACCGTATGACTTGGACAAAACTTAAAACCCTTTTATTAAAACATCTTCGTCCAAGAAATGAAATCTAGAAATTAGAATACGAACTCGGGGAAACTTAAAACAAAAGTGCGGACTAATTGGGATGCACGAACCGTCTAACGATCTGGCTCGACTGGTGCCATAGTTAGTAGCCTCAGAAGTAGGAACTTTAGTTAATTCAGTTTACCACTAAATCTTTAAAAATGCCGTGACACCAGCCGGTGTGGTAGCTTTTGAATTGGGCTGAAATGGTACGTTGAGAATGCCCAAGGAATTATCTAGTACAAAATGAACCGATCGAGAAACAGGGGTACAAGAGGTACTACAATTTAAACGTACGCGCCCTACAACTCAAAACGATACTGCGATCAATTTTAGTTGCGAAAGAAAAGTATATAATGAACCTTCGCCAAAGTGTGGTTATGTAATTATTATGAGGGAATGTCTAACATAGGTATATCATAAAAGCGGGAAGATTGGACACTATGCTTGTAGCTGTAGAACCATTACGAGCACTGTAAACCAACCGTTCAAACCTCACCCTTCCCAGTTAACCCAATCGTAACCAATTCGCTCACAACCTATGACAAACCCTCATGCTTGTTATGATTATAGAAGTACGAAACGCTCCAAAAGGAACTGTCCCAAGTTTAACCAAGAAAAAACATCGATGTCTAAGTCAGATGGAGGCCTCGTTTAATAATTGGGCCAGATAAAACACGACAAGACTTAAATGTGGTAAAGGATACATCTGTATTTTCTGATTAATATGCTTCAATTTTGTTTGATATAGATACATATAGAAGACTTATTCCCACTAACTTCTTATCCCTGGGAAATGTACTGGTTAGTTAATTAATAGATCCTTATGCTATAGACTTCACTAGCGGTAAACCTAGAAATGTTAACCAAATACTCCAAAACTTTCTTACTATCCTAAGCAACCAACCATTTTATTGACCTACTCCCGGTCTAGTTAAGAAGCATCGATGTAATTGTCAGTACGGACTGGTTAGCTTAATACAAGGTGGAAATTGTGTGTGATGACTAAATAGCTAAAATTTCTCTCTTGGATGATGAAGCTATTATGATATAAGGAGAGAAGTTTGGTGCAATATCACCTCTAAGGTCTCATCTTAAAGTATTAAAGCGTTTACGCCAAGGGTGTATGGCATTTCTGGAAAATGCAACCATAAAACCCCCAATGAAACATATAGGAGATATCCCTGTAGTACTCAAATACTCTAATGTTAACTACCTGGAATATCACTATCCGACGAGTTGAATTCCGAATTGACCTAATCCTAAGGGCAACTCCTAATGCCAAGGCACCTTATCGTCTAGTAATCTCCAAAATATAAGAACTAATTACACAGATACAAGAATTATTAGATAAGGGCTTTATGGGACCTAGCTATCCTCATTGGGAAGCACCGGTGGTGTTGGAAAAAAAAATAGGGAGGCTTAGGATGTGTGTTGATTATTGGAACACTAAACAAAAATCACTATCAAAAACTAATATCCCCTCTCATGATTTGACGAATTGATCAATCAACTCCAGGGAGCGAAGTACTTCTCAAAAATTGACCTCCGATTCGGCTATCTTCAAGTTAAGATCAAAGTGGAAAATGTTTCTAAATTGGTGTTTTGAGCTCGGTATGATCACTATGAACCTTAGTTCTGACTTTCGGACTGATTAACACACCTGTAATTTTCATGGATCTTACGAACCGAGTTAGTAAAACGTACCTCGACAGATTCATTATAACATTATTGATGACATCCTGATATATTCAAAAACCAAGAAGGAACACGAGCAACATTTATAAACAATCTTTGACATGTTGAGACAGGATAAATAGTATATCTAGTTGTCCAAAGGAGAATTTTGGCTACAAGGAGTATGATTCTTAGGACACGTTATTAGTTGACACGGAATTCACATACACCCAAGCCAAAACTGGAAAACACCAGAGTCAACAAGAGAAAATTGCCAAATTTTGGGAATTCGTTGCGTATTACCGGTGCTTTATTGCAAACTTTTCCAGTATAGCCTAACCTTTAACCCTTTTAACCCTAAAAGACCATGTTTATAATTGGGGGGGGGGGGGGGGGAATGAGAGATGACTTTTCAATTGCTGAAATAGAAACTTTGTCAATCCCCTATGCTAAGTCTCCCAGAAAGGACTGATGAACTTGTAATCTATTGTGATATATCCCGAAAAGATTTGGAATACGTACTAACGCATAGAAAAAAGGTTATAGCGTATGTTTCTCGACAGTTAAAAGTGCACGAAAAGAATTATACTATCCTTGACCCGAAGTACAGGCTGATTGCTTTTACACCTAAGGCATAGGAATACTACTTATATGCCATTAAATGCACAATTTACAGGAATCACAAAAGCCTATGACCTAGAATTTAACGAACAAAACTAGATATGGGGTAAGGAAGACGAGTAGAGTTGTGGAACAATTTGAAATTGTGAAAACCGATGCCTCAAGATGAAGGGATAAAGTTAAACATTGGAAAGTACGGGTATTTGAAATAATTGTTTAGACAAACATTATCGGGCATATTCATATCGCCCAAAAGAAAGCCCTAAAATCATAACATTTAGAAAACAAAATTTTGTACGAGGACGATAAGAACTTTGGAAAGGAAAACCGATGAAATTCTATACCTCCAACAAACCGAGTTTAGATTCCAACTTTTGTTTAACTAAGTGACCTGATCATGGACGAAGCACATAAGTCCAAAGATTCTATTCCTATAGGTGCTGATAATATGCACAAACATTCAAATAAATATTATTGGTGATCAGAATGTCTGAATCATGCTAGAATTAAAGCAGAGTATCAAAAACCCTCAGTGATGTTATAACAACCGGAAACTCCCAGTAGGAGTGGGGATATATTATAATGAGCTTCACAACACACTTTCGTAAATCATTCCGAGAACATAGTATGGCCCGGTACTAATTGGGCGGCTAACTTAAATTGCATATTTTCTCCCAACCCATAACAATTACACAACTGAAAGGCGCGCAAATCATATCTTGTCATGGTATGTCTAATTCGATTACTTCGGACCGAGATAGTCATTTCGCCTCTTATTTCCTAACAAACTTAAGAAACCGAATCGGCTTAAGCACGACCTGTTATTCCCAAATAAAAGATCGACCTGGGCGAACTATACAAACATTGGGATAATTACATTACAACGGTATATTAAATCTTGGAGGAAATTAAGGTTAAAATTTTCCACTAGTCTAATCCTCGTATACTAATCCTTACCATGATATTATATGAGCGACTCTATAACTGGTACGATATGAGAAAGAATATAAATCGTTACCGTAATATGCCAAAAGTTAGCAACACTCAAAATGCAAAATCCAATTTGATTCCAGAAACCACAGATAAAACTCGTAGAATTCAAAAACAAAATAAAAGCCGTATAAGACTCATAAAAGAACTATACCGACGTACGTAATGAATTGTTGACCTTTGAAAACTGTTATTTAAGTTGAGAAAACTGATACGTTGACATCAACATACATAGAACTGTACGAGATTGTCTCGAAAATTAAACCCGTATCATAATGAATAAACTATCTAAAGAATCGAGTTCACACTTGATTTTAGTATTATAGCCTTAGTATGATAGCAAACAAGTTAAACGAAAACATCCTTGTTTAACTACCCACTATAGATTTAAATGCGAAAGATAGTTACAAAACAAGCATTGTATCATCTATTAAGCCGAAAAAGACCTGCCAAACACTTATTTGAAATGTTTTAAGCGATCCATAAAAATATTTTCGATTTTTACAAACAAATATTATGTTTTTATAAATTTACACAAAAATGACCGAACAACACTCGTTTTCGCGCTGTTGGTCGTACCCGATATATTTTTCGCGCAAAAAACCGAACCCGAAATAAATTTTGACTTGGCATTTCATGTCCGGGCACGCTAAATGATGAAATGGGTTAAAATTGGGCAAAAGGGGTGGCCCATGAAAATTCCGGCCGCCACCTTTAGTTTATTATTATCATTATACTACTTAATATATATAAAATATATATAAGATGTGTAGATATTTGTTCTTGATAAAATTTTCTAGAAAAAATACATGAACCTTCTGCTTTTTATTATCCATTTTCACAAAAATAAGGTAAGGTCCTATTTTGATCAAATTATACATATTTAAACATGTTTGAATTTATATAAACTTGATTTCCAAATATTACTTCTATCCGTGTAAAAACTTTAAAAATGGTCTAAGAGTATACTTTGATCTTATACATGGTTAGGAACCTCATTTAATAGTTTTTTTGGCCATAAACACGGATTATAGGGTTTAAACGACGTTTTTACGGTTCAAAAGTTCGGTTTAATACCCTAGCCGAAACCCTAAGTTCCAAGGCTGCCATGTTGATGAAACAAGCTTGTTTTATGATATAGGACCTGTACTTAGCTTATATAGGAGCACTAGAACCCGGAAATTGGATTAGGAGAGCGAAAACGGACGAAAACCGCAAATGTAATGCCGAATTGCTCGATTACGGGCTGTTTAGGATTCGATTATGATGTGAATATTGTTAGGTCATGAAATTTTGCAGGGTCATCAGGAACCATATCATTGAGTCCCTGTTTAAATTTGGTAATTTTTCGACCATCCGAGAATATTTGGCGAATTTATTACCGAATTAGGGCGTTTATTTGGGAAAAATAGTTAATATGCTTGAAAAATTATGAAAGTTTATGGAGAACTAAGATTTGGTATATTATGATCACATATGAAATTTGGGGTCATTTGGAAAACTAAAGTATGTTTTATGCATTTACGTTTATTTGAATTTTCATAGTTGTTTTTGGCTTGGAAATGATATTTATCAAGATTTTTAGAGATTGGTATTTTCCCAGGTTGTTTTGGGATATATTTTGGTCACTCAAAAAGTTTGGCGGATTTTTCGGTGATCATTTGGTATAAACGGACGGTTTTCGGGCTAAATATAGCAGATAAAATAAATTTTTATAAATTAATAAATCAGTAAATAATTACAAAAATATTTTTCTAAAAATATACATATTTTAATTGATAAGTGGCTAAATTTTCATAATTTAAGGATTAACGGATAATTAATTGTGCTAATTTAAAGATTAAACAAATTCAATTCTGATAAAAACCGACGAGTTTGTGATTAACGAACCTGTTGGAATATCAGAATACCAAGAATGATCAAAAATCATTTTTTTGAATTAATTAAGTGAAAACGAACTTTTTATGAGAAACGTGGACAATTTGGATAAATTGTGCGCATTTTTCTTCAAATCAAACTGATTAAACAGAAACGAGCCCCGTGGCGAATCCAGAACCCCAATATGTGATCTTTCTTTATAACTTAATCATTTTAACTCCCCATAACTGTTTTCTGAACGCGTAAACGAACAACTTGGCCAAGCTGGGAAAACAGGGAAACTGGGCCAAGTTCGGTTTTAAGTATTAGACATTGAACAACATCACAATCTAAGCCTATTGACAATTTCTGGGCGTACCAGCTATACTCAGATTAGTTATACAGCCCAGTCTAGCATAATGATTATAATAATATTAAAATATTAATATTATTATAATATTGATTAAAGTGGTTAGTGATACGAGTCAAACGAGCTACAAGCTGACGCTATACTGAATCCTATTAAACCGTGAGTTTCACGACACCACTTTTAAAGTGCTTTTACCGACTTTTGGGATGAAAAACATGTCGATACATATCTATAGATACTCTGAACTATTTGATGATGGAAATTATCTAAGTGCTAACAACAAAAGTCCCCACTAACACAGTGATTAACTTCGAGTCGGTGGCTTGTGAATAGTACTATTAGTTTGACAAACCCAGGCGGGGCCAGCACGGTTTGTTAAGACATTATCCCATTTGCACATGACCATAATTATACAAACACGCTATGTAGTGTTAGACATAGCTACTCGGGGCATGTTGTGGGCGGAAAGGGGGCCACAGTGGTTGATTGAGCGTGGGAAATGGATGCACGCAGCACAAACAGTCAAGGCTTCACTATAGCTTAGCATAATTACATCATAAAAGTACTTGTGATCGTACATACATACATACTTGCGTATTTACAAACTGTGATTGTTGTACGCACAACTAATTACTTAAACTCGTGAAACTCACCAACTATTTATAGTTGACCCGTTTTAACATGTTTTTCAGGTATACCAGACTTGGATTAGAAAGTCAATGTGCTACGTGTTTGACTTGCGATCAATGCTCGGTGAATTGATGCAAGTGTGCTAGTAAGAAGTAAAGCCGCTTAACGGGCTGGATTTAGTTCGTATCATCTAGTTGTAAACAAAGTTAGATCGATGTAAAATATTGTAAACTAGTTTATATTGTTCTTTATAAACAATGTGGTTGATACGAGAGGTGTCTGTTAAATTCCGTTTTACGCTTACGCAAATCGGTTAACGGGGTGTGACAACATGTTACAGGTTTAATCATTAGAGGTTGAAGTACAAAGAAGACACTAGAATTAGGTTACAAAAATAATGGACAAGTTGCTTCTGTTTTTCTTTTATTGAATGTATTTTCTTTGTTTGAACTTGTGTAATTGAAGTACAAATGAATTAATGATAATATTATCGCTTAATAGTGTCACATGTGTTTTCAACAATCTGTATGTCACACTTAGGCGTTTCTGCTTAAGCTAGGGGTGTTACATCCTCGATAAACAAATCGATCCACACATGTCGCCTCATTAAAATCTTCTCTAAACTCGTCTGAAACACCACTTCCACCCACAAATCATCTGTCAAGAAAGGCTACACAGTACTAAAAAAATTCCTCAATTATCACACCACCACCTCTACCATCGCTCCTAATACTGCCCCTGCCGCCTCTATAACTACTTCTCCTATCATCTCTGTAACATTCGTTAAATTTCGGACCCTAAAACCTGACCCATTTAAAATATTATTTTTCGGTATGTTGTTTTTAAATCAAATTAATAAATTTATTATCGATCATTAATTTTATTTCAAGACGCTCGATTTAGTCTTGGTTTTTTTATATAAAATACTCTAACTATCAAGATATGTAAAACACCCCTTGATGTGCTAAAAGTAGTTATATAAAAGCACGCTAACCTAGGCATTGAGTAATAAATTCTAGACTTTTAACTTAACTAAAACTACTAAAAACTTGATGAAAGTAGTTATAAAAAACACGCAAACTAGTAATCGTACGCGAAAGGATAATTTCATTTTTCTCATTCATCACCATAGTCATACCTCCTTTCTTCGGGACAACTTGGGTCGGGCTCACCCATAGAGTATCAGAAATCGGGTAGATCATCCTGACATCCATCAACTTTAGTACCTCTTTCTTTGCCACCTCTTGCATATTCTGATTAAGTCGCCTTTGTGGTTGCACCACCAGTTTGTACTCATCCTCCACAAGAATTTGGTGTGTACAATAAGCGGGACTAATAACTTGAATATCGGAAAGTCTCTATGCAATCACCCCCTTATGTAACTTCAACACTTCTGTCAACTTCGACTTTTGTTCCTCCGTCAACTTGGAAGACACAATAACGGGAAAATTCAAGCCCTCATCAAGATAAGCATACTCCAAGTGCGACGGGAGAACTTTCAACTCCAACAGAGTGGGTTTCTCCACAGAACCCGCCTCAGTCTCACAACTAATCTCATTTACTTCCATAATTTCGGGCAAACCCAAAATCTCAACCAACTCATCACAAACCAAATCATTCTCATCCAACTCATTCTCACCCAAATCACCACAATTGTAAGACCCCGAATCCTGGGAATCCTACAGTTGGTAATCACATCCACAATTTCACAAAAATTTAAAACCAAACAATTCATTTTATTTAAAACCAGTTCAGAGTAAATAACAGCGGAAAAGTTTAAGTATTAAAAATCCCAAAACACGGGTACAGGTGTCCAAAATCAATTGTAAATAAAATATTCGTTTTATTTGAAATCCTTGACCAGAAATGCCTTCAACCTTCCGAGTAGTCTCCAGTACGTCCAAGCGGTAGCATCCACTTCTTAACCTGAAAGTCAATCTAACATACACACAAAGTCAGCTTGAGCTGAGTGAGTTCAAGTTTTCATAAACAATAATTCATACTTGTTTTCAAAGTTATAGTTATAACAATAGAGAGGATAAAATAAAATAAATAATATAATTTACCAAGTAATACATTCATCGTCGAACACACTTACACGGGCCTCTCCACCATGAGTCAAGACTCGAGTAATATATTTGACCCGGACGCGGTAAGACTTAAGCATGTGACACGAGCCTCTCCACCACGGGTCAAACCCGAGTAATATATTTGACTCGGTCACAGCTTACACATCCACGCACGAGATACGGGCCTCTCCACCACGTGTACAACCCGAGTAATATATTTGACCCGGTCTCGGCTCACACATCCAAGCACGTGATATGGGCCTCTCCACCACGGGTACAACCCGAGTAATATATTTGACCCGATTGCGGCTCAACATCCAACGGGCCTCTTCATCACGGGATTTTAAAACCCGAGTAATATATTTGACCCGCCAAAATGATGATCACGTCACACCGGCCTCTCCACCACGGGTACAACCCGAGTAATATATTTGACCCGGCCGTGAATCACCATGCACACACATATCAATAAGCCTACTCACATCATTCTTAGTCATGAGGAACTAAATATCATCACACAACCGTAGGCTATAAGGTAACACATATTCATACATACATACCTCCATACATACATACATACATACATACATACATACATACATACATACATACATACATATATATATATCATCCCAAGACATTCCAAATTACAAGTAAGCCTATGGGCCATAAGGTAATATATAATAATCAGTCCAATACATGAACTAAGTAAATAGGTCTACTTGTATTCAATTACTACCAAGCCTATTAACATCCTCGAGTCTAGACCGTTAATAATGTATGTAACCTTAAAGAGTACAAGACCATAAACGAGTATAAAATATCCTAAAGTGTATAAAATAATCCAAATATAACTTTCAAAATGCACAATCACGAGTGAGACCAGGTAGTACCATTCAAATGGTTGTAACGGGTAAAATCGTATAAAATTGGATTTCGGTGTGTATGCTAGCCCAAAACGTAAAAAGAGTAAAAAGGGCATCATGAACTCACCTGGAATCGATCGAACACCTGCAACGAGCTAGGAAATCCCTAGGTGCACACTCACAAGTAAGGGCCTGTAAATAGTACACAACGCGTTACTAAACTAGACCGTAAGAAAACTCTTGCCTAATGGGCCGTTCAAGCACAACATGTTGGCCCAACACTTGGCTCAAGGCCCAACCCATACCCAATAAAACTTGGCCCAAGGCCCAACCCATACCCAATTACTTTACCTCAGCCCCTAAAACCTTTCAACTAACCAAATTCACCGGTTAAGCCTAAAACGAACTTATCGATTAATAACGAGTAAAACGTGTAGATTTTAGCATGCGAAGATGCATTTAATTACATATGATAAACTTTGAAATAAATTATTAAATTTTACCAGACTTTAATAAATGTCTGAGGTTTATAAAAATATTTTTATTATATTTTTCTATTGGACAAAAAAATTATAAAAATTCCTCCAACACAGCAAGGTACGTGCAGCTATTTCAGCGCGCAACAAAATTGTTTTATTTTTATAAAATTCATTACATAACCAAATTAAACGATTCTAATTGGGTTTGATTCTTAACTCAAAATATTAAGTTCCAGAAGTGGAACCAACTAATTTGGACTTGTTGAAAAAGATTTATGATGTCGGGAAGACAGACCAGAATCCGATATCCCGTATCAGCTTTGACACTCGATTTTATAAAATCATAAAAACCATTCAAATCTCGTCCAAAAATTACGTATTATACCTTTCTGGAAACTATAATCAAGGTAGAACATTTTGGAATCAAGAATAGATCAAAAAAAGTGGATTAACATTGCGTTACAGACCCTACAATAAACGTATACGAATCTGTCAGCAAACTGTTATCATCAAAACTCAATCTTAACGACCAATAAGCGCGTTAATATGATCAATTAAGGTGTAAAAGACATGGGGAATCATAAAACCGACCTTGAATTGAAGTTTTCATGGCTGAAACTTTGCTGGGCAGAAGAAAAACGAGCAGGGGGGGTCCAGGTCCGATCGACTGCAAATGGGTTTAGGGTTAGGGTTTTCTTTTGTTTTATGATATAATAAAAATAGTTACATCCAAGTCCCTCCAAATTGAAGTATGTAGCAACTTGGGTGGAAAGTTAAGTGAGACAGTTTATGAGGTTTGCAAGGAGCTCCCGGGAGAATGCCGGTTCAAGCCCGAAAGGTGTACATAACACTACAAGATTAAACCTTTTGTCGGAAATTAACGGGCGTTACAACAATCTACCATACCATTGCCTCCCACAAGATCCGCACCACAAATGTAATCAAAACAGCTATCCATACCTGCAATAAAAGAGTTAATAAAATAAACCGAATGGCATGGACCACTGAAATCATCTTGATCACCCGGATGTTGCATCGATCTAGCAACGTCATATGTAACATTCTCATCACCAACCTGAAGTATGGTCTTCCCTTCATACATATTGTTGAGCGCGTTCGCGGTACGTAAGAAAGGACGACCAAGAATGATGGGGACCCTCTCTTCAGCCTCCATGCCGAGCACAACAAAATACACCGGGAACACAAACTTATCAACCTTCACTAGCAATTCTCGATAATCCCCCGCGGATACTTAACCGAACGATCGGCCAATGACAACGACATGCGAGTCGGTGTAAGCTCTCCCAACTCCAACTTCTCGTAAGAATATGGCCTCAAATTAATGCTTGCCCCTAAATCCACCAATGCGTGGCTCATCGTGTCCCCGCCATGTAAACAAGGAATAGTGAACACACCCGGATCCGACAACTTCTCGGGTAACCGATTCAAAACTACCTCCGAATAATCCCCTTTAAGGGGGGTCGATAAAACCTCTCCCAACTTATCCTTCCTCTTCAACAAGTCCTTTAAAAACTTCGCATAATTTGGCATGTGTTGTAGGGCTTCAATAAACGGAAGATTAATCTTCAATTGTTGGAACATGTCGAGAAAGTGCCTGTACTTCCTCGTGTATTTTTGATGCTTTAAGCGAGCGGGATACGGGACATGAGAATGATCAATCACAGGTGATGGCCGGACTTCAACCGGCTTCTTCTCTACTAGTGGCTCAACCTGTGCGGTGTTTTGTACTTTCCCCAGCGCTGCCATCTATATCTCTTCATCCACCACCTCTTCATCTTCAACTTCAACCTCACCTTTTCTTACCTCGGGACCCAAAACTCTTCCCCTAAGAGTAGTAATTGCCTTCAATTGAGCGACCAAATTTTGTTGAGTAGAACCTAAAAACTGTTCCAGAAGTCTCTCATCCAATCATCGAGCAGTATCACCAACGGACCTCTGAAGATTAAGTAGCGACTACTGATGATTCTTTGACAACAGATCATGCTCAGAAAGAGTTTTCTGAGTGACTTGATCTCTCGTAAGGGTTTGCTGCATCATCTCTTCGCACCTCCCTATACCACGATTCAAATCTTGCCAATTACCTGACCTTTGACCACTCAAACCCCCACTTTTATACTGACCTTGATTTCGGTTATAGGCGGCTTGGAAACCAGGTGGCCCACCGGCTGGATGCCAATTCGAGTTACCTTGATTTTGGTTCTGATTGTTGTAGTTGTTCCATTTTTGACTGTTGTTGTTGTTGTACACATTAGGGAATCTTTTCTGACCAGCCACAAAATCAACCTCTTGACTATTCATCAACGGACACTCCAACGTACCATGACCACCCCTACACAGCTCACACTTATCCACCTTAGCATTCAATTCCTTCATTTCTCGGGTCAAATTTTCCAAAGCAGCAGCCACACCGGTATCCTGATTAACTTGGTGCACACCTCGAACAGATGAGGGTGTACTAGTGACGGGATTGGAATTCCCGTTACGTGGCTTCTTTGTGTATTCAGATTGGGCAAACTTTCAAACATCTCGTTACACTCGGTCACATTCTTCTTGTCCATCAGATTACCCCCAGTAGTTGTGTCAAACCTAGCTTGAGTCTTATAGGTAAGCCCGTTGTAAACCTTCTCAACAAAGGCCCAAGGTGTGAGCCCATGTTGTAAACAACGGGACAACAAATTCTAGAAGTGTTCCCAAGCTTGGTAATATGGTTCATCCGTCTCCATGTGAAAGGAGTGGAATTGGTCACGGAGGCGATATGCTTTAGCAGGTGAAAGTATTTCTTGATGAATGCAGTGCGAAGTGCATCCCAAGTAGTGAATGCTCCAGCAGGTTGTGAATCGAGCCAAGTGGCATGACCCGTGAGTGAGAAAGGAAACAGGTCTAGAAAAATGGCATCTTCATTGGCACTCTGCAGGTTAAAGGTCTCGAGAACACGGGTGAGACGGTTGATGTGTGCAGGTGCGTCTTCATCCTCACGACCATGGAATAGGTAATGTTAGGTGAGAGAGGCCATGATGTAAGATGGAATCATTTTAGCTCATTTTTCGCTCTTTTTGGTCGCGATCAACCTCCAGAACCTACTTATTCAAATATGTTAGTAGTATACAACTTCTAATAAAAGTCGAACAAACACTAATAAAATATACAAGGGAATTATATATATTTAGCATTATATCACCCCCTAATCATCTTTAATCCAATTGTGCATCAAACTCTAAAGACTAGGGACTAAACTGCAAATAATATTCAAAAAATTTCCTTCTTTCTTATTCCTCTTTACCCGCCAGCCGATACCTTCATCCTCCAATGGTAATCCATTTTTGTCACCACAAATCACAAAATTGACTTAACCAAATTGATTCTCCACTTAATTACGGTCACATCGAAACTTTAAACATGGTAATTCACAACCAATTGACAGCTATTCGATTGATGAATAAATCACGGCTGACCTTGACTCGTTTACACTATATATACATGTTGATAGAATTAAACTCGCAGACACACCCATCTCAATCTCACAACTCAAAACCCTAACTTTATTTCCCTAAACGAAGTTGTCTGTTTCAGCTTAATACCAAGACCAGGCCGCAACCTTTGTACACCGTTCATCCTCAATTCACGTATTAAAGGTAAATATTGTATGCATTCAGTTCGTCTGCCAGCGATTAACAAAACCCACATACAATTTAAATAAGCATCAATCCAATTGAACCAACTCGAAATCTAGGGTTTAAGGGTTGATTAAGAACCTTCGAATCTGTTTATATATTAATTAGTCGGGTTGGTTTATGAGTTACACACCTGCCCGGTTGGTAGGTGCATGTGACGTTAAAACTTTTAACCGGCCGGGACCCGGGTTCGATCCTCCCAGGCCCGGTTTTATCTATTTTTTTTTATTTCTATTCTTTTAAACCTGTTAGTAATAATATAATATCCAATAAACCTTGTTTTGTTAAAACCGAACCTGAAGCTATAATTTATAGACCTTTTAACTTTTTCTGAAAACATATTCAAGTATGTGTATATATATATATATATATATATATAGGGAGAGGATCAAGAGAAAACTCACCTTTAGAGAGAAAACTTAAAAACTTCTAAAAACT
Source organism: Bidens hawaiensis (assembly GCF_021521415.1). Lineage (NCBI taxonomy): Eukaryota > Viridiplantae > Streptophyta > Magnoliopsida > Asterales > Asteraceae > Bidens > Bidens hawaiensis. The sequence goes on along the minus strand of NW_027491117.1, from coordinate 1,870,512 downwards.
CCTAAAGAATTATTTTTAATTAAAAATAAAAAAATATTTTCAAAATTCTGTTTTAGCCATTATTCTTATATTTTCTTATATTTCACTCGAAAAAAAAAATAAATAAAACAAAAAAAAACGTTATAATGCACCTACGTATTACTGTGCGAAACCGTTGTATTACAAATGTGTATTACTATGTATTTTTAAGTTTAATAGTGTTTTGTTGTATATATTCAATATTTGTGTATTGTATATGCGTAGTAGTGTTGTATTATAATGGAAAAAAAATAAATAATAAAATAAAAGTAGATGTAGTGCACATGTGCGTTAATGTTGTAATACACATACGTACTAATGTGTAATCAATGTGCGTATTAGTCTTATATTGCATATATACAATAGTGTGTATCAAATATGTGCAATAGTGTTGTATTCTATGCAATACAAACACTTTTGCATATATGCAATGCACACTATTACATATGCGCACTATATCGACGAGGTTACCCACAAGTTGTTTTTTTTCTTTTGAACCAATAACAACTTATAATAATAATGGAAAAAAAAAGAAACTTAAAAAAAAATTTAAAAAAAAGTTAAAAATATTTTTTTAGAAGTTTTTAAGAGTTTTTAAGGCTTCTCTTTAAGAGTAGTTTTCACTAGATCCCACCCCTATATATATATTTTTATAAATACATAGTTATATAATTGGAATACCAATAAACAAATATGTTTTCATCGTATATTAAAATAAACCGAACTATCTTAAGAGGTTCAAATCAATTTCCCTTTTAAATTTATTTGTTAATGTGTGTGTGTGTGTGTGTGTGTGTATATATATATATATACTAGCTTTAGAACCCGTGTGATGCACGGGAAGCTCAAAAGAAATACAATTAAACTATAGAAATTAAATGATTAAATTAAAAAAACCTATAATTTTATCAAGTCAAATAATTTAACAAGTTTAAATTATATTTTCTAATGCAATATTCATACGAATACATGGTATATTCTCACGCAATTTTTTCACAATCACGGAAAAGATGCACCTATTGATTTTGTAAGTTGTAAGTATATTTTAATGAAATGATGAATTATAATAAAAGATGATAAAATGTTTAATTATAAATGACAAAAAAAAGAGAGAACATCATATATAAGAGCATTCCCATCCCATTCCCTATCCTCAAACCAAAAATTACACTAAAACTCACTTTATTTTCTCTCTCCATTTCAATTAAATAATATTTTTTTATATCTTTTATCATTACCTTTTCTCTTTCCTTCACTCGCAACCACTTTCAAAATATATTAAAAAATTACAGGGGATGAACAGTAACTTTTCAAATATACAGAAAAATCACTACTTTTTCTAAAATATAAAAACTCTTCACTCACAACACCATGAATCACTCTCTATATTATTAAAACACCCCTCACATAATATAAGGGGTTGGATGAGAATGCTCAAAAAGTACCATGACTAAAACACGCTTTTGTATTACATATTTGAAAGAGATGGATGAGAACTCATGGATCCATGTGCAACGTCCCTATTTTAAGAGTAAATAAATAAATAAATAAATAGGTTTTCATTTATTTAAATACCGTGTGACGTTGTGTAAATTAATTAAATAATAAGATGAAAGAATAAGGCTATGGAGGTTATTGGACTTGAATACGATTACGGGCCTCAAAGCCTTTGGGCTTGCCCTATTTAAACCCTAAAACCCTAATATCATCCTTATCCTCATCATTCCCAATCATCACCCACACACCCATGCACACACAAATCTCCTGTGCACAACATTCCATCCTTTTCATTTTATCCAAGATTTCAAAAAGTTCCATTGAGGCTTCAAATAGGTCAAGATCTACATGAATAATTCAAAAGGCATGTTTTTTTTAAGAATCAAAAGTTTATCTTTTTAAATTCATCTTGTTCTTAATTCTAAGTTAATAATAATAAATGGACAAACGGATGTTGAAAGTGGAACTGAAACGAACCGAGCCCAAACGACTCTCATAAACCTTAAACGAATTATTCGTGGACCAAATCAACCTAAATGAACCTTAATCAGACCGAACATGGACTTGGATTTGGTTTTCATAAGATGAGATGTATATACATATAACACGATTCGGCTCAAACAAAGTTACGAGATCCAACTCCAGACGGGTCAACTAGGAAGCGAAATGGTTAGCTTGGGTTGGTTCGAGTACAATAGATAAACCCAGCTCTCACCAAGCCGAGTATACAGGTAGACGCAGACCGAAACTTTTAGGTTCGAATCTCAAGTAAATAGAATGGGTTCGAGCCTCCGACCTACAATGACTCGAATGATATGGAGGTAGGAACCCGTTCAGAACCTGTGTGACTCATTCAAGATCTACGCGACTCAATCCAAACCGTTCGCACGGAATGCGAGTCAATTAAACCATTCGCACGAATCCCTATGCGACCCGAGCGAAAACGAATCGCGCAATTTCTTTTACGCGACTCGTCCTCGTGCGACATGTTTGCAGGAATTGTATCGCACAGACCTCGTGCGACTTGGTTGTGAGATTTGATTCGCATGGCGTCATCCCGCGCGAATAGGTTTCGTGAGACTCGAGTAGACCTTGTGCGGCTCAATTAACCTAAACTCAAGCTCAATCAAGCCTCCTTCTTCGTCGGCCATGGGTCGCCGGAAACAACACAGGGAGGCGGGCAGTTGCAGAGATCTAAATGAGGAAGAAAGAGAAGTGAGTGAGGGAAGGAGGGGGGGGGGGGGGGGGGATCCTGGGGACCGATTATAAGTAATTAGGGGTAGGGGTAGTTTGGTTAATTCAATAATATCTTATAATAATAATAACAATAATAATAATACTAATAAAAATAATAAAACTATAATAATAATAATAAAAGTTTATATAGGATGTGAGGACTTGATTAAACCCGAACTTGGTGCAAGGCATGAACAAAACTCGAACCCAAGACCCAACTCGTTTAGAACCCATGACCCGCCTCAAATAAAGGAATGTGAGTTGAAGGTAAGCCAAACACAAGAATCTTCTCGTAAAGGAATGAGATTAAATGAAGGTTAGCTTATAAGAAACATAAGTAAGGACCTAACCGAGCATGAGTTAAATACGAACCCGAACTTGCTTAAGGAAACGCCAACTTACAAACGTGTTAAAAGTGTGAATTAATAATAATGAAATAGGTATAATAATAAATATATATGTAATAATAATAAATTTCGCTAATGATGCAAACTAATGAAGTCGGTTCGTTAATGAAATAAAGTTCAGTATGTTAACTAACACGATCGGTTTAAGGAGGTCAGATGATCGGTTCAGTTAACTTAAAAGTTAACCCCGTTAATTTAAGAAGATAAATAACAATAAAGACAGAGAATTAATACGTGTACATTATTAATAGTTAGTCAAGATCAGTTGAAGAAAGGCATTACTGTTAATTTGGAAAAGGGGTCGACTACAGGTGAGTTCTAGCTCCCTTTTTCCTTAAACATTTTGGGGCTGTATGCGTACTCACGAAAGAAGATAAAAGACGAACGAGATATGTTTTAAGAGAGAAAGTAAACGTGTAGATCAGTAATAAAAATATTTAATTGCTAATGTTAAGAATGTATTACGAACATGAGTAAGTCATGATGTAGGCATCGGTGGGGGGGGGGGTCGTAGTACCTTATACCTGTCCACATCACGAGTACTCGTGAGAGGTATGCAGACACGTACACGATAGACAGATGCTCAAATTAAGGAAACAACAGAGTTCTATGAATGGGAAAGCACATGCACGAGTACAATAAAGGACTAAAAGCCTATACTGTGCTCGGGCACGTGTTGTGATAGTATTGTGGTCTAGTTATAGATACAATGGATTGATTGATTAGACTGATATGTATAAGATGGTCCAGTTAAGGATACAACGGTAGGATGGTCCAGTTGTAACATTCGTTACTTTTCAAACCCGAAAACCCGACCCATTTTAAATTTTCGGCTTTGTTTATAAAGGTACATATACATCTCTAGTTTCGTTTAATGTGTTCGTCGATGTCTGTTGAATTAACCCGGTTTATCGTTACGCGTCCATTATTTATCGTAACATTATATGCACGATAATTTACGTTTAGCATTCGTTCTCTTTTCATTTTATTCAATAGACGTAACTACGGGATTAAAAAGATATAAACAACTTACAAACTATCCAAGTTCATAATTTATTAATTCGGTTTTAACACATTTCAAGATACGGCATCCAATTTATAAATTATATTTTAAATTATGTTATTAAAGATATATTGATAGATGAGGGACTAGTTTTGCCATAAAACCTAAAATAAATTTAAACCCAGCCCACCCCCTTTATCCCTTCGTTTTTCCAGCATCAGGCCGGCGGCGGCGGCGACATTCTCCGGCAATCACCCAAAACACCAGTTAACACGTAAATTAATTTAATTAATGACCCGTAACGCGTTTAGACCTGGATATCGACTCTAATCATCAACAAATAACGAGTCAATCACGATCTGAATCAACCCCGTAACCTCTGGAACCGTCGGATTTGTCTCAAATCACAATTAAGATCAATAAACGAATAACGCTCCAATTACTAGTATAAATAGGTCCTAAAACATCTTCTAAACTCGCTCATAACCTTAATCTACACTAACAAACTCTCTATATCAAGAAATCAACCTGTCAAGATTCGTTTTCCGGCAACCCTTGTTCCCCGTCATTCGTTAACAATTACAAGTATTATATGATTTTTAATCGTTTTTTCACGGCTAAGCAAAAGCCCTAAACTAATTTTAACGAACAAGGAACCAGATTACAGAATTGGATCCTAGGGTTTTAGTGAGGAAGATGAACTATAAAGTTAAGTTATATATTTTTGTTTCCATCCTAGACCAAATCAACTAGTTAGCTCAACTGGTTAACTCCATTCTTGCGGTCCGAAGGAACCGGGTTCGAACCCGGGTCTTGATAGTTTTAGTCTGGTTATTTTTTTTGTATCATTTTCATTATTATATAAACCAAATTAATTATTTTAAAAGTCAAATAAATCATTTAAAAATAATAATAAATTGAATAAATTATTTTAAACCAAATAAAATTTTTATAAAAGAAGTATAAGTTATTTACACCTTTTCCCATTCAAAATCAACTTCCAAAATCCTTAACTCGTTAATTATAAGTCATTCGTTTATGTTAATTCGTAAATCTTAAATTATTTAACTTTTGTTTTGTTAAATCTTTAAATTAGTTTTAGCTCGTAAACGTTAAACCGAGTCTTACAAATATCACTTCTCATATTATCAAATAATATTAAAATAATATTTACGCTATTATTATAATACCTTCTCGCTAAACCATTAATATTAGTTTCAATAAACTTAATTCGGTAATATTAATGAGTTAAAAATTTTAATTCATTCAACCACATAAAATTCCTTCGAGACGCAAACCGTAAATACCATAACACTCATATTAACTTTATTATTAAAAATAATACAAATCGCTTAAAATCCCATAAAATATAATATCCCTTCAAACCAAATTATTTAACTTCTTCAATTCCGTTAATTAGTCTTTAAATATTTGTATTTATTTATAGTTCGAGAAGTTCAAACGTACGGATTCTTTAAACGCATTTTTCGATCGCTCCGGTTTCGTTATTGTGCTATCAGCTTTTATTACAAGTTTATCTCCGCATTCGTGATGAGTTTCTCACACCCCCCCTTTTTAAATGTTTTCATATTTTGGGGGTAGTATATGTATCATATCACACCTCAAGAATTACAATGTTTGCTTAAAAACTACAATTCATATCATGGACTTGTGTGCTTACTTGCTTATTTGTTTTATATGTGGATTTCAAGTGGTTTCCTCAATAAGTATGATCATACGCCCCCCTTTGCACTCAGGTCCATTTGTATCGAGTGGAAAAGGGACCTCATATCCGAGTACGCTGGTAGCCCCAACTGGAAAGGACCTTCGTTTGTTCTTTACACTCACGTCCATTGCATCGAGTGTAAAGAACCCTTATGCGCTCATTTCACAAGTTTCATGGAATTGTATGATTTTACGTATTATATCCAACTGTGGGATTCTCACAAGCTATGTTCATAGCTGACTTTATTTTATACATATGCTACAGGTGTAAAGATACGAGGATGAAGGTTAGAAGACACATAGCATGCTTATAGGATATTCAAAGAACAACTTATCATTTTTGTTTATTTATTTGTTTACAACTTGTATTATTTGACAAACTTGTGTTACATGATAATTTAAATGAAATAATATTATTATGGTCACCTAATAGTGTCACGTGTGTTTGAGCAATCTGTACGTCACACTCAGGCGTTTCCGCTTTAGCCAGGGTGTTACAGATTGGTATCAGAGCCGTGGCTATAGGATAGGACATTAGACGTAGTGTTCTAGGTAGCTATAGCTTATTTGTTAAATGTGTAGGTTGCATGATAGAATTATGTGAGCCTCTACTTGATTGTTTAAACGCACTTACTATTACTGTATTACTGTACTACTGATTTCGTTAAACGCCTCATGAACACAAGTACACACATACACACACAAGTCCAAGGCTTAGGCCTAAAATGAGTTTTCTCATAAGCAATTTCAAGCAATTTTCAAATTCGGTGTTTCGGTATTTCATCCTCTTAAAGACCATGTCCCCTTTGTGATAAGGATATGGTTGCACTCCCTAGGATGTCACACAAGTCATGGTGGTTCATGCGACGTGTGACTTTGACCCTCAATGTTTTACAATGTGTTTTAAATAAAAGTCTGACAACTCGTGGTGATACACGAATAACCAGTTTTTGGTTCGATTTGAGTATGCATTTTGATTTATACGTTTTAACTGAAAGTCTGTCAAGTCGTGGTGATACACAAATACCCAACTTTCAGTTTGATTTGATTACACATTTTTATGTTTATTAAAACACACAACGTGTGATTCCGAATACTCAATCGTTTATATTGTGGTTTTGACAAGTCATTGGGATATGTGAATACTCGAGTTTCAATTCGTTTTCTGTGTTTATATTCATTGAAATTTCTAAAAGTCATGCTTGTACATAAATTGTTGAATTTCAACCCGTTTTCTTAATTTATAAATTCAATTATTATTATATTTTAAAAAATTCGAAAGGTTATGGTGATACATGAATAGTCGAGTTTCAATTCGGTTTCTTTAATTGTATATATTCAATATTTCTTATACTTTGAAGTTAAAATTCGACAGGTCATGGTGATACATGAATAGTTGAGTTTCAATTTGTTTTCTTTATTTGTATACATTCATTATTTCTTATACTTTGAATTGAAAATACAAAAAGTCATGGTGATACATGAATAGTCGATTTTTCAATACTCGTTTTCTCGTGTGTTTTAAATTGAGAATTTGAAAAGTCATGGTGATGCATGAATTATCGATTTTCTATTCGTTTTCTTTATATAATTCTTTTATTATAGTTTTAATTGAAAATTCGAAAAGTTATGGTGGTACATAAACACTCAATTTTCAATTCGATTTCATTACTCATATTAGGTTTGTATTAATTCCGTGTTTTTATTTCAAACTTTGATACATTTTTATCCGAAAATTTTCGAGAGTAGTATTACTGAAATGCGAAAGCTCATACTGACTCATGAACATTTCAATTTTGACTTCAAATTTTACTTCATGCGATTTCATTTTATGATTTATAAAGATTGCTTTCGATTTTAGGAATCTTTTATGAAAAGTTTTTATTAATTTTTGGTACGAATTTCATATTTATGTTCCGTGTTACATAAATTCTTCACGCTTCGTAGTATGTCCTCTCGCTTTCCTCGACATTGCCCTTGAAACTCAAACCGCAAAATGACAAGCCAGACCATCAAGCAATTGACCATCGCAATCCCGACCACGACAAACCGAGACTCATTACCAATAATACATCCAAACTTCAAGACTATACCTAAGTAAATCCAAACCCAACCTAACGCTTGGATACTCAAACCCAACCCAACAAAGATATTTACACGAGAACCCACTCTTTGTATGACGCGTACGATTCCCCCACTTCGCTACCGCGATGTCGGAATGTTCCAAATGGTGTTAAGTTTGGCCAACTCATCAACTTTTGTCTCATAACTACACAACACCTTTATTCCCACGACCTGTTACCCAACCATTTATCCCCCACCTTCTGCCTTACTTCATGCTCTAACTTCAAACTCGCTACTATTGCAGTGACTCGAGCACACCCGTTATAAGGCTTAACTTTTTTCCGCCATACAAAACCTTACTTGCGTTCCTTGACCTCTCAAGGGTTTTGTTGATTTTCGACTTCAATACTTCGCTTTTCAAACCTGTTATTATTTCTTACACTCGTTTTCCACATTTAGTTCTTTTACAAACATCTTTTTCGTGAAATTTCAAATCTTTATTATTTAAAAAAAATTAAACTAATTAATAAATTTATATTACGAAATATATTAAAATAGTTTTTGCATCAAAAGAACTTTATGAAAATTTGATGATTCATTTTTATCACTATTATTATTATTACTGCTACTATTATTACTATCAACACATTATTATTATTATTATCATTATTATTATTATTATTATTATTACTACTACTACTACTACTATTACCCTTAATATTATTAATACCCTTACTGTTATTATTATTATTATAAAATAAAATATTTCGCCTTAAGCAATTCTTAAGCCGTAAGGCTATTATATTAACATCAACGAGTTATTTTATCTTACGACTTTCATTTTCTTAAAACGTCATCTAACCAGAAAATCCTTTACATCGAAATTTTTCCAAAGTTTTCTAACTAGCTAAGTATATATGCAAGATTATTATCATAAATTTTCTTTGAGATTTAAACATCGCGTCCCTACAAAATATTTTCACAAACAATGTCATCAATCATTTCTGTTCCCCTTTTTCAACGCCAACGAGTTTCAGATTAGTAAACCGTACCACCAAACCACAATAACCTTCACACCGCAAAACCCATTTCGAGAAGACGGGCATTGCAAGTTACTTTTTGGTTTTCCTTTCTTTCATACGTTATAGATATTTTGTTTTGGCATTTTCATAAAGTTCTAGAAAGTTCTTTTCAACAGGTTATCTACGAAGTTGATATCAAACTTGATTATTCATTAGTGAACTATTCCCATTCATAGATACATTCTTAAGCGGTTTACTTTGTTAGTTCAATGTCTTGGTCTATAACCCATAAACATAATCGTTTAGTGGAAGTTGGAAACTATGAGCATGCTTATACACTTTTGAGTTTATTTTGGTTACACGAATGGTTTGGTCATATTGTTCCATTTCTGCTCAACGTTTTGTTCGGATCATTTTGATATCATAATCCCAATGTTGTACCAATTTGAGATCAATATTTTAATTCGACCTTGAAATTTTGATTATTTTGTTATAAAAGTTTTACCAAATTGAGGTCAATGTTTTACGTTGATTTCGAAGTTGCAATTGTTTATTAATCTCAAATGTGGCCCTTATTCATGTTAATATTTTCTTCATTGAAAATTTTCATTTATTTAACGAGTCATTATTGAATCCAAAGAACTTACTCGATTCTATTATTAAAGTTTTGTTTATCTATCTTACTCGAGGACCCAATGCTTTATCAATTTATGTGTTTATATTTTGGTCGCTCAATGCCACGTTTACTTGCTCTATTATTCTCGACTTCAATGTTCGTATAATTATGTTGATGTTCATGACTTTAACAATTTCATTTATTATTATTCTAGGTTACTCTATAATCTCGCTTATTTCATTATAACTTCAATAACGTTGTTATTTCGTTTAAACTTTAACTATTTCATTTATTTGGACCCAATGTTTCGCTTATCCTTGACCTAAAGGACTTGTTTATAAATTTTTGTTATTTTTCAATCCTTATAGTTTATTATTCTAAATTTAAAAGCTTTTATATAAGAATTTATTTTATCTTAACCCACACAATGGGACGGATTATGTGGGCCATCCGACGATAAAGGTAATTATGGGTCGACACGTAGTTATCCAAGTCCTCGCATGGAAGACATAATAAGTACGTTGTGTGCAATAACGCGAAACCTGGAATGGTTTTGAAAGACGGGACAAATGAAATATGATAAGGGCATGGTGGATACGCCGCAGGTACGTCCTATATATAAGTGCCTTTGCCATGTTCCCATTTGTGGCGTCTTTCGGGCCATTCAAAGATCGACGTTATTGTTTTTAATAAACCGCTATACAAAAAAAAACTGTTAAAATGTTGGGTCAGATTTTTGATAAGGAAGATTGGAATCTTCTCAATCTCCTCAGAAAATGGCTAAGTATGGACTTCGAGCAAGCCTAGATGATCGAGCATGGTTTTACTACTTCGAGCAAGGTCTTCAGAACCTTAAATGGTTGATTCTTCTAAGTGTTAAGGCTTCGAGTAAGCTACACTTCAAAGAGCAAGAGTATTCCTCTATCGAGCATGGATTGCCAATCGAGCAAACTGCTTGATCATAAAAGTTTTAACCAAGTGTCACGAGCATAGGATGATCGAGCACATGGGGACAAGCATGGATGCAATACGAAGATGTCACGTGATCAAAGCAAGGACTTCGAGCACAGTTTAGTTCCTCGAGTAAGATTTACATCCGAGCATGCTAAAGATTGCTCAATAAGTCTAAGGACAAGACTGAAGACATCAAGAAGAATGAGCTTGCTCGATGGACTAGTTCGAGCAAAGCAAGGATTGGTCAAGAGGAATGAAGCTTGCTGGAGGAGAATATCTTCACTGAAGATATTCTAAGTAAAGTATGCTCGAGGACATTCATCGAACATACCTAGCGTAGTGAGTCTGCTCGAGCAAGATTGTTATCTTGCTCGAGGACTCAACACTTGTATTATTTTGTCTTTCATTATGTAATGATTAGGAACTTCTAGAAGGAATGTCAGGGTCTATAAATAGGGTCCTAGGTTTCCATTTAGGGCATGGATAACGATGCACATAATACGAGAAACATTCCAAAAGAATATTCCATTTGTTTCCTCGTACAGCCGCCGCCGCCGTCATACACGAAACACTAGACATTCCTTTCACTGTTGTATTAAATGATATATTAAATGCAGTGAATCTTTGTCTTTGATTGTGTTCTTATAGATTATTTATTATCGTTTCGTGTCCGCTATTTCATACCTTCGTTCCCACTTGTTGGATATCCTGTTCCATCGGGATATTCAATTGGCCTTTGGGTTACAGAGTCGTCGTGTTCTTGTCAACCTCTTCTAAGGTTTCACCCGACTCACGGTCCTGATAAGTGGTATCAGAGCTTCTGCCTGAAGCAATGCCAGAAGTAAACTACAGTGTCAATCTCTACTGCTAAAGCTGAGTACATTGCTGCTTCTGCCTGCTGTGCACAGGTTCTATGGATTCAAAATCAGTTGCTGGATTATGATATGAATTTCTTACTTACCCCTATTTTAATTGATAACACTACTGCTATGTTCATTGTTAAGAATCCAGTCCAACATTCTAAGACTAAGCACATTGAAATTTGACATCATTTCATTAGGGACTGTCAGGAAAAGGGCTTAATAGAAATGAAAATGGTAGATACATCTGATAATTTGGCTTATTTATTCACCAAACCTTTAGATAAAACCAGGTTTCACTTTCTGTTAAAATGCCTAGGAATGATAAATGCTGATAAAGTTTGATTTAGAATGTGTGCTTAAGTGAGATTCTTACTGATTATCCTTGTTACTCACTTTAAATGTTTGCATGATGATTTGCTATACTTAACTGATTATTCTGAGTGCATGAATCATGTGTGACTGTCTTTGTGTGAAAAATTGTGTTAAAACTGTTAATTACAGCTTTCGGTACTTTGATCTGTGCTTGCATGATGCATTTAAGTGATTTTAAGTACTTCGAGCATGAATCTGTGCTTGATATTGTGCTTGTTGCTCCTCGAGCACAAGCAAAGGTACTTGTAAGACATTTCTAAGTCTTTCGAGCACAGATGTCACAGCTCAGCTGCTCGAGCATAGACTCTTGTCTTGAAAAACTTTCCAAGTATTTCGAGCATGACTCTGTGTCTAATGGTATGTTTGGTGTTCTTCGAGCACAAACAACCATACTTGAGAATTCTCACGTAATTCGAGCACAAATGCTTTGTTACTACTGGTCGGGCATGGACATGTGCTCTGGAAAACTTTCAAAGTATTCCAATCACAAGTCTACTGCTCGAGCACGCAAAAAGTCTTTCGAGCAACAAGCACTGAAATGAAAAATTTTAAGGTTGCTCGGTAGACTTTTCGAGTATGCTCGATGAATTTCTGAGCATGCTTGACAGACTTATGTGTTGATTTGTTTGTTCTATGCTATCTGAATGAATGTGTTTGACATTAGTTGAGTGTGTGCTTGTTAAATATGCTTAAGTGACATCACTGTTTTCAAAATCAATCCTTAAAATGAATTTATCAAAAGAGATGATTCTTGAAATTGTGAAATGATTTTAACAAAATCATACAGTGCCAATGACTCTACTCAAAGTCTTTTAAACTTATAATCCATGGGTTAGTTAGCTTAAACAGTTTTCTATCACTTCCCAAAGATTGGATACTATTTCTATCCAAAAACCTTTAAGCTTCTTTAAAGCTTTTTAACTGATGTGGTGAACCATTAGAAGATAAGGCATGCTCTCTAGCATAACTCTCCAAATGATAGGCAAAAAGGTTATTATCCAAGTATACACGAGCCTGTTGGTGTCTCTGGTCTAACAAAATATTTACAAAGTATTCGAGCAGATATAAATTATTGCTATATAGCAAATTTATTTGAAGAAAAGAAAAAGAAAGTTATTAAAAAATTATAAAAAGCTCAAAAATAGTATAAAGAAATAAGTTATCTGATATCATGACTTAAGGGGCACTAAGGGAACTACAGGGGTGTGAAATCCAAATAAGTCCCAAATACCCTGAATGTAAGGCATGTAAGTCCGGATGACATGTAAGTCCATCATTCAACCTTATAGTTTGTTATCTAAACAAATATATATAAATAAATAAACTGCACACTATACTAAAACAACTTTGACCAAGGCATCAGGGGGTTGAAGTCAATTCGGGGTAATTTGGAGAAAGCTGAATAAGCTTTGAGAAGAGATTAGAAAAAACCTGAAAATATAGTGATAGCCATTCCTAACTTATGATCTAATTGAACCTTAAATGTATCACAGAAAGCAATGACCATTATGCTAAGTTTACCTGCTGTTAACCTGACTCAAGTCATAATAACACTGACCATGACGTGGTGTGACCTTGCCTTAAATAGTCTGATCCCATGTTGAGATCTTTCTATGACATTGTTTTTAATAGAATATTCAACTGGAATTTGATCTCTAATTTCACCTTAAACAAATTACTTAGTTCAGCTCACTATTCTGAAATGATTATCTTTTATGAAAAGTTGCAATTTGAGCAGAGAACATGAGTGATCATGTCCGGATTTTGTGGAATAAGATTTGTGATTTCAAAAACTGAACTGAAAAATCAATTAAGTGTTTCGAGCAAAGAAATTTTGCTTACTAGTGTGATAGCATTGCTTCGAGTATGCTGTATGACTTGTATGATTCATTTATGTGTTTCGAGCATGTATGTTACCTTCGAGCATTCTGATGATATGAACATTTACTGTTAAGAGTTTCGAGCATGCATCTTACTCTCGAGCACCTGCTATGGTAAGAAAATTGATGTTATGTGTTTCGAGCATGATTGAATGATAAGTTATCAAACCTAAGTCTTCGAGCACAAAGAAATGACTGATAGGAAACATTTTAAGTGTTTCGAGCATAGAAGTGTGCCAGACACTTAGGTATGAGGATTCGAGCTTAATAACTTGGATCAATTTGTTAAGTGATTCGAGCAATCTTGTATGCTAGACCCTTAGGTTGTGTGTTCGAGTACAGGCATAGGAAGGATTCAATCTGCTAAGGCTTTCGAGCATAAGGGTACATCGAGCACATTGTGCTGTAGTAATCTAAGTGAGTCGCGCAAAGGTTACTACACTGCTAAGAATGCATCTCGAGAATAGGTTATTGTCATGATAGATTTCTAAGTGTCTCGAGCATGATGCATTGTCGAGTAGGGTTACATTACAGGTGTCTCAGGCATATATATTTTGAGTAAAGTTTGACAAGTACATTCGAGCACACTACCCCTCGAGTATGCTCAATACTCAAGCAAGTAATTCTATGATCATTAAACATTTGGCAAAGGCATCGAGCACAAGTCTATTCGAGCACACTTTCTCGAGTATACTAGTGCTCAAGAGCATTGTATTCCAAGTACGTCGAGCAAGGATTATACTATGTACTCGAGTACAGGGGAGCCAGCTGTTGTTTTGGCTGTATGCTCGAGCAAGGGAGGTACATTAAATTTGAATTAAATGACAACTGTCGTGCACTAGACGACAACAGGAGGTACTGTACCACCCAAACTTTAGATATAAAACGGGGACTTAGAAACTTTTTCACACATTTCTTCTTCTTTCTTGTAAACCTAACGCAAACCCCTCTTGCTCGTGCTTTTCCCTGCTTGCTCGCATACTCTTTTACTTGCTCGATTATACTTCGAATACAGCCATTAACTCTGTTTCGACTTCGGTAAGATATCATTGTTCGATAATCGTCACACCGATTTCGAAATTAGGGTTTCTAATCGATTTACGGACTAATTGTTTACTTGTTTTTGCAGGTACGCATATTACTACGAAACAGGTTATTGAAGAAGCTATTTGATGTGATCTCAATTATACATATTATTATATAAATATTCACTACTTCTAAGTGCTTTTGAGCCAAGTTTTTATTGAAGATTATTATTAGTTGGTTCATATGTGAGTTTAATGGTTTCTAAAGACTATGAGTTAAAATTGAGTATTTTTATTAAACTTGAAATCTACGAGTAAATACTCGAGTAATTATTATTATTTAGCTTTCAACTTAAATTTTATTTAACAGATTGTTTATTTGCTTAATAATAATGATTAAACTGAAATTATATGATTTGCCTTGAAGTATTAATAAGTCAACGAATGAGAAAGTGAGACTAGAAAATATTTAATTTAATAGACTTTTGATTTTCGCAGGAGCTCTTGAAACATATGATGGTTTTATTATTGATATGTATATGTGAGCCAAAGTTACTAAACCACGTGGGTTTCAATACGTAGTAGGCTGCTTTCTAAATGCATTGGGCTAAAGTGGCCCATGAGTTAATTATATAAACGAAGGGCAAAGAAGGGTCTGGGACCCTACGGCGGTGGAGATTGAAAGGCAGACAGAAGAGAGAGCCGCCACTGAGTATATTATTATTTTCGTGACACAAGACGGAGAAACTCCAAGGGGGAGCCAACCACGGTGCAAACGAGAAAAAGAGGCACCACGGTGCAAACGAGAAAAAGAGAAGTGGGCTCGTAGATTAACTATTTTAATTCTCGTTTCCTATGAACAGTATTATTTGTCTTATCTGTTTTTATTTTGTCATGATTATTGGCTAAACTCCTTTTAGTTGTCTAGGTTTTGAATGAATATTTGTTGAGTTTGGGTTTGCTTGTCGGTATTGGGTTATTTGTGTTAGACTAATATTATTGTAATAGACTTTTTGGTGCTTTTAAGATGAATATGCATGCTTAATATTAATTTACTTTTATTCAATCATTCCATATGTGTCTTTGTGAAAGTCTTTCATGTGTAGGCGCATATTAGGTTACCTACTGTGTGTTCGTAACTAGTTTATGGTTTATAGTTGATATAATCCATAGGAACTATTGTTTGAGGGTTTAGAGATTTTAAATGTTCTACCTATCTTGAGACTGAGAGGTAATAGATAGTTGGGGTTGTCTTATTCATTAGGCGGTTTGGGTAGAGATTACACGACAGTGGATTTCCCCTTATTGTCTTTGGATTTTTGCTATCCTAAGTCTTTTTGAGCATCTTTAGGTTACTCCTTACGTCCCTTACACTCCCGGATGTATTGTGATTAGTGAGACTGAGAGGTGATCTAGTCCTTAGAGCACTTTAATATTGTTGGAGAGACTGAGAGGTAATCCAACCAACCGGTTTGCGTCATACGTCCCTTAGGTAATCCTTTTAAGTGACACCCAGAGAATGATCAGGGATCCACTACGATGTCTAAGGCGTCGTATCTTTAGATCCCGGTTCCATCACAGTTTCTGTAACCGATAAGCATCCAAGATTCACAAATAGGATTTCAAGCCTAGGTAACGCCTCATTATTGTTTTCTTCTAAGTCTTAGAGTTTTTAAGTTTAATTTAGTTTAATTAATTAGTAGTTTTAAAATAAAATAAATAAAAATCCAAAAATTATTAGTGTCGGTGTCAGTTTTAGTTTAAGTATTCTTTAGTTAATAGTTAATAAATAAAAAACACAAAAACCAATTAAATATATTTATATAAGTTTTTAGTCAGAGTCTAGTTTAGGTGTCGCTAGTGTCCTTTGGGTTCGATATCCGGACTTCATTAAGCTTTACTACAGTTGATAGGTACACTTGTCTGTCTAGTGGTCTAGCATTAGGATAGTCTAGATTTATAAATTTAAGACTAGAGTGTCTAGGTTAGGTTAAGTTTTTATAGACCGCTTTTAGCACATCACTATTATCATCTACCTATCCTCGAATATTAGTTTTGCAACTGTGTGTACTGACATATCTTTCTTCTTTTGCAGAATTGATGGCCTTAAAATTCGAAAAGAGGCACAATATGTGCGCTCAGTTAGAGCTTGATGATGATAACAGAGAGTTGGAACACATGATCGCTTTTCTAAGAAACTCCAATTTAAGAGTAGCTCTTACCGAGAGCCCCACCATTTACAAGAACCATATCTCGGATTTTTGGGGGTCAACTACGTATGTGAATGATGTTAATGTGAAGAGGATTGAGGCCTCTATCCTAAATCATGACATTGAGATTACAGAGGCATCAATAAGGGCTGCATTGGAACTAAATGACAATTTTGATGCTCAACCATCCTACTCAGTCCCAAGATTATTGAGAATCTTTCAAGAGACTATGGGTTATCAAGGGGGTGTGAAGGAGGGACAGTTCCAAAAGGGGAGTTTTCCACTGATATACCGTTTCCTGATCCACCATGTCATCCAGTCTTTATCTCCAGGGAGAGGGACTTGAACACTCCTAAGCAGGGAATTGGGCACTCTTACTGTAGCGATTTTATATCAACAGCCCTTCAATATATCAAGATTCATCTTCCAAGGATTCGTGTCAAATGCAGAGAAGGAAGTAAATCAAAGAAGAGCTCAAGGAGGGCTCAAGAAGATCAGGACATATTTTTACATTCTCTTACATCCTGAGGAGTATAGACCAGAAACTATGGCTGCCGCCAGGAGGGCTCAAGAAGAGCAAAGACAAGAGCATTGGAAGAAAAACCAACTCCTATTGAAAGACAAACATGAGCCAACAGTTAATGAACTTTGTGATGAAGATGCTCATGGAACAGAACCAATCATAGAAGAGATCAGTGATGAAGAACCCAAGACCTCTGAACCGATTGATGAAGAAATTATAGTTGAAGAACCAGGTATTCAAGTGACAAAACCTACCATATCTGAACCATCTGAACCAGAATCTAAAGTGAGAGAATCACCAAAAAGAAAAGATAAAGCTGAGCCTGAAACACCAAAATCAAAGAGACAAAAATCGGTGAAAGTAATGGTGTACAGGAGAAGACTTAATAAACTTGAAGAAAAGAAAAGGGCTCAATCTATGAATGTCGAAGAGCCAATGATGGGAGCACTTCATAACCTTGATGAAGTAATTAATCTAGATGAAGAGCTTGATGAAAATGAGGATGAAGAGGGATCTAAAGATGTTGAGAAGGAGGATAAAGATAAAGCTTACTTGATGAGTCTTGACTATGACTTGAAGTATCTGCAAAGACTATCAAAGGAGGCCATAGCCAAAGAGGCTGAAGGTTGGAGAAAAAGGGAAACCATAAGGGAATTCTTGATAAAGGCTAGTTACAAGCCTGCATTTCTGAACCTACAATCATTTGATTCTATTGATAAACTTTACAAGAAAGCCCTTGTGGATGACATGGCTAACTTGGTTGAAAAGGCAAACAAGAGAAGAAGGACGAGTGAAGATGCTGAGTATGAATCTATGTAGGAGAAGCACAAGGATATTAAATTTCTGCAAACTCATGGTTTTGAATACAATTCATTAATCAAACTCACCTTGGAAGAATTGAAAAAGAAAGTTCAAAGTGTAAAAGACTCCTACAAAAGTCAAAAAAATGTCTGCTGAACTTGAAAGAGAAAAGAATTTGAAGGCACAGATGGAAAAGGAGAGAGGAGTCTAAGAAGAAAGAAGCTGAAGCCAAAGAATGGTTTAAAGACCCAATCAGAGTCCAGACTCTGAAAAATATAGTAATGGACAAGGGTATGACTGAAGATGAGTTTGACAGAATGCCTCATGCTCAACTACTGGAGATATATAAAATAGAGTAGAGAATGCATATGGAGATTGAAAGGAAAATGGAGGAGGATAGAAGGAGAATGGACGAGTTAGTTAGAGTTGAGATGTTGAGTGCCCTACACAAGAAAGGTGTTATTGAACCGGACCGTATCAGGAAACGAACAGGACCGGTGAGCCCCCCTCATCTGGAGCGCCGTGCGACCGGGAGGCCAAATCCCGCCGTGCGGCGCTCTGGCAACCAGTTTCTCTAATTTTCTTCGTATTTTATCAGTTTTGGGCTGAGGAAACCTACATAAACACCCCTAAACTTAATGCTGAGCATACCCTGCGAACCAGAGCCGAATTTGGAGTTTCCTGGAGCTTAGGATTGCAATATTTGGTGTGTTTAAAGGCTAGGAATTAGCTGGCGAAGTGCTTATCATCGAAGAACGAAGACTACGGGTTTTATCGCCTTTAATTTTCTGTTCTTATTAATTTTCGCCATGATTTCCTTTATTATCATTTTGTTTGATTTTATGATGTTTAGCTAAACATTGTAGACTGCCTAGGGTTATGATGAACCTATTTTGACGTTGTGTTTTGATTTGGGTTTTATTTATCGTTATGGTTATATGAACTAGTTAAAATGTTTAATTATATTAAATTGATGCATATGTGTGTTTAGGGTTGTTTGCTGAGTTTTATTATTCCGGCCTATTGAATAACCCAAAGGCCTATTGAATATCCCGGCGGAATCAGGATATCCGACGGTTGGGAACGAAGGTGTGATATAGCAAACACGAAACGATAAATAATAGTTAATAAGAGCACAATCAAAGACAAAGATTCACTGTTATTCAACATATCATTAATGGAACAGTGAAAGGAATGTCTAGGGTTTCGTGACGGCGGCGGCGGTACAAGGAAACAAATAGAATATTCTTTGGAATGTTTCTCGTATTGTGTGTGTCACGTCTGTTCTCTCTCTTTTAAATGGAAACCTAGGACCCTATTTATAGACCCTGACATTCCTTCTAGAATCCCTAATAATTACCTAATGGTTGACAAAATCGAATACAAGTGTAAGTGTCTTCGAGCATGATTTGTATCTTGCTCGAGCACACTTTAGTATGCAGGGTATGCCCGATGAGTGTCTTCGAGCATACTTTACTTAGAATATTTTATAGTGAAAATATTCTCCTCTAGCAAGCTTCATTCCTCTTGACTAATCCAAGCTTTGCTCGAACTAGTCCGTCGAGCAAGCCCATTCTCCTTGATGTCTTCAATCCTGTTTTGAGACTTATTCAGCAATCTTTATCATGCTCGGATGTAAATCTTACTCGAGAGATTGAATCATGCTCGTAGTCCATGCTTGGAGCATATGACATCCTTTTATTGCATCCATGCTCGTCACCCTGTGCTCGGACATCCTGTACTCGTAACACTGGGTTAAAACTTGAATGATCAAGTTGTTTGCTCGATTGGCAATCCATACTTGATAGGAGAACACTCTTGCTCATTGAAGTGTAGCTTGCTCGAAGCTTTAGCACTTAGAAGAATCAACCACAAATTGTTCTAAAGACCTTGCTCGAAGTAGTAAAACCATGCTCGATAGTCTAAGCTTTCTTGGAGTCCATACTTAGCCGTTTCCTGAGGAGGTTGAGAAGATTCCAATCTTCCTTATCAAAAATCCGACCCAACAAATACGCCTCACTCTGTTTGTAAAGTGATTCGATCTTCGTGATTAAGTTTTGAATCAAAACAGACATCTGATCTATAGAACTCATAAATAAAACCCATGAGTATCTCTAATAATCATCGGTTGCCACTAAACAGTAGAAATCACCCGCAATACTTGCAGGATTCACAGGACCAAATAAATCCATATGAAGTCGTTCAAGTGGAGTGAAAATCTAGTTCAACGACTTTCTTGGGTGACACCTTTTCTTCTGTTTACCCTTCTTGCAGGCAACACAGTGATTGTTCAGCTTAAAGTGTTTTAGGGACACACCATCCACCAAATTGTTCGCAATTAAAAGTGTTAGAGCATAGTGTCTATTGCTAGGGTCTTAGGTTTGATTGTATCGCTTAATTTTCATATGTATGTTTTTGTTATTAAGGATAGCGCATAAGTACCTAGGGAACGCATATGTTATGCGGCGCATAACATATGCGCTGTACAACTTATACGCCCCAAGTGTTCTTAGTGTCAAACCTATAAATAAGTTACTTATGCGTGATTCCATAGCTTTTGGTCATTAGTGTCAGATCTTAGAGAGAGAAATAAGAGAGAGAAAGTGCTCAAAAGTGTCATATCTTGTAATCCTTTGATTATTATAATGAGAATGGACTTAATGTTACTTGTGTTGTTCCGACCTTGTTGTTTTCCGCACCTCAAGGCATAAGCGATAGCATTTCGGATCCTGCGTAGAGTCTACATCATCTACACCATCCCCTTTCAAGTAGTATTCTACCTTTGGGCTCGTTATTCGCTTGGAAAACACAAGATTTCTACTCATTTCTACTTTTTTCTCTTCATATTCAATTCTTACCGTTCAATTTCCATCAAATTTTCACTAAGTGTTCCTTATATCTTCGTGTCAAATCCTTCAAAAATATTCCATTTCATCATCATTTTCAGATTCAAATTGTCAAAAATCATCATGGAACATTCTGGGCGCATATGTTGTTCAACACATATGTTTTGGGCGTATAACATATATGGCGCATAACATATACGCCGTATATGTTACACGTTGAAAAACATATACGTTGGGTACATATACGTTGACTGTTAGTTGATTTTAAGACATATTCGTTGACCTTACACCTCACTTAGCATATACATTGACCAGTGTTGACCTCTCATCTAAACATATTCGTTGTTCAATTCAAAACATATCCGTTGTCTTGTATCTTGTTCTATCGTTTATCCTTCTATCATGGATAACCTTAGTCCATATGTGTCTCAACCTTCTACTCTACTTCAAGATATCAACTTGGAAAATGAGATGGGGACTTCCAACAAACCCTCGAAGCTTCTCAGAATGGAAGATTGCCCATCGTGGGCAGATAAGTTCGAAACTTACGTCCAAGCATTGAACTATGAAACTTGGACTGCGATGGAAGAGGAATACATTATTCCTAAAAACTAGAATGGAAGCAACTATCGATTAGCAAAAATCAAGGAACGTGACAAGGCTTCATTCTTAAAGGAAAAGAAAATGTGAATCTGTTTCAGCAAGCTATCTTTGCTGAGATCTTCCAGCTTCATCAGCATAATGGATCGTGCTACTCAATCTGGTAGGCTTTGTTAAACAAGGACAGATCCTGTCATGATAAAGAGCAAGACGGCATTGCTCAAGAAGGAGTTGGATATATTCACACAGGTGAAGGGAGAATCTTTTGCTCAACTCGTAGAACGTTATTGCCATCTTGTTAGTGAGATGAAAAGACTTGGGATAGGCAAGCCAGAGTATGAGTATATCGATAAACTTGCTGATGCTTTACCTGAGGAATGGGGCACATTCATCATGATACAACAATCTAATCTGGTTGCTTATTCCTGCCTAAATCTAGCAAGATTTATTGAAAAGCTTGAAGCATATAAACTGAAGTTGAGGAAGAAACAGAAGATGAAGTCTGATGCCTTATCTCAAGATATAGGAGTCTACTATAAGAGTTCATAATCTGTAGTGTCTTCTAGTCCAAAGATACACACCTCTTTTTGTGCCGAACCTGCAGGACAAGCCTATATGACAAATGTACCTGCTACTCCACAATACAGTAGTAGCTATTCTGGCACTGTTCCATTATCTCAAGCATCAACTTCAAACACACAAGCATCTAACCCTGAAGTTCTCCAATGCAATATCGCGGTGAACTTAAAGAATATAGGTGGCTTAACTATTGAATCCGTCAAAGAACACATGGCATTTCTAAGATCGGTCTTTGAATCTTATGAGTGCTTAGTTGCCGGGAGAATTAGCAACTACAATATGACAAAAGAAGACTATGACCAAATTGATCCTGAAGGTGTTTGTTACTGAGAACAAACAGAATGAGAAGGATAATAATCAAGTTACTGATGATTCAGATGATGAGCTACCACGAACCTATGACAAGATTCATCAGGTTCCATCTGATTACCTTACCTCTTTATTTCCCCTTGACATAGTTGAAAGCTTTGCAGGGTGGTTCAATGGTGAGGAAGTACCTTTAGGGAAATTTGATTTTAGAGAAGAATATGAGGAGCAACCAGTTGCTATGGTGGAATCAGAGGCTGTGGAGGAATCAAGGGATATTTAGGCATTAGCTGAGGTGAATGATCAAGAGGATATGTTGAAGGAATCATTGAAGATCTGATTGATGATGATTATGAGATCTCAACTGATGAAAGCTTACCAAAAGAGCATGCACTCATAAAAGTTCAGGATGAGTCTTCACAGTGACTTGTACGAGCATCCACGACCAAATCTACCTTACGATGCTATGAGAGAAAATTATAACAAAGTGAAAAACCCGAAAACATCTCTCTAATCATCTTGTTTATTCATTTATAGCAATGATAAGTACATAGAATATGACAATGTAAAGATCAGGTACAACATGGACCAACTCAACCAAAAGGTCAGAAGGACAAATGAATCACAAAGGCCAAGCACCCTATTTATAGGCTGCTTGGGACTTATGCGGCGCATGTAAGGCCCCGAACCCCAGAAACCCCACAGTTGGTATTCATTCAAAACACTTGTAAAAATATTTAAACTTGAAAATAGTTTATTCCATTAAAACAACCAATTCAGAGTATAATTCAGCGAAAAACATAAATAATAAAATAAGTTCCCAAAACCCGGGAATTATGCCCAAAACCAATTTAAATGTATTTAAATAAATGTTAAAAATAAAATGTTAATTAATATTGGAACATCCGACTAAGCATGCTATCCACCGTCCAAGTAGCTTCGTGCACGTCCAAGCGGTAATGCATCCACCTCCTAACCTGAAACTCACACTAACATGCACACAAAGTCAGCTTGAGCTGAGTGAGTTCAAGTTTTAATAAATAACATCAATAATAATAATCATAATAGTCATTCCCAAAGGTTCTAAACTATAAAAGGGATATATCAGTTAGGCCATCATCTTCGATAAATAATCATCCTTATGTATATATATATACAAACCTACATATAAACATCTTTATAAGTGCATCTCTATATATATAAATATATATATATATATATATATATATATATATATATATATATATATATATATATATATATATATATAACATCCAAGTAATAACATCAGGGTCGAGCAAACGTACAACTCAAACACGTAACATCTCATCAACGTATGCAAACACAAAGTAGGCATACGTAACATCCGTAGTCGATACGACTACAACACCGCCAAATATAGGCCATACAATAATATATATATATATACATACTATAACATCCCAACGCCTACCATATACTAGCAAGCCTATATAAAGTAGTTTAAACGTTTCATCAAGTAAAATCACTTAGGTGTGCATGCTAGCCCAAAATCTTAAAAGAGTAAAAGGGGGCATCATGAACTCACCTGACACGAGACACGGATTCACCATGAGCTAGAGAATCCCTAACTAATCCCAAGACTCAACACCTGCCGGTTTACATTCAATCAATACTAATGACATCAAAATGACTCGTTTATCCTATGAGACTATCTAACGGGGTTCGGGTCACCTAAAGCCTCGACCTCATAAACTAAATCACAACAGCCCCCGAGGCCTCACATTCACCAATACAACCCTTAGATACTCCCGGGAATAAAGAATTCCCAAATTACCCCTGGAAGCACTAGATGATACCAATACGCGCGTTTAAGAGTCGTTTAGGCCGTTAACATCCAACTCAGCCCCATGTGGACCCATTATGATAAAATCACAGCCAACAAGTCCACACGACACTACACGAGTCAAATGGGTCAGTAACTCGCAAGTACAACGCACCAACTACTCAATAAACGCAATTGCGCGTTGTACCGACCCGTTGGAGTAATCGACAACCAATTCAGCCCCATAACTTATAAAAATGATTTTTCAACAGTTCGTACATCAAACCAAGTTCCCCCGAGCTGAATTAGTCGTTAATCACTTCCACCCTCGCGTTAAACGCAACAAACTACAATTCTAGTCAACTGAACACTAACAATCAAGCTATAACTAGTTGACCAATCTAACGAACACTAATGAACATGATTTTTTAGATATGATATACGGGACATACCTAGGAAGATTGTGGTACAAAAATTCACTTCAAACAGCCTCGACAAGAACACAATTGAATATCCACCGGTTAAGCCTAAAACGAACCTATCGATCAATAACAAGTAAAACGTGCAGATTTTAGCATGCGAAGATGCATTTAATTACATAGGATAACCTTTTAAATAAATTATTAAATTTTTACCAGACCTTATTAAATGTCTTAGGTTTATAAAATATTTTTATTATATTTTTCTAGTGGACACAAATATTATAAAAATTCCTCCAACATAGCAAGATACGTGCAGCTATTTCAGTGCGCAACAAAATGGTTTTATTTTTATAAAATTCATTGCCAAACCAAATTAAACGATTCCAATTGGGTTTGATTCTTAACTCAAAATATTAAATTCCAGAACTGGAAACAACTAATTTGGACTTGTTGAAAAAAATTTATGATGTTGGGAAGACAGACCCGAGTCTGTCATCCCGCATCAGCTTTAACACTTGATTTTATAAATTCATAAAAACCATTCAAATCTCGTCTAAAAATTACATATTTTACCTTTCTGAAAACTACTCAAAGTAGAACATCATGGAATCAAGAATTGATCAAAAGAAATTGATTATCATCGCGTTACAGACCCTACAATAAACGTATACGAATCTGTCAGCAAACTGTTGTCATCAAAACTCAACCCTAACGTATTCGATAACGGGTTTAATGGTGAAAAAGACTTGCATGGACGTTAAAATAACCTTTAATTGATGTTTTACGCTCACGACTTTGCCGAAAAAAGGAAAATCGCAGGGGGGGCCTTGAAGCTGCCGATCGGACAAGAGTGGCTCGGGTTAGGTTTTTTGTTTGTTTATTGTTATAATCTAAAAATGTTTCATCCAAGCCTGTCAAATTTGAAAGATTTGGCAACTTGAAAGGAAATATTAGATAACTTAACGTACCGGGAAGATGGTCGGGTCAACGAAAGATGCCAGATAACTCCCGAGAAATATACATACTCTACATGCTTAAAATCTTTAAAGCGGAAATTAACGGGTGTTACAGCGCATAAGTTATGCACAATGTAACTTATGCGGTGCATAAGTTGCTTCATGTGTGTTCAAAACGTTAATGTAAAATTCTAAATCACATGCTATATTTACCTAACAATACAAGACCTAAGAACTAGACATTTCATGCTCTTACAATCTCCCCTTGGATAGTGCTTGGTCTTGTGGAATCTAAGCAAATAAACATCTCGTGCTTCAAGAAACTCCCCCTTGGATATTGCATAGATTTAGGTCATCCACCAACTCAACCATGAAGATAAAATACCCTTTTGACATTATGCTTTCCCGATCTTCTTCAAATGATTTGACATTTAAGACTATCTCTTCAAATGATTTGACTTTTAAGTATTTTTACTATCGGCTTTAAACTCAAGTCTTGTATCTTTCGTGAGTCAACACCAATCTTCAATTCACTACTATCTCATTCCATTTCCCATGTCATCTCTCCAAGTTAAATATCTTGAATACTCATTGTACAAGTATTTATAGCTTATAAGAGACGATAACGTGTATGTTCATATATCCACGTGTAAGTCTTGTATGCAATGCATAAGTATGTATGAACCAGATGATCTTACAAGCAGGTAAATACTTATACTTTGACATTTCAACATGTAAGTGATGTGAAGAGGACTTATACGGCATGAATGTTTAACATTTGAGTTACCCGCCGTATATGTTGTCAAAAGAAGGTTATGCAGCGCATATGTTAGGCGTCGTGTAACTTATGCGGCGCATAAGATGCACTTGAAGGATTTTGACAAAATTCTGTGGGAAAACGATGATGATATGATAATTTTTTATTATGTTGTTCAACATCAAGTATATGACAATATGTTAAATTTTGGTGAGGTTTGAACGGCTACATCGTCTGGAATGATCAAAATGTATGGAAAAGAAAAGTTTTTGAGATTTTCTAGGTAGATCAAGAGCTACAAGGCTCTGATACCAATTAAAAGTCCAGGATGAGTCTTCAGAGTGATGTGTACGAGAATCCACGACCAGATCTACCCTACGTTGCTATGAGCGGAAATCATAACAAAGTGAGAAACCCGAAAACATCTCTTTAATCTCCTTGTTTATTCATTGATAGCAGTGATACGTACATTGAATATGACAATGTAAAGATCAGGTACAACATGGACCAACTCAAACAGAAGGTCAGAAGGACAAATGAATCACAAAGGCCAAGCACCCTATTTATAGGTTTCTTGGGACTTATGCGGCTCATAAGTTGCTTCATGTGTGTTCAAAACGTTAACGTACAATTCTAAATCACATGTTATCTTTTCCTAACAACACAAGACCTAAGAACTAGACATTTCATGCTCTTACAACTCATGGTAAACCAGGTAACTCTAAAGTCTAATGTTTGTGAAAAATGTGAGTTACCATGTGATGAGTGTGATTTTAATTTAGAGTTTAGAGAATTGAGAAAACATTATGATAATGCTTTATTAGACTTAAAATATGTGAATGTTATATCATCAGTTATCTGAAGATTCTGTATTGACACCAGAAGCTCCTATTACAGCTCCTCAAATTGTCCTAGATCCTATCCCAACCGATGCTGTACCAAAGACAACACCTGTCTTTGACGACGATGGTGAAACAGATTAGGAGATAATTGAGGCTATCTCTCTTTCGTCAACTGAAGTAGCTGAAGATGTTAATGTTAATAATCTTCAAACCAAAGTATCAGTTTCTACCGAGGTCATGCCAAGAACCTTGTCCTGTCATCCAGAGGATAATATTATTGGTGATTTGAACACTAGGGTTCAAACTTGACGTCAAATTGATCAAAGCCTACAATGTTTCTACACAAATGTGTCACCATTACAAAAATCGGTTCTCATTTTAATGTTTTATCTCACATATTGAACTGAAGACTTACAAAGAAGCCCTGACTGAAGAGAGATGGGCTAACGCGATGCAAGAAGAATTGATGCAATTCGAAAAGCTCGGGGTCTAGAAACTCGTCGACTTGCAAGAAAACAAGAAACAAATCAACCCAAAGTGGGTGTTTAAGTGCAAGAGAGACGAAAATGGGGTTATTGTGAGAAACAAAGCAAGATTGATAGTTCTTGGTTTCAATCAGAGGGAGGGTATCGACTATAATGAAGTTTATGCCCCAGTTGCAAGGCTAGAAGCAATACGGATCTTTCTGGCATTTGCTTCTTAGAAGGGTTTCAAAGTGTATTAGCTAGATGTCAAGTCTGGATTTCTCAATGGGAAGATAAGTGAGGAAGTCTACGTGGGACGACCATCGGGGTTTGTCGATCCGATCCACAAAGACAAGGTGTACCTTCTTGATATAGCCCTATACCATCTTCATCAGGCCCCGGGAGCCTTGTATGAGACATTATCCCAACATCTTTTGGAAAATGGGTTTTGTCCGAGGAACAGTCAATTGTACACTCTTTAAAAAGTAGGTGTACAGACATCTTCTGATTATGCAAATCTATGTTGACGATATCATCTTTGGGTCGACAAACGATGATCTGTGCAAGCAGTTCGAGGAGGTGATGAAGCTTAAGTTCGAGATGAGTGCTATGGGGGAGATGAAGTTTTTCCTAGGACTTCAGGTGGAATAGTTACCAGATGGTATATTTATCCATCAGACCAAATACGTCAACGATGTCCTGACGAAATTCAACGTGACTGATGCAACGGCGATCAGTACTCCTCTACCTCTAAATCGTGGTATCGATCCTAATCCTAATGAGGAGAAGGTTGATCAAACGCTTTACCGATCCTTGATAAGCTCGCTTATGTACCTCACTGCGTCACGGCCAGACATCATGTATGCCACATGTTTGT
Organism: Bidens hawaiensis; assembly: GCF_021521415.1. Taxonomy (NCBI): domain Eukaryota; kingdom Viridiplantae; phylum Streptophyta; class Magnoliopsida; order Asterales; family Asteraceae; genus Bidens; species Bidens hawaiensis. The sequence goes on along the minus strand of NW_027491117.1, from coordinate 1,841,843 downwards.
GCGCCCGATATCAGTCATATCCGAAAGTATCACATCTCAAGACTGTCAAACACATGTTGAGATATCTCAAGGGATGTCCGGGGGTCGGTCTCTGGTATCCAAAGGACGATGAGTTTGTGCTGAGGGCATACTCAGATTCGGATTATGGAAGTTGCAAGCTGAATGCTAAATCTACAACAGCGGGGTGCCAGTTCTTTGGCAAACGACTTGTCACCTGGCAATGCCAAAGGCAGACCATGGTATTTCTATCTACCTACGAAGCTGAGTACGTAGCTACTTATAGTTGTTGTTCTCAGGTTTTATGGATCCAACAACAGATGCGGGACTACGGTTTGAATTTTCTAACTACCCCTATCTTTGTTGATAATTCTACAACAATTTTTATCATTAAGAATCCAGTAAACCATTCTAAAACTAAACATATTGAAATACGGTATCACTTCGTTCGTGATTGCTACGAAAAGAAGTTGATCACCGTAGACAAAATTCACACCGATGAACAAAAAGCAGATCTTTTTACCAAAGCTTTTGATATGTCACATTTTTCATACTTATTAAAACTTAACGGTATAAGACTTTTGGGCGGTGGTGATAAGAGGGTTACCGAGATATTGGATGAGTCAAATATACTGTGAACCTGAACATTAGAGTCAACTTTGTTTTTGTAAATACTTTTCATATGATTTTTGATTTTAGGGGGGAGAAAATTTATGAAAAATCAAAAACATTGAAAATTTTGAAAAAGCCAAAAACAATATAAAAATTTAAAAATGACAAAAACATTAAAAATCTTGCTCCTCAGAAAATGAGTTTACAAAGCAAAAAGGTAAGATGATAGTGCATTAATCATCTGGTCCCAAATCCAGTAAAAAGTAGGCATAAAAGGCTATGTGCTTAGCTGTATTAGTGCATTGGTAGGCCTTTAAAATAAACAAATAGGGAAAACTATGTGACATAAACCTAAAAATGCCAAATTGATGGGGTGTTAGTTTCTAGCAAAAGTCTTGATAAAGATGGCAAAAATGTAATAAGCTGCTCATACTCAAGCAATTAATCATAATGATTGTGTATTAAATTTGAAACAAAATAGCTACTGGTAAGTGGTTAACGCTTCAACGATGTATGGTCTTATGGCCTTAAATCCTATATTGATGGGATGCTTTAAGGTTCCTGGATCCATTGGGTCTTTATGCGGTTTATCATCTGGGTATCCATTTCAATGAATATTTAAAAATTGCTTTAAAAATCAAACCCACAATATAGCTGCTTAAGTCATTAAACTTGATCACAAAAAGTACTTTTGTACTAAATAATTATTGACTTATTCAAACCACGCTGTTAGAGATACATTGTCCCCTTGCTCGCGTCTTATTACCCATTAAGAAACGGACCACAAGGCACAAAGTGTATGCAAGCCGACAGATGAAATCATGCATACTTATCCATGTAAAGGACCTTAGGGTATTGCATGATAACAGGCGTATATCTTGTAGTGGGGATTATCTGATAGTTTGCTTAAAAATAAAAAGATTTTAATTTTCTGATTCTAATGTTCAAGTCAAGTTGGGGTGACTAAGTAAAAATCAATCTATGCCTGAATCAAGATTAGAACTGATAGTTCCTGATATTATGTGCTTAATTGAACCAATTAATCGTATCACGGAAATTTCTGAATCATTTGTTTGGAAGGTTTAGGTGGACAACAATACCAATGACACACTTACCACCAGTCATGATAAACGCTGAAAATAAAACTATGATGGAAGGGCAATTTGGTCAATATGATTCACTGCTCAAACTCACTAAAATATGTGATTTTATGTTTGTTAAATAGTTTGAAATTCATTTGATTTACTTGTTATTGTTTTCTACCTGAAAACCCAAAAATATTTTATTTCTGATTTTGTTTTCGACTCCCGACGTGCGGATGAACTATCTCTAGGGTTTTCAAGAACAATGAATTAAGTTGTGTTTTCTCAAATCAGTTTAAAACAAAGACAAAACGTTTCTATGTTATACTCAAGGTCATTAATTTGGACTTGATATGCAGTGCATTTTCAAAATGAGCTTATTTAAGTTATTACATTGATGTACAAGGAAATTAGGTCTTACTTGTGACATCACATGGGTGCGAATTACAAAAATTGGTAAAAATCACTTGGACATGCTTATGCAGCGCATAAGTCATAAAACTTACGCGACGCATAACTTATGCGCTGCATAAGTTTTATGACTTATGCGCCGCATAAGAGAGAGTATGAATATCATACATATCGATTTTATAAATTCATAAAAACCATTCAACTCTCTAGTATGATCTTATTATTCTCAATTTCTTGCCGAGATACTACTAGTTATACTTTGTGTTGGTGATTTACACACCAATCCAGAGTTTTAAGGTGCGGTTTGGGATTTGGTTTGTAAGATCTGTGAATGAATAGTAACCGATTTGAACGTATATGTATCATTTGAACAAAATAAACATTTTTTGACATGATAGATCATAGAATAAGTCTAATGAAAGATAAACGATCTCATTGATAAGAGTTAATTGAACTAAAAGGACCTTAATATGGGCAGATCTGAAAATTTGATATATCTGGTTATAAAACTAATCAATCAACCATTCAAAACGTTAAGAACATGGAAATTAATGGTCGATTTGGACTAAGCGGCATATAACGTTCACATTGATTGTTAGTTTTGATCAAATATGGAATGGTTCTTCATTTTTTGATCATAAACCAGACATATGCGTGGTATATGTATCCATGACTTATGTGTTTGACCAAAGTCAAAACAACTTATGCGCTGATCTAACTTATCTGTTATGGTGCATATCCGTTGTCAACATACTTATCACACCCCGTTAAGCAATTTGCGAAAGCGTAAAACTGAAATGTAACAGACACCTCTGATATCAACCACATTGTTTATAAAGAACAATACAAACTACTTTACAATATTTTACATTGATTTAACTTCATTTACAACTAGGTGATACAAACTAAATCCAGCCTGTTAAGAGGCTTTACTTCCTATTAGCACACTTGCATCAATTGACCCAGCATTGATCACAAGTCAAACACATAACACATTGACTTTCTAATCCAATCCAGTATCTGAAAAACATGTTAAAACGGGTCAACTACAAATAGTTGGTGAGTTTCACGAGTTTCAAGAAATCGGTTGTGCGTACAACAATCACAGTTTGTAAATAAGCAAGTATGTATGTATGTATGTATGTTCACAAGTACTTTTGTTTGTATGTTTATGATGTAATTATACTAAGCTACAGTGAAGCCTTGACTGTCTGTGCTGCGTGCATCTATTTCCTACGCCCAATCAACCACTGTGGCTCCCCTTCCGCCTACAACATGCCCCGGTAGCTATTTCTAACACTACATAGCCTATTTGTATAAGTATGGTCATGTGCAAACGGCGCTATGTGACACGCAACCAGGCCGATTCCGTTTGGGTTTTTCAAAACAACAGTACTATTCATAAGCCACCGGCTCGAAGTTAATCACTGTGTTTGTGAGGACTTTTGTGTGTTAGTACTTAGATAATTCCCATCATCAAACAGTTCAGAGTATATATAGATATGTATCAACGTGTTTTTCACCCAAAAGTTCGTAAAAGTAGTTTAAAAGTAGGGTCATGAAACTCAAATTTAATTAGGATTCAGTACAGCATCGGCTCATAGTTTGTTTGACTCGTATCACTAGTCCCTATAATGAATATTTTAATAATATTATAATCATTATACTAAACTTGGCTGTATATCTAATCTGGGTATAGCAGTTACGCCCAGAAAGTGTCAATAGGTTTAGGTTGTGATGTTGTTCAATGTCTAATACTTAAAACCGAACTTGGCTTAGTTTCCCCGTTTTCCCAGCTGGGCCAAGTTGTTCGTTTATGCCCTCAGAAAAAAGTTATGGGGATATACGAGTGGGTAAATGTGTTGGTCGATAAAGTGATTAAATTATAAAGAAAGATCATACATTGGGGTTCTGGATTCGCAACAGGGCTCGTTTCTGTTTATTTAATTTGATTTGAGAAGAAACGCGCACAATCTATCCAAATTGTCCGGATTTCTCAAAAAATTTTCATTTTTTACTTAATTAACCCAAAATTATGATTTTTGATCACTCTTGGTGTTCTGATATTCCAACAGGTTCGTTAACCTCGAACTTGTCGGTTTTTTTTATCATAATTGAGTTTATTTAATTTTCAAATTAGCACAATTAACTATCCGTTAAACATTAGATTATGAAAATTTAGGCACTTATCAATTGAAATATATAGATTGTTATAAAAGTATTTCTAAAATTATTTACCAATTCATTAATTTATAAAAAATCATTTTATCCGTTATATTTAGCCCAAAAATCATCCGTTCATACCAAACAATTTCCAAAAAATCCATCAAAATTTCTATGTGACACAAAATATATATAAAACAACCTGGAAAATTTCAAAACTCTAACAATCGTGCCAAACATCCGTTTCAAGCCAAAAACGACTATGAAAATTCAAATAAACGCAATTGCACAAAACATATTTAGGGTTTTCCAAATGACCCCAAATTTTTTATGTGATCATTATATACAAAATCTGATTTCCCCACAAAAGTTCATAATTTTTCAAGCATTTTTACTATTTTTCCCAAATAAACGCCCTAATTTGGTAATAAATTCGTCAAATATTTTCGGATGGTCGAAAAATCACCAAATTTGAACAGGGACTCAATGATATGGTCCCTGATGTCCATGAAAAGTTTCATGACTAAAAATATGCACATCACAATCAAATTCTAAACAGCCCGTAATTGAGTGATTCGGTATTACCTTAGCGGTTTTGGTTCGTTTTCGCCATTCTAATCAAGTTTTCAGGTTGTTGTGCTTCAATGAAAGCTAGGTACAGGTCCTATATCACAAAACAAGAAAGTTTCATCAACATGGCAGTCTCTTAACTTAGTGTTTCGGCTAGGGTATTAAACCGAACTTTTGAACCGTAAAAACGAGTAGGATTCTGATTATGGCAAAAAAAAATGAGTAGGATTCTGATTTCTAACCATGTGTATGATCAAAAAATATTTTTGGACCATTTTTAGGATTTTTAAATGGTTAGGAATGATTTTTATCAATTATACTATGTTAAGATGGAAGTAGTCAAGATTAAAACATGTTAAAATGGATGAAATTAGTTAATTTACCTTGAGCTTTTGCTATAGGTAGGAAAGGGCAGCTAATTCTGGTTCATAAGCTTCTGGATATTTTGACAAATATCTTGTGCTATATTATAAAAGGGAAGAGAAAGCTTAAGGGGGAGGAAACCCCTTAAGCGTACGGAAGTCAACAAAAAAGCCCCCTTGGACCTAACTTGGCCCATATGCATCGTTTTGCGGCCCTAACGTGAAAAGCCAAGTCCAAATTTATTTCGGGTTCGGTTTTTGGCGCGAAAAATATATCTGGTACGACAAACAGTGCGAAAACAATCGTTTTTCGGCCATTTTTGTGTAAATTTATAAAAACATATAAATTTTTTGTAAAAATCAAAAATATTTTCATGGATCGCTTAAAACATTCCAGATAAGTGTTTTGTAAGTCATTTTCGGCTTAACGGATGATACAATACTTGTTTTGTAACTATCTTTCGCGTTTAATTTCATAGCGGGTAGTTAAACGAGCATGTTTTGTTTAACTGGTTTGCTATCGTACTAAGGCCATAATACTAATATGTTGGCTTATATTAAAGGTATATCACTTATAGATGGCCCTCCCGAGATATTTGGGAAATAAACAGACCCGTTTGGTTATCCGTTCCTTCGTTACGCAATGAGCGATTAAACCCTTATTCGATTTGTGAATACTGAAGTGTATCCGGTTTTGTCACAAATGTCACAATACTTATGCGTTGAATCTGACTTATCCGTTTATCAACATATCCGCTGGTCTTTTGAATTTGTCATTGTCGCTGGATTTCTGAAGTTAACATATACGCTGATCTTGGATCTTTTGAATAAAATTGAAAAACTGGTTCTAACAATGTTTTATCTGTTTTAACTTTAGATGCGGGAAAAGGTCAAAATTACGGATAACAAGCATAACATCTGTGCTTATTTGGATGAGGATGATTCTAAAGCCAATAAGTTTGCTGTAATGATGCCATTTTTGAAGAGATACAGAATTCTCAAAGCTATGACTCATGTTGCCGCTCCATATGAGAGTATAGTTTTAGAGTTTTGGAAGAAATCTGTTGTTGTGGGTACAGATATTCATACAGAAGTGCAACGCAGGAAGATTGTGGTTAATGAAGCTCTCATCAGGAAAGTATTAGAGTTCGGAGACGATCCTACTGATCCAGTTGACCTTGATGAACGGCAAGTCAAGGGTTGCATGCTTCATATGGGTAACAGGGAGACGTTGAACAAGTTATCTATGAGGAAGATGGCTTTATCACGACCATTCAAGTTCTTAGTTCACGTTGTGGTTCATTGTTTGGCTCATCTCAAAGAAGGTTATGACGAGATTCTAGATTACCAGATGAGCATGATGACTGCTTTATGCCTGAACCTGAAGTACAATTTTTCCCGGATGATACTAGATAACATGAGGATGAATTCTGGGGACGAACAGTGGTGGTAGTATCCTAGATTCGTTCAGATGTTTGTTGAAGATGTGTTTCCCAGGTTAAGAAAGAGGGTCCAAAGATTTTTCTTGATTATATGACTGGTTATAGTTTGGCAAAACAGGTACTGTACAAAAATGTCAAAAAGGAGGATATACCGAAATTTAGGGGTTTGTTTGGAAATCTGTCAAATCCTAATTATGTGGCACCTACAGATAATAAATGGAGAAATGATGGGAGGGATTCTGATCGAGAAACGGAAAATAGACTGATGCTGGATTATAAGCCAGTGGATGGTGCTAAGAGGTTTATTAAAATCGAGTCAGAATCAGATAATGAACCAGTTGCTCCGAAGAAAAAAGAAAGAAGATCGTTAAAAAGGAGATGGTAACTCCAGTTACATAGGAAGAAGTTTATTCTGCCATATTGGATAAGGATCTGGAAAAAATGGACTCGGATTCTGATGGTCGACGCATAGCATTGGCTAATCCGCATGCCCGGTTTGAGAAAAAGGCTACTAGTTTAAAGAAAAGGAAATTGACTGATGAACAAGGTGAGTCGTATATTCCTGAGGTGGTTATAGAGAAACTGGTGAAGAAAAAGGTTGTGAGGATCAAAAAGAAGTCAAAAAGGGCTGTATCTTTGAAATTGAAGCTGATCGATGACCCCGATGTTGAACAACCTAAGATTTTCGTAACTCCTATGAATCCAGAGTTTATGGTTGATGAACCAGTTGTGGATATGGTGGGAGATGACAATGCTATGAAGACACCTGTAGTACAACCATCACCACTAGCTCAAGAACCACATATTTCACCAAAGAAGACTAATAAGGCTGCTGATTTCATCTTACATTTGTTGGATGCAAGTTGTTTTGGTGATTTCCCTACTTTCCGAGAACACGACACGTTGAAAGGGATTGTTCCTGAACATAGGATTAAGATTGAAAATTTGGTTGCAGAAAATGAAAGGTTACGTAAAGAGAATGCTGATCAGAGAAAAATTATTGAAGATGGTGAGCTCAGGCGAAAACAACAAGTTGATCTGCTAAATCTCCACATGAGATATTTTGTTGTTATTGAAGACAAACTTGGTATAAATTTGAAGAATGAGTTGGTGAATTCTACTGTAGATGACAAGGTTTTTACCAAGGTATATGGTGGCGAAGCATGTGTTGAGGAGATTGATTTTAGGATGCAGTATGATTAAGACCTAATCGATGTTAAAGGTAAAAGAAATGTGGATGAACCAGTTATTCATGTTGATATTCCAGATGGTGGTGGTTCATCATCTATATTTGTTGAACCTGAAGTTGTGGAACCGGTAGTTGTTGAACCCATGGGTGTTGAGCCTGAAGTTGCTGTGGCTGAACCAATGGTAGAACCTGTTGTTGTACCAGTTGCACCAGCTATTGAAAAACCTCTTGCTGATCAACCAGTTGATGAAGAGCAGGAAGATGATGAAGAGAAGGTTGATTATGGTGACTCCCCGACTCATGACGATTTCGATGATGATAACAATGATGATCCGAGTGTGGGAGGAGGTATTGGTATATTAGTTAGATAGAGTTCTGGTGGGGTTGTTGAATCTGTCTCAAAACCTATTGTTATAGCTGAACCTAGTCATGAAGAAACTCCTGTTGTGGTAATACAAATGAATTGGAAGTGTTGGATATCAAGCCGATAGCGTTTAAACCTCCTGCTAGATTTTCATCTACTGGAGAGGAGTTAGAGGAAGGTGAAATTGAGCTAATGCGTGCTGATCTTGCGAGAATGCTAGAGGTGACTGAGGAGGAGTTTGTATTCGACTTTGAGAAAGATTTAGGGTTGATTGCTGATGAGAATATTGTTCTGGTGAACGAGACTATTCAAGAAGAAGAATTTGACAAAGAGCCGGTGACATACTTCACTGCAGATCATGTATTTCCTGAGTTTGATGAGGAATTCGATAAGGATATTGAATTGTTGAGCCAGGAGTTGGATATTCATGGTAACCCCATACCAAATGACAAAGGAAAATCTAATGAAGAGGAAGAAGTGAATAGTCAGGAACAAGAAGAATGGTTAGATAGACAGAAGATCGAGCCAAAACGTATATACTCAAAATCAGTCAAGTATTATCAGAAAAAAAAAGAGGTGAAGCTGGCAAAGTTGTTAGTATTGCCTATTTGTTAAAGATAAGGAAATAGCTGTGAGGAGGACTTATGGGTATAGTACTTTGGAAGTCTATGTGAATAAAAATCTTTACCCTGGATGGATGTGGTGGATATAGTTGAAAAGGAGCTATTGTATTGTCCAAAGCGTGGGCTGGTGAAAGAGATATGGGATTTCATTAAAAGGCAGGCCAAGTGCAGATTCAAAAGCTAGACACCATTTCTACATGTGTCTCATGTGAAGAAAGACCCTGAGATGGGTGATTTTATGAAGACGTGGAGGTATAAGCAGCCACAAACATTTAAGATCATATCAATGCACTCGATGGAACAAGACTTTCATGTATATTTCAGATGGTGATACTATGATGAAAATCGGGGTGAAGCTCAGATTGTGTTGAATCGAGATGGAGTGTGGGATGTCATAGATGTCATGGACCTGATGTGGTTGATAAACTATTCAGAGAAGGACATCGAGACATTGTATAAGTGCAAGATTCAAGTGTCACGTGAGAAACATTATGCTTCTGCTATGCAATATCACAAGGTGGTGAGAATCTATCACAAGTACAAGATTCATACTGGACAAGTGTCGAAGAGTAAATGGTTCAAGTTGGGTGAAGAAGAAGAGAGAAAGGAGAAAGAGCGTGAACGTAAGATCAAAAAAGATGTGAGAGTGGCTTCATTGAAGAAGTATCGGTACGAAGGTGTTGGTGTGTCAATTCCTACCAACCAGAAGCCCTCAACTAAATGTTCATGGGAAGATATGAGGTGCGAGTACAGGGAGAGAGTATTTGGTATGAAAGATTGAAGCAAGATTGTAGATCAAGACCAAGAAACATCCAAGAGGGAGTTTGTTAGAGCATAGTGTCTATTGCTAGGGTCTTAGTTTTGATTGTACAGCTTAATTGCCATATGTATGTGTTTGTTATTAAGGATAGCGCATAAGTACCTTGGGAACGCATATGTTATGCGGCGCATAACATATGCGTTGTACAACTTATACGCCCCAAGTGTTCTTAGTGTCAAACCTGTAAATAGGTTACTTATGTGTGATTCCATAGCTTTTGGACATTAGTGTCAGATCTTAGAGAGAGAAACAAGAGAGAGAAAGTGCTCAAAAGTGTCATATCTTGTAATCCTTTGATTATTATAATGAGAATGGACTTAATGTTACTAGTGTTGTTCCGACCTTGTTGTTTTCCGCACCTCAAGGCTAAGCGATAGCATTTCGGATATTGCGTAGAGTCTACATTATCGACACCATCCCTTTTCAAAATGGTTCATTTTGCGATGTGGATATGTCACATCCGCCTGTGCCAGAGAATCATGTCTTTCGCGGTTGCTTTCGAGATTAAACACGTCTCAAAAGGTGTAGCCGATAAATTAATACCCACGTCGAGGACATAAATATCATTAGTTCGTGGTGATCTCATGACAACCATATATTCTAGAATTGTGAATCCCGATTGAAGGATTACACATTCCTTGTCGGTGAAAACGGTAGTTTATTTCTTGTCACAGATCTAAGATACAATTAACAGATTGTGATCTACCTTCTCATAATAATTAACCTTTTCGAACGTTATTCGATCGTTTGACACTTCTCCCTCTTTAGTAATCATACCACCATTATTACTTGCAAACGCTACATATCCCCTGAATATCCTTAACATTGGCTAGGAGGTCTACATTTCCGGTAATGTGCTGAGAACATCCGCTATCTAGAATCCATTTGTCTCCCGATATCGTCCTAGATTAACTCTGCACATATGGTAAAATGTTTAGTTCAAAAAGGTAGCCCAAGCCTTAGTCTTGGGCTCTCCTTTCGAGATTTTCGAAGAAACATTTACATTAATCTGTGATTTCAGGTATGATTGAAGAACTTGTGAATAAGTTAATTGTTTCTTTGATTTCTTTTTCAAACAACCATCTCTAGTCACACTCGAATCAATGTTCTTGCAAGTCGGTTGAGCAGGCTCAAACGATTTGTTCGATACATTAACAGCATCAACTCGAACGACTTTTCGAGGATTGATGTTGGAATAAATTATGAATGATTCATTAATATGTGATTCCACCTATTGTTTTATAATGTTAACAGTAGGAATTTTATCTCTAGTTACTTGATTAACATTATTAACCTTAGCCCTACACTTTTTAGCAACATGACCGTGTTCACCACATTTAAAACATAGACATGTATCGATAATTTTCTGTGGTGCAACATTTTTCGTGTGAATAGTCTTAGGTTGAACCTTAACAACCTTATGACTCACACCGGTTACCGGTTCTGAAACTGTATTCTTTATGCCCTTTTTATTTTTGTAAAATTATATATTGGTTGTGTTGGAAGTACTTTCCAAACTAGAAGATTTAACAAATTTTATAGGTTTAAAAGAGTTAACAGTTTGTTTCGCTTGATATTTAGATGCTTTTGATTTTAAAAATGTATTTTCAAGCTCGGTAACGTTTGATGTATCATTGTTGAAGACACTCTCAATCGGTTCAGGTTTAAGTAAGTTCAAAGGAACTTCCTTATCATAAAAGACTTTGTTTAGTCCTTTCAGTTTAAAAACTCGACCTTGGTTTAACTTAGAATCTTTTGGAGGATTGATAAATTTCATCAAATCCTTATCAGAAACTTTCGGTTTTTCTGATGATTTTACATTAAAAGAAGTCTTTAGTTTATTTGAATAACTAACAGAAGATTTTGAACCATACACGGCTTGTTCAAACTCTTCTGGTTCACATAAAATGTTATTATCAGAAAGAATGTTATCAATCTTAACAACTACTTCCGGTTCGTTTAGCTCTTCAATCGAGCCATCAACCTTGTTCTCGATAAAGACCGATTTACACTTAATGTGAATCTTATCATGAACCGGTTTAATTGACTCAACATTTACTTGAATGTTTTCGGGTTTTTCAGAGATTGTTTCAGTTTTAACAATTTTAGTTTCAACAACCTCGGGAATACTCGAATAATCATTCTTAAATGGTGGAGGGATTTCCATAAATCCTAACCTAGCTTTACTATTCTTTTGGTGAGAGTTATTGACTTCAATAATCTCATTCAAAAGAAAAGATGAATCCCTAAACTTGTTTATTTTATTTTTTAGTTCTATAATCTCGTTTTCAAGTTTAGTTGTGCTGGTACGCAACTTTAGGATTTCTTGAAAATGTTGCTCTATTATAACGAGTTTACAGTTCACCTCAGCTTTCAAATCATGATTGCTCACAGACAGATTTTTAATTTTCAAAGTTGATTGATCTAAAAGTTTAGATTTCTGTCTGTGGCATTCCTTGAGCATTGAAAGTTCATTGATGAGTTGATCATTCTGTTGCAAAGCCGACTCCAGTTTACACTGGAGCTCACAACATTGATCACACTCAGTAATTACTTTAGAAGTGAATGTTTCATGAGAGTCATTTACCGATACATTAAATGAGGAATTTGTATAGACCTCTTCAATTCTCGCCCTACAAGCGAATGATTCAGTTTGCTCAACGCATGAGTTGTCAGAAACAGTTTTTGACTTAGATGTATCACTCTCATCTGATAAGTTATCCCCACTTGCATCCATGAAATTCTCAGAATGTTCGACCATTGCAAGATTCGCTTGATTCCCTAAGAGCATCTGTGACCAATCCAGACCCTCATTCACATTCAAAGCCTATGAACTATTGGCCTTAACCTGATCCCCATCAGTCTTTGTTTTCTTCTCAAACATGTTTGTGCTTTTGCCCGAGTCATGATCTGAAGCACGAGGACCAGTATATTCTTTCTTCGGCTTGTCACACTCTATAGCGAAATGGCCGAATTCTTGACAATTGTAGCATTGCACCTTTAACTTATCGAATCTGGCCCATTTGTTAAGAGTGGGTAGATCCTTCCGATTCGTTGCATGAACCGCTTTTGTGACACCCCACATTTTCACGTTAAATTGTTAACCCAAACTCCATTATCTTACAGGTCATGCATAACACTTACACGGGTCGGTAACGAGTCACACACAAGAGCGTACGCGTTGGTGATAAATGTCAATGCCGTAAACAAATGCGTGTATGTGTTATGTGATTACTTGCTTTGCGTGTTTATACTTTGATTATTATTTTCATTATTATTATTATTATTGTTATTGTTATTGTTATTGTTATTGTTATTGTTATTGTTATTGTTATTGTTATTGTTATTGTTATTATTATATAAAATTTAAAAAAAAACTAAAGCGCACGGAGATACGTGTAGGATTTGGCTAGATCCCTCGCGCCGCGTGGGGGATCTCCAGATCGTTAAAACTTGTTTAAAACGATTTTAAAAACCCTAGAGCTTATATTATCGACCTCTGCCATTTTTGGACGAAACCCTAGAGATTTTGGGTCACTTGGGAAGCTTAGGGATGCATTGGAAGTGCTAGGGGTTTTGTTTACATAGTAACAATCGTTATTTGTAAGTGTCTATCTCTTAACCGTTGTTTTATCGATTTGTTAAGTGTTCTTTTGATGTTAAGTGGTGCTTGGCATGAGAATCTCAGTGATATAACCAGTATAATACATGTGTAATTGATAATTAATGATTTAGAACGTTGTTGTTCGTGTAAACATGATTTATTTAAGGTTCATGATAGATTGCATTCTGGACAGAATTGTACTCGCTTATTGTTTTGGCTGTAACTTAATGATAAACGATGATTTTTAATAAATTCTTGATTCTAGGATATAGTTCATCGAGTCTAGTTTCCAGAAAGTTATGATTTATAATTTTTGGATATACATATGATAGGTTTTATGATTTTACAAAATTACGTGTCTTATCTGATTTGGGAAGATGTTTTCTGGTCTAACTTCCCGACATCATAACTTGATATTAACAAGGCAAAATGGGTTGGTTTCACCTCTGGAAGTTCATAATTTGAGTTAGGAAACAAACCCAATTGGCCTTGAGTAATTTAGTTTGATTTATAGGTCTAGACAAGTCTATACTTTTTGTTGTACACCTATCTGTGATGATTGAATTATTGTGAGTTCTGTATATACGAGAAAAATATAATAAAAATTGTTTGAGAAACCTAATTCATATACTATACTGTGATAAAGTTTTTAGAATTTATATTTGAGTGTTGCATAGTGAATAAAATAAGTTTGTATGTGCTAGAATTTGTCTCTTTAACTGAATGATCATAAGTTAGGTTGTATGATGAATATTTTGTTGATTTGCCATGAAATGATGTGTGGCTACAAGTTAGGACTTTTTGGTACAGTTTACATTTCCTAATATTACCTACGAGTCATCGGTCAAGTTTGTGTTTGTGTGTGAGTCAATACGTGAGTTTTAGAGTCATGTGTTATTGTACACACTCTCATAGCCTAAACACTTGTACTAGGTAACAGTTAACAAGTCAAGTGTATACATTTGGTTTGAGAAAAGTCCATTGCACGTGTCACCAGGTAAGTTCATGCTTTTTCCTTACTTGTTTTCTAGATTGAAAACAACAAAACATTTTCCTTACTTGTTTTCTAGATTGAAAACACAGACATACTTACATACTGGTTTTCTAGAGGAAAACGCAGCGACTTATTTTGGATTTATGTATTTGTTATATATCACAAGTGTATACTAGATGCCCTCATATCACTTAAAGTCCTTACATACCTTGAAACGTTAGGATGGTATCGCAGGGAAATTTAAGTAGTACTACTGGGTTTGACAAACCCCACCTGCTATAACTCGACTGGAAGTCGGACGGGTGTAAATTGTCCTAACATACATCGCCAGTGTTTTGTGATAGACAGTTAGCTTCGGTTCAAATGTCTAGTAGCTTTTAAATGGGTTAGCTACCCTGGTATATTTGAAGAGTGCTAAATCTACTTATACATACACTACTTATGCTACATATATATTATACATACTACTTTTTACTACAAGTTATGAACTCACCAACCTCGTATTGACCATTGAGTATTTATACTTGCCCAGGTTGCTAGATGTGCTAAGGAGTGGATTGCACTGCATGCGTCTAAAGTCACACTTGTTGCATGAACTGTTATTTCATGTTATTTACATTTAGTGGGTTGTGCATGTTTGAACACAGGGTTTATTGTTTTTAAACCATTTACTTTTACGCTTCCGCAAAACTTTAAATTGTTTGGATTGGATTTGGCTTTCACGTTTGAATGAGACTTAAATAAATGTTTTGAAAATTTTAATTTGGTTGTTTGGTATAACGAATGAGCAAGATCCTGGTATGTCACACGCCTCGCGGTAAAACTCCATTAATCGAAATTCGAGGGTATGATAGCTTTACCTTACGTACAATCATGGCCATGTTCCATTTCAAGTCCATGAGTTCAAGATCATCTGGATCGATTTGATCGTAGTCCTCGTCAGTAGGTTTACTTGTGGCAATTTTAGTCCCCACAAGTTGTTCATATGAGGGCATAAGCGCGCACATGAAAGAGAATTGTTGTTCGGCCTCTTTCATGTATAGATTAGGGGGTGAACTTGACGGGCTTGATCCAGTGGTAGATCCCGATGCCATAAAATATAAGTTAGGAGGCTGATTACTACTTGGAGTTCCATCAGTAGAAATCTGAGTAAAGAAAGCCGTAATCGGGACTGAACTACCATTGCTATTCGCTAGTAACGCTCCACCATACAGAGTGGGATTCTGGCTATCCTTTAATGAAGTCTGACACTTCATATTGTATTCACGTTCCTCAAGTTTATTAATAAACTTTTCGCCCGTGAGATTTTCATTTCTGAAATAGCCATTCTCCTTCAATACAAGTAAGAATGTTGAATATGTTGCAGGCAATGCGTTCTTCAATGTATCTATCTTGTCCACCTCGCTTGATTCTAATTTAATCGTTGACATCTCAGCAATCAGATCTTAATCATTGACATCTCAGCAATAAGATGACAGAACCAGCTAATCATCTTCTCACTGTCTCGTTCTTGAGCAAAGTAAAGTTTCGAAAGTGAAACTTCACCATCGTTTTCTTGCTCTCAAGTGTATTACCCAAGCTTCGAGTCTTCAATTGGGCAAATAAAGTCGTACGTGGCTTGATGTGACTGAATTGATGGAAGATGTTCTCAGGTAAAGCCATTGTCAACGTTGAATATGCCTTTGTCTCGTTATCCATCTCTTTTCTCTCGTATGCCTCATACATGCTAAATAATTTGTCAGAATATCCAGTAGTCACACTTCCAATTTGCGGTGGTAGGTATACAACATTCAAATGACGAACACATTCGGGATGAAGAGAACCCAAATATGCTCTGAACCTCGGTTCCCATCTCACAAAGTTAGACAGTTTAAGCAGCTTAGGACACTTATTTTGAGACCCAATTTCGTTGTCCATTGGAAGCATTGATGTGCGTCAGATGATATGTCTAAAACAATGGATGACCCTCAAAACTAAGCTTTAAATTTAAAACGAAAATCCTAAAACCACACACAACCGGCAAGTAGTATAGACCTAGGAAGTCCGAGTATCGAACATGAGGACACGTAAGAACGCTAATGATCACTAACCCTAGACACGACCTACCTAAGAATAATATTTAATTGATTTTAATTTTGGTTTTTCTTTTTGTAAAATAATTTAACTGGACTGACTGACAAAAGTTACCGAAAATATAAAACTTAACGAAAACATGACTGTGTTGACTTTGGATGGAGAAAAACGTCTACCTAGGTTTGAATCAAATTGTAGGTCTAACAAGCAAATGGATTGGACGATATCAAGACACCGGTTCCTAAAGATGACACGACTAAG
Source organism: Bidens hawaiensis (assembly GCF_021521415.1). NCBI lineage: Eukaryota > Viridiplantae > Streptophyta > Magnoliopsida > Asterales > Asteraceae > Bidens > Bidens hawaiensis. Next base: position 1,825,276 of record NW_027491117.1, on the reverse strand, counting down.
GATCACTCAGGCTCACTAGATTACCTCTCGGTCTCACCCAATAAACCTTGACTACTCTTAATCGGCTAAAATGTCCAAACCGGAAAACAATTGTTAACGTGTTCTAATGTTGACTCACCTCTCGGTCTCACCAAAACTCGACCCTAATGGTAATGAATACAACACAACCAAGGATAGAGGAACAATCTAACTTAAACCAAAATAGATCAACTAGTCACTCAAAACACCTAAACCGGACAAGAAACGAACTCGCTCTCGCGCAATTCTTATTCTATCATGCAAAGGCAATGAGACAACCCTAACTTCTTATCACCTCTCAGTCTCTAAGAAGGTGTCTAACCGCTGTACTTTAACCAATAAATCATGCAACAAAACCCTACGGTTGTACCTACCGCAAACAAACCTTAAACACAAAGTCTAGAATCAAATAAGCACCGATCAATCAATACAAAACTAATTAACCAACGCAAGGGGTTTAAGCAATAAATTAGTAAAATTTACAGCCATCAAACACAACCTATTTCATGTCTAAATCAAACTTTGCAATAACAATTCAAGTCTATCAACCAAACAATCCATAAAATTCATCAAACTCTAACAATAATCATCATTCCTAGGTAGAACCGACAAGTTTAGTCTAATATCATTTTTGGACAGCAGCTATTCATCAATAAAAACATTATATAACTCATTTCAACCATCTTAATAACCATTCAATGATCAACAATAATCATAAACAAGTCAATCCTTAAACCAATTGCAAAACTAATTAACAATTGATCAAGAAAAATGAATTGATGAACAATGTTAAGAAAGAAAGGATATATGATGCTTGTTGGCTGCACTTGTTTGTGAAAACTGATGGGAAATTGTTCCCGAGCTTGGTTTTTGCCTCTTCCTTCTTCCCTAGCCGCCACCACTCTTGAAACCTTGCACACAAAACTTTTTCTCTTGGTTCCTTCCTGCTGCTTATTGCGATCGGACTAGGGTATGACTCCTTGGGTTTTATTTTTTTATATTATAATATATGTAAGACATGGGCTTGTCCATGATGTAAATGGGCCGGGCTTTGAGCTTTGTCTTGAAATTGTATGCGTAAAAGGCCCGTAAGCTCCTCGAAAAGTCCGCTTTCTTCATTCTTTTAATCCATAACCTACAAGATAATTAAAACTATGTAAAGCCTAGATAAAATAAGTTAAATTACATTAAATATTATATAAAAAGATAGATAAAAGATGCGAAAAATAAGTGTGTTTTACAACACATCAAACAGCCCCAAACTTAAGACTTTTCGTCCCTGAAAAAGAATTCTACATAAGATCATAACCGAGTTCAACCGACAACTCTTGGTTTTATTTATATATTATTCTTTTTTTTCTTTTTAAAGTATTAGAACAAGTGACCCGTTACCCAAATATTTCTTCCAATTTTCACCTAATAAGCTAGATCAGGTCTATTGCCGGTATTGCTGTCCACTTAAACCCATGCCTCAAATAATTACCGAGGCAAATAAGGTGTGACAATTTTATCAGTTTGAATGACTAAGTGAGACCCACAATTAAGAACCATACCGGACCCAAGCCACCCCAATTTAACTTAAACCTTATATCTAGTTGATCAAAACATGTTGCACCATTTTTAAGAATAGCTAAAGACAATCAATGGTATTGTTTATCCACCTAAGCTTAAGCATTAAGGTCTACCTAGCAGCCATTAGATATGATTAATGTATGTTTAAGTAGCTAACTAGTAAGTGTTCCCCACTACATGGCATACCCCCGTTATCAAGCAATACCCCAAAGTCCATCTCCAAGGGTGAGTATGCACAAATTCATCTGTAGGGCTTACATATGAAGTGTCCCTTGTGGCCCGTTTCTTAATGTAATAGGGCGCGAGCAAGGGGACCCCATATGACTAACAGCGTGGATGATCAAGTCAGTAGTGTATTTGTACTTTGAAGTACAAGGTGATCATGTTTATTGACTTCTATTTGGCAGATAAACTACGGGTTTGCTCTTTGAGCTCTTTTAATATTCATAAATCCACTTTGGAGATATGAATACCCAGATGATATATCACATAAAGACCCATGGTGTCCGTCCCCCAGAGCATCCCATCAATACAGGATTTAAGGTTATCAAACCATACGCCTATGAAGTGTTAACCACTAAAACTAGAAGCATGAAATTTATGTTTATATCACAGGCTACTTTGGCATACCTTAATGTTAAACCTTCCCAAGCATCGTATGATTAGTCTATTCCAATTTCTATAAAATTTTTAATTTTTATGATCAAACTAAACATAAGGCTTAAGTATGACCCGACTTTTCATCCCATTTTCTATAATCAAGTCAACAACCAAACCGCCCTTTCATTCCTAAAGGCTGAGCCTACCAGCACATCGAAAAGTGAGTCTAAACCGTTCGGTTACAATACACTACGTGCGGGTCTAATGGGCACTGTTCTTGTTTATTCTATATATATTTTGAAAACACTAAGAAGTTATGAAACAAACACTACTCGGTAATAATATCATTTCCTGTTTAACATAGAAAAAACAAATTTCAAGGGACAATTTTTTCAAATTTTTAATTTTTTTTTCAAAATTTTTCTATAACTAAGTAAAATAAATCTCATCCCCACACTTAGAACTAAATCGTCCTCGATGAGAACAAGGAAAACAAATAAAATAAAATAAAAAAATAAAAATAAAACAAAAATAAAATAAAAAATATAATATACAAGAATAAAACAAAGAACAGGTTAATCCCCTGGTTTGTGTGCAGAATATTCAATAGCTGAGTAGCAACCAAGCGACCGTATAGCATTTCATTCGTGACCGCAACCTCGGGAGAACCTGTTCTAAAACGCCATCGTAGCTACCATGCGCATAATATAACCTGCAAAAAGTCAAACTCGCTCGCATGTAGCGGCGTACAATACATAAAACAAAAACATAAAGAAATAAACGTATTTTTGTGTTTTTGGTTTTTTTTTTCATGTTAATAATAGAACACCCCTTAAATCGACCGAACCGAATGGAGATTGAGTACGAGCGGTTTCATTTTGGAACATCCTGAAATAGACAAAAACATATAAAATAGATAACACAAACAAATGATAGAAATACAAACTCTACAACTCGGGCAGTCTCCCGAGTGATGCATCCAGCACGTCTACGTCTCGGTGAGCGAGTCAAGGTAGAATACCTCGACAGTCTGATCAGCCATCGGCTCGCCAATGTAGTGCTTCAGTCTATGACCGTTCACCCTAAACTTCCCGCTTTTATCCTCTATCTCAATAGTACCATACGGGAAAACCTCAGTGACCGTGAACGGTCCCGACCATCGGGATTTCAACTTTCCCGGGAATAACCTCAACCGGGAATTATACAGTAGAAACCAAATCCCCACACTTGAACTGCTTGTTCCCCTTCAACTTCCTATCATGTAGTTCCTTTGTCCGCTCCTTTTACCTAACCGACTGTGCGTAGGCGTAATGCCTTACTCCTCTAACTCGTGCAACTGGTGGAAACAAGTGCTTTTCGCGGCGGACATATCAAGATTGACCCTCTGCAGGGCCTGCGAAGCACGGTGCTCCAACTCAATAGGTAGGTGGCAGGCCTTCCCATAGATCATCTGAAACGCTGTGGAACTGGTCGGAGTTTTGTAGGCTGTACGGAAGGCCCACAACGCATCATCCAACTTGTCAGACCAATCCCGACGATTCGAACCAACCGTTTTCTCAAGAATACGTTTAATTCCCCGATTACTCACCTCTACCTCCCCACTAGTCTGTGGGTGGTAGGCGGTTGCAAGCCGATAGGTGACCCCATAGCGTCGCAACACCTTCTCCATCCCCATAGCGTCGCAACGCCTTCTCCATCTGCACATTGCAGAAGCGAGTACCTCTATCACTAATCAACGCCTTCGGGACACCAAAACAAGTAAAAAGGCTCTTAAGAAAACGGACTACAACTAGGGCATCATTCGTGGGCAAGGCCTTGGCCTCAAGCCATTTCGAAACATAATCCACAGCCACGAGTATGTACTTGTTCCCACGCGAAGATGGAAACGGTCCCATGAAATCAATGTCCCACACATCAAAAACCTAACAAACCTTAATATCATTTTGGGGCATTTCATTTCGTGACGAAATGTTGCCGACACACTGGCAACGATCACAACTCCTAACGAACGCGTGCGCATCCTTAAAAATCAAAGGCCAAAAAAACAACAATCAAAGACCTTCTTCGCTGTCAAACTCGCACCGTGGTGACCTCCTGTCGGTCCAACATGCCAATGGTTCAGAATCTGCCATCCGCCCTTAACGTCAACGCACCTCCTGATCAACTGGTCAGCACCTATCCGAAAGAGATACGGGTCGTCCCAAAGGTAAAACTTAACATCAGCAAAGAATTTCTTCTTTTGCTGGTAAGGCATCTTCGGGTAGTACCCGTCCGCACGATAGTTCGCGAAGTCGGCGAACCATGGAAAACCCTCATCCTGAGTTGAAACAAACATGAGACTCTCTGTTGGAAAGTGGTCATTAATCCTGACCCCTGGCTCTCCTAACTCAGCTCCTTCAAGACGCGAAAGATGATCTGCCGCTACATTCTCGGCCCCTTTTTATTACGGATTTCAATATCAAACTCTTAAAGCAACAGGATCCATCGGATAAGACGAGGCTTAGCATCCTGTTTGCTGAAGAGATAACGAATAGCAGAATGATCCGTGTACACAATCGTCTTGGACAGAACCAGATAGGACCTGAATTTATAGAACGCAAACACCACAGATGAAAGCTCTTTCTCGGTGGTGGTGTAACTCTCCTGTGCACCATTCAAGGTCCGACAAGCATAGTAAATCGGATGGAAGTGTTTATCCTTCTGCTGTCCAAGAACCGCTCCGACTACGAAGTCGCTCGCATCACACATCAACTCAAAAGGAAGCGACCAGTTGGGAGCAATCATGATCAGGGCGTTAACGAGTTTGTCTTTTAAAAGATCAAACTCCTTGATACACCGCTCAGAAAACACAAACGGGGCATCCTACTCCAGAAGTTTGGTCATGGGTCTCGCGGTTTTAAAAAAATCTTTAATGAACCGACGGTAGAATCCAGCGTGACCCAAGAAACTCCGGATGGATCTCCCAGAAGTGGGTGAGGGAGGATTAGAAATGGTCTCAACCTTCGCTCGGTCAACCTCTATCCCCACACTTGAAATACGATGCCCCAAAATGATGCCCTCGCGTACCATGAAGTGACACTTCTCCCAGTTAAGGACTAGGTTGGTGTCAACGCATCAGGCCATCATCCTCTCAAGGTTGGAGAGACAATGATCAAAAGAGCTCCCAAACGTAGAAAAATCGTCCATAAACACCTCCATGGAGGCCTTGATCATGTCATGAAAAATAGCCACCATGCACCTCTCAAATGTGGCTAGAGCGTTACACAGTTCAAACGACATACGTCTATAGGCAAACGTTCCGTATGGGCAGGTAAACGTGGTTTTCTCCTGGTCATCGGGAGCAATCGGAATCTGAAAGTACCCGGAGAAACTATCCAAGAAGCAGTAATACTGCTGACCTGCCAAACGCTCCAACATCTGATCAATGAAAGGTAAAGGAAACTGGTCTTTCCTCGTGGCATCATTCAGTCTGCGGTAATCAAAGCAGACTCTCCAACCGGTCACGGTCCTAGCGGGAATGAGCTCGTTCCTCTCATTGGTGACGACAGTCATGCCACCCTTTTTAAGAACCACTTGGACTGGACTGACCCATGAACTATCAGAAATGGGGAAAATGATCCCCGCATCAAGGAGTTTGATAATCTCCTTCACCACCTCCTGCATCTTCGGATTAAGCCGCCGATGCGGCTGAACGACAGTCCTGAAATTATCCTCCATGAGGATTTTATGAGTGTAGAACGAAGGGTTGATACTCTTAATGTCGATAATCTTCCATGCAATGGCCTCATTGTGCTCTCTCAGCACCCTCAACAACTTCTCTCTCTCTCGACCTCCGTCAACGCAGATGCAATAATAACCGGCAACTTCCTCTCCTCGTCCAAAAACGCGTACTCCAAATGGGCGGGAAAATCCTTCAGCTCTAAGGAAGGAGGGGGGCTCTCGACGAAAGGTCGGTCCATCGGATCGTCTCGTACGATCCCAGCAGATACCTCAGACTCAGGGGCATGTGACTCGGTGGCATCATCCGTTAACCGACTGGTCATGGCAACCATCTCAACCTCCGGAATGTCCCTATTGAGAATCTGAGTGTCGGAGGCAGATCCTCCACAGATCTCACTGGTAAGCCTCGGTTCGCCTAAACCCAGCTTGCTGTACACAGAATACGGCATAAGATTAATACTGGCACCAAGATCAGCCAGCGCATGAATCACCGTATCATCACTCAAGATGTAGGGAATCATGAAAACTGCCTGGATTGGACATCTTCTCTGGTAACTTCCTCTGTAAGACAGCAGAACAACTAGCACTCAATGGGATGGAAGCAACCTCAGCTAACTTCTCCTTATTCGAGAGAATATCCTTAAGGAACTTCGCATGTTTCGGCATCTGAGTCAGTGCCTCAAGGAATGGAATACTAAGGTGAAGCTGCTTCAAAAGATCAAGGAATTTGGAGTTCTGCTCCTCATCTCTATCTCTGCAGAGTCTCCTGGGGTATGGCACTCTAGGTTTGTAGACTCTCGGTGGCTCGCTCGGTAACTGCTGTCTCTCGGCCTATGCTGTACACCCTGGGCTGCTCCTCTAATGCACCTGGGCCGGCGGAGACTCCATCTGAATCTCCTCATCCACCTGCTCCTCTCTATCAACAGCTGCAGACTCCTCGAAAACTCCTCCACTAGACCTCTGCTGAATCATGGGCTCATCTCGTGCCCCTGCACCGCTCCTCGTTGTCACAGCTTTCGCGAATCCCTTCGGTTTTTGCTCGGTATTACTCGGTAGCGTACCCTACGGCCTCTCGTTCAATAGACTGGCTATCTCTCCCATCTGTCGCTCAAGACTCTGAAATGACACTCCCTGATTCCTCATGAATGACTCATGCTCGCGAAGCTTCTTCTGGGTCTCTTTATGACGGGAATCCTCTCGTGTCATATGCTGTGACAACATCTGCGTCTGCTGCGCCATCATCTCCTCTAAAGTGGGCTTCTTCTCCCCACTGCTCGCTCCTTCTCCTGCATCCTGGAATAGACTCTGACGCTGCTGAAAACCGGACTGACTCCCGCTTCTCTAGTTGGAATTCTGATTGCCTCTCCATCCCGAATTATAAGAATTGAAAGAATTTTGATTTCAGTTTGGATTGTTGACATAGTTTACCGCCTCCTCCTGAGAACTGACTGGGCACTGAATGGTATCATGCCCACCTCTGCATATCTCGCACAACTTGCTCTTCGTCTTCAAGTCCTTCATAATATTCTCCAACGCCTCGACCTGTGCCGTAAGTGCGGTGTTCGTGTCCACCGAATGCATGCCGCGTGATATGGAATCGACAGTCTTACCACCTCTGTCGGGTGGTCACTGGTATCCACTCATAGCTAACCCATTAAACAAAGCTATGCACTCATCCGGGTCCTTCGTCATCAATAGATTTCATCTCGCCGCCGTGTCAAGCATGTTCTGCGTCGCGTACGTAACTCCATTATAAAACTTCTCGACAACCGCCCAATCTTGAAAGCTGTGGTTCGGGCACAACGCTAACAGATTTTTAAAACGCTCCCATGCCTCGTAGAAACTCTCGGTGTCCTCTATCTGAAAAGAATGAATCTGGTTACGCAAACGAGTGGCCTTAGCCGGAGGATCGTATTTCATAAGAAATTGGGTCTGCATGGCAGCCCAAGTACCTCTAGAGCCCTGTGGGAGGGACTCGAGCCACAGACTCGCTTGATCAACGAGTGAAAACGGAGAGACGCGGAGTTTAACGGCGTCTTCGGATACGCCGGCAAGATGGAAAGTGTCGCAGATACGCACGATGCGAGTAAGATGAGAATGCGGGTTCTCATGAAGTAACCCATGAAACTGAGCAAAATGAGAAATGGTATTCAGAATGTTCGACGGAATCTTCCAGTTTTTAGTAACTCCAATAGCTGGTGGTACGATGCAGGATCTCGCGCCAGCATTGGCCGGACGGGCCCGGTATGCAACTGTCCTCCTCGGTTCGACCATAATCCTATCCCTATCGTCGAAGTCGGAAATCGTAGAAGAAGAGGATCGACTACCAACGGATGAAGAAGTGGATGATGGTGAAACGGTGCGACGTCTCTCACGAAACTCTCTCTAGCTCGAGAAATACTTCAGTGTCGGGTGGTCCACGAGATCGAGTCTGTCGCATAAAACTATAAAAATCAATAAAATTAGCCAAACTATTCTAAATAAGTAGCAAACAAGGTAAGTCCTAACTCGGATCGCTCTCAAAACGCCTAAAACCGTGTCCCCGGCAACGGCGCCAAAAACTTGATGTGTGTCGGATGATATGTCTAAAACAATGGATGACCCTCACAACTAAGCTTTAAATTTAAAACGAAAACCCTAAAACCACACACAACCGGCAAGTGTACCGGTCGCAAGTAGTATAGAGCTAGGAAGTCCGAGTATCGAACAAGAGGACACCTAAGAACGATAATGATCACTAACCCTAGACAAGACCTACCTAAGACTAATAATTGATTTTAATTTTGGTTTTTCTTTTTATAAAATAATTTAACTAGACTAACTGGACTGACTGACAAAAGTTACCAAAAATAGAAAACTTGACTGTGTTGACTTTGGATGGAGAAAAACGTCTACCTAGGTTTGAATCAAATTGTAGGTCTAACAAACAAATGGATTGGATGATATCAAGACACCGGTTCCTAAAGATGACACGATTAAGGATCGCTCAGGCTCACTGGATTACCTCTCGGTCTCACTCAATAAACCTTGACTACTCTTAATCGGCTTAAACGACCAAACCGGAAAACAATTGTTAACGTGTTCTAATGTTGACTCACCTCTCGGTCTCACCAACACTCGACCCTAATGGTAATGAATATTACACAAACAAGGATAGAGGAACAATCTAACTTAAACCAAAATAGATCAACTAGTCACTCAAAACACCTAAACCGGATAAGAAACGAACTCGCTCTCGCGCAATTCTTATTCTAGCATGCAAAGGCAATGAGACAACCCTAACTTCTTATCACCTCTCGTTCTCTAAGAAGGTGTCTAACCGCTGTACTTTAACCAATAAATCATGCAACAAAACCCTAAGGTTGTACCTACCGCAAACAAACCCTAAACACAAAGTCTAGAATCAAACAAGCATCGATAAATCAATACAAAACTAATTAACCAACGCAAGGGGTTTAAGCAATAAATTAGTAAAATTTCCAGCCATCAAACACAACCTATTTCATGTCTAAATCAAACTTTACAATAACAATTCAAGTCTATCAATCAAACAATCTATAAAATTCATCAAACTCTAACAATAATCATCATTCCTAGGTAGAACCGACCAGTTTAGCCTAATATCATTTTTGGACAGCAGCTATTCATCAATAAAAACATTATATAACTCATTCCAATCATCTTAATAACCATTCAATGATCAACAATAATCATAAACAAGTCAATCCTTAAAGCAATTGCAAAACTAATTAACAATTGATCAAGAAAAATGAATTGATGAACAATGTTAAGAAAGAAAGGATATATGATGTTTCTTGGCTGCACTTGGCTGTGAAAACTGATGGGAAATTGTTCCCGAGCCTTGGTTCTTGCCTCTTCCTTCTTCCCTAGCCGCCACCACTCTTGAAACCTTGCACACAAAACTTTTTCTCTTGGTTCCTTCCTGCTGCTGATTGCGATCGGACTAGGGTATGGCTTCTTGGGTTTTATTTTTTATATTATAATATGTGTAAGACATGGGCTTGTCCATGATGTAAATGGGCCGGGCTTTGAGCTTTGTCTTGAAATTGTATGTGTAAAAGGCCCGTAAGCTCCTCGAAAAGTCCGATTTCTTCATTCTTTTAACCCATAACCTACAAGATAATTAAAACTATGTAAAACCTAGATAAACTAAGTTAAATTACATTAAATATAATATAAAAAGATAGATAAAAGATGCGGAAAATAAGTGTGTTTTACAACACATCAAGCATTTGTTGCATTAACGCGTTCTGCGAAGCTAACGCGTAATACTAAGCTAGAGACAACATTTTATCAACTTTTGAATGCCAAAGGACTGAATTTGACAACTTTTTAAACTTGATCAACGAATGAGTAGTTTATTGTGGACACGAATAGACATGCGAAAGAACACGAATGATACTTTAATTGACACGAATGAATGATATACTGTTTACACGAAAGACACACGAATGATATTGACACGAAAGACACACGAATGAAAGATAACCACGAATGGGCTTATCGAATGTGAGTGACTGACACTGTTTTAACAAATGTGAACTGTCAACGAATGAGTGAATGATGACGAATGGATTGAACGAATGTGATCCTGTAATGAATTGGATTAATGAATGGTTTAAAGATAACGAATGTGCATAAATTTTCACAAATGATCAGTTATAACTGCCTGAAAGCTGGCAGAAGTGGTTGCAACTACTTAATGAATAGCACCTAACGAATAACCACTCATCCACACGAATGAGCATTCATCTTTGTCTAGAAATTCAAACTCGTCCAAAACTAATCAATTCACTACAATCCTAACTCTAACTCACTTGGAATTCAATTCCAAACACATCCGAACTCAATCCAAACCTCAATCCGTACCAAAATCAAATCAATACCTCAATTCAAACTTTAACCATTCCCGCCATATCCTCAATTCCGATCCAAACCTCAAAATTAACACAATTAGACCTTAAATCATTCAATAACAGACTCTAACAATCAATCAGAATCCATCATATTGTTCAAATAGGTTCAAATTGATGATTAATGAGTCAATTACAGTTACAGTGTTCTTTGTTCAATTAATGATTCAATTAATCATTAAATCGATATAATTAACATACGAGTCACATGAAGATCAGAATCCTTTTGCTCTTAAACCAATTGAGAAACCTCAACAAGCCTTATGGATCTAGTTCTTTGATGACAACACGTGATTCGATTCAATACGATTAATGATTATAGTTAGAATGATGATGATACGATTAGCGTGTGTAGTATGTGTATCTGGAGAGAATTTGGCAAAGTAACAGTACAATTCATAAACAGGAAATTCTCATTTCTTTAATAATAATGTATAGGGTATTTATAGGAGATGAGTTCATTCGTTATACATACTTCAACGAATGACTCATTCGTTACATTAAGTGACCCGAATGACCCTAAGTCATTCATCCCTATTACATTAACACAAATAGCCTACATCCGTTATCACATTCGTTAAACTAGATAAAACTGGATAATGAATGAGATTTACATTATGCAGTGGACTCATTCGTTACAGGGTAACGAATCAGCCTTACATTTTAGGCGAATGGGCAAATAAATTAACTACCAAAAGGCCCTTGATACATTAAACTAATATAATAATATAATATAAAGACTTAGATGTCGAATCATGTATCAACAGCATGCATAATGACATATAGACAAATTATAATACAAATCAAACGTTCTAAAGGGCTTACTTGAAAATTTTGATCGTAACTACTTAGGTTTTAAATAAGGAGTACAGTATGATTAATGGAGGTCTTAAGCTGATGTTCTATTCAATGACTGTATTTCTCTGCTCCAGTTTGAGTTTAAAGCTAAAATGAGTGTTAACTCCTGATCAGGCTTATCTAATACTCATAATAAATGATTACTCGGCCAAGTGAGAGAATGTAATATATATATATGGCCGTCATTATCATTTATATTATAATAGATCAAAATAGTTAATTACACATTATTAGCTCAAAATAATATATTAGCTTGATAATTGTTAATGGACCATATTACCCTTACTAGATAATAAAGGGTTTCCCATTGGGTGTATATATAGAGAGAATAAATTAGCATCAAACCTAACCACACACACATAACAATTTTGTGTGTCTCCTCTCTCCTAAGCCGGGTTTTTCTTAAGAACCCTAACACAATCCTTAACTATACATCCTAAAGGGGAACTCGATTAAGATGACAAACATGCATGTCGATTACGTCAGACTCTGTTGCGATTACTACTCTCCTTGCTATAACGGGTACGCATATAATTACAGGTTTATTATATTTTCATGTTTTTTCCATTACTAACATAAAGAATAGATCAACAATATATATATATATAGGGTTGATAATGTAAAAACCAAATTTTTACATTATCGGGTTGATAATGTAAAAACCGAATTTTATATAGGGTTGATAACCATTTTGGACCACTAAAAAAACCTATAAAAAATATTTAAAAAATTATAAAACAAAAAACAACAAAAATTTTAAAAAGGTAAAAAAACCAAAATTCTTATTCCGATTTCATTAAAAAACCGAATTTTTTTTTAATTCGTATTATACCTATACAAATATGTATACTTTCATTTAATCTCTAGTTACGTAATGTACACATATGTACATTATCATTTACCTTAAATTATACATATGTGTATTGAAAAAAAAAACATATGTGTACATATTATACATATATGTATAATTTAGCTAAATAAAGATTTTTTTTATGTTTTTTAGAAATCGGGATCATAAATAAGAACTTTGGTTTTTTTAAGTTTTTAATTTTTGTGTTTTTTTTGTTTTATGATTTTTTTTTATTTTTGGGTTTTTATGTGGTTCAAAATGGTTCTCATAGTTCTCAATTCCTAAAAAGTTCTCACATGATCATGATCCTATATATATATATATATATATATATATATATATATATATCTCTTACAATACTAATAAAATAAAATGTTGAAGCTTAGGTGTCAAGCCGGCATTTCACCTAATTCCTAATCGCTCATCTCATTCATTCTAGCTATTCATGAATCATGGGTCAAAATCGTTTTGTCAAATAGGTTATAACATAGTATGGATTATATTCATCATTGAATCAAGTGTCATTTTCATACCTAAGGTTTGACCAACTACACAACTTTAGTACTTTTTTTGAAATTTCTTGCAAATTAACACCTGGTGTTTCCAAAATCATGCTATTTTAGTACTTTTTGTTAACCCTGTTTTTTTTTTCCATCAAGTCTACGTTAAATTAATTCACAAGTATTTTGAGAATCATAACTGAAATAAGAGACCATATGTATCTTTATCATTTGACAAACCCGTGTAATACACTGGTTCAAAAGCTAGTTAGACATCTTTTACAATACTAATAAAATAAAATGTTGAAACTTAGGTGTCAAGCCCACATTTCACCTAGTTCCTATTATCTCATCTCATTCATTCTAGCTATTCATAGATCATGGGTCAAAATCATTTTGTCAAATGGGTTATAAAATAGTATGGATTATATTCATTATTGAATCAAGTGTTATTTTCATACCTAAGGTTTGACCAACAACACAACTTTAGTACCTTTTTTGAAATTTCTTGCAAATCAACACCTGGTGTGTTCCAAAATCATGCTATTTTAGTACTTTTCATTAACCCTATTTGTTTTTTCCATTAAGTCTACGTTAAATTAATTTACAAGTATTTTGAGAATCACAACTGAAATAACAAACCTTATTTATCTTTTTTCATTTGAAAAACCCATGTAATACACGGGTTCCAAAGCTAATATATATATATATATATAGGATAAAATACAATAATCCTTTATCGTACGTTACATACGCGACACTTCTAACCGTTGATTCCCAAAACCACAATTACACTAATATGTTCGTCCTTCTCCCTCAATCCGTCTCCACCACCCTTCATTGACATCAGCATACCTCCTTCACCTCCGCTCGCAGGCGCCATCAACACTCTTCGTCACCATCATCGCCGTCGACAACGAACTCATCGGAAAAACGCAAAAGTCGTCACAGGGTTGTTTAGTTGAATTGAAATTGAAATTGAAGCCAACTGATCGGCTAATCTTTGAAATCGATTCAATTAATCATCAATTTGAATCTTTAATCGATCAATTTTGAGTTCTGGATGATGGATTTTTGACATTGAGCGTTTAAGATTTGAACGCATTAGCTGAATGTTTAAGTTTTTGCTTGAACTTTTAAAGGTTTGAACGTATTAGCTGAACTTATTTGGCTAAACGTATTTAGCTGAACATATTAGCTAAACGTTTAAGTTTTTACCTGAACTTTTAAAGGTTTTGAACGTTTTAGCTGAACGTATGTCACGTACGTAATGTACGTTAAGCGATTATTATACGTTAACCTTCCTATATATATTCTACTCGTGAGATGGATCCGATAGTTTATAATAATCCATCATTTGATTTATAACAAGGTTTAAGTTGAAATGGAGAGACTCTGACTTAACCCATCGCACAAAGGCTATAAAAGTGACCAAACAAAATTAGAGGTGGGCATAAAAAGCCCCCCGGACCAGGTTCGGTTACTCTGAAAAATTGTACCCGGGTTCGTTGAAACCAGTTCCATCTTTATCCGGAACTGGTTCCTAACCAGTTTTGGATGCAGAAAGAAGATGAGCTGGTGAACCCAAAAACACGAGGCCCAATTTAGAAAAGATTAAACTCTCACTCTCTCATTTCTTTTATTTTTATCCTTCCACAAAACAGCAAGCAGAAACTGCAACTGTAATTGATTCAACCCTAATCAAACCCAGATTCTTCAGGTATGAAACTTACTTCCAAATCATCTCTCATTTTCTTTCTTACAACTGTTAAGCGATTATAGAATCTTGTATCAATTCATGCTAAATCTCTATGTTATGTTTCAAAAGAAAGTATTCACCTTTACCGGCAGTTTTTGTCATAGAAGAATCACAAACAAAATGTTGCTAATGATCGATCAATAAGTCGGAACCCACATCTTGTAATTTTCTTATTTTGATTTTGGTGGCTTGTAGTCCAACTGTTCGACAAAATGCCCAAGTGAAAATGAATTCTTTTTGTTGTACACATCAATTACTGTAAACATAGATAATTATGCCGCCCACTCTAGCAACATATATTTTACTTTTTTCGTTTGCCGATGAAATGCTTAAGACAGTGAGAACAATGATGAAGCAATCGTTTGTTCTTGGATCACGCCCATACACTGACCCAATACGGGATTCACTAGTCAAGGCTAGGTAGTGTAGGACATGGACAAACTACTTTATTTTAAACTAATGAGATATACTAAGTTAGAAATTATTGGAATTCTGGGATGGTCAGATGGAGGTGGAAACAAAACAATAAAGCCTTTCAAAATTCAAAACTACTTTTAAAAGTATGGTTTATATTTTTACTAAGCATATGCATTTTCTGCATTGTTTCAGTGTATTGCAGTCTACAAGTCTCATTAATGCTTTGATCTAGTATGTGTGTTTATCTTATTTAACTGACAACAATTTTTCATCAATTAAACAAATTTTTAGTCTCAAATAGTATCGATAATTGTCTTTTTTTTTTATGTGAAATCCTAGTTTGCAAGTGTAACATGGTCATTATTGGTAGCTAGCAGGTCCATATTTTGGACATTAGTTTTTCTTTTGGGCAAACAATGCTTTTAGTATTTATTATGGGTTTCAGAAGGTTTAAACGAGACACAACTATGGAGTACTTGATTCATCATAACAATATAAAGATGGTTTAAGGAAATTGAATATTATTGTCTTATACCCTAAAACAAATGAGTATATCGATATGGAACTTGATCTTGAAACGTTAGCTTGATCTTAAACCTTTAACTTAGACCTGGCAAATTTGACCCACATCCTAAAATTGAATTAATACGGGGTGTTTTTAAAAGAATTTGGGTTGATATGGGTGGGTGTTTCTTGTAGTATTAATTAAACAAGTCAAGTAGGTTGTTATTTTTCAAAGCGGGCCAGAATGGGCTGATATGGGACCCTCAACCCGGTGCCGGTAAGCGCATAATTTGGCATCGGGCGCAAAAAAGTGCAATTCAAGTCGGTAGTCGGTACACACGCAACAAGACATAGGACGTGTAACCAGTGCTGGTATGTGCACGTAACCTGTGTGTAACCCGGCGTTGGTATGCCGCATTGGACATGTAACTGGTGTCGGTACGCACCGTGCGTAACCTGGCGCTGGTACCCGCATAACATGACATCAGACGCGTAATTGGTGCCAGACTACCGGTTTGGTCATGGGTCCTGACATTCATCTTTTTAGTGCAATATCATGGACCGGAAAAAGGTTCGGTTAAAGTTTAACTTGATCATGAACCGGCAGGTTGATATTCATATTTTAACACAATCTTTTTATAAACAGGTATGGTGATCCCTCCACCCGTGAAATCTCAAAGAATCACAAACTTTCTGAAACCTTATCTCTTGAAGATGCATTTTACAAACAAGTATGTAAGTGCACAGGTGGTTCACTCACCAACTGCAACCGTTGCAACTGCTGCAAGCTCACAGGAGAAGGGTCTACGGGAAGCTTGGACCAAAAGTCAACAAAGCACGAGGGATGTTTCTGCTGCTGCTAAGATCGGGAAGATATTAGGTGAACGGTTGCTTGTTAAAGACATTCCAGCCGTGTCAGTCGTTTACAAAAAGAACCAAAGATATCATGGTAAGGTGAGAGCTGTTATTGATTCCTTAAGGGAAGCAGGTGTTAAGTTGCTGTAAGTTTTATGCAAGTGTTTTGTTAGAATAAAATATGGAAATGAACCCGTTTGTTTGTGGGTGCATAACGACATTGTACTGTATGATGCATGCTAAATGCGTCCATGGTGGTGTTCAATTATTCGGGTTGAGTTGTTGTCGGGTGAATTATGTCACATGACATTTTTATATGCACATGCTTTAGAGATTGCTATTTTAACGTGTTTGCATGCAAACAGGTTGATTTGGGCTGTGTTTAATTTTTAACAAGGCAAACTTAAAAGATCAGCTATAAGTATAGGTCACACCGTCACAGGTTAAACTAAAGATGCACAAAAAAACCAGTTCGGGAACCAGTTTGTTACTCGGAACCGGTATTGAAACCCGTTTGGAACCAACCCTATTGTAGGGTAAAAATTGGTTTTAACCTTTATATTAGTTGATTGTCAAAGTTCTCTAAATATGTGTTGATTCAAATTAAATTAATTTTTTTTAAAAGACAGCTGAAGAAAGTTTAGATTTGAAGTACATCTACATAAATGTTTGAATTGTGTTTCTTAAGCATAACTTATATAGGGGTAGGTTAAAATTAAAAAAGATAGTCTTTTAGGAATACTAGGAATAAATCATAGTCATTGGATCATGTTAATCAATTATTGAGATTTAAAATCATCAAAAACTAACAGTTTTCTATAATTACTCTATCACCATTATAACCAACATAGTTTCATATAATTATTCTTTCATCATAGGTTTTAATGCCAAATGTCAAAAATCTATTGGTTCCTATCATTCCTAAGAAACTCTTTATTCTTACTTGAACCATCGTTTTTTTTGTTACATGTAATATATGTTGTTACATTTAATACAAAACATTGAAAACATAAAAATAAAATGTTTTGCTATTTTTTTTACATTTTTTTACTAATTTTTATATATGTTTTCAGAAGAGAGAAAATGTAAATTAACTTTTACATTTTTTTATTAACTTTAATTGTAGATCACAAGATTTAATTTTTAATTAAAAACATGTAGTTGAAAATGGGTTTCTAAAGTTTTCACAACTCAAGTGGGTTTTCATTCTAACCTAACCCTATATATATATATATATATATATATATATATATATATATATATATGAGAGAGAGAGATTTCAAATGAGAACCACTTTGAGTTTTAACAACTCAACGTAACAATTTTTTTTTTTTGAATTTTTTTACACATGCGTAATATATGTAGGTTACATATACGTAAAAAATTTACAGAATTTTTTACGCACCGAGTCGACTTATTGCATATGTGTAACGGAACGTTTAAATTTGTGTAATCATTGTACATCTTATTCTCACATACTTTAATTTATTAATCAAATTTAATCTCAACCACATAATCTAATCTATTTAATTAAATGGTCGGTCAAGAATGAAGTTATTAAGTTCTTAAAACTCAACAAGGTTTTCAAAATAACCCTCACATATATATATATATAGGGGAGGGATCTTTTGAGAACCATGTGAGTTGTAAGAATTTAAGAACTCCAATCTAAGTCACACATTTAATTAAATGGATTGGAATATGTGGTTGAGATTAAATCTGGCAAAAAAAGTCAAAGTAAGAGAGAGAATAAAGATGTAAGCGGTTACACTAACTTTTATGTTCGTTACACATGTGTAAAATGTCGACTTGGTGCGTAAAAAATTATGTAACTTTTTTGCGTGTATGTAACCTACAAATATTACACACGTGTAAAAAAATCGTTACACTGAGTTATTTCAAGTTCTTAAAACTCAAAGGGGTTCTAATTTGAAATCTCCCATATATATAGGGGAAGTATAGAATGAAAACCCACTTTAGTTGTGAAAACCCGTGAAAACCCTATATAACATCGTTTTTTTTACACACATAATATATTTTGTAACATTTAATACAAAACATCAAAAACTAAAAAAAAAGTTGTTTTGCTATCTTTTAATATTTTTTACTAATTTTTATATATGTTTTTAGGAGACAGAAAAAGTTATATTTATATTTATATTTTTTATTCACTGTAATTGTGGAGCATAAGATTTAAACTTTAATTAAAAACATGTGGTTGAAAATGAGTTTTTAAAGTTTTCACAACTAAGTAGGTTTTTATTTTAACCTTACCATATATATCTACCTATTCTAATAAAGTAAAATAAATGTTGACACTTGTCATGTTTTGGTTAATTCTCATAATTTTTTCCCTCCAAACTAATATACCATAATATATGTAATAAATCAGTAATTATTCACTTTCCTTTTACACTATATTTATATACTATCTATATATTTTTATAAATATAAATATTAATATATTATTTTACTACTTATTTCAAAATACTTGGTGATCAAATATCAACAATAAATCATGTTTCTCAAATGAAAATTATTTCGGGTTTTTTATGGAACTTAAATTTGATATTATATTTTTATAAATATAAATATTAACATACTATCTACCTATTCTAATAAAGTAAAATAAATGTTGACACTTGTCATGTTTTGGTTAATTCTCATAATTTTTTCTCTCCAAAACTAATATACCATAATATATGTAATAAATCAGTAATTATTCACTTTCCTTTTACACTATATTTATATAATATCTATATATTTTTATAAATATATATATTAACATATTATTTTACTACCAATTTCAAAATACTTGGTGAATTTAAAAAATCAACAACAAATCATGTTTCTCAAATGAAAATTGTTTCGGGTTTTTTATGGAACTTAAATTTGATATTATGGGTTAAAAGTTGGTAAATAGATTGTTTGATACAAGTTAACTGTATTTAGGTTAAAATTTGTAACGGGTCAAAAATGAAACTTTTGAGTATTTTGTAAAAGTTTGAGAATGTAAAATAGATTTATCGTCAAATTTGTTATGGGTTCAAAGTGTTGACTTTAAAATGTCAAAAGTATAAAAGTTAGAAGTTTAAATATGATTCAGGTTTCAAATTTATTTTTAAAGGTATTTTTTGAAATAATCAAAAGGTTTGGGATTTGATAAACTGACTATTTTTCCCTCAACTATAAAAATACAAGAAAAGATTGGGAAGACTTTCGACGTGCCACCCCCATGCCTATCAATGCTTCTAACTTTTATCAAATTTGAAATATTTATGTTAACATTAATTTTCCTTCAATGGTGATCAGAACGTTATATGGGAAGCATGTCATGCAAATATATGCTCAAATGAATATTCACAAAATTGAATGGGTTAACATGTTATTTTTTATGATGTCACTATGACAAAGTCGATAAGCCCTCTGAAACTTATCAAAATCTTTTTCATGGTGTAGCTCAAAAAAACATAGCTCTTGAAGAACATCCATTATTACAATTTAATATTCTACTTTCCTTGGATGGGTGATAAATTGATAAATATAACAATAAAGGTAACGCTCATTTTGTATTTAGGCTGAGTGATTAGAACTACTATCGTATGAGAAGCTTTATTTCCGAAATTGGTTAATAACCAAAAGTCTTTCAATTATACATATATGGCACCGAGAAGGAATGTTTCAATAGAAAGAAGCATTCTTGGGTACGTTTTCGCACGAGCATTTTTTTTAATAAGTTCATTTAAAAAAATCATTTTGTGATATAAATAAAATCAATTTATATACACATTGTATAGATACAAGCATAGATGTAATACATTTTTTTTCATATACGCTATGTAATTATTTTTTTACTTATAATTTTATAATTTGACCCGTGTGTGACACGGACACTAAAACTAGTATATATATATATAGGGGTGAGATCTAGTGAAAACTCCTCTTAAAAAGAAAACTTAAGAACTCCTAAAACATTATTTTTAACTTTTTTAAAATTTTTTTTTTGAAGTTTCTTTTATTTTCCATTATTCTTATATGTTGTTATTGGTTCAAAAAAAAATAAAAAAATAAAAAAATAAACAACAACTTGTCAATAACCTCGTCGGTATAGTGCGCATGTTTATTGTATATATGCAAAAGTGTTTGTATTGCATAGAATACAACACTATTGCACATATTTAATACACACTATTGTATATATGCAATATAAGACTAATACACACGCCGAATACACATTAGTACGTATGTGTAATACAGCATTAACGCACATGTGCACCACATCGATTTTTATTAATTTTATTATTATTTTTTTTACCATATAATACAACACTACTACACATATACAATACACAAATATTGAATATATGCAATAAAACACTATTAAACTCAAAAATACATAGTAATACACAAGTGTAATACAATGGTATCACACAGTAATACGTATGTGCATTACAGCGGGTTTTTTTTTTACTTTTCGAGTGAAATATAAGAAAATACAAGAATAATGGCTAAAACAGAATTTTGAAAATATTTTTTTATTTTTAATTAAAAATAATTCTTTAGAAGTTTTTAGGAGTTTTTTATTTTCTCTCTAAAGGTGAGTTTTCTCTTGATCCTCTCCCAATATATATATATATATATATATATATATATATATATATATATATATATATATATATAGGGTGTGATCTAGTGAAAACTTCTGTTAAAGAGAAAACTTAAAAACTCCTAAAAATCTAATTTTAACTTTTTTTAAAATTTTTTTGAAGTTTCTTTTTTTTTCCATATTCTTATATGTTGTTATTGGTTCAAAAAAAAAAAAACTTGTCGGTAACCTCGTTGGTATAGTACGCATGTGTAATAGTGTGCATTGCATATATGCAAAAGTGTTTGTATTGCATAGAATACAACAATATTGCATATATTTGATACATACTATTGTATATATGCAATATAAAACTAATACACACATCGAATACACATTAGTACGTATGTGTAATACAACATTAACGCACATGTGTACCACATCGACTTTTATTAATTTTATTATTATTTTTTTTACCATATAATACAACACTACTACACATATACAATACACAAATATTGAATATATGCAATAAAACACTATTAAATTCAAAAATACATAATAATACACATGTGTAATACAACGGTATCGCATAATAATACGTATGTGCAATACAACAGTTTTTTTAATTTTTTTTAATTTTTTTTGAGTGAAATATAAGAATAATGGCTAAAACAGAATTTTGAAAATATTTTTTATTTTTAATTAAAAATAATTCTTTATGAGTTTTTAAGTTTTCTCTTGATCCTCTCCCTATATATATATATATATATATATATACATATATATATATGGGTGGGTTCTAGTGAAAACTCCTCTTAAAGAGAAAACTTAAAAACTCTTAAAAACTTCTAAAAAACTATTTTTAACTTAAATTTTTTTTTTTGAAGTTTCTTTTTTTTCCCATTAATCTTATATGTTGTTATTGGTTCAAAAAAAAAAAAAAACTTGTCGGTATAGTGCGCATATGCAATAGTGTGCATTGCATATATGCAAAAGTGTTTGTATTACATAGAATACAACACTACTGCACATATTTGATACACACTATTGTATATATGCAATATAAGACTAATACACACATCGAATACACATTAGTACGTATGTGTAATACAACATTAACGCACATGTGCACCACATCGACTTTTATTTTATTTTTTTTTTTCATATTATACAACACTACTACACATATACAATACACAAATATTGAATATATGCAATAAAACACTATTAAACTCAAAAATACATAGTAATACATATGTGTAATACAACAGTATCGCACAGTAATACGTATGTGCATTACAGCTGGTTTTTTTTAATTAATTTTTTTTTATATTTTTCAAGTGAAATATAAGAAAATATAAGAATAATGGCTAAAACAGAATTTTGAAAATATTTTTTTATTTTTAATTAAAAATAATTCTTTAGGAGTTTTTTAGTTTTCTATCTAAAGGTGAGTTTTCTCTTGATCCTCTCCCTATATATATATATATATATATATATATAGGGAAAGTATAGAATGAAAACCTATTTGAGTTGTGAAAACCCTATGTAACGTTTTTTTTACACACGCAACATATGTTGTAACATTTATACAAAACATCGGGAAAAAAAATTGAATTGCTATTTTTTAACATTTGTTTACTAATTTTTATATATTTTTTCAGGAGAGAGAAAAACAATATTTATATTTACAATTTTTTTTCACTTTAATTGTGGAACACAATATTAAAACTTTAATTAAAAACATGAGGTTGATAATGTGTTTCTAGAGTTTTTACAACTCGAATGAGTTGTGTGTGTGTGTGTGTGTGTAGGGAAGAGATTTATTAAAGACCCTTCTCACTTGAAAAAACCTTAAAAACCCACTAATAGCCATTGACCTTACTAAAGTTTTCACAACTCAAGTGGGTTTTCTAAATTTAAAGATGAGAGTTTGGTTGAAACAATGAATAAAATAATATAAGGAAGGACAAAAAGGGTATTCTGGACATCAAAAATTTAGTCTTTTCTATGTGGTTTTCTTGGAAGTAGAAGTCAGCATAGTTTTTCTTTTTTTATTCCTGCATGTCCACGTCTCTCTCCCTCTCTCTAAATATATTGTGACATTCGTCATTTTTGGCCCGCATTTGTACTCGTTTTTGTATTGTAAACCTGACCCGTTTTGGATTTCGGATCATTGGATATTAATAAAACAATGAATTTTATGTTATAATCATGTTTCATACTTTTTGTTTCGTTCTAGAGTCTTTAACGGTGTTTAAAACGCTTATTTTATGCTTAAAACGACCTAAAACGAACTACAAAGACTAAAATTGCCAAAAAACAAAGTTTGGCCGAGAAACCGCACCTAACGTGACGCGTAGGGCTAGTCTAACCTGCTGCGTAGCAGCAGCCCCAGCTGTTTCAGCAACAAAAATCAGTTTTTTAACGTTTACTTCTCGTTTAAGGCCCGAACTCGTGTTGTAACCATCCAAACCAACCAAGACTCAACCCATAATTATTCTAGAACCCTCCAAACTTGTTTTTATCCCTGGTCATAATTCATTTAAATCAAAACTCATTTTTAAATAAAGAATCAAAGTGTACCGGTTACCCATTAGATAAAGCTTTTACCCAATCCTTCAAACCCTAATCTTTCCCCATAAATACCCACCCATCACAGCCATTTTTCCCTGCACATTTTCACTCTTCTCTCTTAAATTGTTTGAACTTGCAAGTTGTTCTAGCTAGTTTTGCTTAAGTTTGACTTTGAAAGTCAACGGAACCGAATCTTGCATTTCAAACCTTCTTGGGTATATGTTTATGATATTTTCAGTTGTTATAAGTTAACTTACGTTAAGAAAACTATTTTCATCATTGTTTAAGGTTTTTGGACCGTCAAACACGTATTTATGCATTTTAGGCCCGTTTGGGTCGTTTTCGGGAAGTTTACTCGCTTAACATTCTTGTTTGAGTTTAGATCTGGAAATTTTACATTATTTTAGTTCTATGGTTTTGGGTATGTGGTAACCATCCTCGGTCTCATACCGAGTCATGGACCGGACCAAAACTGAACACTCGTTTAAACACTTTAATTAACTTTTAAACAACCATATTGCATGAAAACATTCTAGATCTTTGATTTACTTTATATTTTAGTTCTATGGTGTTGGACATGTAGTAACCATCCTCGGTCTCATACTGAGTCAAGGACCGAACCAAAACCGAACACTCGTTTAAGCACTTTAATTAACTTTTAAGCAACCATATTGCATTAAACACTTTAGACTTGAATTTTTCTTCATATTTTAGTCATTATATGGTTGATATGGAAGTTTAGAACAAACCTTGGCTTGAACCCAACTTTCGGGTAAAAACCGAGTAAAACCGAACACTTGTTTTAACAAGTTAGTTAATGTTCAAACTACCAAAAGTTCAACTTATCTTTCTAGTTATGATTTATTTTATATTACTCATGTTACTTAAGATTTTGGAAGTGTTAGAACAAATCTTGACTTAAACCAAGTTTCGGGTAAAAACCGAGTAAAAGTCGAACTACTCGTCTTAACGACCTAGTCACCGTTCAAACCACCAAAAATCTTTCCAAACCTTTTTAACTTATGTTGCACTTTATATTATTTATATTTCTAAGTTTATGACGTGTCGGAACCAAACTTGGTTTTATACCGAGATCGGGCCGACTTACACTCGCTTAAATCCGAGTTTGGGACTTTAATTGATAAAAATCCTCAAACTTGTTTATGCTTTTATTGAAGTTATTCATATATTTAAAATGTTTGGTAAGTTGGATGTGGATTTGCTACTTCATTAAGTCCCGAACCGACTAAACCGAACAAATCTTAAAAGTCGTATCTTGATGCTTACATTAGCGGGATCGTGCACACTAGCACTAAACCAACTCTAGTAAAACCCATTTTATGTTATACTTAATTTATTTAACCGCATTTTGTAAAATATAACTTAAACTCCCGAAAACCCAATCCTTGTCTTTATTCACTTTTATGTCATTATATTCCATCTTCAAGACTCGATATTAACTCAAGATCTTTTAATCTATGACACGCACGTTAAACCGTCGGCTCGCTTTCTTGAAGATTATTATTATTCTAAGTTTTCTTCATCGACATCACTATTTTCCAAGTGAGTAATTTCATCCCCGTTTTCGCTTTTACACTTTGGGGGTAGCTTGCATATTTACTTAAACAAAAATGATTTAAGACTCGAATCCTCAAACCGCAACTCTAGTTTATGTGTTACTTAGAATAATTGCTCGATTGTGTGTTATATGCCTAAATGTTTATTGCTTTTGTTGGTTGGCCTCATCCTCATCCTCAATAAGTATGATTATATGCACCTCCTTGTAATTTGGTATTTTGACCTATTAGAAAGGAGCCTTATTTATTTATGATTTTTATACCGCAATTGTTGTTATTATTTACGGTTTCGCATACGAGTTGTGGATTTTGCCTCATATTATATATACAAAAAAATCATGGAATTGCTCACCAACATTCGAGTTGACAAAATATATTTTATGCAACGTTACAGGTTTGATTATTGGTTGATTGGAGATTAAAGACGTTATTTTCATTTTGGACCGTTAGGATTATTAGTAAAATGAACTATTTATTTTTCTTGTATTTTGTTGTATTTGTATTAACAAGTTGTGTGGTGTTTTATGTTACATGAAATGAATTTGTTGTTTAAATATTGACACTTTAATAGTGTCGTGTGTATTGGAACAATCACGTTGCGCCCCGGCATATTCCGCCGCTTTTGGTCGGGGTGTGACAGATTGGTATCAAAGCCCACGACTACAGGATAGGTGGTTAGACGTAACGACCTAGTATAGTTTATGCCTTAGGGTCCTTATACGTGTTGCTTATACTTGTTTGCTTTACTTGATTGTTTATTGCACTTATTTACTTATTTATTTCATTTATCCTCATATATACACATGCACACACTGTCATAGTATTCCAAGGTATCCTTACCTTACTGCAAAAAAAAAAGGTAGTTTTTATATTTTTCTTATGGATCACAAACTTAATTTGGATCCCGTTATTTCTTATCTCCTTAAAGATTGATCCTATAATGGGTTTGTAGCAACCGAAGAGGAGAACATTATGACTCGATCCTTTAACAAAAAGATTCCGAGAATCGAAGGTGATTTACTTACCTGGGAGGATTGGGTCTAAGTGTTTATCCTCTAGGCCAAGCAAACCATGTTATACAAGTCAACAACTTTAAGTGGTCGAATGCAAGCATTCCGGTTGCCTCCATATTTTTATTGGAAACATAAAAGCCACGGTGATACATGGACTAGTGTTTTCAACAACTCGTTGCACCTCATTTTTACTTATTATTACGATTTTTGGTCGAAACATGAAAGACGCGGTGATATGTGCAAATGTTCGACTCCCCATTTTATCTCATTTTGTTTAAGGTTTATTGTCGGGACGACAAGTCATGGTGGTTCATGCAAGTTTTCCTGCTTTTAATTCCTAACACTTTATTTTCAAATTTCAAAGGTTGAAATTACTTATCTCTTTTTATTTATTTAAGTCATTTGATTTATTTATAAAATTTTTCCTTTTAAGTATCCTCACCCTCATGATGATAGAATTCACAAAAATATCTTAACCTCATATTTACATCAATCACCCCAATATTTACACAATTTACCCAGAATCTCATATTGTTTCACCTTTATTATTTTTAGAATGCCTCCTATTCATCGTCAAGCTCGCAAACCCAAGAACTCCAACCGCAAGATGGCCGCCTTGGTCGCTAAAGAAATAGCTGCTCTGATTCCCGGACTAATAACCCAAATCTAAGCAACTCAACCCCTCAACCCGCCGTTATCCAAGCCGTGCGTAACCCCGCACCTTACTATTTCAAACAATTTACCCGTGCCAACCCATCAAAATTTTATGGTTTGAACTATGCCACTACCTTGTTGCAATTGTTTGAAAAAATGGAGAGTGTTTTCCGTCACTGTGAATGCCCCGAATCCAAAAGAACCACCTTCGCTTCAAGCGTGTTCGAGGAAATTGCCCTCACATGGTGGAATAGCAAAATGAACACCAAAGGGGTGGAAGTCACCATGGCCTACTCATGGTCCAAGCTCAAAGAAGTTATGATGAAAAAGTTTTACCCAAAACATGAAATCCAAAAGCTCGAAGCTGAATTTTGGGAACTTAAGCAAGAGAGTGGTGACAATTCCACCTACTCCAACCGCTTTCATGAGCTTAATCTCTTGGTTCCTCATTTGGTCACTCCCCTCGAACGGGCGATTGACAAATATGTTGGGGGTTTGCCTTTACAAATCAAAGACTCGGTGTTGAGTAGTAACCCACAAACACTCCATGACGCGATTACTCTAGCCGCGGCTCTTTCCGAGAATCATGTGAAAGCCGGTACTCTCACGATCAAAGGTTCCAAGAAGCCTAATGAAAATATCACACCCGAACCATCTTCCCACACCAAAGTTGACCCCCCACCTCAATCCATGAATTACTCCAACTCATCCCGCCACTCTAAAAAGAAACACAAGCCAAACCACCGAAACTTTGCCGTCACTCACCTATCTCAACCCCAATCTCAATCCCAAGCTTCCCAAAACCGAAAACCTTGTACCAGTCCTCATCCTTTGTGCAACACTTGTCAACGCCATCACCCATCTTACTCCTCTTTTCGTCAATGCTCAAATTGTAACCGCTTCGGTCACCTTAGCAATGTGTGTCGTGAAACCTCTCGTGGGCAACCCGCTCCACCAAGGTTTGCTCCACCAAATTCGCAAAACCGTACCATGCCTTTTGCTCAAAATCCTCCTCAACCAGGAGCTTGTTTCAATTATGGAGACCCAAATCATTTCCGCAACGCTTGTCCTCGACTCGCTTTTGTTAATCAAGCCCAAATCATGCCCGCACCTTACTACTAAACTCAAGCCTATCAAGTACGAACTTACCAACCTCAAGTACCGCAAGTCATGGCTCAACCGGTTCAACCGCTCCAAGCCATTCAAGCTCCTCCTCCTCCGCTCCCGCAAGCTTCGTAATGCACCCACGACAACCAAGGGCGTGCTTTTATGATAAATGCCAACCAAGCCCAAGTTGCCAATGACGTGGTGAACGGTATGTTTTTAGTAAATGAGCATTTAGCTTTAGTTTTATTTGATACCGATGCCGGTAGAAGTTTTATCTCTTTTAAATTTGAATCTACCCTTGCCGTACCCCGTACTAAAATTTCCCGACCTTTTTCCATCGAGGTCGCAAATGGTAGCTCCATCACCATTGATTTGGTCATCCGCGATTGCATCCTCACTCTTTGCAAACGTAAATTCTCGATCGACCTCATCCCTATGCAAATGGGAAGTTTCGACGTCATAGTAGTCATGGATTGGTTAGCCTTGCATCGTGCTGAAGTTGTTTGTTATGAAAAGTTCATTCGAATTCCGCTCGTAAATGGTAAAACCCTCAAGATCTTTGGCAAAACAACTCCCAAAAAGCTCAACCTCATGTCGTGCTTTCAATCTCAAAAGTATGTGCGCCAAAAGTACGTTCCATTCCTAGCTCAAGCGGTGGAAAAAGACCCAGAAGAAAGAAAAATCCAAGACATTCCCGTTGTTTTTGATTTTCCTGACGTTTTTCCCGAAGACGTCTCCGGTCTTCCACCCATCCGTCTAGTTGAATTTCGAATCGACCTTGTGCCCGGAGCAACTCCCGTAGCCAAGGCTCCCTATCGTTTAGCTCATTCAGAAATGCAAGAATTATCAAACCAACTTCAAGAGCTCTCCGATAAGGGCTTTATCCGTCCGAGCTCCTCTCCTTGGGGCGCACCCATTCTTTTCGTGAAAAAGAAAGATGGCTCGTTTCGCATGTGTATTGACTACCGTGAGCTCAATAAACTCACCATAAAAAATCGTTACCCTTTACCTCGAATTGACGACCTCTTTGATCAACTCCAAGGCGAAACTTGTTTCTCCAAAATCGATCTCCAATCGGGTTATCATCAATTGCGTGTTCATGAAGATGACATTCACAAAACCGCCTTTCGTACTCGGTATGGACATTACGAGTTCATGGTTATGCCATTCGGATTAACCAATGCACCCGCGGTCTTCATGGATCTCATGAACCGTGTTTGCAAACCATTTTTGGACAAATTCGTAATTGTCTTTATTGACGACATCCTCATCTTTTCCTAAACCAAAGCCAAGCATGAGCATCATTTACGTTCCATTCTTGATCTCCTAAGAAAAGAACAACTCTATGCCAAGTTCTCAAATTGTGAATTTTGGCTAAAGGAAGTTCATTTTCTAGGTCATATCGTCAACGATAAAGGTATTCATGTTGATCCAGCCAAAATTGAGGCCGTAAAAGATTGGAAAACTCCATCCACACCTACGGAAGTTAGATCTTTCCTTGGTTTGGTCGGGTATTATTGGCGTTTCATTCTAAACTTCTCCAAAATCGCGTTACCCCTCACCGCATTAACTTATAAGGGAAAACCTTACGAATAGGGACCGAAACAAGAAGAATCTTTCCAAACTCTAAAGCATATGCTTTGCAATGCTCCTATCTTAGCCCTTCCCAAAGGAAATGATGAATTTGTGGTATTTTGCGATGCATCCAACCAAGGTCTCGGTTGCGTTCTCATGCAACGAGGTCAAGTTATCGCGTATGCCTCAAGGCAACTTAAAGTTCATGAGAAGAATTACATGACTCACGATCTCGAACTTGGTGTCGTCGTTTTCGCTCTAAAAATCTGGAGACACTACCTTTATGGTACGAAATGTGTGGTATTCACCGATCATCAAAGTCTTCAACACATTTTCGACCAAAAAGATCTCAATATGAGACAACGACGATGGGCCGAATTACTTAGTGACTATGATTGCGAAATTCGCTACCATCCCGGTAAAGCAAATGTCGTGGCCGATGCCCTTAGTCGTAAGGTTAATGTCAAATCTATTCTGCTTCATAGCATCATCTTCCAAACCGACCTTCAAAACCGTATCTATCGAGCCCAATGCACCTCCGTTGATGAAGGCAATATGTACGACGAAATGTCATGTGGAGCCGAACTTAAACTCGAAACCAAACCCGATGGCTTACTTTACTTCCTCAACCGCTTATGGGTTCCCGATCGTGACGAACTTCGTACTTTCATTCTTGACGAAGCTCATAAGTCGCGATATTTTATACATCCCGGTGCTGATAAAATGTACTTCGATCTTTGTTCTATTTATTGGTGGCCCGGTCTGAAAAAGGATGTGGCACTTTATGTTGCAAAGTGTCTTACATGCTCAAAAGTTAAAGCTGAACATCAAAGACCGTTTGGTCTACTCGAGCAACCCCCAATTCCCGTTTGGAAATGGGAAGACATTGCCATGGACTTTATCACCAAATTACCCACCACTCAAAAGCAAAATGATAGTATATGCGTTATCATCGACCGATTAACCAAATCGGCTCACTTCATCCCGATCCGAGAGAAGTACTCTGTGGAACAACTCGCTGAAATCTATGTTCGTGAAATTGTCTGCCGCCATGGTATACCGTTGACCATCATCTCCGATCGTGATGCTCGTTTCACCTCTCATTTTTGGAAATCACTTAAAGATGCTTTGGGAACTCGCCTTGATCTTAGTACCGCATATCATACTCAAACCGATGGCCAATCTGAACGTACAATCCAAACCCTAGAAGATATGCTTCGATCGTATGTACTTGATTTTGGTGGAAATTG
Organism: Bidens hawaiensis; assembly: GCF_021521415.1. NCBI lineage: Eukaryota > Viridiplantae > Streptophyta > Magnoliopsida > Asterales > Asteraceae > Bidens > Bidens hawaiensis. The sequence goes on along the minus strand of NW_027491117.1, from coordinate 1,794,348 downwards.
GGATTCTCATATTCCGCTTATTGAGTTCTCATACAATAATAGCTTCCATTCTAGCATTGGTATGGCTCCATTTGAAGCTCTCTATAGGCGTAAGTGTCGTTCTCCAATTTATTGGAATGAGATTGGTGAAGCCCAAATTACCGGTCCCGAGATGGTTCAAGACACTACCGATTGTATCGATCAAATCCGCAAGAATCTTCTCGCTTCTAGAAGTCGTCAAAAGAGTTATGCCGATAAACGGAGAAAGCCTCTTGAGTTCAACGTTGATGACCTTGTCCTTCTAAAAGTATCCCCTTGGAAGGGGGTAGTCCGTTTTGGAAAGAAAGGAAAACAAGCGCCTCGCTTCGTAGGCCCATTCAAGATCCTCGAAAGGATTGGAAAAGTGGCTTATAGACTCGAGTTACCACAAGAACTACCGGTGTTCATCCAACCTTTCATGTCTCGAACCTCAAAAAGTGCTTAGCCGAGGGAAATCTTCACATACCCCTCGACGAAGTGCGTGTCGACAAAACAATACAAATGATTGAAAAACCCGTTGAAATCGTGGATCGTAATGAGAAACGAACCAAGCGAAGCCGCATCCATTTAGTCTATGTCCGTTGGGAATCAGGGCGTGGCGCAGAATTTACCTCAGAACCCGAAGAAGTTATAAAAGAAACGTATCCTCATCTTTTTGTCGCAGCTACTTCCTAATTTCGAGACGAAATTTCCAAAAGTAAGGAATACTGTGACATTTGTCATTTTTGGCCCGCATTTTACTCGTTTTTGTATTGTACACCCGACCCGTTTTGGATTTTTATAATTTAAAGGGGGCTTTTCAACTTTGCCATAATGACAACACAAAAAAAATACCACGTTAACCTATTCAATTTTGTGAATGTTTTGCTTCACTAGAGCATAATTTTGTATGCCATGTTTCACACACTATATTTTAATCACCATTAAAGGAAAAGATAATGCTGATACAAATGATTCAAATCTGATAACAGTTAGAAGCATTAATAGGCCTGGAGGTAGCATGTCGAAAGTGTTCGCCATCTTTTCTTGAATTTTAATAGTTGTGAGAAAAATAGTCAATTAGCCAAATCTCGAATTTTTTCATTATTTTCAAAAATGTCATTGAAAATAAATCCGAAACCTAAATCACGTTTAAAATTCTAACTTTCATTTGTTTGACATTTTCAAGTAAAAACTTTGAACATATAACAAATTTGATGATAAATCTACTTGCATTCTCAAACTTTTAAAAATACTCATATTACCTTTTTTTGACCCGTAACAATCAAATTTAAGTTTCACAAAAAACCTGAAACGATCATTGATTAAAAAAACCGAGAAACTAACTATGATAAACTTTATTATATATGAAAGTGAATGGTATATATTATTACCTTTTAACATATATATAGTTTAGTAAATTAACTGAACAAATAAATTAATAAATTTAAAGCATATATTTCTAATTTATAAGAATGCTTATTTTTATAAAAATGTATAGTATATATAATAAAATAGAGTTTAAATGAATAATTTAATCATATTATAGATATAATATAAATAGAGTATAAAAGAAAAGTGAATAATTATTGATCTATGACATAGTTATTAGTTGGGAGGAGAAAAAGTCATAAGATTTAACCACAATTATTTTACTTTATTAGAATAGGTAGATATGATTGATTTCTTTTGAGAACCACTTTAAGTTTTAAAGCTGATTAAAAAATTAAGTAAGAGAAAGAATAAATATGCATAGTGATTAAACTAATTTAAACGTTCGTTACAACTAAGTTAAAAGTCGAATCGGTACGTAAAAAATATTATAATTTTTCTATGTACATATAACCTATATATATTGCATATATGTAAAAAATTCAAAAAAAATTGTTACATTGAGTTATTTCGAGTTCTTAAAACTTAAAGTGGTTTTTAAAAAAATCAACTGTATATATATATATATATATATATATATATATAGGGTAAGAATCCTAAAAGAACCTTTGACAAATTGAGAACTTTGAGAACCATTTTGGACCACTAAAAAAATCTCTAAAATATTGAAAAAATTATAAAAAAAATGAAAATTTTAAAAAAGTAAAACAACTAAAATTCTTATATTTCATTCCGGTTTTATTAAAAAAAACCAAAAATTTTTAATTCGTGTTATACCTATACACATATGCATACTTTCATTTAAATCTCTAGTTTACGTAATGTACACATACGTACATTATCATTTACCTTAAATTATACATATATGTATAAAAAAACTGAAAAAAATAGTTTTTTTAATTCGTGTTATACCTATACACATATGTATACTTTCGTTTAATCTTTAGTTTACGTAATGTACACATATGTACATTATCATTTACCTTAAATTATACATATGTGTACATATATGTACATATTATACATATATGTATAATTTAGCTAAACCGAGAATTTTATTTTTTCTTTTTTTAGAAACCGGGATGATAAATAAGAGTTTTGGTTTTTTTACTTTTTTTTTATTTTTGTGTTTTTCTTTTGTTTTATGATTTTTTTTTATTTTTGGGTTTTTTGTGGTCCAAAATGGTTCTCATAGTTCTCAATTTTCAAGAAGTTCTCACATGATCCTGATCATATATATATACAAATATATATATACATATATATATATATATATATACATACATACTAGTTTGAGACCCGTTTATTACACGGGGAATTAATGAAAATTACAATATTTAAACATTAAATAAAATATAATCAACAACACAATTGTCATATATTGTTAATACAATTACAACTTTCATTAAAATTACAGGAATTACAAAGCAAAACATTACGCAATGAGTCCACAGATAAGAAAAAATTTTCTTGTACACTACATTTGTGGTTGTATTGGTCTTGTTTATCAAGTTTAGTTTGTCAAGTTTAAAGCTTTTTAGTTTCAATTGTAGGGTTTTTAATAATTGTTTGAATCGTGTTTTTGATATTAATTGTGAAAGTTTGCAGCTTTTTTGTGTGATTAGTTTTTTTTTTTGAAATAGTTTTATCAAGAAGAATTTTCACTAATAAAATTTTTAAACTTTATGCATGTTTAGTGGCTACATAAAGGTTTTTTTTCCCATTTATATTGACATCCTATTAATTTAGCATGTTATGTGCTTATAATTCTGATTTCATCCCAATTTAAACTTTCAAAACATTCCTTATCAGTTCAATGACCAAATGTAGTGGTACTTGAAAGAACCTGTATTCTCACATAGACAGCTATACGTCGCCTTGTTAAGAGTTACAAGCAGGCTTGGGCTCAAGATTCTGATTCTTGATAAACAAGACCAATACAACCACAAATGTAGTGTACAAGGAAATTTTTTCTTATCTGTGGACTCATTGCGTAATGTTTTGCTTTGTAATTCCTGTAATTTTAATGAAAGTTGTAATTGTATTAACAATATATGATAATTGTGTTGTTGATTGTATTTTATTTAACATTTAAATATTGTAATTTTCATTAATTCCTCGTGTACTAAACGGGTCTCAAACTAGTATGTATGTATATATATATATGTATATATATATATATATGATTAGGATCATGTGAGAACTTCTTGGAAATTGAGAACTATGAGAACCATTTTGGACCACAAAAAACCCAAAAATAAAAAGAGTCGATGTATTGCATATGTGTACTACAACGAGTTTTTTTTTATTATTTTTTTATATTTTTTGAGTGAATGGCAACAAAATATAAGAATAATGGCAAAAACGAAAATTTAAAAATATTTTTTTAATTAAATTAAAAATATTTCTTTATTAGTTTTTTAATTCTCTCTTTAAGAAGGAGTTATCTCTTGATCCTCTCCCTATATATATATATATTTTTTTTATTTATTTCAATTGAGAACACATTTGAGTTTTAAGAACTTAAAAACTCTTTCTACCACAAGATTACCAACACGTAAGCAGGTTTTTCTTTAAGTTAAAAGGGGTAAAAATATCATCCTAACAAACTCTCTTTCTCTCTCTACCCGTACACTATTTTCAAGTTTCCAAATTCACGGAGAATATTATTTGTTTATATTTTTAAGAGAATTGATTTTTTTTAACGGTGTAGTTTGTTTTTTTGAAACTAGAAATTAATTATATTATATGAAATAGAGTTAGTAATATTTACAAGGATAAAGTTAACATATAAAGTAAAATAAAAATAAGAAGGGTAAGAAGTAATCTAATTCATTGATATTAGATTTGGATGATGGAGATTAATTTAAAAATAAAAATTAATGAGAAGGAAATTAAAGTAATAACCCCACTTATGATAACTTTCTCTCTACACATGCAAGACACGTGTCAATTCTCTTATTATTTTAAAGCGTTTATAACTTTTTCATACGATATTTTTTTTAAAAAAATTACCATAATAAAAAGCATCTTTTATCTTTATTATGAATATCATATTGTTATATAAAGATAAAAAAAATTAGTGGGTTTCGCTATATTGTGTTAATTGATTGTTCATTGTGTTTTTTAATTGGGTTTTTCTATGCATTGCGCTATAGATTTTGGTTATTGTGTTTTTCAATTGGTACTCATATTAAAGATAAAAATCTAAACAAAGATTACGTCATTGTGTCTTTTTATTTTTTATTGTGTCTTTGTGCTCAACATTTGTCTTTCTACTTATCATCGTGTTTTAGTCATTATGTTACACGTTCATTGTCTTTTGTTCAGAATTGACATGTGACATTCACTTAATTTGAGAAAAATAGTATTATGTCTATTGTGTATTACGTTCAAGTCATTGTATAATATGTAGTTTCGATTGTATTTTACGTTTCGGGTCATTGTGTTATATGTATTCACCATCATGTCTTACGTTTCAGGTTATGCATTCACCATTGTGTCTTATGTTTCAGGTCATTGTGTTATATGTATTCATCATTGTGTTTTTATGTTTCAGATTATTGTGTAATATGTATTCATCATTGTGTTTTATGTATTAGATAACGCGTTGGTATTTTTCATTATATTTACATATTGTTATTACAAAATGGTATTATTAGTATTTAAAAAAAAACACAATGCTGAGTTTAAAGATACAATGACGAAAAACACAATGACGAAAAAAGACACATTGACAAGCAAAAAGACACGATGATGTAATTTTTGTTTTAATTTTTATATAACAAAATCATATTCATATTAAAGATAAAAAAGTGCTTGTTATTATGGTGATTTTTTTTTATTTTTTAATATAATATGAAAAAGTTAAATGATGGGGAATTAACATGTGACATGCATGTGAAGAGAGAAAATATGTATTGTTACTTTTATACATTTTTTTCTTTTGGCCCTCACTTGACAAATGTCAATTAGTCATGTCTTCTTACATTTTTTATTTTTGTTAGACTTTGTAAACTAACTCAACTTGACAATTCGAATAAAAGGAATTAATTCTTATCTATTTTCTTTCACCGAAAAAAATCATAATTTTTGGGCGCTTTTTATATGCCTTTTTATTTGTGTGTTTTTAAAAGACAATTATTTTTTATTCTTTGAATGTATTTTTATAAAGTTACAAATAATTCATTTTTAATTTTTAAATGCAAAGTTTTTTAGCAATGATTTTAAATCTTTCAAGCATATGAGTACTTGGATCGATTTTCTCATTGGCAATTTCATTTACATAGTTATATCCTACATTGAAAAATAAACATGTTAGGATGTATATGATGAGTTTGGTTTAATATGTTATTTGATATATGCTAGTTTAAGATAATTTATATTAGGTGTTTTATTTTATATTTTTCTAAAAACAATTTTGCATCTAAATGTTTGGAAACAATATGACAAACCAAACGGATAAGAAAAAGCACTCTTTTGACCAAGGGTTTTATAATTTGTGTTCAAGTGTTGAAGCTCAAAACCTATGAAAAACAGAAAGACGAGATTGATTTTAACCAGAAAGACGAGATTGATTTTGTAGATTTCTTGTTGATGGTTTTGTCATAACTTTTTATAAGAGAAGATTGTTTTTACATAAAAGAATGATAAATTTTCTTATTGAATTTGTGTAATGTATGTAACTTGTATAATTTATGCAATGTTGGGTACTTTGTGTATTTTATGTAATATATGTATTTTGTGTTGTGTAATTTATGTACCTAGTGTAGTATATGTAATTGTTAATTTTGTGTATTTCGTGGTTTGGTAATTAATGCAATTTGGGTAACTTGTGAAATTGGTGTATGTGATTTGGGTAATTTGCGTACTTGGGATAATTTAACGTCATTTGTGTAGCTTTTTTGTAATATGGGTAATTTGTGTAGTTTTGATAAGTTAGTATGCAATTTTCTACATGTGTGTTGAGAGCAAAAAGGAATATATTTTATTAAAATTGTCTTTTTGTTTTTTAATATCTTTAATATCCTAATAAATTTTAATATGTTTTGTAAAAAGAATCTGGTTTGTTCTTGTTATTTAAATTTAATAATTTAGTTTTCCTAAAAAAAAAATGATTTGAGATAAATGAGGCGTATTTTATTGGAATCTAAAAAAAGATGAAATAAGTATTTTACCTAAATACTTTTTATCATTTATTATTATTTCTTTCTCTTTCCACTTCTAGTTTTTAATTTGGGTTTAATCACAAACATAAAAACACAAACATTTAATTAAATTTGGGGTCACAATTTGGTTCTCAAGTTTTTAAAACTCAATTAGTTTTCAAAATATCACTCAAATATATATATATATATATATATATATATATATATATATATATATATATATAAGGAAAGATTAACATACAAATAAAATTAGCGTGCTAATCGTGAGAATCAGGTAGAGTAATTATATATACAAGTAGAGTAATTATCATAGAGTACTTATATAATTACACTGTTGGGACCAGGATCTTTGATCCTCGAAGATCAGTTATCATTGGCAGCTGTTACCAGGACCAAGTATCCTCAGTGGTTTAAGGATCCTCAGTAGTCGACTTCAGCTATATTCTAATCTAATTTTTTTGCAGATATAACATGTGCTTACTGGAATCCCTATTCTTGCGGACGAGATATTTTACCTAGTCTTCCCCTCTCGTCCAAGCTCTTAAACGGCCAAGTTGAAGACGTAAAAGGAACGTGGCCGGATTTATAGCTTAGTTAGTTACTAGCTGTTATTTAACTTGTATTTATACATCGAATAATAGCTGATTAACACACAATACTCAAGCACTTAGAACTCTTAGCAGCAACACTTGTATTCACGATCAGCTATTATTCCACCATTTGTAACATTTTCGGGTTCAATATAATTGGTAGTGATAGTTTTCACTGCCCGAGGTTTTTATGCCTGCTGGATACTAGTTACCAAGGGCTTTTCCTCGTATAAATCTTCGTGTTCATTGTCTATAATTGTTACTTTGATTACATTAATTCATACTAGCACCAATCATCACTTACGAATTTGGTTCATTGATCCTTAGCCCGATTTTTAACCAAAACAATTTGGCGCCTACCGTGGGGCAATTGGTGCTTTAATCACAAAAAATCCTTACCTTTATTCAAACCCTACGTTCACTCACTCAATGGCCTCTCAAGGAAAAACTTTTCCCACAACCGCTGCTTTAAGTGTCTCGGCTCAAATGGCTTTCCCACCACTGCCTGCATCCACGAAGCCGCAAAAACCCATAACTGTTGCTCAAAAGAAGAAGACTGCTGTTTTCTCCGGACCAAAACCTACTGTTGCCTCGCAAACGGTAACTGCTAACAATGATGTTTCTATTTTATGTTCACAGATGAAGAACTATATGAAGCAGCAGAATAAGACCAACTAGAGGATCCTCCACGAGATCGAAGAAATCAAGAGGACTAAGAAGGCTGCTGAAGACACGAGTCCCATTATGCCGAGGATGCTCGACTTCAACACTCCGGATTTCCTGGGTCAAAGGTGTCCAACATCCACTTATCCTCAGCAAGGATCCTCCGACCTCTTCCAAAAGAGATACTTTGACCAGTGCGCGCAAGGATCATCTATCCTTCAACAAGGATCATCAGGTCAACTCTTAGGATCCTCCAGTCACCATTAGCAAAAATCCTCGGCCTTCCAATCTGAACCTTTAGGATTCCGTCAAGGATCTTGCACTTACCAACTTCAAGGATCCTCAGTCTTTCAACCAGGATCCTTGGGTTTCCAAGCAGAATCCATTATCCATCAGCATCCATAATCCTACTATCCTTATGGGAAGGAATCTCTGAAAGAACCACGGCCTAGGCCACTGGAGGTCCATGAAGGCGACTTCATAACCATGCAAACCACTACTCCTACTGGACCAACTGTTGATGCTGAAACGGTGTACCCCGGACGCAGCTATCGAGCGAGATCTTTTGACCACGCAAGAGGTAACATTTATGATAATCTATCTTTTGGCACTAATCATGGTGGTATGCAGGATACCGAGATCAACCAAACCATAGCCCGTGAACTACAAAAGCTCAAGGATATGATATCAAGTGTACCTGGAGTCATTAAACCTATTCCCGAATTACCAGTAGGAAGCCATAACATATCCAGGTTCGCTCCACCAATTTGTGATGCCGAAATACCAAAGTGCTTTACCGCCCCTAGTATGAAGTTATATGATAGATCTACGGATCCTGAGGAACATGCAGCCTTGTACCGTGAAAGAATGGAAATTAACCCAATCCAAGAAATATTGAAGGAAGCTTGCTTGTGTAAGGGCTTTGGCACAACCCTCACTGGATCCGCCCTTAAATGGCTGCTAAGTCTTCCTCCTTATTCTATTACTTCCTTTTCTCATTTGATCAATTTGTTTAATAGTCAATTTTCATGCAGTAGATCCTTTGAAAAATTAACTAGTGATTTATATAAAGTTGTCCAACCTCGTGGGGAACCTCTTAGACGGTTCCTCACTAGGTTTGGAAGAGAGGCCTTGGAAATTCCAAATTTGGATGTCCTGACGGCTGTTGAGGCATTCAAGATGGGGTTACAAAAGGACTCTCCATTTTATCAAGATCTTGTGATGACCCCTTTCAGGAATTTAGATGAAGTCCGAAACAGAGCTATAAGATTCATCAGATTGGAGGAGGATCAAAGAATACAAGATCAACTGAGTACTCCAGTGAAAAATGAATCTCAAGACAAGAAGCAAGGTTCCTACTTCAGAAACAACAACTCCAAACCATACAATAAACCAAATGGCTAGAAGATCAATGTTGTAGAAGAAGAGGAGGACGATGAATATTGCCCAAGAATATTCGATTATTGCTTCTCCGTAGATATGGGAGGAGTGATGCTTGCTGTTAGGAATTTGGGTGACAAAGCAAAATGGCCAAGGAAGAATGAGAAGGCACCACTCCCCAAAGACAAATCGAAATGGTGTGCCTTTCACGAAGACTTCTGCCATATGACAGAGGATTGCATCGCCTTAAGAAAAGAGATAAGCTACCTCCTCAGCAAGGGTTATCTCAAGGATTTGTTCGGAAGAAAAAAGTCCAGGACCCAGGATCCTGAACCACTTCCGGAGAAGGCTGCTCCACCTCCCCCAGATGCTTAAGTTATTAATATGATCTTTGGAGGCTCTGATATTTGTGGAACTTCATATTCAGCCGCAAAGAAGTACGCCAAAGATTGCAAACTGGAGAATGGCGAAAGGCCGATCAGGACTTCTACAACGGCCGAGCAAAGAGTTATCTCCTTCGATGAGGATGATCGAGTCAACTTTCAGGATTACCATGACGGTTTAGTCATTACTTTATTTATTTCTAACCGTTATATACGCAGGATACTCATTGATGGAGGGATTTCGGTTAACATCATACAACTAGAAGTACTTAGAAGGATGAATATCCCAGAGTTAGAAATTGTCCCACAATCCTCAGTTCTTGTAGGATTCAGTGGAGAAACGAAGAACACGTTGGGGGACATCAAATTACCCATATATATAGAGAGAGTAAATTCTATTCAAAAAATTTGTGTTATAGATTCCTTGTCTTGTTGCAATGTTATTCTTGGCAGGCAATGGATACACGAAATGAAGGCGGTTCCCTCTACGTACCACCAATGTGTAAAGCTCCCTACCCCATGGGGGAGAGCGAAGATCGAGAGCGGCCAGCAAGACGCTAAGACTGCTACACTTCTTCAATGAAGCCTACAAAAAAGCTAAGAGAAGCATAGCAATTACAGAAGGCAAGACGAGATGTCGCGGAGACTAGGGAACAAGATTCTTAAGGAAGTGGTCTTACACCCAGAGGATCCTGATGGCAAAGTCCTAATAGGTGTTGAAATACAAGAATCCATTGAAAAGGATTTAATATCCTTCTTACAACGAAGAAAGTCAACCTTTGCGTGGAAGCATGAAGATATGACAGGTATTTCTAAAGATGTTATAACCCAAAACTTGGGTATTGATCCTTCTTTCAGGCCTATTTAATCAAAAAAGAAGGAAATTCCCTCCGGAATGAAACGCGATCATCCAAAAAGAGGTATAGAAACTACTAAAGGCAGGTATGATTAGGGAAGTAAAATATCCAAAATGGTTAGCCAATGTGGTTGTAGTTCAAAAGAAAAACAGAAAGTGGAGGGTATGTGTCGATTTTACTGATTTAAATAAGGCATGTCCCAAGGATCCTTTCCATCTTCCCCATATTGACTGCATGGTGGATGCTACCGTTGGGCACGAAATGTTGACCTTTATGGATGCTTCGTCAGGATTTCAACAAATCCAGATGGAACCATCTGATAAACAGGATACAACATTTATAACCCCTACGGGCATATATGTTATATTGCTATGCCGTTTGGTCTGAGAAATGCAGGTGCTACGTATCAAAGACTAGTCAATATGATGTTCAAGGAACGATTGGGGGACACCATGGAAGTCTACATCGATGACATGGTGGTAAAGTCAAAGAAGGCGGAGAACCACCTTAAGGATTTGGATGTAGCTTTTGACATCCTTGACAAATACAACATGAAGCTAAATCCTGCTAAATGTGTATTTGGTGTCAAAGCCGGAAAATTCCTTGGGTATATGGTGACCAAAAGAGGGATAGAGGCAAGTCCATAACAGATTTAGGCTATCTTGAATCTTAAGTCCCCAACAAACGTCAAAGAAGTACAAAGATTAACAGGAAGGGTGGCAGCTCTTAACCGGTTCATATCAAAATCCTCATAAAAATGTAAAGACTTCTACGAAATCCTGAGGAAAAACAAGAAATTCGAGTGGACAGAGAAACATGAGGCTGCCCTCACCGCTCTAAAAGACTACTTATCCTCGATCCCCGCTTTGATGAAGCCTGTGAATGGAGAACCATTGACCCTCTATCTTGCAGTTTCCCTAACTGCCTTAAGTGCAGTCTTGGTAAAGGATCACGAAGGTAACCAACATCCTGTTTACTATGTAAGTAAAAGTCTCCTCGATGCCGAGTCCAGGTACTCTCATTTAGAAAAAAACTTATTCTTGCTCTAATCATGGCTTCAACTAAGTTAAGACATTATTTTGAAACTCATACTATTGTTGTAAAGACTAATTATCCCATAAAAAATGTCCTTAGAAAACCAGAAATGTCGGTAGAATGGCCAAGTAGGCTGTAAAACTAAGTGCATATGACATTCAATATGAGCCTAGGAATGCAATCAAGTCACAGGAACTAGCGGACTTTGTGGCTGATTTAAGTAGCGATTTAGAAGAGCAAGCCAATCTTGAAGTACAACAACTTGAAGAGACCAAGGATCCTTGGACACTCTTCACTGATGGAGCCTCAAATGTCAAAGGGACAGGATTGGGAATACTACTGAAATCGCCACATAGGGACAAACTATCCCATTCGATAGCTTGTAAATTCCAGGCCACTAACAACAAGGCAGAATATGAGGCACTCATCGCAGGTATACAACTAGCCAAAGGTATGAGAATCAAATATCTTCATGTTTTTGTAGATTCATTATTAATTGCTAATCACTTTAATGGATCATATGCAGTCAAAGGTGAGAAATTAATTTAACATTTAGATATAGTAAAGGATCTTGCAGGATCCTTCTATTATTTTACAATTACACAGGTACCAAGAGAAGAAAATGCTAGGGCCGATGCCTTAGTAAAACTAGCTTTAGCTTTGAAGCTCCCAGAAAATATAAAAATTCCTATCATCCACGTTCTATCCCCTGCAATTGAGGAATACCAAGCAATGGAGGTAGATGGGAATCTACACATGGATCCTAAGGATCATTCATCCTAGACCATCCCGATAATGAAGTATATTCAAGATGGAGAAATCCCAAAACAAGAGAAACCCAAAGCTTTTAAAGCCAAGATATCCCAATATACTATTGTACATAATATGCTATATAAGAAATCCCTTGCAGGTCCATATTTAAGGTGCATCGAAGGATCTGAGATCCAAGAAGTGTTGAAGGATTTCCATGAAGGAGATTGTGGCAACCATACAGGGGCAGAGCATTATTCTCCAGGATTCTAAGAACTGGATACTTCTAGCCTACTATGAAAAAGGATGCTATGGAGTACTCTAGGAATCAAAATGATCACTTCAACACCAGTCCGTCCACAAGCAAATGGCCAAGCAGAATTAAGCAACAAAATCATCATCAACAACCTGAAGAAAATGCTTGGAGCGAAGAAAGGCAAATGGGCTGAAGAACTACCCTATGTGCTTTGGACAGATAGGACAAATCCAAAGAATGCCACAGGACAGACGTCGTTCTCGTTAGTCTTTGGAGCTGAGGTAGTGATCCCCATTGAAATGGTGTATCCAACAGCCAGAACAAGCATCCGTGATCCTCAGACAAACAACGAGAATCTTATCCAAGATCTAGATACTGTGGAAGAACTTAGAGATCAAGCAAGATTCAGGATGGCAGCCTACCAACAAAAGATGGCTGGCGCATACAACAAGAACATCAAAATTAGAACATTTGAAGTTGGAGATTTAGTTCTTCGAAAGGCGTTCTAGAATACAACTAATCCCCCTGACGAGAACTTAGCACCTAAATGGGAAGGTCCTTATTTGATTGAAGCCGAAGCTGGAATGGGGGCATATCGTCTGATGAATATGGAAGGTGACATGCTCCCGAGGGCTTGGAATGCGATTCATCTAAAAAAGTATTTTTGTTGATCGGGATTCTGGATCCTAGTCAGTTACTCCAGTCCATTACTTGGTAAAATTTTACTTTATATTTATATACATTATGTTAGATTTTCGTTTTGTCAAATATGTGAAGTTGCAGAAATGCCGAACAATAGGGCCCTCAAGTGGAACGGGTTCGCCAACTCTCTCCTAAGTTTAATCGGCCTTGTCGCCAGGTTTATAAGGTTTTCATCTTATCTCCCGAATTTTCTACACCCTCGCCTGGAGTGCACGATTATCCGGGTATGATTGGAGGCTGTGGGACCAGTACACTATACATGGCTGACAATTTCATGTCTAAAAATCATATCTTGGATCCTACAAATTAAATGGTAGACGTACCATATACACAAGTTAAGGTCAACGCCGGGTTAGGCTCGTCACCGTGTATAATTGGTCCAACGCCAAGGATCGGCTCGCCGCTCGTATTTATTGGGCTTGTCCCCATGTTTTATTGGGCTTGTCCCCACGCTTTATTGGGCTTGTCCCCACGTTTTATTGGGCTTGTCCCCAAGATGGTTGGGTTCAAATCCAACTTTTCTAACTATTATATTATCTTTTGGTGATTTATTCTAACAGGTGAATAATTTGAAGAAAAGATTCTCAGGATAAGAAATCCTCTATCCTAGTGACACAGATGATAAAGCAAACCCAAAAGAGTTATATTATTATAAGCAAAATAAAAAGGTGATCCAGGCTTCACCAGCAAAATGTGGACCATCCACCCAGATCAAGCTACGTCAAGTTTATCACAAGTTCATACGCAAAGGAAAGAAAGAAAGACAGTCAAGGCTTCATCCCCAAAACAGAGGATCCTTCCACCCTAACTACCTCATCGATCCTGAGGATTACAACTTCTATTATCCATAAAAACACCAACAAAAACCATTAAAACTTAATAAAAAATAGTCTCCGACTTTGTCTTTATATCCTTCATTGCCCATTTGCACCCTCACTCCTTTGCCACATCACCATCACCTGCACCAGCCTCCTTGATCTCCAACACATCATCCTTGACCCCGCTCATCCCAGCATCCTCAATCCTCTTCTCAGCCCCAGTATCCTCGCTCTCATCACCAAGGCCGCCAATGTCTTCTTCCACAAAGCTACATTCCAATTGGACCTGTCAAAGCCAGCGTCTTTAGCCTCCTCAGCAATCTTGATCCCGGACGTCAACACCGCCTTGCTAGCCCACACCTTGGCCTGCTTCGTGACTTCCACCACTTGCTCCTGAGCTTGGATGTCAGCAAGGACCAACTTATCCTCCAAGGCGCCCTTTTCAGTCTGAAGTTCCATGATCAGCTTGTCCTTTAAGGATATCCCGGCACGGTACTTGGCGAGCTCCTTCTCTGTGCTGGCCACATTTTCATCGTACAGAGCCTTGAAACTGGCTACAGCCTCCAAAAAGTTTACGAGTTAAAGACACAACCGAAATATTTATGACTGTGGATAAAGGATCCTTATCTCTGAAAGCTGATCAAACACATACCGGGCACTGTGGATCTCCATGTCAAGATCTCATTTTCTTTTCATTATGGCCTTGGAACGGGTAGTCATGGTCTTTGGCGGTGCGAGGCTAGAGCTTTTCATGGGTTTCTTCTCGGTGGAACGGGATGAGATGAGACTGTCGACATCCTCTAGCTGGAATTGACCCAGCAGATTCTTGGATGGTTTGGATGCTGACTTTTGGGCACCTGCATAAATGATATCATAAAAAGATAAGTTTTCTTGAATTTAACCTTTCTCTAGTTATTTTATCCATCTTATTGGATTTTTAAATTTAGTTTTGACTTACTTGACATTGTTTCTAAAGAACTTGCGGTATCCTCGCTTGAGTCAGTTAATGATTCTTCACCACCAATTTTGAAGGTCCGATCAAAAGGATCCAGGGACAAGAACACTTTTGCCTTCTTGACACCTTCAGAGTCAGCGACAAGATCTGAGAAATTGGACACTGCACAAGAAACAATAAACCTACAGTCAGCCGACCAATAATATAAGGATCATTGGTCCTCTGGATCCACTATCCTACCCTTAAGGATCCATCTGGTTGGTAGCTGATTCCCGTTTGGGATGGAGTCTCTCAGAACGAAGAAGAATTGGTTTTTCCAACTTTGGTCATTGTGTGTGGTTTTGGTGATCGGAAGAGGTTGAAAGGGTTTACTCTTAAACACAAACCTGCTGGAGCCATGGGTGACTAAGGTGTACAGATAAGATAGGGCTGAGATGTTGAAATTGAGGTCCCTTTCTTCAATCAATCTCTCGACGGTGTGCAGAGTTCTCCATATCATCGACATGACCTGAATATAGCTCATGCCGGTAAACGAAAAGAGGGATTTTGTCAGGTTAGGGAAAGGATAAGAGAAACCGAGTAGAAAAGGGAGTGCTGGAAAATAAACCCAGTCAAGTCACTGGAGATATAATCGCTTCTAACCTGAGGATAGGGCCTGATGTAAGACCCCGAATCCCGGAATCCTACAGTTGGTATTCATACAAAATACTTACAAAAATACTTAAACTCAAAAACAGTTCATTCCATTAAAATAACCAATTCAGAGTATAATTCAGCGGAAAATCATAATTATTAAAACAAGTTCCCAAAACCCGGGAATTATGCCCAAAACCAAATTTCAATGTATTTAATAAAACTTTAAAAGAAAAATGTTCATTATTAAAACTGCTGACTGAGTATGCCCTCCACCGTCCAAGTAGCTTCGTGCACGTCCGAGCGGTAATGCATTCTCCTCCTAACCTGAAACTCACACTAACATGCACACAAAGTCAGCTTGAGCTAAGTGAGTTCAAGTTTTAATAATTACATCTAAAATAATAATAATCATAATCATTCCAAGAGTTTTAAAATAAAATGAGATACAACAGTTAGGCCATCATCAATAATAAGTAATCATACTTATATATATATATATATATATATATATATATATATAAACATCCATATAATTATATCCCTATAGATATCATCCAAGTAATAACATCAGGGTCGAGCACACGTACAACCTAAACACGTAACATCTCATCCAACGTTTGCAAACACAAAGTAGGCATACGTAAACATCCTTAGTCGATAACGACTAAATAACATCGCCAATTATTGGCCATACAATAATATATGTACAAACATACGTACAAACATACAATAACATCATCCCAAGGCCTACCCTATACAAGTAAGCCCATACCAAATAATTTAAACGGTTCATCAAGCAAAATCGCTTAGGTGTGCATGCTAGCCCAAAAACTTAAAAAGAGTAAAAAGGGACATCATGAACTCACCTGACACAAGGCACGATTTCACCATAAGCTAGAGGACCCCTAAGTATCCCCAAAACTCAAACGCTGTCGGTTTATATACAAACATTACTAACAACATCAAAAGTACTCGTTTATCCTACGAGACGTTCTAACATGGTTCGAGTTACCTAAAGCCTCGACCTCATCAAACTCAATCATAAGATCCCCCAGGGCCTTAAGTTTACCAACACGACCCATAGATACTCCCGAGAGTAAAGAATTTCCAAATTACCCCCGGAAGCACTAGGTGATACTAACACGCACGTTTAAGAGTCGTTTAGGAAATTAACATCCAACTCAGCCCCGTGTGGACCCAATATGATAAATTCACAGCCAACAAGTCCACACGACGCTACATGAGTCAAATGGGTCGGTAACTCGCAAGTACAACACACTAACTATTCAATAAACGCAAATGCGCGTTGTACCGATCCGTTTGAGTAACCAACAACCAATTCAGCCCCAATACTTATAAAAATCATTTTCCAACAGCCCGTATATTAAACCGAAGCTATCCGAACTGAATTGGTCATCACTTACTTCATCCGTCGCGTTAAACGCAACAATCTACCATTCTAGCAAACCGAAAACTATCTTTCAAACTACAACTAGTTGACTAATCAAACTAACACCAATGTGCATAATCTTAAAGTATGTTATACTACACATACCTAGGAAGATGTTGGTGCAAAAACCTCCACCAAAACAGTCCCGGAATTGCTCAATTGGACAGCCACCCGGTTAGACTAGAACAAGCCGTTTATCGATCAATACGCGTGATATAATGATCAATTAAGGTGTAAAAGACTTGGGGAAACATAGAAATAACCTTCAATTGAAGTTTTAGACCTTAACTTGGCTGCAAAAATGTAACATCCCGAAATTTCAAAGTGATATTAATTATATTACTTACTAATAGAGGGAAAGTTTACTCGGGTTGTCAGGAAATAAATAATAGAGTAGGAGTTGGTATGAGTCAGGCTAGTGTTGGATTAATGGAGACGGGTTAAATGAGAATGGGCCTTAGGTCCATGGGATTTCAGGGATATAAATATCCCCTAAACCCAAAAATATCTTCATTTCCTTACTTTCTACACACACACTCCAAAAACACACACACCATCTACACCGCCGCCGGGCCGAGGAGAGGAACGGGCAGATCCGAGAGAGAGAGAGAGCGATTAGTGTGTTAACAAGTTAAACGAGATCCAAACAAGCTCAAAAAGGTATGATTCTTGATCTTTGAAGTTTAAAGATCCAAGCTTTTTAGTGTATAAGTGACCGAAAATGGTCGGGAAGCGTAGTGGGTGATATTGAACCATAGCAAGGGTGTTAAAATCGCTCAAAATGCTGGACAGAAACCGAACAGCGGCTGATCTGGACAACTTCGCCTGCAACTGGGCAACTTCGCCTTCAAAGCGATGAACTTCGCCTGCAAGCTAAGTTCGCCTGATGAACTTCGCCTGCAAGCTAAGTTCGCCTGATGGCAACTTCACTGTAAAGTTAAGTTCGCCTAACTGGTAACTTCGCCTGAGGCCAAGTTCGCCTGATGACAATTTCGCCTGAAGCCAAGTTCGCCTGATGGCAACTTCGCTGTAAAGCTAAGTTCGCCTAGCTGGTAACTTCGCCTAAAGCTAAGTTCGCCTAAGGTTAACTTCGCCTAGAGCTAAGTTCGCCCGAGGGTTAACTTCGCCTAAAGTCAAGTTCGTTTAGAAAATAAATTAAAAATCTAATGAAAAATGTGTTAAGACAGTTAATGGAAATAAAATTTTTCCAAGCTGACCTGGCAGCTCGACCCCAGCCAGGGGCTCTGCCCCTTGGACCCTGCTAGGGGCTGCCGCCCCTAGACCCCGCTGCCAGGGGCGCTGCCCCCGGACCCCCGTTCGTTGTGGGTAGTAGTTAAGACTGGAAAGATAATATGAGTAGTGATAGTTGTTTGATACATGTACTTGTTATACAGTCAGCCGTGCACAGCTGAAGAAAGGGATTACGATTAACGGTGAACGTAACCGTGTTCAGGTGAGTTTCTAGCCCCATTCCTTGTTATGTTTTCGGGGCTGTGTGCATACTCGATGTGTTGTTAATACATTTATCCTAAGTGATAAGTGTATGTCATATGTGATATGTGTGATAGATATGAATGATTGTTTGTCGGTACGCGAACGATCTTCGGATATTGCGCGTACTGTCAGGTTAAAAATAAATGTACGAACATTATATATCGATGATGTATGAATATTTCAAATGAATACTTGTCGGGGCGTGAACGATCTTCGGATATTGCATGTAACGACAAGGGGTATGGTTGTTAAATGAATGAGGTAAAGAATGCCTAGAGTGTTCTTATGTTATAATGTAAGTATGTGTATATAGGTACACGAATGGCATGTGAGTTCTACGTTCGACATAGTAAGTTAGGATGGCAAATCCCTCTAGCTTCTGTAGGACATAGACTGGGCTGGTAATGGCGTAGTTAAGGACTGCGAGCCTTATACGTGAAGTAGATGATATATGTAAACGTAGATAAGGACTGCGAACCTTATACGTAATGTAGATAGGCGTCAGCATAGGAAAGGACTGTGAACCTTATACGTGCTGTATTTGTAGCATAGGGGAGGACTGCAAACCTCGTACGTGCTATGAATTAGGTTGCAACATAGGGAAGGACTGCGAACCTTGTACGTGTTGTGGATGTATTTCAGCATAGGAAAGGACTGTGAACCTTATACGTGCTGTATTTGTAGCATAGGGGAGGACTGCAAACCTCGTACGTGCTATGAATTAGGTTGCAACATAGGGAAGGACTGCGAACCTTGTACGTGTTGTGGATGTATTTCAGCATAGGAAAGGACTGTGAACCTTATACGTGCTGATTTTGTAGCATAGGGGAGGACTGCGAACCTCGTACGTGCTATGAATTAGGTTGCAACATAGGGAAGGACTGCGAACCTTGTACGTGTTGTGGATGTATTTCAGCATAGGAAAGGACTGTGAACCTTATACGTGCTGATTTTGTAGCATAGGGGAGGACTGCGAACCTCGTACGTGCTATGAATTAGGTTGCAACATAGGGAAGGACTGCGAACCTTGTACGTGTTGTGGATGTACTATGGTATAGGGAAGGACCGCGATCCTTGTACGTACCATAAATGGTGAACATAGGTAAGGACTGCGAACCTTGTACGTGTTCACGACCTTGAGTACAAGTATAGACGGTGAACTATGAACGTACTCTCGGTAGACTGAGGTTAGTGATTGTAGATATGTATGTATGTATGGTAGCAAGTATGTATGTAGAACAGAAGGGTAACTAGTGAAGTATGGATATGTATCTACGGATATGTGTGTATGTGTATGTATTGTATGGCGTTCGATTAACTAGAACTCACTCAGCGTAGCTGACTTTTAGTATGCACGCAGGTGAGCTGATTATAGAGTTAGCATGAGGATGACACACGGCATGGATTGAACGGCTGGCATCTGAAGAAAGAAGTAAAGATGTTTTAAATATAAAGTTTTGTGTTATGGTATCAAAGAAAAGATTTAATGTTTTGTAACAAATGATTGATGTTTTATATTCCGCGAAAAGTTTTAATAAACTCTGATTTGAAGAACTGTGTTTATGAGTAAATCCGACGCTAAAGTAGGGTCACCGGGTTCGGCGCCTTACAAAAAAAAGAAAACGTGGGGGTGTGGCTGCTGCCTTGCTGCCGATCGGACATGGAAGGAGAGGGGAGGGGTTTAGGGTTTTATGTTTTATGTTATAATATAAAATGTTTCATCCTAGCTCCTCCAAGTTGAAGGATATGGAAAGTTGAAAGAAAAGTTAATGATTTAACGTACTGGGAAAATGATAAGGTCAATGAGGCATGCCGGATAATTCCCGAGAAATATACATACTTTACAAGCTTTAAATCTTCGAACCGAAAATTAACGGGTGTTACACCTGAAAACGGTTCCCTCGGGAAAGCAAGTGGAAATACTGTCAATCTCCTCATCAATGAATTTACAGATTTCGGATGAAGTTCTTTGAGAAGATCTTGAGACCTAAGTTCAGAAACTACTTCCCTAGGGTTTGAACAATAGGTGGCTTTCAAGTTTTTCTTCGGCATGATTGAAAATGTTAGAAAAGCGAAAAATACTAAAGGAAAGACTTGAGAGAAGAATGGTTAATACCTGAGTATTATGGTCGCCGGAAATTGAATTTGAATATGATAAAGGAGAAGTTATTAGGATTGAGGACCTATTTATTAGGGATAATAATTCGGTGGCAGGCGACGGTCATGTCACGTTTTTAGTAACGGTTCGATTCAAAATATGCCTTGGGTTAAACATGACAGCTGTGACCCATTCACACCTATCATGTTTGGGGGCAATTGTTGGGACCAGGATCTTTGATCCTCAAAGATCGGTTATCATTGGCAGCTGTTACAAGGACTAAGGATCCTTAGTGCTTTAAGGATCCTTAATAGGCAACTTCAGCTGTATTCTAATCTAATTTTTTTGGCATATATAACATGTGCTTACTAGAATCCCTATTCTTGCGGACGAGATATTTTATCTAGTCTTCCCCTCTCGTCCAAGCTCTTAAACGGCCAAGTTGAAGACATAAAAGGAACGTGGCCGGATTTATGGCTTAGTTACTAGCCGTTATTTTTACTTGTATTTATACATCGAATAATAGCTGATTAACACACAATACTCAAACACTTAGAACTCTTAGCAGCAACACTTGTATTCAGGATCAGCTATTATTCCACCATTTGTAACCTTTTCGAGTTCAATATAATCGGTAGTGATAGTTTTCACTGTCCGAGGTTTTTATGTCGGAGGGATATTAGTTACCAAGGGCTTTTCCTCGTATAAATCTTCGTGTTCATTGTCTATAATTTAATTTTATTACATTAATTCATACTAGCACCAATCCTCACTTACGAATTTGGTTCATTGATCCTTAGCCCGATTTTTAACCAAAATAATTTTGTGTACCTAGTGTAGTATATGTAATTGTTAATTTTGTGTATTTCATGGTTTGGTAATTAATACAATTTGGGTAACTTGTAAAATTGGTGTATATATGATTTGGGTAATTTGTGTAGTTAGGGTAATTTAACGTAATTTGTGTAGTTTTTTTTTTTGTAATATGGTTAATATTGTGTTGTTTTGATAAGTTAGTATGCAATTTTCTACATGTGTGTTGAGAGCAAAAAGGAATATATTTTATTAAAATTGTCTTTTCGTTTTTTAATATGTTTAATATCCTAATAAATTTTAATATGTTTTTTTAAAAAAGATCTGGTTTGTTCTTGTTATTTAAATTTAATAATTTAGTTTTCCTAAAAAAACATGATTTGAGATAAATGAGGCGCGTTTTATTGGAATCTCAAAAAATGTGAAATAAGTATTTTACCTAAATACCTTTTATCATTTATTATTATTTCTTTCTCTTTCCATTCCTAGTTTTTAATTTTAGTTTAATCATAAACATAAAAACTCATACATTTAATTAAATGTGCGGTCACAATTTGGTTTTCAAGTTTTGAAAACTCAATTAGTTTTCAAAATATCACTGCAACATATATATATATATATATATATATATATATAGGCTAAGTATAAAATGAAAACCCACTTGAGTTGTGAAAACTCTTGAAATTCATTCTCAACCACATGTTTTTAATTAATGTTTAAATCTTATGGTCCACAATTAAAGCGAATAAAAAATATGTAAATATAAATATAATTTTTTCTCTCTCCTGAAAATATATATAAAAATTAGTAAAAAAATGTTAAAAAATAGCAAAACATTTTTTTTATGTTTCAATGTTTTGTATTAAATGTTACAACATATATTATATGTGACAAAAAAAAAACGATGTTACATAGGGTTTTCGTTATTACACATGTGTATTACTATGGTCCACAATTAAAGTGAATAAAAAAATATGTAAATATAAATATAACTTTTTCTCTCTCCTGAAAACATATATAAAAAAATGTTAAAAAATAGCAAAACATTTTTTTTTATGTTTCAATGTTTTGTATTAAATGCTACAACATATATTATATGCGACAAAAAAATGATGTTACATAGGGTTTTCGTGGGTTTTTACAACTCAAATGAGTTTTCATTTTAACCTTACCATATATATATATATATATATATATATATATAGGGGAAGGTTAGCGTACAAATGAAATTAACTTGCTAATCGTGAGAATTAGGTAGAGTAATTATCATAGAGTAATTATGTAATTACACTATGATGTAATTATATAAATGTAATTACATAATTACTCTACCTGATTCTCACGATTAGCACATTAATTTTATTTGTATTTAATCCAAACCATATATAATATATATATATATATATATATATATATATATATATATATATATATATATATATATATATATATATGGAGAGGATTAAGAGAAAACTCATATTTAGGGAGAAAACTTAAGAATTCCTAAAGAATTATTTTTAATTAAATATAAAAAAATATTTTCAAATTTCCGTTTTTGCCATTATTCTTATATTTTGGTCCCCTTCACTCGAAAAAATTTAAAAATAAATAAAAAATAAAAAAATAATAAAAATTTAAAAAAAACCCTGTTGTAATGCACATACGTATTATTGTGCGAAACCGTTGTATTACACATGTGTATTACTATGTATTTTTAAGTTCAATAGTGTTTAGTTGTATATATTCAATATTTGTGTATTATATATGTGTAGTAGTGTTGTATTATATGGAAAAAAAATAATAATAAAATAAAAGTCGATGTACTGCACATGTGCGTTAATGTTGTATTACACATACGTACAAATGTGTAATCGATGTGCGTATTAGTCTTATGTTGCATATATACAATAGTGTGTATCAAATATTTGCAATAGTGTTGTATGCTATGCAATACAAACACTTTTGCACACATGCAATGCACACCATTACACATGTGTACTACACCGACGAGGTTACTAGCAAGAGTTTTTTTTTTTTTTTTTTTTTTTTTTGGAACCAATAACAAAATACAAGAATAATTGAAAAAGCAGAAACTTCAAAAAAAATTTAAAAAAAAAGTTAAAAATAGTTTTTAGATGTTTTTAGGAGCTTTTAAGTTTTCTTTTTAAAAGGAGTTTTCAGTGGATCCCACCCATATATATATATATATATATATATATATATATATATATATATATATATATATATATATATATATATATATATATAACTAGATTTTATCCCCCGTATTATGGGGGTTGTTTTACATTATTCGTTATGTATATTTGGATTTTAATTTTATTTATTGTAAGAAAGTTAATAAATAATATACTTAAGGTTTGATGATGAAATGGTTTAACAAATAAATGATATGTTATATTCGGTTTAAAAGCTATCTGGGTTTGGTGATACCCATTACCCATTTATTTTCTTTATTATAAAATTGTTTCTTAATTATAAATAATATCTTTTTTTAAAATAAAATAGGATATTAATTTTTAGCATATTCCTATTTTATAGGATTTTCATATCAAATATTTGATGGGATTATTTTTTAATATAATGAGATGTTATAACTCGTTTAAGAGCTATCTGGGTTTGGTGAGACCTTTACCCATGAATTCAGGTCAAATGCGTGAGAAGTTTTCATTTACAAATAATGTAATCTGATGGCTTGAGAGAATGGTTGTTTTACATTTTTTATTTTTTAATATTTATTTTTTGGATTTTAATTTTCTTTGTTTTAAGAAAGTTAATAATATATTTAGGGTTTGATGATGAAAGGGTTTCATAAATAAATGATATGTTATAACCCGTTTAAAAGCTATTTGGATTTGGTGACTCATGACCCGCTTATGTTTATTACTATAAAATTGTTTATTAATTATAAATAATATCTTTTTCTTTTTAAATTGGATATTAAATTTTAGTATATTCCTATTTTGTAGGATTTTCATATCAAATAATTGGTAAGATTAATTTTTAATTTAATGAGATGTTATAACCCGTTTTAAAGCTATCTGGTTTTGGTAAGACCCATACCCATGAATTTAGGTTAAATCAATGAGAGGCCTCCATTTAAAAATCAAGAAATCTTGTAGCTTTCATAAAAAAGGGAGCGTTCACATCGTGAAACATAGGATTTTTGGGTTTTCGTTTATAAATTTAAGTTACATTGTTATGCTATATTTATCCATATTATATGTTGACTAGTATGAAAGAACTATTTTTAGAGATCTGGAGTTTGATCATGTCTCATGTATGGGGTTTGAGCCAGAGATATGAGTAAAAACATTTTGGCACACCAAAGTAGAGTTTGACTTTCAACATATGCAGAAATAGTATTATCGGAAACAGCTAATCAGGAGATGATAAACATGGTCTATCGACTGAGTCGGCTATGGCTTAACCAACATAAAAAGTCGGTGAAATACAAAGGGCTCCACACACTAGTCATTGAAACACATGTAAAACATGAACTAACACCGGCAAGAACTGAGGATCGAAAACAAAAGATAATTTGTGTTCTAGAGTTCCTGAGACTCACTTAACATAAGAAAGGAAAATAAAGGAAAGAAAACAAAAGATAAGTTGTGTTTCAGAGTTTTTGTTGGAAAGAAAGGAAATGAAAATCATAAAAGTGTGTATTCTAGAGTTTCATTTAAGAGAGGAAAGGAAAAGAAAAGATGAGAAATAAAGAAGAAAATGGAAAGAAAAGTTTTCCTTCCAAATTGGAAAGAGAGTGGGAAGAAAGTAAAAGAAAGGAGAAATGAGAAATAAAAGAAAAGAAAGGAAAGGAAAACTTTCTTTTCTTTTCCTTTCTCTTCTCAAGTGAACTCGGGAACACAACATAAATTTAGCTCACGATTAGGATTTAGCCCATGCTTTTAAAACCGACAGCTGATTTAGCCCCCGCTTTTCATCTCCCAGCTAAATTTAGCCCATTTTTTTTATCTGTTGGATAAATTTAGCCATTGATTTTAACCTGCTAGGTAAATTTAGTCCGTGCTTTACACATGCGTTTTTAAGTTGTTTATTTTTTTTTATCTCATTGTAATTTTCACACATTTTAATCTATAATTTATGGTTAAGTTTTCATCATGAAATTATTTAAGTGTGTTGATTTTATTTCATTAAAAAGTTTAAGTGGTAATATAATTTAGTCATATTGAAAAGATGGACTCGTTTTAGAAAAATCCAAAATGGGCCTAAAAGGGTAGAAAAATGGGTTTTAAGCGAGTAGTTTGTGTCCGGTCAAACCCGAAGTTGAATTTTTGGAATTTTTGTCGAGTTTGGTTCCGACATTACAAAAATATTACTTTGTATTTTTAGAAGAAAACTTTTTTTAGAGATTAAAATAATAAAAAATACCCAAACTTTAACCAAATAGCCATATAAACAAGCCGAGTTCATTCTTGATGCACTAACACCGGCAATAAATTAATTTTGACATGGCGTTAACCCTTAAACGATAACACTAGGCTAAAAAATACAAGCATACATACCCGAAGAATGAACTAACAAAATGAAAAGAAGACTTGAACTTGTGTGGATTGATTCTCGAAGTCAAACTAATGCAATAATACCAAGAATGCAAGCTGAACAGATTTGAGAGATAGTTTGGTTGTAGCAAAGGAATTGTAGAGGATGAGTGAAACGAGTTAATTGCATAGCTAGTCAAAGGCATGAACTTAGGGCTAAAATCATGGACTTAGTCTTTTTGACCAAAGTAGTGACTAGGAATCATTCACACAATTTGTAAGAAGGTGTAGATACAGGTTATAACATTCAAATCAAATCAGTAAGAGAGAAGTTGGTCAAGCCTGATACAAGCCGTTAAGCAAGCTCACCTTGACTGATCCGGACCTCCGTTGCGTAGCACGACGGGTAAAAGGGCAAGGGGCCGCGCAGCGCAACCCATTTGAATTCGGGTGAAACCTAGGATTTTCGCTTTACGCGACGGGCACAACTTGTGTTCGTCGCGATAAAGGTGCGAAAAGGTGCGAAACTCATTAAATAGAACTTGGACTTGGATTAGATGCGATAAAGGTGCGAAACTCATTAAATAGAACTTTGAATAAATTTGTAACAACATTACAGATAATTAAACATCTGACAATCATAACAACATAACGATCATAAATATTCAATAAATTCACTATCTTTAAAAATAACTAAAGGTCCGAATTACATTGAAAATTTTAAATGTGTCGGGTTTTTGGGTTTGAAAAGTGACGATCATCATCAAAACCTAATTTAATTTATCTCCTCTACATATTCTCCGTCTCTGTTTTATCCTCTGCATCATTGGTTAAATTCCGATTACCACCCACCATCGTTAACCTCCCCTCTCAAATAGTAATGATGAACACAGGATTTACGTGGTTCGGTCACACGTGTAACCTACGTCTATGGGTAACGAACAGGGTCACTTCTTTTATTGAGGTGCTAAAAAATTACATGATATAGTATTGTTTATATAGGGAGGCTAAATAGGTTTTATTTTTTTTCTCCATAAGTTTCAAGAAATAATATATAACGGACCACTAAAGTTGAGTGGGTGGCCAACCTATTTAACCTTCCTAGTCTTCAACTTTCCAACCCATGATGGGCTGGGGCTGCACCCGCATAGAACCCACATTGTTGGGTTAGATTAGAAGGATTAGTGTTCTTTTGAGTTTGATTACTGAAGAAGCACAGATCCAACCCAGGTAGGATTAGATCAGTGTTTTGACTAAGTATGAACTGTGTATAAACCAGCAAGTCAGATGCAATCAGATCTCAGCTAAATTCCTACAAAACAAATACCGTGAGACTCGCTACGGGAAGGACAAAAGGGGGGGGGGGGGCTTCCCGTAACAACCCTCCGACGTGAGAATAACTACTGTACTGTGAACGAAGAAAGTACGAAGAAATTGATGTAATCAGTGGGGAATGAAAGAGTACCTCATGAAGATGATGAAAGTATTTATAGCCGGGGGTGGGGGAAGGTGATTTGTGGAGTTTTCACTGTCTAGAATATTCTTTTCTACCTGAATGGACACATGTCGCGCGTTTATAGGACGTGACAGCTTGGCCACATTCAAGGCGGGTTACCACGTATCCAGCTGTCCTTCATTCATTGGCTGTGCTGTCAGGGAATGTTGGGGTATTCTTCTAGAACAAGTTTATTACAATTTCTCTTCCTTATCAAGTGAGAACCTTTTATTATTTCTCCCTCACATGAGGTTCCTTATGCGATCCGTGGATTCCTCCCATGGGTGTCTGTTGACTATCCGCAGGTTTATTGGTGATCCGCGGATAGCTTTCTTGGCTTGCGGTCGTTTTACTACCTTACATCTATAAGTTCCCCTAGTCCATAGTTTCTTCCGCGGCGTCATATTGCGGATGGAATTTTGGACTCACTGCTCTCTTTTAGGCATGAGCATGTCGAGGATCATCCTTGTGCGCGTACTTCATACTTATCTTTATTAGACTGTAGTGTTTGGAATTTGGAGGTTATGATGTGACGGTTTCAGTTTGAGCTGTGTCAGACGTCTTTTTTGATGTGTCTGCATGGATTTTTAGGAGGTCATTTCAAAATCACATTTGTGATCAATTCCCGCCTAGCGTGTCGATTGCTGATTGGGCGATGACTATTCCCCTTTTTATCTCATTAATTGCGTTGAGTATAAAAAGGAGGAACCGTTCCACTTCTTATTCACTTGCAATTTTTTCTCTGACTATTTTCTTCTTGTGATATCTTGATTTTCATTGTTTTCCCATCATAGCTTGCTGTGAAAAACTTCGTGATGCCCTAATGGCTGGTGGAAAAAGAGAAGGTCCTCCTACAACCGTTGAGAATATCTAATCAATTGGAAGGAGAAAGATTTCCAAGACATAGTCAGGCTGTATGGGTTGGCTCTGGAATGGGAACCAGAACTTCCGGTCACTAGATCTACTGCCAACAACCCTCCAAAAGGAAAGATTGCCTTGTATGGCAAGTATTTTATGACTGGTAATTTAGATTACCAATTACCATGTTCGTGAGCCGATTCCTGACGTTAACCGGGATACACATATCCTAGTTGCACCCATTCGGGCTTATGAGGCTTAGGCATTTTGATTTTTGTTGCAAAGCATTAGGTGTCGCTCCTTCGGTTGATAAGTTTTTTGTTTTTACTAGCTTCAAGCCCGCGGGAGCTGGTTCAGCTGTTCCGCCATTAATAAGAAGCCCATAGGTATCGAGCCGCCTCGTAGTGCGCACAAGTGGAAGACGAAGTTCTTCTGGATCAACGAGGGTGTTATACCAACGGCCATGGCGCATCATTCGTTGACAGAGAAATTTACGGAGCTTAACATAGTTGATTTAAAAAATCAGCCATGGTATGAGACCCTTACTTGCACCCCTAAACCTATGGGTCTGATCCCAGAATCAGCGTTTGTGCTGTTGGGGATGAGCCGTCTATGGCCATATCCGGATGAATATCCCTACTTATCTAGGCATGACGGATGTGAGTGTTCTAATTTCTTTTCTTCATCCTTTGTTTTTTATTTTTTTTTACATACTTGCTTGTTGTTTCATCGGAGGGGACTGTTTTTTATGTTTTGGTGGACAACGTCTATGGAGGTATGTACCGCTGTCCCTTGAGCACGGGCGTCTCGAGTCCGCTCTCAATGAGAGTATCTTTGCCCAAGGTGTGTATATCTTAAACCCCCGTCCAATTTCTGCTGTTGATTATCATGGGACGATTATCCTTCTTTCCTCCAGTCAAGATTCTTCATCTAATGAAGGGTAATTGTCATGTGATGAGGAATTTTGGCCTTCTTATTATGCGGGTGTCCTACATGCTATTGCAGATCTCCCCCGCAAGAGGAAGCAGAAGGAGGATTCCGCTAGTGGGTCCGCCCACGATGGGGGCTCTGAGCGTGAGAAGTCCCCTGTTAATACAAACACCCCTGCACTACCAAGGACCATCCTAAGGGTTTTAAGAAGACATCTAATCTTCCAAAACCCAAGAAGGTTCGTCCGGGTGATCAGATCCACAAGATTTCTTCCAAGGCTGCTCTATGTATAGATTTCTTATAGAATTCTTCTGTACCTGTGGTTCTAGCATTTTGTGTGTTTGCCGAGACCTTCCAAAGTAGTTATAAATGAATCGTCTCCTCCGTGTTCGCTGCCCCAACAAGACCTTTCCGCTGGCCAAAATAAAGGGAAAGCTCTGGAAAAAGAAATGGCAGGAGGAAAGGATACGTTACATTCAGAACCTATTCTCCAGGATCCTCTTGCTTCCGTCATAGGAGGTGAAGGAGGACCTTCTTTGACTTCTACCCCCTTACCCAAGGAGAATCTTCTATTTCCTTCCCCCTAGAGGCTTGGTCCAAATTCGCGCTTCTCAGACATGGACACATGTCTTGAGTTTTCTGACCATTGCCTTCTACCCGGGGAGCGTGAACGTCAACATGAGCGTTCCCGGTCCGATTTGGCTAACTATTTTAATTATAATCTTGCCAATTCCGTGTCCATAGGCCAGAAAATCTTCAAGGAGTGGGTGGCGGGGGGAAGTAGACTTGGAGAGAACAAGGCAATAGTTATGGAAGGTGGAGGCGGAGAGGGATGCAGCCCGCAAAGACACCTAGGATAGAGATGCTGCATTCATCAAGCCTTTAGAGACTAATAGTACTTTGGAGCAGCAGGTCTCCTCTCAGGGTGATCCTATCGCCAGCTACGAGGAGGAGATCTAGTGGATGAAGGCTGAAGCCTCGGAGAGGGATAGGCAAATTGCTGAACTTAGTGCCAACAATGCACGCGTCTTCGAGGAGAATTGTGTAGTTAATGCCATCGCTGATCGATCTACCACCGAGAGGAAGTGGCTTATAAAGTATGGCCTTCCCTAGGTAAATATATTTTCGATCCTTATCTTTTCTGAAAAATTCCATCCCAATTCTGTTATATTTTTGTCGGTTATCGACCATATTAAAGATTGTCCTGAACTTAGGGATTGCCTAGCTAAGCTCCTTCATGATTCCTCCCAAGCTGGGCGGAAAGCCGGGTTTGAAGAGTGTTTGGCTATGGCCCGCGAAGGTCGCGTGCCGTCTGAATTTGAACTGTATGAGCAAGACTTAGATGCCGACTATCGTGCGAGTCTTCAAGAATTTGATGACCTATCTTTTGCCATTAAGGACACTATAAAAGATTTCAATGCTGATGAATATGGCGTTGCAAGCCTGCGCAAGCATCTTCAATCCCTTCAGGATGAGTAGGGTGAAGATATGCCTCCGCTTACCCCTTGAACTATAATGTTTAGTAATAGGCACCATTTGTAGATGACTATGTACAAATATTTTGCATGCAGCGTTTTGTTTTTATATGAAATGAGAATGGACTTCTTTCTATCTTGACATTTTCTCGGCAATGTGTTTATGAATATCTTGTATTGCACAAAAATAGGTATCATCTGACACGCACGTTATGGCACTTTATCATGTGAACATGTGTGGTACTTATCATGTGGATGACTTGAAACCCTTGTTATTATCGGTCCTCTTTATTCGTCCGCCTTAAGTGAGATGCCATATTAAATTGAGATATTTCATCGCATATTTGGTTATCTTATTTTTGCTTGGTTTGGCGCATCAAGTATAATGATTTAGTTTTCTATGTTAGCATATAACTAGGATTCCACATACTTTTTAGGAACTGATGTGACAGAACTGTGCTAGCTAGGTCAGTGATTTGACAGTTGTACAGTTCTGACGGCTGCCATCCGGAACCATTTCAAAACTCTCCACTTTTCCCATCTGACGTGTCACAATTCGATTGAACCTTCCCTTCTTTTACAGTACCTCGCCTTTATTATGATTAGTATAAATAGGAGTTCATTCATCCCATTTTCTTTCATCATATTAGCCTTTGTCTTCAAACCTCCTGGCTGGAAACTGGATTTTTCTCTCTAACCCTAAATTTCACAATAGCTCGTTGTAGCCAATTCTTAGATGAGTATTTAATGGCTGCTAAATAGATGTATCCTACAATTGATCATATTCCGATCAGTTGGAAGGAAAGAGACTTCCAAGATGTCGTAAACGTTTACGGTCTAGCGTCGGAATGGGGCGGAGTTTCCTGCTCCTGGTTCAACAATCGACAAACCCCCTCAGGGAAAGATGGCCGCCATGCCCAGTGAAAAAGGGGTAGTTGGTATAGAACCTTCCCGCAGCGATCCTGAGTGGTGATCGAAGTTTTTCTGGATCCGGGAGGATGTTGTCCCCTTATCCATGGCCCGCCACTCACTTGATCTGAAGCTGCCAAACTTGCCTTTCCCAGATCACGAGGGTCAGAGCTGGTACAACCTCTAGTGCGTGCCGGGATGAGTCTTCTGTGGCCATTTTCTGACTCTACGCCCTTTTACCGGAAGCCTGATGGATGTAAGCGCCTTATTATCTTCCTGTAGCGTATCTTGCCTTTGACTTTACTTTTTTGTAGAAGAAGGGACGCTCTTGGCGCTGTCCGAGGACAGTGTTCCAGGATGCATGAAGCACCGGCCGTGGGATAAGAAAGCTCTCCCCATTCTAGACAAGACCAAGGACCACTTTTTGTTTCCCAGGACAACCCGTCACGAGCCTATGGTCTCGGGGGCAATGTACATAATCGGTAAGAGGCTCCTAAGCTCTCATATTTAATTGTAAACTTCTAACATTTTGTAATCTGTAGATGCCAGGCAAAAGAGGAAGGAAATATCTGCTATCACTGGTCAGGGTCAAGTTCAAAGTGGTGTTGACCCTTCAGCCCCCGCCAAGTCTCAGGATGAAAATCTAAAGGGGGCAGGGGTTGGAGCTCAGGGTTCAGAACCATCTCATCCCCCACCATCTAAGAGGGTCAAGAAGATTAGTCTTCTTGCCGAATCCACAACATTTCTTTTCAAGGCCATCAAGGTATTTGACAAAGTTTTGATTGCTTTAACTTTTTCAAACTTTTACTAATCTTTCCTTTTCTTGTTTGTATATTAGGTCCTGCGCCAGAAACCTTCATCCACCATTGCCATTCGGGACCCTGTTCAACCCGAGAGAGTTAAAGCTGCTAACCCTTCCTCTAAAAAGGAGAAGGCTCACGAAGATAGGGTTGAACAGGTGTCCCGCTCTGACCCGAATGTCCATGACATGGACATTTCATCTTCCCCGCCTCGCTCTCCTCCGGTGTTACAAGGGAGTGATGGCGGGTCTATACATGTTGATATAATGCTTAACATACATAATTCCTGTGTACATTTTATATAATATTTTATTAGTTTATGTTCGGTTTTTGTTAGGATTCGTATACTATTAACACATTTGAATAATCTAGGTTCCGGGTTTCAATTGTGGTGAAAAGAGGGCAAAGAAATGAGAGAAATCGAGCTAAACCGGAGAACCGGACCATCAGGAAACGAACCGGACCAGATCAGGATTGAACCAGACACGGGACCAAGTTAATTGGTGTCTCTTGAGAAGGGTCAGGGGTCATGTTCAGGTTTTCTCTTAGGTTTCTATTTTAGGATCCCAGTCCATAACTAAGTATTTTCTCGATTAATTAACAACCGAAATTTAGGGGATTCTGGCCTAGGTAGTTATCTCATCATCGTCTGAATTAAGTCCAAGTTCTAAGTTTAGCTGTCTTTAGTTCCCTTAAATAGTCTAAATTAGTTTATTAGTAAACCCCCCTTAAACAAATAATAAATAAATAGTCGTGTCTGTAGTTGAGTCTAATTTAGCTAGTTTACGTAATTAAAAGAGTCTCGTGGGTCGATATCCGGACTTACTTAGCTGTACTAGAGTCGACCGGTTCACTTGCCGGTTACTAATTTAGTTAAGTTTAAGAGTCTAGAATTTATTACTTAGTGTCTAGATTAGCGTAATTTAGTTAATAATATTAAACTAATTTGAGCACATCAAGTTTTTGGCGACGTCGCCGGGGACTCTTGGCTATTGCGTTATTAGCTTTGATTAGATTTACTTGCGACATACGTGCTACTCGTTTTGTTTTGTTTTGTCTTTTTTGAGTCATAGGAGTGTAATTAATTTAGTCTAATTTTAAGATTAGTTTATTTATTCTTAGTTTTATTTTAGTATTTAAATAGAGTCCATTGATTGGTCTCGTGTGTTTTCCAGGTTTATGCCACATCTTCTTTCGCAAGGACCAATTCCGTTGAAGTCTGAAGCCAGTTCGTCATCACCGATCACCGTAGATTCTCCACCGAAGTCATCACCACACAGGTCACTGCTTTCGAGTCCCAGAACCATTCCCGATATTCAAATGGTGGACTACCGAACCATTTACCAACAAGCCTTCGAGAGTTTCAATGGAGATCACTCTCCCATCACCACCCCCGTAATCGATAACTCAAATTCATGGCAGATTCCATCTTATGTCATAGCCAATCTCACCCAGAGTAATCTATTCCATGGCTGTGACGATGAAGATACACCAGCGCACATCAACCGTGTCACCCGTGTGCTCAGAACATTCAATTTACAAGGTGCTAATGAAGATGCCATTTTCCCCATTTGTTCCCGTTTTCATTTACGAGTCGAGTCGCCAATCGGTTCGATTCACAACCTGCTGGAGCATTCACTACTTGGGAGGCGTTGCGTACCGCTTTCTTGAAGAAATACTTCCCGCCTGCCAAAGCATCTCGTCCCCGAGATCAGATTCATTCTTTCCATATGGAGCTGGACGAGCCGTACTATCAAGCTTGGGAGTGTTTTCAGAGTTTACTGGCCCGTTGTTCACAGCATGGTCTTACTCCTTGTTTCCTTGTTGAGAAGTTTTATAATGGGCTGACATATGAGACTCAGGCTCGATTCGACGCTGCTGCTGGAGGTAATTTAATGGATAAGAAAAGTGGTTGAATGTAATGAATTGTTTGAAAGTTTTTGCCCAGTCCAAGTTTGCTAAAAAGGCACGTCACGAGAATTCAAATCCCGTCACTAGTACACCCTCATCCATCCGAGGTGTGCACCAGGTTAATCTGGATACTAGTGTGGCGACTGCCTTAGGGAGTCTAGCCAGTGAGATTAAAAAACATAAGGATAAGGTAGATAAGTGCGAGTTGTGTAGAGGGGGGCATGGGACTTTAGATTGTTCATTGATGGGTCAGGAGCAGGTACAATTGATAGGAGGGAAAAATAGGGTTCTTAATGCGTTTAATGGAAATAATAATTCAAACTAGAACAACTATAATTCGAATTTGCGTTCCCCCGGTGCACCCTCTAGTTTGCATTCAAATTCTAATCTTAACCGGGGGGCAGGATCAGTCGTTTAGTGGGGATCAAAGTAGTCAAGGTGGGAATAATGGGCAGGACTTGAGTAGTGGTATTGGTAGGTTAGAGGAGATGATGAAGCTAATACTAGTTAGAGATCAGGAAACTCAGAAAAAATTTGCCGATCATGATTTGCTTTTAAGGAATCACCAGTCCGCACTCTTAGATCTTCAGAGAACCATAGGTGATATAGCCCGAAGTTTAGATGAGAGACCCACAGGTCAATTTTCGGGTTCCACTCAGCAAAATCCGGCAGCTTAGATAAATGCCATTTCTACTCCTAGTGGTAGGGTTTTAGGTCCGGAGAGAGAGATTGAGGTAGAGGAGAGAGATGGGTTAGTTGATGAGGAGATAGTGATGGAGACTCTTGGGAGGGTGCAACCTAGGCCAGGCCCAGCAAGTACCATACTTACCAGTGAGCCCATAGTTAGGGGAGTGAGGAGAAGAAACCGAGAGAGTTTAGGCCATCACTACTTATAGATCATGATTGTATCCCGTACCCAACCCGTATTAAGAATCAGAAATTTACTAAAGAGTACGGGAACTTCTTAGATATGTTTAGGCATCTTAGGATTAACCTTCCGTTTACCGAGGCCCTCCAGCATATGCCGAAATATGCCAAGTTTTTGAAAGATCTTCTTAGACGAAAGGAAAGTATGGAGGAGCTTTCGACCGTTCCACTGAACGGAGAGTGTTTTGCAGTAGTGCTCAATAAGGTCCCAGAAAAGTTACCCGATCCCGGTGTTTTCACTGTTCCATGTTTTTTCGGTAGGGATACCTCGTGCCAAGCGTTAGCGGACCTACGAGCTAGCATAAACTTAATGCCATATTCGTTGTTTGAGAAGCTAGACCTAGGAGAACTTACACCCATCCATATGTCATTGTCTTTAGCGGACCGTTCGGTGAAGTACCCTAGGGGGATCTTAGAAAACTTGCTCGTGAAAGTCGATAATTTGGATTTCCCCGTAGATTTTGTGGTTTTAGATATGGAGGCCGATGAGAGATTTCTTATTTTAGGTCGTCCATTTTTGCGTACTGCTAGGGCACTTGTTGATGTTTTTGAAGGTAACATCACTCTTAGAGCCGGCGACGATATTGTCACTTATGTTGGTAAATCCATGAGATACCAAAGTGGTCAAGACGGTCTCATTGGCCCATGTCATCCTATTTATGCAATTGATTCTTTTATTCCCAGCATGGATCCACGTCTTGAGCACCCCCGTTCCATCAGATTTTGTTTGAAGGAGGAGAGAGAGGTCGCGAGTTCTCGAGAATCGATGGAGTTTGATAGAGAGAGATGGTGGTCTGCAAAATTTTGTGGATTTTGGAAAAGTTGGAGATAAGAGGAATAAGATTGAAGATGAATGGTCGTATCGTGATGCAATTTCTTGGAGGACCATGGAGTTTGACTGAGGTGGAGGAAACTACACTTGGGCAGCTGGTTAGATCACATAGGAGAGTGTCTTGAGTGAAAACTCAAGTGTAGAGTTTATATATTTGTCCTATCGTTATTTTTGAGTCTTGTCGTGTCACTAACGTAGATTTTTTTGGATCCACGGCATGGATCCACGTCTTGAGCACCCCCGTTCCATTAGAGTTTGTTTGAAGGAGGAGAGAGAGGTCGCGAGTTCTCGAGAATCGATGGAGTTTGATAGAGAGAGAGATGGTGGTCTGCAAAAGTGTGTGGATTTTGGAAAAGTTGGAGATAAGAGGAATAAGATTGAAGATGAATGATCGTATCGTGATGCAGTTTCTTGGAGGACCATGGAGTTTGACCAAGGTGGAGGAAACTACACTTGGGCAGCTGGTTAGATCACATATGAGAGTGTCTTGAGTGAAAACTCAAGTGTAGAGTTTATATATTTGTCACATCGTTATTTTTGAGTCTTGTCATGTCACTAACGTAGATTTTTTGTTGTTCTTTTTTGTTTTTGTTTTTAAAGATTTGTAGGTTTTGAGCTACAAAATGACCCCCATGAAGTATAATGCAAAAATTCAAGTTTGGGGATGGAGCAGCCAAACTCTATACTTTTTATTATTTGCTGCTATTTATTCATGTTTTATATATTGGGTTGGTTGGTCTGGTAAAGTACTTAAGTGCTTAACATCTATCAAGTTGATAAGATATGTTCTAGATATTGTTTGTTGTTTTTAAAGCTTCCGTTCGTGTGTGAGAGGAGGAGATACCGTTTGATGCGCACGTTTGGAGTTGGAAGGCATTCATGGAAGAAGACTTTGGCATCATATCGTCATTCGCATATTACCAGCTAAGTCTTTTCCATTATCTATCTTGCTTGTTTATTTGTATTTTTTATTTTTTACTTTTAGGTTTTAGTTTTTTTTGTATTTCGATTTTATTTTTTATTTTTCGTCCTTATCCTTGCATTGAGGACAATGCTAAATTTAAGTGTGGGGATAGGATATTTGAGTCGTAGTTTAATTATATTAAAAAAATTGAAAAAGTTTTGAAAAATGTCCCTTGATTTTGTCTCTTTTTGCATTTAAATGGGAGATGAGGATACTTATCGGGAATCGGATTTTCAAAGTACTAATAATATGAGATAATATGAAAGAAGGCATACTAAGCTTGGGATGTGTCGGTAGGCCCAACTAGTCTTGAAAGGTTTTCCATTACATATTCTTAATAAACCTAATTAAATCTTAAATTTTGTGGGTTCTCATCCTAAGGGGGACAATGAAGCTGAAATTCAATAAGGTATAGGGAGTATTACCACAAGCTGATTACCCTAAGGTGGTGAGAAATGAATGCACTTTAAAATTAGCACGCCACTCCGTTTTATGAAAATAAATAAAGAGTGGTGGCGCCTCGCAAATGCCCAATTTTATACGAGCTTTAGTCTTTTGTTATATATTTTTAGGTTAAAGATGTCTAAGTGCACAATGAAAAAAATAAATAAATAAATAAATAAATAAGCATTCCAAACGTTGATCTGAAAA
Organism: Bidens hawaiensis; assembly: GCF_021521415.1. Lineage (NCBI taxonomy): Eukaryota > Viridiplantae > Streptophyta > Magnoliopsida > Asterales > Asteraceae > Bidens > Bidens hawaiensis. The sequence goes on along the minus strand of NW_027491117.1, from coordinate 1,756,639 downwards.
GAAAAAGTGAGAAAATTTATGTAATGAAAAATGCCGAAGAAGCATTCTCAAAAATAGAAAAAGAGGTCAAAGTGCACATACTAGACGAGACTGAGAGTTTACGTGTTACCAAGGGGATGGCGACTCTGAGGATACACTATTGGGGCTCGAAAGTTTCTTGTCAATAAATATTTTCTTAGGGCATATATAGGACAAAGTCCAATAATATTTATGGCATGCTCGTACGACCTCACTTGACCTATCATCCATTAATTCCATCTAAGTGCATTTTCTTCTTACCATTAAGGGGTTCTTATCTTACGGTGATATGTTGAACCAGTTTTATTCAACTCAATTATTTTTAATTGTCTTTACTATGCTTGAGATGGGGTAGGTGGATCTTAACTTATAAGGTGTGAGACCCCATAGGTTTTTGATATCACATGAACTTAAATGCTTAATGTGCGTGGGGGCTTGATAGGCTGGTGGCTGGGTTTAAGTGGACAACAATATTGGCAATCGCGGTTTTACGTTTATCTGAGCTTTAAGATAACCTTATATGTTTTTAAGACTGTATTTCTCTGATACTGATTCCATTTCAATTAGACTTTTTCAGGGACGAAAAAGAGATAAGTGAGGGGACATTTGATATAATGCTTAATATACATAATTCCCGTGTACATTTTATATAATATTTTATTAGCATATGTTTGATTTTTGTTAGAATTTGTATACTACCAACACATTTGTGTCAGGACCGAGAGTCAGGTGCACACCTTAGAAAGGTTGAAAAGAACACACAGATTCAATAACCTAAAGGCCTATTGACTATCCCGGCGGAATCAGGATATCCAACGGATGAGAATGAAGGTGTGAAATGATAACCAACGAAACAACAAAAAATACTCAGTGCAAGAAAATATAAAGACAAAGATTTACTGTAATAAATGCATCTTCAATGAAACAGTAATGGAATGTCTAGGGTTTCGTGACGGCGGCGGTGGTACGAGGAAACAAAAGGGAATATTCTTTTGGAATGTTTTCTCGTAATCCGTTTGTCACATCATTATCCGTGCCCTAAATGGAAACCTAGGACCCTATTTATAGACCCTGACATTCCTTTTAGAAGTCCTAAATATTACATAATGAAAGAAAAAAACAAATAGAAGTATAAGAGTCTTCGAGCATGATAAGTATCTTGCTCGAGCAGACTCACTATGCTAGGTATTCTCGATGAGTGTCATCGAGCATACTTTACTTAGAATATATTCAGTGAAGATATTCTCCTCCAGCAAGCTTCGTTCCTCTTGACTAATCCATGCTTTGCTCGAACTAGTCCATCGAGTAAGCTCATTCTTCTTGATGTCTTCAGTCTTGTCTAAAGACTTATTGAACAATCTTTAGCATGCTCGGATGTAAATCTTGCTTGGGGAACTGAACCATGCTCGAAGTCCTAGCTTTGAACATATGACATCTTCTTATTGTATCCATGCTTTTCCCCATGTGCTCGAACATCTTGTGCTCGTAACACTTGGTTAAAACTTGTATGATCAAGCTGTTTGCTCGATTGGCAATCCATGCTCGATAGAAGAATACTCTTGCTCGTTGAAGTGAATTTGATCGAAGCCTTAACACTTAGAAGAATCAACCACAAATGGTTCTAAATACCTTGCTCGAAGTAGTAAAACCATGCTCGATAGTCTAAGCTTGCTCGAAGTCCATACTTAACCGTTTCCTAAGGAGATTAAGAAGATTCCAATCTTCCATATCAAAAATCCGACCTAACAATCTCCCCCTAGGTTGGAACAAGCTCAAATGAACCAAAACACACATGCATAGAGTTACACATGTATCAGATATCAAAAATAAATGATTTAAGAATATGTCATTTCATTACATAAAAAGAAATTCTGCCTCTTGGGCATTACACATCAAATTTTTACATGTCAACATTACACATTATAACAAAATACAAAGATAGAACAAAATAAATAAATAGTCACTAAGCTCCATCTTCTTCTATCTCCTCCTTTGGCTCCTTTCCAGTTCTTTTTCTTTCTTTAGTTTAACATAGGCAGCCTTTTACTTTATCATATCAAGTTCCACTGCATCAAAGGAATCAATAGGAAACTCCGCGTCCACAATGTCTTGAAGATCTTGAGGATGTATGAATTTAAGATCTTCATCATGTCTTACTACTGCGATTGTTCCTCCTGACGCATTTCTTAAGGATACTGAGTCATTATGTTTGTTATAATAGACATAAGCAATTCTTCCATTTTGTTGTACAACAGAATTGGGCTCCAGTATCTCCTGCCTCATTGCTATGCACTCCTTTAAATTCTTTCTTTTACCGTGTGAGCTGCTAGCTTGAGTTTTTCTTTTCTTGGTTTCAAAGAGGGAGAGTTCTAAAGTATGCACTTCATTTATTCTTTTGTTTCTTCTCTCCCTCTCAGCCTGGCTGTGTATCTCTCTTCTCCTCTGTTTCATGAATGGGAATCCCTTTTCTAATTGTTCTTTAATGAATATGGAGAGATCATTCTTTGTTGCCCAGCCTTTTGGCTTCTGTTTTGATTGTCATAAAGATATAGCTGGGCCATCTTCTTCAATTGTTCTTCTGAAAAATCTCTCAAATCATCCATGAAGATGATAAGAGTCTCTTCTTTGTCTTCAGTAATTACCCTCAAGGTCTTGGATCTTCTGTCATAGTATAGATTTGTAGGCAGATTCAAGTTTCTTTGTGGTTCAGGCCTTACAATCTATGACCTTTGTGTTCTGCTTGTGCTTTCTTGTTTCTTCGTTTTAGCTTCTTCAATCTCAGACTCTGCGAACCATTTCTTGATAGTATCATCAGTCTGTACCATGAGTCTTCCCATGTTGGCACCCCTTTTGTGCAGGGCACTCATTATTTCAGCTCTAACCATCTCATCCATTCTTCTTTTGTCTTCCTCCAATTTATTTTGAGTCTCCAAGTACATTATCTGCTCTCTTTTGTATATTTCCAGGAGTTGAGCATTAGGCATTTTGTCAAACTCCTCTTCAGTCATGCCCTTTTCCATCACAATCTTCTTCAAATTCTCCACCCTTTGAGGGTCCTCAAACCACATTCTAACCTCTTCTTCTTTCTTTGCAACCTCCTCTCTTTCCTTTTCCATCTGCATCTTTATATTCTTTTCTATCTCACTATCAGCTGTGTTCTTTTGATTTTTGTGAGAGTCTTTTAACTCTTTGTACTTTTCTTTTCAATTCATCCAGAGAAAGCTTGATTAATGAGTTGTATTCAAAGCCATGTACTTGCAAAAATTTGATATCTTTATGTTTAGCTTTGACAGTCTCATACTCTGCATCATCATTCACCCTCTTCTTCTTGCTTACCTTTTCAACAAAATTTGCTATGTCGTCTACAAGAGAATTCTTGTATAGTCTGTCAATAGTATCAAAGGGTTGTAGGTTTAGAAAGGCAGGCTTGTGTCCTACTCTCATCAAAAATTCTCTTTTTGATTTCCTATTTCTCCAGCCTTCAGCCTCCTATTGAATACTTTCTTTTGTCATTTTTTTAATGTATCTCTCATCATATTCAAGACTTATCAAGTAGGCTTTATCATCATTCTCCTTGTCATCATTTGTCTTTGATCTTTCTTCTTCTTCATCACTTTCAATAATCTCATCTAAGTTCTGAAGAGCTCCTATTATTGGTTCTTCATTCTTAGGTTCAGGAGTCTTAAACACAAACTTGGGTTTCAGTCTTCTTTTGTAAAAATAATTTTGTCTTTTAGCCTTGGGAGGTTCCACTTCAGACATCTCTTTTCGTTTAAGGGAGTCTCCTGCTTCAGTTTAAGATTCTGTAGGCTTAGTGATAATTGGTTCTTCATTCACAGTCCTTTGCACTTCATCGCCATCAGTTTCTGTAATTATAGGCTCATCTGTTGTTTCACAGGTTCTTCATTAATGATCTCTTCAACCACTGGTTCTTTCACAGTTGTATCTTCATCGTCTTCAGTTACTTCACAAACTATAGGTTCAGTAGTTTCAACTGGCTCTTCAACCAATGGTTCTGAATTTCTGCTTAAGTTGATAAAGTCTTTCTGTGCCTTTTTAGCAGCTTCTACTATCTCAGGATGATGCCCTTCTGGTTTGTTTAAGATGTCTATGAGGTATTTCATTATGACTAGCTTCACCATTGAGCTTGCAGATATTTCAATTGTCTCATCCTCTTCTTGATTGACTGGACCTAAACCTAGCGTTTGTTCTCTACGTGTTTCAATTTTTAGATTTGTAGGCTTAGGTTCGGTTTGCAAGGGCTCAGATAACACTGGCTTAGTTTGTACAGGCTCATCATCAATTTGTTTTGCCATTGGAGTTTGTTCATCACTTTATTTTGCTTTCAATGCCTCTAATGTAGCCTTAATCGCATCGTCAGCCTCCTTTCTTAATCTCTCTTCTGCCTCCTCTTCCTTCTTCTTCATATCCATCAGTGCTTCAAGCACTTCCTGGTCAATTTCCTCCTCTTCTTCCTCTACTATCACCCTCTGTCTTTCTTGATTCAGTGAATTCAAATCTTCATTCATGAGTCTTATGGATTTTTTGACTGATTCTACTTCAGCCATATTTGGATCAATCACATTGTCCTTCAGTAGTATTTCATCTCCAGATTTTTCTTTATGAGTTGCTATTGGTTGGAGATCATCCTCATTAAGAGCCACCCTTTTGCCTTTTAATTGTCTTTGAGCAATCTGTTCAAGGGTTTCTTCTTCAAGTTCAGTCTCTTTTTCTCCTAACTCCCCCTCAACTTGAACATATCCTTCAGTTACTTTTGGATTTATCATTTCAGGTACATTAGATGTTCTAGAAACTTCATCATCATTTTCCTCATCTGAACTGGCATATAAGTTTACAATCAGTTTTAAGCCTTCATCTTCTTCTAGATTCTCCCCCTGTTTTGGTGCATCTGAGGTCTTCTCAATCTTAGAGTGCCCCTCTAGGGTTTGAATTTTCAATAATGCCTCTTGCAATGTAGTTTCAAGGGCCTTGTTTTGAATTTCCAGGAAAGAATTTTTCTCTTTTAACATGATGTTTTCGAATTCCAGGGCAGCATTCTCAGAAATCAAGTTATAGACATTTGGGCTGGATGGTGGTGTTTCTTGAGTAGGTTTGGGTTCAGGTTCAGAGAAAGGTTCTGGTGAAGATGTTTTGGGTGAAGGTAGTTTATAAGCTTCAGGTTCATGTGACATGGGTTGGGTAGGTTGAACAATGTCAGCAGTAATATGATCTTGAATTTGTGAGGTTGGTGGTGTGAGTATATTTGCATCTTGAGTAGTTTGGGCTTGTGGGGAAACAGGTGGTGAGGAAAGGATTGGTTCATGTAATGGGGATGTAGGTGGTGTTGGAATATGTGTGTCTTGATCTTGTTCAGGTTGTGAGAGTCGGATCAGTGGTGTCAGGGGATGATGGTAGGTCATCATTACCAGGGTCAGAATCAAGTGACTCAGTATCCTTATTGTCTACTGCAGGATTCGGTGAATCTAGAGGAGTGATCTTGTTTATAGTGTTAGTCACACTTATACCGGCAATTGCGTCATCATCATCAATGTGTTCTGTTGCTACATGACTTGGACCCACATCTGGTTCATCAACTGGATTAGTCACCTCAACTTCTGGTCCTTGATTTCCCTCTTGATTTTCAGTTTGAATATCAGATCCTGCACCAGTAAATACAGACATCTCATTGCCAATTGGGTCAAACACAGGTTCATTCACCTCAACATTTCCACCTAAATGCTCTACCACCTCTTCTTCATGAGCAATTTGTACATTCACAGGCTCATCACCATCACCGTCACCTCCATCACCTTGATCATCTTCACCATCATTGTCATCATTTTCACTTCCATTATCTTCATCATCACTGTTACCTGGAGTGGGTGGTACATCAATAGCCCCTAAGGCTGGAACAAGTAGCCATGGGAGAATATCCCAATCAACATTGTCAATAAATTTAGTTTTTGCATCCTTCATTCGTTGACAAATATTTGGGTTTTGTAATCTCAAAACTTCTCCTGTATGTTGAAAGTCCGGCAATGACATATTTATCAGAATTTGCAGGAACCTTGGATACATCAGGAACCTCTGATTCACATCTTTCTCAGAATTTGATACCAAACCATTGAAGATGAGTCTTGACACATTAAATGGTTGTTGATAGAGAATAGCAACTGTCAAGGTAGCAAGCTCCTTGCTCAAAAGTGTCCAAGTCCTTCCTTGGAGATAAGGACTGAATGACATGTTGAATTAGGAATCTGTAGATTAGTGGGAAGCTGCCCTTTTGAAACTGTCCTTCCTTAACACCCCCTTGGTAACCCATAGTTTCCTGAAAGACTCTCAATAGTCTCGGGGTTGAGTAAGATGGTTGAGTTTCAAAATTATCATTTACGTTCAATGCTGCTCTTATCGACACTTCTGTAATTTCAATATCGTGATTTAGGACAGAAGCCTCAATCCTCTTCCCGATAACGTCATCTACATATGTAGCCGATCCCCAAAAATCTGAAATATGGTTCCTGTAAATTGTGGGACTCTCAATCAGGGCAACCCTCAGGTTGGAGTTGTTCAGGAAGTTTATCATAAGTTCCACCTCCCCTTTATCGTCATTAACCTCCAACTGGGCACACATATTATGCCTCTTTTCAAATTTCATGGCCATTAGTTCTGCAAAAAGAAAAGAATCGTCAGTATACGTAGAAGCAAAAACAATAAGCGAGAATAGTTAGAGAAGAGTAGCGTCTTCAGTAATCTGTTCCGTAGTAATATGCGTACCTGTAAAAAAAAAAGTAAACCATTAGTAAGAAATTCAATTAGAAACCCTAATTCCGAAATCGGCGAGACGATAATCAAATAATGATATCTTACCGAAGTCGAAATAGAGCTAATGGCTAATTTCAAGGTATATTCGAGTAGGAATTGAGTAATCGAGTAAGCAGGTGATGGACGAGCAAGAGGGTTTTTGCAATTAGGTTAAGAGTGGGAAGTGAAATGTGTGAAAAGGTTTCTATGTCCCCTCTTTATACTTAATGATTGGTTGGTACGGTACAATTTTGTCGTCTAGTGCACGACAGTTTTCATTCAATTTAAATTTAATGTACCTCCCTTGCTCGAGCATACAGCCAAAATGACAGCTGGTTCCCACTGTACTCGAGTACATAGTACAATTCTTGCTCGACGTACTTGTATGTTTAAGATGCTCGAGAACCAGTATACTCGAGTTATGTTGCTCGAATACACTTGTGCTAGACGTCTTAAAAGGTAAATTGAAGTTACTTCACTTGCTCGAGTATAGGATCATGCTCGACATGAAGTGTACTCGACAGTACTTAGTAAAATTACTTAGTCATGTATACTTGAGACACACTCAGTGCTGAACCCTACTCGACTATGCATCATGCTCGACATTACTTAGAAATCTATCATGACAAAACATATGCTCGAGATACCACTCCTCTTTGCAGTGTTGTGACCTATGCTCAACCTACCTAGATTACTACACCTCAATGTGCTCGAAGTACCTTTATGCTCGAAAGCCTTAGCATATTTTATCCTTTCTATGTCTGTACTCGAACACTCAAACTTAAGAGTCTAGCACACTGGTATGCTCGAATCACTTAGCAAATATGTTCATCTAGTTCCTAAGCTTGAACTCATAGACTAAAGTGTCTAGCACATAACCTTGCTCGAAACACTTAAATGTCTCCTATCATTCATTTCTTTGTGCTCGAAAACTTAGGTCTATCCACTTAACATGCAATCATGCTCGAAACACATAACATCAATTGTTATGACCTAACAGGTGCTCGAAAGTAAGATGCATGCTCGAAACTCTTACAATTTTCATTTCATCAGGATGCTCTGAAGGAATATGCATGCTCGAAATACATAGATGAATCTTACAGTTCATATAGCATACTCGAAGCAATTTGCTCATACAAACAAGCAAGGTTTCTTTGCTCGAAACTCTTAAATGTTTTTCAGTTCAGATTGTGAAATCAACACATTCCATGCCAATCAGTCTGGATATTTTCACACACATCCTTGCTCAAATTGCAATTTTGCATAAAAGATAATCATTTCAGAATATTTGAGATGAACTAAGAAATTTGTTTTTGGTGAAATAAGAGATCAAATTTCAGTTGAATAGTCTTTTGAAAACATTTTCATAGAAAGATCTCAACATGGGATCCGATTTTTTAAAAACTTTCACACCATAGCATAGTAAGCCTTATTACGATTTAAGTCAGGTTGACACTAGGTAATAGCACTTAGCATGATTATCATAACATTTGTGATATACTAAAAGTTCAATTAAAGCTTAAGTGAAGAAAGGTTACATTTTTGGACTTTAGGTTGTTTCTTATCTCTTCTCAAAGCTTATTTAGCTTTCTCCAATCACCCCAATTTGACTTCAACCCCCTGATGCCTTGGTCAATATTTGTTTTTATGAGCAGTTTATTTGAAAATCTATATAGATATCAGACTATAAGGTTGAATGTTGGACTTACATGCCATCCGGACTTACATGCCTTACATTCAGGGTGTTTAGGACTTATTTGGATGCCCCATCCATGTAGTTCCCTTAGTGCCCCTTAAGTCATGATGTATTATTATTTGATATACTACTTTGAAGCAATTTTTCTTTTCCTGTATTTTTCCTTTTTCTTTCTTTTCTTTTTCATAAGCTTTTGTATAGCTATACTTTTATATCTCCTCAGACACATTGTAAATATATTTTTGTGTGACAAAAATACCAACAGGCTCATGTATGATTAGATAATTGCCTTTCTACCTATCACTCGGAGAGATGTGCAAGGAAACATACCTTGGTCTTCAAATGAGTCACCACATCATACTTAGCATGATTATAATATTTGTATCACTTATGTCACTACACTCATGAAAAGATACTCAAAGCAAAATGTCAATTTACTGAACAGAGATCCTTTAAGCCTATATTCCGTGGGTTAGGAATTTAAACAATATATTATCATTTCCCATAAGGTTGGATACAATTTCTATCCAAAAACTTTTAAGCTTCTATAGAGCTTATAACTGAATAATCTACTCATGTCTCTTATGAGATCACCAAAAACAGTGTTGCTTAGACAAAACATTTTACAGTTTCAAAACCATTTCTTCTGAAAGTTCATTTTAAACATTGATTCTGAAAACAATGTTGTTATTTAAGCACATTTGATAAGCACACACTCCAACAATATCAAACACATTCATTCAGATAGCATAAATCATCCAGATAAGCACATAAGTCTGTCGAGCATGCTCAGAAATCCTTCGAGCATACTTAGAGATCTATCGGGCAACCTTAAGATCTATCATTGTAGAGTCTGTGCTCGAGAGACTTCATGAAAGTTCATGACATTAATACTGTGCTCGAGCAGTAGACTTGTGCTAGAAATACTTAGAAAGCTTTCCAGGACATGTCCATGCTCGAATAGCAAAATATATCCTTTGTGCTCGAATTACTTGAAAGTTCTCAAGTGTGGTTTGCTTGTACTCGAAGAGCAACAAACATACCATCAAACATGGAATCATGCTTGAAAAACTTGGAAAGGTTTCCAAAGCATGTTTCTATGCTCGAGCAGTTGAGACATGTTATCTGTGCTCGAAATACTTAAGAGGTCTTCATTTAGCACTATCTGTGCTCGAGGAGCAACAGACACAGCATCAAGCACAGATTCATGCTCGAAATACTTAGACCACAAAAATATATCATGTATGCACAGATCTAAGCATTGTAAACAAAAACATTCAATTCATAATAATTACTCATACAAAAACAGTCACAAACATGATTCATGCAATCAGAATAATTAGTCAAGCAAGGAAATAAATCATTCAAACATTCATAGTGAGAAACATAAATGATCAGTAAGCACCTCACACAAGCACACATCATCAATTAGATTTCATCAACATTTATCATACCTAGGCATTTTAACAGAAAGTGAAACCTAGTTTTATCTAACGGTTTGGTGAATAAATCAGCCAAATTATCAGATGTTTCTACTCGTTTCATTTCTATTAAGCCTTTTTCATGACAATCCCTAATAAAGTGATGTCTAATCTCAATGTGCTTAGTCTTAGAATGTTGGACTGGATTCTTAACAATGAACATAGCAGCAGTATTATCAATTAAATTTGGAGTAAGTAAGAAATTCAGACCATAATCCAGCAGTTGATTCTGAATCCATAGAACTTATGCACAGCAAGCGGATGCAGCAATGTATATAGCCTCAGAAGTTGAGATGGACACTGTAGTTTGCTTCTTGCATTGCCATGACACAACCTGTTCCCTAAAAACGGGCAGCCTCTTTGAGGTTGATTTTCTACTCATGTTGCAACCATCATAGTCACTGTCTGTATAGGCCATCAAATCAAAAGAGGGGTTGTTTGGATACCAAATCCCCAAATCTGGTTTCCCTTTGAGATATCTGAAAATTATTTTTACTGCTGGAATGTGTGAGACCTTGGGGTTAGCTTGGAATCTTGCACACACACACATAGCAAACGTAATATCTAGCCTAGATGCTGTAAGATACATCAGTGATCCTATCTTGTCTGTATATTCATGATGGTCCATCGGCTCCCCCTTCTCATTAGGTACCATCTTCTCATGTGTGTCCATTGGTGTAGACACTGTCTTGTAGTCCTGGAACTTGAACTTGTTAAGAATCTCTTGGACATATTTTGAGTGATTGATAAATATCCCATCTACCTTTTGCTGCACTTGAAGTCCAAGGAAGAAGTTCATTTCTCCCATTGAACACATCTTTTATTTAGACTTCATTACTTGCTCAAATTCTTTGCACATTTGTTCATTGGTAGAGCCAAAGATGATGTCATCTACATAGACTTGCAACAGCAGCAGATCCTTGTTCCATCTTTTGTAGAACAGGGTCTTGTTAATAGTTCCTCTGTAGAAACCATTGTCTAACAGGTGGCTTGATAGCTCATCATACCAAGCTCTAGGAGCTTGATGCAGTCCATACAAAGCCTTGCTGAGCTTGTACACCTTGTTAGGATGGATTAGATCTTCAAATCCTGGAGGTTGAGTGACATACACCTCCTCATCTCTCTTTCCATTCAAAAATGCAGATTTTACATCTAATTGATAGACTTTTATGTTCGTAGATGCTGCATATGCTAGAAAGATTATGATGGTTTCTAGTCTTGTAACTAGAGCAAATACTTCTTCAAAGTCCACCCATTCTTCTTGTATACACCCTAGAGCCACCAGTCTTGTCTTGTTTTTAATGACAATTCCTCTCTCATCCTTTTTGTTTCTGAACACCCATTTGGTTCCAATAGCATACTTGCCTCTAGGCTTGTCAACCAAGTCCCATACATGTAAGTCTCTAAATTGAGCTAACTCTTCCTGCATAGCCTCTACCCAGCTGTTGTCTTTTAAAGCTTGATTGATGTTCTTTGGTTCAACTTGGGATAGAAAACAAGCATACATACAAATGTTTGCCTTTTCAGAAGAACTTCTTCTCACTCTCTCATGCAAGCCTCCTATGATGTTCTCTGCAGGATGATTTCTTTCAACAGAAGTGTCTGCACAACTTGTTGTGCTGACACCTCTGTTTCAAGATTTTTCGTATTTATCTTAGTAGCTTCACTTTCAATTCCTTCTTGGTTTTCAGCAACTTCTTGAGTTTGATCAATTCCAGAATATGATGCTTCATTTAACCCAATTTGGAGAGAGTCAAACAAAGACTGGATCTGTCTTCAAATTGATTTGTCACTTCAGGTTGAGCCTGTTGCTGACTTTGAAATGGTTCACTCTCGATATCACTTGGTCCTTCATTTGATACTTCAATGGCTGCTTCTTGACCAGTGACATCCATTTCACATGCTCCTTGATTTCTTCTTTCAAAAGTAAATCCATTTGTTTCAGGAGCAACTGATGACCACAGTTTGTCCAGATCAAGTTGATTCTATTTTCCTTTGTCATCAAAACTTGTTCTGTACATGCTGTTATCCATGTCTTCATTGTATATTTTGAAGGAGTTTATCATCTTCTCCAAATCAAAGAGCCATTTGGGTCCTTCAACTATTGAAATGGTTTTCATTGAAGATGATGTCAGAAGACTCAATGACTACCATGTGCTCCTTCAAATAAACTCTGTAAGCCTTTGAATGAGATGAGTATCCCACAAAGAAACATTCCAATGATTTTGACTGGAATTTATTTAAATAGTCCTTTGCATTCAAAAGTGAGCATCTGCATCCAAAAGGCTTTAAAAACTCCACATAAGGTTTTCTTTTGAAGATAACCTCATATGGAGTCTTATTTTGAGCCTTGTTTAGTAGAACTCTTTTCTGCACATAGTAGGCAGTGTTGATTGCTTCTGTCCAGAATGTGACTGGCAGATTTGCATCAGCAATCATGGTCCTTGTAGCTTCAATTAATGTCATGTTTCTTCTTTCTGCAACACCATTCTGCTCAGGAGTTCTTGGAGCACTGTACTGTTGAAAGATTCCCTTAGAAGTGTAGAATTCTTCCATTTGTCCATTCTTGAACTCTGTCCCATTATCACTTCTAATGACCTTAACTTTCCTTTCAAGTTGATTTTCCATCTTCAGCACATAGGTCTTGATCATCTCAGGGGTTTCATCCTTATTACTCATGAAGTAAACCCAAGTGAATCTTGAGTAGTCAAATGTGATCACCAGGCAGTATCATTTCTTTCCAATACTTGGAACACTCACTGGACAAAAAAGATCCATGTGAATCAGTTCCAAGACATCATCAATGGTATTTATCAATTTGCTTTTGTGAGAGGATTTGTGTTGTTTTCCCTTTAGGCAAGATGTGCATTTTTCTTCAAGCTTAAACCCTCTGGTGAGAAGGCCAACAACATGTTCACCTTTCACTAGCTTGTTAATGTTCTTCAAGTTGACATGACACATCTTCCTATGCCATAATTTAGTTTCATTTTCAGTGGCTTTTGAAACAAAACATGAACCACCCCTGGAAGTAGCAGCATTCATTCTAAGCTCATAGTGGTTGCCATTTCTTGGAGCCATCATCATGATCATCTTAGTTGGAATCACAAATTCAGGCTTTAGGATTAGGCAGTGCTTATCATTGAAAGCCACTTTGTATCTTTTGTCACAAACCTGAGAAATGCTGAGTAGATTATATTGTAGTCCTTGAACATGCAGCACATTCTCAAAGGATACCTTTCCATTGGTGAGTGTGCCTCTTCCAACAATCTTCCCTCCATTTTCATCACTCCCAAAAGCAACTGGACCTTCATACTTTCTTTCATAATTGACAAGTGCTTCCTTGTCACAGGTCATGTGCCGGGAAAAATCACTGTCCTTATACCATACATCATTGCAATTCATGGACTGTTCCTGCCCAAACACATAAGAGAATCAGTTAGATTCTAAGTCACAAACTGTATCAGTTTGCAAATCAGATTCATCAGGAGTTAGAAGTGGAATAGGTCGTGGATCTTCATAGACTACTTCACATTCTTCTTCTGAGTCTGAGTCTGTTCCAACTGACACAACTGGTGACTTAATGTTGTTCTCAATCTGATCAATAACACAGTCTTTCCATTCATTTAACTCCTTCTTTCTCTTCCGCTGAAACCCTTTTTGTTTGAAACCTTGTTTCATTAAGAACTTCTCATCACCATTAAGAACACCAGGTCTGATCTTGGCTTTTCCCTCATCCCTTGACCTTTTGTTCTTCACAGCCTTGTCTGATACTTGATCATTTTCTTTAATCTTCAGAATTGTCTTTAGCCTCTTTTCTAGGATCAGCTTTTGTTGCTCACTGTCAGATGGACTTCTGTTTCCATTCAAGTATCTCTCATACATTTCTTTGTAACTCTTCATATCAAAACCACACACCACATCAGGAATTTCAAATGTATCCTCAACAATCCAACAAGAATCAGTATCATGTCCATATGCATCACACTTCTTGCACCAGACTTTGGAAAAACTTCCCATGTCTTCAAGTAGTTTCATGTCTTTGATTTTGTCATTTGGCTTTGGGAAGTCAAAACCTAGAGAGGTTTTTGGACACAAGGAGTTGGAGAAATCCATCTTGATGGGCTTGCTGATGTCAAGTGTCTGTGGATACTTTTGTTTTACAAACACAATTTTTCAGCTTGGATGGAGTTCTTGAAGAGCTTCCTTCTTGTTCTTTTGAATGTCTCCTCATTGGCACATAATCCACATCCCCAATATCAAACAATTCATGATTAGAGAAAACTGGATAAATTGGTGGATGGGTTTGATCATATGAAGATTTCTGAGGTATATCATTCTTTTTCTTGACTTCTGATTTAGGTCTAGCACAAATGTCAAATAACACATGCTCTCTTTTCATCTGTTCATAATGTTTCCTTATCTTGGGAGTCATCTTTGGCAATAGTGGAATCTTTTCATCTTTCTTCTTGTTTGATCCCTTCTTTTTCTTCTTACCTTTTGATGATTTGGTACTGCCACAGTTGCAAGTACTTCCATCACTGGAGTATTCACTCCATTTCTTTTTCACATCTTCTTTCTTTTCAATCTCATTCTGTTTTGGTTTTTCATTCTGCTTCATCACAAACTCTCCCTTATCATTAACAATTACATCTTCATACCTCTTTACAAACTCAATTCAGTCTTCAAACACATTCTTAAACTGTTTCAAATAATCATTTCTTCTCTCCCTGTCTACTCTTAGTGGATAATTATCACAAAAAGGTGATGTTACCTTCTTTTACTTCTCTTCGTCTGTCATTTTGTCTACAAATCCAACTATGTTTCCAGTATACACAAGGTTCTTCAGGAAATCCATTTGAATTATCAGTTCAGCAATCTTAAGTTTCCCATCTACATACATCTTCTTCAGTCCATCAATCTCAACTGTCATTCTTGATAGAGTTCTGTATGCTTGCATACAGTTTTCTTCTAAGCCCTTGATTTTGTTTTCATAGGTTGCCTCACTGGTCTCATACACATTCAGAAAATCTTCTTTTCTCCCACATTCTGACTTCCACTTTCCAATTTCCTGATTAAGCTCTTCAATTGTTAATAGAAGATCAGAAATAGAGATGTCAGAATGTACCTGTGCATTTGAAGATTCTGGTTTGTCTTGCACCTTGGCTATGAAATCAACATTTTGCTTTTTCCATCTCTACTGCTTGATTACTCCAATCAAACTTTCCATCTTGAGGTACCCTTGTAACTGCAACATTCCCTTGATCTCTAACCTGATTCACATTATTTTGATTGACTCTGTTCTGGTTATTGTGAATCTATAGTTGGTTATTTCTTTGAGGATGGAAATGTTTTTGTTGAGGTCTGTTTTTTTTTGTTGGCAGGGGTTTTAGTTAACCAATTGATTTCTCTGATTTTGGAAGTTCTGGTTCTGATTTTGTTAGAACTGGTTTTGATTAACCTGGTTTCCCACTTGTTTGGGTTGATTGCATTCTCTGGCAAAGTGACCAGGTTGTTGACAGTTATAGCAAATTGCCTTTGATTTGTCAAACCCTATTCGTTCATTAGGTCGAGAGAAACTTGATCTTCCTGTCTGGTTATACAGTCTCTTGCTTCTCACAGCTAACATGGCAGCCTGCCACTTGATGTCCATATCTTCTAAGTCATCAACATCAATCTGCTCAAGGTTTTCTTGCACAATGCTTGTGTTGATCAGGTTTTTGGCCACAAAAGCATGATATGAGTCAGTGAACATAGAAAGTAGAGCTTGATAGTCTTCTCCTTGGCTTGCATTGCTTGGTGTGTAAGGAGGGAGTCTACTTGCTGATGAGGTTGTGTCATCTTCTATCATTTGCACATTGAACCTTGACTGACTTCCTCCACATACTGAGCTTGTTTCAGTTAGCTCTTCAATGATTGGTGACTGCTGATTCTTGACAGAAAGGTTACCCATTGGTGCTACAAGAGCATTTGTCACTGGAAAACTGGGCTTATCCTCTCTAATCATGTGATTCTTAATCATTTCATGTTCTGCAGCTTTGAGGAAAGCGATCACATCATCCAACTTAAAGTTGGGAAAGCTTGCCTTTTCCTTGATAAACTTGCTTGCTGTGTACCATTCACAAGATAAAGATGACAGAAGGTTCTTATTTAGCTCAAAATCAGAGATTTGCAGGTCAGCTGTTCTTATATCATTCACAATCACCATGAACCTTTGCAAAACTAATTTCAATCGTTCACCATCTTTGAACTTGAATCTATCCAGCTGTTGCTTCAGTCTATCCTTCTGAATGTCTCTCAATTCTGTATTGCCCTCAAACATATCAACAACTGCATCATACATATCCTTTGCAGTTTTGTGATGATTGACAGTTGTCAATATTTCCCAAGACAGACCTAGCTTCAGCATAGATAGTGCTTTGTTATCTCTTTTCTTCATTTCCAGCTCTATAGTGGCACTGTTGTTTACAGGAGTGGACGAAACATAGTTTCCATCTGTAATAGATGTCCAGAGTTCCGGGTCATTGTAGTTTACAGCAGATTTGAAGAGCACCTTCCATTTAATAAAGTTCTATTGTCCAAGAAGTCTTGGAATCTTGTTCGTAGAAACTTCCTGGTTTTTCATTTCAGCAGATCTGAACTTTGATGCAGACAAACAGAGTAAAGCTTCAAGCTTTATCACAAACCTTTAGTCCCGTGGCCTTCAGCGAGCTTCCACAGCTCTCTGATACCACTTGTCAGGACCGAGAGTCAGGTGCACACCTTAGAAAGGTTCACAAGAACACACAGACTCAATAACCCTAAGGCCTATTGAATATCCTAGTGGAATCAGGATATACAATGGATGGGAATGAAGGTGTGAAATGATAACCAACGAAACAACAATAAATATTCAGTGCAAGCAAATACAAAGACAAAGATTTACTGTAATAAATGTATCATTCAATGAAACAGTAAATGGAATGTCTAGGGTTTCGTGACGGCGGCGGCGGTACGAGGAAACAAAAGGGAATATTCTTTTGGAATGTTTTCTCGTAATCCGTTTGTTGCGTCGTTATCCGTGCCCTAAATGGAAACCTAGGACCCTATTTATAGACCCTGACATTCTTTCTAGAATTCCTAAATATTACATAATGAAAGATAAAAACAAATACAAGTGTAAGAGTCTTCAAGCATTATAAGTATCTTAATTGAGCACACTCACTATGCTAGGTATGCTCGATGAGTGTCTTCGATCATACTTTACTTAGAATATCTTCAGTGAAGATATTCTCCTCCAGCAAGCTTCATTCCTCTTGACTAATCCATGCTTTGCTTGAACTAGTCCATCGAGCAAGCTCATTCTTCTTGATGTCTTCAGTCTTGTCTAAAGACTTATTGAATAATCTTTAGCATGCTCAAATGTCAATTTCTCGGGGAACTAAGCCATGCTCGAAGTCCTTGCTTGGAACATATGACATCTTCTTATTGCATCCATGCTTGTCCCCATGTGATCGAACACCCTGTGCTCGTAACACTTGGTTAAAACTTATATGATCAAGCTGTTTGCTCGATTGGCAATCCATGCTCGATAGAAGAATACTCTTGCTCGTTGATGTGTAGCTTGCTCGAAGCCTTAACACTTAGAAGAATCAACCACAAATGGTTCTGAATACCTTGCTCGAAGTAGTAAAACCATGCTCGATAGTCTAAGCTTGCTCGAAGTCCATACTTAGCCGTTTCCTGAGGAGGTTGAGAAGATTCCAATCTTCCTTATCAAAAATCCGACCCAAAAATTTGAATAATCTAGGTTCTGGGTTTCAATTGTGGTGAAAAAAGGGTGAAAAATGAGCGAAAATGAGCTAAATCGGAGAAACGGACCATCAGGAAACGAACCGAACCAGATCAGGAGCGAACCGGACCGAGACCAAGATAATTTGGCCACGCTGCGTGGCCAAATAAGGGGCTTTGGTAGCGTAGCGCGGCCAATTTACCCACGTAGCTCATCCAAGTGGTGGTATTTTGATAGCTTGGCGCGAGCAACCTAATTTCTAGAATATTCCGGGTTTTGGGCTTTAATCACTATATAAACACCCCTAATATAACCCTTAATCAGACCTGAAGTTGCCAGCCGAATTTGGAGAGTTCCCGAGCTAAGGATTGCTACTATTGGCGACTTTGGAGTTGAAGAATCATCCGGTGGTGTGCGTATTGGTTGAAGACGAATAACATGGGTTTTATCATCTGTTTTCTTTCATTTTCTTTTTTATCCGCCATGAATTCTTCTTTGTTTTTTTTATTTTACTATGCTAGGCTAAACATTATTGACTTCCTAGGCTTATGATGAATATTTGTTATGATTTTATGATTTAGTAAAAGGTTTAATTATATTAAATTGATGCGTATGGATATTTATGATTGTTTGATTAATTGTTATTATTCCATAGTTTCCTTGATTATTGTTTGTCATTATGATAGGTTGCTATTTGGTCATTTACTTTGTGTTTTTGACTATTTTATGATTGATTCGCGACTAGATCAAAGGAATAATAATCATTAATTAAATAAACCTAAGTGTACTGCTAACCTAAATATGTAAAGTGCTAGGTTATTGATAGATCTTTATTATTTGATCTTGCTAGATTTAGTTCTTCGTAAGGAGTCCATCTAGGTTTCATTATTTAATTATTGTCTATTGAATCAATTAAATATATTAAACTGCCTTTGATTTTCGTGATGTAAGGTAGGATTTCGTATAAAGGAACTAAGTCATAAATAATTAGGTGACTATAAGGAAACTTGATTTTTAATATTGGTGTGCGTTAAAACTTATTAGAAACCCATAGGTGTCTCTTGAGAAGGGTTAGGGGTCCTGTTCGGGTTTTTTCTTAGGTGTCTATTTTACGATCCCAGTCCATAAATAAATATTTATCCGATTAATTAAAACTGAAAATTAGGGGGTTCTAGCCTAGGTAGTTATCTCATCATCATCTGAATTAAGTCTAAGTTCTAAGTTTAGCCGTCTTTAGTTTTCTTAATTAGTTTTAATTAGTTTATTAGTAAAACCCCCCTTAAACAAATAATAAATAGATAGTCATGTCTGTAGTTGAGTCTAATTTAGCTAGTTTACGTATTAAAAGAGTCTCGTGGGTTCGATATCCGGACTTACTTAGCTGTACTAGAATCAACTGGTTCACTTGCCGGTTAGTAATTTAGTTAAGTTTAAGAATCTAGAATTTATTACTTATTGCCTAGATTGGCGTAATTTTAGTTAATAATATTAAACTACTTTGAGCACATCACATGTTACCGGGAACCCACCTCCCTAGTCTTCCCACTCAAATCCGGAAGAGGAGGCAGGGTCCAAGTTTTATGGGATCCACAACCCATAGGACGATTTGCTGGTGCACCAACCAATATGGTCGGTCACCCAGGGCTCTAGGTTTTCAGATGTGTCCACATGCTATTCCTATTCCAAAGCATTCCTTCAACGGAGCAGGCCCATCAGCGTGGCCGTCCCCGTCCTTTGAATTCGCCAATACCCATTGCTATCATATTGGCTAATTTTGTGTCCACTAGATAAGAATATATCGAGAATGGATGGCAATGGGTGAAGAATGGGGTGCCACCGAAAACAAGATGAAGGAGCTACAAGCTGAAAACGAACGATATTTCCTGGAAGCCAACACTGCCAGGTGGAAGCTGAATGATGCTGAGAAAGCTTCAAAATCCGAAAAGGCAAGGCAGGCTACGCCTGCCAAGAGTTGGGATGGGGCGTGTTAACAGCGGAACACTATTTTAGAAGTCGCCCATGCCAAGGCTCGTGCCCGGAAAGCTGACCTTGCTGAGGCAGAAAGTGCTAAGGCTATATTGGAGGAGCAATTAACCGTTCAAAGGAAGACGATCGACTCCTTGCAGGCCAAGGCTTCCAATAAAGACAAGCTGATTGATTATCTCGCTAAACATAATGTCAAACTTATTTATGAGCAAGGGGATCTCAATCAGAAGGTAGAACAAGCATTGTATGAAAGGAAATGGCTTATGAGCCACGATCTTCCGCTGGTATGGATCATTTTACGTCTCACTCCTTTTGTGTTGTTAAGGTTCTAATTATAACTCCCTTTGTCGCAGACTATCGGGCATATCCGCCATGGCGCAGAGCTGGGAAACCGTGTTGCTGAACTCCTACATGCTTCACGTGAATCTGGACGCAAGGCTGGGTTTCAGGAAGGAGTTTCCTTTCAACGGGAGGGGAAACCTCTGGAAGGTTTCAAGTTGCATGGATTGGATACTACCAGAATAAGCCGCCAAATTGCAAGCATTCGACGATCTTCATTTTGAAATCCAAGATACCGTTCAAGAGTTTGCTCTACAAGATAATGGTGTCCAGCAGCTTCAAGACTTCTTCCAGGACCGTGAATAGATTTTTAGATTGTAATTGTTTTTTGCATTGTAACTTTCTTTTGTAATGTAATCCCTTTTTTGTAAATAGATGACATGGTTTCTACATTTTATCTTACTATGTGAATAACAAAATAAATATTTGCAATTTAAACCATTCATGTATTCAAAATAAAGGATTAGCATGAAATCTATTGGCATGCAAGCCTTCGTATGCCATAAATATGGTATGCAGATCATTTATAAAAACTGTAAAAATGATATGCAGGTCAATTCCACAAAATTCAGAATGCATGTTTCCCATGCGCAAGGCACAGATGTCCTACACATTAAAACTTGACACGCAGGTCAAAGTTCAAATGAGCAATAAAATACACTAAAACTCGTACATAAATAAATGGCGCGTAAAATTGTCTTTATATTACAAAAATACCATGTCAGGACCGGATTTAGTGCAAAACCTTTATAGGTTGACAAGAACACACTTGATCTATGAACTCAAGGCCACTTGAATATCCCGGCGGAATAAGTATATTCAAGGGTTGGGAATGAAGGTTTGGATGATTATAGATAGCCATTAAGAAACAAAGTAGACAAAGATTGACTATTATTAATATATATTTTCAATGGAACAATGATTTTAATGCAATGAATGTCTAGGGTTTCGTGACGGCGGTGGTACGAGGTTACACAAAAAGAATACTGGCTCAGGTGAATGTGCTCTCGTAATCCGCAAAGGCTCCATTCTTTTACATGAAAACCTAGTATTCTATTTATAGGCCCAGACATTCATTCTAGAAGCCCTAATGATTACGTAACGAATGACATAAATAAATACAAGTGTAAACAAGTCTTCGAGTAAGATACATCCTTGTCGAGTAGACTTGTAATGCATGGCATGCTCGATACAAGTCTTCGAGCATGCTTTACTTAGAATATTTTTAGATAAAAAATATTCTCTTCCAGTAGACTTCAATCTTCATGACATATCCTTGCTTTGCTCGAATAATTCCCTCGAGCAAGCATGTTCTTCTAAATCTCTTCAATCCTGCCTTATGATTTATTGAGAACAATCTTCAGCATACTCGAGTGTGAAGCTTGCTTGGGATAGAACCATACTCAAAGTCTATACTTTGAATATTTGAGATCTTTCTTTATTGTATCCATGCTTGACCCACCAATGTACTCGGAACACTTGGTTTAAGTTGGATAAATCAAGTTGTTTGCTTGATTTTCAATCCATAATCGATGAAGAACATCCTTGCTTGATGAAGTGTAGCTTTCTCGAAGCCTTCAACACTTAGAAGAAACACTAGAAGATAGTCTTATGGCCATAAGAAACCGTGCTCGAACGTCCAAGCTTGCTCGTAGTCCATACTTAGCCATTTCTTTTGAGGTTGAGAAGATTCCATTCTTCCTTGTAAATTTCCGACACAACAATCCCCACTAGATTGGAACAAGCTCAGATGCACCAAACCATACCTGTATACAGTTACAAATGTATCAATTTCTAAAGATAGTTAATTTAAGAAAATGGTCATTACATTACATAATCAGAATTCTACCTCTTGGGCATTACACATAAAAAATTACATGTCATTTCAAATTACATATCAAAAATGAAAATATAAATAAAATATATAAATGATAAACAAGGAATAGTCGGATCATCCTTAAGCTCCATCCTTGCAATCCTGCTTGACGTCTCCTCTCAGCCTCAATCTTTCTCATATCTTACTGCTGCAACCCTTTGTTGAAACATTTCCAACTCCACACCATCCTTAGAATCCAAAGGTGCATTTACATCAATGATGTCTTGAAGATCCTGGATGTGTATAAACTTCAACTCCTCATCATATTCAACAATGGCTATAGTTCTTCCTTGAGAGTTTCTAAGTGATACTGAATCACTTTGCCTGTTATAAGTATGATGAGAAATTTGCCCATCTTGTTGGACTTGAGAATTAGGCACCTCCATCTCTCTTCTCATAGCCAGGCTTTCACTTAATGTTTTTCAGATAGAGCTCGAGCTGCTGGCTTTCCCTGTGTTTTCTTTTTCCTGGATTCCCAGAGAGAGAGTTCTGATAGTCTTACATCACTTATTATTATCTTCCTCCTCTCCCTTTCAGTTGCTGTATATGATTCTTTTCTCTTCTGATTGAGCAGTGGGAATCCTTTATCTGCTTGTTCTTTCAAATACTTGGAGAGATCATTCTTTTGTTGGTCAGCTATTTTGCTTCTATATTGTATAAATCAAGCTGAGCCATCTTCTCCAATTGTTCTCTAGTAAAATTTCTGAAGTCACTTCTGAATATAATGTGTGTCTCTTCACCATCTTCAGTTACGAATCTCATGGTTCTAGTTCTTGCATCAAAATATAAATGAGTTGGCAGGTTTAGATTTCTCTGTGGAGCTTGCTGCCTTACTACTTCAGATCTAACAACAAGTCCACTATACCTTGTTGTAGATGGCTTCTTTCCAGATTTCTTTTAAGATTCTTCAAATAGTCTTTTAATATCTTCCCCCTCTTTCAGTATCAAATCTACCATTCTTGCACCTCTCCTGCATAATACACTGATCATATCTGCCTTTTGTTGTTCAGTAATTGACTTGCTAGGCTGATCAGTCATCCCTTCAGTCTCCATTCTTTCTCTTCTCTCATTCTCTTCCAAATATTTTCTCTCTACCTCCAGGTACAACTTCTTTTCTCTATGATAGATTTCCAATAATTGTTCATGAGGCAGACTACCAAATTCAGATTCTTTCATTCCCTTTTCCCAACAATATGTCTTTCAAGGTATTTACCCTTTCAGGGTCATTAAACCACTCAACTGCTTCTTCTTGTCTTTTCTCAGCTTCAATTCTCTCTATTTCCTGCTTTTCTTTCTCTATTCTTTCTCTTTCGGCTTGAATTTCTAGTCTTTCTCGTTTGTGTGATTCTTTTACCATCTTAACTTTCTTGAGCAGTTCTTCTTTGGACAAGTCTTTAATTGAATCATAATTATATCCATGGACTTCCAAGAATTTTATTTCTTTATGCTTCTTTCTCAGCTCTTCGTAGTCTTTCTTTCCTTGAGCTTCCTTCCTCCTCACTTCTTTTTACATACTGAGTAGTATCACCAACCAATGCTTGTCTGTACATTCTATCAAACTGAATGAATGGTTGACGATTGAGGTGGGAAGGTGGATGACCCGCTCACAGTAGGAAGGCTCTTTGTGTTTCTCTCCTTCTCCATTCCTCTGCAGCCTGAGTTATGCTTTCTCTGGTCATTTGATTTATATGCCTCTGTTCATAGTTTAGACTCAAAATATAGGCTTTGTCTTCCTTTTCTCTTTTCTCTTCCTTCTCTGTCCTCTCTTTCTTCTCTTTTGCTTTTAACTCAACCATCTGATCATTCTCATCTTCAGACATTTTCTTGAGAGTTTCAAGATCTAGGCCACATTGTAGAAGAAAAATGATTTTAGGATCAGTCTTTAGTTTGTCTTAATCTTCCTCAACATCAATTGTCTCATCTAAGCCATGTAGAGCTTCTATCATAGGTTCTTTAGTCTCAACAATCTTGGGCTTTTCCCTTCAACTATATACTTACTTGACTGTCTTTTACCTTTTGGCATCAGGAACCTCTGTCTCTGTGGTTTGTTTTCTCTTTTCAGACCTTTTGACAGCAGGCAATTCAACTTCAGTTGTTTCAATAATAACTGGTCCAGTCATAATTTTAGCATGCTCATCATCAAAGATTTCTTCAATAGTTGGTTTCTAAGACATTCTTAGTTTGTAATTCACTACTTTTCTTTTGAATTTCTGATGTGTTGTAAAACACACGTATTTTTCGCGCCTTTTATCTACGTATTATATTATATTTTATGTATTTTACTTGTTTTATATAGGTTTTACATAACCTTATTCATATTGTAGGTTATGGGTTAAAGGAAGGAAAAACCGAGATTTTCGAGGAGCTTTATGGCCTTTTACACATACGATTTCAAGATCAAGCTCAAAGCCCGACCCATATGCATCATGGAGGCCCAAGTCTTACACATATTATAACATAAAAAAAAAGATGAAACCCTAACACCCCTAGCAATCTGCCATCGGCAGTTTAGACAGCAGCCAAGGAACAAGAGAAAAATCTTTTTTGTGCTAAGGTTGTGAGCTTGTGGCGGCGAGGGAAGGAAGAAGAAGGCAAGGACAAGTCTCGGGATCATTCACCATCGATTTTTACAGCAAGGATCTGCCCGGAATCATCCTATATCCTTACATCTTTTTCATTGTTCATACACTTTGATTTTCTTGCTTAATTATTGATTTTCTTTGCAATTGATTGAGAGATTGAATTGTTTATGATATTTGTCGATCATTGAATGCTTGAATTGATGTTTGAGATGAGTTATACAATGGTTTTATTAAATGTTCATGGCTGTCCTAATATGATTAGAGGCTAAACTTGTTAGTTCTACCTAGGAATGATGATTATTGTTAGTGTTTGATGAGTTTTATGGATTGTTTAATTGATAGACTTTAATTGTTATTGTAAAGTTTGATTTAGACACGAAATAGGTTGTGTTTAAGGGATGGAAATTTTGGTCATTCATTGCTTAAACCCCTTGTGTCGGTTAATTAGTTTCGTGTTGATTGATCGGTGCATTGTTTGATTCTAGACTTTGTGTTTAGGGTTTGTTTGCGGTAGGTACAACCGTAGGGTTTTTTTGTGTGAATTTGAGGTTAAAGTACAGCGGTTAGGCACCTTCTTAAAGACCAAGAGATGATAAGAAGTAGGGTCGTCTCATTACCTTTGCATGCTAGAATAAGAATTGCGCGAGAGCGAGTTCGTTTCTTGGCAGGTTTAGGTGTTTTGAGCGACTAGTTGATCTATTTTGGTTTAAGTTGAATTGTTCCTCTATCCTTGGTTGTGTAGTATTCATTGCCATTAGGGTCGAGTGTTAGTGAGACCGAGAGGTGAGTCAACATTAGAACACGTTAACAATTGTTTCCTGGTTTGGTCATTTTAACCGATTTTGAGTAGTTAAGGCTTGTTGAGTGAGACCGAGAGGTGATCCAGTGAGCCTGAGAGATCCTTAGTCGTGTCATTTTTAGGTACCGGTGTCTAGATATCATCCAATCCATTAGCTTGTTAGGCCTACAATTTCCTTCAGACCTAGGTAGACGTTTTTCTCTATCCTAAGTTAACACAGTTAGTTTTTCGTTAAGTTTTCTATTTTAGGTAACTTTTGTCAGTCAGTCTAGTTAGTCCAGTTAAGTTAAAAGAAATCAAAAGTCAATTAAATATTATTTTTAGGTAGGTCTTGTCTAGGGTTAGTGATCTTTAGCGTCCTTACGTGTCTTCGTGTTCGATACTCGGACTTCCTAGGTCTCTACTACTTGCGATCGGTACACTTGCCGGTTGTGTGTGGTTTAGGATTTTCGTTTTATATTTAAAGCTTAGTTGTGAGGGTCATTCTTTTAGACATATCCAACGCACACCAAGTTTTTGGCGTCGTTGCCGGGGACACGGTTTTAGGCGTTTTGTGAGTGACTCGAGTTAGGACTTACCTTGTGTGCTACTTGTAATTATTTGTGTTTTGTATTGCTTAATTGTTAGAATAGTTTAGCTAATTTTATTTCTAATTATAGTTTAATGCGATAGACTCGATCTCGAGGACCACCCGACACTAAAGCATTTCCTGAGCCTGAGAGAGAGTTTCGTGAGAGACGTCGCACCGTTTCACCATCATCCACTTCATCATCTGTTGGCAGTTTATCCTCATCTCCTACATCTTCCGATTTCGTCAATAGGGATAGGATCATGGGCGACAATCCACCACCGAGGAGGACAGTTGCAGACCGGGCCCGACCGGCCAATGCTGGCACGAGATCCAGCATCGCACCACCCGCCATTAGAGTTAACACGAACTGGCAGATTCCTTTGAATATTTTGAACACCATTTCTCATTCTGTTCAGTTCCACGGGTTACTTCACGAAAACCCGCATCATCATCTCCCTCGCATCGCGCGTATCTGTGACACTTTCCATCTTGCCGGCGTATCCGAAGACGCCGTGAAACTCCGCATTTTTCCGTTCTAGCTCATCGATAAAGCGAGTCTGTGGCTCGAGTCCCTCCCACAGGGCTCCATAGCTACTTGGGCTGCCATGCAGACCCTATTTCTTGAGAAATACGATCTTCCAGCTAAGGCCGCTCGTTTGCGTAACCAGATTCATTCTTTTCAGATGGAGGACACTGATAGTTTCTACGAGGCATGGGAGCGATTTAAGAATCTGTTAGCGTTGTGCCCGAACCACGGCTTGCAAGATTGGGCGGCTGTCGAAAAGTTTTATAATGGAGTTACATACGTGACGCAGAACATGCTCGACACAACGGCGGGAGGAAATTTGCTGACGACGAAGGACCCGGATGAGTGCATCGCTTTGTTTAAGGGGTTAGTTATGAGTGGATACCAGTGACCACCCGCCAAGGGTGTTAAGACAGTCGACTCCATATCACGCGGCATGCATTCGGTGGACATGACCACCGCACTCACGGCACAGATAGAGGCGTTAGCGCAGGTTGTGAAGGACTTGCAGAGGAAGAGCAGGTTATGCGAGATATCCAGAGGAGGGCATGATACCATTCAGTGCCCAGTCAGTTCGCAGGAGGAGACCGTAGACTTTATAGGAAATCCGAACCGAAATCCAAATTCTTTCAATTCTTATAATTCAGGGTGGAGAGGCAATCAGAATTCCAACTGGAGGAGTGGCAATCAGTCCGGTTTTCAGCAGCGTCAGAGTTTATTCTAGGATGCCGGTGAGGGAGCGAGCATTGGGGAGAAGAAGCCCACTTTGGAGGACATGATGGCGCAACAGACGCAGATGTTGTCACAGCTTATGACATGAGAGGATTCCCGACATAAGGAGACCCAAGAGAAGTTTCGCGAGCATGAGCAGTTCATGAGGAATCAGGGAGCGTCGATTCAGAGTCTTGAGCGGCAGATGGGAGAGATAGCTAGTCGGTTGAACGAGAGCCCACAGGGTGTGCTACCGAGTAACACCGAGCAAAACCCGAAGGTTTTCGCGAAAGCTGTGACGACGAGGAGCGGTGCAGGGGCACGAGATGAGCCCGTGATTCAAGAGATATCTAGAGGGAGAGTCGTTGCAGAGCCTGCGGTTGATGATAGAGAGGAGCAGGTGGATGAGGAGATTCAGATGAAGTCTCCACCGGCCCAGGTGCATCAGAGGAGCAGCCCAGGGAGTTCAGCACAGGCTGAGAGACAGCAGTTACCGAGCGAGCCGCCGAGAGTCTACAAACCTAGAGTACCATACCCCGGGAGACTCTGTAGAGATAGAGATGAGGAGCAGAATTCTAAATTTCTTGATCTTTGGAAGCAGTTTCACCTTAAAATTCCATTCCTTGAGGCACTGACTCAGATGCCTAAACACGCGAAGTTCCTTAAGGATATTCTTTCGAATAAGGAGAAGTTAGCTGAGGTAGCTTCCATCCCTTTGAGTGCTAGCTGTTCTGCTGTCTTACAGAGGAAGTTACCAGAGAAGATGGCCGATCCAGGGAGTTTCACGATTCCATGCATCTTGAGTGATGATACGGTTATTCATGCGCTGGCTGATCTTCGTGCCAGTATTAATCTCATGCCGTATTCCATGTATCGCAAGCTGGGTTTAGGCGAACCGAGGCCTACCAGGATGAGTATCCAGCTTGCTGATCGTTATGTTAAATACCCTCGAGGGGTGGTCGAGAACATGCTTGTTCGTGTCGACAATTTCATCTTCCCGGTGGACTTTGTCATTCTGGACATGAACGGCGATGATAGTGTACCGCTTATTCTTGGCCGACCATTCCTTGCCATTGCACAGGCGTTGATCGACGTCTGCAAGGGTAAACTGATATTGAGAGTTGGGGATGAGAACGTCACTTTCGACGTTCGACAGTCACTTAAACACCCCAAGTCTGCTGATGACTCCCTATACTTTATCGATACCATCATGGAGCATGTTGGGGTGTTTTTCAGTGAGATCTGTGGAGGATCTGCCTCCGACACTCAGATTGTCGATAGGGACAATCCAGAGATTGAGATGGTTGCCATGACCGATCAGTCAACGGATGATGACACCGAGTCACATCACCCTGAGTCTGAAGTGTCTGCTGGGATCGTACGTGACGATCCGATGGACCGACCTTCTGTCGAGAGCCCCCCTCCTTCCTTAGAGATTAAGGATTTGCCTGCCCATCTGGAGTACGCGTTTTTGGACGAGGTGAAGAAGCTGCCGGTTATTATTGCATCTGCTTTGACGGAGGTCGAGAGAGAGAGAGATTGTTAAGGGTGCTACGAGAGCACAAGGAGGCCATTGCATGGAAGATTATCGACATTAGGGTATCAACCCTTCATTCTGCACTCATAAAATCCTCATGGAGGATAATTTTACGACTATCATTCAGCCGAAGCAGCGGCTTAATCCGAAGATGCAGGAGGTCGTGAAGAAGGAGATCATCAAACTCCTTGATGCGGGGATCATTTTCCCCATCTGATAGTTCGTGGGTTAGTCCAGTCTAAGTGGTTCCAAAAAAGGGTGGCATGACTATCATCACCAATGAGAGGAACGAGCTCATACCCACTAGGACTATGACTGGTTGGAGAGTCTGCATTGATTACCGCAGACTGAATGATGTCATAAGGAAAGACCACTTTCCTATACCTTTCATCGATCAGATGATGGAGCGTTTGGTAGGTCAGCAGTACTACTGCTTCTTGGATGGTTTCTCCGGGTACTTTCAGATTCCTATTGCTCCCGATGACCAGGAGAAACCACGTTTACCTGCCCATACAGTACGTTTGCCTATAGACGTATGCCGTTCGAACTGTGTAACGCTCCAGCCACATTTCAGAGGTGCATGGTGGCTATATTTCATGACATGATCGAGGACTCCATGGAGGTGTTCATGGAAGATTTTTCTGTGTTTGTGAGCTCTTTCGATCAGTGTCTCTCCAACCTTGAGAGGATGTTGGCCTGATGCGTTGACACCAACCTAGTCCTTAACTGGGATAAGTGTCACTTCATGGTACGCGAGGGCATTGTTTTGGGGCATCGTATTTCGAGTGCGGGGATAGAGGTCGACCAAGCGAAGGTCGAGACCATTTCTAATCTTCCTCCGCCCACATTTGTGAGATCCATCCGTAATTTCTTGGGTCACGCTGGTTTCTACCGTTGGTTCATTAAAAATTTCTCTAAAATCGCGATACCCAAGACCAAACTTCTGGAGAAGGATGCCCCATTTGTGTTTTCTGAGTAGTGTATCGAGGTGTTTGATCTTTTAAAAGAAAAACTCGTTAACGCCCCGATCATGATTACTCCCGACTGGTCGCTTCCCTTTGAGTTGATGTTTGATGCGAGCGACTTCGCAGTCGGAGCGGTTCTTGGACAGCGGAAGGATAAACACTTCCATCCGATTTACTATGCTAGCCAGACCTTGAATGATGCACATGAGAGTTACACCACCACCGAGAAAGAGCTTTTAGCTGTGGTGTTTGCATTCGATAAATTCAGGTCCTATCTTGTTCTGTCCAAGACGATTGTGTACACGGATCATTCTCCCATTCATTATCTCTTTAGCAAACAGGATGCTAAGCCACACCTTATCCGATGGATCCTGTTGCTTCAAGAGATTGATATTGAATTCCGTGATAAAAGGGGGCTAAGAATGTGGCGGCCGATCATCTTTCGTGTCTTGAGGGAGCTGAGTTAAGAGAGCCGGGGGTCAGGATTAATGACCACTTTCCGACAGAGAGTCTCATGTTTGTTTCAGCTCAGGATGAGGGTTTTCCATGGTTCGCCGACTTCGCAAACTATCTTGCGGACAGGTACTACCCAAAGATGTCTTACCAGCAAAAGAAGAAATTCTTTGCTGATGTTAAGTTTTACCTGTGGGACGACCCGTATCTCTTTCGTATAGGTGCGGACCAGTTGATCAGGAGGTGTGGTGACGTTAAGGAGGGATGGCAGATTCTGAGCCATTGCCATGTTGGACCGTCAGGAGGTCACCACGGTGCGAGTTTGACAGCGAAGAAGGTTTTTGATTGTGGTTTCTATTGGCCTTCAATTTTTAAAGATGTCCATGCATTTGTGAGGAGTTGTGATCGTTGCCAGCGGGTCGGCAACATCTCGTCATGAAATGAAATGCCCCAAAATGCTATTCAGGTTTGTGAGGTTTTCGATGTTTAGGGCATTGATTTCATGGGATCGTTTTCATCCTCGCATGGGAACAAGTACATACTCGTGGTGGTTGATTATGTTTCGAAGTGGGTTGAGGCCAAGGCCTTACCCATTAATGATGCCCGAGTTGTACTCCGTTTTCTCAAGAGCCTTTTTGCTTGTTTTGGTGTCCCGAAGGCATTGATCAGTGACAGAGGTACTCACTTCTGCAATGCGCAAATGGAGAAGGCGTTGCGACGCTATGGGGTCACCCATCGGCTTGCAACCGCCTACCACCCACAGACTAGTGGGCAGGTAGAAGTGAGTAATCGGGGGATCAAACGGATTCTTGAGAAAATGGTTGGTTCGAATCATCGGGATTGGTCCGACAAGTTGTTTGACGCGTTGTGGGCATTCCGTATAGCCTACAAAACTCCAACTGGTTCCACACCGTTTCGGATGATTTATGGAAGGCCTGCCACCTGCATGTTGAGTTAGAGCACTGTGCATCGTGGGCCCTATAGAGGGTCAATCTTGATATGTCCGCCGCGGAGGCCACTCGGTTCCACCAGTGGCACGAGTTAGAGGAGCTGAGAGACCACGCCTACGCCCAGTCATTCAAGTATAAGGAGCGGACGAAGGAACTGCATGATAGAAAGTTGAAGGGTAACAAGCAGTTCCAGTGTGGGGATTTGGTCTTATTGTATAATTCCCGGTTGAGGTTATTTCCGGGAAAGTTGAGATCTCGATGGTCGGGACCGTTCACGGTCACTGAGGTATTCCCGTATGGCACGATTGAGATAGAAGATAAAGGCGGGAAGTTTAAGGTGAACGGTTATAGACTAAAGCACTACATTGGCGAGCCGGTGACTGATCAGACGGTCGAGGCATTCTACCTTGACTCGCTTTCCGAGACGTAGACGTGATGGATGCACCACTCGGGAGATTGCCCGAGTTGTAGAGTTTGTATTTTTGTTATATGTTTGTGCTATCTGTTTTATTTGTTTTGTCTAATTCAGGATGTTCCAAGATGAAACCGCTCGTACTCAATCTCCATTCGAGTCGGTCGATTTAAGGGGAGTTCCATTATTGAAAATAATAATAATAATAATAATAATAATAAATTATAAAAACCAAAAACACAAAAATATGTTTATTTCTTTATGTTTTTGTTTTACGTGTTACGCCGCTACATGTGAGCGAGTTTGAGTTTTGCAGGTAATATTATGCGCATGGTAGCTATGATGGCGTTTTGGAACAGGTTCTCCCGAAGCTGCGGCCACGAATGAAATGTTATATGGTCGTTTGGGTACTACACAGCTATTGATGATTCTACACAAAAACCAGAGGAGTAACCCGTTCTTTGTTTTAGTCTGTTTATTATCCTTTTAATTTTTGTTTTATTGTTATTTTTATTTTATTTCTTTT
The DNA here is from genome assembly GCF_021521415.1 of Bidens hawaiensis. Classification (NCBI taxonomy): domain Eukaryota; kingdom Viridiplantae; phylum Streptophyta; class Magnoliopsida; order Asterales; family Asteraceae; genus Bidens; species Bidens hawaiensis. Next base: position 1,724,642 of record NW_027491117.1, on the reverse strand, counting down.
CTTTGTTCTCATCGAGGACGATTTCGTTCTAAGTGTGGGGATGGGGTTTATTTTACTTAGTTGTAGAAAATTTTTGAATAAAAAATAAATTGAAAAATTTGAAAAAATAGTCCCTTGAAATTTGTTTTCTCTACGTTAAACAGGAAATGATATTATTACCGAGTAGTGTTTATTTTATAAATTCTTGGTGTTTTTAAGATATATATATATATAATAAATAAGAACAGTGCCCATTAGACCCGCACTTAATGTATGGTAACCGAACGGTTTAGACTCAGTAATCGAAGTGTTGGTAGGCTCAGCCTTTGAGAATGAAAGGGCGGTTTGGTTGTTGACCTAATTGAACCTTTTAAATGGCCTGACTTCAGTGGGAAACATCTTAGGGGTTTTGTTTGTTTAACTAAACTCGTGACAGGACTGGAATGAAAAGTCGGGTCATACTCAAGCCTCGAGTCACATGATCGTCTGTATATTAGTTGTTTTATCTTTTGTATTTATTTCTATTCATGCAAAGCCATGTACTATAAGTATCAAAAAAAAAAAATGCAAAAAGCCAAAAGGCAAAAAAATAAAAAAAAATTCATTTGTAATTGCGTGCACTTGAAAGAGAGCTAGAGTTTATAGTTTGTATATGAGTCGAAATGTTTTAATCATGTGGCAATAGGTTTAAGTCAAGTTGGGGTGACTCGGCCTGGTAAAGCCATAATGGAATTGGTGAAGTGGCAGCAGGGCTTTTAGGTGTGGGTTACACTTAGTCATACAAACTAATAGAATTGCCACACCTTATTTGCCTCGGTAAGTATTAGGGGCATGGGTTTAAGTTGACAGCAATACCAGCAATCGACCTGATCTAGCTTATTAGGTGAAAGTTGGAAGAAATATTTGGGTAACGGGTCACTTGTTCTAATACTTTCAAAAGAAAAAAAATATTATTAATAATAATAAATAAATAAAACCAAGAGTGGTCGGTTAAAACTCGGATATGATCCTGTGTAGTACTCTTTTTCATGGACGAAAAGGTCTTAAGTGTGGGGATATTTGATGTGTTTGTAAAACACACGTATTTTCCGCGCCTTTTATCTACGTATTATATTATATTTTATTTATTTTTACTTGTTTTATATAGGTTTTACATAATCTTATTCATATTGTAGGTTATGGGTTAAAGGAAGGAAAAACCGAGCTTTTCGAGGAGCTTTATGGCCTTTTCACATACAATTTCAAGATCAAGCTCAAAGCCCGGCCCATATGCATCGTGGAGGCCCAAGTCTTACACATATTATAACATAAAAAAAAAGATGAAACCCTAACACCCCTAGCAATCCGCGATCGGTAGTTTTGACAGCAGCCAAGGAACAAAGGAAAAATCTTTTTTGTGCTAAGGTTGTGAGCTTGTGGCGGCCAGGGAAGGAAGAAGAAGGCAAGGACAAGTCTCGAGATCATTCACCATCAATTTTTACAGCAAGGAGCAGCCCGGAATCATCCTATATCCTTACATCTTTTTCATTGTTCATACACTTTGATTTTCTTGCTTAATTGTTGATTTGTTTTGCAATTGATTGAAAGATTGAATGCTTGAATTGATGTTTGAGATGAGTTATACAATAGTTTTAATAAATGTTCATGGCTGTCCAAATATGATTAGAGGCTAAATTTGGTAGTTCTACATAGGAATGATGATTATTGTTAGTGTTTGATGAGTATTATGGATTGTTTAATTGATAGACTTTAATTGTTAGTGTAAAGTTTGATTTAGACATGAAATAGGTTGTGTTTAAGGGCTGGAAATTTTGGCCATTCATTGCTTAAACCCCTTGTGTCGGTTAATTAGTTTCGTGTTGATTGATCGGTGCATTGTTTGATTCTAGACTTTGTGTTTAGGGTTTGTTTGCGGTAGGTAAAACCGTAGGGTTTTGTTGCGTGAATTTGAGGTTAAAGTACAGCGGTTAGGCACCTTCTTAGAGACCGAGAGGTGATAAGAAGTAGGGTCGTCTCACTACCTTTGCATGCTAGAATAAGAATTGCGCGAGTGCGAGTTCGTTTCTTGGCAGGTTTAGGTGTTTTGAGTGACTAGTTGATCTATTTTGGTTTAAGTTGAATTGTTCATCTATCCTTGGTTGTGTAGTATTCATTGCCATTAGGGTTGAGGGTTGGTGAGACCGAGAGGTGAGTCAACATTAGAACACGTTAACACTTGTTTCCCGGTTTGGTCGTTTTAACCGATTTTGAGTAGTTAAGACTTGTTGAGTGAGACTGAGGGGTGATCCAGTGAGCCTGAGTGATCCTTAGTCATGTCATCTTTAGGGACCAGTGTCTAGATATCATCCAATCCATTAGCTTGTTACGCCTACAATTTGATTCAGACCTAGGTAGATGTTTTTCTCCATCCTAAGTTAACATAGTTAGTTTTTTGTTAAGTTTTCTATTTTAGGTAACTTTTGTCAGTCAGTCTAGTTAGTCCAGTTAAGTTAAAAGAAATCAAAAATCAATTAAATATTATTCTTAGGTAGGTCTTGTCTAGGGTTAGTGATCTTTAGCGTCCTTACGTGTCTTCGTGTTCGATACTCGGACTTCCTTGGTCTATACTACTTATGATCGGTACACTTGCCGGTTGTGTGTGGCTTAGGATTTTCGTTTTATATTTAAAGCTTACTTGTGAGGGTCATTCTTTTAGACATATACGACGCACACCAATATCTCTTTGAAGTGCTTGGGCTTTCTTTGCAGCAGCAACCACATCAGGTGCATGTCTCACAAGATTTTGTAAAATGTTGTTATGGACTTTTAATACATCCAATTTTTCCATAAGTCCAAAACTAAGTCCTTAATCATGATGTTCCTTTTGTGTTACTGGACTTGATTATGTTTGAGTCTGTTCAAATTGATTTTTCTTTATTTCCTCCATTGCAGCCCCTATGCTTTCATCGGCCATCTTTTTCAATCTTTCTTCTTCTTTTTCTTCTTTCTTCTTCAAATTTATTAACGTCTCCAACACCTCCTGAGGAATTTCCTCCTATTATTCTTCAACTGTAGCTATTTCAGTATTAATGATTTCTATTACAGTTTTAACTGATTCTGTTTCAGCTACATCTGGATCATTCACTACATTTGTCTCCAATATTTCATCACCAGATGTTATCTTAGGAGCACCCTTGGGGTGCAAATCTTTATCAGAGTGAGCAACCCCTTTGCCTTTTATTTTTCTCTTTTCAACTTGCTCTAGGGTCTCCTCTTTTTTTTCAATCTCCCCCTCATGGAATGCTTGTCTTCTGTTCACATTCTCATCTACATCTTCTTTATCATACTCATCATTTATCAGATTTAATGCATTGGATTTTCTCACTTATGCACTTTCATCACTTGTATGATTATAGTTCTTGTTAATCAGCTCAAAAGCATCTTCATCATCATAATTCTCCCCCTGTTTTGGTGCATCTGAGGTCTTCTCAATCTTAGAGTGCTCCAGGGCTTGAATTTTCAGTGAAGCTTGTTGAAGAGCATCTTCTAATGCCTTGTTCTTTATCTCCAAAAAGGCATTTCTCTCTTTTAGCATTATGTTTTCAAACTCCAAATCAACATTCTCTACAAGTAGATCTTCATTAACATAGGTTGGAGATGATGAGGGTGTGGCTTGGGCAGGTTTGAATTCAAGGTCTAATTCTGGTTGGGTTGAAGATGTTTCAGGTGTTGGCACTTTGTATGCTTCAGTTTGGGTTTGAGTGTCTTGGGTGATTGGTGCAACTTTAGCAGGTTCTTGGATTGGTGATGTTGGGGGTGTAGGAAGAGATGTATCTTGTAGTGGTTCAGGGCTGGATACAAAGGGTTTAGTGTTGGCTGGAGAATGTGGTAGTGAATCATGGGCAGGGTCTAAACTAGGTGATAATGGTTCTGTGTCTACAAAGGATATCATTTTGGTTTTCATGTGGATCAGGGGATTCAGGTGGTGTGATCTTCTGAATATTTTCAGTCACTTGAGTAATCACATCAGCAACAAAATCATCAACATCCAACTGCTTATTTGCTACCCCACTAGTTCCCACAACTGGTTCTTCATTTGTTTCAGCACTTTCTACAACTGGTTCAACTTCAACATGTCCACCTTGTTCATCTATGTCTGGATTTTCAAATAGTACCAGTTCATGACCCATGGGTTCCACAACCGGTTCAACAACCTCTTCTTCATTTCCCACTTTTACATCAACCTCTACCTCATGATCAATTTGTGAAGCAAATGGTTCAATCACCTCCTGTTCTGCCTGAGGTTTCCTGCACCATCATCATTTTCATCATCACTCTCCTCAGACTCTTCATCATCTTCACTTTCGTCAGTATCTTCTTCACTTTGTCCTGGAGAAGGAGGAACTTTCGTCTAATTTCTATGTGCTTAGTTTTAGAATGATGAACTGGATTTTTCACAATAAACATAACAGCAGTATTGTTAATGAAAATAGGAGTGAGTAAGAAATTCAGACCATAATCCAGCAACTGGTTTTGGATCTAGAGAACCTATGCATAGCAAGCAGATGCAGCAATGTACTCAGCTTCATCAATTGAGATTGACACTGTGGTCTGTTTCTTGCATGCCATGACACCAACCTATTTCCTAGAAATTGGCATCCTCCAGATGTTGACTTCCTGCTCTTGTTACAACCATCATAGTCACTATATGTGAAAGCTGTCAAATCAAAGAAGTTGTTCTTTGGATACCAGATGCCCAAATCTGCTTTACCTTAAGGTATCTGAAAATCCTCTTTGCTACAAGCATGTGAGACACTTTTGGATTTGCCTGAAATCTTGCACACACACATACTGCAAACATGATATCTAGCCTTGATGCTGTCAGATACATAAGTGATCCTATCTTGGCCCTGTATTCATGCTGATCAACTAGCTCCCCCTTTTCATCAGCTACCATCTTTTCCTGTGTATCAATTGGTATGGACACTGTCTTTAAGTCATGGCGCTTGAATTTGGTAAGAATCTCTTGCACAAACTTGGATTGATTTATAAAAATTCCATCACCTTTCTGTTGCACTTGCAATCCAAGGAAGAAGTTTATCTCACCCATGGAGCTCATCTTATACTTTGATTTTATCACAGTTTCAAAGTCCATGCACATCTGCTCATTGGTTGATCCAAAAATAATGTCATTTACATACACTTGAACCAATAGCAGATCTTTCTGCATTCTTTTGTAAAACAAAGTTTTGTCAATTGCACCTCTGCAGAATCCATTATCCAGAAGGCGATTTGAGAGATCATCATACCAAGCTCTACGAGCTTGATGTGGTCCATACAAAGCCTTGCTTAGTTTGTACACCTTATTTGGATAATTTGGATATTCAAATCCTGGAGGCTGAGTGACATAGACTTCTTCATCAATCTTTTCATTTAAAAATGCATATTTGACATCCAATTGATAAACCTTAATGTTCATTGATGCTGCATGGCTAAGAAAATTCTGATGGCTTCCAATCTAGCAACTGGAGCAAAGACTTCTTCAAAATCCACTCCTTCTTCCTGTAAGCATCCCAAAGCCACCAATTTTGCCTTTTTCTTGATCAAAATTCCTATTTCATCCTTCTTATTCCTGAATACCCATTTGGTGCCTATTGCATGCTTTCCTCTGGGTTTGTCTACCAATTCCCAAACTTGTAAGCCTCTGAATTGAGCTAACTCTTCTTCCATTGCTTCTACCCAACTGTTATCTTTTAAGGCTTAATTAATATTCTTGGGTTCAATTTTGGAAAGAAAGCAAGCATAAAGATAAATGTTAACTCTTTCAGAAGAACTTCTGGTCATTCTTTCATGCAGGTCCCCAATGATGTTTTCAGCAGGATGATTTCTTTGTTTTGAGGAAGTCTAACCTTCTTTTCAAGCATATTTTCCATTCTCAGCACACATCCTTTGTTCAATTCAGCAGTCTCATCCTTGGTTCCCAAGAAGTACACCCATGTGAATCTTGAAAAGTCATCAGTAATCACAAGGTAAAATCTCTTCTTTCCAATACTTGGAACACTAATAGGACCAAAAAGATCCATGTGAAGTAACTCCATTACCTCTTCAATTGTGTTTATCAATTTGTTCTTGTGACAGGACTTGTGTTGCTTGCCTTTGAAACAAGAAGAGCATTTTTCTTCTAGCTTGAATTCTTTTGTTGGAATTCCAATGACATGCTCTCATTTTACAAGTCTATTTATGTTCTTCAGATTCACATGGCACATCTTCCTGTGCCACATCTTTGTCTCATTTTCAGTTTCTCTTGACACAAAACATGATCTGCCTCTAGAAGTTGCATTCTTCATTCTCAGCTCATAGAGGTTTCCATTTCTTGGTGCCATCATCATGATCATGTCAGGTGGGATCACAAACTCAGGCTTTAGGATAAAACAATGTGCATCATTAAAAGCAACCTTGTATCCTTTGTCACAGACTTAAATGCTGAAGAAATTGTATTTAAGTCCTTCAACATGCAGCACATTCTCAAATGATACCTTGCCATTTGTAAGTATGCCTCTTCCAACAATCTTCCCTCCATTTTCATCACCCAAATGCAACAGGTCCTTCAAATTTTTGTTCATAATTGACAAGTGCATCTCTATCACATGTCATGTGCCTGGAAATCCACTGTCCATATACCATATGTCATTCACATCAGTGGTTTGTCCCTACACAAACAAACATAAAGAAGGTCGGTTACTGTCTGAAATACAAACTTCATAAGTTTGTATATTATAATCATTTGATTCATTAACAGGAGGTCAAACTGGATCTTCATGCACAATTTCACATGAATCATCAGATTCATATCCATACTCGACATTCTCATCTAGTTTCTTGACTTCAAGCTATTCAAGTACATGTTCTTCTTTGTTGACCACAGACGCTTTGGTTTTCCATTAAAAACCTATTGGTTCAAAAACTTGCTTGAGAAGAAACTTTTCTTCACCATTAAGAATCCCAGGTCTCTCTTTACTTTTTCCTTATAAACTTAACCTCTTTCCTTTGATAGGTCTGTCTTTCTTACTTGATGAATTATTCAATTTCAAGACTTCCTTCAATCTCTTTTCTAACTTCACTCTGTGTGCTTCATCATCAGCTGGATCTTTTTCATATCTCAGATAATTCTCGTATTTTTCTTTGTAAAGCTTCATATCTTGTCCACAGTACTTGTTAGGAATAACATACTTCTCTTCTTCTTCCATCCAGCATGAGTCAGTGTGATGTCCATAAGAATCACACTTTTTACACCACACCTTTGCAAAACTCCCAAGCTCTTCTAGTTCTTTTTTATCTTTGATCTTGTCACTTGGTCTTGGGAAATTGAATCCCAAGGAGGTTGTTGCATAGGTGGTTTTGTTGAAATCAATATTGATTGGTCCATACACTTCCAATTCTTATGGATCTTTTGCCTTTACAAACTTGATTTCTTTCTTCTTCAGTGAGGGGTATGATGAACCTTCCTTTTTTTCAGTCATAGGTTTTCTTCTTGGTTCATAGTCAACATCTCTTATTTCAAACAATTAATGATTGGAGAATACTGAATAAATAGGAGCATGAAAGTTAACATTGGTGGAACTCCCAGACTTGTCATTCTTGGATCCAGATCTTTCACAAAGGTCAAACACTTTGTGTTCTCTTCTCATCTTTTCATAGTGTTTCTTTATTTTATGGTTTGCTTTGGGCACCATTGGAATTTTCTCATCATTTTTTCTCTTTGAAGGCTTCCTCATTTTCTTCTCATTAGCTGACTTATCACTCTTGAAACTGCAAGTGCTTCTCTCACTTGAGTATTCACTCCATTTTTTCTTGGCTTCAGCAGGCTTCTTTTCCCTTTCAGTTTGTGAAATCTTCTCTTCTATCACAAATTTACCTTCTTTAACAACCACCACATTATTATAGAGTGCCACAAATTCCTTCTTGTCTTCAAATACACTTTTGAATTGCTTTAGATATTCCTCTCTTTGCTCTTTATCTACCTTAAGTGGATATTTGTCACAGAAAAGAGGTGGTACTTTCTTATACTTCTCTTCAGGATTCATTTTGTCCATATGTCCCACAATGTTACCTGTAGAAACAAGATTCTTCAGGAAGTCCACTTGAATCTGAAGCTCTGTGTTCTTAAGCTTTTCTTCTGTATACATCCTTTTCAACCCTTCAATTTCAATATTCAATTTGGACTGAGTTAAGTAAGCTTGCATACAGTCCTCCTCAAAACTCTTTATCTGGTTATCATAGGTAGCTTCACTTGCACCATAGACATTCAACATCACATCTTTTCTTCCACATTCACTTTTCCAATTTCCAACCTCTCTATTAAGATCATCAATGATTGTTAGAAGATCTGAAATAGAAGGTTCATTGGTTACCTTAGAGTTTGAGGATTCTCCAGTTTCATTCACTTTGGTCGTGTATGCAGCATTAGCCTTTTCAATCTCAGCTGCATGATTGCTCCAGTCAAAGTCACCATCCTGTTGAACCATAGTAACAGCAACATTTCCTTCGTCCCTGTTCTGATTTGCAGCATTAGCGGCTCCCCTGTATCTACAGTTGATTATTTCTTTGCTGAGGCTGAATTTGTTGCTGGGGTCGGTTCTGTTGATAGGGATTCTGGTTCATAGGTTGGATTCTCTGCTGCTAACCTTGTTGATTTTGATTTTGGTTATGGTAAAATGAGCTTGATTCATTTGATTTCCATATTTCTTGGGAAGATTGCATTCCCTTGCAGAGTGACCTGGTTGCTGACAATTATACCTTATTTCCTTGGATTTATCAAACCCAATTATATCATTTGGACCAGCAAATGTTGTTCTTTCTATTTCTATTAAACAACCTCTTGCTTCTCACTGCCAGCATAGTTGCTTGCCACTTCAAGTCCATATCTTCTAACTCATCTGCATCTATCTGTTCCAAGTCTTCTTGAACCACACCGGTATGAATGATGTTCTTAGCAACAAATCCATTATATGACTCTTTGAACATTGAGAACAATGCTTGGTACTCATTCCCTTGACTTGGAGTCTGGCCATATGGTGCATGTCCACTGGCAGTTGATGCATTATCATCTTCAATCATCTGTATGTTGAACCTTAGCTGACTTCCTCCACACATTGAACCAGTCTCAGATGGTTCTTCCACAACATTTGCTGAGATTTGACAGACAGATTGCCTATAGGTTCAACAAGTGCATTTGTCACTGGGAAACTTGGCTTTTCTTCCTTTATCATATGATTCTCAATCATTTCATGCTCAGCTGCTTGCAAGAAAGATATTACATCATCCAACTTGAAGTTGGGAAAATTCACCTTCTCTCTAATGAACTTGCTTGAAATATACCATTCACAAGTTAGAGAAGTAAGCAATTTCTTGTTTAAATCGAAATCAGAGATTTGTAAATCAGTGGTTCTGATTTCACTAACAATAGCCATGAATCTTTGCAAAACAGACTTCAATCTCTCACCCTTCTTGAACTTGAACTTGTCAAGCTGTTTTTTCAATCGATCTTTCTTTATATCTCTCAACTCGACATTTCTTTCAAACATTTCAACAACAGCATCATACATATCTTTGGCATTAGTGTGATGATTCACACTGGTCAAGATTTCCCATGAAAGTCCTAATTTCAACATGGAAAAGGCCTTGTTAGCTCTTTTCTTAATCTGCCTTTCCACAGTTGCATTGTTTCTAGGAGCTTGAGATGGAATAAATGGACCTTCTTTAATTGAACTCCACAGCTCTGTGTCATTGTAGTTGATAGCAGCCTCGAACAATACCTTCCATTTTATATAATTTTCTTGACCGAGCAACCTTGGTATTTTGTTTGTTGAAACCTCTTGTTCATCCATCTCTTCAGATCTGAACTTAGTTACGTGTAACACCTTCCAATCTTCAAACTTTATCTCTTAACCTTCAAACCCATGGCCTTTAGAGAGCTTACGAAGCTTTGATACCACTTGTCAGGGCTAGATATAGTGCAAAACCTTTATAGGTTGACAAGAACACACTAGATCTATGAACTCAAGGCCACTTGAATATCCCAGCGGAATTAGTATATTAAAAGGTTGGGAATGAAGTTTGGATGATTATAGATAGTCAGTAATAAATAAAGTAGACAAAGATTCATTATTATTGATATATCATTTCAATGGAACAGTGATTTTAATGCAAGGAATGTCTAGGGTTTTGTGATGGCGGCGGTATGAGGTTACAAAAAAAGAATATTCGCTCAGATGAATGTGCTCTCGTAATCCGCAAAGGCTCCATTCTTTTACATGAAATCCTAGTATTCTATTTATAGGCCCAGACATTCCTTCTAGAAGCCCTAATGATTACATAACAAATGACATAAATAAATACAGGTGTAAACAAGTCTTCGAGTAAGATATATCCTTTTCGAGCAGACTTGTAATGCATGGCATGCTCGATACAAGTCTTCGAGCACGCTTTACTTAGAATATTTTCAGATAGAAAATATTCTCTTCCAATAGACTTCAATCTTCATTTCATATCCTTGCTTTGCTCGAATAATTCCCTCGAGCAAGCATGTTCTTCTAAATCTCTTCAGTCCTACCTTATGACTTATTGACAACAATCTTCAGCATACACGAGTGTGAATCTTGCTTGGGATTGAACCATGCTCGAAGTCTATACTAAGAACATTTGAGATCTTTCTTTATTGTATCCATGCTCGACCCACCAATGTGCTCGGAAGACTTGGTTTAAGCTGGATAAATCAAGTTGTTTGCTCGATTGGCAATCCATAATCGATGAAGAACATCCTTTCTTGATGAAGTGTAGCTTGCTCAAACCTTTCAACACTTAGAAGAAATTCCAGAAGATAGTCTTATGGCCATAAGACACCATGCTCGAGGTAGTGAAACCATGCTCGAACGTCCAAGCTTGCTCGTAGTCCATATTTAGCCATTTCTTTGAGGAGGTTGAGAAGATTTGAATCTTCCTTGTAAATTTTTGACTCAAGCAGATGGGACCCCTATCTCAGCTGGAATCATGGCCTTGGTACCATAAGTAAGACTGAATGGCGTTTCAGAATTATTGGTTTTTTTGTGGATTCTAAGAGCCCACAAAACATGTGGAAGCTCATCAACCCATCTAGTTCTTTTTGTTCCCAACCGTGCCTTGATTCCATCTTTGATACTTCTGTTCGCCCGCTTCACTTGCCCATTAGCTTGCAGATGCGCGACGGAAGTAAAAATCTGAATAATGTGTAACCCCAGTAACTATTATCGCAGATATTTGTCCTTGAATTGTGTCCCATTGTCATTCACAACGGTTTGTGGGAGGCCGAGGCGACATATAATAAATTCCCAGATGAATTTCTTTATATTCGCAGTTGTGATTGTCGCCAAAGTTTTGGCCTCCCCCCATTTGGTGAAGTAATCAATGGTAACCACTAAAAATTTGACAAGCCCAGAAGCCTTTAGAAATGGGCCCAAAATATCAATCGCCCACTTCTGAAATGGCCAAACAAACGATATGACACCAACTCATTTTGATGGCGGAGGACACTTGGCGCGTGTCTTTGAAAAGAGTCGCACTTCTTGATTTCCTTTGCTGCATCTATGTGCATACCAGGCCAATAGTACCCGACATTCATAACCTTCGCGACTACCATCCTTGGCCCTGTGTGGAGTCCACAGATGCCCTCGTGTATTTCTCTAATAGGGTAATTTGCGTCTTCCGTATCCACACATCAAAGGAGAGGGCTAAAAAAGGATCTTAGGTATAGAATTCCGTCTTGCAACTGACAATGCAGGGATTTGTGGCGAATTTTTCGTGCCACGGCTTTATCTTCTAGAAGGGTTCCAGAGCATAAATAATCCCTGATTGGTGTCATCCATGAGGCCGTCTCCATATGGATAACCAAGACCTGGTATCATGGAATTGATGGCTTGTCCAATACTTCTATCCGCATGTCTCTGGATAGTTGTTCAAAACTTGTTGAAGCCAGCTTGCTCAAAGCGTCAGCAGGTCTGTTTTCACTTCTTTTTATGTGAATGACTTTGCAAGATTTGAACTCCAGCATGAGCTCTTTTTCTTGGGACAGATAAGAAGCCATAGTTTCATTTTGTGCTTCGTATGCTCCAGTGATCTGTCTAGCAATAAGCATTGAATCAACCTTCGCCTCTAAGTGACGGGCGCCTAGTTTTCTGGTAATTCGAAATCCAGCCTAGAACACCTCGTATTCAGCTTCATTGTTCATACTTTTGAAGTTTAATTTGATGGTGTACGTGAACTCCTGGCCTTTCGGGTCCACGAGCCTTAAACCTGCGCCTGACCCTTCTCCGCTGGACGCGCCATCAGTGAACAAAGACCATATCTGGTCTTGTTCTGGTGGGGCGGAAGGTCGTTGGTCGTTCAAATATTCTTGTTCCTTCTCGCTTGGAACCTCTGTAACGCAATCTGCCAAGATCTGTCCCTTTATGTTGGGTCTGGGCTTGTATTCAATGGAGTGTTCGCCCAACTCTATTGCCCATTTTGCCAATCATCCTGATAGTTCTGGCCTACCAAACACATTCTTCAACTTGTAACCTATCAACATGTTGATTGGGTGACCCTGAAAATATCTTTAGAGTCTTCTTGATACATATACCAAGGCAAGTACCAATTTCACCAGCATTGAGTAGCGAGTTTCTGCATCCGACAAGTCCTACTAACATAATAGATCAGCGTTTCGACGGTCTTCCTGTCTGTTTGCCGAACAGCGCCTACTGCTATATCAGATGCGGAAAGGTATAGTGTCGTTCTCCTGTGCGTGGTGCAGTTAGAGTTTGAAGTTCCATTAAACATTTTTTTACTTACAGAAAAGCATCTTCTGCCTTCGGTGTCCATTTGAAGTGTACTTTCTTTAAGCAATTTTGAAGTGTGGACACAAAGGAGAACGACTTGGATGCATGGTTGGCCAGGAATCTATTCAAGACGACCAACCTTCCATTCAACTTTTGAACTTCTTTTAAGGAGGAAGGTGACGGTATGCGTGCGATCACTTAAACTTTTTCTGGATTGGCCTTAAATCCATCACTTGTTACAATGACACCTAAAAATTTTATCCTCTTCCATGCTAAAGGAACATTCGACAGGGTTAAGTTTCATGCTTATCTTCTTTAGTGTGTCAAATACATCTTCAATGTCGCGTAACATCTGGTCTTTTTCCACACTCTTATCACCAGGTCATCCATATAAACTTCCAGGTTTTGCCCACTCTGGTCCTTGAAGGTATTTTCCATCAATCTTTGGTAGGTGGCACCCGCGTTTTTCAACCCGAAGGGCTTTATCCTATAGCAAAAGTTTCCTTGATCCGCCCTAACGGCCATTTTATCTTCGTCGAGCAGCCATACGGATCTGGTGATACCCTTTATAAGCGTCCAAGAAACACTTGAACTTGTATGGTGCCACCGCGTCCACCTTTAGATCAATTTCCGACAAAGGATAGCAATCCTTTGGACAAGCTTTGTTCAGATCCTTGAAATCTATACACATCCGCCAGGATTTATTGCTTTTAGGGACCATAACTGGGTTTGCCACACAAGTTTGGTATTGAATCTCGTGGATAATCCCTACGTGCAACAGATCCTGGACTTGTTCATCACTTTTGTTTATTCCGGGCCCATTTTCTCTTCTTTTGGACAATATGGGTATACACCGGATTTACCTACAGCATGTGTTCGGAAATCACTCTTGGAACCCCGGTCATGTCGGACAGTTGCCAGGCGAAAACATCAGTGTTTTTAACAAGTAATTGTTTCAAAAATACCCACTTCTCTGGCCCGGTTCTCACTGCTACCTTTGGTGCCTTGGCGGGCGTGGACCCCTCTGTCTCAAAACAATGCTTATTCACCCGAATAATTGTAAACCAGTTCTTGTAGGAACTCCTACTGCCCCATGTGCAGTAGATGGGTTGGCTTTAAAATCTCCAATTGCTTCACGCCGCAGAATAATATCATGTTTTGACCTCGTGGGAAGGACTAAGAAGTCTACTTCTTCAGTCCTTGAATGAATTAAGTCACTGAGTTTGACCAAAAATGTGATGACTCCCCGGGCTGCATAGCATCGTAACCAAACCTAGAAACCAGTGCATGAATGTGCTTCAAGCGTACTTTATCTTCCTCATCCAATCATGTAAAACACTGTTCGTACATTATATATGACGTACTTCCTGTGTCAAAGAATATGTACTAGGATCTATAATGTCCAAAGAGTGAAATTATGACCTGTGGTTGTTTCATGCAAGGGTCTTCTTTCATCTTTGGGAAGATCACTGGTTCACTTTTCTAGTCATCATACTCGGTCTCCCATCTTTTGTTCCTGTGAGATATTACACCCTGGATCATAAGGACGTTAAGTATTTGATCTGTTTTTCGGCGGGCCTTTATTCTCTTGGGCAGGTTGTTTACGAGCACCTTGGCGAACGCTCTTCAACAAGTGCTCTAGCTTACCCGATTTTATCGTGGCCTCAATATCCTTTTGCAGGCTTACACAATCATCTGTATTATGCCCCATATCCTCATGAATCATACAGTGTTTATTCGGGTTCAGGTGAGCCCTGCACGTCATCGGCTGCGGCTTCCTAAACTCGATATTCTAGTTCTTAGGATTTCTGTTGTAGTCTTTCTTGGGGGGGTTCCACTTGTGGCTCCTGTCCTTGCCGCGGTCCTTGTGTTTCTGCACAATCAAGGACCTTGCATCAAATTCCTTGGATGGTTCAGCGGGTGCTTGAATGCGCAACTAAATTGTACCCCATTCTTCCTTCTTAGGGCGGGTGTTTTTGAACTCTAATTTGTTAGGTTGTTTAGGAGTCTCCCGTCCCAAAAGTTTTTATGTGATTGCAAACACTTTTGTTGTGGTCATGATGGAACCCCAAGCTTTGGGCATTCCATCACGCCCAATCAAATAGCAAATCAGGTCATTTTGATGGGTCACGTGTATGCTTTCTCTGCCGGCTGAAATGTTGAGAAAATTTTTCCGCCAAATCGTCCAAACTTTTAATTTGACAGTCATGTAGTTTTAGGAACCATTCTCGAGCCGCACCAGTTAGAGTCAACGCAAACATGTGACACCAGTATGGGAGAGTCCATCCGCTGACTCCTCCTACTGCATTAAAGTTCAACAGATTGTAGGGAAAGGGGTTGTGGCAATCCACAGAATAAATTTTTACTTTTCCGTGAATGTCGTCGGACGATAGGTTTCGTGAAGTCTTCCTCGGCATCACTGCAATATTCAGTGTGCTTTGCTATCGTCCGCGCACGGCTGGTCCCTTCCCTTCCAAGCGCACAACTTCCATGTGATATTCATCTTTTATTTATTTATTTTTATAATTGTCTTTGTTTTCTTTTTCCCGTCTTATAACCGAATATTGTTTATTACGTCAAGGTGTTAATTTTGTCACAGGATTTGTCTTTACTGTGTTCCACGCGTTAACGTTTTGTAGATCGTTAAAGTATCAACTATATGCATTTTGATCCCTAAACTATGGTTTTATCCACTCTTGATCCTCAACCAAACATTAAGGACCAAGTTGCAAAATAACAAAATTTCTCCCTCCCTTTCTCCCTTCCCCCGTCACCACCGATGACACCCCACCCCCGACTTCCTATTTCACTTCCATTGACCCATAAAATCCGGAATTTGATTGATTCTTAATCACCACGCTCCATCTTGTTATAGTATGTTTGTTAATTAATAACTAAACGAATCAATTATACTCAAAATTCGTTAACTAGAGCTGCGGACTAACCATGACCTTATTAGCCTATAAATACTCAACCAAACACAATTAACTTGTCCCACACACACCTTAGCATACTGCGACCTTAATCCCTAAGGCAATTGTAAGTTATAAACATTCTAGGATCGTTATCGTGCTCATATTCCGGCCGCCAACTGTAGCTCTTGTTCTTTATCAATTCGTAATCGTTTCAGGTAATTAGTACATAGGTTTTATCGGATTTTGATGATTAATAAAACCCCTCTGTCAATTTTAATCGACAGAGGGTACAAGACCTTCAATTGGGATTAGATCAAATTAGGGTTTATATGATTTAGGGGTTTGTTTGCATATTTGGTTATGTATACTATTTTCTGTGTCTAATAACAACTTGGAGGAGATGTCCATTGCATAACAAACAACACACTAAACCCGGCTAGGGCGCAGGTTCAATCCTCCCCTGGACCGGTTTTTATGTATTTTTTTTTTATTATTATTTGTTTGTTTTAATAATATAAAAATTATATTTACATTAAAACCCAATACTGTTTACACTTGTTTAAATGAACCAAACCCCAATAAATTTCTAAAATAATTTTTCATGCATATATATATATACACACACATAGTTATATACATAAATATATATAATCATTATACTTTTTATACCAAAATAATAATAATAATAGTAGTAGTAATAATAATAATAATAATAATAACAATAATAACAATAATAAATGTGCTCTTATCTACCTTTCCTTGATTAACTAAGTTAAACCTCGTTAAAAATTATTTTAGATTTCATAAAGCATTTTCATATGTCGGAATATATATTTTATAAATGCTTTTCTTTAATAACCAAATATGACTTTTTAATTAGTTTTTAATGATTAAAATTAATAAAAGTCAATTACATATTTATCAATATTCTATGAACTACATAAACCCCAAGCCCGCTGTAAACCCATCCCTTTGTATATTTCTCGACACCTTAGTTTAAGTACTTATTTTATTTATGCCTTAATAATTAGGACAAGTTGTCGGGAATTCTCGCGGGACCAACTAGTTTGCTCTTTTCTTAATCGACTTCTCGTTACCGTATTCTGCATTCCAAGTGAGTTCTTCATAACCCCATTTTAACGTTTTACAATATTTTGGGGGTAGCACGTCACAAGTTTTCTTTCTTTAGTTATGTGATTGTTTACAAACCGATTCGCTTATATCGTACATGTTAATATTATTCATGCATATTGTTTATGATTATACGTGAACTTGCTTGCAATGTGTTTATTGTTTTTATGGTGGAAGTTACGCAAACACAAACGCATACACATAGTGGGAGGGTCCGACGGGACGTACCCGCGCCGTTTAACGTTACGACCTCAGATGTTTACGTAAGGTGGTTCACATTTCCCCGACTTCAACGGCTTCAGCTAAACGAACGGGAGGACGACACTATTTGATTTCATTTACTTTACGCTTGAATAATTATTGCATTACGATTCTTGAATCGCGAGTTTCCTATATATATGTATACGCAAAAACTTATGAAAACTCACCAACTTAGTTGTTGACAAAATATATTATTTTCAACGTGTTACAGGTTGAACCGATGGTTGCTAAGGACGGAGATCATTAGTTTGCCTTAGGATATTTGAAATAAAGAACTTGTTTACTTATTCGATGAAGTGCTATTGTTTTCTTATAAAGAACTTGTTTACTTATTCGATGAAGTGCTATTGTTTTCTTTTATTTATGAACAATGTTTGTATTTTTGATGATATGACATGAATTAAATATAATTAATGTCGCTTTAATAGCGTTACGAGCTTATGAATGATCTGTACGTTACACCCGGGCGTATTCCGCTTAAAGAAGGGGTGTTATTGACAAAATTCTCATTTACTCGAAATCTAAAGTTGAGCATGAAAAGCATCTGCATGATATCCTCGAATTATTGAAGAAAGAGCAACTTTTTGCCAAGTTTTCCAAGTGTGAGTTCTGATTAAACGAAGTCCAATTCCTTGGTCACATCGTTAACGAAATAGGCATTCATGTCGATCCCGTTAAAATCGAAGCTGTTAAAAACTAGAAGACTCCTACTTCACCCACAGAAGTTCGATCCTTTCTTGGTCTTGCCGGTTATTACTGCAGTTTCATTTTGAATTTTTCCAAGATTGCTTTGCCTCTCATCGCGTTAACTCGTAAGGGTAAACCTTATGAGTGGGGGGTTAAGCAAGATGAAGCTTTCCAAACCTTAAAGCGTATGCTTTGCGACGCTCCTATCCTAGCCCTTCCCGATGGAAACGAGGATTTTGTTGTCTATTGTGATGCCTCGAATCAAGGTCTCGGTTGCGTTCTCATGCAACGAGGCAAGGTTATCGCCTATGCGTCACGACAACTTAAGGTTCCCTAGAAGAATTATACGACACATGACCTTGAGCTTGGTGCTGTTGTATTCGCGTTGAAAATATGGAGGCACTATTTGTATGGAACGAAATGTGTGGTATTCACCGACCACAAGAGCCTTCAACACATTTTTGACCAAAAGGATTTAAATATGAGGCAACGACGATGGGTCGAACTCCTTAGCGACTACGATTGCGAAATACGTTACCATCCCGGTAAAGCAAACGTAGTGGCTGATGCCCTTAGTCGCAAAACCCATGTTAAGAGCATTCTTCTCCAATGCGTTGTTATTCCAACCGACCTTCAGCTACGTATCTTTGAAGCCCAACAAATCTCGGTCACCGAAGGCAATATGTACAAAGAGATGGCGTGTGGTGCTGAACTCCAACTCGAAACCAAGCATGATGGTTTGCTTTACTTTCTTAATCGTCTTTGGGTCCTAGATCGTGACAATCTTCGCACAGTTATCATGGACGAAGCTCACAAGTCACAATATAGTGTCCACCCTAGTGCAGATAAGATGTACTTCGACCTTCGAACTGCTTTCTGGTGGCCCGACATGAAGAAGGATATCGCTATCTACGTTAGGAAATGTCTAACATGTGCCAAAGTAAAGTCGAGCATCAAAAGCCTTCGGGTTTGCTCGTGCAATCTGTTATTCCAGTTTGGAAGTGGGAGAACATTGCATTGGACTTCGTCACAAAACTTCCAACCACAAAGCGGCAGCATGATAGCATTTGGGTAATCATCGATCGATTAATCAAATCAGCCCATTTCATTCCCATTCGAGAGAAACTTCAAATCAATCAGCTTGCTCAAATCTATGTCAATGAGATTGTTTGTCGCCATGGTATACCTTTGAGTACCATCTCTGATCGTGATGGTCGCTTTGTGTCTCACTTTTGGAAATCGCTTTGGGAACCCGCTTAGATCTTAGTACCGCTTATCATCGTCAAACGGATGGTCAATCGGAACAACCCATTCAAACCCTTGAGGATATGCTAAGAACTTGTGTAGTTGACTTTGGTGGTAATTGGGACACTCAACTTCCGTTGATTGAGTTTTTGTACAACAATAGTTACCACTCGAGCATCAAATGGCTCCATTTGAAGCACTCTACGGCCACAAATGTCGTTCTCCTATTTGTTGGAACGAGATCGGTGAATCCCAGCTCATCGGACCCGAAATGGTACAAGAGACCACCGACAAAATTGCTCAAATCTGGAATAACCTGCTCATTGCTAGATGTCGCCAAAAGTCTTACAATGATAAGAGACGCGACCCTTGGAATTAGAAGTTGGTGACCTTGTCCTCCATAAGGTTTCACTTGGAAAGGAGTGGTCCGTTTCGGTATAAAGGGTCAACTAGAACCTCGTTTTGTAGGTCAATTTAAGATTCTTGAACGAATCGAAGATGTAGCCTATCGCCTCGAGCTTCCGCCATAACTCCAAGGCATTCATCCCGTGTTTCATGTTTCAAACCTTCGAAAGTGTTTAGCCAATGAGAACCTTCATATCCCTCTCAACGAGGTGCGTATCGATAAGACAATGCACTTCATTGAGAAACCTATGGAAATAATAGATCGAATAGATAAGGAAACCAAGCGTAGCCGAATCCCTTTGGTCCATGTTCGTTGGGAATCTAAGCACGATGCGGAATTCATTTGGGAGCGTTAAGACCAAATGAAGACTAAGTATGCGCATCTTTTTGCTACGGATGTTAATTCCTAATTTCGGGACGAAATTTCTTAAAAGTTGGGAATGCTGTGACATTCGTCTTTTTTTATTTATTTTTATAATTGTATTTATTTTATTTTTCCCTTCTTGTAACCGAATATTGTTTATTGCGTCAAGGTATTAATTATGTCACACAATTTGTCTTTATTGTGTTCCATGCGTTAACGTTTCGTAGATCGTTAAAGTATCAACTATATGCATTTTGATCCCTAAACTATGGTTTTATCCACTCTTGATCCTCAACCAAACATAAAGGACCAAGTTGCAAAATAACAAAATTTTTCCTTCCCTTTCTCCCTTCCCCCGTCACCACCGATGACACCCCACCCCCACCTTCCTATTTCGCTTCCATTGACCCATAAAATCCGGAATTTGATTGATTCTTAATCACCACGCTCCATCTTGTTATAGTATATTTGTTAATTGACAACTAAACGAATCAATTATAATCAAAATTCGTTAACTAGAGCCACAGACTAACCATGACCTTGTTAGCCTATAAAGACTCAACCAAAACACAATTAACTTGTCCCAAACACACCTTAGCATACTACGGCCTTAATCCCAAAGGCAATTGCAAGTTATAAACATTCCAGGATCGTTTTCGTGCTCATATTCCGGTCGCCAACTGTAGCTCTTGTTCTTTATCATATTCGTAATCGTTTCATGTTCGCAATTGCAAGTTATAAACATTCCAGGATCGTTTTCGTGTTCATATTCGTAATCATTTCATGTAATTAGTACATGGGTTTTGATCGGATTTTGATGATTAATAAAACCCCTCTGTCAATTTTAATCGATAGAGGGTACAAGACCTTCAATTGGGATTAGATCAAATTAGGGTTTATATGATTTGGGGGGTTATTTGCATATCTAGTTATGTATACTATTTTCTGTGTCTATTAACAAGTTGAAGGCTAGCGCAGATGGCCATTGCATAACACACAACACAATAAACCCGACTAGGGCGCAGGTTCGATCCTCCCCTGGACCGGTTTTTATGTATTTTCTTTTTATTATTTGTTTGTTTTACTTAATATAAAAATTATATTTACATTAAAACCCTATACTGTTTACACACGTTTAAATGAACCGAACCCCAATAATTTTCAAAAATAATTTTTCATGCATATATATATATATACACACACACACATATTTATATACATAAATATATTTATAAACATAAATATATATAATCATTATAATTTTTATACCTAAATAATAATAATAATAATAAATGTGCTCTTATCTTCCTTTCCTTGATTAACTAAATTAAACTTCGTTAAAAATTATTTTAGATTTCATAAAGCATTTTCATATGTCAAAATATATATTTTATAAAGGTTTTTCTTTAATAACCAAATATGACTTTTTAATTAGTTTTTAATGATTAAATTTAATAAAATTCAATTACATATTTATCAATATTCTATGAACTACATAAACCCCAAACCCGCTATAAACCCATCCCTTTGTATATTTCTTGACACCATAGTTTAAGTAATTATTTTATTTATGCCTTAATAATTAAGACAAATTGTCGGGAATTCTCGCGGGACCAACTAGTTTGCTCTTATCTTAATCGACTTCTCGTTACCGTATTCAGCATTCCAAGTGAGTTCTTCATAACCCCATTTTAACGTTTTATAATATTTTGGGGGTAGCATGTCACAAGTTTTCTTTCGTTAGTTTTGTGATTGTTTACAAACTGATTCGCTTATATCGTACATGTTAATATTATTCGTGCATATTGTTTATGATTATACGTGAACTTGCTTGCAATGTGTTTATTGTTTTTATGGTGGAAGTTACGCAAACGCAAACGCATACACATAGTGGGAGGGTACGACGGGACGTACCCGCGCCGTCTAATGTTACGACCACGGCTGTTTACGTAAGGTGGTTCTTTTTTCCCCGGCTTCAACGGCTTCGGCTAAACAAACGGGAGGACGACACTATTTGATTTCATTTACTTTACGCTTGAATAATTATTGCATTACGATTTTTGAATCGCGAGTTTCCTATATATATGTATACGCAAAAATTTATGAAAACTCACCAACTTAATTGTTGACAAAATATATTATTTTCAACGTGCTACAGGTTGAACCGATGGTTGCTAAGGACGGAGATCATTAGTTTGACTTAGGATATTTGAAATAAAGAACTTGTTTAGTTATTCGATGAAGTGCTATTGTTTTCTTTTATTTATGAACAATGGTTGTATTTTTGATGATATGAAATGAATTATATATATTTAATGTCGCTTTAATAGCATTACAAGCTTATGAATGATCTGTACATTACACCCGGGAGTATTCCGCTTAAAGCCGGGGTGTTACATTCCATCACTCGCATATCCTTCCTCCTTATACGTGGTGTCATGATGTCTTCGAGAAGCGTGACTTCGATCATATGCAGTACCATGGGGTACATTCCGCTAAACTGGGAAACCTCTGTCATGATTTCCGTCTTCCTGGAACTCAATTGAAGGTACCAAAATCTCCATGTTTGGAACTAACTGTGGTTGGCATACGGCTGACTAGGGAGGAGAAGGAGGTGGCGAGTCCTCATAGGTTAATGTTCTCGCCTGAATTCACTCATTGTGTACCATCCATTTATGTTCCTCCTTAACCCGCTGCTGTTCCTGACGAAGCCATTCTTCCGAAGTCAAAGTTGCTTTCCCGGATCTAGAGTGATGGTGATGAACCAACATGTCGTCACCTCCAAATCTAGGGAAATCTCCAGATCCGTCTTCCAGTTCTGGAGCATGAGCATTATAACAAGACTCCATCGTTACTCGTCCAACTTCTTCACGAATAGGACCTCTGAACATATTTTTTCGCCTAATTCCCGCTGGAGTAACAATCAGATTTTGCTGATTCTGACTCATCATAACAAAAACCACAAAAACTTCGAAAACCAAATATTCAAGCCTCAAAGTACGGATGGCGCCAATGAAGAAGCACAGATCCAACCCAGGTAGGATTAGATCAGTGTTTCGACCGAGTATGAAACAAACCAGCAAGTCAAATGAAATCAGATCTCAGCTAAATTACTGCAAAACAAACACCATGAGACTCGCTATGGGAAGGATAGGGGGTCTTCCCATAATCACCCTCCGGTGTGAGAATAAGTATTGTACTATGAACGGAGAAAGTACGGACACGTGTCGCGCGCTTATAGGACGTGACAACCTGGCCACGTTCAGGGCGGTTACTAGGTGTCCAGCTGTTCTTCTTTCATTGACTAATGTAGCTGTCAGGGAATGTTATGGTATTCTTCTAGAACCAGTTTGTTACAACTGCTCTTCTTTATCACGTGAGAAGTTTTTAATATTTCTCCCTCATGTGAGCTTCCTTATGCGATCCGTGGATTCCTCCTGTGGGTGTCTGTTGACGATACGTGGGTTTTATTGGTGATCCGCGTATAGCTTTCTTGCTTTAGGGTCATTTTACTACCCTACATCTATAATTACAATTATTATATTGGGGCGCCTTGTTTCCTAGTTTAGCTACATAGTAGTTAGTTACTTAGTTTTCACGTTTTTAATAAAATTTACCGTTCACTGAAAAGGATATCTTTATGAAAATTAAAGAAATTAAAAACTTAGAATTTATGAAACTATGGGTTGATACTTCATAGACACCCTACCCAACTATCGCTAGGTGTCAC
The DNA here is from genome assembly GCF_021521415.1 of Bidens hawaiensis. NCBI lineage: Eukaryota > Viridiplantae > Streptophyta > Magnoliopsida > Asterales > Asteraceae > Bidens > Bidens hawaiensis. The sequence goes on along the minus strand of NW_027491117.1, from coordinate 1,701,098 downwards.
AAGTACCTACGATTTATTTCCGACAACAAAATATTCTTAAAATAGAAAGTACATTTTTTACATCATCAAGACCATTTTATTGATATTTTAGTTTAGGGTTGTGCTGGAGACACCCAAACTAAGAAGCAGGACTAGATGACATCAGAAATACGCATTCATCGATAAAGGACCGTAATCAAAAGAAAATTTTTCTCTCAAAGATTCTATCTGCTCTTCCAGGGAGATCAATTAAGAAGGAGCCAGAAAAAAGAGAGGATCCTCAGGGGTGTTCCAAAAAACTAGATCCCCCGAGCTACAGCTCTTACACACCCTCTCCAGATCTCCCCAGAAACAGCGCCTACGCCCCCTCCTCGTTACAGGTGCCCACACATGAAAATCCCACCCCCTCACTGTCTCGTTCGCTGTCCCAGTCTCAGTCACGATTTAAAATTCCGAGCATGCGACCTAAGACATCGAAACGTACGGGAGCTCACCTCTGGTTTCCTTTAATGGATTCTCCAGCGTAAGTACCATTTATACCCAATCCCTCCGTTTTCAGGAGATAAGCCTCATTCCATATAAATATTTTTACAGAGTATTGAGTGAGTTAATTCTTTCATCTGATTTAGAACTTGTCTTGAACATTCTTTTCGAAACCACACGAAGCATTACATAAAAAGGAAGGTAATTTTTACCTAAACAAAACATCACATAACTTATTCCTATCACCAAAAACACCACACAAACCCAACCACTTTATCCTGCTTACCGGTAAAATACAACACTGATCTTTTACTGGCAGACCCTAAAGAATTGGAATGCATTCTTTCGATTTCCATTTCCTTTGCTGCATACATTTCTTAAAACCTAGGTTGCCTCTAGAACTTAGGGAGAGAATCTTTCTATCAGCAATGAGGTGAGGAAATTGTGGCGTCAAGACGAATAAAGGCCAACATTTTGTGGGATTCCCAAAAGCACAATGAAGAGAAGAGAAAAAATATATGAACGATGCTTAGGTTGCGAAAACTGGTCCCACAAAGGAAGACGTAGAAAAAGTCAAACCCAATCCCAACATGAATATACCAAACTAATGAGGGTGGGGGCTCTTTGGCTCAAAGCAGAATGATCCATTAGAGTTGGAAGTTATGTTCAAAACAGGATTGAGGAAGAGCTGATCCACATCTTGGACAAAACCAGTCTTGATGATCTGACCTTAACATAGTCACTAGGTTTGTAAAAAAAATTGAATGATGTGAAGGAACACGATTATTGAAGACATTTTGAAGCTCTCGAAGATGGTTATAAACAGTATTTCGCTTCTCTTCCTTTAACCTTGAACCACCACAAAACACCAAACCCTTACCACAAACCGAACACCAACTTTCATTACCTTCTAATTTATGCAACCCTTCACCATGGTGGAGAATTGAACTCTTGACAAGCCTATTTATCACATGTCACATTTTGGATAAGAGTGATCATATATATACAACCATCACTTGTATGACCAGATATAAAGCTGAGTGTGTGTGAACATTGTGAAAACGTGATAGATTGCATAAACGGAAGCTCACAAAACAAACCATCTTTTCATATATCACTACATATATTCTCATGATTTAAAGTTGGTTATCATGTTCCTGTTTTCTTGGACTCTTCGAGGATATTTTAGCTTTAGTCCTGACTTGCTACTTTTAGAAGAATTTTATGATTAGCTTGCTTGAGGACAAGCAAGGTTTAAGTGTGGGGATGTTTGATGTATATAAAAATATGCATCTTTTAAGTGTCAAATAATCTCCAAAACTGCATATTTTATCATATTATTTAGTTCAAATAACTACTTATTTCGTTAATTTCTATTTTCAGGTATATTCCAACCTCAAATAAAGAAACAAGTGAGAAACACAAAGAAAAAAGAAGAAAATCAAAGAAAACAGCTCAACACACCCCACGTTTCAAGCAACACACCACCATGTGTCTCTATTCAAGAAAAGACAAAATCCTGATAGAAAAATACAAAACCTGCTGGACAACTGGGCATGCCAGCGTGTCTCAGGAAGCACACCGGCCTGGTCACCTTTTAGAAAAGACAAAAAAATATATATATCAGACACCAAAAACATGGGGGCATGCCCCATGAAGCACGCCGGCATGATAAGTCATCATGTACGAACTGACAGAACAATTAATGCACCTGGACACCTAGATATGTCGGTGTGCCCCATGAAGCACGCTGACTCTACTGACAGCCTATATATAGGAGTGCAATATGCATTTTTTTCAAGTGTTCTTGGAGAGGTTTAGGACGAGTTCTCACTATAAAATACTCACTTAAGCTGAAGTTCCATAAGAGAGTTAGAAGGCTTGGAGGCTACCATCATCATCCATCACCATTGAAGAAAGGAGTATCATCCATATTGGTTAGATTATTCTAGTTTAATCATATCTTCACTCTCTTTGATGTACACCATAATTCTCATTATGAGCTAAAACCTCCATTTACCATCTAAAATCTATGAATAAGGTTGTTCTAATTGATGATTATAATGAATATGTGATTTAGTTTTTGTGAAGTACATGGTTATTTTGCAATTATCCTTTAATGAGACATGTTGTGTTACTTAAATCACTTAGTCAAGATTGATGATTAACACTCGTTCATGATTCATTCATGTTCTTGGAAACTAGAAATGGTAACTAGAATATCTTAATATTTTATCCAAAACATGTATCCTTTTATTTTACTTAGAAATGATGAGATACAAGCTATGATTGATTTCTCTAGTTTTGGTAATTCTAAAATAAAATTGTTAACATGATTGATTAGGTTATCATGCTAGTTAAAGAAATAATGTGTTAAAAGAATGTGTAATTATAATCTACTTAAATCAACTAAGGGGAAGTTGTGTGAATAAACTATAACCACCCAAAGTTGTTAGAATTGGTATTTGAGAAATCAAAGTCAATCCTAATCTTCATACTTCACTAAAACTACTCGCTTACTTAAATTGACATTTTCGTGGTAGACATGAAGATATGTATTCTACTTTCTTCTTTGTCATAGGGCAATTAACTTAGAATTGAGGGGTTATTCTATCATATATTATTAAAGCAAGTTCTTCACATATTCATCATAATAATCATCAATAAAGAGTGGAGTTGATTCTTGATTTAAGATGGTAACATTTAATTATTGATTTTCTCGTTTAAACACTTATCTCCTTGTCACCTATTTTATATATATCTATCTTAAATTAAAAAGAAAAAGTTTAAAAACCACCTTTAAATGATTATTATCTCTAATTAAATTAAAACAACGATTTGTTATTAGAAACCATTTTATCCACAGATCGATACTTGGTTCTTACCAATACTATCCTGCATATACGATATATACACTTGCCTATTTATGTGTGGTTAAGTCTAGTAGAAATCAATTTTATAAATTTAAAATATGGTTTGGTGTGAATTAACAACTCTTAATACCATTAATAAACATCATAACACTACCATGCTACACCACACACACACACACACACACACACACACATATATATATATTGGGGCGCTCAAGGGACTTTAAACCACAGTGGGGCGTTATGGAGAAGCATTTCGAAACCCCATTACTTACGTGACGTTGACGTAGCGATGACGTGCAGGGCTTTAAAGCCCCTCCATAGTGAACAGCCTTAAAACTTTATAGAAAGTCAAACCTAAGACTGGTTTTTTAGAAGTGGTTTTTGGATTTTTCATCTATTATTTGTAGCTTATATATATATATATATATATATATATATATGGGTGTCTTAGCATACAATAATTGCTTAACGTACATTAGGCACGCAAAATACGTGTAAGGTTAAAAAACATAAAACGTTCAAGTCAAAATTACCACCTTAAAATGTTCAAAGGATAAACCTTTAAACGTTAAAGTTTAAAATTTAAACGTTCAGGTTTAAAATTTAAACGTTCAGGCTAAAAGAACTTAAACTTTCAGGCTCAAAATATTGATACATTCAAGGTTAAAACCCGTCTTTCAAAACTCAAAATTGATCGATTGAAGCTTCAAATTGATGATTAATTGAATCGATATCAAAGATTAATCAATCAATTGGCTTTAATTTCAATTCTTATCAAAAACTAAACGAAAACCTGTGAAACAAGAGGAGCAGCGCTCGTGTTTTTCCAGCGGGTTGCGAGACCCTCGTTGTTGACTCTAGTGATGGTGAAGGAGGTGTGCTGATGCTGGCAAGTGGTGGTAGAGATGGTTGAGGGAGAGGGACAGGCAGATGAGTATAATTTTGATCTAGTGTTTCTGAAAATCAACCATCTGCAGTGTCGCGTACGTAATGTACGACAAAAGGATTATGGTATTGGGTCATATATATATATATAGGTGTACATTAACGTAAAATAATTGCTTACGTACATTATGCATTATGTACGCGACATATGTTCAATCTTAAAAAACCAAAACCATTCAAGCCAAATTCACAACCCTAAAACGTTCAAGGTTAAACCTTAAAACGTTTCAGCTTAAAACCTTAAACGTTCAGGCTTAAGACCTAAAAACGTTAAGGCTTAATTCCTAACACATTCAAAGTTAAAAACCTAAAACGTTCAAGGTTAAACCTTAAACGTTCAGGCAAAAAACTTAAAACGTTCAGGCTTAAATCCTGATGCAATCAAGGTTAAAGCCCATCACTCAAAACTCAAAAACCGATCGATTGAACCTTCAAATTGATGATTAACTGGATCAATTTCAAGGTCAATTGATCAATTAGGTTCAACAATTTCAATTTCAATTAGTTAATTTGATCAACTAACCTATGAAAAAAAGATTGATGGCTGTAACAGAAGAGGACGGTGCACAATATGGTAGACGATTCCCGGGGACGGTGGACGGTAGACTTTGACGAGAGGGCAGAACCGGTGAACGAAAATCTATCGCGTAGTTGTGATTTTTAGGGTTAGCGTGTTTTTGAAATCAAGTATTAAGTATGTCGCAGACCTAAATGTAAGATAACGAATTATTGTATTGGATCCTTTATCTTTCTATCTATCTATCTATAAGTATATATATACTTATAAGTATATATATATATATATATATATATAGGCTAAGTTTATGAGAGAAGTGTTCCTAATGGGAGAAGTGCGATAAATTTTTTTAACCAATCAGAAATTTGCATTTTATTTTTCGATGTATTATATTACAAGGGTAGATTAGTCATGATTTCAAATTATATTTTTGGTAACTAATAAATAATTCATGTAAGTTTCAGACTTTATTATTCTTTTATATTTTATTAATTCCTTATATTATTTTTCTAAAATCTATCTCCTTTATCCTATTAACGTGTGATCTTCTAAGTGTTTTAATTGTCCAAATTATTTAAAACATCTAAATGGATTTTGTAATTATCCCAATATCTCCTTATCAACTAACATTGAATAACTAATGATATACACATTATAAATTATTGCTCAAATTGCCTACACAGACGACTATACATGGTCCATATTATTCCTTCATATTTGTAATTGTTTCTTGTGGCCCATTTTAACGACAAACTCAACGACATTAATAAATATATTAACACCTTTGGATGTCCAGCCTCCTTCATTCTACATAGTAACAACATACATCTAGAATAACTTATATTAAACAAACCTACGCAACCTACACAATAACATATTCCAAATATATGTATATTCCACACCCAACACCATATTCCACAACCTACACAGTAATAATACATTCCGCAACCTTCACAGTAACAACATATTCCACAACCTTCATAATAACGAGATACATATTGAACAGCCTACATTAAGACAACATCCATATTGAACATCCTACACATTGACAACATATTAACAACATTTACATTGACCAATCTACGCATAGATAACATATTAAACCTACGTATTGTATAAACATTTTTGAACCTACATGCTGAACCTAAATATTGAACCTACACATTTGACAACATAAATATTAAGCAACTTCATACTGTCACCACTCATATATACATAAATCCTAAACATTTAAAAACAACCAAAAATTCCATATAAACATTGTGTTCATACACGTTATTCATAAATTCATTCACAACTTACATACTGAATCAAATAATAAAAAATACTCTTTTAAATAATTGAAAGACATCATGAGTCCTATATTTTTATAATATCATCCTACATCTCTACTAAGATTTACTCTTATTAATCCACGGTATGAACTTTTTCCCATAAAAGAGATATGTACGAATCTTCAACATCATAATGCAAATATTCGAACAACAAAGTGGGGTTACAAATTCAATTATCACAACACACTAAATACAAAAATTGAAGAAAGAAAACTTTAATTTTTGTAAATTGTCGCCTCCTGCACCTGCGATTCTAGAACAAAAGCTAGGTTTGAGAGAAAAAAAAACCTATTGTATTTAATTGAGGATCAGTAGTCCACAATTTAGAAAAATTGTATTAATCAACAGGCCTACTGCATGAATAAAAGCACTTAGAAGATCCGTGAATAGAGAAAAAATGGCATGGTAATTAATTTAAGAAATTTAAATCAGGAAGTGAATTGCATTAAGGGACTGTAATAATTAAATTACAATATTACCATTCTCTATTAAAAGACATTAAAAATAGGAAAAATTAGTTACAATCATGCCATAATTAATCTAGTCCATAGATCAATTTTAATGAATGACTATAATCACTTCTCGAATTTCTCGCACTAAGACGACTTCTCGTCTAAACCATCCCTATATATATATATATATATATATATATATATATATATATATATATATATATATATATCTTAAATATATATAAACGAAACCTTCCTATTGTCTCTCAAGTCACCAAATTGCTTTATTTGTAAATGGTGGTTTCTCATTCATTTGATCCGAATTCATGGGTATGGGTATCACAAAACCCAGATAACCATTAAACGGTTTATAGCATCTCATTATATACAATATAAGGATTATTGTATTGGGTCCTTTATATATATATATATATATATATATATATATATATATATATATATATATATATATAGGATCAGGATCATGTGAGAACTTTTTGGGAATTGAGAACTATGAGAACCATTTTGTACCACAAAAAAATCCAAAAATAAAAAAAAAATCATAAAACAAAAAAAAAATAAAAAAAGTAAAAAAACCAAAGTTCTTATTTATCATCCCGGTTTCTAAAAAAATTTCTCGGTGTAGCTAAATTATACATATATGTATAATATGTACATATACGTACACACATGTTTTTTTCCTATACACATATGTATAATTTAAGGTAAATGATAATGTACATATGTGTACATTACGTAACTAGAGATTAAATGAACGTATACATATATGTATAGGTATAACACGAATTAAAAAGAAAAAAAATCGGTTTATGTACACATATGTTTTTTTCCTATACACATATGTATAATTTAAGGTAAATGATAATGTACATATGTGTACATTACGTAACTAGAGATTAAATGAAAGTATACATATGTGTATAGGTATAATAAGAATTAAAAAGAAAAAAAAAATCTGTTTTTTTTTTTTTAATTTTTTAATGAAACCGGAATAAAATATAATAATTTTGGTTTTTTTACTTTTTTAAAATTTTCTTTTTTTTTATAATTTTTTAAATATTTTTTAAAGGTTTTTGTTAGTGGTCCAAAATGGTTCTCAAATGTCTCAATTTACCAAGGGTTCTCTTAGGATCCTTACCATATATATATATATGCTAAGTTCATGCGAGAAGTGTTTCTAATGGGAGAAGTGAGAAAAATCTTTTTAACCAATCAAAAATTTGCATTTTATTTTTCTGTGTATTATATTACAAGAGTAGATTAGTCATTATTTCAAATTATATTTTGAGTAAATAATAAATATTTCATGTAAGTTTCAAACTTCATTATTCTTTTCTTTTTTAGTAATTTCTTATATTATTTTCTAATAATCTATCTCTTTTATCTTATTAACTTGTGATCTTTTAAGTGTTTTAATCATCCAAAATTTAAAACATCTAAATGGATTTTGTAATTATCCCACTATCTCCATATCAAATTACATTGAATAATTAATAATATACACATTATAAATTATTGCTTAAATTGCCTACATAGACGACCATACATGGTCCATATTATTCCTTCATAGTTGTGATTGTTTCTTGTGGCCCATTTAAACGACAATCTCAACGACATTAATGAATATATTGACACCTTTGGATGTCCAACCTCCTTTGCTCTACATTGTAAGACCCCAAAAACCCGGGAGTCAAACAGTTGGTCATCATACCTAAAATTTTCAAAAATTAAAAGTCAAAACGAATTTGTTTTATTAAAACCAGTGTAGAGTGACAAGCAGCGGAAAAATAAACAAACAACAAATCCTAAAAGCAGAGAAATGTGCCCAAAATCTAATATAAAATAATGTTCGTTTTAATTAAAATCCTCAACTACAAATGTCTTTAACCGTCTGAGTAGTCTCGAGCACGTCCAGGCAGTAATCTCCAATCTCCTCAACCTGAAAAATTCAAACTAACATACACACAAAGTCAGCTTATGCTGATTGAGTTCACGTTTTTATAAACAACGTTTATAACTCTGTTTAAAAATTTATAAATATAAAATTAATGGAGACAATCATAATTTAATAAGAAAATAGTTTTCTTTAGTTAACTATACTAACACGGGCCTCCTCACCACGAGTCAAGACTCGAGTAATATATTTGACCTGGTAACGGAAAATAATATGTAATACGAGTCTCCTCACCACGAGTAAATATTCGAGTAATATATTTGACCCGATTACAGAAAAATACATGCAATGTGGGCCTCTTCACCAGGGGTTTCTCCAGAAGTAATATATTTGGCCTGATTACGGTTTTAGCAAAAGACGGGCCTCCTCATCACAAATCACGAGTCACAAAATCAAGGATTTGAGTAATATATTTGACCCGTCCCAATCATGAATATGCAACACAGGCATTCTCACCACGAGTTTCTCCCTAGTAATATATTCGACCTGATCACAATCCAATCAAGCACACACATCAATAGACACGCCTATTTACATCTTAGCCATTCAATCAACTAAATAACATCATTACGTGTAAACTATGAATAATATATAGTTTATGAATTAATACAAGGTCTAATAATATCCTCAAGCATAAATAATATATAATTCTCATAAATGTATAATCATAGACAAGTCTAAATAATATCCTCAAGTATAGATTATAAATAATATATAATTTTCAGAAATGTATAATCATAGACGAGTCTAAATAATATCCCGAAGTATAGTCTATAATTAATATATAATTTCAGAAATATAAGTATAAACGAGTCCAGTAATGTCCTCGAACCATGGACTATCAATAAAATAAATCTTAGCCAATCGATCAACCAAACAATATCATCACGTGTAATCCATAAATAATGGATAGTCTAGGAATTAATACCAGGCCTAACAATATCCTTGAGCCTAGACCATAAGCAATATATATATATATATATATATATATATATATAACCCGAAGAAATTTATATGACCATAGACGAGTCTAAAATATCTTAAGGTATAGAATATAATTCACACATAGTTTCATAAATGTACAAAACAGCAAAGACTATGCAATGCCATCCAAACAGTTTAAACGAGTAAAATTAGGTAAAATTTGTAATATCGTGTGTATGCTAGCCCAAAACGAAAAAGATTAAAAAGGGGCATCATGAAACTCACCTGAAGCAAGTCACACAAGTACCAACGAGCTATAGAATCTCTGAGCAGTCCCGCAAATCAAAACCCTGTCGGGTTGCACACAACAATTACTAACTAACCCGAACCGACTCGCTTATTCTACGGGACGTCCTAACATAATTTAATTGACCCGAAACCTCACCCATGATAATATCACTTACATCAGCCCCCAAGGCCTTTAATTTACCAACACTACCCTCAAATAAAACCGGGGACAAAAGGGTTCTTGAACTACACCCGGTTTACGTTAATTGTGTCGACTTCGCGCGTTATCAAGCCGTTTAAGTAATTACCAACCAAATCAGGCCCGTTTAGATAAAATATAGCATTATTATAGCCAATAAGTCCCCAGGACACTACACGAGCTGAACGGGTTGGCAATCCCGTTGTACAACGTGCAAATCGTTTAAGCGAGAATTCGCGTTCTACCGAACCGTTTGAGCAATTACCGGTCAACTCAGCCTCGTATAGTAAAAATATCACATTATTACAGAAAAATAGTCCACACGACATTACACGAGCTAAACAGGTCGGCAATCCCCTTGTACAACGCACGAATTACAGTTTAAGCGAGAATTCGCGCTCTACCGAACCGTTTGAGCAATCACCAACCAATTCAGCCCCGTTTTATTAAAAATTTGTTAGAACATAATGTCTATTGCTAGGGTCTTAGATGTTTAGATATGATTGTATAGGGCTTAAACTGTCAAATGTATTTTGTGTATTGTATTCAGCGTATAAGTCCACAAGGACGGATATCTTTTGCAGCGTATATGATATACGCCATATAACATATACGGTCTTGGGTGTCTTCATGTTGTTTCCTATATAAAGGGGACTTACAAGTTGAGAGGTAGACTTTTGGTGAATGTTAGAATGAGAGAGTAGAGAGAGAAAGTTGCTACAAAGTCATATCTTGTGATCTTTGAAGTTATCAATGAAGAGAATGCTTAATGTTCACTTGTGTTATTCAATCTCAATGGATTTCGCACTTTGAGATATAAGCTGTAACATCTAAAGATCCTAATTGTTGAATACATCAGCATGTCATCCCCGATTTCAAGTAATATCAGAGCATATGGCTCGTTACTAGCTTGAATTTTACAAGTTTTCAAGGTTTTTGTCTCTATCTACAATTTCAACCGTCAAAAGTTCTTCAAACTCTCACAATACGTTCCATACACATCCGTGACAAACCCTACCAAAATTCATTCAATTCCGACATCATTTGCATCCTCAAATTCCAAAATCATTAACATGGAAATTTTCACCGTATATGTCATGACTGCCTAAATGTTTATCACGTATAACATATACGGCGTATAACATATACGCCGCATATGTTATAAGGTGACAACTTATACGTTGACCTCATACATATACGTTGACCTTTCTGCATAACATATACGTTGACCACATTTGACCAAGACTTATACATTGATTTTTCTTGAATATTCAAAACATATCCGTTGACCAAAGAAGATATACGTTGACTGTGATCAAAATGGAAAACCTAAGTGCTTTCGTATCACAACCATCTGTTTTACTTCAGAACATTAATTTGGAAAATGAGATGGGTACAGCCAACAAGCCTCCTAAGCTTCTTAGAATGGAAGATTATCCTTCGTCGGCCAACAAATTTGAGACGTACTTTCAAGCCTTGAACTACGAAACATGGACTGCCTGTAAGGCCCCGAACCCCAGGAACCCCATAGTTGGTAAATCATACTGACACTTGTGAAAATAAATAAACTTAAAAACAATTCTTTGCATTAAAATAATATTACAGAGTATAATTCGGTGGAAAACGTAAATAGATGACTAAGTTCCCAAAATCAAAATTAATTATAACTTTTAAAATTCTTTTGAAATAAAAGGTTCATAAGTAATTCTTTAGTCCAGTATGCCCTTCACCGTCCAAGTAGCTTCGTGCACGTCCAAGCGATAAGGCATCCTCTTCCTAACCTGAAACTCACACTAACATGCACACAAAGCCAGCTTAAGCTGAGTGAGTTCAATGTAACGCCCGTTAATTTCAGATAAGTGATTTAAAGCATGTAAAGTATGTACATCTCTTGGAATTTATCCGACTTTCCCCAGAGGCTTTCTCATCATCCCGGTACGTTAAATTCATTAAACCTTTCTTTCAAGTTGCTATATCCTTCAAATTGGAGGGGCTAGAGTGTAACATTTTATATTATAACATAAAAACTAAAACCCTAGCCCTCCTCTTGGCCGATCGGACCATTGCAGCTTCCATAGGGCTCCCATTTTCGTTTTTGGAAGCCAATTCCAAGTGCCAAACTTCAATTCAAGGTTAGGTCTATGTTTCCCCATGTCTTTTACACCTTAATTGATCATATTAACGCGCTTATTGGTCGTTAAGGTTGAGTTTTGATGATAACAGATTGCTAACAGATTCGTATACGTTTATTGTAGGGTCTGTAACGCAATGATAATCCATTGTTTTTGATCGATTCTTGATTCCATGATGTTTTACTTCGAGTCTAGTTTCCAGAAAGGTATAATACGTAATTTTTGGACGAGATTTGAATGGTTTTTATGAATTTATAAAATCGAGTGTCAAAGCTGATGAGGGATGACGGATTCTGATCTGTCTTCCCGACGTCATAACCTTTTTTCGACAGGTTCAAATTGGTTGGTTCTACTTCTGGAAGTTAGTATTTTGAGTTTGTAACCAAACCCAATTGGAATCGTTTAATTTGGTTTGGTAATGAATTTTATAAAAATAAAACCATTTTGTTGCGCACTGAAATAGCTGCACGTACCTTGCTGTGTTGGAGGAATTTTTATAATTTTTGTGTCCAATAGAAAAATATAATAAAAATATTTTTATAAACCTAAGACATTTATTAAAGTCTGGTAAAAATTTAATAATTTATTTCAAAGTTTATCTTATGTAATTAAATGCATCTTCGCATGCTAAAATCTACACGTTTTACTCGTTATTGATCGATAAGTTCGTTTTAGGCTTAACCGGTGGATGTTCAATTGTGTTCTTCTCGGGGCTGTTTGAAGTGAGTTTTTGCACCACAATCTTCCTAGGTATGTCCCGTATATCATACTCAAAGATCATGTTCTTAGGTGTTCGTTAAGTTGATCAACTAGTTGTAGTTTGATTGTTATGTTCGGTTGTCTAGAATTGTTGAGTTCGATGCGTTAATCGGTTGGATGACCAACCGAATCAGTTTGCATGGCCCTAGGGGAGTCTAAGGGCTGTGGAAAAATTATTTTTTTGATGCTCGGGGCTGTTGTGGTTAGTGCTTCGTCAATCGAGTCGGCGGTGCGCGAAATTTCGTTTAAATGTTAAAGTAAGAGTTGTAAAAAGGAACCGTCAACCCTATCAACTCGGGTGACATAATCTTGATGAATGAAAAGATTTAAAATGGAATTTGGTCCATTTGGGGCTGATTCGTTTAACCAATGGTTTTAAGGTTTATTACACGCGCATTCGACCCGATTTGATTCCCTTGGGCCTTGGGCCAAGTGTTGGGCCTTGGGCCAAGTTGTTGGGCCTTGGGCCAAAGTGTTGGGCTTGAACGGCCCATTAGGCAAGAATGTTCTTACGGTCTAGTTTAGTAACGTGTTGTGTATTAATTACAGGCCCTTGGTTGTGATTGTGCACTTAGGGATTTTCTAGCTCGTTGCAGGTGTTCGATTGATTCCAGGTGAGTTCATGATGCCCCTTTTACTCATTTTACTTTTGGGCTAGCATGCGCACCTAAATGTTTTCTTACTTGATGAAATGTTTTTAAAATGATTTTATATAGGCTTGCTAGTATATGGTAAGTTTTGGGATGTTAAATATATATATATATATATGTATATACATTATTTCTTGGCCTCTATTTGGCGATGTTGTAGTCGTTTCGACTACTGATGTTGTGTATGCCTACTTCATGTTTGCATGCACTGATGTTACGTGTTTGGGTTGTACGTTTGCTCGACCCTGATGTTATACATGGATGTTATATATATATATACTGTTATGTATATAGGGATGTTATTGAATGGATGTATACATATACATTTGTATATGTAAGTATGAGGATGTTTAAGTTCGATAATGATGATTAGATGGATGTACCCTTTTACTTTTAGAAAACCTTTGGTATGGCTATCATGATTTTACTACTGATATCTTTTACTTAAAACTTGAACTCACTCAGCTCAAGCTGCTTTGTGTGCATGTTAGTGTAAGTTTCAGGATTTGGAAGAGGATGCCTTATCGCTTGGACGTGCACGGAGCTACTTGGATGGTGAAGGGCATACTGGAAGGAAGAATTGTTTATGAATATTTTATTTCAAGGAAACTTATAAAAGTTATACTGATTTTGGTACTTGGGCAAAATTCCCGGGTTTCGGGAACTTATTTCAATTTTCATGTTTTCCGCAAAATTTGTACTCTGATACGTTTGTTTTAGTGGAAGAAACGGTTTTTAAGTTTATTAAATTTTACGAGTGTTTGAATGATTACCAACTGTGGGGTTCCCGGGGTTCGGGGCCTTACATTCAAGTTTTAAATAAGTAGCAACAGTTTTTAATAATCATTCCAACGGTTTTAAAACAGCAAATGGAAGTACATCGGTTAGGTCACCACATTAAATAAATAGTCATTCTTACGTGTGAGCCTCTCTATACGTGCATTCTTATATATATCAATATATATATATATACATATAACATTCAATAGTAACATTCAGGGCCGAGAAAACGTACAACCCAAACACGTAACATTCAGCGCATGCAAACACGAAGTAGGCATACGCATCATTCAGTAGTCGAGACGACTACAAACATTCAGGGTCGAGCAAACGTACAACTCAAACACGTAACATTCGGCGCGTGCAAACACAAGGTAGGCATATGCAACATTCAGTAGTCGAGACGACTACAACATTCGCCAAATATTGGCCATTCTAAATAATATAAATATATATATATACATACACATTCTATAACATTCCAAGGCCTACCGATACTAGCAAGCCTATGTAAAACCATTCAAAACATTTCATCAAGTAAGAAAAACACTTAGGTGTGCATGCTAGCCCAAAAATTAAAAAGAGTTAAACGGGGTATCAAGAACTCACCTGAAATCAATCGAACACCTGCAACGAGCTAGGAAATCCCTAAGTGTACAATCACAAGCAAGGCCTGTAAATTATACACAACACGTTACTAAACTAGACCATAAGAACACTCTTGCCTAATGGGCCGTTCAAGCCCAACACTATGGCCCAAGGCCCAACAACTTGGCCCAAGGCCCAACAACCTGGCCCAAGGCCCAAGGGTAATCAAATCGGGTTGAATGCGCGTGTAATAAACCTTAAAACCATTTGTTAAACGAATCAGCCCCAAATGGACCAAATTCCATTTTAAATCTTTTCATTCATCAAGATTATGTCATCCGAGTTGATAGGGTTGACAGTTCTTTTTTATAACTCTTACTTTAACGTTTAAACGAAAATTCGCGCACCGCCGACTCGATTAACGAAGCACTAACCACAACAGCCCTGAGCATCAAAAAAATAATTTTTCCACAGCCCTTAAACCCCCTAGGGCTGTACAAACTGATTCGGTCGGTCACCCGTTCAATTAACGCATCAAACTCAACAATTTGCAATTCTACACCCGATAAACCCTAGTTTTCGAACTAAAATGATTGACCGACCTAAATACCTCCAATGACCAAGAAATTTTAATATGATGTAAATGTCATACCTGGGGATATTTCTACACCAGAAACTCTAATTTTTATCCACGGGAAGTGGGTCAATTACACCTTGGCCGAAAATCTGTCCAACGAAAAGTTTCGGAAAAAGCATCAAAACGATTAGAGGTGAGCAAAAAGAGTGTTGGGGATTGTAGTACATACCTTGAACTACTTCTAGGAGCTTGGAATCGATCAAAAAGCCGAAGAAATGAAAGGGGGAGGGGCTGGAAGTGGCCGATCGGCAGCTACATATTAGGTTTAGGGTTTTTTTTTTGTTTAATGTTATATCATAAAACATTTTCATTCTAGCCCCCGGAATTTAATAATAATGCAACTTGGAAGAAATGTTAAGCGATTAGACGTACCGGGATGACGTAAAGGCCTCCGAGAAACGTCTGATAAATCCCGAGAATTATACATACTCTACAATCTTTAATTCTTGAAATCGGAATTAACGGGCGTTACACTGCCGTTGAAGAAGAATACATCATTCCTAAAAATGAGAATGGAGAAAACTATAGATTATCTTAGATTGCTGATGCAGATAAAGATTCATTCCTTAAAGAAAAGAAGATGTTGAATCTATTTCAACACTCCATCAAAGCTGAGATCTTTCAACTTTTGCAACACAATGGTTCTTGCTACTCAATTTGGCAAGCATAGTTGAATAAAGATCGTGGAAATCCCGACATGAGAAATAGCAAAATTTCTTTGCTGAAGAAAGAATTTTACATATTCACTCAAGTTAAGGGTGAATCATTTGCTCAATTAGTTGAAAGATACTGCTATCTAGTGAATGAGATGAAAAGGCTGAAGATTGATAAGCCTGAGTATGAATACATCGGTAAACTTGCTGATGCTTTGCCAGAAGAATGGGGGGCTCGTGCGTGGTAGCTGGTATAGATGAAGAAAGGCGGACCGCCTGAACGGGACCTATTCTCTTAATAGGCGGCAAAGCGGAATAGAAAAGCACGGACGAGCCAATTTTTATTTCACCTATCTCATAGATTCCAGTCAAAGATTCATAGAATCGAAATTCCATCATTGCTAGATCTATAGGATTTCACTTTCATAATGATTCAACAATCTAATCCCATTGCTTATGCTCGTTTGAACCTCGCAAGTTTTATTGATAAACTTGAAGCTCATGATTTAGAGCTTAGAAAGAAATAAAAGATGAGATCCACAGCTATTTCACAAGATGTGGGTTTGTATTACAAAGACTCTAATTCAAGTTCTGTTATTCAAAATCCCAAGATTCCTACTACATTTTGTGCTGAGCCAATCAGTCAAGCTTGTGTTACAAATGTCAATGCTACTCCTCAGTACAGTAGTGGCTATTCAGGAACAATCCCTAGTGCTCAAGCTTCTAGTTCAAAGGAAACTGATGTTATACAATGCAACATTGCAGTGAGTCTGAAAAATACTGGAAACATGACCACTGAAACTATCAAAGAACACATGGTTTTTCTAGGTTCTGTTCTAGAATCATATGAGTGTTTGGTGGCAGGTCGCATTGAAAATTATAACATGACTAAAGAAGACTATGACCAGATTGATCCAGAGGAAATGGAGATGATTGGCATAAGATGGTGCATGGCTAGTGTGATAAGAAGGGCACAAAGATTCAAGGAGATAACTGGTCGGAATGTGCTTGATGGTACAACTTCTAAATTAGGCTTTGACAAGTCTAAAGTTAGATGTTTTCGGTGCAAAGAAAAAGGGCATTTCAAGAGGGAATGTACTAGCAAGATTGTTGATGATAATACTGCTAATCCTTTTGGACGAGATTACTATAAACAAGCCATATATCATTACCCAGAGGGAGAATCATCAAAGGGGAAGAAAGCTTCTGAAGCATCAACCTCGCAGCAAAAGGCAGCTACAGCCCAAGTTGATGAAGGTTTTAATTGGAATTCAATGTTACAAGCAAATGTAGCTGAGAGGGTTGATGAAGAAAAAATAGAAGCTAAGACAGTGATTTTTAATGAGTTTGTGAATGGGACAGTAGATGAACTAGTAAAGGATGAAGTGGTTAAAGATCATAGTGAGGATGAAAGTGACAAAGTTGAAGCTGAGGACGATCAAAAGTCTTTTGAAAATGAACTTCCTCGAACTTATCATAAAATTCATGAAGTTCCTTCTAATTATCTTATCTCATTATTTCCTACTTATATTGTTGAAAGTTTTGCAGGTTGGTTTTATGAGGAGGATGTTCCACAAGGAAAAATTGAGTTTGGTGTGGAAGAAAATGATGAAATTTCAGACGTCATCAAATCAGAAGATGAGGAGGAGATCGTTTCTGTTGATGAAAAGATGGCTAAGAATAAGATTGTTGAAGGAGTGGTTGAAGAAATCACTAATGATGACTCAGAAACAGCAAGTGAAAAGGTAATTGATCAAGCGTTCATGGTCAATGAGGTAATTCTAAACTCAAATCTATGTGAAAAATGCGAATTACCTTGTTTTGAATGTGATTTCAAAAATCTAGAAATCAAAGAATTAAAGAAACACTATGATAAATCGTTGTTTGATTTAAATGTTGTTAATGAGGCCTACATGAAACTTCAATCGTGTGAAAAGGGTCTTTGGGAAAAGATTTTACAAAACCAAAAGACAATTTCAATGCTTAAACAAACGGTTGAAGACAAACAAATTGCCATTAACAGACACATTGATGAAAACGCAGCACTCAAACTTAAGCTTCAAACACTCAATATTGAGACTAAACGAGTTAATCTGAAACTGGTAAGCAATGTTGTGTCGTCATATGTACTTGATCACATTATCCCCAAAACATCATCAAAGAGTAAGGATAATGAGACCGAGAACTTAAGTGAAAATTATCATACTGTGCCTCCACCTTTGTTGAATTACTATGTTCCAAAGAAACCAAAAGGTTTGAAAAAGGCACTGAATGTGGGAATCAATACGACACAGCATGATATTTCTAAATCTGTTGAACATGAGAGTTCTAGTTGTGATTCTGCAACTGGGATAAAAATGGCAGAAGATGTGTTGAACGAGGAAGGTGTTAAACCTCATGGGTTGGGTAATCATAAGAGTGATTTGGATAAACAAAAGAAAGTAGATGAAAACTTCTCAAGATTTGCAAAAACAAGTTTCTATTACAAGCAATCTTCACAAGTTAATCAAATTCAAGAGAAAAAGATGAAGTTTGTAATTGGCAAAACCTCAGAGTCTGAAAAGGAAATTGAATTCAGAAAACGGTCAAATGATGAATTTTATCGTTTGAAAGCTGAGCGTTATCATGTTGAATCAACATCACATATCAATAAGTTTACTGATAGGAGATTTTGTTTTGGGTGCAATGAGGTTGGAAATGTATTTTGTGCTTGTCCTAATCGATATAAACAAGATAACATGTCAAATCAAAAATCTCAAAAGATTGTGAACAAAAGACCTGGTTTAGGTTATTTGGGTGATAAGAAACCAGGCTGTGTCATTGAAAATGTGAAAATTTTAAAAAGAAATGAGTCAGTGAATGCTAAGAGGAGTGTTCAAAATTATGGATTAAAATCAAAAATTTCAAAAATAGTTCAAACATCATTTTAAAAAAAGAAACAATCTGTTGGTCAAAATTGGGTACCAATATCTGTTGTTAAAATACCTGAGTGTGATGAGAAAGTGAATTCTACATCTGAGTCACCAACATTAAGTGAAAAATCATCATCATGTGATTCAGAAGTTGAGGATGATAGGCTGTTGTTTAAACATATTAAACAACCCAATACCAAGAAGGCTTGGGTTTCCTTGTTTCACTAATCTGTTAATTGTATGTGAAGGGGCTTCCAAGATCCCACGATTCTCGTTGGATAATGGATAGTGGAGCCTCTAGGCACATGACAGGTACTCTCTACTTGCTAAATGATGTAAAATCAATAAGAGGAGGGTATGTTGGATTTGCTGGTAATCAAGGTGGACAGATTGTGGGTGAAGGAACTTCAAACAAATGGAAAGGTTACATTCGAGAATGTCAACTAAATTTCTGAGTTGGAGAATAATCTACTAAGTATATCACATATTTGTGATAAACAATTCTCTACACACTTTACTGAACGAGAATGTTTGATGAAACCGGGGTTCAAAATACCTACGGAATGGATCATTATGTGTGCTCCTCGTGTGAATGATATTTACGTCATGAACATGAGTACAACATCTACTTCATCAGGGTTTGCTCAGTGTTTCATCTCGAGAGCATGTTGGTGCATTTTGTGACCGTCGCTATGCAATTCAGACCAGCGGAGACGCCATAGGTGAAGTTAGAACAACTTCGCCTTAGGCGAACTTAGAACAACTTCGCCAACGGCGAAGTTAGGACAACTTCACCTTAGGCGAAGTTATCACAACTTCGCCAAAGGCGAAGTTATGAACAACTTCGCCTACTGACGCCTACTGAAGTTTATATATATATGCATGTGTCTTGTTTAGTTTTAAGAATCCAGTAATTCAGAGTATTGTGTGATAAGTTTAATTAGCTAGAGAGAAACCGAGAGAGTGAGCCGTGTGGGACGGCCCGAGGTAGAGCTCACCTCGGGTCGGCCGTGTCATTTGTTTTCATGTTTGGTATGTAAGTGTTTTGATTATTATATAAGAATCTGCAGATTTGATTATCCCGTTCTTGTATTTGTTCGTGTACGTGTTTGTGTTCTTCATCTTTACACCAATAAACGAGTCTAGGAGGATTCCGCACTCCTAGACCTCGTGCGGATCTCGTATCGATCGGCGACGCCCCGGGGGGACCTACATGTGGTATCAGAGCCTTAGGCTCTTATGCTATGGTTCAAGATCTGCGTTTTGGTGTTTCTGGCACGTTTCTGTGCGTTTCTGGCCGAACATCGCCACAGGCGAAGTTATTGTTCATCAGGCGAAGTTGCCGTCACTGTTCGTAGGGTTTCAGCGAAGATATAAGGTCTGGCGAAGTTATGGACAGGCGAAGTTAGCAGCCAAGCGAAGTTAATGGCCAGGCGAAGTTATTGAGGGGCGAAGTTGACTTTTAGGCGAAGTTGACTTTTAGGCGAAGTTAACTTTAGGCGAAGTTAACGAGAGAAAAAAAAAGAGTATTTTGGTGTTTTCGTCTGTATGGCCCGGTGTACACGATTATTGTGAGACCGAAGATGTTGTTCCGTCAACGAGTGAAACTTGTTATCTCTGGGTCTTACGTGCGAACAAATACGTGTCAACTCTGGATATGGAGTTGAGTTTGTGAATGGGATATTGATTGAAACTGGATATTGACACATATTTGGGTGTTTGTGGGCAATGAAATTGTTGTTGTTCGAGGTTGACCAACTGAAGAAAGTCAAATTGAACTGAAGGTTTTTGTCATTACTGGATTGCGGTCAGAGCATATTATTTATGTTATTTTCAAGGCGTTCGAGAATTGGATCCTGAAACGTGATGCTTATTTATTAGAGTGAAAATTCTAGAACAAGTTGGATTTAATCGGGAACTAAAGTGTTTATGTTCTTGATCGTTATCCCTGGTGATTGAAGATGCTTCGGATTAATTAATGGTCATGTGTTAGATTCTGTCAAGGTGGTTTTGCGATGAAATTGATCACTTGATGTTGAGTAGTTGAAGATTAAACCTTATCGTATGCCGACGAGTTGGTGAAGTTGTGGAGGAAGCCCAACTTCACGTGTTGGTGAAGTCAGATGGACTCACGTGATTGGTTGAGATGATCTATTGGCACGAGGATGCATGCATTTCAAAGACCTCAATCGTTATAGTCGGATAAGCTTACACTGAAGGGGATATCTGATATGGAAGACGTTGGGTGATTGGTAGATTTGTGAAGCTACAAGACAGTTTCAGACACGGCTGGTTGAAGAGCAAACAGAAGATCATCAGTTAAGAGGGAGACTGTTGGTGCATGTTTTGTAACAGATGATCTTTCGTGTTTGTTAGAATTGAGAGCAACGGTCAAAGGGGAGACTGTTGGTGCATTTTGTGACCGTCGCTATGCAATTCAGACCAGCGGAGACGCCATAGGTGAAGTTAGAACAACTTCGCCTTAGGCGAAGTTAGAACAACTTCGCCAACGGCGAAGTTATGACAACTTCACCTTAGGCGAAGTTATGAACAACTTCGCCTACTGACGCCTACTGAAGTTTATATATATATGCGTGTGTCTTGTTTAGTTTTAAGAATCCAGTAATTCAGAGTATTGTGTGATAAGTTTAATTAGCTAGAGAGAAACCGAGAGAGTGGGCCGTGTGGGACGGCCCGAGGTAGAGCTCACCTCGGGTCGGCCGTGTCATTTGTTTTCATGTTTGGTATGTAAGTGTTTTGATTATTATATAAGAATCTGCAGATTTGATTATCCCGTTCTTGTATTTGTTCATGTATTTGTTCGTGTACGTGTTTGTGTTCTTCATATTTACACCAATAAACGAGTCTAGGAGGATTCCGCACTCCTAGACCTCGTGCGGATCTCGTATCGATCGGCGACGCCCCGGGGGGACCTACAGAGCATCTGAACGGGAATCTGTATTATGGCATCGGAGGATGGGACATATAAGCTTGAGAAAAATGAACCATCTGGTTCACAGGAATCTGGTAGACGTAGTTAACTTGAGAAACTTTAAATTGACTGAAGAGTGTTTGGATTGTAAGAAGGGAAACCAAACAAAGAAACCTCATCCAAAGAAACTTGAAAACTCCATCAATTTACCTTTTGAACGTCTTCACATGGATCTATTTAGTCCAGTAAATGTCAAAAGTATCACAGGCGAATTGTATTGTCTTGTGGTTACTGATGACTACTCAAGATTTTCATGGGTGATGTTTTTGGAATCTAAAGATGAGACATATGATTCCCTTATGGTTTTGTTCAAGAAACTGGAGACATTGTACAATCTGCCAATCCGTCATATCAAAAGTGATAATGGGACGAAATTCAAGAACAACAAAACGCTTGAGTACTGTAATGAACGGAGAATTCTTCATGAATTTAGTGCACCGTACACTCCTCAACAAAATGGGGTAGCTAAACGAAAGAATCGGACTTTGATTAAAACAACTCATGCTATGCTTTCTGATTCAAAATTACCAATTAACTTTTGGTCTGAAGTAGTAGCTGCAGCTTGTTATACACTTAACCGGGTGCTTACAGTCAAGAAATTTGGCAAGACGTGTTTCGAGCTTCTGAATCGTCGGAAACCTAACTTGAAATGGCTTGAACCATTTAGGTAAATATGTACTGTTCTTGAACCAACTGGGAAATTTGATCCTAAATCTGTGGAAGGATTCTTTGTGGGATATGCTAGTCCACTCAAACGTGTTTACATTCCTAGCTTCCATAGTATCGTACAAGTTCAAAACGTTGATTGTCAACGGTACTCTTCTACTATACAAAGACCAGGAGATTCAAGGCTATTCGATTATGATAGTCTATGGGAAAGTTTTCAACTTTCGGAGGTAGATTCATCCGAAGAAACTTTGATGATGATCTACAATCAACAATTGTCGGAAACTCAAGAACTTGTGCCTGACAAACCTGTGTCTGTTTCTCAAAATGAACCTGAAAATGTTCAGTCCGAGGATGTTCCAGAAACTCTTCCAGTTTTTGATGACAATGATGACACAGATAAGGAGATAATTGAAGCAATCTCTCCATCAATTCCTCATACTGAAGAAAATGTTATAAATCTTCAATCCGAAGTGTCAGTTCCTTTAGAGGTGGTCCCGAGAACTGTGTCTTATCATCCCGAGGAGAATATTATAGGAGATCTGAATGCTGGAGTACAAACAAGATGACAACTTGATCAGAATCTTCAATGTTTTTATACTCATATTTCTCCGTTACAAAATCAATTCTCATTAAATTATTTTATTTCTCTGGTAGAACCAATGACGTACAAAGAGGCTCTAACAAAAGAAAGTTGGGTGAATGCAATGCAAGAAGAACTTATGCAGTTTGAGAAGCTCGGAGTCTGGAAATTGGTAGAATTGCCTGAAGATAAAAGGCAGATAAACACCAAGTGGGTGTTTAAGTGTAAAAGGGATGAACATGGAATTATTGTAAGAAACAAGGCAAGATGAGTTGTTTTGGGATTCAACCAGAGGGAAGGTATCGACTACAACGAAGTGTATGCACCAGTTGCAAGGCTAGAGGCTATTCGGATCTTCCTAGCTTTTGCATCTTGGAAAGGTTTCAAAGTTTATCAGTTAGATGTTAATTCTGCATTTCTTAACGGAAAAATCAGTGAAGAAGTCTATGTGGGATAGCCACCGGGGTTTGTCAATCCGATTCACAAAGACAAAGTGTATCTACTTGATAAAGTCCTTTACGGTCTCCATCAGGCCCCGAGAGCCTAGTATGAGACATTGTCTCAACATCTTCTGGACAATGGGTTTATTAGAGGAACCGTCGACTGTACACTCTTCACTAAATTTGTTGATGGACATCTACTGATCGTGCAGATATATGTCGATGATATCATTTTTGGGTCGACAAACGATGTTGTGTGCAAGCAGTTTGAAGAATAAATGACAAAGAAATTCGAAATGAGTGCAATGGGGGAGACGAAATTCTTTCTTGGACTTCAAGTAGAACAGTTGTTAGATGGTATCTTCATACATCAGACCAAGTATGTCAATGACGTATTGGCAAAGTTCAACATGACTGATGCATCGGCTATCAGTACTCCTCTGCCATTAAATCATGGTATCGGTCCTGATCCCAATGGGGAGAAGGTTGACCAAACTTTATACCGATCTATGATAAGCTCATTAGTGTATCTCACTGCTTCTCGGCCAGACATCATGTATGCCACGTGTTTGTGCGCCCGGTATCAATCAAATCCAAAGGTCTCACATCTCATGATCATCAAAAGAATTCTACGTTATCTTAAGGGATTTCCGGTGGTCGGTCTCTGGTATCCTAAAGACGATGAGTTTGTGTTAAAAGCTTATTCTGATTCAGACTATAGAAGCTGTAAATTGAATGCCAAACCTACAACGGCAGGGTGTCAGTTTTTCAGCAAGCGTCTTGTCACCTGGCAATGCAAGAAATAAACCACAGTTTCATTGTCCACTTGTGAAGCTAAGTATGTAGTTGCTTCCAGTTGCTGTTCTCAGGTTCTGTGGATACAACAACAGATGCGGGACTACGGTTTGAATTTTCTTACTACCCTTATCTTCGTAGATAATAATGCAGCTATTTCCATTACTAAGAATCCGGTAAACCACTCTAAAACTAAACATATTGAGATACGGTATCACTTCATTCGTGACTGCTACGAAAAGAAGTTGATTACTGTAGACAAAATTCACACCGATGAACAAAAAGCAGATCTTTTCACCAAAGCTTTTGATAAGTCGGGATTTCAATACTTATTAAAACTTAATGGTTTAAAATGCTTTGGGCGGTGTTGATAAGTGGGTTACTGAGATTACAGGTGTGTTGGATACCTAGTGATCCTGAACATCAGAGTCAAATTTTGTTTGTATATAATTTTTTTATACAGTTTTTGATTTTAGGGGAAAAACCAAAAACATTGAAAAATTATAAAAAGCCAAAAACAGTAAAAAAATTCTAAAGTTACAAAAACATTTAAAAATTGTTGCTTCTCAAGAAAATGAGTTTTTGAAGCAAAAAGGGAAGATGATAGTACATTGATCATCTGGTCCCAAATCCAATAAAAAGTAAGCTTAAAAGGCTGAGTGCTTAAATGTATTGGTGCTTTGGTAGGCTTTTTAAAACAAACAAGTAAGGGAAAGTAAGTGATATAAATCTAAATTGCCAAATTGATGGGGTGTTAGTTTCTAGCAAAAGTCTTGATAATGATGGCAGAAATGTAATAGCTGGTCATACTCAAGCCTTTTAATCAGAATGATCTTTTAAATTTTTTTAAAAATTTTAGCTATCAGTAAGTGGTTAACGCTTCAACGATGTATGGTCTTATGGCCTTAAATCCTGCATTGATGGGATGCTTTAAGGTTTATGTATTCATAGGGTCTTTATGTGGTTTATCATCTGGGTATTCATTTCGATGAATATTTAAAACAAGCTTTAAAAACAAACCCGCAGATTAAGCTGCTTTATAAGTCATTAAACTTGATCACAATAGTACTTATGTACTAATTTCATTACTGACTTGATCAAAATCCGCTGTTAGACACACGTTGTCCCCTTTCTCGCGTCTTATTACCATTAAGAAATGGACCACAAGGGACACAACGTTTGCAAGCTGACAGATGAAATCGTGCCTACTCATCCATGGAACAGGATCTTAGGGTATTGCTTGATAACGGGGGTATATCTTGTAGTGGGGATTAATTGCTGATTTGCTAGAAAAAGTATTTTTATCTTCCCATTCTCAAGTTTAAGTCAAGTTCGGGTGATTATGTGAAAATCAAATTAAGCCTGAATCAAGATTAGAACTAATAATTTCCTGAGATTTTGTGCTTAATTGAATCATATTAAATGTATCACATAAATTCTTGAATCATTTGTTTTTGAAAAGTTTAGGTGGACAACAATACCATTGACCAACTTAACACCAATCATAATAAAGCTAAAAATAAAACTGTGATGGAAGGACAATCTGGTCAATATGATTACCTGCTCAAACTCACAAAAATATGTGATCTTTGTTTTGATTTCAAGTGTGTAAATATTTGTTGAATTACATCTGTTATTTGTTTCTATGAAAAACCAAAAAGATTTTTCTTTTCTGATTTAGTTTTCGACTCTTCATGGACGGGTGAACTATATCTCTAGGTGTTTTCATGAATCAACAAATCTTGTTAAGTTTCTTCAATTCAAAATCAAAAAGATCAAAATGTGTATCTGTTTTAGAAAAGGTCATTGATTTGGACATGTTTAAAATAGAAATTTTCCCAAAAGTTGAGCCTTAATTAAGTTATTCTCCTAATGTACAAGGACATTAAGTTGTACTTGTGACATTACATTGGTGTGAACAAAACATGAATTCAAATAATTGATTGGTCATACTTATGCAAGGTATAAGTATGAGACTTATACGCCGCATAAGTTATGCGCCGTATAAGTCTTACACTTATACGCCGCATATGTCTGAGCATCTATAAGATATTTACACGATGTATAAGTCACATATGCGCTTGAGTTTGCCTGAGTTCTCTCTAATATTTGTTTCACTTCGCAATCAAAATCTAGTTGATACTTTGATCTGATATATCTGTACTAGTGATTTACATACCATTTCAGATCTTGAAGGTGAGACTTTGTTTTTCAGATCTGAGTGTGAACAGTACCGTTGGCACGTATATGTCAAAATTGATTTGAATAATTCTTGGTTTGAAGCAAACTAATGATCCATTCATCATAGATTTATATTACGAGTGTGTTGATAACATTTAATTAGGTTTATATGAACTAAAATGATTAGATCTGAAAGTTGAAACTTATCTGTTCATGTATAGAGTCATTTTTCGTGTAAACATGATAACATCATAAAATTGAATTCAAAATGTATAGGCGATGTTTGTATGATTGGTTATAATGTCCAATTGTGTTGCAGATTGGTAGTTTGGATTTTGTTCAAAACCCAGGCTTATACACCGTATATGTTTAGACATATACGGAGTATATGTTCTGAGTTAACCAAAGTCAAACCTTAAGACATATACGTAATACAAGGACTTATACGCTACTTTGGACTTATACGTAGATACAACTATATAAGTGTAAGACTTATCCGTTGGTTATATACATATACGCTGGAATCATACATATCCGCAAAATGAATTCAATATTAACATGTGTATTTGCTATGTGTTTGCAGATGGGTAAGAAAGCTAAAATTACTGATCCTAAACACAACATCTGTGCTTACTTGAACGAAGAGGATCCCAAAGCATCAAAGTTCAAAGTGATCATGCCATTTCTAAAAAGATCAAGAATTTACAAGGCTATTACACACTTGGTTGATCCGTACGAGAGCATTGTAACTAAGTTCTGGAGTACTGCTAAAGTTTTTGGGACTGATATACAGGCCACTGTTCAAGGTCAGAAGATTGTAGTGGATGAAGCACTGATAAGGAAAGTTTTGTCATTCGGGGATGAAGCATCAGATCCTGTTGATCTAGATGAGAAAATGGTGAAAGGTTGTTTGTTAAGAATGGGATATAGAGATTCATTGAACAAGTTAGCATTCAAGAGGACCACATTGTCTCGACTATACAAGTACTTAGTTCATGTGGTTGTTCATTCCTTGGGACATCAAAAGGGTCGTTATGATGATATTCTTGATTATCAAACGAGTACCATGGCAGCTTTGTGTCTAAATCTGAAGTACAACTTTTCTCGGATGATCCTAGACAACATGAAGATGAATTTCGGTGATGATCAATGGTTACAATATCCAAGATTTGTGCAAATGTTGGTTGAAGATGTATTTCTTGGTGTAAAGAAAAAAGGGCCTAAGATTTTTCATGATCATGTCACTGGTAACAATCTGGCCAAGTTAGCTTCTTATAAGAATGTCAAAGAATCTGATATTCCAAAGTTTAGAGGTTTATTTGGACATTTGAAGAATCCTGATTATGTAGCTCCTACTGATAACAAATGGAGAAATGATAATAGTGATTCTGATCGAGCTGAAGAAGAAATATTGATGTTAGAATTTAAACCAGTTGGTAAGAGATTAATAAAGATTGAGTCTGATTCAGAATGTGAATCTGTTGCACCAAAGAAAAAGTAACAAAAAGTTGTGAAGAAAGAAGTTGTCACTCCAGTCATTCAAGAAGAAGTGTATTCAGCAACATCTGAGAATGATCCTGAGGAAACAGAGTCAGATTTTGAGGGTCGGAGGATGAGGTTAGCCAATCCCATGGCTAAATTTGAAAGGCGTGCCGAAAGTTCAAAGAAACGTAAGTCTACCGATGAGCATGATGAGACTTATGTTCCAAAGGTTGCTGTTGAAAAACCAGTTAAACCAAAGAAGATTCGTATCAAGAAAAAATCAAAGAGAGCTACTTCAGCAAAGTTAAAGTTGATTGATGAGCCTGATAGTGAAGAACCTGAGATTATTGTGACTCCTATCAATCCAGCCTTTGTGGTTGAAGAACCAGTTGTCGACTTAGGCAAAGATGATAATGTTTTGAAGACACCAGTGGTGGAAGAATCGCCTCAAGTACAAGTGCCACATGTTTCACCAAAGCCTACTAAAATTCCTGATTTCAGTTTACCATCTTTGGATGCAAGCTGTTTTGGTGATTTTTCTACTTTTTGTGATCATGATTCATTAAAGGCTACTGTTACTGAGCAAGGAATAAGAATTGACAGTTTGGTGAAGAGGAAGCAAAGAAGGAGAAAGAAAGAGATGACGAAATAAAGGAGAAGATAAGGATTGCAGCACTAAAAAGATTTCAATACAAAGGAGTTGGAGTATCAACTCCAACTAATCAGAACTCCTCATCTAAACGTTCATGGGAGGATATGAGGAGGGAGTTTAGAGAAAAGAGTTTTAATAAGAAAGACTGAAGATTGAAGATCGAAAACCTAGCAACATCCAAGGGGGAGTCTGTTAGAACATAATGTTTATTGCTAGGGTCTTAGATGTTTAGATATGATTGTATAGGGCTTAAACTGTCAAATGTATTTTGTGTATTGTATTCAGTGCATAAGTCCACAAGGACAGATATCTTATGCGGCGTATATGATATACGCCGTATAACATATACGGTCTTGTGTGTCTTCATGTTGTTTCCTATATAAAGGGGACTTATCCGTTGTTAGGTAGACTTTTGGTGAATGTTAGAGTGAGAGAGTAGAGAGAGAAAGTTGCTACAAAGTCATATCTTGTAATCTTTGAAGTTATCAATGAAGAGAATGCTTAATGTTTACTTGTGTTGTTCAATCTCAATGGATTCCGCACTTTGAGATATAAGTTGTAACATCTAGAGATCCTAATTGTTGAATACATCAGCGTGTCATCACCGATTTCAAAATTAATGTTTCAATAGCCTGTTTTATTAAAAACAATACACAAAGTGATTTGGTTGTTAATCCCCTCAAACAACACGCGAAACAAAACAATTAACAATTTAAAAGACTGAAATCCTAGTTTCCGAACTATTAACGATTGGCCCATCAAATCAAATCCATTGGCCAAGATATTTTATTATGAAGTATGTGACATACCTGGGGAGCTATTAGAACAAAAACCTTTGTCCAAAGACCGAAAGAATCGATCAATAACGAGTTTAATATGCAGATTTTAGCATGCAAAGATGTAATTTAATTCATAGGAAAATTATAGAAATAAATTATAAAAGTTTTACCATAGTTGCATAAATGTCTTAGGTTTCTAAAAATATTTTTGTTATATTTTTCCGGTGCACACAAAATTCAAAAAATTCATCCAACAAAGAAAGGTACATGCAGCTATTTCAGTGCGCAACAAAAGGGTTTTATTTCTATAAAAATTAATACCAAACCAAATTAAACAATTCCAATTGGGTTGGAATCCTAAATCAAAAGGTGAATTTCCAGAAGTGGAACCAACCAATTTGGACATGTCATAAAAGAGTTATGATGTCGGGAAGACAAACCAGAATTTGACTCCCGGCATCAGCTTTGACACATGTTTTTATAAAATCATAAAAATCATTCAAATCTCGTCCAAAAATTACAAGTTATACCTTTCTGGAAACTAGACTCAAAGTAGAACATCATGGAAACAAGAATCTGTCAAAAAAATCAATTATCATCGAGTTACAAACTAAACAATAAATGAGTACGAATCTGTCAGCAAACTATTATTATCAAAACTCAAACCCTAACATGTTTATGACATCTCTAGGGCTAAATAAACGGTTTAATGCTGAAAAAGACATTACTTGATGTAGTACTAAACTCTAATTGAGTAGAATAATGTTGGAATTGCTTGGAAAGGAGAAAAAAACGGGTCTTGTGACTTCTGCTCACTTGCAAGTTATTATTAGGTTTTGGGATTTACAATTTCAGTCCTCCTATTTCCAAAGTGTGGTAACTTATCCCCAAAGATGATTAAAATAACTTTCAAAAATTACTCCAACACCCCATATGAAGAAATATTATATCCCGTCAATTAAACAAACTTTTATGGACGCTACTACCGATTAACGAAAATTTCCGGGCGTTACATACATATTTTTGAACCTACGTATTGTATAAATATTTTTGAACCTACATACTGAACCTAAATAATGAAACTACACATTTGACAACATAAATACTGAGCAACTTCATACTGTCACCACTCATATATACATAAAACCTACATATTTTAAAACAACTTCAAATTCCGTATAAACATTGTGTTCATACACGTTATTCATAAATTCATTCACAACCTACATACGGAATAAGATAATATTTAAAAAAAAAATACCCTTTTAAATAATTGAAAGACATAATGGGTCCTATATTTTTATAATATCATCCTTCATCTCTACTAAGATTTAACTCTTATTAATCCACAGTATGAACCCTAAGAACAAATAATTTTTTTCCAAAAAGGAGATACATACGAATCTTCAATATCATAATTCAAATATTCAAACAACAAAGTGGGGTTACAAATTCAATTAACGCAACATATTAAATACATAAATTGAAGAAAAAATAACTTTAATCTTTGTAAACTGACGCCTCCTACACCTGCGATTCTAGAACAAAAGCTAGGGTTTGTGAGAAAAAAAATCCTATTATATTTAAGTGAGGATCAGTCGTCATAGTTTAGAAAAATTGTATTGATTAACAGGCCTACTGTATGAATTAAAGCAATTTAGAAAATCCGTCTTGCTCAATTGTGACACCATACAATCCGATATTCAATACCGCATTTTCGACGCTCAACACATCTCCATCACCGAAGGTAACTATGACATTCGTCAATTTTTCGATCCGTAATTGTATTTGTTAACCTGACCCGTTGGGTCATTTCGATGTATTATTTATCATTAATAAAGTGTTTCCGACATTTATTGTCCAATATTCGTTGTGAAGTTTGTTATCCAATTGTTTATAAAACTTCTGAGCCTTAACGTTAATCGAGCCGTACGGGTTAAACGCGTAAATTATCCAAAACCAAAAATTATATAATGCAATTATAAAAGTCCAAGGTTAGAAATGAAAGTTTAATTACTAATTTTCAACTTAAAAGATTACGAAATTTGAGGGGCTTAAAGTGTAAATATGTGTTTTTAAATATAATAAAATATATTAATTAAACCTTACCCAGCCCCCCACCCCTTCCCCCGTCCACGTTTTTCCGGTGGGCCTCCGAACGCCGGAATCCGGCGCCGGAGGTGGCCACCACCACCCTTAGACACGTTTTTAACCCGAATTAAATATGTAAATATGAATCTCCGTCAATATTAAACATTAACCGACTAATTAATTGTGATTCCTTGCCGTAAAACACCCCGTAATCGTCGTCGGATTTCATGGGATTCACCATTAATGAGATTACCGCGTATGCACTCCTTCCACTAGTATAAATAGGTGCCTAAACCTCTAACCAACTTGCTCATTGTCTCCAATCCCCCTGTAATACACAGATTTCTCTGTAATTGAGAGCTCTTAATATTTTATTCCGACGAAATCAATCTTGGCCAATCTAAAACAGTTATAGGTAATTGATATGTGCCTTTTAACGTCGCCTAACTGATAATCATTAACCCTAAACTAATTTGAACGAACATGGAACGGATTACTCAATTGCAAAATCTAGGGTTCTTTTTGAAGAAGAACCTAAAATATTATATATATATATATATATATATAGAGAGAGAGAGAGAGAGGAGAAGTATAGTTTGAAAACCCTCTTGAGTTGAGAAAACCCGTGAAAATCCTATGTATCATCTGTTTTTTTTTTTTTTTGTTACATGTAATATATGTTGTAACATTTAATACAAAACATTAAAAACATAAAAAAAAATGTTTTGCTATTTTTATTTAACATTTTTTTAGTAATTTTATATATGTTTTCAGGAGAGATAAAATGTAAATAAACTTTTACATTTTTTATTAACTTTAATTGTGTACCATAAGATTTAATCTTTAATTAAAAACATGTGATTGAGAATGGGTTTCTAGAATTTTCACAACTCAAGTGGGTTTTTATTCTAACCTAACCCTATATATATATATATATATATATATATATATAT
Source organism: Bidens hawaiensis (assembly GCF_021521415.1). Lineage (NCBI taxonomy): Eukaryota > Viridiplantae > Streptophyta > Magnoliopsida > Asterales > Asteraceae > Bidens > Bidens hawaiensis. The sequence continues at coordinate 1,668,401 of NW_027491117.1, read as the reverse complement.
ATATATATATTATTGAGCATATAACGAATGTTTCACACAGATCAACTAGTTAAGACCTTCACATTACAAACTCCTGACCCTGGTTCAAAACCCGAGTCACGCGTCTTCTATCATTCTTTTTTTAAACTGTTTATATTATTATTATTAATTAAAACTATCAAGATCTATTAATATATATATATATATAAAACCATGTCCTTAACGAATATGAAGTCTAGAGCAGTTGGATAACAAATTGAACATACAACACCAAGACCCGGGTTCTAAACCTGGGTCAAGCATATTTTTTTTATTTATTATTTAACTCAGTTTAGTGATAATTAATTAACCTTTTAATCAATTAAAAATCAAAATAAATTTATAAAAACTTTTTTTAAATTAAATAAAAATTTTGTATAGTAACAATAAAATATATCTCACCATTTTACACTTAAAAACTAAGTTTCTCGTTTTCGTAAACCGTATCTAAAAATCGTTTAATAAACGTAAAGTAAGCTTTAAAATTCCTAAAAATTGTTTAGTCAACGCAATAAATATAAATATAATTTATAAACAATAGTTCAAGCTTTTCGAGCATATAAACTTCGTTTCCTCACCATTAAAGTGCTTAATTAATATTAACAACCAACCTTTCGTTAAATCTTAAATAATAAAAAAATAATCAAAAATATAAAAGTAATATAAAATAACACCTTTCAAGATATGCAATAATAAACCCCATACGATTATCGATTAAGCCTTGTTTTTACTCAATTTAGTTAGCGCGAATCGCTCGCTTAGGCTTACGTGACGTGTTCGGTTGTGGTTATTCTCAAACGCTTTCAAGTACTTATTCCCTTTCCCCTCAATCATTAAGGTGAGTTTTTCACCACTCCTTTTTAATGTTTTAATGTTTTGGGGTAGCATATGTATCCTTATAAAAATTCAAGTATTGTTTCTTCTACTAAAAAACTACAATTCGTATATGAAATTGTGTGTTACTTGTATTACTTGCACGAATATTACTTGCACGATTGGGAAGCCTCATTAAGTATGATCATACCCCCCCCTGCACTTCGGTCCATTTGTATCGAGTGGAAAAGGACCTCATTATCCGAGTACGTTGATTGCTATCAACTGGAAAGGACCTTACTTGCGCGATTACCCGAGTACGTTGGTTGTTACCAATTGGAAATGACTTACTTGCTCGTTTATCACTTGTCCATGAGTTATACGGTTTTTATGTATGTATTTAAAACTATGGAAACTCATCGGCTATTTAGCTGACTTTATTTTATACATATGTTACAGGTACGGTGATTGCTTTGGGTATTTAGTAAACGAATCACTGTTTATCTTTGATTTAAACTAGTATTGTTGACTTGTTGAACTTGTTTACTTGACAATTTAATGAATTAGTGTTATTATGGTCACTTAATAGTGCCACGTGTGTTTGAGCAATCTGTACGTCACACTCGGGCGTTTCCGCTTTAGCCGGGGTGTTACAGTAACTTATATGACGAGATGTTGTGTGGCGCCGAACTCCAACTTGAAACCAAACGCAACGGTTTACTTTTTATTTGAATCGTTTATGGGTTCCCAATCGTGACGGTCTTCGTACGTTCACCCTTGATGAAGCTCATAATTCACGATACTCTATTCATCCCGTTGCGGAAAAGATGTATGCCGATCTTCGTCCCACGTTTTAGTGGTCGGGAATAAAGAAAGATATTGCGGTATATGTATCTAAATGGCTCACTTGTTCTATGGTCAAAGCAGAGCATGTCTAAATCCGAGGACGAGCACAAAGACCATTTGCGCGCCATTCTTGACTTGTTTCGAAAGGAACAACTTTATGCTAAATTCTCCAAATGCGAATTTTGGCTAAAGCAAGTTCAATTCTTGGGCCACATCATCAACAACAAGGGTATTCATGTTGATCCCACTAAAATCGAAGCCATTAAAAATTGGAAAACACCGTCCTCTCCAACGGAGGTTCGAACATTTCTTAGTTTAACGGGATGTTACCGTCGCTTCATTCGCAACTTTTCAAATATTGCTTCACCCATTACAGCACTAACGCAAAACGGGAAAGTTTAAAAACAGGGTTCCACTCAAGAAGAAGTGTTTCAAACCTCAAAGTACACGCTTTGTAATGCTCTTATTCTTGCTCTTCCCGATGGAAACGATGATTTTGTCGTGTTTGGTGACGCTTCTATCCAAGGTCCCGGTTGTATTCTTATGCAACGAGACAAGGTCATTGCTTACGCTTCGCATCAACTCAAGGTTCATGAGAAAAATTTCACGATGCACGATCTCGAACTTGGTGCGGTCGTGTTTGCCTTGAAAATTTGGAGATACTATCTTTATGGCGCGAAATGTTTGGTCTTCACCGATCATAAAAGTTTGCAACATGATATAATGTTTAATATACATAAATCCCGTGTAAATTTATATAATATTTTATTATTTTATGTTCGGTTTTTATTCGGATTTGTATACTACTAACACATTTAAATAATGTAGGTCACGGGACTTTTTCGTGGTTAAAAAGGGTGAAAAACAAGCGAAAATGAGCTAAACCAGCGAACCGGAGCATCAGGAAACGAACCGGACTGAACCAGGAGTGAACCGGACTGAACCAGAATGTTCGACTTTTGGGTTTTTGGGCTTGGTAATTTCCTATTTAAAGACCCCTAAACTCAACCCTAAGAATAACCTCAATACCCTAGCCAGCTTGGACGAATTTGGGAGCTCAAGAGGTGATATTTTGGAGGATTTGGAGTCTTGGAATCATACGGTGACGTGTTAATTGATCAAGAACAAAGACCACGGGTATCGCCTTTAATCTTTCATTTATCTTGTTTTTCACCATGATTTCCTTTATCATTGTTTTGTTTGACTTTATGATGCTAGGCTAAACATTATAGGCTACTTAGGCTTATGATTAACCTATTTTGATGTTGTGATTTGATTTAGGATTTATTTATCGTTATGGTTTTATGATTTAGTAAAAGGTTTAATCATATTAAATTAATGCATATGGATACCTAGGATTGTCTGATTTGTTGTTATTATTCCAGAGTTGCCTTGATTATTGTTTGTCATTATGATAGGTTGCTATTAGGTCATCTACTTTGTGTTTTTGACTATTTTATGATTGGTATGCATTAAGATTATAGGAATAATAATTATTAATTAAATAAACCTAAGTGTGCTGCTAACCTAAAATCTGTAAAGTGCTAGGCTATTGATAGATCTTTATTATTTAATCTTGCTAGATTTAGTTCTTCGTAAAGAGTCCGTCTAGGTTTGATTATTTATTATTGTCTATTAAATCAATTAATTATATTAAATTGCCTTTGAGTTTCATGTTGTAAGGTAGGATTTCGTATAAAGGACAAGTCATAATTAATTAGGTGACCGTAAGAAACTTGATTTTTACTGGTGTGTGTTAAAACTTATTAGGAACCCATAGATGTCTCTTGAGAAGGGTCAGGGGTTCTGTTCAGGTTTTATCTTAAGTGTCTATTTTATGATCCCTGTCCATAATTAAATATTTTCCTAGTTAATTAACAACTGAAATTTGGGGGATTCTAACCTAGGTAGTTTTCTCATCATCATCTGATTTAATCAAACTTGTGTTTTCGTTTATTTTACTTGTTTTTCTTAATTAGTTTTAATTTAGTATTTTAAACAAACCCCCCCCCCCCTTTAAACAAACAAATAGTCGTGTCAGTATTAGTTGAGTCTAATTAGCTAGTTTACGTAATTTAAAGAGTCTCGTGGGTTCGATATCCGGACTTACTTAGCTGTACTATAGTCGACCGGTACTTGCCAGTTAGTAGTTTTAGTTAAGTTAAGAGTCTAGAATTTATTGCTTAGTGTCTATATTAGCGTGTTTTTACATAACTAGTTTCGGAACATCAAATTTTTGGTGCTATTGTCGGGGACTCTTGGAGATTGCGTTATTAACTTTGATTAGATTTATTTGCTACATATATGCTACTTTTTTTATTTTATTTTTGTCTTTAAGTCGTAGGAGTCTAATTAATGTAGTCTAATTTTAAGTTTAGTTTATTTTATTTATTGTTAGTTTTATTTAGTATTTTCATAAAGTCTACTCAGTTGGTCTTGTGTGTTTTTCAGGTTTATGCCACATCTTCGTTCACAAGGACCACCTCCATTAAAGTCTGAGGCCAGTTATCATCACCGATCACCATAGATTCTCCACCGAAGTCATCACCACACAGTTCACCGCCGTCAAGTCCCAGAACCATTCCTGATATTCAAATGGCCGACAACTGAACCGTTTACCAACAAGACTTCGAGGGTTTCACCGGAGACCACTCGCCCATCATCACCCCCGCAATCAATAACCTTAACTTATGGAAAATCCCTTCTTACTTCATGGCCAATCTCATCTAGCATAACCTATTTCATGGCCGTGACGATGAAGACGCACCAGCGCACATCAACTGTCTTACTCGTGTGCTCAGAACATTCAACTTGCAAGGTGCTAATGAAGATGCAATTTTCCTCCACTTGTTCCTGTTTTCACTCATGGGTCGTGCTGCCATTTGGCTCGATTCGCAACCTGCTGGAGCATTCACTACTTGAGAGGTGATGCGCACTGATTTATAAAGAAATACTTTCCGCCTGCCAAAGCATCTCGTCTTCGTGATCAAATTCACTCTTTCCACATGGAGCCGGATGAGTCGTACTATCCAGCTTGGGAGCATTTCCAGAACCTACTATCCCGTTGTTCATAGCATGGTCTTACTCCTTGGGCCCTTGTTGAGAAGTTTTACAATGGGCTAACTTATGAGACTCAGGCTCGATTCGACACTGCTGCTGGAGGTACTTTAACGGATAAGAAAAATGTGGTTGAGTGTAATGAATTGTTTGAGAGTTTTGCCCAATCCGAGTTTGCTAAAAAGCCACGTAATGGGAATTCAAATCTCGTCACTAGTACACCCTCATCCGTCCGAGGTGTGCACTAGGTTAGTTTGGATACTAGTGTGCCTGCTGCCTTAGAGAGTATAGCCCGTGAGATTAAAGAACTTAAGGCTAAGGTAGAAAGTGTGAGTTGTGTAGTGGGGGGGCATGGGACTTTAAAGTGTCCGTTTATGAGTCAGGAGCAGGTAGTGTTCATAGGATGGCAGAATAGGGTTTCTAATACTTTTAATGGAGATGGTAATTCAAAATGGAACAACTATAATTCGAATTTGCGTTCCTCCGGTGCACCCCCTAGTTTTCAATTAAATTCAAATCCTAACCGGGGGCAGGATCAGTCGTCTAATGGGGAGAAAAGTAGTCAAGCTGGGAGTAATGGGCAGGACTTGAGTGGTGGTATTGGTAAGTTAGAAGAGATGATGAAACAAATGCTGGTTAGAGAAAACGAAACTCAGAAAACATTTGACGATCATGATTTGCTTTTAAGGAATCACCAGGTCGCACTCTTAGATCTTTAGAGGACCGTAGGTGATATAGCCCGACGTTTAGATGAGGGACTCCCAGGTCAGTTTTCAGGTTTCGCTCAGCAAAATCCGGCTGCTCAGTTAAATGCTATCTCCACTCGTAGTGGTCGGGTTTTAGGTCCGGAGAGAGATGTTGAGGTAGAAGAGAGAGACGAGTTGATAGATGAGGAGATAGTGATGGAGACTCATGGGAAGGTGCAACCTAGGCTAAACCCAGCAAGTACCACACCAACCAGTGAGCCTATAGTTAGAGGGAACAGGGAGAAGAAACCGAAGAGGTTAAGTCGTCACCACTTATAGATCATGCTTGTGTCCCGTATCCAGCCCATCTTAAGAATCAGAAATTTAGTAGAGAGTACGGGAAATTCCTAGATATGTTTAGGCAACTTAAGATTAATCTTCCGTTTATCGAGGCCCTCCAGCATATGCGGAAATATGCCAAGTTTTTGAAAGATCTTCTTAAACGAAAGGAAAGTCTGGAGGAGCTTTCAACCGTTCCACTGAACGGAGAGTGTTTTGCAGTAGTTCTGAATAAGGTACCGAAAAAGTTACCCGATCCCGGTGTTTTCACTGTTCCATGTTTGTTCGGTAGGGATACCTCGTCCCAAGCGTTAGCGGACCTAGGATCTAGCATAAACTTAATGCTATATTCGTTGTATGAGAAGCTAGGCCTAGGAGAACTTACATCCACCCATATGTCATTGTCTTTGGCCGATCGATCGGTGAAGTACCCTAGGGGGATCATAGAAAACTTGCTCGTTAAAGTCGATAATTTAGTTTTCCCCGTAGATTTTGTTGTTCTAGATATGGAGTCCGGTGAGAGAGTTCCTATTATTCCAGGTCGTCCATTCTTGCGTACGGCTAAGGCCCTCGTTAATGTATTTGATGGTAAGATCACTCTTAGAGCTGACGACGATAGTGTCACTTATGTTGCTAAATCCATGAGACACCCGAGTGGTCAAGACAGTCACATTGATCCGTGTCATCCCGTTTATGCGATTGAGTCTTTTATTCCGGGCACGGATCATCGTCTTGATCATTTCTGTTCCATCGGAGTTTGTATGGAAGATGAGAGAGATGTCACTAGTTTTCGAGAATTGATGGAGTTTGATAGGGAGAGAGGCGGTGGAAAGCGGAAGTTTGTGGAGTTTGGAGAAGTTGGAGGTAAGAGAAATAAGATTGATGAGTGGTCGTATCGTGATGTAGTTTCTTGGAGGGCCATGGAGTTTTACCGAGGTGGAGGAAGCTCCATTCGGACAGCTAAGTAGTTCGCATAGTAGAGTGTCTTGAGTGAAAACTAAGTGTAGAGTTTGTATATTTGACCCATTTTTATTTTTGATTCTTATCGAGTCGCTAGCATAGATTTTTGTAGTTCTTCTTTGATTTTGTTTTTAAGTTTTTGCAGGATTGAGTGAGCTTGAAAAATGACCCCCATGGAAGTATAATGAAAATTTCAAGTGTGGGGATGGAGCAGCCAACATGTATACTTTTTATTATTTGCTACTATTTATTCATGCTATTTATTCACGTTTTATATATTGGGTGGGTTGGATGGTCTGGTAAAATACGTTGAATGCTTAACATCTATCAACTTGATAAGATATGTTTTTAGATATTGTTTGTTGTTTTTTCCGCTTCCGTTCGTGTGTGAGAGAAGGAGATACCGTTTGCTGAGTACGTTCGGAGTTTGAGGGCAGTCATGGAAGAAGATTTTGGCATCATATTTCATGCATATATTACCAGCTAAGTTTTTCCATTATCTATCTTGCTTGTTTATTTTTATTTTTTATTTTTGTTTTTGGTTATTAGGCTTTTAGTTTTTTGTATTCCAATTTCATTTTTTATTTTTTTTCCTTATCCTTGCATTGAGGACAATGTAAAATTTAAGTGTGAGGATAGGATATTTGAGTCATAGTTAATTTTTATAATTAAACAAAAAAATTGAAAAAAGTTAAAAATTGAAAAAAGTTTTGAAAAACATCCTTTGAATTTATTTCTTTTTGCATTTAAATAGGAGATGAGGATACTTGTCGGGAATCGGTTTTCCAAACTGCTAATAATAAGATATAATTAAAAAAAGCGTACTAAGCTTGGGATGTGTTGGTAGGCCCAACTAGTCTTGAAAAGTTTACCATTGCATATTACTAATAAACCTAATTAATCTTAGATTTTGTGGGTTCTTCATCCTAAAGGGGATAGTGAAGCTGAAATTCGATAAGGCATAGAGTGTATTACCATAAGCTGACTACCCTAAGGTGGTGAGAATTGAATGCACTTTAAAATTAGCACGCCACTCCGTTTTATGAAAATAAATAAAGAGTAGTGGCGCCCCGCCATGTCGAATTTTATACGAGCTTTAGTCTATTAGTTATATATTTATAGGTTAAAGATGCCTAAGTGCACAATAAAAAAATAATAAATAAATAAATAAATATTCCAAAAGTTGTCTGAAAAAAAAAACAAAAAAGAATAAGAAAAGCAAAGTAATGAAAAATGTCAAAGAAGCATTCTCAAGAAAAAGAGGCCAAAGTGCACATACTAGACGAGACTAAGAGTTTACGTGTTATCAAGGGGATGGCGACTCTAAGGATACCTATTGGGACTCGAAAGTTTTTAGTCAATAAATATTTTATTAGGGAATATATAAGACGAAATCCAATAATATTTAGGGCATGCTCGTACTTGACCTTTCATCCATAATTCCATCTAAGTGTATTTTCTTCTTACCATTAAGGGGTTCTTATCTTATGGTGATATGTTGAGCCAATTTGTTTCAACTCGATTATTTTTAATTGTCTTTACTATGCTTAAGATGGGGTAGGTGGATCTTAACTCCAAAGGTGTGAGACCCATAAGTTTTTGATATCACATATACATAATTGCTTAATGTGCTTAGGGGCTTGATAGGCTGGTGGCTGGGTTTAAGAGGACAAAAATATCGGCAATCGCGGTTTTATGTTTATCTGAGCTTTAAGATAACCTATTATGTTTTTAAGACTGTATTTCTCCGATTCTGATCCCATTGCAATTAGACTTTTTCAGGGACGAAAAAAGATAAGTGTGGGGATATTTGATATAATGTTTAATAAGCATAAATCCCGTGTACATTTTATATAATATTTTATTATTTTATGTTCAGTATTTATTTGGGTTTCTATACTACTAATACATTTGAATAATGAAAGTCCTGGGACTTATTCGTGGTTAAAAGGGGCGAAAATGAGCTAAACCGGCGAACTGAAACATCAGGAAACGAACCGGACCGAACCAGGAGTGAACCGGACCAGACCAGACTGGGCCACCCACCCCCCTAGCCAGAGCGCCGCACGACCAGAGGGGTGGATTCCCGTCGCGCGGTGTGGTGACCTCAGGATTCCAAAATGTTCGAATTTTGGGTTTTGAGCTTGATATTTTCCTATTTAAAGACCCATAAACTCAACCCTAAGAATAACCTCAATACCCTAGCCGGCTTGGACGAATTTGGGAGCTCAAGAGGTGATCTTTTGGAGGATTTGGAGGCTTTGAATCATACAGGTGACGTGTCAATCATCAAGAACGAAGACCACGGGTTTTATCGCCTTTAATCTTTCGTTTATCTTGTTTTTCACCATGATTTCCTTTATCATTGTTTAGTTTGACTTTATGATGCTAGGCTAAACATTATATGCTGCTTAGGCTTATGATGAACCTACTTTGACGTTATGATTTGATTTGGGATTTATTTATCGTTATGGTTTTTACAATTTAGTAAAAGGTTTAATCATATTAAATTGATGTATATGGATACTTAGGATTGTTTGATTTATTGTTATTATTCCATAGTTGCCTTGATCATTGTTTGTCATTATGATAGGTTGCTATTAGGTCATCTACTTTGTGTTTTTGACTATTTTATGATTGATATGCATTAAGATCATAGGAATAATAATTATTAATTAAATAAACCTAAGTGTGCTGCTAACCTAAAATCTGTAAAGTGCTAGGGTATTAATAGATCTTTATTATTTGATCTTGCTAGATTTAGTTCTTCGTAAGGAGTCCGTCTAGGTTTGATTATTTATTATTTTCTATTGAATCAATTAATTATATTAAATTGCCTTTGATTTCCGTGCTGTAAGGTAGGATTTCGTATAAAGGAACTAAGTCATAATTAATTAGGTGACCGTAAGGTAACTTGATTTTTACTGGTGTGCATTTTAACTTATTAGAAACCTATAGGTGTCTCTTGAGAATGGTCAGGGGTCCAGTTCAGGTTTTCTCTTAAGTGTCTATTTTGTGATCCAAGCCCATAACTAAATATTTTCTCGGTTAATTAACAATTGAAATTTGGGGGATTCTAGCCTAGGTAGTTTTCTCATCATCATCTGATTTAATCAAACTTGTGTTTTTGTTTATTTTACTTGTTTTTCTTAATTAGTTTTAATTTATTATTTTAAACAAAGCCCCTTTAAACAAACAAATAGTCGTGTCAGTATTAGTTGAGTCTAATTAGCTAGTTTACGTAATTTAAAGAGTCTCGTGGGTTCGATATCCGAACTTACTTAGCTGTACTAGATTCGATCGGTGTTAGGTTACAATAAATGGTTTATGCTTTTAAATATGTTGTTGGGCCTTCTTTTGTAAACCGAAAAGGGTTTTCGGTGGGCTTGTGTTTGTGTTAGGCTTAGATATGGTACATGTCTATAAATACCATGCATTTCACATTGTTTTTTTAGTTTGTTGTTCGTCCATTTATTATTCAATCATTTAAGTTAAGGGCTTAAGCACCCGACGTATAATATACGTGTGTTTTGAAGCTTCTTCATTGTGTTTGGTGTGTTCTTAATCGTTTCTCACAAAATCAACATAGTGGTTAGTTTCCGCCTAACCATTAAGTATATTGATATCGCATTGAAAGATCCATTATGGGACTTGCAATTGGTATCAGAGCCTATAGACCTATTCTAGGCTCGGTCATTGGTGATATCAAGGATTCTGTTTTTGATCTAAGAAGGTTTCTCGTGTTGAAGTTTTCTGGATCTCGAAGAAGGGTGTTCTTCGGGTGAGGAAGGCTGAATTCAGAATAGATTATGGTATATCTTGCATTTAGTTTGAATCCCATCTTTCTCGGGATTTAGTTAAATATTAAAGAATTGCCATATCTTTGTCTATTCTTAGTTCTCGTGTTGAATTTTTTGTTTTCGGGAAGTTTTTCGGTGTTCTCTGGTGGATTTCAGCATTCTCGGGAAGTATTGTGTGTTCTCGGGCAAATTACAGAGTTCTAGGCTTGTTTTGCTTGTTTTCAGTCAAGTTTCATGGTTCTCGGGATAGTTCTCTTGCTTTCCGGTTCTCTGGTTGACTCAGCAGTTCTCAGGTCAAGTATTTGGTTCTGGGATTGATGGGTTAGTCTTTGGGTTCTCTGTTTGCACTTGGGCTCTCTGTTGGGCCTACTATTCATCTGGGCCTGTCATCCAGGATAATTTCATGGCTTTCACCTCCACCAAATCCTCTGAGGTAAGTCCTGTATTATGTTCTCAATCATGTATTGATAAGGTAGGACTGTATAAAATTCACTATAGTAATCTGCTTAGAGAAATGGAGGAAATTAAATATGAAAATGCTACCCTTAAGAAACTGGAAAAGGCATTAAAAGAGAAAATGGATGCACAACAAAAGAATTTCTCAAAACTTCAATCTGATTTCAGCACAAAATGATGTCACCACCTTGATGCTAGAAAGAAAATTGACGAACTAACCGCTGAGTTAGATGCATCAAAGTTAGAGATAGCTAAATTAACTAATAAATTTGAAAATGCTGAATTCAATTTTAAAAAATTTGATGTCTCTAGAGTTGTCGTTGAGTCAACGATAGAAAACTAGTTGAAATGGAAAGAGAATAAGGGTATGGGTATTGGGTACAACATGGTTCCCCCACCATACAACGATAATTACACTGAGCTTCCTCTTACTAAAGAAGAGGAAGAAAAAGAAAAATGTATGCAGTAATGTAAGTCTGGCAAAGGTATGGTTGGTTCAGTTACGGCAACTGAATCAACATCTGGGGTGAACGATTCTAATGTGTTTACTCAGTGTGCAGATGAAGTAAAAGTTGAGGATTGGACTGATGAGAATGATGATTCACTTACTAATTCTCATGTTTTGTTGAATCTACCTGTTTTGAATACTGCTGCTACAAATGTTTGTGTGGGATCTGGCTTTAAGAGCAAGTTCAATCGTTCTGTCACTGTTTCTGGAACTTCAAAAGACAGTGATTTGTCTCTTAATAAAATTGATGAATTTAAAAAACAACTTAAACATTCGTCAGTTAAGTTTGTAAAGGAAAGAGGTTCTTGTAATACTAGAAGTGAGGTCTCTAATGAAAAATCCAAAGAAGTAAAGGCAAGTTCACACAACAGTGCAAGACCGGAAATTGGCCACAATGATTTTTATGTAAAGAAACAAACTTGTTTCAACTATGGCATTCCCGGTCACATTGCTAGAAATTGTTCTCGTCTCCCGTATGTTCCATATTACAGATGCCATCAGAGGACTATGCCTCAAAATACCTACAAGAATTTTAGCTCAAATAAAACGAGGTATTATAACGCAAAGCCCTCTAAAGGTGACTGGAAGAGAAACAAGGCTGACAGACCCATTGTCACTCAAAGGCGGAATGGAAACTCGATTTCGGTTCCAAGACCGAAGTGGGTCTCTGAAACAAAAACGTCTAAAAGGACAAAGCCGACTGAGTTTTCTATCCGCAAACCAGAGACTAAGTCAAACACTTGTATAGATCACAAAGTATTCAAACCGAAATACAAGTGGTTGCCCAAGTCTCCGGTAGCAAAGTCCTCAATGTCTTCATACTCGATTTTTAATGATGATGAGGATATGTCATGGCAACCCGTGACACGGTTGAACAAGTCAGGTTTACCCGGAACGACTATGGACTGGGTACCTAAAACTAACTAATCTCACACAATCGTGCAGTAACAGCTATGGAGGAATATCATCAGACCATGGTATGTTGATAGTGGTTGTTCCAGGCACATGACAGAAGACATCTCTCAGTTACACGACATTCAAATTTTCAATGGAGGGTATGTTTCCTTTGCGGGATGAGAGAAGGGAAAGATTACACAGAAGGGTGTAAGAGACTGCTGTTCTCAGGTCATATGGATGCAACATAAATTGCTGGATTACGGTTTGAAATTTCTTAACACTCCTATTTTCTGCGAAAATGATGCTGTCATTGCTTCTGTCAAAAAAAAATCCCGGTTCAGCATTCTAAAACCAAGCACATCGATATCAAAATTCTTTTTATTCGTGACTGTTACGACCGGAAGTTAATTCATCTTGAACAGGTCCACACTGATAATAATGTGGCGGACCTATTTACAAAACCGGTCGGAACAGCCAGGTTCAATGTGCTTGTGGGATTCCTTAAGATGCTTCGTTTTGATGATTGAGTCTTACGTGAGGTAAATTTGTACATAAAAGTTTTTTGATTTTCGGTGAAATTTTCTGTACAAATTTAGGGGGAGAAAAAGAAAAATAAAAAAAGAGTGTGTGTGTGTTATTAAAAAAAGTTTTGTTCCTTTGCTTAAAATCATGTCGGTTACTCAAGTTCAACGGACATATTTCATATGTTTGGTCCTGTCATCAATTCTTGACTCACGGGATAGCCATTAACCTTAGGGCTGAAAGTGACCGGGGCAACTGAACATACATAAAAAAAATTGTTTTTGTTTAACTATCGTTTTAAGTTCTCTCACTAAAAATTATGTCGGCCGCCTAACATTTGAGGGACACATTTTATGTGTTTGGTCCTATCGTCTACCTGTAGACTCATAGGATAGCCATTCACCTGAAAACTGAAGGTAACTGGGGTGATTGGATTTAAAATTGTCTTCGGGATTATCATTTGGGAAGTGATATTATTATTCAGCTAAAAGCTTTTTATAAGTTCAAAATATTTTCAAATGAAAATTGATCCAACCTTTGAGAAATGATAGATAAATTGATTTTGTGTGCCTAACGTGTGAAGTTATTAGGCTAAAAAGGCTTTTGAACAGTCATTGATGTGTATGGTAGCTTTCCATGATAAGTAAAAGTTTGAAGTGATATAAACTAAATCTGCTAAACTTTTGTGGAGAGTCATTTTGAAGATGCGTGCATGTCTCTAGGTACATCTCTCCGAATGATAGGCAGAAAAGTAATTACCCAGACATATCACGAGCCCGTTAGTGACTTGATCGCAAAAAAAAAAGAAAGAAAGAAAAAACTAACTTATTTCTGATTAATTAAATAAATTATTTTTAAAGGCTTAAAGGGGCGCCAGGGAACTACAGGGGTGGGGCATTCAAGTAAGTCCTAAACACCCTGAATGTAAGGCTTGTAAGTCCGGATGGCGTGTAAGTCTAACGTTCAACCTTAAAGCCTAAAATTTATTTTGTATAGAAAATTTCTTTGACCAAGCACTAGGGGGTTGGACTCAAATTGGGGTGATCTGGGGAAAACCAAATACGCCTTGAGAATAGATAAGGGGCATCATGGGTCCATAAGTGATGTCCATATAAGCTTTGTGCCTAATTGAATCTAATCATATCACTGGCGCAATGAAAATCATGATAATTACCTGCTATCAACCTTTTCACCATGTCACAATAATGCTGAAAATGAATCATTGTGAAAGTATCTTGATCAATATGATTTCATGTTCGGATCTTTTCATAAAAAGGTGTTGTTTGTTAAAACAGCTGAAATTTGATCCCAAAATATGTTAAATTTACTGATGGCCTGATGGTTAAATCATTTTTGTTTTAGTTTAGTTCTTATTCTAATTTTATCTTGCGTCTCGGTTTTATCTCACGGTTAATCTCGTTAAGGCGAACATGTTAAGGCATCATTTTTGAATTGAAGGATGGCCATGTGGGGTCAGGCCCATATGGACTTATCCATCTTGGATATGAACGTATTTGTGTTCTCGGCCCAATGCGTTCTTGGCCCAAATCTGATCAAAATTGAAGTTTAAGAGGCACAATTAAGATTTTAAATTATCATTATCATCATAATCATTCAAATCATATATCTCCTTTGCAAAACCTTTCATCGAAGGACAATCATCTCATATACATTGTGTGTATCATCTAAATCATTAAGGTATGAGAATCTAAATCGATTAAACTGTTCACGATGAACCCTAAATCGGGTTTATGGTATCTTGAACATTACACACTTTGTTGGATACATGTTTAGGATATATTGAATGGTGATTTCGGTTGGTTTGGGTGTATTTGTGGTCTCGACTGGTTTTGACTGTTTGATTAAGTTGCAGGTTTCATGGCGTTTGTGTGAGGAAGACAACACTGTTCATGGAAACCCTTGGTTTCCACAAAAAGAGATCTCCGTGTTCTCAGGGTTCTGGTTGACCGAGAACAGCTGGTCAACCAGAGAACTCTGATTTCACCAGAGATCCCATGAGTTCTCGGGGAAGGTTGACCGAGAACTCATGGTCAACCAGAGAACTCTGAGTTAATCTCTGGGTTCTTGATCTTGATTGCCCGAGAACAATATGTTCTCGGGTACTTAATATAATAATTGACAGAGAACATGGTTCTGAACCAAGATCTTCCTTAAAACATAAGAAAATGACAGTTTCTTCACAAACTTTCACCACTTGTTACTTTTGATCCTCAAACTGTTTTACATGCTCAAACCTAATCAAAATTTTAATCGTAAGTGGTGTTTCTGTCACCAAGCATCTAACTTGACTCGTTTATTGCAGTTATGGCTAATCAAGCACCGTTGAAAACAGCTGACTCTCACAATGCAGCTGGTTGTCTGTTTGATCCCCCTACTACTCACCAGGAGTTCAAGTCAATGATTGTCGGGTTTAATACATGCAGAATTTCACACGCCCTTCGGGAAAATCCTGTTATATGCAAGAAGATGGTCTCGGATTTTTGGAATTTTGCTTCCATCAACCAGAGGGGACCACGGGGAGCAACGGTGATTGAATCAAACATTCAGAAGGTTCCAGTGGTCATCTCTAAGGCCATCATCCGTGAAGTACTTCTGCTTGGTGATCAACCTGATCTCCCTACAGAATACCCAGTGGATGCGGTCGCAGAGATCGTCTCTCGGATGAGCTACGAACGTGCTTACCTTCCCGCTATCAAGAAGCTATTCCATCCGTACTGGCGTTTCCTCATTCATACATTCTTCACGTGCATATCCGGAAGAAAAGGAGGTTCTGACGAAATAAGTCATACACAGATGTCCGCGGTGGTTGCTCTGATCACGGATTGGGATTACAACTACTCTAAATTCATTTTTAATGAGATGATGAGCAACCTCAAAGGGAAGAAGAAGGAGATGTTCCTCATGTATCCGAGGTTTCTACAAATGATTTTTGATTCACATTATCCACAACTTGTGAGATCCATAGAGACGCTTGATTTGAAGAGTTTGGGTCCTACTACTTTTGGTCTGATGAAACAATCAAGGAAGGGAACAAAGTTTACATACCAAGGACTCTATCCCTTGGTAAATGATATGGTCTAAAATATACATAATTTATATATATGTTCTCTACACTTTTGAATTGTTTTGAGCTAGTTTTTACTAAATAATACTCTTACGTGGCTCATATTATATTTTATAAGTTTTAAAAGTCAAGGGAGCTAAAATGGCGTATTTATACTAAACTTGAGATTAAAGAATGAAACTAAGAAGAAAAAAAAAGAAAAGAAAGAAACCTATAGTTAAATTATATGAATCAATATGGTTTGCTTATTTTCTTATCTGGTTGGACTTGTAGACGGATGGAGCTGACATGGATTACTCTTGGGCTGTTAACTAGTTCGTGGGCCGTAGGTGTTATTGTGAGCTAAAAAAGAAAAAAAAAACCCTAAGAGATTCTTATGATTATTATATATCTAAAAAAAAAGAGATGTCATGAAGGGAACATCATACGTACGTGAGGTGGGGATTCCAAAGAAGGAATTTTAAAAAAAACCCTACTGATTTGTCTTGAGGGACGCGAAAAAAAAAAGAAGAAAAGATATATATATTATTTTAGGGAGAGCCGCAAGCAGGGGAGATTGAAACGAAAGAAAAGTCCACAGTGGGGTCGCAAGGGTTTGGAGCAGGAAGTATACACAAGAATTATTTTGACGGTTACTTGGCAATAATTTAAGAGTTCATCATCATATCGGTCAATTACTTATTTGAACTCCTTTTTATCTCTTGTCATGAACTTATTTATTTTTGTTTCATACTTTGTTATGAGTAGCTAAATACTTTTTACTACCCAGGTTTTGGTTAAATACTATGTTATATTAATGGTTTGACGAACTATTATTTGACGTTGGTTGATTTGATGCTTTGGTAAAGTTTTTAGTTACTTTGGTCATGATATATATGCGTAATTGAATCCAATTTTTGCTTTAATAATTATTCCACTTGTGTTTTGATGTGTTGTAAAACACACGTATTTTTCGCACGTTTTATCTACGTTTTATATTATATTTTATATGTTTTAACTCGTTTTAGATAGGTTTTACATACATTTATTAATCTTGTAGGTTTTGGGTAAAAGAAAGAAGAAAAACCGAGCTTTTCGAGCATTCTACGAGCATTTTTACGCATACAAGTTCAAGACAAAGCTCAAGGCCCGACCCGTATGCATCATGGAGGCCCAAGATTATATTATATTATAACATAAAAAATAAAAAAAAAAACCCTAAGCACACAACTACTGCTGCGATCGGACTTCAGCAAGGAAGAAAAGAAAGAAAAAAGTTTTGTGGAGCTAGGGTTTGGACTTGTGGCGGCTAGGGAAGGTAGAAGACACAAGAACCAAGTCTTGGGAAGGTTTTTCATCAGTTGTGGCAGCCAAGAACAGCCCGGAATTCATTCATATCCTTACATCTTTTTCATTGTTCATATACTTTGATTTACTTGTTCAATTGATTAGTAGTTTTGCAATTACTTGAGAGATTGACTTGTTATTGATTAGTTTTGGTTATTGAATGTTTGAATTGATGTTTAATATGAGTTTATTGATGCTTTTATTTAATGTTCATGGCTGTCCAAATATGATCATTGGCTATTCTTGTTAGTTCTACCCAGGAATGATGATTATTGTTAGTGTTTGATAGGTTTTATGGATTGTTTGATTAATAGACTTGAATTGCTATTGTAAAGTTTGATTTAGACATGAAATAGGTTGTGTTTAAGGGCTGGAAATTTTGGTGATTTATTGCGTAAACCCCGTGTGTTAATTGATTAGTTTTGTATTGATTGATCGGTGCATTGTTTGATTCTAGACTTTGTGTTTAGGGTTTGTTTGCGGTAGGAACAACCGTAGGGTTTTGTTGCATGATTAATTGGATTAAGTACAGCGGTTAAACACCTTCCTTGAGACCGAGAGGTGATAGGAAGTTAGGGTTGTCTCATTGCCTTTGCATGATAGAATAAGGATTGCGCGAGAGCGAGTTCGTTTCTTATCGGGTTTAGGTGTTTGAGCGACTAGTTGATCTATTTTGGTTTAAGTTGAATTGTTCCTCTATCCTTGATTGTGTAGTATTCATTGCCATTAGGGTCGAGTGTTGGTGAGACCGAGAGGTGATCTAGCATTAGAACACGTTGGCAATTGTTTCCCGGTTTGGTCGTTTTAGCCGATTTTGAGTAGTTAGGCTTGTTGGTGAGACCGAGAGGTAATCCAGTGAGCCCGAGCGATCCTTAGTCATGTCATCTTTAGGAACCGGTGTCTATATATCATTCAATCCATTAGCTTGTTAGGCCTACAATTTGATTCAGACCTAGGTAGACGTTTTTCACCATCCTAAGTTAACACAGTTAGTTCCCCGTTAAGTTTTCTATTTTTGGTAAGTTGTGTTAGTCAGTCTAGTTAGTTCAGTTAAGTATGTAAAAATCAAAAATCAATTAAATATTATTCTAAGGTAGGTCTTGTCTAGGGTTAGTGATCTTTAACGTTCTAACGTGTCCACGTGTTCGATACTCAGACTTCCCAAGTCTATACTACTTGCGATCGGTACACTTACCGGTTGTGTGTGGTTTAGGATTTTCGTTTTAATATTAAAGCTTAGTTGTGAGGGTTATATTTATAGGGTTATTAGTCACACATCATGTTTGATAGTCATTGGTGATTGTTAGATGCATGATTAGGTTGTCTACTTTGTGTTTTCAACTTGTTTGCGATTTATGGTCGAAAAAATCGTAGGAGTAATTATAGAGAGCGGATTAGATTTTATTATTCTATCTCTAGAGAGGCCGGGAGGCAATTTAGTGTTGTGTCATCTTTGTCTTTTGCGGGTTTGGGTACTAATTGCACGGGAGTAAGTTAGCCTAGGTCCCTTTAGATTATTGTGATACAAGTTGTGTTCAAATTAATTAAAAATACCCCATTTATATTAATATATTGTATTCGAAGAGACCGGGAGGTGATTTGGATTTTGGGGTACCATAGTATTATTAGGTAAGGTGAGACCAGAAGGTGATCCAAACCTTTAACAATTGAGCTTCACATGTATTAGAGTTCTAGGGTGTCGTTGGTGAGGCCGGGAGACGATCTAGCGTACTTTAGTGGTCTTTAGTGTCATATTTTTTAAATATTGTTTTTCAACTAAGTCAAGTTCGTCAACTATTAATTTAACTAGTAGGATTCCATTACCTAGGTAGTCGTTTCTCGCATTTGGTTAAAACCCGATTTTTATTAAAGTTTCATTTTTAGTTTAGTTTTTAATTAGTTAAGTAATATTAGTTTAATTAATATTTAAAAAAAATCAAAAGAGAGTCTAGATAAGTAATTAATTAGGTTTAATAATTAGAGTTTACCCATAGTGTCCTAGGTTCGATATCCGTTCTTACTTGCTAGCTACATAACGGCCGGTACACTTGCCGATTGTGTGGTTTTTAGGTGAATTCGGTAAAACTTGGTTATAATATTATACATACTTTTCACACATCAGTAAAATTCGGGAAATTTTTTGATATTGAAGCTGCAGTTGCACCAATCGTTGCTGAGGAGCACGTGACTCCAGTTCGAAGGCCAGTTGCACCGACCTTCGAATTATCCTCTGACGATGAATCAAACAGTCCTCCGCAATCTACGTCGAGAACTGAATCTCATGTTCCTCTTGAAACACCAATACCAACATCCGCTCAGATCGAAGCAATTGAAGCAATCAAAGCAAAGCTCCAATTGACTGCATTGAAACCTCCTCAATCAGTCACTGTGACACATGAAGAAGAACTAGAAGAGGAAGCAGACACCGATCTCGTACCACGTAAAAGAAGGAAGAAAGATCCTAGACCGGGTGTCCTGATAACTGAGGCTACAACTAAAACAACAACACCAATAGAAACAACTACACAACTAGCAACCCCAACAACAGCTCCAACCGTTGATATTGAAGCTGCAGTTGCACCAATCGTTGCTGAGGAGCACGTAACTCCAGTTCGAAGGCCAGTTGCACCGACCTTCGAATTATCCTCTGACGATGAATCAAACAGTCCTCCGCAATCTACGGCGAGAACTGAATCTCATGTTCCTCCTGAAACACCAATACCAACATCTGCTCAGATCGAAGCAATTGAAGCAATCAAAGCAAAGCTCCAATTGACTGCATTGAAACCTCCTCAATCAGTCACTGTGACACATGAAGAAGAACTAGAAGAGGAAGCAGACACCGATCTCGTACCACGTAAAAGAAGGAAGAAAGATCCTAGACCGGGTGTCCTGATAACTGAGGCTACAACTAAAACAACAACACCAATAGAAACAACTACACAACTAGCAACCCCAACAACAGCTCCAACCGTATCTGCTGCATCACCACCACTAGTTCGTTCACCACCACCAGCTCAATCTTCACCTCCTAAGCCAGTTACTCAACCTCAGGTGTCACCAAGTTCTGTTCATGATCCACAACCTTCTCAAGATCTGTTATTTGATGATGTCTTTCCAGACTATGATTTTGAAACTCAGGTTGAATCCATTTCTGGAACCTCATGACCATCCGATCCGGTTGGTCAAGGGAGTTCCAGTGCGTCAGAGAAGGTGGCCCAAATTCTTGCCTTGCAAGACAAATTTTTGCAAGACAAGGGCAAGGGGATAACACTAGAGCAAGCACCAGTTGATATACATGATCTACAACAGCGGGTTTTTGAATTGGAGCAAGACTCGGCTGTCAAAGATGTCCGAATTCAAGAGCTAGAAGCAAGCAACTCAGACAAGGATTCCAAGATTAAAGAGCTTCAAGCTAGTATGGGAGGCCTCACTGCCCTTTACTATGATCTCCAACAAAGGCTTGTGAGTAAATTTGGAGATGAATTCAAAAATGCTGACGAAAGAGAGAACGTTCCAACAGCTCAAGATGAGTTTCGTCCAGCTTCAGACATTGAGACTTCTGTGGGTCTACAACGATATTTGTCTGCTCCACCTAGAACCTCCAAACAACAACAAAGACTTGTACGAAAAACTCTGATTCGCAAAAACTCAAATCAGAATATAACTTCGTCTGATCATCCGGAAAAGTTTGTTGTTAAGCTTCAAAAGGGGTTTTCTGATAAATACGGCGATCGTTCTGGGATTGTGTTGTGGGGATTTAATGTTGACAAACATATGTGGTGGGTTAAAAGGAAGTCTGGAGGACTCGAGTATTACAAGAAGATGAAGGACTTCGGTTCATGGACAAGGGTGGACTTAAGTGAATTAATCAAGGCACCTTTCCATAACCCAAGTAACGAGTCAAAGGCCACTAACTTCTGGATGTATTTAAGCAATCAGGTTGAGAAAGGATTTCCTTCGATGCCTACTGCTGAATCTTTTGTGAAGAAGGCCAAGGGTGTTCTCTATCCGCACACTGGAAACACGATTATGAATGTAATGTGGCCACCCACCAAGAAAGCTTCTTCAATTCCTCTAAATTCAAGACTACCTGATGGTGTTCTTGAAGGCATGAGGTTTTGGACCTATGAAGGTGTGACCGCAACAGTTATCATTCATTTAAAGAAGAGATCGTTTAGATTTGCTGATCCACGAGACTTACTTCGCTTTGGTGAACAAGACATCAAGACGCTTAGTGGTTTTCAAATCACAGCTGAGCCCTTGTATGAGCCTGCTGCCAAAGAATACACACATATGGTGGGATCGATAATACGTACAAAATTGTGGGCCGGAGCTTATAGGGAGGCTGATAAAGAAGCTGATGCAAAGATACTCGAGCATGAAGTCTAGTCAAGCAATAAACCAAGGGGGAGAATGTTATGTTACAATAAATGGTTTATGCTTTTAAATATGTTGTTGGGCCTTCTTTTGTAAATCGAAAAGGGTTTTCGGTGGGCTTGTGTTTGTGTTGGGCTTAGATATGGTATATTTATATAAATACCATGCATTTCACATTGTTTTTTTAGTTAGTTGTTCGTCCATTTATTATTCAATCGTGTAAGTTAAGGGCTTAAGCACCCGACGTATAGTATACGTGTGTTTTGAAGCTTCTTCATTGTGTTTGGTGTGTTCTTAATCGTTTCTCACATAATCAACGTAGTGGTTAGTTTCCGCCTAACCATTAAGTATATTGATATCGCATTGAAAGATCCGTCACGAGACTTACAATCGGTTCACTTGCCGATTAGTAGTTTTAGTTAAGTAAGAGTCTAGAATTTATTGCTTAGTGTCTAGATTAGCGTGTTTTTATATAACTACTTTTAGCACATCACAACACGTATACAACCAAAAGGATCTTAACATGAGACAAAGACTATGGGCCGAATTGTTAAGCGATTACAATTGCGAGATTCGCTACCACTCTGGGAAAGCAAATGTCGTGGCCAATGCTCTTAGTCATAAAAGTCACTTTAAATCCATCTTGCTCAATTGTGTCACCATACAATCCAATCTTCAATACCGCATTTTGGACGCTCAACACGTCTCCGTCACCGAAGGTAACTTATACAACGAGATGTCGTGTGGTGCCGAACTCCAACTTGAAACCAAACACTACGGTTTACTTTATTAGTTGAACCATTTATGGGCACGTTCATCCTTGATGAAGCTCATAAGTCACGATACTCTATTAATCCCGGTGCAGATAAGATGTATGCCTATTTTCGTCCCATGTTTTGGTGGCCGAGAATGAAAAAAGATATTGCGGTATATGTATCTAAATGGCTCACTTGTTCTAAGGTCAAAGCGGATCATGTCTTCGAGCTTTTGAATCGTTCGCTCGGATTGACCATCGGTTTGCGGATGATAAGGATGACATACCCAAGACCGCCTTCCGTACTCGTTATGGGCACTTTGAATTCCGAGTTATGCCGTTTGGGTTAACTAATGCTCCCGCCATCTTCATGGATCTTATGAATCGCGTTTGTAAACCCTACCTCGACAAGTTTGTGATTGTTTTCATTGACGATATCTTGATATACTCTAAATCCGAGGACGAGCACAAAGACCATTTACTCACCATTCTTGACTTTTTGCGAAAGGAACAACTTTATGCTAAATTCTCCAAATGCGAATTTTGGCTAAAGCAAGTTCAATTCTTGGGCCACATCGTCAACGATAAGGGTATTGGCGCTGATCCCGCTAAAATCGAAGCTGTTAAAAATTGGAAAGCCCCGTCCTCTCCAACAGAGTTTCGCTCATTTCTTGGTTTAGCGAGATATTACCGTCGCTTCATTCGCAACTTTTCAAAGATTGCTTCACCCCTTACCACACTAACCCACAAAGGGAAAGTTTACGAATGATGTTTTATTTTTCTATGTATTATATTACAAGGGTAGATTAGTCATGATTTCAAATTATATTTTTGGTAACTAATAAATATTTCATGTAAGTTTCAAACATTATTATTGTTTTCTATATTATTAACTAGGTTAGAACTCATGTAATACACGGGCAGATAATAAAGCAAAAACAAATAAATATAATAGAAAAAATAATTACAAATATTTTCAATTATTGGCGTAAAGTTACAGCTTACATACTTTTCCTGTCAAAGAGTACTATAACTGATATAGATCATGATTTTAGTTGGCATAAATGTCTTTTTAACAAATGTATATATCAAACTGATTACCAATTAATCATCAAATGCAAAATTGTTCAAGATTTTGTCTTTTATAGTAAATCCATGACGTTGATAGCCTTTCACCTACCAAAGTCAATAGAGTAAAAAGTTAGCATTGACTAAAAGAGTCAATTCATCTAGCAAAGTCAAAATAACCATAAAGACAATTGTGACTTATTTATTTATTTTACCTAAAAGACGAATTTCACCTTGAGAGTGTTACCGATATCAGCATGTGCATATGCTAATGAATCCATACAGGGGTGCTTGAAAGTGGCTCCCACTTCACCTTTTATACATATTAATTATACATAAAAAAGAGTCATAGCATGTTACAAACTAATTAAAAGTCTTGTAATGGATCAAAACAATTAACATATATTAATAATAATGATATATTTCTCAAACCAAGTGGTACCAAAAAAAGAAGCAGTTGCTAGTGCAGAACCGTTTGGATTGTCAACAAAAGATTCCTCACAAATGGAACAACCTTTCCTTACCTATGTATTATTTAATAACAACATTGCTTAACTATTTAATCGATTAGAGTGAATTTAATTGTTTACGAATCTATCACATTGGTCAATTTAGTTCAATCAGATATGATGATCTTTATATCAATGGAACAACTAAAATATATACCTGCTCAAGTAAATCACATAAAGGTATAAATGATCTAACTGTAAGGCTAACATATACATGCATTGCCCGTTTGACCCACTAGCTAAATCAAAGCTGATAAGACTAAAATCTCTACATTCACTATAAGAGAAAAAGAAAAAAGCAAACAAACAAACTTCTATTTTTTACATGGTTGACCTGTTACTAAATCTACCCATTCCTTAATAAACAGGTTAAAAATGTTACTTCCATCAAAACTCAACCAAACTTGTTATTAAATAAAACTCATAATATGACAAATACCCGTTTAAAATAAACTCCTATTTGCCCATTTTATTATATTTGTAGTTAACTTCCAAAATAATATGATTATCAAGTCAAATAAAGTAATACAAATTATAACGATTCAAAATACTTAAATTTCATTACGATGCATTTTATTAAATAGAATATGTAAAAAAAAACATTTTATTGTAAATGCTACCTTGTTGGTGTACATTGAGAACGCTTTTCATTATTCAAATTGAGAACATCACGAAGCTGAAATGACCTAAAATTCAAGTAACATAAATGTTAGTTATATTAGGCTACTGACTTTTCACTGAAATTAAATCATAAAAGCTATACAGAATGAATTGTCACATATGGAATACAAAATATTACCATGTAGCACCAACTCAAAGAATATTCTGTCCCGAAACTTTGCAAGGAATGTCTATATTTTTGCCAAATTATTAATAGTATTTCATTAGAAAGCTTATAAAGAAAACTCAAAATGACCTACAAATTGGAATGTCTGTATTTTGCCAAATTATCAATAATATTTCATCACGATGTCCATAAAGAAAACTCAAACTGACCAAGAAATATAGTATAAATGCTTTATATAGTGAAACTGTGATCAACAATAGACAAAAACCAAGCAAAAATAAGTGAAAACAAATATTAAATTTAAAGTTGAAACATTTCATATTCAAGGAGCACCCATGAAGCAAATATCAAACAATTAACAAAGAAGGCACGTGGTTACGAACATACCTTTTAGATGTTCGATTTGGTTGACAAAATCCGCCAGTTTCATAGTATAATGTTCGATTTGGTTATCAATCGTTAAATAGTGAAAACAAACAATCAAATAAGGCTTTAATGACATAAATATAATGCTATTACCTGGAGATTGTTATTCAAAAACTATTCGAATAGCTTTAGATTGCAGATGAACCTAACCTGAAAAATCAATTTAAGGTCTTAAATCTTGAAAAAAAAACGATGAATAATTAAAAAAAACGATTACGTGGAGATTGATATTCAAATCGCTTATGAAGACTTTAGATTGCGGACGAACTGATCATGAAATTTTGATTTAGGGTTCCTACTAAAAAGAGATGGAGGCGAGCCCAATATCCATATAGAAAACCCTATTGGGTTACTGCCTTATTGGTAAAAGAGCGTGTTTTTGAATTTGAAGGATTCAAAATAGATTTAGAAAGAGTGGAAAGCCATGTGTTAAAATAGAACATTTTTGGTGAAAAATTAATTAAAAAAATTAGAAATTGCCATGTGGCACTTTCAAAACTTCTTGTTAAATGAAAAGGAAAGTTGTTTAAAAACCCCTCATTTATTAGATAGGTAGATTCCTTTTATTATTTTTCTAATAATTTATCTCTTTTATTCTATTAACGTGTGATCTTTTAAGCGTTTTAATCATCCAAATAATTTAAAACATATAAATGGGTTTTGTAATTATCCCAATACCTCCATATCAACTTACAATGGATAATTAATAATATACACAATCCATAATCATTGTTTGTCGGCACCTACCTCATTGTCACTGCCAGCATGGACCCTGTAACCGCCGCCATCAACAACCGGTTCGGCCCTATTGTTGCCACCACTCTACTACCACCGGATGATGCCAATGCCGCTGCCAGCACCACCTCGACCTCCAACAACCCCTCGTAGTTGTCTCCTCGTAGTTGTCTCCACCACCCTAGCTGTCACTAGTTGCCATAAGAAAGTATAGCGAGTGAACCTATATTGGTACTTTTTTCTAAAACGAGTCATTACAACCCAACTCCATTTTCGTTAAAACATGTTTTGACCCTAAAGAAATTAATGTGTTTTTTAAAAGCTTGACCTGAACTCATTTTGATATATATCGATTTGTTGATGATTGGCTTGCTGATATGTAACAACATTGCTATGTATATGTAACATCAGTGTTCTTCATATTCATTGTGTTCATTACTACAAAATTGTAAACATTTCTAAATCGCTACAAAACAAACACAGAAAAACATAACATTACACGAGCATGAAAAACAATTGTATGAATGTGCTAGAACACTATCTACGATGTTGCTCCTATAAAAGCAAGCACCATGTATGGTAATCAAAGAACGAAATCGACACAAACAATATGGCTAACACCCAAACTTTATTGATCAAGAAAGTTGACTCAAAAACTTTATACAATTTGTCCCATACCCTAAACACGGTATATATAGACCAACCTAAACACGTTACAATATATTTAGGACAGAATAAAATCAACACGATAATTATCTCCATCTAAACCTAAAATAGATTTTCCATAAAATAATTATCCATAAATCCCGATTACTTGCACGCCAAGATAACCGGTTCTTGCATCCTGAGTCGCTCCACGCAATAGCCATAAGTCGACTCGGTAATTCCCAACAATCACCCCCTGAATTTCTGAGTCGTACAAGGGAGATCTTCCGACTTTAGAAAAGCTTGCATCTCCTTGAGTTTAATACGCGCGAGAGCAACTAAAAAATGTATCTTCTCGATTCGTGCTTCCGGGGTGAACACTTCGTCATAGTCAATCCCGTGATGTTGTACGTATCCTTCCTCCACAAGCGTCGCCTTGTGTTTGTTTATAGGATTCCGTTTTACTTTGAATACCCGTTTTAAACCGGTTGGTTTAACTCCTTTTGGTAACCCCGTTAAACTCCGCGTTTTCTTTTTCTCGATTGAATTGATCTCGGCCCGCATCGCTTTCATCCACTCGGGTTTCAATTTCGCTTCATCAAAACTACTCAATTCATCATTTAATAACACTAGTAGTTCTTCGAGTTCTTCATTGGAATTTAACTCGTAATCACCAATATTATCGGGTAAGATCAAAGAGCAAATAGAACGCCTAACCGGGGTTTGCACAACGTCATTCAGTGTTGTACTACTGTTGTTAGCGACAGAGGTGCTGCTGTTTGCGACAGTTCCATCACTAATGCTGCTGTTTGCGACAGTTTCAGCGTCGCTATTCCTGCAGCTTGTATCAGGCCCGTCGCTATTGCTGCTGTTAGTACCAAAACCGTTGCTATTGCCGCTGCTTGTATCAGACCTGTCGCTATTGCTGCTGTTCGTTTGGGCTGGGTTCGGTTTCACTGGTCCAAACCCGAAATCGATTAGCTTGTAAACACCTGAGAACATACCAAGTAACTTTGTTTTCAAACAGGTTGGGCTCCCAACATTTAGCCGGATTTATAAAGCATCTTAAAGTTCCTCGTGACCTTCATTAGTAACCTCCCACTACTATCGTGCATCGTTAAGTAGTTACTCCTCATCCGTATATCACAACCCGACGCGGTTGCTTGACCCAAGCTAATCACATTACCCTGAAGACCCGGAATATAATAGGTGTCGGTCATCAATTTATATTCTCCACTTTCACCTTTAAAAACAATCGAACCCTTCCCTTTGATCGGTACACACGAACCATCCCCGAACCTTACTCGTCCGACTATCTGTTTGTTTAATTCCGCAAAATATTCACGGTTTCCCGTCATATGGTTAGTTGCACCATTATCTAAGTGCCACATGTCGACCGCACCCGAATCGGTATCGTACTTCGTCGGAATTACTTGATCTTCGTTAAGGTATACGGTTTCCTGGACACCTTCCATCATGAAAAACGAAGCGTCAAGATCTTTTGGTTCACGCTCGTCCGTTCGATTAAGATTTGCTTCTTCATATTTCCGAAACCGATTGGGGCACCTTGAGAGAAAGTGTCCGAATTTATCGCACCTGTAACATTTAATGTGTGATAAATCTCGTTCCATACCTTTTCCTTTCTTATCAACATGTTTCTTATTATCATCTCGACCGCGTCCCCGTCCTCTTGAAGCATAAGATCCTCGACCTCGACCCCTGCTAAATGAATTAGATTTAGTGAACATTAACTGACCTTGATTGCTCTCGGTTTGAAGATTGTCTTCTTTTATCCTCTCTTTATAGGCTTTTAATCGGCCCACCACATCATCAAACCCAACCGTCTTTAAATCTAAAACTTGCTCGAGTGATGCCACAATATGAATAAAACGTCTCGAAAGACTCGTAAGGAACTTTTTTACCATTTTTTCTTTCGGGAATATCTCTCTGAGTGTGGCGGCTTTCGATGAGTAGCTCGATAACGTGGCTGCATACTCATCAATCGTCCCTGTTTCTTTCATCTTCAACCCGTCGAACTCTGACGTTAGGGTTTGGGGCTTCGCCTCCTTCACCCGCTCAGCACCTAGATGTCGGGTCTTTAACGCTTCCCACATCTCTTTCACCGTGCGCAGATTACCGACTTGTAAAATCTGTGCTTCGGGGATCGACTGAAAGATCAATGCAATTGCTATACTGTTTCTTTTCACATCGCCGTTTCCCGGGTCAATTGTATCCACACGCCATGCACGTTCGTCAGTACCCGCATGTGCATAGCCCAAACCGTATAGTTCATTGTTGTTAGTTTCGGGCTTTGAAACGAATTCGGGTTCACGTTCGTTTCTTTGGCCGGTTGATCACCCATCGATCTTCGTCAAACCTTAGCCGCGAAAACAAGTCGTACTGTTGAACCTAGAAAAGAATTAAACCACCTTTTTTTTTGTTCTTCGTTAGCAGCAACAAAGAGGAAACAAAACTAATTTTTAGCTTTTTTTTCAAAGAATAAAACTCCTTGACTTTTTTTCTTTTCTTTCAATTTTCTCTTTTACGTAGCCTACCTGTCACCTATTCACCTTTTGTGACAAACCTTTATAGCCACAAAAACAATCTCACGTGACCTTGTACGTGAGTGCAAAACCAAAAGAAAACCACAGATTCCAATCGAAGACTTAAAGGAACCTGCTTTTTCTCCACGATCACCATCGTCGAACAGAAAAGAACAACCCTGTTTTCTTCCGGTTACCAAATCTCATCCTATCACCGACCCTTGTCTCGATCGCTGACCCTTTCCTTAATTATTTGATCACAACTCTCCTTACCGATCACAACTTTGATCGATAAACACCAAGAGCTTAAACCACTCTGATACCAATTATGGTAATCAAAGAACGAAATCGACACAAACAATATGGTTAACACCCAAACTTTATTGATCAAGAAATCTGACTCAAAAACTTGATACAATTTGTCCCATACCCTAAACATGGTATATATAGACTAACCTAAACACGTTAGAATATATTTAGGACAGAAAAAAATCAACACGATAATTATCTCCATCTAAACCAAAAATAGATTTTCCATAAAATAATTATCCATAAATTGCCCGATTACTTGCACGCCAAGATAACCGGTTCTTGCATCCCAAGTCGCTTCATGCAATAGCCATAAGTCGACTCGGTAATTCCCAACACCATGTATTACCGATCAACCTTCTTCTAGGTTTAGAACGAGATCGCAATGAAGATAAATTGAAATCAGTTTCTCCTATGTTGATTTGTTTCTTGTTTTGATGAAAAGATATAAGGATATAGTAAAGAAATCAATTAATAAGAAGAGAATCAAGTCACTTTGAAAATATTGATCACTTTTAGACGTTCTATGCTTTCACTTTCTATTTTTTTAAAAAGCTTTCATGGAATATAAAACCGAGCTCTGAACAAACTATTCGGAGCTAAAAAAAAGTATTTACATCAATAAGAGAGGATTCTTAATCCACTCATCCGAAGCGACTCTAGTTTTTCGATTTCTACTGGTGTACCAAAAAAAAGAATAATGAACAATATTCTCGGAAATCTCTCCACTTCTAACCTTGTTCGGCTAAAAAACAATCTTATTTCTGAATCTCCAAAGAGTCCACCAAGTTGTAAAGCAAACCACTTCAATTACTACTTTTTGTTTCAAACTAATTGCGAGCATCAACCAATAACATCAACAAAGTCTTCGGATTCGCAGAAAACCAAAAAGTTTGTCTTTAGCCATATCGCCACTAGCCTCCAAGGCGTCTTTGCAACGTGAAAGCGACCAAGAACATGACTAATGGTTTCCATTTGTGACAGACAAGTTGGGCACAATATGGCAGGGATATCAAGCCATAATTGAGTAAGGTTTTCACGTGTTGGTAACATGTTAAGAAGAACATGCCAAACAAAAATGTTTACTTTTTTAAGGACGAACCTGTTCCATCTAGTGGCATTTTCAACTCTAGGAAGAATGGCACGATCAATACTCTTCCTAACCTCTTTAACCAAAAAAAATGAAGAACCTTCCAAATTCCAAATCCAAGAATCCAGGCTATCCGAGATAGGAAAATCAACCAAGAGTTCGATAATACCATTGAACTATGACATCTCAAACCAACCCCCCCCCCCCAGGGGCCTACGCCATTCCCACCTCCAACAAGCACCAGACCTCCTATCGAGAACAGAACAATCTTTGTTGGACTCAAGTTGAAATAGACGAGGATACATAGAAGCTAAAGTATCCGTTCCCACCTACTGCTCCTTCCAAAATTTACAAGAAGCTTCATCACCAATCTTTTTCTGAGTAACCGAATGTTTAATAATATCTTTTTCATGGAGGCAGTTAATAGAAGAAAAATTTTTACTCCAAATACCAATGGAGTTGGAATTGTGAATTGAGTCCATTGATTCCCCATGAATAGCAGTAATTAGCTTAGCCCAAAGATCACCAGAGCTATTAAGAAATCTCCGCTTCCATTTGTATAATAGAGCTAAATTCATAGCTTCAAGACTTCCAAATCCAATCTTATCCAATAGAACCAAGTTTCATTTAACCCAAGACATCGCTCTCGTATTCTCGATACCACCCCAAAAGAATCTTGAGTGAATGGAATCAAGTTTATTTTTCACTGTAACTGGAAGACGAAATAGGGAGAAAAAATACGTACCAATCACTACTAAAACAAAAGTAATCAATGTTGCTCGACTGCTAATAGATAAAAGATTACTCTTCCATTTAACTAAGCGTTTCTGGAATTTAGCTATAATTGGCTCCCACCCTTTAAAACGAGCCATATTCTGACCTACAGAAACACCCAAATAGGCAAAAGGTAGAGAATCTGCTCGACACCTGACAACATTAGCCAATCTTTTAACCTCGGAACTTGGAATACCAATCCCGAAAAGAAAGGATTTATGTCGATTAATATATGCCCATACGCTAGAAAAAAAGCATTTTAACGCTAAAACAACATTTTTCGTATTACTATCGTAACATTCACCAAGAAAAATAACATCGTCTGCCTAATGTAACGCCCTCATCTCAATAAATAAGTAAATAAAGTTTTACGAGTTATTTTGGTTATCGTGTCGTTTGGCGTTAGATTAAATTAATTAAATAATAAGAAAGGATGAGATTATTAAGGTTAATGGATGATGTGCGTCGGATAACCCTATAATAATGACCCTCACAACTAAGCTTTAAATATAAAATGAAAATCCTAAAACCACACACAACCAGCAAGTATACCGATCGCAAGTAGTATAGACCGAGGAAGTCTGAGTATCGAACACGTGGACACGTAAGACGCTAACGATTACTAACCCTAGATAAGACCTACCTTAGAATAATATTTAATTAATTTTTGATTTTTAATTACTTAACTGAACTAACCTAACTGACTGACAAAACTTACCAAAAATAGAAAATTTAACGGGGAACTAACTGTGTTAACTTAGGATGGAGAAAAATGTCTACCTAGGTCTGAATCAAACTGTAGACCTAACAAGCTAATGGATTGGATGACTTCAAGACACCGGTCCCTAAAGATGACATAACTAAGGATCGCTCGGGCTTACTGGATCACCTCTCGGTCTCACTCAACAAACCCTAACTACTCTTAATCGGCTAAAACGACCAAACCGGGAGACAATTGCTAACGTGTTCTAATGTTGACTCACCTCTTGGTCTCACCAACACTCGACCCTAATGGTAATGAATACTACAAAACCAAGGATAGAGGAACAATTCAACTTAATCCAAAATAGATCAACTAATCGCTCAAAACACCTAAACCTGACAAGAAACGAACTCGCTCTCACGCAATCCTTATTCTAGCATGCAAAGGTAATCAGACAACCCTAACTTCTTATCACCTCTCGGTCTCAAAGAAGGTGCCTAACCGCTGTACTTTAACCTCAAATTCATGCAACAAAACCGTACGGTTGTTCCTACCGCAAACAAACCCTAAACACAAAGTCTAGAATCAAACAATGCACCGATCAATCAACACAAAACTAATTAACCGACACAAGGGGTTTAAGCAATGAATGACCAAAATTTCCAGCCCTTAAACACAACCTATTTCATTTCTAAATCAAAATTTACAATAACAATTAAAGTCTATCAATCAAACAATCCATAAAACTCATCAAACATGAACAATTATCATCATTCCTAGGTAGAACTAACAAGTTTAGCCTAACATAATGTTTGGACAGCAGCAAATACTCATTAAAATCACCCTAAAACCCATACCAATCATCTCAAAAATCATTCAACAATCAATACTAACCAATAACAAGTCAATCATTAAAGCAATTGCAAAACTAGTTAACAATTCAACAAAAATAAGAAAGATTGATGAACAATAGTTTAAAGAAAGGATATGAGATGGTTTTCGGCTACTCTTTGCTGCTGTAAAACTGATGGTAAACGATCACCGACACTTGTTCATGCTTCTTCTTTCTTCCTTAGCCGCCACACTCCAAGACCTAGCCTCCAAAAAACTTGTTTTCTCCTTCTTGTTCCCTGCTGCAGTTCCGATCAGCCAGCCTCTTTGGCTTAGGGTTTTTAATTTTTTTTTATAATCTAATATAATGTAAGACTTGGGCCTCCATGATGCATATGGGCCGGGCATTTAGCTTTTTCTTGAAATCGTATGCATAAAAGGCTCGTAAGCTCCTCGAAAAGTCCGATTTCTTCAATCTTTAACCCAAAACCTATAAGATAATTAAAATTACGTAAAACCTATATAAAACAAGTAAAAATACACAAAATATAATAGAATAACGTAAATAAAAGGCGCGGAAAATATTTTTGGGTGTGACAATGATTGGGAGAATAACGTATATAGAATAAAACCTATATAAAACAAGTAAAAAAACACATCAATGGACTTAAACATATTTTTCGGCCTAAAGGCCTTTGGGCTTTGCCTATTTAAACCCCTAAACCCTAATTTTCAACCTTATCCTCATCATCTCATCATCATCCTCCCAATCATTGTCACACCCATAAACACACATACAAATCTCCTGAACATCAACATTCCAAGATCTAATTTCAAATATACAAGATCTAGTTCAATCGACTAAAAAGGTAAACAGTTTATTCGTTTCCTATTTATTTCGTTCACTTTTCGTTAAGAAAAATCACAAGTGAACAAACAAGCTTGAGGGTTGAACACAAACGAACCAAACCCAAACGATTCTCATAAACCGTAAGGGGACCGTTCGTGAACCAATCAACCTAAAAGAACCTTAATCGAACCAAACCAAGACGGCATAAACGAAGATCGACCAAACCGAGTGAGAAGTCGGTCATGGTTAAACAAACAAACATCTTATGAAAACATAAATACATATACTTGCATACAAATTAGAACCTACATATACAAATGGGTATAAATATGAACTGAAGAGGAAACTGGATCTGAATTCCTGTAGGGATGGTTCTAGTGAACCATGTTCAGGCACGAAACCCAAGGTGTACCCCTTAAACCATATCCGAACCCACCAAGACGGTGCGACTAAGAGAAACCAAAACCCAGATCTAACCTATTTCGCGCGAACCAGAATCCTATGCGAAGCGAAGCCGTGCGACGCGAAACACCTGCGACGCACCACCCATGCGAAGCGAGGTTCCGAGCGAAACGAGATCGCGTGCGAAGTGTCGGATTTCGCATCCCGTGCGAAAGTGTCGGATTTCGCATTACCGTGCGAATCATTCCTTTCATACGACTTGTTCTCGTGATTGGAGTCGCACGCCGTGTGACTCGTCTGAGATTCCGTGCGATTAAGAACTCGTGTGATGCTCAAACTAACATCCATACCCCTTGTCTTGAATGGTGGCCGAAAGTGAAGATAGGAGATGACGGCGGCGGTAGCCGTGAATTGGGAAGGAAGGGGTGTGGTGGGTGGGAGCTTTTATATAATAATAATAATAATAATAATAATAATAATAATAATAATAATAATAATAATAATAATAATAATAATAATAATAATAATAATAATAATAAGTTGGTAGTGACGTGAGAACTTGAATGAAGCCCGAACTCGAGACCCGACTCGTCTAACGACCCACGGCCCGCCTCAAACATGGAATAGAAGTTGAATGTGAAACAAACACAAGAACCTACTTGTTAAAGAAATGAAATTATTAATGGAGTTAAATGAAGACCCGACACGAACCGAACTCGCCTAAGGAAACGTTAACTTATGAATGCGTTACGGACGTAAATTAATAATAAAGGAATAAGCATAACAATACATATATAAATATAAAATAATAATAAGAGACCCTTAATAATGCAAACTAATGAAGTAGGTCCGCGAGTAAAATAAGGTTAAAGTATATTAAATTAATAGAAACGGTTAAAGAAAAATACATGACGGTCACTAACTTAAAAGTTAACTCCGTTAACTTAATTTAGAGAATAAATAACAAGCAATTATAGAGGATTAATTCGTGTATGTTATTAACAGTTAGTTAGGCATAGTTGAAGAAATGCATTACTATTAATTCGAAGAGGAATCGTCTGCAGGTGAGTTCTAGCCCCCCTTTTCCTTTAAACGTTTTTGGGCTGTATGCATACTCCTATGTGAAAGAATAGATATATGTGACTTTAGTTAATGATATATATCTTGTAAGAAAATGTTTATATATATTAATATTAATTTATTAATACATATATATATATATATATATATTTGAATGCTTGAATGATAGTTAGAATAGAAAGAATTGTAGGTTCCCAGCCAAATCTACACGAGATATCGCGTACTACGTAGGTGCGGAATCCCTACGTAAGACGTTACGAGTATAGAAAACAATACGAGCTAACACACGATACGATAACCAAACACACGTTGTATTCCAACCGTAAACACGTGATACTATGATCACTGAATACAAAACTCTCTGACTCGAATACACGAATAAACTCTGATTAATTATATATAAGCCGTATACAAGATAGCTTATATAGACACGACAACTTCGCCTGGAATGTTCAGGCGAAGTTGTCCTAACTTCGCTTGTCTAACAAGTTCGCCCATATAAGCGAACTTGTTAGTAACTTCGCTTACATACAAAACTCAAATCTAACTAACACGATTACAAACACTCGACACTGAACTACTGACATCATGCACCAACAGACTCCCCCTTGGCAGTAGCTTCATCTCTTTAGCTTCAAACACGTGTCTTGTAATCTTCAATCTTCTATCTTCAAGCATGCACTCCTTCTCGAACACAAACCGAGACAACTCTTTGATATTTCCTCGCTTCGTCTTTCCAAGCAGGAATATAAAATATCTTCTTGTCATTCAACACCTGCAAATCAGCTTGCGATAAGTTTACCAAGTGCATCGGATCGTACACTCTAAGAACCTCTTGTTCATCTTCGTCTTCCATCACTGCCTCAGCTGTCTCACAATCTACAAACCACCACTTCAGGTCTTTAAGCACATCCTTGGGCATTAGCTTCATCGGTACTTCTTTCAAACACCGGATCGGTTTATACTTCATAATAATCCAAGGCTTTCCATCTGCTCTCAAACCTCTATCCTTGTCTTCAACAAGTTTTCCCTTTTGTGGCTTCAACAGCTCAAATTTCTTCTCTTTTATACTCTCTTTCCACACAATTTTCCCAATGACTCTAGCCATATTATCGTCACTTCTGTTTATCAATCCCAATCTGGCTAAGTCTTTCACTTCACATTCTGGCAGTGTATTCAACGATCTTAACATCCTTCTAAAGTACTGAACACCGTCATACCTTTTAATCACGAAGAGCCTCAACTGCTCATCATATATCCAACAAATAATTCCTTTCTTCGCTTCAGCATATCCTTTAATGTTGTAACTCTTCTTAAACATTGTAGGAACCGCCGGTTTCTTCGTTTTGACGAACCACTGAGCATAGCCTTCCTTCCATCTAGGCTGCTCTTCCCATTCAGACTCATCACTTGCCATCTCTTTACTCATATCTGCTTTCTCAACATCTGGAATGTCATGCTCAATATTTTCCTCAACTATCTCTCCCTCTTCTATCTCTGTATCAATCACAATCTCTTCACCAATCTTCTCTATCACATCACTCGGTAGTACATCATCATCACCAACCAAAACATCATCCATCTCCTCTACATCCACCACCACCACATCATCACCACCAGCTGCAGTAGTCGACTCCCCCTGAGTTGTGGAAGTTCCAAGAGCTTGATCAGTTCTTGGCAACTCACCACCTGCATCTTTCGATGCATTGGGATCATCGTCTCTATCATTTCGTCTCTTTGTCCTCAACTCATCGCCTTTACAGCTCGTCTCCCCCCTGAGATGCCAAGAACTCCTTGAAAGCATCTATGATTTTTCCATGTTGTACCAACAGGGACGACTGCATCTGATTCTCTGTAACTAGGCGCTGAATAGCCTGGGTCTGGATAAGATTAATCCTTGACTGCTATGCCACGACCCGTTCCAGTGCTGCTATTCGTTCAGAGTCTGATAGGGTTGCATCGAAATCGAACCTCATATGTGATATATCTTGAGTGTACTGAGGAGGGATTTCCGATGTCACCGGGACCTCAGAAGTAGAAATAGAAGTAACCGCAGGTGGTATCGTCACCGATAGCCCTGCAGTGGCCACAACAATCGACTCTATAAATTGTGCCACGACCTCCGATGGAGTAACGGTCGGAGGCGGCAATGAAACGATCTCAGGAGTCGAAAGTTGGAAAGTAGTGGGTGGGAGGCCAAATGTAGATGAGGTAGGCACCACGGGAACAACCGTAGCGCTTGGCCTTGTAACCTGTAGTGATGAGGGAACCATTGTCATACCGGATAGTGCTGGTGGAGTGAAACGTACCACCCTAGAGCTCTCACCGGCTCCCGATCCTGCACCTATCCGTTCCCTTCTTGACCTCCAGATCAACTGTTGTACCTCTTCCTCATAATCTGACTCGCTGTCATCAACAGTTCTCTTTCTCTTCCCATGTAGTCTTTCTCGAGTTACCATAATCCTTCTTGCCTCTTCCATTTCATCATCAGAATCAGAACCAGCCACCGTAGCAGCTGTCCTAGTAACATTCACAGTCGAAGCACGTTCAACCGGAACCTGTACGTTCTCCTCTGGATCCACCCGATCCATATCAAAGAAGCCTTGACCACCAAATTCTGAATCAAGGTCCACGTTCTCCTCCGGTGACACAACAGGAGCAGCAGGTATAGCTTGAGGTGCTCCTGCCTGTTGTGGTGCCGGGTCCCTAAACTCATCCCCTTGAGCAGGCACATACCCCGGGTTGATCAAGTACCCAAAGAGTGGAGTATGTCGAGGACGGAGCTCAGGTTTGCTCCTCGCACTGGAGGATCTACATTGGGCGAAGATCCGTTTGTTCACACTCTCTACATATCGGATCGGACGGCGCTGAGGAAGCGTTGGAGCAACATGATTCAAGATCATTTGTAGGAATCTTGGATACATGATGAATCGCTCACGCGTCATCGCTCTTCTTTGACGATCAATCTCATAAAAGACCATCTGACTAAAGCTGAATCGCTTGTTGTAAGTCAGAGCAGTCATCATTGACTGCATGGTCGCGCCCATGCCATCAGTGCCCGCCTTTCTCCCTGACATGCATACAATCATGACATGCATGAGAAAGCGCCACTGGTCAAGTAAAAATCCTTTCCTCCTCTGCGTATCCCCTAAGGGACCAGAGTATCCCATTCTCAAAAACGCTCCATCACGGAAAGGAGCTACAAACTCTGTTGGGTCATCCCTTGTCTCATTCCCAAATCGTAAAGCCGCCCGGATTTGTTCAGAAGAGAACTGAACAATCTGTCTGTTGACTGTTGCACGCATCACCGGGGGCTCGACTCTACAGTCGTATTCCACTGTCTGCCAAAAATCCTCAATATTTGGCTAGGATATTGGCAGAGTCGTTGTAATCGCGTGAAATATCCTCGAGCGTAAAAGAAATGTGATGATTTCGCGGAAATCATCAACTCCGCTCGCCTCTGGGTCTAATGTTATGTACATGTTGTGACCCGGGAAGAACTGTCTCTGGTGATCACCTCCGTCATCACCGCCTGCACCACCTGCTCCAGCAACAGCAGCCATATCTGCAACAAACAGATTAAGTTCGCCTGTTACCATGAGCGAAGTTGTGATCAATTCTGTATAGGCGAAGTTAAAGGTGGGGCGAAGTTGGGAAACAACTTCGCTTCAACTTGAACTTCGTCTGATAATAGTTAAGTAAAATGGTCCAGGCGAAGTTACTGATAACTTCGCCTAATCACAACATCGCCT
Source organism: Bidens hawaiensis (assembly GCF_021521415.1). Taxonomy (NCBI): domain Eukaryota; kingdom Viridiplantae; phylum Streptophyta; class Magnoliopsida; order Asterales; family Asteraceae; genus Bidens; species Bidens hawaiensis. The sequence continues at coordinate 1,629,450 of NW_027491117.1, read as the reverse complement.
CATAAACTGTTTCAAAATCAATAATCAGGCGAAGTTACGGATAACTTCGCCTAAACTGTAACTTCGCCGAATTCGAATCGGCAACAGTTAGGATTTACGAACGACGTGTAGAGGATGATTTCGGAGATCGAGGACTCCGAAATACATGATTTTATGAAGTTTTAGACGTTCAAGTAGTTTACTATCACGTAAAAACAAGTTTGAAATCGGGTGTTTAAGGTTTCGAAAGACGAGGTCGAGAATCGAGTCGAAACGACCGATGATTAACCTCAATAGACAATGATAATATGATAATCGAACCCTACACACCTTTAATCACGGAAGGGAATCGAAATAAGAACACAGATGATTTTGATCGATAAGTTCGCTAAGGTTTACAGAGAGTATAAGTTCGCTGAATGTGAAATAATGGAACTGTTTGACCTATAAACTTCTTTATATAGGGTCAATGTTAGTACAAGCGAAGTTATCGATAACTTCGCCTATTCCAGGCGAAGTTATAAACAAGTTCGCCTGTATTTACAAAACAAACCCCTATACTTTTAACAATTTTCAATAAAGTTTTAAAAACATCCTTTAAAGCGTTAAATGATACGATCAAGACCAAGTAACCAGGTATAAAATCAAACAATTACAAAAGTAACAAAAATTTGAAAAATTAAAGTACACGGGATCAAATTTCAGTCTCGACAGGGACTACCATGTTTTAGAGAAGATCCGAACAGGAATCATACTAATTTCGTGACTGTCACACAGATCCGTGTTCAGCTGTATTATGACATAAAGAAACAGGTTGTAAGCAGGTAATATACTTAAAATGGTTTTCATCGTTTCTGTGATACGAGTTAGGTTCAATTAAGCTCAAAACTTAAGTGGGCAACAACTCAGAGATTATGATGCCTCCTATCTATTCTCAAGGCGTATTAGGCTTTCCCCAAGTCACCCCGAATTGACCTCAACCCGTAGTGTCTGATTAAGTAGTAATTACTCTTCGATCTTAGACTCTGTTTCCCGTTCACCTTCTTGTGTCTTGATTGATAATCATTATCATTATGAACTCTAGAATTTTTTATTTTTATTTTTTTTTAATCTAACATGTATATACACAACTTCAAGTAGAAAATAACTGCAAGTCCCGAATCTGGATCACTGCAGCGTCTTGACACGCTATCTTCACGGGAATCAGAACACTCACGGGCTCGTGTATGACTGGGTAATCGCTTTTCTGCCTATCATTCGGAAAGATATGTATGAAGACATGCACAACTCTTAAGGAGTTTCCACATAAAATCGAGTAGATTTAGTTAGTATCACTTCTACTTTTACGCACCATAAAAAGCTACCATGACATGCAATGACTGTTCTAAAGTCTTTTAGGCCTAATAACTTCACTAGTTAAGCACACAGAATCAGTATATCTATCACTTTCCAAGGTTGGATCAATTTTCTGTTAATCATAGTAAAGTAACTTCTTACGAAGTAGTAGACTTGAAAAATAATTTCATCTCCCGAAAAGAAAAAATTGAACTTCTAACGCCCCGACCAAATCAAAGTCTTCAGGTAAACGGCTATCTCGAAGATCCAATGGATCAGCTGGACCGACCACATACTAGTATGTGTCCTTCTAACTAAGTATGATCGACTAATTTTCAGCGAAAGAATAAAAACACATCATAAACCGCCCCGGTCACTTTCTGTCATACGGTTAATGGCTATCCTCATATTCTACAAGTAGAAATGAGGACCGAACATATCCGAAGACATGTCCTTCAAACTGAGACAACCGACATAATTCTAAGCGATTGTGACTTTTTTTTTTTTTGACCAAACATATGGCATGGTTACTCGGGATTGATCATCCCATTCAGCTCAACAAGGTTTTGAAATCTAGTTTTGTCAAATGCTTTCGTGAACAAGTCAGCGAAATTATCTAACGTGTCAACCTTTTCGAGCTCAATCAGTTTCTTCTCAGCACAATCCCGTATAAAATGATGACGTATGTCAATATGTTTAGTTTTACTGTGCTTCACGGGATTGTTAGTTACTGAGATAGCAGCAGTGTTATCAATGCAAATAGGAGTAAGTGAGAAATTCAGACCATAATCGCGCAACTGTTGTTGAATCCAAAGAACCTGGGAGCAGCAGTTGGATGCTGCCATGTATTCTGCTTCACAGGTTGAAATTGCGACTGAGGTCTGCTTCTTGCATTGCCACGACACTAGTCTGCCACCAAGAAACTGACATCCACCAGTTGTAGACTTCCGACTCTGATTGCACCCTCCATAATCAGAATCTGTGTAAGCGACTAGCTCCAAGTCTCCTCCTCTCGAGTACCACAACCCCAGCTTCGGCTTGCCTTTGAGATACCGCAGTATCCTCTTCGCACCCTTCAAATGAGATTCTTTTGGGTTTGCCTGAAAGCGTGCACAAAGACAAACAGCAAACATTATATCAGGCCTAGAAGCAGTTAAGTACATTAAAGAACCTATAATAGCCCGATATTGGGTTGGGTCCACGTCTGCATCGTTGTCTGAATCAGCACCCAATTTGTGATTGACGCAGACTGGAGTATCATATGGAGTGCTGTCCTTCATCTTGAAGCGTTTGAGAACATCATGGACATACTTCGTCTGATGAATGAACATCCCGTCTTTCTTTTGATTAACCTGCAATCCTAAAAAGAAAGTTAGTTCACCCATAGCACTCATTTCAAATCTCTTCTTCATGACGGCCTCAACTCCTGACACATGGCGACCTTTGATGCAGCAAAGATAATGTCGTCCACGTAGACTTGCACCAGTAGGAAGTCGCTCCCTTTTCTCTTGAAGAACAATGTGCTATCAATTTTACCTCTTTCAAACTCATTCTCAAGCAAGTAATCTGATAAGGTTGAATACCAGGCACGAGGTGCCTGATGTAGTCCATACAGCGCTTTACTTAGCTTGTACACGTGATCGGGAAAGTCAGGGTCAGGAAAACCCGGAGGTTGCTCAACATACACAACCTCATCGACTTTACCGTTTAGGAACACACTCTTCACATCCAACTGAAAGACCTTCATCTCCTTATGAGCAGCAAATGCCAAAAACAAACGAATGGCTTCCAATCTTGCTACAAGAGCAAACACCTCATTGTAATCAATCCTTTCTTGTTGATTAAAGCCTTTAACAACCAGCCTCGCCTTGTTCCTGATAACAATCCCTTTCTCATCTCTCTTACATTTGAAGACCCATTTCGTGCCAATCGCATGCACATTTCTTGGTTTTGCAACCAAGTTCCATACTTCCATTTTCTTAAACTGAGCTAACTCTTCTTGCATGGCTTCGACCCACGAGCTGTCCTTAAGAGCCATTTGATAGTTCTTTGGTTCAATCTGGCTGATAAAGCAGGTGTACAAGCACTCGTTGATTATGCCTGATTCTTTAATGCTTGTGTAAACACAGGTGTGCTCATTCAAGCTTTGTCTTGTTTGTACACCGGCGGACAGATCACCTATCACATTCTCCAAAGGATGATCTTTGTGAATTCTCGTAGTCGGAACCGAACTGACATTCAGATTATCTTCCAAGTTCGAAGATAGCTCATCAATGGGTGATTGATGTTGAGAGTGAAACGGATTGATGAATTCCTCTTCAGTAGAGGCAGCAGGGGTATTGATAGCATTTGACGAGGAAGGCTGACATTCATCATACTATGGTCGTTGCACCAAAGTGTCTTCCTCATCGCATATCATCTTCGTAGCAATTCTTTCCTCAACTTCTGCAAAATCCAGATAAGGTATGTTAAAAGATTTAAAAAGTCTATCATAAACCCCAGCGGGTCCCGAGCTTGGTTTTGGTCATTTGTAACTTGTGACATCAGTGTTACACACCACCTCAACCTTGCTGTTCGATGTATTAAAGACCCGTCTGTTGGGAGTCCCAACAACGTATCCGACTAAGATTCCTTCGTCGGCTACTTCACCAAATTTAGAATTGGTCTTTAATATCGAACATGGGGACCCGAATGGTTCAAGACCACTCAAGTTTGGCTTTCTCCCATGCATAAGTTCATAACAGGTTTTATTTAATCTTTTAACAGTTAACACTCTATTAAGGATATAACAGGCTGTTGCAACAGCTTCAGCCCAGAACACCACGGGAAGTTTCGAATCAGCCAGCATGGTTCTGGCTCCTTCAATTAAGGTTTTGTTCTTCCTCTCAGCCACTCCATTTTGTTGCGGTGTATACGGTGCGCTGTATTGGTGTTCTATCCCCTTCTGTAAGCAGAAGATCTCCATCTCATAGTTCTTGAACTCAGTTCCATTGTCACTCCTGATGAATTTAACCCGTTTCCCCATGATATTCTCAACCTTGGTAATCAAATTCTTTACCATCTGCACTGTTTCATCCTTTGACTTCAGGAAATATACCCAGGAATATCGAGAGAAATCATCAGTGATCACCAAGCAATACGATGTTCCTCCTAGACTTCTCACATTCACGGGACCGAAGAGATCCATGTGAAGTAATTCTAGGGTACTGACAATTGAATTGACCTTCTTGGTGTGATGGGATTTCTTGTGTTGCTTTCCCTTTTTGCATGATAAACATTTGTCTTCAAAGTTGAAATTCTTCAAGGGAACACCCAGCACAAGCCCATTTTTGACAAGGTAGTTCATTTTCCGAAGATGAATGTGCCCCATTCTCCTATGCCACAACTCGGACTCCGATTCAGTTGCTTTTGACAGAAGACACGATTCTTCTGTGGCCATCTCAGTCGATCTCATATCCATGATATACGTATTCTTCACTCTTGGAGCCTTCATAACAATCCAATCCTCTGGTATCTTAAAACCAGGATACAACACAATCGCTTCATTCTTTGTAAAATGTACAGTGTAGTCTTTGTCACAAATCTGCGAAACACTCAACAGATTGTGCTTCAGTTCTTCAACAAAGTTTACTTTCTCCAAAGTCATCTTTCCATTCGACACCGTCCCTATTCCTGTAATCCTTCCACCGCTCTCTCCTGCGAAACTCACTCTTCCTCCTTGAACAGGTTTCAAGTCGTGTAACAATTTCTTGTTACCCGTCATGTGCCGGGAACAGCCGCAATCCACAACCCATTGATTGTTGGCAGCCCTGTTCAACTGTTCCTGCACGATTAAAGCAGATGATTAAAATCTGGGGACCCAAGACCGATTGGTCTTGGGTCGATACATTCCGTACCTTGGCTGTCCAAAGTTAGTATCATAATAATTTCTGTGAGTCCTAACAGGATACCTTCTTGTGGATTGACTATGAGGCCATCCAAACCTTCGTGAATTAAAAGAATTATTACTTAAGGTTTAGTTGTTAGCAGTGTAAAACTGAGATCTATTTTTTTGAAAACCTGAATTAGTCCATTTTCTGAAATTTGATGGGTTTTTATTTTTACCATTATATTGATTACCGTTAGTTCTTTTCTCAGCTTTTGAAGTCCTCACACCTCTGAATTTCTGCTTCAGAGGGCAATTAGCAACAAGGTGTCCTATTTGATTACATCTAAAACAACTCCTGTGTCCAACTTTCTTATCAAAAGTTGTCTTAGATGTTGAGGCTGTATTACTGCCCGTTTGTCTCACATATGGTGGGACATACGGGTTTAGTGGAGACTTCTTTTCAGGTGTTTTATTTTTCTCTCCATTTTTCGGTAACACTTCCTCTTGTTTTGTCTCACACGACTCAGAGGACTTGTCTGAGTTAGATGAGACAGGACTCGGAGCAGAAATCTTAACACTTGCAACAGGCTTACTAACTTCTGGTTCTTTAGTAGTAACTTGAACTGGAACTGTCTGACCATAGTCAACATCAACAGATTTCTGATTACTAGGGTCATAAGTGTAATTATGATTGAAAGGTGGTGGAACTTCATGATAACCAATTCCTCCCCTTTTTGGGGAACCTTGATCACTAACGAGGTGATCAAGTATAGCGGAGGAATTTCTGAATTGCTCTAGTTTCCTGTTAAGTTCCACCACTTTTACCTGGTGATCAGCTATCTGTTTTTCCCTTTCAGCTATTAGTTTGGTTTTCTCTTCTAGAACCTCATAGCTAAGATCAATCACTTGAATTTTTTCAGCAAGCTTTGCTTTAAGACTTTTAATATCTTTCTCACTAGCTTTAATTTTTACTTTGTAACTATTTTCTCTAGCTTTAGTGAAATGATGATCTTCTTTTAAAGTTTTAAATTGCGCATCCAAACTAACAAACTGATCAGTTATAGTTGTCAGTTGTTCAGACAGATGTTCACACTTAGTACAAGGGAGTTCGGTACTTACCTCGGAGAGCTGGTCTGCTACATCTGCCATGTAAGCTTCATTTTCGCCAGTTCCCTTCTCACTATCTGTAGTTTCGATTTTTGCCAAATTGGCCTGTTCAAATACTTCTTCAACATGCAGATTCCAGTTGTACTCCTCGTTCTGTCTGGAAATCATGGCTCTATAGTCATTACCACTACCACTCTGCTGTGTAGATCTGTTTTGACTGCGTTCTACACGTTCATTTTTGCACTCTTTTGCAAAGTGGCCATTCTGCTGACAGTTGTAACAGCGTACCTTCGACTTATCAAACCCTGGCCTCTCTCCGACAAACTTCCTGCCAGTCTTCTTCATGAACCTCTTCACCCTTCTGACAATCATAGCCATCTGCCACTGCAGATCCATCTCCTCCAGATCATCAGCATCGATCTGATCATAGTCTTCATCCAAAATTGCAGGATCAACAATCTTACCCTGAATGTAGTTCTCATACGAAGCAATAAAAGATGCATAGAAAGCAAACTGTTGTTCAGCAGATTTAACACTCATGGGCATCTTCGAGTAGTTGTTGTTTGACACACTTGGGGAAAAACTACTCTTGGTCGCTTGAGATTGAGAAGCATTTGATCCTCCAGCTACAAAGCACACATCACCGTTCATGTTGAGAGATACATGTCCTTCATGTGTTGAGCTAGCGCCTGACTCTCCCTTAGAGTAATAAGCAGATGATTCAGTTTTCGAACTTGATCCAGAGTTAACCTTTGCACCATACATACCCGGGTCTTGAACCTGATCGGTAGGTGTCTCCTTTCGTACCATGTTCAGTTCAAACGTTCTTAGCTTGTTAACTGCTGTCTCCAGGTCATAGTCAGCAAAGTCTTTGTCTTCTCTCATCAACACAGTATACATCTCCCATTTCGGTGGGAGAGCATCAAGAAGCTTTTCAACAATCTCATCTTCTTTGTAAGCAATTGAATAGTTCCTGAGTTGTCACACCCCGTTAAGCGAATTGCGGAAGCGTAAAACGGAAATGCAACAGATACAACTGGTATCAAATACATTGTTCATAAAGAAACATTACTAACTAAATTACAATATATTATATCGTTCTAACATCTTTTACAAACTAGGTGATACAATCAAACCGGTTCTTCAATTACTTTACTTCTAACTCAAATGCCCATGACATCGATCACCAATCAGACACGTAACGCACAGAAAATTACTTCTCATATCTGATTACCTGAAAAGCATGTTAAAATAGGTCAACTACGAATAGTTGGTGAGTTTCATAAGTTTAACGAAATCAGTTCTGCGTACCACACAATCATAGTTTGTATGTACGCGCGTATGTAAAAATATGTATTTACGTTTGTATAAATATATACAGCCATATCCTTGTGTGTGCATATGCACACATGTAAGTTTATAATATAAATTCGAAATTTCAGTAAAATCGTGATTGTTTGTTCGTACTACCTGTTTCCAATTTTCGTGTTTAACCAACCACTGTGGACCCCCTTCCTCCCACAACGGTTCCACATAAACTCAACCACTGTGGCCCCCCTTCCGCCCACAACGGTTCCGTGTTAACCTCAACCACTGTGGTCCCCCTTCCACCCACAATGATTCCACGTAAACTCAAACATTATATAGTGTACACGCAAATAATTAGTATATTCTACACATAGTATTTCCTACGGCTAATCACGTAGCATGTATATAGACACATATACACATATAGTATTTATCACGTATCACCAAATACTGTGGCTCCCCATCCGTCCACAATACGCATAATCACATTATTTTCTTAACATTCATGTCATAATCAAGTTAGTTCGTTTAATAAGTTGCAGCAGAACTTGGCTCATAGGCCATACTCAACTTTAGTTTATAAGTTGCAGCAGAACTTGGCTCATAGGCCATACTCAACTTTAGTTTATAAGTTGAAGCAGAACTTGACGCATAGGCCATACTCAACTTTAGTATATTACTATTGTGGCCCCCCTTCCGCCCACAATAGCCCCATAATCATCATAGACCACGTTATCCCCATGGCCATTACAGACCACGTTGTCTCCAAAATTAGTTATGTTTAACATTACATAACATGTTTGTATAAACCTGCTGTCACGTGTAATTTCATTATGTTTTGCAATTCGTATTATCTCCACTCAGTATATCAATCAACGATAATAATCATCTTTCATCAGCACGTAGTCAATCATTATGTTTGTAGGGACTTTTCATATATAAATGTTCAGATATTTTATATCCTGAATCGTTTTCAGATAGATAACGTGTATAAACATGCTTTCCACCCCAAAAGTTCGTAAAATAGTTTAAAGAGTGGGGTCATGAAACTCACCTTATCGTAGTTCGCACAGAAATTACGTATCAATAAGTCAGATGCCTCGTTTATAGCCTGATTCCTATAAACGGTATCTTATCGTTAATACTAGTACAGTGTTCAAGCTAAGTCGGGCTGTATAGATAATCTGGGTATAGCTGTTAGGCCCAGAACATGACCATAGTCTTAGATTGTGACGTTGTATACTATGAAATGTTTAAAACTGGATTTGGTTCAGTTTCACCGTTTCCCGAGCCTAGCCCAGTTGATCGTTTATACGTTTCGGGATTAGGTAAGATCACACAAACTTAAGTAAATATATTGATTGATAAAATAATTTTGATTTATGAAATAATTTTAAGGTTTCGGTGTCTGGTTTGATCGCAGGGTTCGTTTCCGTTTTCACACGGGTTTGATTATACAAAACGCGTACAATCCACCCGAATTGTCCGGAATTTCCGTAAAAAGTGCGTTTTTATTAATATCATTCAAAAATTTGATATTTGGCCACTTTTGACATTTTGACATACCAGTCAGTCCGTTAAACACAAAACTGCCGGTTTCGTTAAAACAATTATAATTTAAATCTTTGATTAATCATAACTAAATATGTACTTATATATAAATTATGTAAATTTTTGAAAAAATACATTAAGACATGGAGAATTTTATAAAAATATTTTCAGAAATTTTATGATTAATTATTTATTTATAAAAATTCATTTAATAGGTTATAATCGTGTAATAAATGGCCCGTTTATATCAAACGACCTCCGAAAAAATCCGATAATTTTTACAAATGGCCTCAATGTTATTACATAGCCCCTGCAAAATTTCCAGAACCTAACTCTTTTGACAAAATGCCTTTTTGTGCGTTTTTCGGCTGTTAAAATTCGGTTAAGCCATGATTGCACAAACCATACTTAGACATTTCCAATGATTCCCAAACTTTACCAGTGATCTTACCATCACATATTAAACTCCAAAACCAAGTTTCATAATTTTTCAATATGTTTAGCTATTTTTCCCAAATAAACGCTCATAAACGGAAATAAATTCACCAAATATTCTCCGTTTATCGAAAAATTACCAAATTTGAACAGGGACTCATTTATATGATCCCTAATGTCCCTGAAAGTTTTCACAAGCTAACAACAAGCACGTCACAACCTAATACTAAACAGCCCCTAAACGAGTGTTACGGGTTTACCTTGTCGGTTTTCGATGAATTTTGCTAGCTTAAACGACTTTCCGGGTCTCGGGTTGCAAACTCAGTATATCTACATATCATATAACATCAAACCAAGCATAAATCATCCATGTAACAGCCTTGATAATTAGGGTTTCGGTTTTGGGTTCAAACCGAACTTTCTAACCGTAAAAACGTTGTATTCATGTTCTAATCCGCGTTTTTGACCAAAAAAGTATATGTTCCTGGTTTGTAAACATGTTTAACATCAAAATATGTTTTTGGACCAGTTTGAAAGATTTTACATGGTTAAACATGATTATTCATAAACAATTCTTAATTTATGCTTAAAAAAACTAATCAAAACATGTTTAATATTAAGTTTTACCTTATAATTTGGATGAAGAGTTGTAGAAAGAATGGTTGTGCAGCTGGGTAAATAATATATGATGAAAGAGTAGGTATGGGATTGCTTATAAATTAAGAAAACAAGGGGTTGGGGTTCCTCCTTGTTCCGATCTGGGTAAGGAATGGGCCCCTAGCCCTTAAAATGATTTTTTTTTTGTGTTTTACATGTATGTGTGATAAATCCGGAGTCCATTTTACGTTCGGGTTTTGTTTTTGGCAAGAAAAATAGTTCAGGTTTAACAAACAGCGCAAAAACGAATATTTTTCGACTCAAATTTGTAAAATAAGAAAAACTTATTTAATGGTTGTAGAAACCCAAAATATTTTCAAGGATTGTTTAAAACATCTTATATAAGTGTTTTATAAATCTTTTTCGGCTTAACGGATGCTACAATGCTTGTTTTGATATTAACGATTGCGTTTAAGCTTATAGCGTATCGATAAACGAAACATTTTTCGTTTAAGGAGTTTAAACGTACTGGGGCCTAAATATCAATATGTTAGCCTCTATAACATATATATAACTCGTATATGACCCCTCAGTATGTATATGGGTCATAATTAGTATCGGTCGGTTACTCGTTTAAGCACTACGAATTAACCGATTTATCGTTTACTTGTTACGTAATGAATATAGTGTACCTCGTTTTGTTTGCTATCGAACTAAGGCCATATTACTAATATTTTAGCTTGCATAGATCGTATATCACTTATAGATGGCACCCTGGGATATCCGGACCATAACCAGACCCGTTTGGTTATTCGTTTGTTCGTTACGCAATAAGCGGTTAAACGCTTATTCGAGTTTGTAAGTACTAAGGTGTACTCGGTTTTGCCACGGATGTCATATTCTCCCCCTGTTAAGAAATTTCGTCCCCGAAATTCAATATGCCAAATATGCTCTTTTTGGGGAAAATTTTATAATCATTTGTTTTGGAATTCGTTTTTCTGTTTCCGAACACGTTTGATTCCCCGTTGTGGATTCCACTGGATTTTTATTCAATGAGATTTTATTGTGTCACAACTGTTTGATTTTCCCCACTCAGCATTTTCATGAGTCTCTTTATAGAGTTTAGCTGTATAAAAGTTTTCAAATAGTACTAATTCCGCCATGTCAGCAAGGCACTCGTTTTGATTCGATACATACGCATATATATATATATATATGAAATATTGGGAGTGAAATAATTTTGTTTAATACACTATGGGGTTAACTTTCGAGGCAATTTTGTGCAGTTCCATATATTTTAGAATCAACTCATCGTTTTTCTCAACTCAACTAAGAACTTTCCAAAATTTGATAACTTATCGCATTTCTCCGTATAGCCCTCTTGTTAGCCTTAGGCGGCCTTCGGTTTGTTATTAATATTACGAGCTTTATTTATGGTTATCAAAATCGAATCGGATTTTGTATTTTGGATGTCACCAATTTTTCAATTTTAATAAGATGGCGAGTTACATTCTTGCTCGTATAATATAGCATATAGGCGTTTGCATAATATTATGATGATTGTTAATGTACGAGGATTGAAATCACCGGTCTTACTTTCCTCTAATGTTTGAATACTTTATTTGATTTGATTGTTTTATAGAGGATTATAGACCGTGCTTAGGCCAATTAGGGAGCTAAAATTCCATACACAATTCACCAAGAGTAAGATTTTGTTAAGGCGAGTTTTTTTTTTTTTTTTTTTTTTTTTTTTTTTTTTTTACTTGGATAGTTGTTACAAATCAGAAGAAGATATTTGGAGTGGATTAGTCAGGAAACTATCATTCAGCTTGAATTGCTTTTTTCGGGATGTTTAAGGAACACATGTTAAGGGTTCCATTTTAGTTTGTTTCCCACTTCCAATGGGGTATCTCGAATTGTTGTAGCATCTCCGAGGATCTTTAGTATTCCCCCAGAACTTATAATAGTGCACACTTTACAACACATGAGCCTATGATTCCTTCATAGATTTCGCTTGCATCTTTATACTAGTACTCAGTTTATCCGAACATCTGGCCTGACTTTTCCTTGTTCATCACTCAGTTATTAAGGCTATAAAAATTTAAAGTTCAAGTTTCGGTTACGGATAGTATAGTTTTCCTCATCCATGTTTCATCATTGGGGTACTAGGTTTTGTTCCGTGTACCGGATCACTTCTTTATCTAGAAGAGGCAGTATAACAGTTCTATTTCTATATATAACCTTCATTTGAACAAAATTAACTAGTCCATACTGAATATTACACAATGACTCCTCACTTCCACCGGGAGTGCATCGATAGGGAATAGCTAGTTATTTAGGTTAAGAGGGTAGTTTTTCGAGTAATATGGTTAGTATTTATAGTCTTACTTTTGGTGATTTCTATAGTATACAGAATTGTTATTTTACTAGACGGTATATTTTCCAAAGTAATAACTTGTCGGAACGAAACGTCTATCAGTGTCCGTAATAAATAAACTAAAGTATGTTAGGCATTACTAAGAACGTACCTGTCACTACATTTGTTCTATCCGGGTTATTCACAATACGTGACCCCTAGTCGAGTTGGACGTCGATGTCGGATCCTTGCCTTTGTCTTTCCATCGCAATTGGTTTCAATCTAGGGCAGTCTTTCTTGATGTGCTCCATACTACCACACTCATAACAGGCATTACGGTTTATTATGGGTTGGTTTTGGTAGACTGGTTGTTGTCGTGTTGGTTGCGGTTGGGGTAGTTGTGAGTCCTGGAGTTGGGTTGGTGGATTTATAGTATTCATAACGGTTCTACAATTTCGGGCATAGTGTCCCACCTTCCCACATTTGTGACACACATTGGTCCGACATTCACCAACATGATGATAACCACATTTTCCACATCTAGGCAAAAGCCCGTTATACTTATCTTGCTTCACATCGGAACTGATCATAGCATAATTTTGTATTGCAAGGCGCGCGCATTTATTCCGTTGTCTTTCTTGTATTCCTGCTCCATAATTGGTTCGTTTTGTACCAGATGATTCCCCGGGCATTCTTAATGAACCACTTCTAATCAAATCAGAAGTTACAATGCCGGCTTGTAACACGGCATTTTCGAAAGTTACAGGGCCAGTTGAATTAACCAAACTCCTGACTTCGGGGGCTAAACCCCAAATGTAGCGTTCAGTACGTTTAGATTCTGGAGTAACTAACCATGGGACTAGACGAGCCAGTTCGTTAAAGCGATGGGTATACTCCAAGTGATCTACACCCTTCATTTCTAGATTCCAAAGTTCTTGCTCTAATTTCTGAATTTCGTTTATCGGACAAAAGTGTTTTATCATAAGATTTTTAAGTTCTGTCCAAGACATACGATTGGTTGCCTCTTGTCCTTGAATTTGCACAACAGTATTCCACCACATCAGCGCGTGGTCTACAAATGTAGAAGTAGCAAATTTGACAATACAATCTGGTGGACAGTTAGTGATATTAATGATGGATTCAGTCTTTTCGATCCACTTTACCAGTCCATTTGGTCCTTCAGTACCGCTAAATTCCATAGGTTTACATAGCATGAAGTTCTTAAGTTGATATCCGTGTTGCGGGGGATTTTGATTGTTACAACTATTGTTCAAGTTTGGTGCATTATATAAAGTAATATTGGTATTCAACGGGGAAGTATTAGTTGTGATAGTATCAGTATTTATCGGGGGAGCATTTGTGGTTGTATTAGTATTTGTCAAGGGATTAGTATTTACAACCGCGTTAGCGTTCGGCACTTGATTTGTATTCATAGTTGTATGGATACCAGCAGCGAATTGTGCTGCTATTGTCGGAAGTACTGTTTGTAGTTGTCGACCGATCATCTCGGCTATATCTGCCTCAGACAACATGTTTACTTTCTTCGGGGCCATTCTATAACAATAACCAGTTATCCAACAATTAACAAAATTAACATACACTAATGATCACAAAAGGAATTACAATAACAAGTAATCAGGTATTTCAATTAACACGTATATATCACACGGGTTTGTTCTCGAGTTTGAATACTAAGGATAATATGTAAAGTTAGCCTAACAAAGGCCAATGTTTATATATATATATATATATATATATATATATATATATATATATATATATATATATATATATATATATATCAAAAGTTGTCACCTAGTGACAAGTAATTGTAATCCAGTAAGGGTAAGTGTTTGTAATGAAATATCCAATGCGTCACTCATATCAACATAGCACCCTACCAGATGCTTGCATGGGGTATCGAAGGCTATATACAACAATATCGTACTACCCATATCTATCTAAGTACACATTATACAATTATATACGGTTTACAACTTGCCCGAGTATTATTCCGGTACGATCCCATCATTAGGCAATTGTTTTTCTTTAGCCTCTTCCATAAGTAGACAATTGCTCGTTATGAGTTTAGTTAGTGTATTTATCATATGAATGCACTCATATATTCAACTAGACCCTTAGAGGTTGTTAAATATAACTATAGAATATATTCCTTCGCCAGGTCATCCGGTGCACGCAAGTATGTTGGGCCTACTAAAAGTGGTAGTTTACTGGTTGGGTTAAGTATGTTCCGTTCCAGTCAGCATGTCATCAATTCGTGAGCATGAGGTTTCTCTCCTACAGTAACCAATTGGAATAGGAAAAATATAGGAGAGGTTGGATGTTCTTGTTCATAGATGGTTCGAAGAGTTTGCTAGTTAAGGAGGTTCATCAGAGTTAGTTGTACTGGTGAATTGTAAAGGAAATTATTATTATTAATATTTCTTTTTGAAATATCGTTAGTATATTATATGTACTGGTAGTCACGGTCTGTTTATAGAATTGGGGAATCAATAAAGTAGTTATTATATTTATAATTTGATAAATCGGACTCATCGCTAGGTACTTTCCTAGGAATAGTGTTTGTTTTCGAGAAGCGAAAGTGGAGAGACGAACGAAAAACTGTTTAGTTTACTGTTTGAAAACGAGTGTATAGGATAGGATTGGATCCAATCAGAAAAGTATTATATATATTCTTTTGAAATTATTGTATGTAGGTCACACCTCCCACAGTTCGTTCCCGGTCCTTGTATATTAAGCCCCTTTGTGGTTCTGTCACATCACTGGACTTAGTTAAACTTGTTAAAGCATTCTCATATTCTCACTCACAAGCAACACCGGTTCTTCATCTGTCGTAAAGCTACCCGATCTTGACATCTTTCGGTGCAATCGTTAATTAGAAGAAAACGTTACTTGATAGTTTAGATCAGCGTAAAGGATATTATTAATTAGTACTGAAACTAAATATTTTTTTGTTTTGAGAAGGTATAATATTAATTATAAAAGAAAATATAATATAAATTTTGATACGATATAATTTTAATCATAATATGAATTAATATTGATTATAACCGAATATAATATTCGTTACAATAAGATTCAATATCATCGGTAGTACCGTACGTACACATATCCTTATACCTCATCTCAGATAAGCACGTATGCACATTTCATATATACTTCACATCACCTTTATGCACGTATGTTGCCATTTTTACCTATCAATATGTTCCGCGACTTCACCCCGAATTCCCTCGTACAAGCAAGTCTGTTATTACGTTCCGGACCATAATAACTCACTTGCCCTACGAGTTCATCCCGGCATCCATCAGTATCTATCGTTACTCATTAATAAGTTTCCCAGTGATAATCGAGCCTACGGTTATATTATAGGTATCCTAAGGGATAACCTAATCCTTTATAACCAATGGCTCTGATACCAACTTCTGTCACACCCCGTTAAGCGAATTGCGGAAGCGTAAAACGGAAATGCAACAGATACAACTGGTATCAAATACATTGTTCATAAAGAAACATTACTAACTAAATTACAATATATTATATCGTTCTAACATCTTTTACAAAATAGGTGATACAATCAAACCGGTTCTTCAATTACTTTACTTCTAACTCAAATGCCCATGACATCGATCACCAATCAGACACGTAACGCACAGAAAATTACTTCTCATATCTGATTACCTGAAAAGCATGTTAAAATAGGTCAACTACGAATAGTTGGTGAGTTTCATAAGTTTAACGAAATCAGTTCTGCGTACCACACAGTCATAGTTTGTATGTACGCGCGTATGTAAAAATATGTATTTACGTTTGTATAAATATATACAGCCATATCCTTGTGTGTGCATATGCACACATGTAAGTTTATAATATAAATTCGAAATTTCAGTAAAATCGTGATTGTTTGTTCGTACTACCTGTTTCCAATTTTCGTGTTTAACCAACCACTGTGGACCCCCTTCCTCCCACAACGGTTCCACATAAACTCAACCACTGTGGCCCCCCTTCCGCCCACAACGGTTCCGTGTTAACCTCAACCACTGTGGTCCCCCTTCCACCCACAATGATTCCACGTAAACTCAAACATTATATAGTGTACACGCAAATAATTAGTATATTCTACACATAGTATTTCCTACGGCTAATCACGTAGCATGTATATAGACACATATACACATATAGTATTTATCACGTATCACCAAATACTGTGGCTCCCCATCCGTCCACAATACGCATAATCACATTATTTTCTTAACATTCATGTCATAATCAAGTTAGTTCGTTTAATAAGTTGCAGCAGAACTTGGCTCATAGGCCATACTCAACTTTAGTTTATAAGTTGCAGCAGAACTTGACTCATAGGCCATACTCAACTTTAGTTTATTACTATTGTGGCCCCCCTTCCGCCCACAATAGCCCCATAATCATCATAGACCACGTTATCCCCATGGCCATTACAGACCACGTTGTCTCCAAAATTAGTTATGTTTAACATTACATAACATGTTTGTATAAACCTGCTGTCACGTGTAATTTCATTATGTTTTGCAATTCGTATTATCTCCACTCAGTATATCAATCAACGATAATAATCACCTTTCATCAGCACGTAGTCAATCATTATGTTTGTAGGGACTTTTCATATAGAAATGTTCAGATATTTTATATCCTGAATCGTTTTCAGATAGATAACGTGTATAAACATGCTTTCCACCCCAAAAGTTCGTAAAATAGTTTAAAGAGTGGGGTCATGAAACTCACCTTATCGTAGTTCGCACAGAAATTACGTATCAATAAGTCAGATGCCTCGTTTATAGCCTGATTCCTATAAACGGTATCTTATCGTTAATACTAGTATAGTGTTCAAGCTAAGTCGGGCTGTATAGATAATCTGGGTATAACTGTTAGGCCCAGAACATGACCATAGTCTTAGATTGTGACGTTGTATACTATGAAATGTTTAAAACTGGATTTGGTTCAGTTTCACCGTTTCCCGAGCCTAGCCCAGTTGATCGTTTATACGTTTCGGGATTAGGTAAGATCACACAAACTTAAGTAAATATATTGATTGATAAAATAATTTTGATTTATGAAATAATTTTAAGGTTTCGGTGTCTGGTTTGATCGCAGGGTTCGTTTCCGTTTTCACACGGGTTTGATTATACAAAACGCGTACAATCCACCCGAATTGTCCGGAATTTCCGTAAAAAGTGCGTTTTTATTAATATCATTCAAAAATTTGATATTTGGCCACTTTTGACATTTTGACATACCAGTCAGTCCGTTAAACACAAAACTGCCGGTTTCGTTAAAACAATTATAATTTAAATCTTTGATTAATCATAACTAAATATGTACTTATATATAAATTATGTAAATTTTTGTAAAAATACATTAAGACATGGAGAATTTTATAAAAATATTTTCAGAAATTTTATGATTAATTATTTATTTATAAAAATTCATTTAATAGGTTATAATCGTGTAATAAATGGCCCGTTTATATCAAACGACCTCCGAAAAAATCCGATAATTTTTACAAATGGCCTCAATGTTATTACATAGCCCCTGCAAAATTTCCAGAACCTAACTCTTTTGACAAAATGCCTTTTTGTGCGTTTTTCGGCTGTTAAAATTCGGTTAAGCCATGATTGCACAAACCATACTTAGACATTTCCAATGATTCCCAAACTTTACCAGTGATCTTACCATCACATATTAAACTCCAAAACCAAGTTTCATAATTTTTCAATATGTTTAGCTATTTTTCCCAAATAAACGCTCATAAACGGAAATAAATTCACCAAATATTCTCCGTTTATCGAAAAATTACCAAATTTGAACAGGGACTCATTTATATGATCCCTAATGTCCCTGAAAGTTTTCACAAGCTAAAAACAAGCACGTCACAACCTAATACTAAACAGCCCCTAAACGAGTGTTACGGGTTTACCTTGTCGGTTTTCGATGAATTTTGCTAGCTTAAACGACTTTCCGGGTCTCGGGTTGCAAACTCAGTATATCTACATATCATATAACATCAAACCAAGCATAAATCATCCATGTAACAGCCTTGATAATTAGGGTTTCGGTTTTGGGTTCAAACCGAACTTTCTAACCGTAAAAACGTTGTATTCATGTTCTAATCCGCGTTTTTGACCAAAAAAGTATATGTTCCTGGTTTGTAAACATGTTTAACATCAAAATATGTTTTTGGACCAGTTTGAAAGATTTTACATGGTTAAACATGATTATTCATAAACAATTCTTAATTTATGCTTAAAAAAACTAATCAAAACATGTTTAATATTAAGTTTTACCTTATAATTTGGATGAAGAGTTGTAGAAAGAATGGTTGTGCAGCTGGGTAAATAATATATGATGAAAGAGTAGGTATGGGATTGCTTATAAATTAAGAAAACAAGGGGTTGGGGTTCCTCCTTGTTCCGATCTGGATAAGGAATGGGCCCCTAGCCCTTAAAATGATTTTTTTTTTGTGTTTTACATGTATGTGTGATAAATCCGGAGTCCATTTTACGTTCGGGTTTTGTTTTTGGCAAGAAAAATAGTTCAGGTTTAACAAACAGCGCAAAAACGAATATTTTTCGACTCAAATTTGTAAAATAAGAAAAACTTATTAAATGGTTGTAAAAACCCAAAATATTTTCAAGGATTGTTTAAAACATCTTATATAAGTGTTTTATAAATCTTTTTCGGATTAACGGATGCTACAATGCTTGTTTTGATATTAACGATTGCGTTTAAGCTTATAGCGTATCGATAAACGAAACCTTTTTCGTTTAAGGAGTTTTAAACGTACTGGGGCCTAAATATCAATATGTTAGCCTCTATAACATATATATAACTCGTATATGACCCCTCAGTATGTATATGGGTCATAATTAGTATCGGTCGGTTACTCGTTTAAGCACTACGAATTAACCGATTTATCGTTTACTTGTTACGTAATGAATATAGTGTACCTCGTGTTGTTTGCTATCGAACTAAGGCCATATTACTAATATTTTAGCTTGCATAGATCGTATATCACTTATAGATGGCACCCTGGGATATCCGGACCATAACCAGACCCGTTTGGTTATTCGTTTGTTCGTTACGCAATAAGCGGTTAAACGCTTATTCGAGTTTGTAAGTACTAAGGTGTACTCGGTTTTGCCACGGATGTCATATGAGTTCAGTCATCAGATGATAATATCTAGTGATGATATCATCAAGTGATTCATTCTTCAGACACTTGAAGACTGAGAATTGGGTTTTTAGAAGTTTAATTTTCGATGCACGAATTCCCATATTGCCCTCAAACCGGTTCTCAAGTGCTTCCCAAAGCTCTCTAGCAGTTTTATACTTTCGGAAGGTGTGAAGTATCTCTTGTGGAAGAGCCATTGTAATTGCTGCATGAGCTTTGCTTTCGGCCTCATACATTTTCTTCTCCTCTTCTTCCATCTCTTTGTATTTCTTAATCTGATCACGACCCTCATACTCAGCAGTAGGTGGAATGTAACCATCTTGTATGCACACCCACATCTTGGCATCTTGATACTTGACATATTGTTCAAAACGATCTTTCCACGCTACATAATCAGTTTTCTTAAGCATCTTAGGTGCCTTTGTAGCCGAACCCGCTTCTACTTCCATCTTTACCAGTTCGGTAATGTTTATCGAAGACATCTTTCACAAAAACTCAAAGAAATCCGAAAATCAAAAATTTTATTTTCAAACAGCACTGTAGGCGAAGTTGTGGATAACTTCGCTTAAAACTTAACTTCGCGTGAATTTGTAACTTCGCTCACTTTCTTAAATTCGCCGGATTGGCGAACTTGAGAATAACTTCGCTTAAGTTGAGCGAACTTGGGAGGTAGGCGAAGTTGTGGGTAACTTCGCTTGAGGTAAGCGAACTTGAAGAGGTAGGCGAAGTTGTGGATAACTTCGCTTAACCTTATATCTTTGCCGAAACCCTACTAACAGTGACGGCAACTTCGCCTAATGAACACGAACTTTCTGCATATTAGATTTTTAGGTTTTTCGAGGTTTGTGAAGGTGTTATGGGTTGTTTATGATTGTAGGAGGAGAGTATAGCACAAAAGCTCAGAAAACTCGTCCCGCGAATAGTCGAACGGAACGATTTCTATACCCGCGTGATAATCCCGAACCACACAATCGAGCAAACGCACTGATACCAATTGTAGGTTCCCAGCCGGATCTACACGAGATATCGCGTACTACGTAGGTGCGGAATCCCTACGTAAGACGTTACGAGTATAGAAAACAATACGAGCTAACACACGATACGATAACCAAACACACGTTGTATTCCAACCGTAAACACGTGATACTATGATCACTGAATACAAAACTCTCTGACTCGAATACACGAATAAACTCTGATTAATTATATATAAGCCGTATACAAGATAGCTTATATAGACACGACAACTTGGCCTGGCATGTTCAGGCGAAGTTGTCCCTAACTTCGCTTGTCTAACAAGTTCGCCCATATAAGCGAACTTGTTAGTAACTTCGCTTACATACAAAACTCAAATCTAACTAACACGATTACAAACACTCGACACTGAACTACTGACATCATGCACCAACAAGAATTAAGAAATATATCCTATTAAAGCTTGTGTAGAATGTTATATGAATATCAATGAGTATGAATGCTATGTATAGAAGAATGTGTATATGCGTAGAGCCTTCGGGCCTCATGTATGCATAATAAGTTAGGATGGCAAATCCCTCTAACTTTATAAGGCTCGGTTATGAGCAAAGATAGGAGGCTCAGTTACGAGCAAGGAAGGCTCGGTTATGAGCAAAGATAGGAGGCTCGGTTATGAGCAAAGATTGGAGGCTCGGTTACGAGCAAGGAAGGCTCAGTTATGAGCAAAGACAGGAGGCTCGGTTACGAGCAAAGATGGCTCAGTTATAAGCAAAGATAGGAGGCTCGGTTACGAGCAAAGATAGGAGGCTCGGTTATGAGTAAGAATAGGAAGCTGAGTTACGAGTAGGCGTATAAGAATATAGTTATGAAATGATTGATAGACAGACATAAAGGAAGTAAATAAAGAAGTATAAACGTTATGCTATATATAGATGTATGAAAGATGTTATTTGCTTATAAATCATATGTGATGAAAGTAAAGAACCGTTAGAACTCACTCAGCGTATAGCTGACTTTTAGTATGCATGCAGGTATTGTGATGACGTGGCAAGCTCGAGGTGCGTATGAGGCTATCCATATTGAAGATTTGATAGGGAAATAAGTTGTTATGTAAAAAGTTTTAGTTTCCGCAGCAAATTAATTATGCTTCCGCTATATCAAACTGAGTTTATGAGTAAATCCAACACCGAATGTAAGGTTACCGGGATTGGGGCCTTACAAGTTAGTATCAGAGCAAAAGTTTAAGAGATTTAAACATCCTTACATGCTTAGACTCAAACAGAGAATGGGACCAAAGAAGAAAGACAATATGGATAGCCGTATGCCACTCAAGCAAGCTAAATACGTAAATTTCCTTACGAATAACGTAGGGATAAGTAAGAAAGTTATTTGAAATTGTTAGAAGTAGGATTGTTTGCCTATATTTGAAATGCTTGATTTTCTAATTGCTTTAAGTAGAACCAAGCACAAGTAGATTCACGAAAGGAAGTGTATAGGACACGGAAAGTAACGTAAGCAGCTAATCCCAGCTGGCCACTGTTATTACCTGCAGCCTTATTATCCTTGTACTAAATAGTTTCTCACGTGACGATGTTTGTGTTTTTCCTTTAGAATTCAGATGGCTAGTACTAAGACTACTGAGCAATGAGGGCACAAGGGACGCCGTGGTAGGCCACGTATCAACCCAGTACCCTCTGAGGAGCCAATTATTGAGCCTAGTGAAGACAGAAGCTTGACTGTACGTGAAGAAGAGTATCAGCTTGATCCTGCTATTCAAGCTGCGATTACTCAAGCCATTGCTGCTGCGGTGAAGAATCTCCAATCAGACAAGTTTACTGAAAGCTGTACTAAGACTGGAGAGAGTAGTGAGGAGAACACTGAGATGGAGGTTGAGGCATCAAGTGAAGATCGTTCTATGAAGATGAATGATGGTAAGAGAGGCCGAGGTGGTTGCAAGTATAGAACCTTCAAAGGTTGTGACACACACACACACACAAATCTCCTGAACATCAACATTCCAAGATCTAATTTCAAATATACAAGATCTAGTTCAATCGACTAAAAAGGTAAAAAATTTATTCGTTTCCTATTTATTTCGTTCACTTTTCGTTAAGAAAAATCACAAGTGAACAAACGAGCTTGAGGGTTGAACACAAACGAACCAAACCCAAACGATTCTCATAAACCGTAAGGGGACCTTTCGTGAACCAATCAACCTAAAAGAACCTTAATCGAACCAAACCAAGACGGCATAAATGAACATCGACCAAGTCGAGTGAAAAGTCGGTCATGGTTAAACAAACAAACATCTTATGAAAACATAAATACATATACTTGTATACAAATGAGAACCTACATATACAAATGGGCATAAATATGAACTGAAGAGGAAACCGGATCTAAATTCCTGTAGGGATGGTTCTGGTGAACCATGGTCAGGCACGAAACCCAAGGTGTACCCCTTAAACCAGATCCGAACCCACCAAGACGGTGCGACTAAGAGAAACCAAAACCCAGATCCAACCTATTTCGCGCGAACCATAATCTTAAGCGAAGCAAAGCCGTGCGACGCGAAACACGTGTGACACACCACCCGTGCGAAGCGAAGTTCCGAGCGAAGCGAAATCCCATGCGAAGTGTCGGATTTCGCATCCCGTGCGAAGTGTCGGATTTCGCATCCCGTGCGAAAGTGTCGGATTTCGCATTACCATGCGAATCATTCCTTTCATGCGACTTGTTCTCGTGATTGGAGTCGCACGCCGTGCGACTCGTCTGAGATTCCGTGCGATTAGGAACTCGTGTGATGCTCAAACTAACATCCATACCCCTTGTCTTAAATGGTGGCCGGAAGTGAAGGTAGGATATGACGACGGCAGTAGCCGTGAATTGGGAAGGAAGAAAGAAGAGAAGAAGAAGAAAGTAAGGAAGGGGGTGTGATGGGTGGGAGCTTTTATATAATTATAATAATAATAATAATAATAATAATAATAATAATAAAAAGTTGTTGTGATGTGAGAACTTGAATGAAGCCCGAACTCGAGACCCTACTCGTCTAATGACCCGCGGCCCGCCTCAAACATGGAATGGAAGTTGAATGTGAACCAAACACAAGAACCTACTTGTTAAAGAAATGAAATTATTAATGGAGTTAAATGTTAGGACATGAAATGTCATGTGTATGTCCCCAGTTCTATCAGGATGGTTCGATATGAAAATAACGATCGTGAAACCAAGTTAACGGACTGAAAATGTCAAAAGAAACTGATTCGATCGAATCAGTGACTGATTCGATCGAACCAGGACTCATTCGATCGAATGAGATACTCATTCGATCGAATCAGTATACGATATATAAACGAAACTTAGGAAATTTCACGAGAGAGAGCACACATTACACACAGTCACGAACCTGCTACTGCCGAAAATCCTCTCTGCCCATCTTCGTCGTGTCGGTCTTTTCCTCCGTCCCTAGGTGTCAAACCGTCTTAGGAATCGTAACCGTGCGTTGTTGATCACCACCGAATCGCCGTGTTAGAGGATTCCGCACTCTAACACGTTGCCCCGTGAATCGTTGGGAAACCGTGTCCCGCACCGGTCCGACAAAGTGGTATCAGAGCCTTTGGTTCTAGATTCACGTTAGATTCGTGGTAAAATTCGTGTTTTTCTCGCGAAAATCGTAATTTTTGCCGGAAAATTCCGAATTTTTGGTGTTTTTGATCTTGGTGTTCGTCGTGTTCTTGTCAAAAACTGTTAAAATTGTCATACTTTGGTGTTTTGATCTTAGAATTGTGTGTTAAAAGTTCGAGTTTCGTCAAGAACGTTCCTCGCGTTCTTCGTGTTCTTCGTATTTTTGGTGGTTTTGATCCGTTTTTTGGTTGGTCTTAAGTTGTTTTTGTGTTAAAAGTCATATTTTGATCTTAAGTTGCTTCTTGATCTTCCAAGATTTGTGTTTTTGATTCAAAATTCGAAAATCCGTCAAAATCTTCTAATTTTGGAATTTCCAGATTTTCCGATCGAACGTGTCTATTTTTGGAACTCATTCGATCGAATAGCCTTCCTATTCGATCGAACAAGTTTAAACTTTGACCGAATCAGTTTTTTCCCGCCGAGAATTACTCCTAGTTCATTCGATCGAACCAGATTTGTTCGTTCGATCGAATTAGTCACCATTCGATCGAATAAGTCTTTTATTCGATCCGCCGATTCGATCTTTGTCTTATTCGACTGTCAGAACCCGTTCGATTGAACCAGAAACTCTTTCGATCGAACCTCTCAACCCATTCGATCGAACCAGATTCACTTTCGATCGAATAACTTACAGATCAGCATTTCAGAGAGACATTCGATCGAACCAGAACACATTCGATCGAATAGGTCACTCATCCGATCGAATCAAACCCATTCGATCAACAGTTCAACGTTAAAGCAAAGAAACAAAGATGGCTGCAAGTTCGAGTACCAACAAGAGGATTCAATCGATTCTCGAAAGTGATTCTGAATCGGGAAGCTATAACAAGCCACCAAAGCTAATGACTTTAAACGATTTTACAACCTGGAAGACAAGATTTCAAATTCATATAACAGGTGTGAATCCTGGACTTTGGGAAGCTGTTCAGACAACTTGGGTGCATCCGACAAATGATGATGGTGAGACTTTGAGTTACTTTAGGCTGTCTGAAGATCAAAGGATAGCCTTTGATGCTGAGAAGAAAGCCTTCTCGTTACTGTCACAAGCACTTTCAAGCGATCTCTTCCATCAGTTTAACCAGTTTACAACAGCGTCAACTCTTTGGAACGCACTGGTTGAACGATGTGAAGGATCTGACTCACTTAGAGAAATTCACGCACGGGAGCTCAAGCGTGAATTTGATTTGTTTGGTCCAGAATCGGGAGAAGACATTGAATCGTTACTGTCGAGATTCTATCATCTAATGTCAGAACTCAAGTCCTATAATGTCAAAACAACAGGGACTGAAAAGGTTAGATGTCTTGCTCAAGGACTTCCAACCAGCTGGAACACCTTCCTGACAGTAATGAGAAGAAGTCATCAGCTGGAGACGATTCTCCTGTCTGATTTTATTAAAGAAATCAGACAAGAAGAGGCTGAACTAAGAGCCTCCTCCAGAAAACCGAGATCAACTTCTGACAAATCACTCTACATGTCAAAACCTCCTATGTCAGATTCAACTGATCATGCTCCGATGAAGACCGCTTTTGTCTCCTCAACGTCAAATCAATCAAAGGGGACTGAAACGAGATCTTCCGTCCCACCATCAACTTCTGGAAACTCAAGTACTAACTCCGGACCCAAGTCAACGGAGAAAGCAACGTTGAATACTGAAGGCTTGGGAACAGTAACAGTGGAGGTTGCCAAAGAACACATGGCAACTCTAGGCACGATAATTGAGTCCTACAGTTTAATGGTGGCGGGTAAGCTAGGAAATAGTCATCTGGACAGTGATGACTATGAACAGCTTGACGAAGATGATATGGAACGCATAGACATTATGTGGGCTCTTGGCAGTGCGTTCCGAAGGGCCAGAAAGTGGACGAAGAAAACAGGTCAGGCCCTCTCAATAAACAACAAATCCAAGTTCGGCTTTGATAAAAACAAAGTAAAATGCTACAACTGTGGCGAACTTGGTCACTTTGCCAAGGAGTGTTCGAAGCCAAGAAGGGAAGGTCACCAATATCCCTTCCGAACCACTTCATCATCATCCACTCCTGCTGCAGCTGCTGCAACTGTCAACCTTGAGAGACAACTGGTCCCTCAAAATCAAACCGCAGCAAACAACGTCAACATCAACAATGAAACTGCTCTTGCAGTTCAAGGGGATGAAGGCGAGACATGGAACTTCAGCATCAACATGGCTGATGTCACAATAGTAGATGGAAACTCTGAAACCGAGTCTATTGTTTCCTCGACCAATGAAGAATATATTGTCGATGAACCAGCTGCTGAAGTCCATGAAGAAGAACCTGAGGTTGAAGTGGTATCTTTGGAGATTAAGGAGGATCACGATAAAGAGTCAAATGTTCCTCAAATATCTCCATGTTCGACAATTCCCGCAGAGGCTGCTAAAGTTGAAGAAGTCAACGAAGTAGAGTCTAAAGCAACTTCTGCATCGTTTCTGGAAAAAGCTGGGAATCTTTGCTTTGCATTCATGGCAGAGACATCAAATGCCAAGGTAAGTTCTAACCCATCAACTCCCAAACCAGAAAATGTTAAATGTTTAAAATGTGAATTGTATGAACAAGAAATTCAATCTCTAAAAGAGAGAATTGAAGATCTCGAGGCTTACAAACAAGCAGCCTCAAGATCTTTAATGGAACTGACTGACGCGCTTGCACAGAATAAGGCTTGGAAGCAGAAAGAGTCTGCTTTTAAAGAAAAGATTGATAGCCTTAAGCGTCAGAACAAGGAACTTGAAATATGTGTTCTGAATCAACAAGATTCTATCAATTTTCACATAAATAAGAATAATGTTTTGAAAAAAGAATTGGAAAACTTGAAAGCTGATTTTGAATCATTGAATTTCAAATTAAAAAGTTACTCAAATTCATCTTATTTATTAGAACACATCATTCCCGAGTTCCGAGGCAAAAAGAAAAAAGGCGTGGGATATAACAATGTCCCACCCCCGATCCTGAATCAATTTGCAAGCACACCAGGAGCTGTGCCGGATGATGAATCAAATGATTATATACCCGAGGACACAAACCAAATTTCTAAGTCTAAGGGAAAAGAAGTCATTGACCCGGCTCCTGAGTCCAAACAAAATGTTGTTGCCACAGACTTAGGTTCCACAACTAAGTCGGGCCCACCACCATCTAAGTCAAAGGCAACAACAACAAGAAATTCTCAGAAGAAAAAGTTTAATCCTAAATCTGAGAAAGTCTATGTGGAACATAGTACCCAGTTTGTAAAGGAGGGTAACGTTAATGAAAAACATAATTTCCCAAAACACCCTCCTAGACAAACTACACCCCAAAATATTAAATCCAGGGGGTACTATGATAACCGACAAAAACAGAGTTATTTCTCTCCACCAAGTCAAAGGGGGAGAAACTACTGTTTTTCGTGTGGAGAGGTAGGGCATATAGCAAGATTTTGCTATAAGTACACGGATCCTAAGCAGTACATATCGACTCCGAATCCGAGGTATGCCAAGTCACCTCCTAGGAGGCGACCGACCATTGACGTTCAAGGTCAAGAACGGTTTCACACACCGAGGTCGGTTTCTCCTCGGAAACCTCAGCCAACCTCACCACACCAATCCCCAAACCCCTCAGATCCAAATGTTTCCACTTCGACAAGTGAAACTCAGTCTTCAACCATCTATCTCAAACATGTTGAGAAGAAGACTGACTTTTGGAAACCAAAGAAAACTAACACTGTTGACAACAATATCAAACCAGAAAACAGTGTTAATGAGGGTAAATGGATTGAATTGTACATTCGTGATGAAAATGGAAAACCCAAGACCGTAAAGGCTTGGGTTTCCAATGATATTTAAACCTTTTGTTTTTGTGTGCAGGTTGCTCTATATGATCCAAGATTCAACATGTGGATCATAGACTCAGGAGCTTCCAGGCACATGACTGGAAACATGAATCTCCTTTCAAGTGTCAGACAAATAAAAGGAGGTGCAGTTTCCTTTGCAGGAAATCAAGGAGGTTATATCACGGCCCAAGGAATTGTGTCTAATGGGCGAATTTCGTTTGAGAAAGTTAATTTCATCAAAGAGTTGGAGAACAACCTGTTGTCGATAAGTCAAATCTGCGACAAAGGTTTCAAAGTTATGTTTGACGACCGAGATTGCCACATCTTGGCTAAGGATTTCAACTTTCCTGAAGACAAGGTTTTAATGTCAGCTGCACGCCAGAGTGATCTCTACATTCTGGATATGGCTAAGGCAGGGTCATCGTCTCCAACGGCGACATGTTTTGTGTCCAAGGCATCCGAACGTGATACTGTCTTATGGCATAGACGGATGGGACACATAAATGTCAGGAACATGAACAAGCTTGTGCACAACAGACTAGTTGAGGGAGTTAATCTGAGAAGCTTTCGTCTCCCTGATTCGTGTGTGCAGTGCAAAGCAGGAAAGCAAATAAAAAGGTCCCACAAGTCTAAGAGTTTCCACTCGATTGATATTCCGTTGGAACTCCTTCATATGGATCTTTTTGGCCCAATAAGCGTCAAAAGTATCTCTGGGCACTCATACTGTCTAGTGGTTACTGATGAATATTCTAGATTCTCTTGGGTGTTTTTCTTGAAAGTAAAATCAGAAACGTTTGGATGTATACAACTGCTGGTTACAACTATTGAGTCTCAATACAATCTGAAGGTTCGAAGAATGCGGTCAGATAACGGTACAGAATTTAAAAATGCGAATGTTGAAAATTTCTGCAAAGAAAAAGGGATCGTTCAGGAGTTCAGTGCTCCATATGTTCCACAAATGAACGGGGTTGCTGAAAGGAAAAATCGTACGTTAATCGAGACAGCAAGAACAATGTTAGCCGACTCAGTGTTACCTGTTACGTTTTGGAGTGAGGCAATTGCCAACGCCTGTTTCACATTAAATCGGGTAGGCATTGTCAAGCGCCATGGCAAGACAAGTTTCGAGCTTCTTCAACGACGAAGGCCTAACTTAGAGCACCTGGAACCATTCGGAGCTCTTTGCACGTTACTTAAAAGGCACGTTGATAATAAGTTCGAGGAGAAGATTATCAAGGGTTATTTTCTGGGTTACAGCGTACCTCTCAAAAGGGTCTTCAACAGAACAACAAAATTAGTTGAAGAATGGTACCATGTCGATGTTCAACGCTACACAGAACCAGCCAAGGGGACAGGAGAAGACTGGTTGTTTGATTATGACAAATTGTTCAAGTCTTTCAATCTGTATGAGATTGCTATTCAAATGATGTATGAGGCGCAAAATGCACCTCCTGATGAATCTTTGCAATCTTCAACTCATCCTGGTCCGTCATCATCTTCCTCCACAGAGTCTAGCGATCAAGTTCAAGAATCTTCCGAATCTGAATCTGAAGATGAATCTCCAGCAGATGATGTACAATCGGCACCAACTCAGGTTACTTCACAACCTTCATCGTCAAATCAAGAAGTGCCGAATGCAGATCAGCCTCTAACGTCTACTTCAGAGGCACCACAATCCGCTCCAGTTCCTGAGCCGAACTTAACTAACTTGGAACAAAATGTTGTCGTTCCTGACAATCCGGTTGTTAGGACTGAACGTGATCATCCACAAGACAACATTATAGGGGACATTCAACAGGGTGTCAAAACTCGTCGACAGCTGAATTTTGGTCTCTACACAGAAATGATGGAGTCAGGATCAGTTGCTCTTAATGCCCATGAATGCTTCTTAGCACAAGAAGAACCACACAGCACCACCGATGCGCTGAAAGATCCCAACTGGGTCTCAGCCATGCAAGAGGAATTATTGCAGTTTAAAAGACTTGGTGTGTGGAAGCTGGTGGATCTCCCCAAAGGACAGAAGAAAATTGGCACTAAGTGGGTACTAAAATGTAAACGTGACGATCGTGGAGTGATTGTTCGCAACAAAGCCCGCCTGGTGGTCCAAGGGTTTAGGCAAATCGAAGGCCTAGACTACAATGAGGTATATGCTCCGGTTGCTCGTTTGGAGGCAATCCGGATGTTCTTGGGGTATGCATCTTTCAAGAAATTCAAAGTATATCAAATGGACGTCAAGAGTGCCTTTTTGTACGGTCACATCGAAGAGACCGTATATGTGGCACAACCTCCAGGTTTTGAAGACCCATATCACAAGGACAAAGCCTATCTGCTCAACAAGGCTTTGTACGGTCTTCACCAAGCCCCGAGAGCTTGGTATAAAGAACTATCCAAACACCTTCTGAACAACGGGTTTAGAAGGGGAACCATTGACTGCACGCTATTCTCAAAAGAAAAAGAAGGAGATCTAATTATGGTACAAGTGTACGTGGACGACATCATCTTCGGGTCCACGAATAAAACACTTTGTAAGGAGTTCGAACAAGTGATGAAAGAAAAATTTGAAATGAGCTCCATGGGTGAGATGAAGTTCTTCTTAGGACTTCAAGTTGATCAAAAAGATTCCGGTATCTTCATTCACCAGACAAAATACGTCAATGACATCTTGAAACGGTTTGAGATGTTGAGTTCTTCTTCACAGGGAACTCCTTTAGAGGTTAATCACGGGATTAATCCTGACGAGAAGGGTGAATTGATCAATCCAACTCACTATAGAGGGATCATCGGATCTCTAATGTACCTGACTGCTTCTCGGCCAGACATAATGTTTGCTACGTGTCTCTGTGCACGTTACCAGTCAAAGCCGAAGGTCTCCCATCTGATTGCAGTCAAAAGAATTTTGCGTTATCTGAAGGGTACTCCAGATTGGGGTCTTTGGTATCCTTATGATGACAACTTCGATCTTCATGCGTATAGTGATTCGGATTATGGTGGTTGTAAACTCGATTACAAATCAACAACAGCAGGATGTCAGTTCTTTGGAAGTCGTTTAGTAACGTGGCAATGCAAAAAGCAGACGTCAGTCTCCACTTCAACAGCTGAGGCGGAATATATTGCGGCTGCCAGTTGCTGTTCTCAAGTTATTTGGATTCAGCAACAAATGCGTGACTACGGTATTGAATGTTCTACTACTCCCATATATATTGATAATTCTGCTGCAATTTCAATTACCAAAAATCCGGTCCATTTTAGCAAAACGAAGCACATCGAAATTCGATATCACTTCCTTCGTGACTGCTACGAAAAGACGTTAATCGATGTGATAAAAATCCCCACTCAGGAACAACGCGCTGATCTCTTCACTAAAGCATTTGATAAACCACGGTTTTTATATTTACTAGAGATCAACGGCGTTAAACGTATATCAGAAGATGTTCCTGAAGATATCATTTAAATTGTTTTCATTTTTTCTTTTCTTAAAAATTTAAAAAAAAAATCCAAAAAGATTTTGTTTTTTTTTATAAATTCTAGGGGGAGAAAGGTTTCAAGAAAAACCAAAAATTTTCAAAATTTTGAGAAGTTGATCTTGTTACAAGAAAGGTGATAGTACACAGACGCTATCATACTGAGACATCGAAAAGATTTGTTATTACTGTACAGCTTATTTTCATTTTTCTTATATTAAATTTTTATACATCACTATCGCTTAAAATTATGTCGGTTACCTCAGTTTGATGGACACATTTTCGGATGTGTTTTGGTCCTTACTTCTACTAGTAGATTATGAGGATAGCCATTAACCAGATGACTGAAAGTGATCGGGGCGGGTTTTGATGGGTTTTTTATTCTTTCGCTGAAAAATAGTCGGTTATACTTAGTTAGAAGGACACATACTCGTATGTGGTCGGTCCAGTTGATCCATTGGATCTTCAGGATAGCCGTTTACCTGAAGACTTTGACTTGATCGGGGCGAAATAATTTAAACGTTATTTTTTTTAAAAAAAGGACATTCATATATATTCAGAAAATGAGAAATTGATCCAACCTTGGAAAATGATAGATACACTGATTCTGTGAGCTTAACTAGTGAAGTTATTAGGCTTAAAAGGCTTTAGAACGGTCATTGTGTGTCATGGTAGCTTTTTATGGTGCGTAAAAGTAGATGTGATACAAACTAAATCTACTCGATTTTACGTGGAAACTCCTTAAGAGTTTTGTATGTCTTCATATATATCTTTCCGAATGATAGGCAGAAAAGCGATTACCCAGTCATACACGAGCCCATAAGTGTTCTGATTCCTGTAAAGATAGTGTGTGAAGAAACTGCAGTGATCCAGATTCGGGACTTGCAATTGTTTACTACTCTGAAGTCTATGTAACATTCAAAAAAAAAAAAAAAAAAAAAAAAAAAAAAAAAAAAAAAAAAATTTACCTTATGAGTGATTGAAACATTCTAGAGTTAACAATGTCAAAACTTCTCAATCATGGAGTAAGAAAGAAAACGGGAAGCAGATGAAGACACTTACAACCTTAATCAGACACTATGGGTCAAGGTCAATTCGGGGTGACTTGGGGAAAGCCAAATACGCTTTGAGAATAGATAGGAGGCATCATAATCTCTGAGTTGTTACCCACTTAAATTTTGAGACATAATTGAACCTAACTCGTATCACAGAAACGATGAAAACCATTTTAAGTTATTTACATGCTCACAACCTGTTTCTTTATGTCATAATACAGCTAAACACGGATCTGTGTGACAGTCACGTAATTAGTATGATTCCTGTTCGGATCTTTCTCACAAAAAGAATATTCATTATGTCTTGTTTAACTTCGTATATTCTGTTAAAAAAAAAAAAAAAAAAAATTCCCGAAAAGTCTCAGTAGATAGTCATATACGTCTGTATGATTTCTTATTATAGATCCTTCTCAACCAAAAATAATGTGTTTTAAATTTTTGTACAGTTGTTTATTTCAGTTTGAATATTATAAAAAAAAAAAAAAAAAAAAAAAAAAAAAAAAAAAACATACAAAAAGATTTTTATTCTGAATTAATTTTTTTTAATTTTATTCTGTTTTTTTTTTATGAGAAATCATCGTGACAGGTAGTCTGATCCCTGTCTGTTCCTACTAAATGTTTATCCAGTGTGTAGGAATGAAAGAAAACTTCATGCAGGTTGCTAAATGTTCATCTGTGCAACAGGCTGTGCATGAAAGAAAGAATGAAGTGACAAGAAAACCCAAAGATGTTTGAGCCTGATATTTTTCCATTTGTTACTAATGTATTATGATCTATATGTTCTGTAGGAACGAAGCTCTCAGGATTGGAAAATGTCTAAGAAAACTAACCAAGTGTCAAAAGTTTATGTTTTCGTGCAGGTTCAAAGGCATCACGATCGATGGACGGGAAATAAGAAATTTAAAAAATTTATTTTTCAAATGTTTTCCCTCATTCGATCGAATAGGTTGCTATTCGAATGAATAACTCGATCGAATGGACAGTTTCGATCGAATCAGTGTGTGAGAGAATGCGAACAGTTGTGAAGAGACTCATTCGATCGAATAGAATCTCATTCGATCGAAGAAAGAGCAATGTAATTTGTTTTGGAACATTGTGATAGATTGTGCTTAAATGTTTATCTAAAATTCCAATTGACAGCTTCTCAGGATATGCGGAACCTATGGTAAGTCTGACTGACTGAACCATTTGATCTTGAGAGAACTTCATGAAGAAAGGAGTTCGTGGATGCAACGTGCGCACCACTAGCTTTGAGAAAAGAGAGAGTGAGATAACTCCAAGGGGGAGTTACGATCGAGCAAGAGAACTCGATTGATTATAAGTAAATAGAACTGGCTCCAAGGGGGAGTTTGTTAGGACATGAAATGTCATGTGTATGTCCCCAGTTCTATCAGGATGGTTCGATATGAAAATAACGATCGTGAAACCAAGTTAACGGACTGAAAATGTCAAAAGAAACTGATTCGATCGAATCAGTGACTGATTCGATCGAACCAGGACTCATTCGATCGAATGAGATACTCATTCGATCGAATCAGTATACGATATATAAACGAAACTTAGGAAATTTCACGAGAGAGAGCACACATTACACACAGTCACGAACCTGCTACTGCCGAAAATCCTCTCTGCCCATCTTCGTCGTGTCGGTCTTTTCCTCCGTCCCTAGGTGTCAAACCGTCTTAGGAATCGTAACCGTGCGTTGTTGATCACCACCGAATCGCCGTGTTAGAGGATTCCGCACTCTAACACGTTGCCCCGTGAATCGTTGGGAAACCGTGTCCCGCACCGGTCCGACATTAAATGAAGACCTGGCACGAACCGAACTTGCTTAAGGAAATGCTTCACATAGGAGTATGCACACAGCCCCGAAAACATGTATTAACTATCACATAGGTGTATGCACACAGCCCCGAAAACATTTCAAAGAGAAATGGGGCTAGAACTCACCTGGAGTCGATTTCTCTCGCCGTTAATGGTAATTCCCTTCTTTAGTTATGCACGGCTAACTATACAATACATTACGCGTGTCAATTATCTATTACCATAACTTCCTACATCTAAATTTATGAAACCCTCAACTAACGGGGGTCCGGGGGCAGCGCCCCTGTTAGCGCTAGGGGCTGCCCCTAGCAGGGTCCAAGGGGCAGAGCCCCTGGCTGGGGTTGAGCTGCCAGGTCAGCTCGGAAAAATTTTATTTTCGTTAGCAGTCATTTAACAAAAACGCATCAGAAAATGGATCGGGTCACAACTTAAACAATTTCGCATGGGAGGTTTCGTTTCGCTTCGCATGGCTGAGCGAAGCGAAATGCCTGTTTCGCTTCTCAAGGCTGAGCGAAGCAAAATGCCTTCCTTTCTTCGTTTTTACCATTTTAAAGCCATTTTACTTCGTGGCTCTTCCTCAGGACCTGATTTTTACTCTTTCCCAACTTTCGACACATTCTGACCCCATGCACCTGATCCTGAACCCATCTCTCAAAGTCCAAACACCACCTTTTTTATCATAAAGTGCACCCAAGAGGTTATAACTTACCAAGTTTATATTTTTCTTACATTTTACAACCCGATCTATCATTATATCTGTTTGCATGACGATTCTAACCATAAAACTTAACCATTTAAACCAAAACCCACCTTTTGCTTCGGGTTCGAGTTCAGATCTGGACAATACGTAGATTTGGATGTGATTCTTGTTGCTTGACGATGTTAAACACGAGATTCCACCCTTCCTTGGCTTGGATTTTAAATCCGAGTACTAGAGAGAGAGTATGTGTGTGTTTCTTGAGTATGCGTGTGTGTTTGTGTGTTTTGATGAGAAAAGAAAAGAAAAGGAAGAAGTGGTTGGGTTTAAATAGAGGGGTGTTTCATGGGTCCCACCACCCATTCCCAATTCCTACTCCAAATATTATCCAAATACTTAACACACGACTAACTTAACGACACACAGTTAATAACAAACTTTCTATTATGTATTATTTAACAAAAGTTGGATGTTACAGTTTCGGGATCGGTACGGTACTGGTACCGGTATGGTACGGTACGGTACCGTATTTCCTGAAATTTACGTTAAATACCGGTACCGGTACCGAACCGATACCTAACCAAACATTTCGGTACCGGCACCGGTACCAAAATTTTGCGATTTTCAGGATTGGGATTTTTGGTACCGGTACCGGTCGGTACCAAGCTCATCCCTAGTAGCAACATATCAAAAACATGTAACATTCACATAGGGGTTTGGTTTGATCTAGGGCCGTCTCAACGTTCTTGAAGGCCTAAAGCGAACTAAAATGTTGAGACCTTTTTAAAAATAATTCGGTACAAACCCTCCTCCTTTACCCGGGCTTGGGACCAGCAATAATAAACTATCAAGTGTATAGGACGGGGTTAAAAAATTTTCTGTTTCTTTAATACTTTAGAATGACCTGATTCAAATTTTCAAATTCTATTTGGCAATATAAAAAATCTAAGTATGTAACTATAAATATTCTAAAATTCTAAGTGCCAACAAATAGCAAGAAATTCACAAAAGGTCTAAGTAGCAAAAAAGTAGAAACATAAATCAAAATACAAAAATTATAAACAAATTCAAAATAGAAATTAGTAGGTAGTAGCGTACCTTTAAGGATTCAAAATAAGTTCAATAGGAATTGTAGTCAAGCCTTGGTACCTGATGGCATGGGTACCCCTACCCACGAGCTAAAGAAGCTTAAGAATAAAGGAACAGCAAACACAAGCTCTTAAGCCAAGGAAGCTTAGGAACAAGAAAGCAATAAACATAAACTTCTAGATAGGAAGCTTGACACTTGCCCAGCAAGGTTCCTAAGTTGACCAAAAAGCTCCTGCTACAGTAATGTCAGATAAAGTCATAAGCTGACAAAAGCTGTTGATTGCTATAAAGCAAAAGCAACAAGAAGATAAATAAAAGCTTAACAAAGCTTATATGAAAATAGCATGCATCCAGCCTGCACAAGTTGAAAGGAAAACTGACATTTTCCTCTTAAGAAGCTTTGGGTCCGACTGCCTATATAAGGAACTCTTCACCAAAGGTATTATCATTCCATCTTCATCCATAAACTCCTAAAACCGTATAATCGTATCGTATCACTGATTCTCACGCCGGAGGTTGATCGTAGGAGACCCCCTCCTACGGTGAGACTAACCGGTCGTGTTCTTTGTTGTTGCTAGTAGGTATAGAAGCTCTGGTTCAAATATACTCTTGGACGGCCATATCCTTGTTGTTAACTACCACCTTATAGCAACAGAACCAAATTAATCAAATTAAGAATTGGGGCTTCCGGCTTCAGATCACACCTTTGAATTAGGGCTTCCACCTTAATGATTTCATATTTCAAAAATCAAAATAAGCCTTAGAATTAGTGAATTTCATATTCAAGTGCTCAAAATAAATCTTACAATCGATTTGGGGTATGGGGAATCTAGAGAATTCTTCATCTTTAATATTCAACAACACAATGATAAAACTAGAACGTTGAAGACTTGGAACTTGTAATCTATCGGCTGCTTCAATTTCTTGCAACCCTAGCTTCTGAACTTCTGTCCATCGGTCCGTCCTTTTTCTTTTTCCCTACTTGGCATTCAGCGTACATAATCAAAAGAATTGGGCCTTCATTTTAGTTTGTGGCCCATTTTAAAACATATGTTATATATATGCTATAATATTTGGAGGCCTAAAAAAGTTGGAAGCCCAAGACGATGGCCTGACTTGGCTGGCCCATGGGCCGGGCCTGGTTTGATCGTGCTAGACATAAGTCATCCTTAACTAAGTCACAATTCAGTATTCTAGGTCCATGTGTATCATTCGTTGGTGGTAAGTTTAGTGTAAGTAATCATGCAAGTTTCTAAATAAAGAAAGTTTATTTAATCAAGATTTGGTAATCGACCTTTATGATACAAGTTCTTCATGCTATCACAAGTAGAGTCAAATTATTCTACAAAGGAAGACAAAAATGAGAAAGATGAGAAGAATTTATAACCACACAAAAAAAACCCCTCAAAAAAAGCTAAAAAAAGATTAAATAAAAAATCATAACTTAAAATTTAATAAAAAAAACAAACAAAGCAAAGACACAAAAATGTTTTCACTCTCTTCCTCGTTCTAAAAAAAAAGACACAATGTTGAGGGAAAAAGATCATTGTGCCTTTTTGTTTATCATTGTGTTTTGTGTTTATTTTTGTCATTGCTTGTGTCTTTTTTCTTGACATTGTGTCTTTTTTTCTTAATATTATGTTATATTACTTAACATTGTGTTATATTTTATTCGGAATTGTGTTATATTATGCGATCTATTGTGTCTTTAATTAGTTAAAATTGTGTATTTTGTTCATTTTCGTCATCGTGTCTTTTGTCTCTGCATTGTGTATTTTCGGCTTTTTATTTTTGAACTGGAATGACGAGGGAAACATTTTTTTTTTTTTTTTTTTCATTTTTTATTTATATTTTGAGTTATGATTTTTTTATTACTTTTTAGATGTGTGACCACAAATCCTTCTGACACTTCTCATTTTTGTTTCCCTTTGTGTTTTAACCTTTCTCATCACAAATAGTAATAACTAGTCATGGATGAAGATAGAGGTGCACAAATCGGGTATTAAAAAAACCCGAGGTTCGGGTATAATCGTGTATTGGAAAATTGGGTATTAGTAATACCCTGGTAGGGTTCGGGTCCGGGTATTGGCTTGAAAAACCATACCCTATGTACCGGGTTCGGGTTGGGTATTGAACCGGGTCTTCAATACTCGGATATTCGAATAACCTATTTCTGGGTATTAAAAAATCATTCTGCAGCATTCTTCTGTTAACGGGCCTGCTTTATTTTTTTAATTCTAAATCCATTTTTTCCATACAAACTTCAAAGTTTATTTAAACATATGTAAGCAACTAAATAATGAAATAAAAAACATATATTTTATGTGTTTTAAATTGTTGTTGGTATATCAAAAGACCTTGCTCTAAATAAGTATTTATATCAAATATGTGTTTCAAAAAAGATCTATTGGAGAACGGCTATAATATCTGGGTAGCTACACAACCACTGCCAAGTGTCACACAGACACATGTGCACAAACACTAATATCCGGGTATGCAAAAACCTGGGTTTCAGGTATAACCAGAACCGGGTTTTGGGTATTATCGGGTTTATATCGGGTACGGGTTCGGGTTTCAGCATTGAAAGTCATACCCTATCCATACCCTACGGGTAGGGTCGGGTTCAAGTTCGGGTATTAAAAACCCGGGTTTAAAAAAACCGGTTCCGGGTTTTTTTTTCAGGTCCGGTTTCGGGTTCGGGTTTTTTGTGCACTTCTAGAATGAAGACAAAGAACCTGACCAAAAACAGTAATAAGGTGGTTATTGGGTTTAGTATGAGCCCATTAAACCGATGTAGGCTCAAATATGTAAAAGACCAACTTAAATTAACTTACCTACTGACGTTATAAAACTCATAGTGTCAAAATAGGTGTCGTTAGGCTTTAGGCCCAAACGGGTAAGTTTTAGGCCATTGGGACAACTTTAGGCTCAATATAACCTTTATTAAAAAAAATGCAATTTCAAAATAAAGTATCATTTTGGTCACGTAAGCTTTGGCATGTGCTTGGACTGGTGATTTTAACAAAACATATTTATGCATTACACCTACTCAACGACATCAACATATTTTAACAGTAGCTGATGTTCAACGACATCATAAACGAAATAGCACATGACCTTTCAGCAATATCTTTTTTAGTTATCGTTATGTAATGTTTTAAATTATTCAGTGAAAATCGGTTATTTAACTTTTATTTACCTTTTCAGTTAGAAATTGTTAAACATAAAAATATTATTTGTAATAAAATACAAGAATAGTGTGGTATAAAATAATATAGCATAATTGAAAACCATTTTCTTATCGAGTGCTGAAAATTAAAGCTGATATGGCGTTCATTGTTTATTGTTTGAAAGCTAATATGACGTTAGTGTAAAATAAAACTCATAAAACTCATGTAATATGTATACTTCCAGAATAGTCCAAGATTATCACTTTTAAGTTGCATTCGCTATATAGTTTCTATTAGTCTAGCATGTCTAACGAAACTTTTAATATCTTAGGGTGGACCAGTGTCACTGAAAATAGGGAGATGGAAGGTGCGGCGGCAAGGTTTCCGACAAGGAACACAAGAAGGGGAATTTGGAGCCCGGAGATACAATGATGGCGTGAGCGAGGGTGCAAGTCAAGCAGCTTGGGGTAGAGGTGGGAGGACCGCAACACTACCCCCCCCCCCCCCATTAGCTTGCTTGCGGCTCAACGGTGGGAGAAAGATGACATCGCATATCCTTACAATTTGTAAGTCATGAGTAACAAATTGAATTCTATGAACTTAACATAACAATCAATGAATTTTATAAAAGCTTAAGACGCCGCTTTTAAATAATATAATGCAACCAACATGGTGTCCAACAAAATTTTCAAACATCATAATGCCATGTTTGATCCATTGTCATGGTTTATTTTCCTTACACGAGTTTAAAATGCTCGTAAATTATGTGTATCTCCACTCATAAACTAAAAAAATATAATTGCATAGCTTTGGAAGTTGTCCGAAAGAAACAAATATGCTATTCTACTTGTTTGTATTAAAAAAGATGTGTTTTTCAAAATTTTGATATTGAGTAAAGACCTGGCTGATTAAAAGGTAACATCTGAAACTTAACCAGTAACAGATTTTATAAACCATTAAAATGTGTCATTTTAATAAACCAAACATATTTTACCTCTGATCGATTAAAGATAGCCCCCCTAATGAAATTATTATAAGGCTATCAAATAGCTCATGATCATATAAGAGTTTATTCTAAGATATTGTAATATGAAAATGGCTGCCTGTCTTTTGTTATGTTTCAATTTATAATATTGATGGTTTAAGATCTGTTAAACATAGATTATTTCAGTATATGTTGGATGCATACATGCATGATACATCGGCTAATTGTTTCTTATCTGTTTTTTTTTAACCAATAAAGAGTTTTCGTCATTTTACATATACAATACATGTGGGGGTTTTTATTAGATCCAAGAAAACACAATATATGTGGTGTGACACTAGAATAGTTAATATTTCTTTAAAGAATGACTCGAGTAATGATAGCACATTATATGTGGTGTGACACTAGAATAGTTTAACTTAATATTTCTATCAAGAATGACTCTAAAATTGTTGATCTTTATAACATATAACAAAAGGCAAATCATCATACGTTTATGTTTCTTCTCTTCATTTATAACCCAAATCTTCCAAAAAGGATGATACGAAAGTTAATAGTTCCAAAATAAATTCTAATCAATTAAAATCTTGAAAGTAAAGAAGAAAAGAAAGAACTTGACATCCCCATCAACCTTACCTTTCTTCCCCAAATCTTTATAATTGTCCAAAACCCACTTTCATGGGCCCACCAAGTACACAAATTCAGCCCATATCACGTGCGTGTCACGTGGTACCCTGCAAACACTCCGTTGTTTTTTCGTTCTGGCTTGAGTTCTGTTTTCTGCCAGTTAAAAAGTGAAACCCCACACACATCACAAAAAGCCACAACATCCACACAACCTTTGAAATGGTAAAACCCACCCTATCACTGTGTACTATTTCTTCAACTTATGTTGTCTGCTTTTATCTTTACTTTTTTAATAATAGTGAATTATACTTGATACTATATCATTGATCATATGAAAGCATGTTCTACGGATCACGACTATCGATCAACATAATCAAAGAAGATACAAGACCTCTCTCGTACTTATAGAGGCAAAATAGTTAGGTTGGATTATGATATTTGGACTGTAGTGTTCCTTTGCTTTTTAAAGAATTTTGTTGTAATTAGTGTTCATGTTGTGTTTCGGTCTAAACTTGGTGATTTGAATGTTGACTAGCAACTTACTGGTCTCATTGTTAATAAAAATTGGTCCGTTCAAAAAATAATAATAATAATAAAAATCAGTGACCATATGAGAATTCAACGAATTAAAATGCTTATTATACTCCTTAACTCAGTTATGTGACCGATTAATATTATTACAAGGCATAAGACTACTTACACACCTTCTAATGTGGTAATGTCTTAAACGTTGACACAAGTTAGAGGCACCCATAATAGCATGGGTTTCAGCGGTTCTAATCAAACTAATTAAAACATATGAGAATGTTAACGTGGAAAACAAACTCAATGCTTTTTGATCTCTTAAAATCCAAATCTATACAATTTTAGTGAACAACAAAATATTCACGTCAATACTATTTTATTTTATTTAACAATGTAAGAGCATTCACAATCCGTTCATTATTTTATTTCACTTAGGTTTTTATATTTTTTAGAGTAGTTTATGGTGGTGTGAGTGAATGAGAAAGAAAATGTATTGCGATTTGTTTTTATATTTGAAAAGTTCATATAACAACCTATAAATTATCTAAATATTTTTTCAAAATGTTTATGAGTGGAGAAGAGAGAAAAATTAATTATAATATATAGAAAGTATTATTTAATTAAAAATGAGAGTAAAAATATAATAATTTTTAGTATAATTTTAAATTTGAAAATATAGAAAGAAATAAGAATGCTCCCAAAATCATTTTTTTGAATTTGTTGGACCTTTTATTTTAATAAGTTAGGATAACTTTAATATAGCAGTGGACATTCAAGTAAAATAACTTTGATAGTTGTGATCTTGTCTGTTATTATTATTTTTCCAAGGAGGTAAAATATGTTTTTCTATTCGTTTTTTGTTTCTTTCTTTTTTCTAACAACAAATTTCTTAAGCTTAATCCTTATTGTCTTTTAAGATTTGAACTCAAGACATTAGATGAAGTAACATATGAGTAGGTCATTTTTACTCTATGTAAATTAAAAACAAATAAAATATATCAATTAAAAAGATTATAAATTATTAAAAAAAATATAACTTTGTTAAAAAACATACATCTTAATCTACTGTTAATTTTACATCATTCCTTCCAACAATTAGAGCTAATCTTCAGCATTTGAAAAGGATTTCATCTTTTATTTGTAAAATCATCTCTTCTAAGATGGCCCACAAGTTCACAACACAAGAAAGAGACCTTCGTGCGCGACATCAGCATGCTAGTGTACATCGGTAAGAACAGGTAAAGGCAGATGGTGGCGAGGGATAGTTGCAGGTTGGGAGGCACACATAGGTAAAAATAGGTAAGGGTAGAGTTTCGTTGGGTCCCAAAATTTGTTTTTTTTTTGTTTTCGGGGCGTGAGCATGATTGCTCATAGCTCGAGGTAACTATCATACAATAATGGTGGCAATATCTAATAATCAATTTATTCCACTTAAAACAATAATATCCAAAAATAGCACATAAATCCCAAAAAAATCATCCATGACAATAATGAAATAATCCAGCTTAAAATTTAATTATATTGTCTTTATGATTTCCTAAAGTCTCGACTAGCAATCCAATACTTCAATTCCTTAGTTCATGCGATCACCTGCATTTACGTAGAAAATACAATAGGTTTGTCAACAAATATGTTGAGTGAGCATGCCATTAATTTTGCAATGATATATAAATATATGTAAAGTAGCAAAACATAAGTAAAGCGGTAAACAAACCAAACTAATGAGCAAATAAGTGTCAAGTGAACCATTGCCAAACGAATCGGGCGCTGGTTAAAACTAGACGGTCGTATGATCATACTATAATGAGAATATGGTGGACCTCTCCGAATGCACAAATTAAACAAGTAATCAATTTAGCAACTATGTCTAGCAATTCATACACAATACCACGTTTGCTAATGTTAAGATATATATAATATGAAATACTATAAGTACGTATACGCCCCCAAAACGTTTGAAAATATGTGATAACGGGGGAATGACAAAACTCACCTTAAAATAGGCGAGCTAATAATAATTAAGAATAAAAATACGAGTCTTCCGATTAACGCGCCGAATGATGGAAACCAACAGAACCTGAAACTTAACGATATGAAAGTATAAGTAAAAAACGAATCTATTGCCGCTGGAATCAATCCAAACGAATGAGTAGAACTTGAGTTATGTTAATTTTAATAGTTAAACGAGTCGAATCTGACCAGAATCCGAACTTCGAGTCGGAAGTTGGATTTTGGTCATAAAC
This sequence comes from Bidens hawaiensis, assembly GCF_021521415.1. NCBI lineage: Eukaryota > Viridiplantae > Streptophyta > Magnoliopsida > Asterales > Asteraceae > Bidens > Bidens hawaiensis. The sequence goes on along the minus strand of NW_027491117.1, from coordinate 1,585,534 downwards.
CTTACAATTTTATTACAAGAAGAAAAGTCTTCTGGACCGAACGTTGAATCCGACCAGAAGTATGAGAAAAAGAGAAGTCAAACAGATTGACTATTTTGCCCTTTTATCGGTTTTAAAGCAATTGACCAGCCAATACCCTTCAATCTCAAAAATTGATTGAAGGTTATGGACTAGTGAATGTTTATGAACAAAAACTCAGTTTACAACTTACCCGGAATGTGAACGAATAACGAGATATAATGAGTCAAAGGTCCTTAGTCTTGCAAAGTCAACCGTTTTATGAACGGTTCTTCAAAAAATCACCAAAAACCTAAGAGAAAACGAGATGGCAGAAGGTATGGACGGCTGAGAATGATGTCTATGGGTTGGTGTAAAGTTTGTGGCAGATGCTTTAAGGTTAGTTTATATAGGAAAAGCATAAACCGAACTAATTATGGGTTTTTTGGCCCGTTTAAGCAAGTTAAGATGTGTTTTAAGATAATATCTCTGCATATATTAAAAAAAACGATATAGATCAGTAAAAAATGGTTTGGGAATCATATTTTAGTTATGATATGATTCATGGGTCCTTACTTCTCTCAAATGTGCTTAAAATAATCAATTTTATGCCTTAAACGAGTTTACGAACGAGATTTAACGAACTGACTGTGCAACTCATCCCCAGAGTCACGCAACGGCGGTTCTGAGGTTGGCCGCGCAGCGCTCCGGCGACCAGCAGGGTCAAATTTCAGCTGTTGTCACAAACAGCCCTATACTTTGGTTTTTGATCGATTTATGAACATTTTAGATATATAATTAGGAATTTAAACAAAGAATAAACATGAAGGGCTTAAAGTGGATAAAAGAAACTTAATAACTTATAAATGCAACGCCTCATTAAATATTAGGATCCGAATAACGTTCTTACAAAATAAACGAATACGATAAAAACCCGAAATGTTACAGTATCCCCTACTTTTAGAATTTCGTCCCGAAATTAGAGAATAGCTGTAGCGAACAGATGATGATACTTCTCCTTCATTTGATCTTCACGTTCCCAAGTAAACTCAGCTCCTTGCTTCGATTCCCAACGCACCTTAACTAACGGTATACGACTACGCTTAGTAACTTTATCCTTGTGGTCTATGAGCTCAACGGGTCTTTCAACGAAATGCATAGTCTCATCGATACGAACTTCATCGAGAGGTATTTGGAAATTACCCTCGGCAATACACTTCTTCAAATTCGAAACGTGAAATACCGGATGAATATTTGAGAGTTCAGATGGAAGATCAAGTCTATAAGCAACAGGACCAATACGCTCAATGATTTCAAAAGGACCAACGAAACGAGGAGATAACTTCCCTTTCTTTCCAAATCTCACAACACCTTTCCATGGAGATACTTTGAGTAGAACACGATCACCAACACTAAACTCAAGAGGTTTCCTACGCTTATCCGCATAACTCTTTTGACGACTACGAGCAGGGAGTAAATTTTGGCGGATTTGAGCAATACGATCAGTCGTTTCTTGAACTAATTCCGAACCAGTAACTTGAGATTCTCCAACTTCATTCCAACAAATAGGAAAACGACATTTGCGGCCATAAAGAGCTTCGAAAAGCGCCATACCAATGCTAGAGTGAAAGCTATTGTTATACGAAAACTCAATAAGCGGTAGATGAGTATCCCAATTGCCCCCAAAATCGAGGACACATGAGCAAAGCATATCCTCTAGGGTTTGAATCTTGCGCTCAGATTGACCATCAGATTGCGGATGATAAGCAGTACTAAGATCCAAACGAGTTCCCAAAGCGGATTGGAGAGACTTCCAAAAACGAGAAGTGAAACGACCATCTCTATCGGAGATAATGGTTAACGGAGTTCCATGATGACAAACAATCCTTTCAACGTAAATATGTGCCAACCGATCAACCGAATACGTTTCCTTGATGGGAATGAAATGAGCAGACTTCGTCAAACGATCAATGATTACCCAAATACTATCATGTTGCTTTCCAGTAGAAAGAAGCTTAGTGATAAAGTCCATAGCAATATCTTCCCACTTCCATTCGGGAACGGGAAGTTACTCGAGCAAACCATAAGGTCGATGATGCTCGGCTTTGACTTTAGAGCAAGTGAGACATTTCGCAACGTAGAGAGCAATGTCTTTCTTCATTCCAGGCCACCAAAAGACGGAACGAAGATCGGCGTACATTTTACCAGCACCGGGATGTACTGAATACCGTGACTTATGAGCTTCGTCCATTATGAATGTGCAAAGGTCATCACGATCGGGAATCCATAAGTGATTAAGGAAATAAAGCAAACCACTGGGCTTGGTTTCCAATTGAGATTTCGCACCACACAACATCTCATCATACATGTTGTCTTCGGTGACGGATTCGTGTTGCGCGATAAGAACACGCTCTTCGAGATCATTTTGAATAAGAACACATGTAAGAAACACGGATTTGACTTGTTTCTTACGGCTAAGAGCGTCGGCCACGACATTCGCTTTACCGGGATGGTGGCGAATCTCGCAATCATAGTCGCTAGCAACTCGGCCCAAGGACGATGTCTCATGTTGAGTTCCTTTTGATCAAAAATGTGTTGGAGACTCTAATGATTGGTAAATACTACGCATTTGGTACCATAGAGATAATGTATCCAAATCTTCAAGGCGAATACGACGGCACCAAGCTCGAGATCGTGCGTCGTATAATTCTTTTCGTGAACCTTAAGTTGTCTCGAAGCATACGCGATAACCTTGCCTCGTTGCATAAGAACACAACCGAAACCTTGATTAGAAGCATCACAGAATACAATGAAATCTTCACTACCTTCGGGAAGAGCAAGAATAGGAGCATTGCAAAGCATGTCCTTTAGAGTTTGAAATGCTTCCTCTTGCTTTGACCCCCACTCGTAAGGTTTACCCTTATGTGTAAGAGCGGTGAAGGGCAATGCAATCTTCGAGAAGTTATGAATGAAACGACGGTAATATCCCACCAAACCAAGAAAAGAACGAACTTCTGTAGGAGACGTCGGTGTCTTCCAATTCTTGACGGCTTCAATCTTTGCAAGATTGACATGGATACCTTTGTCGTTAACGATATGGCCCAAAAATTGAACTTCCTTAAGCCAAAACTCACACTTCGAAAACTTGGCGTACAATTATTCCTTCCGTAGGAGGTTAAGGATAGCATCTAGATGCTCTTTGTGATCGTTTTCGGATTTCGAGTAGATCGAAATGTCATCGATGAAAACAATTACGAATTTGTCCAAGTAAGGTTTACACACACGGTTCATGAGGTCCATGAAAACCGCGGGTGCGTTGGTTAGCCCAAAAGCCATAACACAAAATTTGTAATGCCCATATCGAGTACGGAAAGCAGTCTTGGGTATGTCATCTTCATTAACGCGAAGTTGGTGATAACCCGAATGGAGATCGATCTTCGAGAAACAAGCGGCTCCTTGAAGTTGATTGAAAAGATCATCGATACGAGGGAGCGGGTAACGGTTCTTGACGGTAAGCTTGTTGAGTTCATGGTAGTCGATGCATATGCGGAATGATCCATCCTTCTTCTTCACAAACAAGACAGGTGCGCCCCAAGGAGAAGAACTCGGGCGAATGAAACCCTTATCGGAGAGTTCTTGCAATTGGCTCGAAAGCTCTTGCATTTCGGACGGTACAAGACGATAGGGTGCTTTAGCAACGGGATTAGCTCCAGGTACGAGATCAATACGAAACTCGACTTGAAGAATATGAGGAAGTCCAACAACATCATCGGGAAATACGTCGGGAAAATCACGCACAATAGGAACATCTTGAATTTTCTTTTTCTCTTTATCTTTCTCCACCACATGCACCAAAAAGGCAATGTACTTTTTACGCAAATAACGTTGAGCTTGAAAGCACGACATAAGATTTAACTTAGAAGTAGGCGTGCTACCGAACACTTTAAGAATACGACCATCTTGAAGAGGTATACGAAGGAACTTATCAAAACAAACAACCTCAACGTGATTCAAAGTCAACCAATCCATCCCAACTATGACATCAAAACTCCCCATTTGCATCGGAATAAGATCTATACGGAACTTGACCTTATTTAGAACTATGACACAATCCCGAATAACAGAATCGATAGTAATCGAATTCCCATTAGCTACTTCTAAGGTAAAAGGCTTAGACAACCTATCCCAAGGGTTATCAAAAATGTATGCAAAGTCTAACAAAATAAAGCTCTTATCGGCACCAGTATCGAATAATACAGAAGCAGAATGGTTATTAATAGAGAACGTACCATTCACCACATCACTTGAGCTTTGGGCTTGATTCACGTTCATCATGAAGGCACGACCACTCGAACCTTGAGGAGTTGGTGCAGCTTGATTGGTTGGAGGGGCTTGAATAGCAGGGACTTGAGCAGTAGCAGTCGGCAGAGCCATAAGTTGTGGAACTTGAGGAGCATAGGTGTGAGGTGCAAATCTTTGAGGGATCAGGGGTTGGTAAGTTTGGACTTGATAGGCTTGGCTAGTGTAAAATGGTGCAGGGACAACTTGTGCTTGAGGAGCATAGTAAGGGGGAGGCATCACATGGGCTTGATTGGCATGGGCTAAAAATGGGCACATATTACGGAGATGACTAGGATCTCCACAATGGTAGCAAGCACGGGTATTTGGAACACCGGCTTGAGCTTGGGGGTTATTAGCAGCTCGAGGAGCAGACGGTGCGGGTTGTTGAGGAGTGGCTCGTGCATTTGGAGGTACACGACAAGTATTGGCAAGATGCCCATAACGGTTACACGAAGTGCAAAGACAGCAAGTGGTGGATGTGGGATGATGGCAGTTACAGGTTGAGCACAGAGGGTGCGGTCCATTATACGACTTCTTGTTGGGTGCATTTTGGTTTGGGGCTTTGTTATTGGGTTGGTTCACAGCATAGTTTTGGTGTTGGGTTTTGCGTTTTTGGCCATTGTTGTTGTTCTTGTGGTAACGATTAGAGTTTTTGTTTTGGGCAGGTTTAGGATCGGCTTTGGCATCGGTAGAGGATTCAGCTTTACTCTTTTCAGCAGCAGACTTGGAGTCCTTTCGGGATAGCGTACCATCTCGAACGTGATCATCAGTCCAGGAAGTAGCAAGGGCTATGGCTTCCTCAATCGTGAGAGGGTCTCGACGGAATATAGTAGGTAGTCCACGAATATACTTGCGGATACCGCGGGACAACGGGGTTACAAGATGAGGTCCCACCCCGTTAAGTTCCTTGAATCGGTTCGAGTAAGTAGAGTTATCACCACCAATTTGCTTCAGCTCCCAAAACTCTTTCTCGAGCCTTTGCATTTCATGCTCAAGACAAAACTCTCTCTTCATAGCTTCCTTTAGCTCTTCCCAAGGCATGGTTAATACTTCATCAGCATCTTGGAGGTCCTTGAATGTGTTCCACCAAGTAAGGGCTCGTTCCTCGAAGACGCTTGAGGCAAAACAAGTCCGTTTGTCATCGGGGCACTCACAGTGGATAAAGATGTTTTCCATCCTCTCAAACAAGCGAAGGAGTTTGGTAGCGTCCTCCTCGCCGAGGTAACAAGGGGGTTTGGCGCTTGTGAAATTCTTGTAGTGGTAGTTGTTTGTAGGAGCAGCCGAAGTATTGGATCCACTCGGGTTGATGTTTTGGAGTTGAGCCACAACCTCGGGCAAAGCAGCAGTGAACTCCTTCTTGATACGAGTAGCCAAACGGCGATCATGAACAGATGAAGTGCGACGCTTGGTACAGCGATGAGTTTGAGAAGACATTCTGTGGGGACCAAAAATGATATGTTATAAGGATTGGGTAAGTTGTGTAAACGAGTCAATGAAAGACAATGAGGAAATGTGACTAATACATGCTAGTGATTTATCTTGACTTGAGAGCAAGTCGCGATTTAAAATAATGTGATTAACTTTTGGGGTAGTTAATTAAATAAAATATTTGTTTCAAGTTAAGGTGTACAAGATTATCGGGTTGAGCTTTCCATGGGCTTCCCATGGCAGCTCAAAACCCAAAACAAATAATGAATTAAATCAAGTGAGTTGGCCTCCCATGAGCTTTCCATGGCAATTTGAATGGCCCGACTAAGTTATAAAATCAAGCTTCGGGAATTGGGCCTCCCATGAGCGTTCCATGGTAGTTTAAATGACCCCAATTACATAGCGGGACTTATATATTGAGAATTGGGCTTCCATGAGCGTTCCATGGCATTTTATTGGCCCAATTAAATAACGATTACCAAACAATTTGAGTTGGTCGGCCCATGAGCATTACATGGCATTTTAACTGACCCAACTAATTAACGAATTATCAAATCAATGGAGTGGGTCGGCCCATGAGCGTTACATGGCATTTTAACTGACCCCACTAAATATCGAATAAACGAATAAAAAAATAAGTAGTTGGAGTATCTCGTGAACCACCACGGTGATATCCCCAACCAAATATCGAACTAAAACGGGTTGTGAAATGAATAGTTGGAGCGCCCATGGGTTGTCATGGATTTTCCACCCAACTAGACATTTTAAAATAATTAAAACGCAATTTTGGAAAGTTACCGAATTTAGCCACGAATCACCGTGAATTCGGTTTATAAAAGGAATGCAACCGTTGATCGGTCACGTTTGATTCACTTAAGGTCCGGTTGTGTGACATATTGTTCAGCTTTGGCCTAGGGACTCGAGTACTGTGGCCGGGTTATCCTCCAGGTAAGGAATAGCGTATTACCTTTGGTTCTCGAAACCGTTTTGCCAAGGCCCAACTCACAGTTCTCTAGTCCCCTACGGCTACTAACCAAACATGACATACCCCTATGCCCTAAGGAGAGGGAGTAAAAACAAATATTGGGAATTCTTAAGGAATTTCCCAAATTACAAAAGCAATCTACTAAAGTTTTAAAAAATTTTTTAAAGACTGTGAAAATATTTTTGAAAGTGAGGCATGGCCTCAGATTTGGTGTGTGCAATATTTACTAAAATAAAAGATGATTTCCTAAATTAAAAGATATAATTGCTGAAAATAAAAGATACAACTAACAAATTACCTAAGATAAAAGATATTACTAATTAGTTTCCTAAAATAGAAGATCTAATAAATATTAACATAGAAAGAAAAGATATGATACAAACTAGTTACCTAAAATAAAAGATATAGCAAATAATTACCTAAATCAGCTATAAACAATTAGGAGCACATAATGCAGTTCGGATAGGCACGTATAGGGTTCCTAACATATGACTAGGACATTTTCTAACCACCTATCTTAAACCTTCGGCTCTGATATCAATCTGTCAAACCCCAACCTAAGGTGGAAAAGCCAGGGCGTGAGCATGATTACTTATAGCTCGAGGTAACTATCATACAATAATGGTGGCAATATCTAATAATCAATTTATTCCACTTAAAACAATAATATCCAAAAATAGCAAATAAAACCCAAAAACATAATCCACGACAAATAATGAAATAATCCAGCTTAAAATTTAATTATATTGTCTTTATGATTTCATAAAGTCTCGACTAGCAATCCAATACTTCAATTCCTTAGTTCATGCGATCACCTGCATATACGTAGAAAATACAATATGTTTGTCAACAAATATGTTGAGTGAGCATGCCATTAATTTTGCAATGATATATAAATATATGAAAAGTAGCAAAACGTAAGTAAAGCGGTAAACAAACCAAACTAATGAGCAAATAAGTGTCAAGTGAGCCATTGCCAAGCGAATCAGACGCCGGTTAAAACTAGACGGTCGTATGATCATACTATAATGAGAATATGGTGGACCTCTCCGAATACGCAAATTAAACAAGTAATCAATTTAGCAACTATGTCTAGCAATTCACACACAATACCACGTTTGCTAATGTTAAGATATATATAATATGAAATACTATAAGTACGTATACGCCCCCAAAACGTTTGAAAATATGTGAAAACGGGGGAATGACAAAACTCACCTTAAAATAAGCGAGCTAATAATAATTAAGAATAAAAATACAAGTCTTCCGATTAACGTGCCGAACGATGGAAACCAACATAACCTCAAACTTAACAATATGAAAGTATAAGTAAAAAGGAATCTAATTCCACTGGAATCAATCCAAACGGATAAGTAGAACTTAATAAAATAAAATTTTAAATTAATATTGAGAATATAATATTCGTTACACAGCGACTTAATATTATCGACAGTACAGTACGTACACGTATTTGTACACCTTGTTCCAGATAAGCTCGTATGCATGTTATATATACATACATACATATATATATATATATATATATATATATATATATATATATATATATATACACATACATACATATATATATATATATATACGTACATACTCAGCATTACCTTTTATACACATATGTTGCCATTTTTACCTACCTGTACGTTCCGCGACTTCTCCCCGAATTATATCATACAAGCAAGTCTGTTATTTTGTTCCGGACCACAATAACTCACTTGCCCTACAAGTTCATCCCGGCATCTATCAGTATAAAATATTAAATTATTATTTATTTCGTAGAGTTAATCGAGCCTACGGTTATATTTTAGGTACCCTAAGGGATAACTTAATCCTTTATAACCAATGGCTCTGATACCAACATCTGTCACATCCCGTTAAGCGATTTGCGGAAACGTAAGACGGAATTTAACAGACACATCTCGTATCAACCACATAAAGAACAATATAAACTAGTTTACAGTATTTTACATCGATCTAACTTTGTTTACAACTAGATGATACGAACTAAATCCAGCCCATTAAGCGGCTTTACTTCTTACTAGCACACTTGCATCAATTCACCCAACATTGATCGCAAGTCAAACACGTAGCACATTGACTTTCTAATCCAAGTCTTGTATACTTGAAAAACATATTAAAACGGATCAAATATAAATAGTTGATGAGTTTCATGAGTTTCAAGAAATCAGTTGTGCGTACAACAATCACAGTTTGTAAATACGCAAGTATGTAAGTAAGTACGTTCACAAGTACGTTTATGATGTAATTATACTAAGCTACAGTGAAGCCTTGACTATTTTTGGTGCGTGCATCCATTTCCCACGCTCAATCAACCATTGTGACCCCCTTTCCGCCCACAACATGCCCCGGGTAGTTAGGTCTAACACTACATAGCGTGTTTGTATATTTATGGTCATGTGCAAACGGGATAATGTCTTAACAAACCGTGCTGGCCCCGCCTGGGTTTGTCAAACCAATAGTACTATTCACAAGCCACCGACTCGAAGTTAATCACTGTGTTAGTGGGGACTTTTGTTGTTAGCACTTAGATAATTTCCATCATCAAATAGTTCAGAGTATCTATAGATATGTATCGACATGTTTTTCATCCCAAAAGTCGGTAAAAGCACTTTAAAAGTGGTGTCGTGAAACTCACCATTTAGTAGGATTCAGTATAGCGTCAGCTTGTAGCTCGTTTGACTCGTATCACTAACCACTTTAATCAATATTATAATAATTTTAATATTTTAATATTATTATAATCATTATGCTAGTCTGGGCTGTATAACTAATCTGGGTATAGCTGGTATGCCCAGAAAGTGTCAATAGGCTTAGATTGTGATGTTGTTCAATGTCTAGTACTTAAAACCGAACTTGGCTCGGTTTCCCCGTTTTCCCAGCTTTGCCAAGTTATTCGTTTACACGTTCAGAAAACACTTATGGGGGAATAAGCTTGGGTAATTGTGTTGGTCGATAAAATGATTAAGTTATAAAGAAATATCACATATTGGGGTTCTGGATTCGCCACGGGGCTCGTTTCTGTTTATTCAGTTTGATTTGAAGAAAAATGCGCACAATTTATCCAAATTGTCCACGTTTCTCATAAAAAGTTCGTTTTCACTTAATCCAAAAATATGATTTTTGATCACTTTTGGTGTTCTGATATTCCAACAGATTCGTTAATCACAATCTCGTCGGTTTTTATCAGAATTGAATTTGTTTAATCTTTAAATTAGCACAATTAATTATCCGTTAATCCTTAAATTATGAAAATTTAGCCACTTATCAATTAAAATATGTATATTTTTAGAAAAATATTTTTGTAATTATTTACTAATTTATTAATTTATAAAAATTCATTTTATCTGCTATATTTAGCCCGAAAACCGTCCGTTTATACCAAATGATCACCGAAAAATCCGCCAAACTTTTTGAGTGACCAAAATATGTCCCAAAACAACTTGGGAAAATACCAATCTCTAAAAATCTTGATAAATATCAATTCCAAGCCGAAAACGACTATGAAAATTCAAATAAACGTAAATGCATAAAACATACTTTAGGTTTTCCAAATGACCCCAAATTTCATATGTGATCATAATATACCAAATCTTAGTTCCCCATAAAATTTCATAATATTTCAAGCATTTTAACTATTTTTCTCAAATAAACGCCCCAATTCGGTAATAAATTCGCCAAATATTCTCGGATGGTCGAAAAATTACCAAATTTAAACAGGGACTCAATGATATGGTCCCTGATGACCCTGAAAAATTTCATGACCTAACAATGTTCACATCACAATCGAATTCTAAACAGCCCGTAATCGAGCAATTTGGCATTTCCTATGCGGTTTTCGTCCGTTTTCGCTCTCCTAATCCAATTTCCGGGTTCTCGTGCTCCTCTATAAGCTAAGTACAGGTCCTATATCACAAAACAAGCTTGTTTATCAACATGGCAGCCTTGGAACTTAGGGTTTCGTCTAGGGTATTAAACCGAACTTTTGAACCGTAAAAACGTCGTTTAAACCCTAAAATCTGTGTTTATTGCCAAAAAAACTATTAAATGAGGTTCCTAACCATGTATAAGATCAAAGTATACTCTTAGACCATTTTTAAAGTTTTTACACGGATAGAAATAATTTTTGGCAATCAAACTACGTTTATATGAATTCAAACATGTTTAAATACGTATAATTTGATCAAAATAGGACCTTACCTTATTTTTTGAAAATGGATAATAAAGAGCAGAAGGTTCATGTATTTTTTTTTGGAAAATTTTATCAAGAACAAATATCTACATATCTTATATATATTATATATATTATGTAGTATAATGATAATAATAAACTAGGGGTGGCGGCCGGAATTTTCATGGGCCACCCCTTTTGCCCAATTTTAACCCATTTCATCATTTAGCGCGCCCGGACATGAAATGCCGAGTCTAAATTTATTTCGGGTTCGGTTTTTGGCGCGAAAAATATATCGGGTACGACCAATAGCGCGAAAACGAGTGTTTTTCGGTCATTTTTGTGTAAATTTATAAAAACATACTATTTTTTTGTAAAAATCGAAAATATTTTTATGGATCGCTTAAAACATTTCAAGTAAGTGTTTGGTAGGTTTTTTTCGGCTTAATAGATGATACAATGCTTGTTTTGTAACTATCTTTTGCGTTTAAATCTATAGTGGGTAGTTAAACGAGCATGTTTTCGTTTAACCTGTTTGCTATCATACTAAGGCTATAATACTAATATGTTAACTTATATTAATCGTATATCACTTATAGATGGCCCCTCCGAGATATCTGGGTCATAACCAGACCCGTTTGGCTAATCATTTGTTCGATTAGCAATAAGCGGTTAATCGCTTATTCGGTTTGTAAATATTGAGGTGTAACCGATTTTGTCATGAATATCACACATTTATATAAAATAAAAGGTCAACTAACAAGTAGTTTGTGAGAATCACACAGTTTGATATAAATACGTAAAGAAATCTTACAATTCGACGAACATGTGTAAGAACGCAAGCAAGGTCCCTTCCAGTAGGTAATAACCAACGTATTTAGATAAACGAACAATGCAAGTAAGGTCCTTTCGAATTGGTAACAACCAACGTACTCATATAAACGCACAACACAAAAAAAGTCCTTTCGAGTTGATAACAACCAACGTACTCAGATAAACGCACAACACAAGCAAGGTCCTTTCCAGTTGGGACAACCAACGTACTCGGATAAACGCACAGCGCAAGCAAGCAAATAAACATACAAGTCCATAATATGAATTGTGGTTTGAATAACGAATAACTAAGTAAACGTTTGAATACGATATACATGCTACCACCAAAAATATAAAAGCGTTAAAAAGGGGGTGTGAGAAACTCACCTTTGAAATAGATGAACAAGAAACGAAATCCGAAAGCGCATTAACGAAACCGAGCTGATCGAACTTCATGAACTGAATTTAAAACAAAACAAAGTCTAACTAACGGGATTATAAAAGTTCAATAGTTTGGTTTTAGGGATTTCCATTATTTTAATTTATTTTATAAGCATTTTATGGCATTTTATAGTATAATATTATTTTTTAAGATTTAACCAAATTTTAACGATTTTATATTATTTTAATATTATTTAATTAAGAGTTTTTACTAAATGAGAAATATATTATTTACGAAGCACGGGTTTTATCGGAATTTTATCTTGAAAATCATCAATTTAGCCTATTACAAAGTTAACGAAATAGAATTATAATATTGTCATGCAAATTATTTAAGTACTATTTCAACTGATAATTTATTATTTTATAAGAGAAATATGATATTAATGAAATACGGATTTTAAGGGTATAGTTTTTATCTCGCAACCAAATACATTAGCATTTTATAAATACTAACGAAAAGGAATTATAAAGTCAACGGAATTGAGTTATAAAATAATATTATCGGGTCTAACAAAACTTTAACGGCTATGAAAGAGTTGGGTTTTTGGATGGAAAGAAAAAAATATAATTTATAGTTGATTTTTATTAATTTTAAATTATTTTGGTTTCATTTATAATGATTTTTAATAATTTATTTTGATTTAATATAAAAAGATAAAGGTTAAAAAAATACAAAAAAATAATGCTATGACCCGGGTTCAAACTCGGATCCTCATAGTTGCAAGCTAAAGACCTAACCATTGGACCAAGTTGGTTTTTTGTTTAAAAAACAAAGACAATAATATATATACAAAATAACCATGTTCATCTTTCACATAAAAACCATAGATTTCAAGTTCTTCAATTCATTCCATGTTTGAAGAAATTAGTTTAGGGGTTTAATTAGCAGGTTAAAAATGATTAAAAACCATATAAAGTTTACCTGTAAACATGATGATTTGATGGCGAACGAGGTTTGGCCGAAAAACTATATAGATGATTAATTTACTGATTTAGGGAGTGTTTCAGATGAAAAAGATTGTAGTGAGTTTAGTTGAAGATTATTGTCCTATTTATAGGGCCAATTGCAACGTTTGATGAACAAATGATCATTATTGGGTTTTAAACAAATTTTCGGCGGTTCTGGAGGTAGCAGAATTAAGAATGCGCTAATTAGTTGTTAAAACGTATTATTGATGATGATTATACGTTTTGCCGTTATAGTCTAAGAGTTTTACGAGATTTAATTAAATTAATACGCGTTTTCTAATGTTTAATTGGACTCGCCGGAATTTTCTTCGCCGGAAACGGCATACTGGAAAAATGGCCTGGAGGTTAGAGTGACGACAGGGATGATTTTAATATATTACAATTTAAAACAAGTTTACATAATAGGACCTCTAGGTTTCAAGATATGGGTTAGGTTATAATAGGAAGTATGATTTTTCTAAAAAAGATACGAACTAATCTAGTCTATTGATTTTGAACATGGAGGGTTGAGATTAGTTTAGGGGGAAATTAAGTGTGAAAAGAAGAGGAAGAGCATAAAAGGAATAAGAGCATTCTCATCCCACTCCCTATCCCTAACCAAAAATTACACTAAAACTCATTACATTTTTCTCTCTATTTCAATTAAATAATACTTTTTATAACTTTTATCATCACCTTTTCTCTTTCCTTCACTTACAACCACCTTCAAAATATATTAAAAAATTATATGGGGTGAACAGTAGCTTTTTAAATATACAGAAAAATCACTACTTTTTCAAAAATATAAAAAGTCTTCACTCACAACACCCTGAATCACTCTCTAAATTATAAAAACACCCCTCAAATTAAATGAGGGATTGGATGAGATGCTCTAAGAGCATTCTCAATCTGGTCCCTAAAATTATGTGAAGGGGATTTGCAAATTATATAGTATGGTTATAAGTGGTGAGTAGAGGAGAGAGAATTTATATGAGAAAGTTAAATTTGGGGTTTCACTATAGATACTGTATAATTTTGTAATATTTTCAAAAAGTAGTTCTAAGTGAAAAAGAGAGAAAATATGATGATAAAGGTATAAAAAATATTATTTAATTAAACAGGGGAGAGAGAAAATACAATGTTTTTATTGTAATTATATGACATATATGGATATAGGGTAGGGAAGGGGCTGGGAATGCTCTAACACATTTGTTGACTTTCTCTCTCCACATGCAATGCACATGCCCAATTCTCTCATCATTTTAAAACGTCCGTAATTTTTTTTACGACATTTTTATTGAAAAACAAATTAACCATAATAACGACTGTCTTTTTATCTTTTATATGAGTATCATATTGCTATATAAAAATTAAAAAATATTAGTGGGGTTTTTTACGTATTGTGTTTTACCAAAATTGTGTTTTACAAAATTGTTTTATACAATTGTATTTTTCATTATGTTTTTTCTATTGTTTTTTCCATTGTGTTTTTTACATTGTGTCATATAATTGTGCTTTTGATTGTGTTTTTGTCATTGTGTTTTTTTCATAGTGTTTTATTCATTGTGCTTTTTTTTTCATAATGTTTTCCATTGTGTTTTTTCGGCAACCTTTTTCCGATGATCTTTTCTAGCAAATTTTTTCGGTGAATTTTTCAGCGATATTTCCGAGGAAATTTCTCGGGGATTGTTTTCCGGTGACTATCCGACGACTTTTTCGGTGAAATTTTCTGGTGAAATTTCCATAGCTTTTCCGGCGACGTGGCGGCAGTGGGTGACGGTTGTGGTGGCAGTGGAGTGGTGGACTGGTGGTAGTTGTAGGAGATAAAAGAAGATGTAAGTGGGTTTTTAAAATTAATATAAGTGAGTTTTGAGATTAAAGTAAGTGGGTTTTAATATTAAAGTATTAGACTAAAATACCATCCTTTCTAGCCTTCTTAGGAAAATCAAACTTCTTATTTGAACCTAACCCTTCAAGATATATTAAAACAGATTTTAAAATAAATTAGCAAATGAACCTTGTACTTTGAAATGTTTTAAGATAAAAAAGATTAAAATTAGTTACACATTGGATCCCGAACTTTGAAATGTGTTATAACCGAAATAATAAGTTATGAAGCTTGGATGCTAATTATATTATACTCGGATAGTTTGCATATAGATTAACTTAATAAAACTCTAAATCTCGGAGGTTTGTTAATCGAACAAAATGAACATAAAACGAATGAACAATAACTTAAAATCCTCGTGAATATTATATTAACGATGAACGTCAAACACGAATACAATGAAACGACGAAACGGTTTGGTTTAACGAATACGAATAAATAAAGATACCAAAATGACAATTTCACATAGAAAACGTGCAACGAAAATTAATTAATAACATTATAATGTGTGTGTGTGTGTATAAACAAAACCGAAAATTCAAAATGGGTTGAGTTTTCGGGTTTGAAAAGTAACGAATGTTACAGAAGAGACGACCAAGGAGGCGGTCTTGGTTGCGGAGGATCCGAGTCTTATTCGGCAGAAGGAGCTGGTAGATCTTCATAAATATCACACATGGCTGGATATTTTAGGTGTAAACTTAGAACAAAAGTTGCCTAGATTGTGCATTTCAATAAATATAATCAAAGTTTTAACAATAATCATTTTAGTCTATTGATTGCGAGTTTTTTACATAGTATGGCTAGACCCGGGCTCGAAACCCATTGTGGACGGTTTTGTTATTACTTTTTGAGAGAAATCGTTAAACAAAACGAGGGTCCAAATTGCATTTATTTAAAAACCACATGGTTGCAAATTGCAAGGATATTAGTGTCTTTTCACAGACAAACTAACGTTATGACTTGACGGTTGACCAAAAGTGAAAAAAAAGTGTCACTACAGGACCCATATCTACAAATATGACACCAGGGGGTTACAACATGTATTTGGAATTCCAGCACATATTTGCAATTAAGTCTTTAATAAAATATTGGTCCTAAGTTTAAAACATTCAAGTTGTTCGTTGATAACGTACGTCCATTTCTTTGCTAGAAGCTGTTGTATCTTTCTTTGTTCCTAGGTTTTTGCGAACGGACTTTTCTTTGTTAGGCTGTTTTGCTTTTATTCATTAAACATTATTCTTTATTTCTTAATATTAAGCTGGTTGTCTTTAATTTTCTATATGTATGTTATAATCTTGTTAGTATCTCAAGCTAAGAAAAGTAGAAAACTATATCTCCTACCCTTTGTCCTGTTTCCTGTAGCCAAACTACATATTCTTCCATACTTTGTATACGTTATATCTATTTTAAATTGAAAATTGTGCATTGGTGGTAACATAAATGTCTTGGACGTTATATTTAGAGCAAAACATATAACCCGAACTATTCACCATCCGAACGTTCGCCAGCGCCATACTGGAATAGATTTCGCGGTTTATATAGTTTGTTAGTAATCAAGAACAAATCCCAATTCAATTGAATAGAACAAGAACAAGAAGATGATACACAAGCAAATTCTTGAATTAAAAATACTGAATGTGATTGTTAATAAGGAAATACGTTAACATTATTTGCGTAACATCATTTCCTATTTATAGAATAAATAATTACATATTAACCCTACTAAATACAATAATTACAATAAGACCCCTATACCTAATATTAATATTAATAAATTTAGTTTATATACTAATACTCCCCCTTAAACTAAACTTAGTTTAAGTGAGGACTTTGTTTCTTCAAGATCCGGTTGCCATCACAGTAGCGTTAGTTCGTCATCTTCCTCCCGGATCAGGTTTGCTTCCACTCTTTTCTCCCCTTTTGGACATTCATGTTTGAAATGTCCAAAGTTCATTGCAATTAAAGCATCTTATGTGATCTTTGTTTTGATAACCGTGCTTCCCACCTTTATTTTTCCATGACTTCCAATTTTTGCCTTGACCACGTTCTTTGTTTTCCAGCTTTGAACTTTCGTGACCACAACCTTAACATTTATGGTCATTGGCTTTTTTCTTTCCGTCTTCTTTGGAGAATAAGAGCTTGTCATGCATGTCTTCCTCCTTGATTTTCTTCTTGGTGCGTTCCTCGAAAGCCTTCAATCTTCCAACGGCTTTTTGGAATGGCATTGCACCAAGATCAACAAACTGCTCGATTGCAACAACAATCTGAATGAACTTTTCTGGCACCGAACTAAGTAGTTTTCGAACCAGTTTCTTGTCATTCATAGTATGCCCAAGATTGCTTGCTTGTGATGCAATCTCACTAATTTTTTCGGCATAAACATCGAGCGACTCGTCTACACCCATTTTTAGAGACTCAAAATCTGACTCGAGTGTTTCTAAACGCCCTTCTTTAACTCTGTCAACTCCAACATGCCGAACCTTTAATGCGTCCCAAATTTCTTTGGCCGAAATAAAAATAGCAATTTGTAATACCATATTTTGGTTCGACGGCTTCCCAAATTCCATGGACATTAAAGATCGATCTGATTTTTATAGCCCAAATGGTGTAATTTGTGGAGTTTAACACAGAGCATTAAAATTCATGGGTGTCCCTCCTTCCTTTGAAGTTACAACTTCTTTATCTTTGGACCCAACCTTTTTCTGAGTTTTCTTTTTCCCAATCTTGACAAATTGACTACCACCGGTTTCGGATCGACTTTGATTTCAACTTTACTAGTATCGGATCAAATCGATATCAACCTTTAATAACAACAGTTCACCGGTTTTTTGGTTTCCTTACTACTTAAGACAAATCAAAACCAACTGTTAATTCTACAAACAGTATCCGGTTTATAAAACCAACTGTTTCAACAACGGTTTACGGGTTTTTCGGTCAGAAAATGAATCAAAACCAACCGTTTTATACCGAGAGTAGTAAACGGGTTCCCCAAGGCAAATCAAAACGAATTGTTCGTCTCAACCGACAACAATACACGGGTTTTTCGGTTGCCAAAATAACTCAAACCAACTACTCTAAAACACAACGGTGTTCGGGTTTATCGGTCACCAAGTGAATCAAAACCAACCGTTTCGACCAAGAATAGTATCCGGGTTTTCGGTTGCAAGGCAAATCAAAACCAATTGTTCATCTCCACCGACAACAATACGCGGGTTTTTCGGTTGCCAAACAAATCAAACCAACTATTCTTAAAACCTTTTTTTTTTGTTTTTCCAAAACAAAAACAGCCCCTTCTTGAAACAATATTTCCAATAACCGCAATTTCCTTTAAATACCTTCGGATTTTGTCCGAACACAACACAATATTTTGTATTACCAATTGAGATCCCAAATCAATAATCTAGTGGGCTTTCAATTTTCGATTATGATTTCTTAAAAATCAAGAAAGAATACCCCCTTGCTATCTAATTTGCAATGTAACATGGAACCAAAAACCCAATTTGGTTCTTAATTAAATAGCACAACCAAACAAATTGACAACCACTTGATCAATTTGACGATCAAATTTAATCTGTGTAATTGATTTCTGTAGTCCCTTTGTTGGGTCAATTAAAAGAAATCCTTCGTTCTTTTCCTTTTGCTTCTGAACCAACAAAAAAGGATGCAAGACAAATTCCATTTTGAATTTTGATTCCTTCATTCTTTTCCTTTAGATTCTGAACCAACAAAAGATGCAAGACAGATTCCAATTTTGAATTTTGATTAAAAGATTTCGCCTTCTGTATGGGGTGTTCACAAACAGATTCCCTTGATCGATTCAACTAATCACACAGATTCTCAACTTATCGATTAAAACCTGGGACGCCCACAAACAAAATTCCCAAATCGATTAAAACCTTGGCTTTGATACCATTGTTAGTAATTAAGAACAAATCCCAATTCAATTGAATAGAACAAGAACAAGAAGATGATACACAAACAAATTCTTGAATTAAAAATACTGAATGTGATTGTTAATATGGAAATACGTTAACATTATTTGCCTAACATCATTCCCTATCTATAATCTATATAAATGAAAACCCTAAAATCTTACGTGTCGCGATGTGGTCGCTCCCCCCTTTATGGAAGCCACCAGATTGCTTGATTTTTAAATAGAGACCTCTCATTGATTTAACTCAAATTCATAGGTATGGGTCTTACCAAAACCAGATAGCTCTTAAATGGGTTATAACATCTCATTAAATTAAAAATTAATCTTACCAATTATTTGATATGAAAATCCTATAAAATAGGGATATACTAAAAATTAATATCCTATTTTATTTAAAAAAAAGATATTATAAAACAATTTTATAATAAAGAAAATAAACAGGTAATGGGTATCACTAAACCCAGATAGCTTTTAAACCGGATTATAACATATCATTTATTTGTGAAAACATTTTATTATCAAACCTCAAGTATATTAATTATTAATTTTTTGTACAATAAATAAAATTAAAATCCAAATATATATATATATATATATATATATATATATTAAAAACAAATAATGTAAAACAACGCCCGTAATACGGGGGATAAAATCTAGTTTATATAATAAATAATTACATATTAACCCTACTAAATATACAATAAAACCCCTATACCTAATATTAATATTAATAAGTTTAGTTTATATACTAATATAGTTCTCATGGGTTTTTATTTAAATTTGGTTCTAAAATGAAAGTGTCATATATACAACGGAGGGTTGTTTACTGAACCACAAATGTAGTCGGTGAGGTGCTGACAGTGGCTTGAGTGGTTCAAGTGAAAGAGTTGAGTGTGAAATGAGTGCGAGCTTTTGTAACAGGGTAAAATACCGGCTTAGGAATCCGTGAGCGGGGACGCTAAGAAGGGACTAGCCAACCCTAACAGGCGAGACGAAAAAACAAAAAAGAAACAAAATATGGGGTCTAATCTCCTTCTGCACCAAGCAATTCCTTGAAAGACCGAGAGTAAGCCGATAAAAATAGAAAATAAACATATGGACCCTCCTACCCAAAACCAATTGTCAGACTTTTGTTTTAAAATACAGTACGTTAAAAATATGACATTTAATGCATTCATAAATAATTGTACATTCCATAATCTTGCATAGGGAGGGGATTGGCGATGCTTGGTATTAATCCAAATCATTTTGAAATAAAAATATAAAATACAATAATGCAATTATTTATTTATATTTATACATCTAATATAATAAACAAAAACAATAATTAACAAAAACAATAGTTATATCACATGACACTTACTTGACCCATTTTTGTGTCAAATGATGCTATTATTATTCAACTTTTAAGATCTTAATTTACTAATTAACACAATAATAAATATTTATAACTTTCCATATTAAACAAACTTCTTTAAAATTATATCTTAATAGAAAAACTGTTGAATGACAATATTTCTATTTAACTCTTTTAACCAATGTTTTAAAAACCGGTATTTTATTCATACTGGATTAGACTAAAAATGGTATAACCGGTTGAACCAGGTTGTACCGGGAGGTTCAACCAGATTGTATAATTTACCTTATAATTTCATATAAATACAACTTTAACTAAAAAAAATCAAAAAATACATAATTCCATAATAAAATATCATTCAAAAGTTAATTCATGTTCAAAAATCAATACAAAAGCACTTGATTTTCAAACAAAGTTATTTTAAAATAAAGATGCATAATAGATTTATGCCAACTGAGTGTTGCATGCATCGAGTTCACAATCGCTTAAAAGATGAAATTCACTCTCATCGCATTACTCATCAACAAGAGTATAAGGATATTCATTTCCAACAATAATAAATATGAAGTTTTAGTTACCTATAATCATAATATACAAAAATTACATGAAATAAGTAACATATTCAAAAAAAAGGCCAAAAACTTAAAAAATCTGGTAGGGTTTTAAACCGGTTTATAACGAAAAAAGGCCAAAAACTTAAAAAATCTGGTAGGGTTTTAAACCGGTTTACCGTTATAAACCGGTTTTTTTATGAAAACCGGCCGGTTTGATGTTCCATAAAACCGCTCAAATATATCAGATACAAAAGGCCAGGTCGCTCACCGAAATCCGGTTCAACCTGTGGAACTGGTCGGTCTAAACCGGTTTTTAAAACACTCCTTTTAACATTTTCGATAACTTTTCACTTTTACATAAATAGTTGGGTGATATTTGAAAACGTAATAATGTCAAATTTATTTAATTATATCGGTTTTGAAGTCGGGATTTTCGTTGAGACATGTAAAAAAATGTTTACTTAAATCAATATTTGACTCACTAATATGCCACTCCAAACAGATTATGTCATACAACCACAACAAACTTTCCTACGACGCTGGCTCATTAAACGATTTAAAAAATTAATAAAGTAATATTATAATAACAATTTTCTAAATCATAAAACAATTTAGAAAATTAGTTTTTTAATAATAACAAACTTTAGCTATTCACAAATCGGTAAACCCGCTTTACTTCTAACTTTTAACAAAAAGACGTATTTAAGTATTTGCCTATTTATAAGTAAACGGGTTTGAATTGCTATTTATGTTCTCTTATACCTGGAAAAACAGATGGTTCAAGTCGGTTGAGGACGGGTTTGGTTGGTACGAGTTCGAGTCATGAAGGGTTGTGAAAAACGATAAACATATCAAGGGAAAAAATAACTCTATAAACAAATGGAGTTATTCTCTTCCCTTTACTAAGTTATCTTAAATTTATAAAAGCATACCTGATTTAGTTTTTGATCAAAATGCTCTTAGATACAAACCTGGGCTAAATGTTCGTGCATTAAAATTTTAAATGAACAGTTCATGAACGTAAACGAACATAATTTAATAAAGGTAAACGAACATAATTGAACATCGGTAAACAAACATAAACGAACACAAACAAACATAAACGAATATAAATAAATACACTTAAATGAACATAAACGAATAAATATAAAACATTAAGTAGATGATTCATTCAGTGTTTCATCTAAAAATGAACATAAACGCTCATAAATGGATCAAAATAAGTCCAAGCATATTATAAACTTTCTTACAATAAATTAAATTAAAATACAAAACAATATATATTTACAAAATTGGAAATCACAAATGTTAAAAACCCCATAATACGGAGGGCTAAAAGCTGGTTTCTACATACATACATACATACGTTTTTGATTTTGAAGATACATACATACACTTATAAGTATATATACAGATTATATTTGTATGTGAGGTATAAACATAAATTTTTATTTAACATGTAGATAAGCACGGTTCTCGTCGAAAAATTTTTGGGGCGCAATCAAATAATATACATGTAATGGGATATACTATATAATTTTATTATTTGATTATTAATGTTGCTTATTGGAAGCATTTCACAATATGAACCTCTAGATTTTGGTTCAAATCTCGGAGCGACACTTTTTAACTTTTTGTATATTTTATTATCTTTATTTTAGTATGGACATGTAGTGTAGGCCCAAAAGAAGATCATTTTTCTTTGGTGGCCCATAATAGAAACTATAAAATATGACACAACACTTTATACAGAATCATATACCTAATTCTAATTTTCCTTTCAATACATTATTAGCACCACAACCGCCGCCAACATCTACAACCCTAGATGGAAAAGTTTTGTTGACAATGTTAGAGGAAAAGAAACATCATCACATGATAAGCATTATATAGTTTTTGTTTTGTTACTTTTATTTTTTATATCTTGTTTGGAGTTATTAGTGTGAGAGCAATCCATTTTGATTTAATCGCAAGCTTTTGATTTTTTTCATGAATCTAGTAGACTTACTTGTAATCGGTTTCATGATGCAGGGTAGTGAAGAAGACATAAGCTCTAATAACATGTTGATCGTTCATAGCATAACAAAGCATCAGGTACAATCTAGTGAATATGGTAACACTGTTTAAAATTCTGAGATTTGATTTCAGCTCTCTCTTAGTATATGACACAACATCACTTGTTAGGTTTCTTGTATGTTTGTCTCTTCTCGATTAGTTTGACACGATAGAGTTGTACTACATATTTTAAGAATTTTTCATGCGTATTTCATGAATCTCTTTGTTTGTAGAAGATGGAATTTGAAAAATTAATCGACAAATTGAAGTCACTATAAACTTGATGATTAAGGGAAGTATTTTTTTTAGAACCGCAAACATATAGAAACGCTTATTTAAATCTCCACCTAAGTGTGCATAATATGCATCAATACCCAAATTCAGTTAATGTGTGTTTTTATAAATCCTAGCATCATCATTTGGCTAATATGGTAAATCATAAATTAAGAATGTGACTTGGATTAGTGCATTTATTAAAGTTAAGAGATCATTTTTTTATATATTTTTTCTAACCTGCTGGCTATTCAATAATGTGTATCATAAGATTCAGTTTTTGAGTCCAAGTCTAATATACGATCACACTTTTTAATATTTTTTGTTGCCAAATTTTAGGTTCTTTATAGATTAGGCGTTAGTATTAATCGTCATGTTCCCTTATCCTTACTACCTTTACGTTATTACTATAATCGATACACTGAAGGCAAAACCAGTTTTGGCGCAGGCGTGTGTAAGCTTGGTAAGATTCTGGAATTGCCGAAGGAGAAGATTCCAGAAGGCATCAATGTTTTCTTTCACATCACAATGAAGATGTGTCAATCTAGATTTAATCTCAATCCTAGGAGATTAACTGATCTTTCAGGTAACTACGAGGATAACGAAAGGAATTTGCTAATCGATCAACGTAATGAATGATCCTTGCTCACCATTGGTTAACCATCAAGGAAACTAGGCCCATGAATGTAGTTATGAAGTAGGCCCATTTGCAAGTGCTGTTAATAACAATCGTGGATCGTCTAGTGCACCTTGTGACATTCATCAAATTTTGAATTCGTATTTGTATTTGTTTATCCAACTCGCCTTTTGTAATTCAGATCTTGATTGTTAATAAAATTTTGTATCTTACTATACTATTAAAGCAACATATCTTTTCCACATATCATTTAACTAGGTTATCCACATAGGATGCCAAGTATACAAGTTCTATAAATAAATTATCCACCTAATAAACAATTTAATTTTAAACATTAGCTCATAAGTTAGAGAATATTTCAAAATAAATGGTTATAATCACCATTTATTGAGTAGCAAAGGCAATTAATTGTCTTCATTGTTATTTTCTAAAATTTTGAGAATTTGCTATTTTATTTTTATTTTTTTAGATTTTAGGAAATTATTTATGAACGTTTCGACTTGATCTATGAAAACTTAATAAAGGAAAGTAAGTAAAAATATAAAGTTTTTTTTGACGGTCAAATATGTTGCATTCTATAGGGATCAAACAGTTAACAGTTGACATCTTATTTTAGACCTTGACCATTTTATTATCATATCAAAATTGAATGACAATGAAAATATAAGCTAAAAGAAAAAAAAAATTGTAAGAAAAAAGCGGGCCACGAAGTGGGCAAGTTGTGATTTCTCATGCTTAGGAATTATAATTTTGTAAGTGTGATTACCTTTCCAATATATATATATATAGGGTTAGGGTCAAATAAGAAGTTTGATTTTTCTAACAAGGCTAGGAATGAAAGTATTTTAGTCTAATACTTTAATATCAAAACCCACTTACTTTAATCTCAAAATCCACTTAAATTAATTTTAAAAACCCACTTACATAAAACCCAATTACATCTTCACTCATCTCTTACAACCACCACCACTCCACTGCCCACCGCCACCACCTCGCCGGAAAAGTCCGAAAAAACACTATGGAAAAAATACAATGGAAAAATACACTATGAAAAAAAAACACAATAAAAAACACAATTGTATGACACAATGTAAATAACACAATGGAAAAAACACAATGAAAAATACTATTGTATAACACAATTTGTAAAAAACCCACTAATTTTTTTTTAATTTTTATATTACAATATGGTACTCATATAAAAGATAAAAAGACACTCGTTATTATGGTGAATTTGTTTTTCAATAAAAACGTCGTAAAAAAAGTTATGAACATTTTAAAATGATTGGAGAATTTGACATGTGCCTTGCATGTAAAGAGAGAAAGTCAATAAATGTGTTATTCCTTTTATGTCCTTTACCTTGTGTCACACTTGATTTCCCCCTAAACTAATCTCAACCCTCCATATTCAAAATCAATTGACAAGATTACTTCTTATCTTTCCTACAAAAAGTATACTTCCTATTATAACCTAACCCTATATATATATATATATATATATATATATATATAAACTCACTTGAGTTGTGAAAACTCTAGAAACTCATTCTTAATCACATGTTTTTAATTAAAGTTTAAAACTTGTGGTCCACAATTAAAGTTAATAAAAAAATGTAAACATAAATATAACTTTTTCTCTCTCCTGAAAACATATATAAAAACTAGTAAAAAAATGTTAAAAAATAGCAAAACAATTTTTTTTTAGTTTTCGATGTTTTGTATTAAATGTTACAACATATATTACGTGTGTAACAAAAAAAATAAAAAAAAACGATGTTACATAGGGTTTTCACTAGTTTTCACAAATCAAGTGAGTTTTCATTTTATACTTCCCCTATATATATATATATATATATATATATATATATATATATATATATATATATATATATATATATATATATATATATGATCAGAATCATGTAAGAACTTTTTGAGAATTGAGAACTATGAGAATCATTTTAAATCATAAAAAAATCATAAAACAAAAAAAAACACAAAACTAGAAAAGTAAAAAAACCAAAGTTGTTATTTATCATCCCGGTTTCTAAAAAAACGTAAAAAAAAATTCTCAATTTAGCTAAATTATACATATATGTATAATATGTACATATATGTACACACATGTTTTTTTCCTATACACATATATATAATTTAGGGTAAATGATAATGTACATATGTGTACATTACGTAACTAGAGATTAAATGAAAGTATACATATGTGTATATGTATAATACGAATTAAAAAGAAAAAAAAAACGATTTTTTTTATTATACATATATGTATAATATGTACACATGTTTTTTCCTATACACATATGTATAATTTAAGGTAAATGATAATGTATATATGTGTACATTACGTAACTAGACATTAAATGAAAGTATACATATGTGTATAGGTATAATACGAATTAAAAAGAAAAAAAAATCGGTTTTTTTAATGAAACCGGAATGAAATATAAGAATTTTGGTTTTTTTACTTTTTTAAAATTTTCGTTTTTTTTTTTGTTTTATAATTTTTTAAATATTTTTTAGAGCTTTTTTTAGTGGTCCAAAATGGTTCTCAAAATTCTCAATTTGCCAATGATTCTCTTAGATCCTTACCCTATATATATATAGAGTTAGGTTAGAATAAAAACCCACTTGAGTTGTGAAAACTCTATAAACTCATTCTCAACCACATGTTTTTAATTAAAGATTAAATCTTGTGGTCCACAATTAAAGTTAATACAAAATGTAAAAGTTAATTTACACTTTCTCTCTCCTGAAAACATATATAAAAATTAGTAAAAAAAATAGCAAAACATTTTTTATGTTTTCGATGTTTTGTATTAAATGTAACAACATATATTACATGTAACAAAAAAAACGATGTTACACAGGGTTTTCGCGAGTTTTCACAACTTAAATGGATTTTCATTCTATACTCTCTCTCTCTCTCTCTATATATATATATATATAATCTATCCTTTAACTCCTTAGAAATCCTTGGGCAATGAATAGCATTAACAAATAACAAACAATCAAAGAGCATTCTTAAACCAACCCCTAAAAGCATGTAAGGGGAGTTTGCAAAATTATATGGTGAGGTTTTGAGTAGTTGTGAGTGTAAATTATAGTGTGAAGAGAAAAAATGTAATGATTTTTTGTAAATTTAAGGAAACTTTGTTTGCCCCTATTTATTTTTTAATATTTGTTAAACTAGCTCTAGAACCCGTGTAACACACGAGATAATCCAAATAATAAATTATAAATAAAGCAAATAAGTACATACTGTATATGGAAAAATGATTACATCTATACTTATATGAATATTATGTGTACATAAATTGATTTTATTTATATCAGAAAATAATTTTTTTTTAAAAATGAACATAATAAAATAATAATAATAATAATAGCGTAAATGCAAAAACATACCTATGAACGGTCCATCTATTGGAAATTTGATTCTCGATATCATGTGTGTGTGTGTGTATAATTGAAAGAATTTTGGTTATGAACCAATTTTAAAAAAGAATTTTCATACAATATAGTTATGAGCTACACAATAAAAATATTTTTTTATAATTTTGAGGGGCTTCTCGACTTTACCATAATGACAACCCATAAAAATAACACGTTAACATGTTCAATTTTGTGAATGTTTTGCTTCACTTAATCATAAGACGTGTTTCACACACTACATTTTAATCATCATTAAAGGAAAAGCCATGCTGACACAAATGTTTCAAATTTGGTAAAAGTTAGAAGTATTGGTAGGCCTAGAGGTAGCATGTGACGTTTTCTTAAATTTAATAGTTGTGGGAAAATAGTCAATTAACTAAATCCCGAATCTTTTCATTATTTCCAAAAATGTCATTAAAAATAAATTCTAAACCTAAATCACGTTTAAAATTCTAACTTTCATTTGTTTGACATTTTCAAGACAAAAGTTTGAACCCGTAACAAATTTGATGATAAATCTACTTGCATTCTCAAACTTTTAAAGTACTCATATTCCCTTTTTGGCTCGTAACAAATTTTGAGCCAAATGTAGTTAACTTGTACCACACAATCTATTTACCAACTTTTGACCCGTAACAATCAAATTTAAATTCCACAAAAAACCTGAAACAATCATTGATAAAAAAAACCAAGAAACTGACTATGATAAACTTTATTATATATAAAAGTGAATAGTAATATTATTACATCTTAACATATATATATATATATAGTTTAGTAAATTAACTGAAAAAATAAATGGATAGATTTAAAGCATATATTTATAATTTATAAATATTTATTTTTATAAAAATGTATGGTATATATAATAAAATAGAGTTTAAAGGAAAGTGAATAATTTAATCGTGTTATAGTTATAACATAAATGGAGTGTAAAAGGAAAGTGATTAATTATGGATCTATGTCATAGTTATTAGTTTGGAGGAAAAAAGTTATGAGATTTAAACACAAACTGACATTGGTCCACGGTTATTTTACTTTATTAGAATAGGTAAATTGGTTGTGAGTAGAGGAAACATTAATGAAAAATATATAAAAAAATATTATATAATTGAACGTGAGAGAGAAATGTAGTGTTATTTAGGTGCTGTTTGTTTTTGCAGACATAAACTGTCTGCAAGCTGATTTCATCTGTTTTCATGTCTGCAACTGAAGATGTGGTCTGAAGATCTGCAAGCTGAAAATATAAGACTGTTTGTTTTTATAAGCTGATATTGTCTGCATAACTGTCAAACTTATCTCACAAGATAGAAGTCATTTATTCAAGTTACATAGAAAATATAATAACAAAATTGTGGCGGCGGACGGTGGGTAGTGGCGATGGATGGTGGTGGTGGACAGTGGGTGGTGGTAATGGACGGTTTTGGTGGGTGGTGGACGGTGGTAGTTGACGGTGATGGCGTCCGACAGTGGGCGGTGGTGGTGATGAACGGTTGTGGTGGGTGGTGGACGGTGGTGATTGGTGGTGGCTGTGATGGATGGTGGTTGTGGTGGTGGTGGCGGACGATGGGTAGTGGTGGTGGATGCTGGTAGTGGCGGCGGACGGTGGGTAGTGGCGGTGGATGGTGGTGGACGGTGGCAGTGGGGGATGGTGGTGGTGGCGTACGGTGGGTGGTGGTGGCGGACGGTGGTGGGAGGAGTGGATGAGAGGGTGGCTTCAAAGGGATAAGAGTATGATTTTTTTGCGAAGATGTTTTAAGCAAGATTTCTTTGCTTTTCTTTTAAGATGAAAGAAGATAACTTAAGATCTGTTTTAAGAAAAAAAACAAACAGTCTTCAAGGGTAATGTCTGCGCGCGTGCAGATATTAGCTCCCTTGAAGATGTTTGAAGAAAAAACAAACACCCCCTTAGTGTAATTATAGAGATGGAGATGGGGAACGGACTACGAATGCTCTTACATAACATCTTAATAATCTTTAAATATATAACAACATATCACATCATCTAATCTAATCTAACTAAACTAATAAAAGAAAGTAATGAACATGATGTGGCAATCTCACATTTATTCTTGGCCTAATTTCTCTTCTCATTCATCCATGGGTAATTTGGTGAACCATTTTGACAAATGGGTTATAATTTCCTTTCTAATTCTTTAATCTTATCCCATTCATTCTAACTATCCATGGGCCATTGGTCAAAATAATTTTGGCAAACGAGTTATAATTTCCTTTCTAATTCTCTAATTTATCATCTTATTTATCCTTCTTATCCATAGGTTATGGATCAAAACAACTTTTGACATATGGGTTATAATTTCCTTTTAATTCTCTAATCTCTCATTTCATTCATCATAGCTATCCATGGGTAATTGGTCTAAACAATTTTGTAAAATGTTGTATCTAAAGAGATTTTTTCGAATTTGTATTTGAGATTTTAGACTATTATTTGTAATATATTTTATTTTTCTTTTTACCTTTAATTTTATTTATTTCTTTCAAATAACGGACCTCATTTATTTTTATTATTTGACAAATCTCATATAATACACGGATTCGAAAGCTAGTTGTATATATACCTGAACTATTTCTTTTTTTTATTTAATGACAACTTTCATTAACACATACTAAAGACGCTAGTATCCGGGAACACAAAATATTACAACGAAATTACAAACTATTACGTGAACTACTAATGATTTAAATTATATTTGTACATTTAACAATGTGCATCAATTATATCTGTCATTTTATAGATTATATATAATACCATCACCTTTTAAAGTTTTAGCAAATCAGAAACCAAACGACCTACACAACTTTGAGTGCCAAAATAACCGCACTAGATGATATATATACAAGGCAAATAAATGTGCTAAAATTCAAAAATTATGTTTTATACTTTTATGGTAACGAAATAAAATTTGTGTTAATTATATAATAATATAATATGTATTACTTATGTATTTGACGGTTGATTGAGACCGAACGGCTAAACGTTTCTAATAGTGACATCAATAAAATAATTCTTGTCGTGACTATCTGCAACCTATCAAATAACTAGACAATTAATAAAAGAAAAACCCCAATTGCCTAAGGTTTCATATACAACTACGTTATGTTTTTAACTTTTAGGTGTTGGAACTGGGGATCATCATTCATTCAGTGATCATAGGATTATCGTTGGGCGCCTCTAAAAGCCCAAAAACAATAAAACCGCTTATTGCCGCATTGTCCTTCCATCAAATGTTTGAAGGATTAGGTCTTGGAGGAAACATCTTTCAGGTACGTACGAATTTTAACCAATAATGGATCCGGAAATTCTTGTGTAGGAGCAAAAACTAGTTAGCTAAAACAATTCGGTTAAAAGAGAACGAATAATATGTATCAGTCAATAAGTATGTTCTAATAAAAAAACCACAAACAATAACAAAAATAAAAATAAAAACAAAAACTATTTAAAAATAAAATGTTTAGTTTATAACTTAATATCTGAATCATAATTTGTTATTATTATTAAATAAATAATCTTAGAACAACTTCAGTAAGCCTAATTCTAAATGTTATCAAGCAATGATAATGATTATGAAACCTAAATGATATGATGCAAATGCATATATTGTAGGCAAAAATCAAGTCAGTTACTACAATGGTGATGGGAGCTTGTTTCGCCCTCACGACTCCAAGCGGGATTGTTGTTGGGATATTGGTGAGCAACGCATATGACGAGAACGGTTCAAAAGCGCTTATCGTGGAGGGTGTGTTAGATGCTGCGGCAGCTGGGATATTGATCTATATGGCGCTTGTCGACCTTCTTTCACCGGATTTTAAGAATCCTAGGATGCAAAATAATAAGATCCTTTTACTTGCTTCCAATGTTTCTCTTTTCCTTGGTGCAGGCCTTATGTCTCTCCTAGCCATATGGGCTTGAATCTTGATGTGTGTAAAATCTACTTGGCTTGTGAGTTGTGAGTATATGGTTAAGATTGCCAAATACTTGATGTGTTACATGAATTAAAAGTAGAGATTAATCTAAAACAATCATGGTGAAGTGATAAGTTCAGTTGTAATATTTTGATAATAAATTAATAAGTGAACATTTTAAGTAAAAATTAAACTAAAATAAAGTTAAACACTGAGATGGTCAAAGAAGGTTTAATAAGGCTAATATGTCAACTAAATTTAGGGTAATATGATCTGTCAAAATATAGGAAAATATTGATGCTCCCTTTGAAGAAGAGATGAGATTAGAGAAAAGAAAAAATTAAACATGTAATGTCTTAAAATTTCCATGTGATAACTAGTATTTATTTTTATATTTATGCGTTAGTATTACGATATAAATTTTAATATTTTGGCTCGTAAGCATTTTTTTGATTGAATTTTATTGAATATTTTACACAACATGATCATCCAACTATTACTAGATATTTAAATTTGAATTGATGTAATTTACATTTAATTTTTTTTTTCAATTTGAATATGCATTTTATTTACAAATATATTGTTTTAATTATCATTTATATTTATAATTAATTTATATAAGTGTTTGCTTTAATTAATTAATTAAAACATGGTTTAAAGTTAAGAGAAGTAGAAATCCATATAATCACCAAATAACACATTACAGAAGTTCAAAAAAGATAAGAGGGGGGTTGGTTGGAGTTGATTTTAAGGAAAGAAAGTTCAAAGAAGTTTATGACTATAAATATAACTTAATCGCAATAAAAGCATAAATCTATGTATAAAATAATTTAAGTTGAATCTTGAATGACCTAAGATTAAACAATGCGGCTCTCGTTAGCCATTTGACATTTCACACGTTCCTAACTTTATTACATGATCCATCTTAGAGTTTGGGACAGCGCACAACCCATAACCAAACGAGTTGAAATCGACACATGAAAAAAAACACAAAACAAAATTTCTACAATTTTAAAGAATTAAAGCTGAATACAAATATTTATAATTTTAATATCCCATTTTTAAATAATTATAGAAACTATATTTTGCCACAATCAAACCATATGGGAGTTGAACTAACTTCTTTCATATTAAACGAAAATGAGTTGTGGGATACAACATCAAAATCTAGAGTGAGAGTGAGCTCAACTGAGAGCATCTCTTAAGCTCTCCTTTGTGTTGATTGTTGATATCAATATCTTCTTTATTTACATTCAATACAGAGCATCCTTCTTCTACTTTCTCCAATAGAAGTTTCAGTATTGGAACATATGACAATGTTCTCTTTGACCCAACCATTATCAGCTTTTTCTGCACCCAAAATACAAACAAAACATGAGCATTATTAATAATATTCATTTTAAAACACACAAGCATAATGTAAGTATTATTATTATTATTATATAAACACGAACCTTGGCACGGGTAAGGGCCACATTGATCCTGTGCCAGTCACCAAGCAGTGAAGATTTGCAGTTCTTAGGATTGTTACTTGACCTTACAAAGGATACCAATATGCAATCTTTGTCTCTTCCCTACATTGTTGTAAAAAACATCATGAGACTGACTTTGCACTTCTTTCCTTTTTTTATGAAATGTTTATTATATTCAACAATTTTGAACATGCAAATTATAATTGTATATGAAGGTCCCTCAAAACTCCATTTTGAAGACAAATTTTCATACTGATTTTCAAATTCAATGCAATATCCTACAAGGGTGGCGATTCATGACAACCCGAACATGACATTTAAATAATCAGGTTTTGGGTTGTCACACACCTAACCCGTTTAATAGATGAGTCGTCTTATGCTTAATTAAACAAGTCGTGTCCGGGTTGACCTTTAACACCTTCAAACAAATAGGTCACTATAAAGAGTCGGCACATTTACGACCTTATCCCATTTCTTACATGCAACCCTTTTAGCATGCTTACAACTTGATTATGACACATCAAGCGTTACTATTTAGAAAAACGGGTTAAATGAGTGGTGTTTGGGTTGACTTGTTAACCATGTTTAAACAAACAGGTCAACAAGTTTACTTAAATGGGTCAAGCCGTTTACGACCTAAGCCCAAATATTACAACACTCCAAACCCGTTTAGCATGCTTACAACTTGATTACAACACGTCAGCCATTTGAACTCATTTAGACAAAAGGGTTCTGTTTACTTAAAAGGGTCAACCCGTTTACAACCTTAGCCCATTTATTACGGCCCTCCAACCCTTTTAGCACGCTTACAACTTTATTATGGCACATCAACCGTTTGACTATTTAGATAAATGTGTGTTCGGGTTGACCTGTTAACCACGATTAAACAAACAGGTCAACCAGTTTACTTAAAAGGGTTAGCCCGTTTACGACCTTAGCCCAAATATTACAAACGCTTACAACTTGATTACAACACATCAGTCGTTTGGACTCGTTTGGACAAATGGATTAAACATGCTGTGCTCGGGTTACATGATTTTAAGCGTGCTTGGATTAGGGGTGATGTGAAAAGCACATTAAAGATAAATATGGCTCGTGTTCAGGTTCAACAACTCAACCGAACACAATAAACACCGTGTAACAAATAACTTTGTATAAAACATTACCTGGTACTTGTCAATGGTGTGTATCTCAACTGAATTTGATACATATTGTTTGATGAGATTGGCTTGAGAGTTATAAGGAGTTATAACACCAATATCTTCACCTCGGATGCCTTGACTAGTCAACTTATCAGTTATCTGCAGACATATCACATATGGTAAACCAAAACAAATCAAAATCAAGCCGCAGGCAGAAAAAATAGAAAATCAAATTAAGTTGAAATTTTCATGTGTACCTCTGTGACTATGTATGCTTCAAGCGGATTATTTACCGTCTTGCAATCTTTAACCTCTAAACCAGGCAAAAGATCTGTGAAAACAGGTTATATTTTTGTAAGCATGTGTAACACTTATTCAATTAACACCTGAAGAATAATTAGAGAATATACAAACCTGTATTAATGAATATTACTTGTCTAAATGGATCCAAAACCTGAAGATTGATGGTGAAAACCACATCAGCACTGTAACATCCGTACTACGAGATTGCTAAAATAAAAGAAAATTATTATTTCGTGTGAGTCGCTCATTTAAATGTGTGCGTGTTTTTATTTGGATAAGGATTAGGATTGGTGAAGGAAGTGGGTGGTGGGGTCCATAGCTCTCTATATAAGGCCATCCCCCCCATCCCTTCACCATTTCTTCCCACAACACACACACACACTCCCTAGAACACACACATACTCTATCTCTCAAGACCCGAATCCGATTCCGGGCTAAAGTAAGGAAGATCTTGGTGATCAAGTGTCTTCAAACAACAAGAATCACGTCCAGATCCTC
Source organism: Bidens hawaiensis (assembly GCF_021521415.1). Classification (NCBI taxonomy): domain Eukaryota; kingdom Viridiplantae; phylum Streptophyta; class Magnoliopsida; order Asterales; family Asteraceae; genus Bidens; species Bidens hawaiensis. Next base: position 1,550,881 of record NW_027491117.1, on the reverse strand, counting down.
GAGTTGTCCAGGTCCGAACCAAACCCGAAGCCAAAGGTGAGTTTTAGCCAACAAGGTTAAGTTTTGTGGTTGAGTTCGACATGCAAATCGATATCTTAGTAGATCGGGTTGTAGGATGTAAGAAAAACATAAAACTTGATGAGTCTTAGCCTCACAAGTATGAAATAGGACAAAAAGGTGATGTTCAGACCTCATAAAACACAGGTATACAAAGTTGGTACGACCCAAAACCCATAAAAAAGGTAAAACCGGGTCCTAAGGAGGAAATAAGGAGAAAAATGGCTTCAAAATGGTAAAAGCGAAGAAAAAGGTAATTTCGCATCGCACAACCATGCGAAGCGAAAAAGGTTGTTTCGCATCGCATGACCATGCGAAGTGAAAAAGTTCCATGCGAAGCGAAATTCCCATGCGAAATTTCATGAAATTAATTTTCTGATGCGTTTTTGTTAAAGGACCGTTAATGAAAATAAAAATTTTCCGAGCTGACCTGGCAGCTCAACCCCAGCCAGGGGCTCTGCCCCTTGGACCCTGCTAGGGGCTGCCGCCCCTAGACCCCGCTACCAGGGGCGCTGCCCCCGGGCCCCCGTTAGTTAAGGGTTTCATTAACTTAGATGTAAGAAGTAGTAGTAATGGTTAATTGACACGCGTAATGTATTGTACAGTTAGCCGTGCGCAGCTAAGGAAGGGTGTTACCATTAACGGCGAGAGAAATCGTCTCCAGGTGAGTTCTAGCCCCATTTCTCTTTGAGATGGTTTCGGGGCTGTGTGCATACTTGTAAGAATAGTAACCTATATACTTATGTGCTTAACGTGAATGATTAATGCAAGAATGAAAGAAATATATATATCTATGTGATTAACACAAATGATTAATGTAAGAATGAAAGAAAGAGGTTAGAACTTGTATATGTTAGTTGTTTAACTTAACATGTTTGTAAGAATCTAGAAGGAATGTGAAGTAAGAGTCAGGGTGGCAGGCCCTTCTAATACTTGGGCAAGAATAGTAGGAGTTAGGGTGGCAGGCCCTGGGCAAGAATAGAGTGGCCGACTCTACAATATCGATGCAAGAAGTCGGGTGGCAGACCCTTATAATATCTGTGCAAGAATGTATGAATAGTTGTATGTTTGTAAGAATGTGTAAGAATAATCCTGTAAACTGTTAAACTAGAATTCACTCAACGTAGCTGACCTTTAGTATGCATGCAGGCAAATAGGCTAAGGCAGCTGGCGTGAGGTGGGACACATGGCATGGATTGGAGAGACTGGCATCTTGGAATAGAAGTGTTATGAAATGTGGTGTTATGTTAAGACAATTCAACTTTTGTTTAAGACAAGAATTATTGTTTTTGTAATGTGATGGTGAATGTTTAATTATTCCACAAAAATTTTAATTAACTCTGATTTTAGAACTGTGTTATGAGTAAATCCAACGCCAAAGTAGGGTTACCGGGAACGGGGCCTTACAAGCACACACATATATGTATATATGAAAATAGTCCTGAAAAATACCTTCTTTAACCATAACGAAGTAGAGGTTGAACTTGTATACACAAGTTTTAAAGTTGCTACATCGGGAGAACCGCAACGTAACCTATTACCGTATATCAATGCATTTGAAAGCTCCATAACCGGTGCACACATACGATACTGCAATTTAAAATATAAAAAGTTATATTTATCAAAAACATTTTGGGCTATAAAAGATAATTGATATACACCTGGCTTTGCAAAGCGGAAATCGCTTGCGGATGTGCTTCTGAAAGCCTACAAAAGAGACTCACGCCCATTTCATTTTCCCTAGCTTCAGTACTCTATGATACCAGAATACATATGTATATATAATAAGTTAGTTATCTTATAATATAAACAAAATTATGAATATATGTTTAAAAAAATTTACAGATATAAGTACCTGCACAAGTGGTGGCAGTTGATAATGGTCTCCCACTAGTACAAACATTGATGCAAACATCAAAGGTCCCAATGATACCTACAAACAAAATCCCATTTTCGATTTATAACATATCTTAAAATAGTCAATTTCTTTTTGTATCAATGTCAGAATTGCATACAGGAAGTGTGATCTGTCCAGCTTCATCCATAATGCATACATCAAATTTCTTGTCACAAAGCAAAGGGCTGGACACCCCTAAACATGTGACTGCAACAACTTTGGTTTGATCTAGTCTTGTCTTAATATCTTTGGTGCTTTGCATATCAGCCCCTGTGAAAAGTTGAAATATTATTAAGCATGTATAACTAAACCGATAATAGGCTGTTTTATAAAAAATCATGGAGTAAATGAATCGAACCGTTAATACAATGACTGCGAATTTCCTCATGCACGGCTTCCTCTCTACCGATACGTATAAAATCAACGCCCTAAAATAGTAAAAGATAGTTAAAGATTCAATTCAATTCATAAAAACGCACAGTGGTTTATTTTAGATATTGCAGAGTTTAATAAACTAAGAAAATACCTGAGATTTTAACTTGATGAGCAAATTATCAACAGCAGAGTTGGTGTATGATGTCAGAAAAATGGAGGCGCCTCTCATTAATAATGCCTTGACAGCATGAACCATGGTGGAGGTCTTGCCTGTTCCGGGCATACCTAAAATAAGTGTATAATCCTTAGCGGTAAGTATCTGAAAATTAACAGAATTAGTTATATAAGTAAGCTAAAAAGAGCATATATGAGAATTTAGCTTAACTCATGTACTGAAATTACTAAGGTAACCTTAAGTATTGCTTTGCGTTGATCGTCGTTTAACGTTTTTTCTGACCAAATGTATGACACAGCTGGATCTTGACTGAATATGCAGCCACCATCATATCTAGGAGCCTACAGAGAGATGTACATGAGAAAAAAATATTTAGAAAAATAGCTTGCTAGAAAAAGAGTTAAAAGTTGTTCAAAGTGTAATTTAATGCATAAAGTCTCATAAATCAATTATCTGAGTATCATATTATTATTGAAATAAAATTATAAAATAACTTTGTAATCATTTCTGGCACACTGCTTGTATATCAGAGATTTGAATAAAAAGTGTTTTGGGTCAACCTGACCCGTGTTGACCTGCTATACAACCCGTCCATTTTGCCACCCATATGAATAGGCTTGTAAATGAACCAAACATTCAGCAAACTGTTCGTGAACTGTGGCGGGAGGATCGTTTATTTAATAAATTCATTTAGTTAAACTATCATGAACACATGTCTAGTTCTTTCATGTAAGTTCGTTTGTGTTTGCTCGGTTACATTCATTTATTTTCGTTTACGTTTGCCTATGTTTGTTCGCTTAGTTCCTTAATATGTATTTTAGTCCCAAACTCCCAATACAACGTAATCTAGTTTTAATAACCTTTAAGCCCAACACATTGCTTTCACAGTTACTTTAATTGATTTTAGCTTAGTAAATGTTTGTTAACGTTCATGAACCATTCATTTATACCATTAAATAACAACCAAACATAAACGAATACGTTCATTTTCTTAACAAAAGAACAGAAACAAAATTACCCTGCTCGTTTAATTGTTTGTGTTTGATTGTTTGTTCAGTTACATTTAGATGAACTAACGCAAACATGCTCCGTTTGTGTTCGTTCGGTTCGTTTTTACAGTAAACGCAAAGAATTTTAGCATGATCAGTGAACACTCACATTAAGATCAACAATCATGCTTCGAAGGTGGGAACTTCTATCATCTTGTAGAAACATTTGAATGAGATTGAACCTTGATATTGACAAGAGAAGATAAATTAATAAATTGCAGAATATGTGATTTATAAGATAACATTGACATTTTGTAAGTCAAATAATGAGAATCTCTAACTACCTCATCATTGCAAATGATGCTACAAATTCATCTTTGTCAATCCTCCAAACCTCTTGACAAAGATCATGAATGATTTTAGAAGGGCTGCTACCAGGAAGCCTTAAACGCTTTGAAAAAGAAACCTGTACAAAAAACACTAAATTAAAGTTGTTATGACAAAAGTTTTAAATAACTATAGTTAACAGAGCAAATGGTCATACCGTGACATTGATGCGAGTTAGGTCCATTATTACACCTCGTCCAACCACAAGTCGGTTAGGATCAGTGCTCAAGATCTAAGAATAAGTAAAACATGAGATTACAACAAACTCTAATTTTATAAATTGAATCAACTAATTAATTTGATCATAAATATACCACATAGTCTCCGGTTCTAAGTGAGCATTCCAAGTCCATTCCTGAAGATGAGGTATTTAAATCCTGGCGCGTAAACCGATAAACAAACCGATTGCCTTGAACTAAGTTTTTATGTAGTACTTGATCTGAAGTGTCAAGAACAATGGAGGACAAACAAGTACTTGAATGTGCTCTGTTCATACTCCGCGGGCACCACATATCTTTCCTCACAACCTGGAAATATAAAAACAGAAGAGAGTTAAAAAGGAAAAAGGATAAGCATGGAGTTAGTTATGGGTGTAGTTTGTATTTATAATTTTATACCTCCAATTCATTTGCTTCTAAGTCAATCAATCGTTCCCATTTCTTAAGAAAGTTAGAATGAGTAGTTGTTAAATGGTTCACAAGTGAAGTGTAAACATCCCCTAATCCACTGCCCTCAATGCTTCCACTATGTGCCTTTAAAATATAACAAAACCGTCAAGGAAAAACAATAAATATGCTTACACTTCTGTATAAACTATGAATTTTGTATGCATGATAAGTATATTGTTTCCCTAAAACAAAAATGTTACCTTATGATAAACTGTACAAGCCTTAAGGTGCCTGCAACTTTTGCAAATGTTTGGGGACTGAAACAAGAAAACCATGTATTTATTTAAAAAGTAATTCATCACAGAATATTAAAGGTGGCAAAATAGGCGGCTACGTAACTTATCAAAACAGAAAATTTCTGGTGCTATTTTCCCATTAGATTATAGATAATTAGCGTGTCAATGGTGAATACAAATATTATACTATTAATAATCCAACTTTTAATTAAGAGAAGATCTATACACACACCACCTATTATCCATACACCACTAAAGAGTCATGCAGGTGTATACCCTATATGGCCTTTACAATATGGCAAATATGTTCTCACACGAGCCCGTAAACTGTTATACGGGCCGTATAAATTGTTATACGAGATTTTATGCGGACTGTATAACTTAACAAAAACCAACTACAATATTTAACTTGTGTCAGAAGTCATACGGGACGTATGATGCAAAAGTTTGTTTTATACGGCCCGAATGATGTGGCAGGCATATTGATATGCAGATTTGCAGGTATGTATAGCATAACCCTTAAATAAAATGTGTAAAAGATTTTGTGTACTGTAATTTCACTTTGGGTAACTTTCGACCCGTTTGGCACGTTAGAAATAAACATAATCCCAGTGAACCCATAATAAGTATGTAAATCACCACTTGCACCTCCATAAAATATCTACAGAGTAGAGAACTACAGTTTTATAGGATATTGTATAATTAAAAACCTGCAACATTGGTGGAAGTTGCTGAGCCATCGATGCCTTCAGAAGATCACTTGCAAGCTCATTACGTCTCATAATTAGCCCGACCAGATCAGACCGTCGAACAGAAATTCCCTTAAATAAAGTAAATAATAATTAAAATATAGTGGTGTGTACACCTACAAAAGAAGCTTTTTAAGTAAAGTTTTACCTGCGTCTGATCTGTATGAAGATAATATAGTAGACCATAATCTATATTCTTTTTGTACCTACAATAAAAATAAATAACAAAAAATAGAAAAAGAAGTAAACAAGAAGAACAACAATAAGCTCATGGAAATTGTATTTATGATAAATATATTATATTTATATATTGAACACCTTTCAGACATAAGGAGAGTATATAACATCACTTGTGCACTATGTTCAACGGCTGCATGACCGTTAGTTGCTTTTCCGGTTTTGAACTCTAGGGGCATTATAAAATCAGCGGTTTGATTAGGTTTAGAAGCAACTTTTACATGCATAGATGCATCTATAACTCCTTTCAACCCGTATTTTGGGGCCCACGCCATCTCCTCAATATCAATCACCTAATTTGAAAACAAATCCAAACATAATAAGTTTAATATTGTCATCGATATGCATATTCACAACACAAATGAGACGCCTACCTCAGATATTTTCACCTTCTTAAGTCCATCATTAGAGCCAAAATCAACACTAGAAGACGGGCCCTGCATATATTGATACTAGTTAAAACATGTGTATAGCTGGTACAAAATTTACAAGAAAAAAGGTTCCTAATAGGCCTGTAAGCGAACCAAATATTCAGTGAACCGTTTGGCAGGAAGTTCGTTTATTATAAACATACAAACATAAATATATGTCTCATTCGTTAATTTAAGTTTGTGAACGTTCAATTACGTTTGTTTATTTATGCGCGTTTATGTTCTTTTGTTCATGTTCATATATATTGTCATTTAATTACGTTCGTAAACGTTCATTTACATTCGTTCACTTTACTTTTCTTCATACTCAATTACTCATCTAAAAATGTCGATGCCCGTTACAATTTAGTGTAGGCTCATGAAACTAAAATACATCATCTTACAACTTAGTCTAGTTTTATTAATTTTTTAGGCTCAATGGATTGATGTTTGCGTTTACTTTTAATTGGTATTTGCTCGGTTATGCTCGTGCATCTATGTTCAGTTAAGTTCTTTTGTTATGTCCGTTTACACTTTACAGTCGTGAATCGTCCATTTATAATATTAACAGATGAAGATAAAAAAACATGAACACACTCATTTTCTTAGCAAACGAACACAAACAAAACAATATCGTTTGTTTAATTGCCCGTTCAATTGTTTGTTGGGCTAAAGTGAACCAACGAACACGAGCATGCTCCGGTCATGTTCAATGGCTCGTTTACAAGCTTGCTTCCTAACATGAATGCAAAAGAAAGAACTGAAGTTTGAAGCTTATAAATAAGTTTAGATCCTATTATGGTTAACATTAACAAATTTGGCACCTTTGAATCGCGAAAGTTCAAGATCCAGTTTAACAACCGTGGGATTGCCTCGATCATGGTCTTGTGAATATCACGTTCGTTTACTGCAATGACAACCAAAAGAAAAGATTGATTTCATATAGGTGACAGTTTGAGAAATTTAAACTATATAATAATATAGCCTAATATAAATTATTTCATTTCATTTTCTGAATAAGCATCGATGTATTCACCTCCACAGGCATATAGGCTCTCATAATTCTTTTGAAGCAAGACTCTTGCATACTCCTCAAGAAACTCTTTGGTTGGATTATCCCTAATAAGTCCAGCCTAAGAAAGAATAGATCTCATTCAGCTTACAATATAGTTGCAAAGATTAATTTTTTAATACGGAACAAAATGTTCTTTTACAAAGACATGCAAATTATGACCCGTTCACTTATAAATGGGCCGCTTTGTGTTACGTTTTATCACTAACAAGTAAAAGTTAGCTTAAAAGGGAACCGGTCAAACGAGTCAAGTGTAGTTTTAATGCATAAAACCTCCTAAATCATTTTGTTATATAGATTGGATTTTTTAACCATACTTGACAACTAATTATGAAAAAGAAACACAACTTTAGAGAATAAGTGTTTTACTAACAACTAAAAAATTAGCTTAAAACAAGGCAGGTCAAACAAGTCAAATATCTTGAACTGCAATTTTAATGCATAAAACCTCCTAAATCACTTTATTGTATAAATTAGATAAATTGTATCCTACTTGATAACTAATTATGAAAAAACACAACTTTGGAGAAAAGCGTTTTGGGTCAACGTGATCCGACCCGTTTTGACCTCCAACCCGCCCATTTGACCACCTCAAGTTTAAACCAAAGAAAGATTAATAGTATTAAACAAATGACCTGAAAAAGTTGATGCAGTAAGGTGCCAACTAATGCTGGAGCTGCCTGTTCATTGTTCTTTAATCTCTCGTCCAAAACGGTGCACCGTGGACAGCTGAAACTAGCCGCCACCTGTCAGCAGTTAATTTATAAATCAGAACTCGTTCAAAAAATTATGATTGACCAATTGTACCAAATCAGCCATTAATACAGTTAAACAGGATGGCTAATAAAGAGAAAACAAGACTGATAATAATTACCCGAGTTCCAGACACCAATATATCCGGATGAACTATTAGAAAATTTTTGTCACGGTTCACTTCACATATTCGATTCTCATCAAATTCACCAATAACATGTACAGTATCTCCAGGTGCTATGACACTATAAAACCTGAAAAATAAATTCCAAAATATGAGAAATTTCCTCGAATAAACTATGTCATTGTACAAGTGGCAAAAGAGGTAGGTTGGATGACGGGGTTATATTGGAAATCGGTTACTTTATGTAGGGTATATAAAAACAGATCAGGTTAAAATCTTTTATTCTAGTTCTTGAACTTTTGTAAAAAAATTAATGTGAAAATATGATTACAAAACCATATTAATGAAATAAACCCAAAGTTCTTTTTAAATAAACCATTTGACATATAAGCATATGAATGCATTTTAGAAGACTTTTGGCCTGTTTGACCAAGTTAATTTTTAACTAAACTTTACTTGTTAACCAATCAAATTGGCCCGTTACGTTACAAATGGATTAAAATTGTCACTTCTATACTACATACCAATACTAGTATGTTAAAAACATATGAACTTAAACATAGTAATCAAAAGGAATGTTATAAAAAAAGTCAGCTTTAGCTACATACCAATCATCTGACAAATATACAGACCGTTCTTCTCCACATTCCTCGTCCAGTAACCTTAAAACCTGAACACGTTATCATATTATAACAGAACTCAAAACACACGGGTAAAATCGGCAAAGAAAAGATTCAGAAGCAAACCTTTGAAGTACACTGAGATCCATTCGAACCAACAAACTGCTTCTCAAATACCTCAAACACAAGAAAATAGACATTGGGAGGTTTTTTGTTGACTTTTTCAGTTGGCTCGACTGTTTGCCCTAGCACAACATCAGGCTTAGCGTGTGTTCCATTATTTCGCTTATTATCATATGAAGTTGATGCAGTTTTGATATCATCTGTACATACTTGATCTTCAACACAAATTACACCCTCTACTTGATCTAACAGCTCAAGTAATGCCTATGAAAATTAAGCATAAATGAGTGCTTTGATAGTATGATACCGGTTTAAAGCATAAATCTGAACAAGGGCATAAAAGTAATTTACCTTTTTGTGTTGCCTTGAACCAGGATGACTTGATTCTCCATTAGTATCAATACTATCAGAAACCTTTTCATGGCGTGACGGTGGAGTCGTGAAAGGACTCCTAAAACTTGTATTATTATTTTTGTCACTTGCTTTCTCATTATAAGTATCGCATGAAATCATATCTTGGTCAAGGTTACGGCTTTCCAAATTGATCCCCTTAAGCTGCATATCAAATTATCAAAATAATTTTTTAAATATTAAACTAAATGAAATCATATCACTAATAATACACTTCACATGCCTTGTTATCAGAACTTTGTTTAATGTTCAACCGCAAGCATCCTTTTAAAACCTTTCGCCCGTCCACTAAATTATTTGTGAGTGCGTGAAGTCGCTCGTTAACTGGTGAAATCCTCCATGTGACTTCATCACCTCCATCATCTTGACTTTGGTCTATTAACTGGAATAATATTGTTTATACAACAAAAAAAACATATGTTATGCCTCAAGTTATACTAAAGTTTCATAAAACATAGCAAAATATTATAGTTTCAAAAAGTTGGTTAATCATAAGTAAATTTGAATCTAGTTGTATTATAGGCATTACACATATCCAAACATATAACTTGAAGCTAAAACAAACAAACGTACTCAGTAAAATCCCAGAGATAAAGAGACTGATAAGACCCCCCCCCCCCTTTCTCAAAATAATAATAATAATAATAATAACACAAAACTTTTTTTGTAGTGTACACTATAGTAAAGCACATAACGTAAAATGTGGCAAAAAGACTCAAAGCCTAGTAAATTAGGGGTAGAAATTCCTGCCACGATCCAAACACTGCACGGAAATGATCAGTTTTGGGTTGCCACACCTAACTCATTTAAAAAACGAGTCGTGTTCGGGTTGACCTATTAAATTAAACAGGTCATGTCCAAATTGACACGTTTAACCCATTTTTTTTGCAACCCACCAACCTAGCTAACACGTTTAGCCGTTGACAACTTGGTTATTACCCGCCAGCCCGTTTAGATAAACGAGTTAAGCGGGTTGTGTCCTGGTTACATGGTGCAGGGTAGGATAATACGTTAATTAAAATATAAAGCCGTGTTCACATTTAACAATTCAACCCGACACGATAAACACCCCTAGTCTAGTAAACTATATGCAGGTCTAAATCTTAAATCTTGAAAGCCAAATTAACACATAAATTTGTAAAACCAAAAGTGGGTTCGCTACAATCTTACCATTCCAGGTGAAAACTTGATTCGTTTTCGAGAAACCAATTTGCAAAACTCGGGCGAAACCTCCAATTGGTAAATCCCATTCCCACTTCCATTATCCCTAACAGCCGGTATCAAATCCTCAACAGGTGTACTTTGAGAAGAAGCTTTCACACCCACATTATTATTATTAATAGTATTATTATTACCCGCGTCATTCTTAAAATCATTTCTAGGGTTTGTCCCCAAATCATTGAAATTGGGAACCGGGTCGGGTTTTTTACCTGGGTCCGACCCGGTATTGTTTGTGGTGCTGGGTTTTTGTGAGTTTTGAGTGTGGCGTTCGAAGAAGTGTTGGATGCCGAATTTGGAGGGTTTTTGGGAAGATTGCTGTTGATTGGATTTCTTGTTGGATCCACTGCTTGTGGTGGCTTTAGTCGGCTTCTTCTTCGGAGGCATTATGTTGTTGAAGAACAACAACGATCGAAGAAGGTGTGTTTGTGTTTGTGTGTGAGTGTGAAAAAGATTGATGAATAAAAATGGAGTTCCCGCCAGAAAAATGAATTTTGACTGCTGGGTTTGGAAAGAGGGGGAAAAGATTTGTATGACATGATTGCCTTTCTCTAAACGAACCAAACGTTCAGCTAACGGTTCGTTCACCTTTCAGCGTTCGTTCGTTTAATAAATGAACGAACACGAGCAAGAAATTTTGTTCGTGATTGATGTGCTTATTTATGTTTTTTGTATGTTCCTTAGTTGAAGGTTTATTTTATATTGTTTTAATATTTGATTTGTAATAGCCAGCATAACATTTAAAATTTATAATTGTATTTTTTTTATGTTCGGTTCGTTTCGTTAATAGTTTGTTTTATAAAGTATTGCTTTAACTGACATCAAATCTAGCATGTGCTTCGTTGATATTGTTATAATAGTGTCGTCGATTAGAAGATGATTATGTTTATGATTGTTATTATCTCAAGCGCTTAATTTTATATTTGATTAAGGTGATTTTGTTTAATGCTTTATATTTTAATCTTGCTTTTCTTTTTCTTGAATAGTATATGTTCATTTGCGTTCGTGAACATGTTTACTTTCTTAACAATCGAAGAGGGGAAAAAAATTCATTCGGTAGCGTTCATGAATCGTTTGTGAACAAGTTTAATGCTAAGGAACGAACATGAACCATGCTTAAAGCCATGGTGATACATGGATACCCCAACCATTCACCTCAACGCCCTCATCTCGATTTTAGTTGAGTTTGAATCTGTTGTTAAAAAAAATTAAGCCATGGTGGTACTTGAATATTTCAACAATGAGATTTTTGTATTAATTCTTGATTTTTTTTATGAATGGTAATTTACTTATTTTGTTAGGACAAGCTCATGGTAATTCATGGACATCTAAATGCTCAATCTAATTTTTTATTTTATGTTTTAATTAGCCATCAACGTCCTTATTTCTCTAAGTTAAGGTTAATAATTCTATATTTTGAATCATCACAAATGTTTTTTTTCCACAAAAATTTCTCATAGTTACACCATTTACCCAAAACCTAAAAAATTTTCACATTTTGTCCTTGTAGCATGTCTTCATCCTGTTGAGCCCGTCGTCGCATCAGCATCTCTACCGTAACATGTTATCCCACATTGATAAGGGAATTGTGGAAGCCCTTCCAACAATAATTTCCCAGCTCCAAGCCATGATTGCCGCTACGACACCTGTAAATCCAAACCTGATTGCTTGCTCCTTCAAATAATTCACAAATGCTAACCCACCAAAATACGTTGGGGCCGAGGGTGCCATCATCCTACTCTAATGGTTCGAGAGGTTGAAAAGCGTGTTCCTTCATTGTGCATGCCCGGAAGATAAAAAGACCGCCTACGCCTCGAGTGTCTTTGAACTAGGCGACCTCACTTGGTGGAATAGTGAAAAGCATTATCTTGGAGTTGAGATTGCCATGGCCTTGTCATGGGCAGATCTAGAGAAGCTTATGCTCAAAAGGTTTTGTCAGAAATATAAGCTCCATAAATTGGAAGAAGAATTTTGGAATTTGAAGCAAGAAGCTGGTGACAGTGTGACTTATAATAACCGCTTCCATGAACTAAGCTTCCTCATCCCGCATATGGTCACTCCTCCCGAGCGTGCCATCGATAAGCACATCTCGGGTTTGCCCATGAAAATCCAAGATTTCGTTCTAAACCGTGACCCGAAAATCCTCCATGATGCCATCACTTTAGCCGGTACCCTCACCGAGAACCACATTAAGGTCAGGACCTTAACGCGGAAAAGTTCCAAGAAGCCCAATGATAAGCCTTCACCCGAGCCCACTAAAGAATCAAAGCCCAAATCCACCACGCACAACAATAACAACTTTTCCCACTACCGCAACAATAAAAGAAAGTCCAATTCCCAAAACTATATCATGGCCCAATCGCAAGCCCAATAAGCCCCTCCCAACAAGAAGTCCTACAAAGGACCCCATCCTTTGTGTAGCACGTGCAAGTTTCACCATGGCATTACCTTGAAATGTCATCAATGCACCCATTGCGGGTGTTTTGGTCACCTCATTACCACATGCTATGAACTAACCCAACCCATGGTTCAACCATTTACCTCACCTCTTACCCAACCCCAAGCTTTACCTTATGCTCAACCGTTTACTCAAGCACCCTTAACTTATAGAGCTTGTTACAATTGTGGATCCTAGCCATTTTTGCAACGCATGCCCAAGACTCGCATACGTGAACCAAATTCCATTCAGCCCAACCCAAGCCACCCAATATTTAGCTTATCAAGCCAAAAGTGAATCAACTTCAACCAAACTAAGCCAACCCATTCAAGCAATTCAAGCCTAACCTAGTCAAGCTATGCCAGCTAACCAAATCCCACCCAACCAACCTTAAGTTAACCAAATTACTCAAGATACTCAAGGACAAGTGTGTTACATCAACCATTCCCAAGTATGAACTTCACCCTTCAAGAAAACAAGCTACACAAGAGACGTTTATTTTTTTTTTCTAGTTCATTTCATTTATTGTAATGCTTCACTAAATTTCAAATTTTGTTATGAATGGAAATCATGGTTATTATGGTTGAATTTAATTTCGGCTATATTTATATCATGTCGTTTATTGCACTATTTATTGTTACGTAATTTATCATCACAATTCAAACGGTCTATGACTGGTTATTTACCGGGACTATATACATGTTGATGTGCATGGTTATCTAATATTGTCGTATTTGTATAATGAACTACCTATGACCGATTTCTTACAAACGTTTTGTTTTTCAAAGTTAGGACTATGAACATGGGTTGTACATAGTTATCTAATAGAAGTTACATGTACAAATTTGTTTTGATATTTTTAATGTATAGCTACCCAAATCCCCCAAAAATTCACCTCGTTCTCATGGTACTTGTAACATTCATTAAATTTCAAACCCAAATCCCGACCCGTTTTAAAATTTTTTTGGATATTCTTTTATTTTTAATTGATATATTTATTATAATGTTATTGCAATATTATAAATTAATACCAAGTTTAATTTTCATGTATATTATACATTTATTTTACTTATGCAATTTTATACTTTTAACCCATCGTTAGTTTGTTTCATGTTATAAACTTTAATCATGTTATTCAAATCGTTCAATTTATCAGATTGAAGACCAAATTCGATTGTTTAATGTTTCATGATTCCATTTTATGTTATTATTATAATTCTTAACCATTATTTCTATGTTAATACTCAATTTTTATCACCAATTATATGCTTTTAATGATATTTATGATCCATTAAACATTTTTGACCAATTTAATCCAATTAAAACATCTCTAGCTCAATTCACTTATAAATAGAGCTACATTCCTTCTCATTTTCTCACAATTCAATTTACAAAATATTGTTATCATACTCTCATTTTTGTGATTTTTACCTACTTTGATTTCATGAAGTCAAGTTGTGAAGTTAAAGATTTCTTCTCTTATTATCTAAGTTCTTCTTTCGGGTATGTCATGTTTGTATTTCTTGTGTGTTTGGGTCGTTTATAACTTAATGTTATATTAAAGTTAATTTTAACATCAGTTTTAATTCATTAAGAACGAATTTGACTCGCTTATGTATTTATTTGGTTTGGTTTAGTTATTTTATTTATCCAACATCTAAAACTAATTCTTTTCATCTCACTTTCTAAAATATAATATTTTTACCATGTCAGAAACGAACCTAACATAAAGTTGAGTTCGAGTCCGACCGAAAACGAGCCACTCGCTGAAACTCATTTTTGGCCCGTTTTGGATTTTTCTTGAAACGAGCCCGACTTAGTAACATGACTAAAAAATATTATAACCCAAAATTTTATAAATAATTAAATTTAATCAACTTACAAACTTTACGACGGAAACTCTAAAAACATATAATTATAGAGTAAATATATATTTTTGATTTTAAAGGTTTAAAATACTAAACCATGAACTGAATCTTCTAAGTCTTCCATTTCCGTTTATTTTCTTGAATTTTATTTGAACCTAGTAATATTTCTAGGGCCGCTCGTCGAACCGAACTTGTCCGGTTCAGCTCGCTTAAACACATAGTTTACTTTCACTCGCTTACTTTACCAAGTGAGTTTTTCATAACCCCCTTTTCACCTTTAACATTTTTGGGGTGTAACACGTTACCATGCTTTCGCGTTACTTCATGATCATTGTTTGCAAACCGATTCACAATTATGTCATGCATGTTAATAATATTCTTTCATATTGTTTATGATGACTATACGTTTATAATGTGCAATGTGTTTATCGCTTTATGGTTGGTACATCAAACATCGAAGCGGGAGGGTCCGACGGAACGTACCTGAGCCGCCCATAATATATCCCAGTTGGACTAAATCGTGGTTATATTTCCCCTAGGTTGGGGCGTTATTTTTGTTATCATTCCCCTTAGGTGGGGGTGTTACTTTTGGTTGCTTTCCATTTACTTTATGTTTGAATATAATGTATTCTTGACAGGTGAATCGACACACGTTTTACATATGTGTATGCTCAAAACTTATGAAAGCTCACCAGCATGTGTTGATGACAAAAATATAGTATTTTAAACGTGTTGTAGGTTAAATTTAATGATGTGCTAAGGACAAGAAAACTAGATCGACCTTAGGTTTAATTCAAATGAATAATAATCGTTTCATTTCGATGTAATGTTATTTGGCTTATTATCACACTATTTGTGTACTTGCGAAATTATGAAATAAAATAAACATATTGTCACTATTAACAGTTTTACTAGCTTATGAGTAAGTTGTATGTTGCACCCGGGCGTATTCCGCTTAAAGCCGGGGTGTTACAGTACTCTTCTTTCATCCGATTTTATAATCTTGATTTCAAGCCTCATCTATTAGTATATTTCTTTAATCATGTGAATCTATTTATGTGGAAAGTTATTTGTGAATTTTGTTGTCATCTCAAGTATTTCTATTCAACGAATGTGTAAGTTACTTTTAATTTCAAAATTTCATCCATCTATTTATCTTACTTTGTTGTTTTAGTTTTCGATGGTTTACTTCAACAATTCCGTTATATTTTTCAAAATTTATTATGGTCATCAAATTTCACCCATTTAGTTAGTTTCATTGCTCTTGATTAAATAATCATTTAAATATCGAATTAAAAAAATATTTCTTTTACCTTGTTTTCGAACTCGCACAATGGGACGGACTATGTTGCATCATGCAACGATCTAAATAATTATAAGTGCACGCATAATTATCAAACTCATCACATGGAACTCATACTAAATACGCTTGTGTGTCATAACTCAGAACCTATGGTGATTTTGAGCAAATGTATAAATATCGATGTGATAAAGGCATGCTGGATGTGCCGTTGGTACATCCTATTTGTACATGTCCTTATCATATTTTCCGTCTGTAGCGTTGTTCGGGTCACTCGAAGATTTGCGTATATTTATTAAAGAATATAAAAAGGTTCTCTCTTGATTTTGTTCTCTTCCTTTATGTTATGGTCTTCCCTAATTTCGAGACGAAATTTCCAAAAGTATGAAATACTGTAACATTCGTTATTTTCAAATCCAAAACCGGACCCATTTTTAAAACTTTTATTTTGGATCCGCACTAATTAATAACAACAATTTCTTATTAACTATATTATTTTCGTTATGTTTAAAGAATCAATTATGTGTTTTTTACCCCCCCCCCTACACTTAGTTTTTACAACTTTCGATCAACAAGCTTAACTTCAGGGTTCAATTTGCAAATTTTATTCAAAACCCATATTCCTTTCCTCCCAAACCCACCACCGACAGCCACCCCCGGGTCACGATCTTCTCAAATTAAGCCATATAATCCTAAATTTTGTTAAATTAATTGATTCTTAACCTCCACGCTAACAATCTATATGGAAACTTCGGCTAATTGACAGTAAAAACAAGTCAATTTGATCAATTTCACTTTAAACCAAACGCTGGCCAACCTTGAACTCGTTACCCTATAAATACTCGACCAAATTCGATTAAATTGACCCACACACTACTCCTTCGCAAAGCAAAACCCTAACTCAATTTGCACTTTGAATCAATCCATAATCGTTTTTAATCTCGAATTCGAAGCCAGAACCCTAGCTCTTTTTTCACCCTTAATTCGTTTTCATACCAGGTAATTAAGACATGGTTTTAGATAAAATTTGCACCCTATGTCAATTTCAATTGACATAAGGCAATCAAACTTCAATTCATGGTTATATGAATCTAGGTTTTATGTTAATTAGAGATTTATTTAGAGCAAAACTATTTAAGTTTTTCGAACCAAATAATAATAACAATCAAATAGCCTAGTCCAACTGGTTACTCTTGTATGGCAGGGACCCGAACCTTTCCTAGACCAAGGTTTGAGTCACCACCCCCACCTTTGTATTATTATTGTTTTCTTTCTTTAGCTTTAACCATTTTTTTAAAAAAATGAAAATTTATATTAATAACATATATATATATATATATAAATAAAGATTATTTAAATTGTATAAAGGTCCTCCCTGGCCCTCTAAATTATTTTTATCTCTAAAAACGAACCGGGTTCAAACCCCTGACACGATTTTGCTTTATTGCTTTTCCTTATTTTCATTATTCTTTCACTTAATTAAAAATTACGTTAAAAAGTAATAACACGTTCCACTCGTTTAACGAACCGAACACTGCTAAACTTTCAAAATAAATTTTTATTTGACGTTTTTGCATATATTTATATTTACACATTTTTCTTGATTAAAAATCAGATATCTTTTTTTAAAACTATTTAAATTAATTATACTTCATCACAAGTTTATTATTATTAACGATCCCATATTCATTATAAGTCCGATATACAGTGTCTTATTCATTTAGTTTCGTTGGGAAATTTATTTCGTTTATATATTTAAATTTAGGACATTTTGTCAGGAATTCTCGCGTGACCAATCACTTCTCTTTTCGTTACCATATTCCGTATTTCAGGTGAGTTTACATACCCATTTTTCATCTTTCTTATATTTTGCCATGGGGGTAGCATGTATACCTTGTTAAGCTTTGTAATGTTTTGTCTCGTCTATTCAAAGCATAATTCAATTTATGTTTATATATGATTACATTCTCAAAACTATGCTCTATGTGTTTGTGTGTTTACTTTAATGTATGGTGGTTGGAGTCATTCTCATCTGGTATAATCATAGACTTACCCAAGTACGTTGATTTTGTATCAATGGGAACACGTTCACATCTAATAGTTGTTTACATATTCATAAGAATTGTAATGCTAGTCATTGACATATGAATTGTAATTTTACCTATATATAAACACACACACACACACACTTAAATTTATATATTCTTACCAACATTCTTGTTGACAAACTCTATTTTTATATATGGTACATGTTCAAGTATTTGATGCTATCAAGAACAAATATAGTTAGCTAGCCTTAGGTTTTTTTAATCAAATTACAAAAATATGATATATTTGTTTCGAATATTGTAATTGCGTACTTGTTTTAATATTAATGAATTAAATATTTTTTTTCGCTTCAATTAGTGTCTTTTGAGCTATTGTCTGATCAATACATTACGCCCCGACATATTTTGTCGCCTTTGGTCGGGGTGTGACACGCAATGGTTTGTCAATTCTTAGGAAACCGGTTTGTTTCCTGTAATTTAAGAAGCAGACGACGGTCTCTACTGTAACTGCTGAAGCCGAATGGGTAGCGACCTCGAGTTGCTGTTCACAGATTTTATGTAGGGGTGTTCAAACTATCTGAATCCGCATCCGAACTATCCGAATTTTTGGATATCTGAAAATTCGGATTCGGATACCAGTTTTCAGATTTTTCGGATAGTTTGGATATCCGAATTATCCGATATTATAATTTTAATATTTTTTAATTTTACTTTATATTACAAACCCTAGATCTATTTCTCAATATCCGCCTCTTTTCTTTCTTCACTCCAGAGTCCAGACCTTTACACTTTCACACTTTTCTGGTACTAATTCATTAAGTATTATAGACTGTTACCTGTTATTTGTTTCAAATATTTTTACTTATTTCAGATTTTGGTGCTGATTCATTAGATTGCTTATTTATTTATTTGTTAAGAGTGTTAATTATTACTTGTTTCAAAGATTTTTTTTTACCTAATAACGTTTTATAGAATGTTAGATTGTTAATTGTTAGTTATGGTATGCATTAGATTGTTAGGTTTGTTAGACATTAAATTTGTTGTAGTTTGTTATTTGAAACTAGATTTGTTTCTTGACAGATTAAGTTGTGAAATGAAGGACAAAACTAAAGTAAATGACTCTGAGCATGAGCAGTTTTCTGAAAACGAGGTGATGTCTGACAATAACGCTAATCAAAAGATGCGAAAAAAGAAAGCTGGAAAAAAGAAAACCGGAGAACCCCCAAGTGTACCCTCGGTAAGTGACTCTCAATCCACTGATATCAAAATGGAAAAAACAAGATCTATTTGGTGGGATAATTATAATAGCCTTTCAAAAGATAAGGTTGAGTGTAAGTATTGTGGTAGAAAAATAGGGTTTCGACAAAAAGTGGAACCACTCCTTTGCAAAATCACAATAAGACTTGCAAAAAGTATCCTCCAAATATTGATAAAAAACAAAAACTAATTGACCTTGAGTCGAAAACACATGTTAGTGAAGATGGTTATATTGAAACCGTGACGGTTCCTAAGCTGTGGGAGTTTAACCAAGAAATAATTAGGAGAGCTTTAACAAAAATGTTGATTCTTAACGAGTTACCTTTTTCTTTTGTGGAGCGGGAAGGTTTTCGTGAATTCTGCAAGGTTATCAATCCTTATTTTGTTGTACCTTCACGTTCTATTGCTACTAGATATTGCTATGGTTTTTTTATTAATGAAAGGAGACAGTTAGTTGATATCTTTAAAAGTATGTCCTCAAAAGTATCTTTAACAACAGACACTTGGACTTCGGGTCAAAATTTATCGTATATGTGTGACTGCACACTTTATAGATGATGATTGGCGATTGCATAAGAGAATTATAAATTTTTGTCTAATTGTTGGTCATTTTGGGGTTTTAATAGGGAGAGTGGTTGAAAAGTGTTTAATTGAATGGGGCTTAAAAAATGTTTTTACTACAACTGTGGATAATGCTAGCTCGAACGATGTAGCTATTCAACACTTGAAAAAGGTTTTCAACCATTGGGAATGTGGTGTTTTAAGTGGAGCTTTTTTGCATGTGAAGTGTGCGGCTCATGTTTTAACAAAGAGTAGACAAGGAATGAAAATATCCTCTCGGTCTATGACACCTAAAAGGAAGAAAAATCCAAATCAAACCCTTATTTATCTTATCCTTAGGTTAATTTACTTCGCCGAAAGGGATCCGTGGGTCGAACCCTTATTCTTATTCGTTTTTATTATCTTTTTTTTTTTAGGTTTAAGTCTGACAAGAAAAATATTCTACAGCTAGCAATTCATTTATTTTCAAGCCGACCCATTTATTATCTATTATTTGATTGACTAATCCTTTTTATTGGAATGGTTGAAGAGTCAAATGGTCTGGCAATTCCTGAGGAGGGGATGAGTCGAGAGAATTTTGAATTAGAGCTCTAGATTTTGTTCATACCCGCAATAGTATCTCGGGGTTTGCAGCGATAACTTGGTATATCTACTATACGACCGTTGACTAAAATATGTCTATGGTTAACTAATTGGCGAGCTCCCGGAATAGTCAGAGCCATACCCAACCGAAAAAGGATGTTATCTAGGCGCATTTCAAGTAATTGTAGTAAAACCTGATCTGTTGACCCCTTTGCCTTTCCGGCGATACGAACGTATTTAAGTAATTGTCGTTCTGTAAGACCATAATGAAAACGCAATTTTGTTTTTCTTCTAGGCGAATACGATATTGAGATTTTTTCCCGAAACACGATTGGTTTCTACGGTCACTTCCAGCTCTGGGCCTTTTATTACTTAGCCCCGGTAAAGCCCCGAGGCGACGTATTTTTTTTAAACAAGGATCTCGGTAACGCGACATAAAGACTCCTTCTTCTTATTTCTATTTAATTATTAATTCTTATTGATGAAATTTCATTTACAGAATAAACCTAAACTAAAAATGAACTAAATTCTAAATAAAGATAAAGCCAAATTTACTGAAGTATTAAGAATAATGAGATAAGTTAGATAAATATAAAGATCTTTCTATTCTATATATAGCAAAAGAAAAAGGACTCTTTTCGTGAGATAGTTGGATATTCCTATAACATAATAATATAAGAAATCAATGGCTTTTGCAAAAAGAGGAAGACACTTTATTCTATTTATTTTTTCAATATTCTTTAATTGCAAAGATGCATTATCAATCATGTAAAACCTCGAATAAAACAAATAACGAAAAGCCAACTAACGGAATCGAACCAATGACCATCGTATTACAAACGCGATGCTCTAACCTCTGAGCTAAGCAGGCTCACATAATGGGCCAAGTGATTTAACAAATTCAATCAAGAAAATTAGTGTTCTAGTGAGATATGTGAGGTCTTCTCCAGCTAGACTTCAAAAATTTAAAGCTTGTGTTGAAGAAGAGAAAATAGATAGCAAAAGTTTGGTGTGTTTGGATGTTGAAACTCGCTGGAATTCTACATATTTAATGAATGAATCTGCTATTAAGTTTAAGAAAGCATTTTCAAATTTATTGTTAAAGGATTCTAGTTGTGAGAAAGAGCTTAAGAAATGTGTTGCTGGTTTAATTTACGAGGATGATTGGGCCAAAGTGAGTAGCTTGGTGCCTTTTTTGAAGGTATTTTATGAAGCTACTTTGAGATTTTCAGGTTCTCGCTATGTGACTTCCAATGCTTATGTGCATGAGGTATTTGGAATTGGCACTATGATAGATGGTTATTGTAACGATAATGATTTACAATACGTTCAATGGCACGTAATATGAAAAAAAAAGTATCTCAAATATTGGGGGGATGTTGCTAAGTTAAATCATTTTTTGTTCCTTAAATGGCAATATATGGAGTTTCTTGTCAAAGCAAAGCATGTAGATGAAAGTATCCTCGAAAGTTTAAAGTTAAGTCTGCATGCTTTGTTCGATATGTATAAAAAGTCTACGCCTCGAAAGGAAAATGACATTGATGAGCCATCATCTACATCAATGGCAAACGAAGATTCTAGTAATGCAATAGACATTGAAGAACTAATGACAAAGCGGTTCGAAATGGCCATGGGAAGTTCGAATACATCTTTGAAAAACAGTGAATTAGAGAAGTATCTTTCGGAAGATATAGAATACAAGGACCCACGGTTTGACGTCTTACAATGGTGGAAAGTTCAACAATGCCGATATCCTATTCTTGCCAAGATGGCTCGAGATATTCTTGCCATTCTAGTTTCGACGGTTGCTTCCGAGTCGGCATTTAGCACCGGGGGGCGGGTGCTTGATAGTTTTCGAATTTCCTTAACTCCAAAAATGGTGGAAGCGTTGGTATGTGCACAAGATTGGTTGCGTTCTTCTAAAAGTAAAATTATAATTGAAGATACCATTCTTAACATCGAGAGCTTGGAAGAAGGTTGTAATATATTATTATTTTACGTTTCAATTGTATATTTTTTTTCAATATATGCATTATTAATTTGGTTGATTTCTTTTATTTCGTAGGTATGAAGGACTTATCCTTGGAACAACCAACTATCATCATTGAAGAAACGGTTGATGAAGCGTGCGAAGACGCATAAGGTATCTTTTATTTTTTTGATATAAAACTGTGGCGTTTTTAAACTAGTAGCTTGTTGATAGTGGTTTTGGGCTGTTGGCCCGTTTTGGGTATTGTTTAATATCTATAATTGCGAATTTGAGTAGGTGTTTTCAAGTTCAATTAGATCTATTGGTTACCATCAATAAATGTATAATGCATGAACTTGAATATTTTATTATAAAGGTATTGAACGAATATATATCAAAATAAGGATTATGGAATGATAATTTGGAAAATTATATATGTTATATTTGCAGGTTATATTTGTTGTTGATATGGAAGTTGGAAGCTTGGAAGTAAGGAAATTGTGTTATTTGGTTGTTTTGGTTGTTTTACGCTTGGTTTGTTGGATTGTTTTAGTTGGTTTATGTTTGGTTTGTTGGATTGTGGGATGAATTGTGTGTTATTTGGTTTGGTTGTATTGTGTTTGGTTTGTTGGATTTGTAAACTTGAATTTATGAAATGATGTATGTTTTTAATATTAAAGCAGGTTTTTTTCGGATATTCGGATATCCGGGTTTCGGATATCTGAAGTTTCGGATATCCGAAATTTTGGATTCGGATTCGGATAGTGATTTTCACTATCCGAAAGGTTCGGATATCCGAAGTTCGGATATCGGAAACTTCGGATATCCGCTTTTGAACAGCCCTAATTTTATGGATCCAACAACATTTGCGGGATTATGGTTTGAGGTTTCTTATTACTCCTTTTTTTATTGATGACTCTGCTGAACTCCCGTACATCATTTGAAAACGAAACACATTGAAATTTGATATCACTTTATCCGTGATTTTTTTGAAAAGAAATTAATCTCTTTGACGAAAATTCACACGGATTATCAAAATGCTGATCTTTTTACCAAAAATTATTCCTTAGGAGCCCGTTTGGACCAAAAATTAGAACTTGCTTGTTGTATGCTTATCGAGATCTTAATACCACCACCTGTATGAAGATTAGGACCTTAGAAAACACGTTCCCGTATATATTTTTTCCCACTAAATAAAATTCCGTACCCGAAATTATTCCTTAGGAGCCCGTTTGGACCTTATTCCTTTCATTTGCTAAACCCACATTACACACCATATCAACCTTGGCCTTTATTTTATTTACCTGTGTGATGAAATACAATTCGTTATCAAGTTGTATATAGTCAGAAGAATGTGTAAATATTTTAATATCAGAGTTGTGAAGTTATGTTTAGTGTATTGTTTATTGATGTCTTAAAATAGAGTTATTAGTTCGGTTGTATTCAGTTGTAAATAGCACTTTGTTTGGATTTGAGTGTTTGTTTGTTTAGTTGTATAGCTGGGTTTCATTCACCTTAGCCACTAAATATGCCTAATCCGAGTCTTTATGCAACCAGTGGTTAATGGGTGGAGATATGACTGACTTTCAAGCATATTAAGTTGTAACTCATATATGATATTTGAGGACAGAGACATATACTAGCACATATTTTGCTACTGATATTAAACCGAGAGAAGTGTTGATAGTGTGAGGGGTATGAACATGTATGCCTTAACCAGAAACAAGGTACACACGCTTGGGCGACTCTATTGTTTTTATAGCATCATTGAACAAATTTGTGGGTTGCCAATCTAGAAAGTGTCAGTCTGGGAAACTAGGTATGACCTTAAACCTTACTAGTATTAATGACGATAATTGACATACCTATGATGGAGGTTGATGTTTAATTTAGAGTTTGCTTGAGGGCAAACAAAACATAAGTGTGAGGATGTGATGGTCGGGTATTTTGTATATATATTAGTGTGTTAATTATGTAGTTTATTTAGTATTTTGTTAGAACTTTGGTACTTCATACGTGCCTTTATATTTCAGGTCATTGATCATTACAGACGCTAAATTAGAGACTTGTACGATCATGGAATGATATCTCGGGAAGACTGGAGCATAAATTGAAGTCTTGGGAAGTTTTATAAGGATTCGGGAAGAGGTTGGATGAGAAACCTAAAGCCGATACTAAACTTGAACAAGATGGGTTGACAAAAAGTGACCAAGAAGTAAAACGAGCATATCCTGGGCTAGCAAATGAGTTACGAAACCCATTGTATATGAATTTTGGGTTTCTCCATAAGACGAATCCAAAAATGAGGTTATCTTTGGTCGTCGTACGCGACCAGATGAGTATATGTCCATCGCATATCGCGACGGGCATAAAAAACGAAAAAAAATGGATTTTGACCTATATCTTCTATTTTACGAACCCTAATCAGTTGGGACGACCTCCACCCATTGTTAGAGGATTTTGGGTGAATTCCTGGGCTACCAATCACCTCTTGATCAATCCTAATGGCCTTCCTCATCATAATTGAAGACCTATCGATGACGATGCTCGACTAGTCTTTTCGAATCATACCCGGGGATGTAAAGTTTGTAACTTTTCAGTTTTCTCATGTATTTAAGAACTAATTGTAATTGTCTTTGATTAATCTATGAGTATTGATGTCTAATATTACTGTGTACTAAGTCGGTTTAGGTTTTTTCCGATCAGAACGATTAGTTTACCAATTGTTATAATAATTGCTTATAGGGTTGTTTTGACTAGTTTGAATATGATGAAGCATACAATTACCCTTAATTGGGTCACACTGCAGGGACTGTTTGATAACCAGTTTCGTGTGCTAACGATTGTTGATGCCTAAGGTTTGCCTAGTTATTCAATCTGTAATTGATCATTGATAATTAATCTGTTATGTTAACAAGAGACTGCTGTTAATTTGTTTACTTGAACCCCCGGGTGTGATTTGTCTTTGTTAATTGTTTGAACTTGCTTAATTTACTTGTTTAATACTAAACCAAATCCTTTGCTAGTGTCATCAGCACTTTTGACATTCACTTCATAATTCTAGAAATTAGTTGCACGTACACTGACCACATACTCATCTTGGTTCGACACTCTACTTACCCTAGCTTGCTTAGGTGATTAGGAACACTGATTATAATTGTTTTTGACTAGATTACGGCAATCTAAAATCAAAATTATGCCGTTGTCGAGGAGTTAGTGCGCTTAGTGTTTTCTTGTTATTTGATTCCTTTGTTTTAGTTTAATTTAGTTGTAGTTTTTATTTTTATTTTTAATTTTTATTTTCTCATTTTACGATGGGTGTGTTGTTTGTGCAGGTAACAAGTTTATGCACACTCGCCATTTAGGAAGAAAATCATCGCTTATCTTCTAACCAGAGATTGAAAGGGTGGCTCGTCAGAACCGAGCTCATATTAGAAAATTAGCCATGGAAGGTCGGAACCAAAACCAAAACCCAAACCAAAACCCTAACCAGAATCAAAACCAAAACCAACTACCCGAAGACAATAATAATCAAGACCAGCCAGAAGATGACCAACTACAACCAATCCAATTAATTCAGTCCGACAATCTAGAAACCAAAACATCAACAAACCCGGACCATCAGCCCTACATAACACCACTAACTGCAGAGTTCAGGTAAACCGAGATGAGGATTGTGTCAGTATCAACACCGAGGATGAAGAAGACGGGAAGTGGAATGAAACAGATCAGGGGCAAGACGGTAGTAATTGGGATGATTTGCGAGTTAGACAGAATGACGGGCATGAGCCGAGAAATGAAGAAAATGTTGTTTGGGATGAAGAGGTAGACGAGCCGGTGAATTGGAGAGGTGTCGGGTTGAGAAATCGGAACAGGGGTAGAAATGGAATTGTGAGGTATCGTGTTGAAAGAGGACAAGGAATTCAGGTTAACAGGGTGGTTTGGTAAATCAAGGGGCAGAGGGAGCAATTTTGTGGCCCCGGTTCAGGGTGTTAACAGTCAGTTCAGACCGGCAATCTCAAACGGTGCATCCCCAATTGTCCCACATGTTCATATACTGGGACAACAAACATTTAAGTCACAACCATCTTACTTCAACATTGTTCCACATTTTCAAGGGATGGCATCTGAGGACTCATATTCACATTTATCAAATTTTTATCTATTTGTGGGTCGATTGGTGATGGTACGTTTGACTAGGATGAGATTCGATTGAGGTTATTCCAGTTTTCATTGAAAGACATAGCAAAGCATTGGTTCAACTCATTACCAATGCACAGTATTAAAAACTGGGGAGAGATGCAAAAAGAGTTTTTGAACGAGTATTATTCACAATCGAAGACAAACGAGGCCCAAATCAAGATTCGTCATTTTTCACAGTTACCGGGTGAATTATTTCATCAGGCTTTCACTCGTTCTAAAGATATGATCAGAAAATGCCTGCACCATCAGATCGAATTACCGGAATTAGTGAAGAGTTTTATGGATGGGTTAACTTACGAAGACCGAAAGTATTTATAAGCCTCATGTAATGGTCAACTGTTAAACCAACCTAAGGAAGATGGATGGGATTTCCTTGAATTTATGTGTCAAGATTCAAAAGCTGAAGCCTCTGCTGAAAGAAGAAAAAAACACTTGACAACCAGATCAGTAACATCAAAAACGAATGAATCCGAATGTATAGCATCTTTGGAACGAGAATTGGCAATGTTGAAGAATGATAAGGGTAAAAAGGAGGTTGGTAAAGTTGGGTTAAAGTTCCCAGTTTGTGAACATTGCGGGGAACTAGGGCACACAGTAGATGATTGCCCCGAGTATGAAGACGAGGAGGAGCCCGAATAGGTTAATTATGCTTATAGGGGTTTCAAAGGTTAGGGATTTAATACAAACACCTATCACCCCGACCTGAGGAACCACTTGAACTTCAGATATGGGAATGTTGCGAGTAAAATTTTCAGGTTCCAGTCAGAACTGACAGCAGGGCAATTACCGCCAAGGCGATTATCTGCAGAGTTCATATAATCAGAATAGCGACCGGGGTTATAACAGAGATGGTTACCGGGGTAACAGCTCATCGGGTGGCCCGAATCAGGACCAACTGAAAGGGTCCCCGGGTAATTCAGACGATTCTGTGAACTTAAAATTGGATGCTTTGCAAAAGCTAGTGATAGAAAATCAGAAAGATACTCAGAGATAGTTCAAGTTATGAGATAAATCTCCATAAGCGATGGCAAAGAAGATTGGTCAGCTAGCCTCTGATATGGTTAAATTGCAGAAAAATGAGGGTCAGCTTCCCAATGACACCACAACCATCCCGCAACACTACCGCTCAAGCTCCAAGAAGGGAAACAATGTGCACATCAATGCAGTAAGTCTTTTACCTCATTTTGAAATTCCTAGTGTTGAAGTTGATTCACTACCAGAGTTTGTTGGTTCAGACCGGCAATCTTAGATGGTGCATGATTGTCTCACAGGTTCATATACCGACAATCTCAGACGGTGCGACCAGATGAGCATATGGCCATAGTGTATCGCGACGGGCATAAAAAGAGGGAAAAAACGGGTTTTGACTTATATCTTCTATTTTACAAACCCTAATCAGTTGGGACGACCTCCACCATTGTTAGAGGATTTTGGGTGAATTCCAGGGTTACCACTCACCTCTTGATCAATCCTAATGGCCTTTCTCATCATAATTGAAGATCTATCGATGACGATGCTCGGCTAGTCTTCTCGAATCATACCCGGGGATGTAAAGTTTGTAACTTTTCAGTTTTCTCATGTATTTTAGAAAAACTAATTGTAATTGTCTTTGATTAATCTATGAGTATTGATGTCTAATAATGCTATGTACTCAGTCAGTTTAGGTTTATTCGGTCAGAACGATTAGTTTGCTATTTATTATGATAACTGCTTATATGGTTGTTTTGACTAGTTTGAATATGATGAAGCATACAATTGCCCTTAATTGGGTCACACTAGCAGGGACTGTTTGATAACCAGTGCTGTGTGCTAGTGATTGTTGATGCCTAAGGTTTGCCTAGTTAGTCAATCTGTAATTGATCGTTGATAATTAATCTATTATGTTTATATCAGATTGTTGTTAATTTACTTACTTGAACCCCTGGGTGTGATTTGTCTTTGTTAATTGTTTGAACTTGCTTAATTTACTTGTTTTATATCAAACCAAATCCCTTGCTAGTGTGATAATCACTTTTGACATTCACTTCATAATTATAGAAATTAGTTGCACGCACACTGACCACATACTCCTCGTGGTTCGACACTCTACTTAGCTAGCTTGCTCAGGTGATTAGGAACACTAATTGTAATGGTTTTTATCTAGCTAGCGACAGTCTAACATCATGCTACCTTATTCAATAGTGAATCAAAAGCCATATTGAGATCATGAAGCGAACTCGTCTTTTTTAGGGAAGCTATCTCCTCCAAGGATCCTCACACATAGAATTGAAAAAAAACGGGCCAAACTAGCTCGCACATAGTCCTCCCACGTGACTTTATATACGGTAGCCCCACACGTGACGTGTGCGCATGAAATCCATATGACATTGGATCGCGTCTGCTTCCAAACGAACAACAACACACCTTATTTTTATCTCCACGAGGGTCTCACCAATCGCGAAAAATTGTTCGCAACGGTTAATCCAACTTTATATATCTTCATCCGAGAACTTGGGAAATTCAACCTTCCCG
Source organism: Bidens hawaiensis (assembly GCF_021521415.1). Lineage (NCBI taxonomy): Eukaryota > Viridiplantae > Streptophyta > Magnoliopsida > Asterales > Asteraceae > Bidens > Bidens hawaiensis. The sequence goes on along the minus strand of NW_027491117.1, from coordinate 1,521,644 downwards.
ATTTGAATGGGTTGGGTGCTGTTCGAGTCTGCATTGCCGAAAGAGAATGATAAACTCGAGCTAAACCCACCATCGCTAGTCTGTCCAGATTTATCTTGCACTGCCATCAAGATCTCTTCCTCTTGTTTGGCTGATTGTTCTTGTTGTTTTATTTGAGACGATAACATAGCTGGGATCTATGTGATCGCTTTCTCGTAATTCTTGTGAGTGTTGCCAACATCTTGGTTGTGGGTGTTTGTCATGAAAACGAAGAGTTTTTCCGACCGGGGATCCAAACGGCTCTAATACCCTATCAAGGCAGTCTTCTAAATATCTAACGCCCAAGACGAAAACTAAAAAATGACCATTCTATAATTTTTTATTCCAAAACTGATTGTCCGTTACTGATTTACTAGGCTCAGACTCAACAACATTTTATTAGATTGTTTAATATTTAATAAACTTGTTTAGATATTTTGCACTTATTGGTGTTTCTTGTCAGCCATTTTCAACCAAATTCACCAATAACGGTTAAAAATTTTATGTATACAATTTTTTATATAAAAACTTAATGCCCTTATCAAGACCGTGTCTAGACAGCCGCCGAGCCCATATACCCTTGATAGGGTTGGAACAGACTGACAAGAGGAAACTTGAACAGGGGAAATAATATTATCTCAAATCGGTTGCCCTTCACTGAGGTGCTGTTTGTTTTCTCAGAAGTAAATATCATAGTATGCGGACCACATCTACAGGCATCTGTAGCAGAAAGAGGTAGACCAAACCTCTGTCGTTTGCATGAAGAAAATTGTTTATTTTTTTAACATGTTAACGATATTCCAAGTAAGCTTTATGCAAACCTAATGGAGCAAGATCTTCATTAAACATAATGTTTCTACAAACTTTTTTCAACAAAAAACTAATAGCAATTCAAAAAATCAATTTCTACAAAAAAATAATAACAATTTTGAACAATCATGCAAACTAAATTGAACAAAAAATTTATATTAATTCAACAAATCAATTTTTAAAAACTAATAATAATTCAACAAATCAATTTCTAAAAACTAATAACAATTTAACATATCAATTTCTACAAACACTTAACAAATCAATTTCTACAAACAATTTAACATACATGGAGGTGTGGGGTGGCTGGTGTAGGCGTATAGTGGCCGACGGTAGGCAGGGGGTGGCCGATAGAGGTGCAAGGTGGAAAGTGGAGGGCGCGATGGAGGCAGGAGGAGTGGCGGTAAGGGCGAAGGTTCATGGGGACTAGGGGTGACCCCAATCATTGCCATTTTTTGATTAACAGGGTAACTTTTACGATTTTTGTTAGGAAATTTTTATAGGTATTAAGCGTGGTCATCTCCAATGTACTTTTTCAAAAAGCTAATGGTCGTCATTGATTTTGTTTTATAATACCACTGCGTTTGATTTTTCTTTCTATAAAAACCTCACATTTTTATAAACAAATACTCGTCAAATACTAAAAGCTTTGTTTTTATAAAACTCAAACTTGAAGGGGGGTATTTGTAATAATAATAAACTTGTTAAAAAAGTAGGTTTAAAAACCATCTAACATTTATTTAATTATGGGGCACTGTCTCGCTAGAGACCACCGGCCACCACTAAGCACACACCGCTGCCCGCGCACGCCATTGTCGGCCACCGCCTTGGAGACCACCAGCCACCATACATAGGATAACGCCTTCAGCCTTAGAGACACCACGCATGTCGCAACACAGGGTAACCGCACATTGCAATCACTAATCAACAACGTAATTGCTAATTTTTAGTTTGTTATTCACCATTGTTGAATTGTTAAACATTGTATTGCATCTATATTGATTATTTTTCAAGGATTATAAAAATATGGTTTATAATTATGGAATTGGGGATTTTGGGAAATCGATAAATTAAGCTTATAACTGGTATTGCATGGTAAAATTTTGGTCTAACTAGATCATATAGAATCGAACAAACAGGTTATTCTTTTTTTAGGTACTCACTCTTATACTCGCATTATCATGAATATTTTAGGTCTTTGTTGGTTAAAAAATTATCTAGTTTTTGTTTTTTAATTATTGTAAGAACAATCGTTTGAACTTTGAATGATTAAGAAAAATTAAATAGTTATATTTTATATTGTATGACCCAACCCCAACCAAATCGCGTACCCGAACCGAATCTCTGACTTGAAAAATTTTGGGTTCATGACTTTGATTACCGCTATGACTATGACCAACCTTCACTACTAAGCGGCGGAGGAGTGACGGTGAAGAGAGGGATGAAGGAGCTAGGGTTTGAAGGAAATAAATAGATAATGAATATGTTCCCGTTAAAAGATGTTAGAAGTTCTAGGGGTGAGTAAGATAAGGGTTAGGCCCTTGAAACCCTTTTACCCGACTCGTAAAACCCTTAATTAGACCCGAATATATAATATGGGTCGGGTAAAGGGTATTTAAATTTCACCTTAAAGGGTAAAAGGGTTTCGAAGGTTCGACCCTTTTTCAAACCCCTGACCCGAGTTTTTAGATAGATATACATCATATTTGCGATTAATCTGAAATGTAGGAGATGTTTGTATTTTATATATGATTCATCATAAATTTCCCAACTACTACGAAAAATAAAAATAAAAGGTCATACTACTAATTGGAAACATATATACATGAAATTCACTAAATTGTTCTCTACATGTAATTTGTGAATGTGTATATTATTTGCATCAGTTCAAATGGTTTATAAACTTAGAGTTTAACGTGTTATTAAATGAAAGTATAATTGTTCTAGGATTCATATATTAAAGTCATATATAAGATATGCAACTAGTAAATGCTGAAAAAGAGTCGCGATTACTGCTTTAAAGGGTTGGACCCTTGAAACCCTTTTTTATACACAACTCTTTTATTGTTTAGAGGGCAGGGTCTCAGGTACACATTTCTTCGTAAAAGGGTAAAAGGTCCAGGTAAGGTATTAGTCAGAAGGAGAGGATCTTAGACTAACGAGGAGGTTACGAAGAGAGAGGTTTGGAAATCCAAATTACAATTTCCTACATCCCTGTCCCTAAACTTAATAACAATGACAAAAAAAACATAAAGATAAATAAAAGGCAACAGGGTTTCTTTCTACAATCAATGGCTCCCCCTGCCGCTGCTGCACAAGGTAACGATGACAGTTTAAATCTTGACTCCAGAATTAGATTTACAGGTTGTTTTATATGATCTGGGTGTCTGTTGTAATTTAGGGTTCTGAGGCCATTACATTACATAATAATCCTTTCAATTCAAGCATTCTTTGACCGATGGAGACCTTGTCCTGTTGTTTTCTTCATTCACTGCATCCCATCGTCGATTACCATGTAAGTTTCTTTCCTTAAATCATCATTTTTTTATATATTTATTTACTAATAGTGCTTCTACTCATAGTTATATTATATGGTTTGGAGATTTTTACTACTTTGACCTTTAATTATAATGAAATATTTAGTTTATATTCATATGTCTATTAACTTGGTTTATAGCTTAGAAATTAAAAAAAAAAAGTACATTCTTTAACCAATCTCTTTGAGTTTACATATTTTGAAACACAACTTATTACATTTTGAACATTGTTATTTGTTAAGTAATTCTGTTTCTACAAAAAAATGCAACATTGTTCAGGGAATTTTGATTAATTCGGATTGTGCAAATTCGACTTAACGAGTTTTTTGAGGAAAAAAATATCTTTCGGTAATTGTCATTGCAACTTGTAAAACCACTGATAACTTCAATAATATATAGACCAACAGATACAAAAGATGTTTTTTTGTTTCTACCATCATTGAATGCCACTTAAGTTGGCAAAATTTTTATCTTTCGCATTGTCAATGTAACAGTGAAATTCATACTTGAGGTTGTTTATCCCTTATAATCAAAATCATTTGGACACATCTTGATCTGTCTTACTAACTTTGTTATATCAAATTCATGAAATCTATCACATGGATTTGCATGTATAAAACCATGTTAGAATAGTATCATGTTGATTATTCTAACACGAATTTGAATATGCACATCAAGAGTTTGGCGATGATATAATAAGCTACGAGGTAACTTTGAACCCATGCGATAGTATTCTTGAATTTGATGTACTGAAGTTAATAAGACTAACCGAGATGTGTCTTCAAGAATTTAATTATACGGACAAAAACAATCTTGAGTCTGTACTTTAACTAGAACAATGATAATGTGAAAGAAGAATACAAATATGTCTAACTTAAATGGACTTAAATATTGTAAGCTTGATGCGGAAACAAAGAAACATCTTTTGTATCATTGGTATGTCGATTGCTTGAGCTATCATGATTTATCCCGGTTGCAACGACAACTATTGAGAGATGCTTCTCTTCAATGAAACTTGTGAAGTCGGATTTGTTCAATCAGTCTTTTTTAAAAATTGAAAACTTGTAATTATAGAATATACATTTTTTCGTTTCGAATATAATATGTCCTAACCGAATTTTGGTAACCCCACTCCTAAAAATTGACAAATTGAGTTGATAGATATCGGAACACCACACTTGGATATACATACCATGCCACATTGATTACATGCGAAGTTAGAGCCAGCCCAAATGGAGGTCGAGCAGGGGGGCGTACCCAAGCCCATTCTCCTGAGAGGCCCATAATTGTTAAAAAAAATAATATATATTTTATATAGAATATTGTTTTAAGACATAAGTCTACAGTCTCCTTGGTGTATTGGAAAGGGTGGTAGTTTATGAAATCAAAGGTCAATTAGTGGTGTTTTTATTTTTATAAAAAAAACTTTCCTTTGTGTTTTATATGGGCTATTTTAGTAACTTATTGTTATTGTTATTGTTATTATTATTATTTGCTTTGGCCCGTATTTGGCTTTGAAATGCAACCCAATTGGTAAATTGTCAAATTATTAACCACATAGCTTAAAACGAGATTTCATAGGCCCTTTTTTATGCTCGTCCCAAGCCCCAAAATTTTAAGGGATTCTCGGAGACGGACCTGTCTGTGTCATGCGTATGGTCGTATGCATTGATCACATGTGAAGTCATTCATATGATCGTAAATGTTCATTTATGTCGTCCCTCACGTCATCTCTCGTTTCTCCTTTTAAGTCTCTGATATTTATGCTTCATTGTTGTCAGTCGCCGTTGTCTCGATTACTCCGTCCACAACTCCATTCTCAACAACGCGCGTTTACGATTGCGATTGCAGGTATATTTTATTTCATGGCCTCTCTTTTAAATGTCTTCTCTTCGGTTGTTGAGTTATCTTTGTTAGATTCTTAATCAAAACTTTTTGCCCTTATTGGCTTTGATATTTGGGATTACAAGATCTAGTATAATTATTACAGATCTGATAATCTTTTTCTTCAGATCTGATAATTTTGTATAATTTTGTTTGACTTCGTTTGACCCGATCTGAGTTTTGCCCTTAATCGATTTAATGTGATCTAATTGATCTTATTTGCTGTATTTGCCTTTTAAATTTGGTAAATTTGCTATTTTGTTTGCAAAACAAGATGGAAAAATGTTGTATACTTTCTGTTGATTTGCAAAATGACTTGTTTTTGTTTTTTGTTGTAAGACTGACGACTCACACGTCTCTAAATCAACTCCTAAATTACACCTATTTGTCGAGCACAGGACTCAAACCCTCACCACTAGAAAAGACAAAGCCTTATCCAACTCCTTGGTAATTAGGCAATTAATTACAATCATTTATTTACGATTTAAAATTTTATTTCAAGGTGGTTTGCAGGAAGACTGTTAAGAGGATATATCATTTCTGTTGATGTACACTTGGCAATATCCACCTAAAAGTCTTCCAGTTGGACACTTGGCATAATCCAAGCGGCCTTGACTTTTATAAACTGTTTTGAGGCCACATAAATATTAACACATCTTTTACTGTGAAGATTTTAAGGTGGATACATAGTTAAAATCATATTTATATAAACTAATTGAGGAAATCAAGTACAATCATATCTTTACATATTTATATCATCAATAAAAGTTTATCTTCTCTGTTCACTTCATTGTTTAGATATACAACAAATGACATATGTACTTCTAGGCTTCTGCAAAGGTTAATGCATCATGTCATCTAGTTTATTTTGTAACAGGACATACTTTCTTTTAGCGTGCTTTATTATTTAGATTGTGATTAACTGACTGCATGCTACTCGAGATCAGCTCGCTAAACGCTCGAATTGAGCCGAGCTTATATGATCTCGAGCCCAAGCCTAAATTAGAGGTCATTTAATAAAAGAGCTTGAGCTTTATATGCCAAGCTTAAAAATGAATAATTACATGATCAATATTATTATATATAATTATGATAAAAAAAGTAAGTAACATATAAAGTTAAATTATATAATCTTGATAAAAATAACTTAAGTAAAAAAGATTGTAAATAATATTATATATAATTATGATAACAATAACTAAATAATGTATTGTGTTATATTTAAAGTTATAATTATAAAAATGTATAAACGTAGTTATATGTGTATATAAATAAAGTAAATAATAATTTAATACATAATAAACGAGTCGGGCCCGAGCGTAGCTTGATCTCAGGCTCGGACCTCAGTTCGTATACATCCCTACAGAGAAATTAACCAGAATCTGTTCTTTATTATTGTACTTAAAACTACACATTTTGTATCTTATGTGAAACTTGCATGTACTTGCCAAAAGCTCGAGTAATTAAATTTTAAATTTTATTTCCCCGAATGTAGGTTCGATTAACACAAGAATATGGCTAGAAACCACAACAATGAGGCATCTAGCAGCAAGAGCTCCAAGACAACCAACAACACGGGTCAATCATTTTGGTCAACTCTAAACCAAGATCTACTCTCTCCAATCATGATGCAACTTGGAGTCGTTGACTGTATTGCATTTGGCGGGGTATGCGAATCCTGGAGGTCACTCGCACGCTCCGAGAGGGACAAGTTTTTAAGTTCCAAACAACCAATGTTGGTTTCATTCTCACATAAAGCTAATAAAAACGAGTGTTACTTAACTGACTTTAACGGAAGAAAATTCAAAACCATTCTTCCGTGCTCCACTCGAACATGTGTCGGTTCGACTTGCGGGTACTTGATTATGTTTAACAGAAAAACCCGTGAATTCTGTCTCGTGAATCCCATCACGAGACACGAACTTTGTTTCCCGGGTTTTCCGCTTTTCATAAGTACAGATCCAAAGAGCGTCAGGGGTATTCTTGTCTTTTCACCCTCGTTGTCCGGGTGGGTGTTAATAATCTCTCACCGATTCTCAAGTGTCATATCGTATTGTGTAGCCGGGACCGAATCAATGTGGGGTAGTATTTCGTTTAATTTACCTGTCGTGGATATACATTATTTTAAAGGGAAGGTGTACGCGATAAACAGCAGGAGTCAGTTGCATGAAGTGAAACTTAAACGGAAGCCGTGGTCCCGTTTGAAACCACTTGAGATGAAAAACGTCCTCCCGAACGCACTTTTGCATCCCGAGTTTGTAAGCTCGGGTGAAAGTTTGTATCTGGTGAATTGTGTTACGGAAAACTTGTACGAGACTTATGAAGTTGATTTGGGGAAAAAGGAATGGGTGTCGAGGACGATCGAGGAGCATGCGGTTTTCGTGAGCGAGTTGAAGAGTAGCGCGGCTATTAATCCCGGCACCTGGAAAGATGGTGATGGAAGTAAGAACAAAGGCAGGTGGTTTAGTGCAAACTTGTGGTACTTTCCTCATGACTGCATGAATGTTAATCTTATAAAGTAGGTTTGCTTGTTGGAATATGTTTTTTAGTTTTAAGGTACCTTTTCATGTTATTTGATTCTTCTGCTTTGTGTGTGGTTGTGTTGTTCTGTTGGATTTGGTCTATATAATGTTTTGTTATATATTCAGTCATGTTCATTTATGCTCTGTTTTGTTTTGTATGATTCATCTTTTATAGACTTGTTTATTTTGTTAAGATGTGTTTACCATTAAACCTTATTTTGTTCTCTCATGAATAATAAAACCAGAATTTAATGTGCTAAAACTTTTAAACCCCACCATATGAAACTTAACAATTTTTTAAGAAATTCATATATTTTTGACAGTAAAGGAAAGTTAAAAGGTTTTCCAATATATTCATAAGCTTATAAGCTAGGAAAAGAATAAAAGAAAATAAAGGTGTTTTTGTGTTAAAAAAAAATAAAATTCATGGAAACAGTCAATACGCTTATTAATATGTGCCAACAAGGAAAACTGCATATTGTGTTGGATGTGTGACCTTCAAAAGGTTATGATAGAAAACCAATAAAAACAAGATTCGAATATGAGATGGTGAAAAATCATTTGTCTTAGTGATATGTAATAAATTTTGGATTGATTGTTAAGAATATCCATATCCCTAAGCTTTAAAAACATCTACAAATGCCCCATGTCAACTATCATTTTATTTTTCTAGTAACTCTTAAAAAAAATACTATTTTCTTCTCGTACCTACGAACATTCTTAAAAATCCTTACATTTCCACATCAGAATCACCTTTTTGAATTTATTAACAATCATCAAATTGTTTTCGATACTAATTGAATTATCTTATCTTACTTAACTAATAAATAAAAATACTAGAGATAATGTGTCATAACCATATTCATTCTTACTTCTAATCTTCATTCTCATTAATCTATAGTATCTATGGGTCATGGGTTTGGTTGTTATGATTCATTAAAACTAACCGGATCTATAATTCTAGGATTTTATTTACTATTAGTTATTATCATAATCCATTGATTAAGGAGAAAAGAACCAACTTTATATGTTTAAAAAAAAATATTTGAAAATTAATAATTGATTTGGTTTCCATGCAAATATAAACCTCATATCAAAGAGCCATGTAAGAAACATTAATTAGATAAATATTATAGTTGAAACTACTTTTTCACATTAATTACATTCATGTCTTAATAACTTCAATATTTAGCATTTTATTATTCTCTTCTAAATATTCTCTCAATTAATGACTATTAAATAAAATTTTTCTAATTTCCTCTAAAATTACTATTTCATCTCTCCTAATTTCCCATCGTTTTTTTATAAGTATTCACTATTAAACAACACCTTTTATTACCTTTCTATCTATTTTTTTAAGATCAAATAATATACAACATAACTATTATTCTACAAATGGATGGACGTGTTTTTTTGGATTTGAATGAGCTTCCTGTTTAAGAAGATGTTATAGAAGAACAAAGTGAAACCAAGAAAAAAATTTGTGATGAACCTTTCGTTGGTCAACTTTTTCTAAGTGAAGAAGAGCCTCTTGTTTTTTAATAGGTTTTCCATTCGAAAAGGGAGGTTTGTGAACAAAAAAGAAGATAGGAAAAGGAGTGATTTTTTTGTCATCGTGAAGCAAAATCGGAGCATAAAAAAGACTACACAAAAAGATAAAGAAACAGAGGCTATGCACGATGTGAATGCAAGGCCCACAATATAATGAAAATGTAATTTTAGAGGAAATTAGAAAATTTTGTTTAGTAGTCATCAATATAGGAAAGATTTAGAAGGAAACAATATAATGATAAATATTGTAGTTACTAAGAAATAAATGCAATTAATATAAAATTATAGTTTCAACAACAATATTTACCTAATTAATGTTTCTTACATGTGCCCTTAGGGCACATGCTAGAAAAACCCTATGATTATATTTGTATGTGTTCTTATTTTTTACATTTATTTTTTTTTCAAATAATACATTTTATTAATTTAAATGTTGACAAATTCCGTGTATTACACGGGTTTAAAGCTAGTTTATTATAATAAAACAAATACATTGTTAGTAAAACAATTATAGAAACTAAATTATTATATAAAAAACAACACAAAAGAATATCTACCTATATTACAATAAAGTAAAATAACTATGAACACATGTCAGTTTGTGGTTAAACCTCATAATCTTTTTTCCTCCAAACTATTAACTATGCCATATATTAATAATTATTCATTTTTCTTTTACACTTCATTTATATTATATCTATAGCATGATTAAATTATTCACTTTCCTTTAAAATCTATTTTATTATATATACTATACATTTTTATAAAAATAAATATTCTTATAAATTATAAATATATGCTTTAAATCTATCCATTTATTTTTTCGGTTAATTTACTAAACTATATATATATATTTATATGTATATATATATATATATATATATATATATATATATAAAATGGTTAAAATAAAAATACATAGTTTTGTAGAAAGAGTAGGAAGTACATGAAATTTAAAGTTAGGAAACTATGTTAGCCTATTTAGGAAACTATGTAGACTAAATCCTAGATCCTAGGAAACTATTTGGTATTTTGGAAACTACTAATCTCAACCACTAGATCCTAGATTTATTCTTACTCCTCTTAGAAAACTATCTATTTTTACTATAATCCACCCCTATATATATATATATATATATATATATATATAAGGTTAAAATGAAAACCTATTTGAGTTGTGAAAACCCGCGAAAACCCTATGTAACATCGTTTTTTTTTGTTACATGTAATATATGTTGTAACATTTAATACAAAACATTGAAACATCAAAAAAAAATTTTTTTGTTACTTTTTAACATTTTTTTACTAATTTTTATATATGTTTTCAGAAGAGAGAAAAAGTTATATTTATATTTACATTTTTTATTCACTTTAATTGTGGACCATAAGATTTAAACATTAATTAAAAACATGTGGTTGAGAATGAGTTTCTAGAGTTTTCACAACTCAAGTGAGTTTTCATTTTATACTTAGCCTATTCCTATATATATATATATATATATATGGGTGAGTTAAAATAAAAATAGATAGTTTTCTAGGAAGAGTAGGAATAAATCATAGCCATTGTATCATGTTAATCAATGGTTGAGATTTAAAATTAGCAAAAACCGACATAGTTTCCTAGAATTACTCTTTCACCATTATAACTGACATAGTTTCCTATAATTATTCTTTTACCATAGGTTTTAATGCAATATGCCAAAAATCTATTGGTTCTTACAATTTCTAGGAAACTTTTTATTTTTATTTGAATCCTTTTCTATATATATATATATATGTTAAAATGTAATAATATATACCATTCACTTTCATATGTAAGAAAGTTTATCATAGTCAGTTTCTCGGTTTTTTATCAATGATTGTTTCATGTTTTTTGTGGAACTTAATTGATTGTTACGGATCAAAAGTTGGTAAATAGATTGTGTGTACAAGATAACTACATTTTGCTCAAAATTTGTTACGGGCCAAAAGAGTAATATGAGTATTTTTAAAAGATTGAGAATACAAGTAGATTTATCATCAAATTTGTTACGGGTTCAAATTTTGACTTGAAAATGTCAAATAAATGAAAGTTAGAATTTTAAACGTCATTTAGATTTCGAATTTATTTTCAATAACATTTTTGGAAATAATGAAAAGATTCGGGATTTGGCTAATTGACTATTTTTACCACAACTATTAAAATTTAAGAAAAGACGGCAAACACTTTCGACATGCTACCTCCAGGCCTATCAATGCTTCTAACTTTTATCAAATTTGAAGCATTTGTGTCAGCATTGACTTTTCCTTTAATGGTGATTAAAATGTAGTGTGTGAAACATGTCATACAAAATTATGCTCAAGTGAAGCAAAATATTCACAAAATTGAAAAGGTCAACATGTTATTTTTATGGGTTGTCATTATGGCAAAGTCGAGAAGCCCCCTCAAAATTATAAAAATCATTTTCATGGTGTAGCTCAGAACTGTTATTGTATGAAAAGTTTTTTTTGAAATTGGTTCATACCCAAAATTCTTTGAATTATATATCTATAATATATATAAACGAAAACCCAAAAATCCTATGTGTCGCGATGTGGTCGCTCCCCCCTTTTATGAAAGCCACCAGATTTCTTGATTTTTAAATGGATGACTCTCATTGATTTAACCCAAATTCATGGGTATGGGTCTTACCAAAACCAGATAGCTCTTAAACGGGTTATAACATCTCATTAAATTAAAAATTAATCTTACCAATTATTTGATATGAAAATCCTATAAAATAAGGATATACTAAAATTTAATATCTAATTTAAAAGCATATGCTCGTTTATACAATCTTGTATCAATATTAACTCATTCAAAACCATTTATATAGACAAAACTTGTTAGAAATAATTCGGTTTCTTAAAAAAATCCTTAATATATTCCTTTAGTTAATATCAGAATCATTAAGCGGATCATGGGTCACCAAATTCAGATAGCTTTTAAACGGGTTATAACATATCATTTATTTATGAAACCCTTTCATCATCAAATCCTAAGTATATTATTAACTTTCTTACAACAAAGAAAATTAAAATCCAAAAAATAAATATTAAAAAACGAAAAATGTAAAACAACCATTCTCTCAAGCCATCAGATTAATTTATTTGTAAATGAAAGCTTCTCACGCATTTGACCCGAATTCACGGGTAAAGGTCTCACCAAACCCAGATAGCTCTTAAACGGGTTATAACATCTCATTATATTAAAAAATAATCCCATCAAATATTTGATATGAAAATCCTATAAAATAGGAATATACTTAAAATTAATATCCTATTTTATTTAAAAAAAAGATATTATTTATAATTAAGAAACAATTTTATAATAAAGAAAATAAATGGGTAATGGGTCTCACCAAACCCAGATAGCTTTTAAACCAGATTATAACATATCATTTATTTGTGAAACCATTTCATCATCAAACCTCAAGTATATTAATTATTAACTTTTTTACAATAAATAAAATTAAAATCCAAATATACATATATAAATATTAAAAACAAATAATGTAAAACAACCCTCGTAATACGGGGGATAAAATCTAGTATATATATATATATATATATGATACTGAGAATTAAATTTCCAATACATGGACCTTTCCCACGTATGTTTTTGCACTTGCGTTATTATTATCATTATTTTTTATTAAGTTTATTTAAAAAAAATCATTTTCTGATATAAATAAAATCAATTTATGTACACATAGTATAGATATAAACATAGATGTAATCAGTTTTTCATATACAATTTGTACATATTTGCTTTATTTATAACTTTATTATTTGGATCATCTCGTGTGTTATACGAACTCTAAAGCTAGTTAATTAATATTGTACAAAACACATTATAAAAGTGTCTAAAAAAACTAAAAAAAAAGTTGTCTATACGGCTCGTATATGCCTATACGACCCGTATAGGCCTATGTAGCCCGTATAGGGCTATATGAGGCACCAGAAAAAATGATTGACAACGTCGACACAACCTGAGTGCTACATGGCAAGTATAGCTCTATACGAATCGTATAGGCATAAATGTAGTGTGTGAGAATCCATATTGGTGTATGAGGATCCTACACCTTATAATATAAATATAATATCCAATTTGTTAAAACATTATGTAAAACTAATTAATGCCATTTGAAAGAATTTTAAAATAAAACAAAATCAAAAGTTTTTTATTTTAGTCAGAAGCCCATGTGTGTGTGTGTGCGGATTTCGCTCTTTCTGTGCATCTTGCAATTCCAAAAGAAAAAAAAAAGAAACAAAGAAAAAAAAAGTAGAGTTGTAATGATAGTGCTTATCATAGAAAGCGTATTGTTTTGAGATTATAGAAATCAAAGAAGACATTGAAATAACTTGGTATGGAAACAGGAATCGTCAATGATAATGAAAATGTAATAATTGTATCAAAATGTTTTTGATAATGACGCCTTAAAGAAGTTAGAGAATAAAGTTCCAAATAAATAAAATAAAATTATATCAAGAAACAAATCATAGCATTTTTAATTGGAGAATTGAATTTTGATCAACAGAAACATATATATCAAAAAGACCAAGAAATGTAAGGTTTTTTTTTCTTTCTAAAATTTAGTGTAATTCAAATAGGAATGTATTGTTGACTAAGTTTCAAAGTTTATTATTTATATAAAGGATCTTGTAAGAGCTAAATTAATCAAATAATTAAGACAATCAATCAATAAGAATCGTGTTTTGAATTATCTCCCTTGTTCATTATTATATTATGGTTTGTACGTTTTCATAGGCTCGGTTAAGTAGCACAATAATTAATATGGCTAGAAACCACAGTAGCAAGAGCCGCAAGACAAGTACCACCAACGACGCGGGTGAGTCATCATGGTCAAGTCTTAACCAAGATCTTCTGTCTCTAATCATGATGCTACTCGGAGTCGCTGACTATATCGCATTCAGCCGAGTATGCAAATCTTGGAGCTCGCTTGCACGTTCCGAGAGGGACAAGTTTTTAAGTTCCAAAAAACCCATCTTGGTTTCATTCTCGAAAAAACACTACGAGTGTGACTTGACCGACTTTGATAACGGAACAAAATTGAAAACCACTCTTCCATGCTCCACTCAAACATGTGTCGGTGTGACTTGCGGGTACTTGATTATGTTTAACAGGAAAACCCGTGAGTTCTGTCTCGCGAATCCCATCACGAGACACAAACTTCATTTCCCGGGTTTTCCTGGTAGCATAAGTTGGGTTCCAGACAGCGTCAGGGGCATTCTCGTCTTTTCACCCTCGTTGTCCGGGTGGGTGTTCATAGTCACTCACCAAATATCGCATGCCATATGGTATTCTGTAGCCGGGACGTGGGATTCTATAACTTCGTTAGATTTTCCCGTCATGGATTTACATTATTTTAAAGGGAAGGTGTACACGATACAGAGCTGGAATCACTTAAACGAACTGAAACTTAAACGGAACCCGTGGCCCCGTTTGAAACCCCTCGGGATGAAAAACGTCCTCCCGGACACGCGTTTGCGTCAGTTTGTAAGCTCGGGTGAAAGTTTGTTCGTGGTGAATTGTTTTACGGAAGCCACATCAGAGACGTACGGAATTGATTTGGGAAAAAAGGAATGGGTGGCAAGGATGATCGAGGAGCATGCGGATTTTGTGAGCGAGTTGAAGAGTGGCGCGGCTATTAGTCCCGACACCTGGAAAGATGGTGATGGAAGCAAGAACAAAGGCAGGTGCTTTAGGGCAAAGTTGTGGTATTTTCCTCATGATTGCATGAGTGTTGATCGCATAAAGTAGTGTTATTAATTGTTGGAGTTTGCTTATATTTATATGTTGTCATTTTAAGCTACTTTTTCACGTCATTTGATTCTTCTGCATTGTGTGTGGTTGCATTGTTCTGCTGGATATTATGTTTTTGGCTATGTTTATTTGTGTTCGGTTATACTCTTTTGTTAGATTGTACATTTTGTTATGTTATATTCTCTTATAGACTCTTCTATTCATATAATCCTTTAAGCTAGAAAAAGAATAAAAGAAATAAAGATGGTTTTCTTGACTTAAAAGAACCAAAAAATTACGATTTCTGTTAGCTAAATTGATATTTGAAACTAAGAGCATGTTTGGGATTGAATTTGAAAAATACTTATTGGTTTTTTTAAAAAGCCAATAAGTTAAAATGTGTTTGGGATTCACAAATTCTTTCTTATTTTAGCTTTTTGAAATGGTTAAAAAACATTTTTTAAATACACTAAATCCTGTCTTTCCAAAATAGTTTTTTAAAAAAGCTAACAAGCCAATAAGTATTTTTCAAACTCAATCCCAAACATGCTCTAAAATTAAAAAAAAATGATTTGTGTTTACTATTCACATAACTAACATATATGCCCATATTTGTTCTCTTGGGATAAGGTAATTCACAGTTTGTGATTAGCCTTCAAAAATTATAGTAGAAAACCAGTAGAAACAAAAATTCAACCTCTGACCTGTGCTAGCTAGAGAGGAATATTTTTTTACAAAAATTTGCGCATCATTAATTCTTTTCATGATATGATATGCTTAATAGTTTCTTTCATTTTATCCTCTAGGATATTTATCAAATGAAACTCCTTTATTTAAAAAAAAATAGTATAAACTAAACGAGTCTAACTCTCATCTTATAATTGGGACACATTTTTTGGTTCAAGTAACTATAAAATGTTCGGTGAAATAGTTCGTAAATCATTTGACCGGAAAGTCAACTCGTGTTCGTTTACAAATGAACAAGATGGTTAAAATTATACTAACACTCTGACGAGAAAAAAAAAAATCAAAACTAGAATGTGAACAGCAGTAATAAACACCATAGCAAAGTGAACTACTTGGTTCGAGATCCGTATGTGCAAAACAAAAAAGAAAAACTTTGTACCTGAGTCATGAATTTTATACCATATTATGACAAATTAAATTCCTTTGAAATACATTTCGATTTCATGGTTATATCATAATCCTTTTCAATTCACTTTGAAAGCCAGTATAGAATGAGAAACAACGTACAAGCCGCGATGACAGCAGATAGGATGAGTGTATCCCTTGATTTCTTCCTTCTATCGAAACTGCACACGATTTGTACAAAGTTTGCTTAATCAGTTTTGAAGATTTTATTATTTTTTAAATTATCTTTAATCTTGAGTGATACCAATTAGGCCACGAACGATAGGGAACTTGTCACTTGGTTGTTTAACTTTCCCTTGAACATCACCAAACATGGCAAGTTGAGACCCCAAGGCTGCTGTTGTCGTTTGAGCCTGAGTTATTACATCATCCATATACACGAAACCAAATATGTTTACTTAATGTGATGGTTTCAACCTGTTTAGTAACAACGATTGGATTGACTTTGTTTCTTTTTCTTTTTTATTATCTCAAACTAGTTAAATAAACTAACCCAAACGCATTTCAGCCGGTGCCAAAAAATGAGCAGTTTCAACACAAATCCAATTTTGGACTCATTACCCAAGTTGTCACTAGGGGTGTAAGTGGGCCCAAATACTCGTGAGCTAACAACTCATTAAAAATTCAAGTCGAGTTTAGAGTAAATGAGCTCAAGCCAAACTTGAACACTAATAATTAAGCTTGAGCCTGAGAAAGATAGTTAGTTGGATAAGTTAAGAGTTGTTTTCAAAAGCTTAGTTAGGACATGCACATACTTCCTATTTATAGAGAAGCATGACATGCCTCATTTTCATTATAACTAGCCCAATGGGCTTTATGTACAAATAGTCTTGGGCCCAATTCATGATAATACATAGAGACAAGTCCAACTAAACATACAATACAAAAGACTTAATCAAAATACAAAGCGTGCCCCAACAATCTCCCTCTAGTCTTTAGAATTGTTGCTTGTCGTTGTTTTCAGTCGGTCTCATATTCCAAAGCACCGTCTTCGGATAGTGGAAGTTCAACAAGTTTTCGGACAAACTTGTTGAAGGCTTCATCTATCTTATCGGTATCCTGTTTCCCGATATCCTCCAACATGGGCAAAGGCGAGTTGTAAAGCTTCAAAATATCTTCCTTGCTTAGCCCCATCAACTCGTGCTCGTCAAACACACACAGCGGATGGTTTTATAGTGAATGACGGCTTCACCCGTATTATTGTCGAAATCCCAGCAGATAAAGTCGTGTAGAAGGTTAGGCAAGAATGGTTCTCTATGATAGACCGTACGACCTTCTCTCGGCATCTTATATCTCCACATTGTTATTCTTTTGTCGGTTGCTGGGTCTCTCTCTGTCGGATGCTTGTACTTCCAACCTTTATTCAACTCGAAGTTGGCATAATCCACCTTCGATTCACGATCCATGTGGCGCTTGAACCAGCCATCTTGATCCTTTTCACCAATACTGTCACCTACTACCCGCCTAAAGTAATTCATGTCGAGTTCGGGCAGGGTATGCATCTCGGTTGAATGCAAGTAGGTGAGGTCTCCGTTACCCTACGCAAAACACAAGTCGCTATCTACATGAAACTTGGCATATGCAATGAGAGCTTCATCATGGTATGGGTAGTTGCGGCAGTGTGAGCTTGCACGACTTGTCACACAGTGCCATTTCTTCTTACGTGGCTTGGGCACCTGTGTGGAGTCTGCTGCTTGGGCAATAACAGGCTGAGTTTGAGCTTTAGGAGCCTAAGTAGGAGCTTGAACTTTTTCTGGAGGCGTGTCAGGACATGATGAGTAATTGATACCATCGTCCTCCTCTATTGCTCATTCCTTCTCGGGAGACGAGATGATTTGCATCAAACAACTCATTAAATACGTCCTTTAAGGCAGCATCTCGGTCCCTAACTCCTTTTGAAGCCTTGGTAGCAGTAGGGTCTTCATGTGGTTCATCATTATGTGGAGCAGTTTGTGAGTCTGCTCCACCACCACTTGCTGCAACGGCACCACCATTTCTGTAACATTTCGGATTTTCCAAACCCATATTCGTTTACGTTTAACCCGACTCGGGAATAATTTGGTCCTTTATTATTAATCAAAATAAATATTTAGTTTCCTAATATTAACTTTAGGCCCTTGTACTTCAATCAATGTTCAAAACCAAATTATACCAAAAACTAGTTCAAGTAATGTTCATTTAACAAAGTACAAGGACTAAACTTGTAAAATTTAAACATACACCCAAAGAAGGCGGGGCGCTGCGCGACCACCATGGGTGGTGGCTGTCGCGCGGCGCTATGGCACAACTGGTCAGATCGTTTAAGCCTTAGTTCGTTTCCTATGTTCGTTTAAGGTATAAATTGTTTATATTAAGCATTATTGAGTGGATTAAGGTCCAAGTAATCATAATATAACTAAAATACAAGTCCTAATTCGTTTTCCCTTGTCCAAGATCAGATCTTTATGAATCTTTCGATGATTCTTTCCTTAAAACAAGATCTACTTGCTTAACGGGCCAAAAAGGCCATAATTAGTTCGTTTATGCTTATTCTATATAAACAAACCTTAAATCTCTGCCATAATACTTTACACAAACCCTAAACATCATCCCTTAGCCGTCACTTTCATCTGTCATCTCATATTCTCTTCGGATTTTGGTGTTTTGTTGAAGAACCGTTCATATCTGTTTGACTTTGCAAGTTCAAGAACCTTTGACTTCCGTTTCTCATCAATCCTTTCACTTTCCGGGTAAGTTGTAAACTGTAAAATCGTTCATACATGTTCCCTAGTCAATAACCTTCAATCAATTTCTGAGATTGAAGGGTATTGACTGGTCATTGCTTTAAAACCCGATAAAGTGTAAAACAGTCAACAAGTTTGACTTTGCGTTTTCTCATACTTCTGGTCGGATTCAACGTTCGGTCCAGAAGACTTTTATTCTCGTAACATAATTTTAAGGCTACTACCCAAAACCCGACTCTCTACTCGCTGTTCGGATTCTGGTTAGTACCAGCTCGCTTAAACGTTTAATTCAACATAACTAGAGTTCTACTCATCCGTTTGGATTGATTCCAGCGGAATTAAGTTCGTTTTTATTTATAGTTTCATATACAAAGTTTTAGGTTCTGATTAGTTACCTCGTTTGACGCGTCTTGGACGACTCGTTTATCCGTTGACTCGTTTATTCTTAATTATACTCGCTTGCCTTTAATCTAAGGTGAGTTTGATCATTCCCCTTTTTATACATTGTTTTCTAACGTTTTGGGGACATATGCGTACTTACTCATATTTTCTATTCTATACATATAATCAAAATCGCAAACATAATTATTGTGTGAATATCAGTTGAATGCTATTTGCTAATTGCTACATGTTTAATTGTTTACTTGATAACGTTTCGGAGAGGTCCATCATATCCCCTTGTATAGGGTTCTCATTAGTATGATCACACGACCGTCTTAGTAACCGGAGCCCGATTCGCTTGGCAAAGGTAAACCTACAATCTAGTCATTGTTATCAATGCCCGATTCGCTTGGCAACGATTCATTGGCACACGAGTACAACTTGGTTTTGGTTTGTTAAGGTTTGATTGATTATTACCACATAGATTGGTTTGCACATTTAGCACTTATCATTTATTATTTATTTGTTATATAACTATTTGTTGTGTCAAAATTGGTGATTATCTCACTCAATATATTTGTTGACAAAACTCCATTTTCTACACATATGCAGGTTGCCTGAGTTGAAGGATGGACACTTAGAAAGATTTTAGGATTATAATGAAGACATACATGGATTTAGACTTGTTGTATTTATTTATTTGAATTATTTGGTTGTATTTGATTATTGTGTGTATTATTTGAACAAAATAATTAATTAGATATTGTCATTTATATTTATAATAGTATCTTCGAGCTGTGAGCAATCGGATCACGCCCCGGCATTTCAGCCTTAGGTTGGGGTGTGACAGATTGGTATCAGAGCCGAAGGTTATAAGATAGGTCGTTAGAAATGGTCCTAGACATATGTTATGAACCCTATACGTGCTTATCTAAACTGTCTTATGTGCTAATTAATAATTCTTTACAGCTTGCTTAGATTAATTATTTAAATTGTATTTATCTTGTTTATTTGTTGCACACACACACACAAATTCCGAGGTTATGCCTCACTTTCAAAATACTTTTAAATCCTCTTAATTTTTGGTAGATTATATTTTATTGGGGAAATTCCTTAAGAATTCCCGTGTTGTGTTTTACTCTTTCACCTTGAAGGGTGGGGGTATGAAAAATCTCGTACAACCACATAACTTCAAGTGGTACCCGTAATCGGCTAAACGGTTACGTGGTAAACATAATCGGCTAAACGGTTATACTTCCAAATTTTTGTTTTAAATTATTTTAAATGCTTAGTTGGGTGAAAAATCCATGGGCACTCCAACTATTCATTTCTTAAATAATTTTTGATTTGAATTTTTGGTTGGAACGTATCGCCGAGGTGGTTTCCGAGAGACACCAACTACTTATATTTGATTCGTTGATTCGATATTTAGTTGAGTCGGTTAAATGCTATGTAACGCTCATGGTCCGAACAACTCTATTGATTCAATAATTCGTTAATTAGTTGGGTCGGTTAAATGCCATGTATATGCTCATGGGCTGAACAACTCAATTGTTTATTACACGTTATTTGAATTGGGCCATCAAAATGCCATGGGACGCTCATGGGAGGCCAATTCACAAACTTTATGTTGTTTTATTTAGTTTGGCCATTCAAATTGCCATGGAAAGCTCATGGGAGGTCAACTCGTTTGATATGCTTGGTTATTTTATTTTTGGAAAATCTTATAAAACATTATTTACTTAAATGCTTTAAACTGATACATATTATTTTAATTCTTGACTCGTCCTCGAGTCTTCACTAATACTAATACATATACATACGCATCCCCATTATTTCATATCAACTCATTCCCACAACTTACCCATCATTTCATTAAAATTTCATCCTTGGTTCTCGTAGCATGTCTTCCCTAGAAAACCCTCGTAATCAACGCCGTTCACCTGCTTCTCGTGATTGCTGTTTGACTACTAGAATCGACGAAGAGTTTGCTGTTGTATTCCGCTAACCAGATAACCGCCAACCTCAACCAAACTAATATATCTTGAACAAGAAATCTTATACTAACTCATATCCATTAAAATATTAATTAAATTATATTTTCTTAATTATATCCATATTCTCAAACTATAAATTTCTAAGTACATTTAAATCTTTATCCTCAACGTTAAACTAAAAATATTTTATTATCTCTTGTTTTTCTTAATATCATGATGGTTTTCACAATTTATTTTCCACTCTATAAATCTTTAAAATTCAATTATTGTAAATTTTATTATTATTAAACTAAATTATGTATTCTCAAAATTTAATTTCCCTTTTTAAATTAAAAATTTTCCATTAATTAATGCAACTTTTATTATTAAAATGACTTTTTGATTAAACTTTCATCATAAATATTTCAACTCCCTACTTTAATTTTTTGATAAATTCTTAGTTGTTGAACAGTCATGGTGGTTCATGCATTTCTAGTCTCGCATTTATCTCAGTTTATCATATGCTTCACTTTAATCTAGAATTTATTATTTACTCAAATTTCCATTATTGATAATTCAAATTACTTACTTCCTGATATTATAATGATTGTATGCAAAAGGAAAAATTCACGAATTCCCAATTTAATCTATTTAAATTACCTACTTTATATTTTATCTAATTCTAAAGGTTTAATTGGAATAGGACTATCTCGGTGGTTCGGGAAGGATATTTCCCAATTTAATCTATTAACGATGTACATTTTCACATTATCATTAATATTTAAATTATTAACTATTATAATATTTTAGAATATCTTAATCGAATTAATCTCATCTCAAAATCACCAACATGAAAAGCTATGACTTTATATCATGTTCTCTTTTATCTCATAAGTTCTCAACTGACTAAACTCGACTCACCAAAATTTTCGTTAACGATGTTTAAACTTATATTCTCAATCTTAAGAATTTCATTCCTAATGAATACGATCTTTAAGGACTCCGCATGCCATTAACTATTTGTTATAAATTAAACCTTTGCGTAATTCATCCACTGAAAAAAAAATTACTTTATCGAAGTTAAACTATTAGGATCTTGTATCTCTATCTCCTTTCCTAAATCTTGATTATCACAATAACATCTGTTTCACCAAATCTATTTTCTTCAATTTTCAAAAATTTTACTTTTAAAAGTAAAAGAGGTTTTCGAAATCTTACGGTTTTATTAATTCAACTCGAACATTTATTAATTATCATTTGAAAGTATATTTAGAATTATCAAAAACAATTGTTTTCTCTTAAAAATTTTATTTAAAACGTTTTATAAACCATATGATGAAATGAATTATGCGGACCATCCGACGATAAGAGTAATTATGATCGCGAACATAATTATTCAAGTCCTCGCATGGAAATCATAATACGTATAATTATGTGCCATGATTTAGAATCTAAGGTAGCTTGGGTAACGGTACGAATGATGAGATGATAAGGACATGGTGGATATGCCGCTGGTACATCCTATATATAAGTGCCCTTATCGGATTTTCATTTGAAGCGTTGCTTTGGTTATTGGAAGTTCTATGTTATGATATTTTCCTTAAAAAGTTTAAATTGTTTTCAAAACAATAATGTTTTGGTTTTCCTTAACTTCGGGATGAAATTCCCTAAAGTAGGGGAGACTGTAACATTTCGAATTTTCCAAACCCATATTCGTTTACGTTTAACCCGACTCGGGAATAATTTGGACCTTTATTATTTATCAAAATAAATATTTAGTTTCCTAATATTCACTTTAGGCCCTTGTACTTCAATCAATGTTCAAAACCAAATTATACCAAAAAATAGTTCAAGTAATGTTCATTTAACAAAGTACAAGGACTAAACTTGTAAAATTTAAACATACACCCAAAGAGAGCCGGGGCGCTGTGCGAACACAATGGGTGGTGGCCGCCACGCGGCGCTATGACACAACTGGTCAGATCGTTTAAGCCTTAGTTCGTTTCCTATGTTCATTTAAGGTATAAATCGTTTATATTAAGCATTATTGAGTGAATTAAGGTCCAAGTAATCATAATATAACTAAAATACAAGTCCTAATTCGTTTTCCCTTGTCCAAGATCAGATCTTTATGAATCTTTCGATGATTCTTTCCTTAAAACAAGATCTACTTGCTTAACGGGCCAAAAAGGCTATAATTTGTTCGTTTATGCTTCTTCTATATAAACAAACCTTAAATCTCTGCCATAATACTTTACACAAAACCTAAACATCATCCCTCAGCCGTCAATTTCATCTGCCATCTCATATTCTCTTCGGTTTTTGGTGGTTTGTTGAAGAATCGTTCATATCCGTTTGACTTTGCAAGTTCAAGAACCTTTGACTTCCGTTTCTCATCAATCCTTTCACTTTCCGGGTAAGTTGTAAACTGTAAAATCGTTCATACATGTTCCCTAGTCAATAACCTTCAATCAATTTCTGAGATTGAAGGGTATTGAGTGGTCAATTGCTTTAAAACCCGATAAAGTGTAAAACAGTCAACAAGTTTGACTTTACGTTTTCTCATGCTTTTGGTCGGATTCAACGTTCGGTCCAGAAGACTTTTATTCTCTTAACATAATTTTAGGGCTACTGCCCAAAACCTGACTCCCGACTCGCTGTTCAGATTCTGGTCAGTACCAGCTCGCTTAAACGTTTAATTCAACATAACTAGAGTTCTACTCATCCGTTTGGATTGATTCTAGCGGCATTAAGTTCGTTTTTATTTATAGTTTCATATACAAAGTTTCAGGTTCTGATTAGTTACCTCGTTTGACGCGTCTTGGACGACTCGCTTATCCGTTGACTCGTTTATTCTTAATTATACTCGCTTGCCTTTAATCTAAGGTGCGTTTGATCATTTCCCTTTTTATACACTGTTTTCTAACGTTTTGGGGACATATGCGTACTTACTCATATTTTCTATTCTATATAGATACTCAAAATCGCAAACATAATTATTGTGTGAATATCAGTTGAATGTTATTTGCTAATTGTTACATGTTTAATTGTTTACTTGATAACGTTTTGGAGAGGTCCACCATATCCCCTTGTATAGGGTTCTCATTAGTATGATCATACGACCGTCTTAGTAACCGGAGCCCGATTCGCTTGGCAAAGGTAAACCGACAATCTAGTCATTGTAATCAATGCCTGATTCGCTTGGCAATGATTCATTGGCACATGAGTACAACTTGGTTTTGGTTTGTTAAGATTTGATTGATTAGCTCTGGTGAGGCAAGTCGGGATGCAGATCCTCCAACTTTCGGAGGTACCGAGCTGGTTCCAACAACGCTTGCGACTCCACTAAAATGTGGTACAATGATACCACATTCGCTTCGCCCTCTGATCCCATTGCCATATCTAAAGGGACCGCCACACTAAGACCAGCTGACGGTTGATGTTCTCTTGTGTGCATCCTTTCTTCTGTTGTTTTACAATTCCCAAACACTGAATCAAGTCGGTCCTCGAGCATGTTGAAATCATCGTCGTGCATTGCCGATCAGCTCAGAGGCCGCTTGATATTTGCTTGCCATCTGTTCATTTATCTTCAACTGAAGCTCGTTTAAACGATCTTGGGCGGCAATCTTCACTTTGAGGGACTCTATCTCGGTTCTGAAGTCGGCATTTTCAGAAATGAGTGTATCGAGAGTTTGGGTGGACGCTTGTTGGCTCTCAATCATTGAAACACGAGCGTTTGTAGTCTCTTGTGGAACGAACCACTTGTCTGTTGCCTTCTCCAAATTTGAGGTAAGCTTCGTTTGAAGAACGGAGGCACACGACAAGTTCTGTTCCAGGGTCGTCATCCGGTTCTCGATCCGAGTACCCTCCTCCCGTTGAGCAGCGAGTGACAGCGATTGATTGTTGAGCAATAATTGTTGGCTGTCAACCCGCTTATGGAAAGTCTCTATCTGCCCTCTTTGGCTTTCCAATAAAGCCTTGTCTAGATCACGATCTTCCTCCATCTTGGCCACCCGCTCCAACAACGCCGCCTTCTCTTTTCCAGCCTCAACTTTCTTCTACTTTTAAGTCTTGACGTACTCAAGTAACACATGTTCACGTTCAGCCCTCATGGCGTTTGATTCTCAGAATCGAAATCGTTTAGAAGGTCAGAATCAAGTGTGTTTTCCGTCCACAAACCGGAGACGAAGGCAACCGTTTGTACAAATAAAAAAGTTTTAAAACCTAAATACAGACGGTTGCCTAAGTCTTCGGTGACCAAGTCATCAAAACCTTCCTGTTCAATCTTTGATAATCAGGAAGATATGTCATGGCAACCCGTGACACGTTTGAACAAGTCAGGTTAACCCAGAACAACTATGGATTGGGTACCTAAAACTAACTAATTTCGCACATCGTGCAGGAACAGCTATGGAGGAATATCATCAGAACGTGGTATGTTGATAGTAGCTGTTCCAGGCACATGACAGGAGACATCTTTCAACAGAGCGACATTTAAATTTTTAATGGAGGGTATGCTTCCTTTGCGGGAGGAGAGAAGGGAAAGATTACTCAGAAGGGTTTTCCTCTATTTGTTCCCGTTTTCACTTACGGGTCGTGCCGCCACTTGGCTCGATTCGCAACCTGCTGGAGCATTCACTAATTAGGAGGCGTTGCGTACCGCTTTCTTGAAGAAATACTTCCCGCCTGCTAAAGCATCTCGTCTCTGTGATCAGATTCATTCTTTCCATATGGAGCCTGACGAGCAGTACTTTTAAGCTTGGGAGCGTTTTCAGAGTTTACTGGCCCGTTGTTCACAACATGGTCTTACTCGGTGGGCCCTTGTTGAGAAGTTTTACAATGGGCTGATATATGAGACTAAGGTTTGCTTCGACACTGCTGCTGGAGGTAACTTAATAGATAATGAAAAATGTAGTTGAGTGTAATGAATTGTTTGAAAGTTTCGCTCAGTCCGAGTGTGCTAAAAAGCCACGTAACGGGAACTCAAATCTTGTCACTAGTACACCCTCATCCGTCCGAGGTGTGTACCAGGTTAATCTGGATACTAGTGTGGTGACTGTCTTAGATAGTCTAGCCATTGAGATTGAAGTACTTATGGCTAAGGTAGATAAGTGTGAGTTGTGTAGAGGGGGGGGGGGGGCATGGGACTTTAGATTGTCCGTTGATGAGTCAGGAGCAGGTAGAGTTCATAGGTGGGCAAAATAGGGTTCCTAATGTGTTTAATGGAAATAATAATTTGAATTGGAACAATTTTAAAAATAATAACTATAATTCTAATTGGCGTTCCTCCGGTGCACCCCCTGGTCTCCAATCAAATTTAAATTCTAACCAAGGGCAGGATCAGTCATTTAGTGGGGATCAAAGTAGTCAAGGTGGGAGTAATGGGTAGGATTTGAGTAGTGGTATTGGTAGGTTAGAGGAGATGATGAAGCAAATACTAGTTAGAGATCAGGAAACTCAGAAAAAATTTGCCGATCATGATTTACTATTAAGGAATCACCAGTTCGCACTCTTAGATCTTCAGAGAACCGTTGGTGATATAGCCCGGCGTTTAGATGAGAGCCCCCCAGGTCAGTTTTTGGGTTCCACTCAGCAAAATCCGGCAGCTTAATTAAATGCTATTTCTACTCGTAGTGGTATGGTTTTAGGTCCGGAGAGAGAGATTGAGGTAGAGGAGAGAGATGAGTTAGTTGATGAGGAGATAGTGATGGAGACTCCTGGGAGGGTGCAACCTAGGCTAGGCCCAACAAGTACCGCACCAACCAGTGAGCCCTTAGTTAGAGGAAGTGAGGAAAAGAAACCGAGAGATATTAGGCCTTCACCACTTATAGATCATGTTCGTATCCCATATCCAGCCCGTGTTAAGAATCAGGAATTTACTAGAGAGTACAGGAATTTCTTAGATATGTTTAGGCAACTTAGAATTAACCTTCCGTTTATCGAGGCCCTTCGGCATATGCTGAAATATGCCAAGTTTTTGAAAGATCTTCTTAAATGAAAGGAAAGTCTGGAGGAGCTTTCGACCGTTCCACTGAACGGAGAGTGTTCGGCAGTAGTTCTTAATAAGGTACCTGAAAAGTTACCCGATTCCGGTGTTTTCACTGTTTCATGTTTTTTCGGTAGGGATACCTCGTGCCAAGCGATAGCGGACCTAAGAGCTAGCATAAACTTAATGCCATATTCATTGTTTGAGAAGCTAGGCCTAGGAGAACTTACATCCACCCGTATGTCATTATCATTAGCGGACCGTTCGGTGAAGTACCCTAGAGGAATCATAGAAAACCTGCTGGTGAAAGTCGATAATTTGGTTTTCTCCGTAGATTTTGTGGTTTTAGATATGGAGGCCGATGAGAGAGTTCCTATTATTTTAGGTCGTCCATTTTTGCGTACTACTAGGGCACTCGTTGATGTGTTTGAAGGTAAGATCACTCTTAGAGCTGGTGACGATAGTGTCACCTGTGTTTCTAAATCCATGAGACACCCGAGTGGTCAAGACGGTCTCATTGATCCATGTCATCCCGTTTATGCGATTGAATCTTTTGTTCTGGGCATGGATCCACGTCTAGATCACCCCCGTTCCATCCGAGTTTTTTTTTGAGGAGGAGAGAGAGGTTGCGAGTTTTCAAGAATTGATGGAGTTTGATAGAGAGAGAGAGAGAGGCGGTGGAAAGCGAAAGTTTGTAGAGTTTAGAAAGATTGAAGATGATTGGTCGTATCGTGATGCAGTTTCTTGGAGGACCATGGAGTTTGACCGAGGTGGAGGAAGCTCCACTTGGACTATCAAGTAGTTCACATAGGAGAGTGTCTTGAGTGAAAACTTAAGTGTAGAGTTTGTATATTTGTCCTATCTTTATTTTGAGTTGTGTCAAGTCACTAGCGTAGATTTTTGTAGTTCTTCTTTGTTTTTGTTTTTAAGTTTTGCAGGTTTTTGAGCTAGAAAAATGACCCCCATGGAAGTATAATGTAAAATTCAAGTGTGGGGATGGAGCAGCCGAACTATATACTTTTTATTATTTGCTGCTATTTATTCATGTTTTATATATAGGGTGGGTTGGTTGGTCTGGTAATATACTTAAGTGCTTAACATCTATCAAATTGATAAGATATATTTAGATATTTTTTGTTGTGTTTGCCTCTTCCGTTCGTGAGGAGAGAAGGAGATACCGTTTGCTGAGTACGCTCAGAGTTGGAGGGCGGCTATGGATGAAGACTTTGGCATCAATTTTCATGCGCATATTACCAGCTAAGTCTTTTCCATTATCTAGCTTATTTATTTTTTGTTTTTAGTTTTTAGTTTTTTCTATTCAGATTTTATTTTTATTTTTCGTCCTTATCCTTGCATTGAGGACAATGCAAAATTTAAGTGTGGGGATAGGATATTTGAGTCGTAGTTAAATTGATTTAAAAAAAAAAATTTGAAAAATGTTCCTTGATTTTGTCTATTTTTGCATTTAAATGGGAGATGAGGATACTTATCGGGAATCGGTTTTTCAAACTACTAATAATATGAGATAATTTAAAAGAAGGCGTACTAAGCTTAGGATGTGTCGGTAGGCCCAACCAGTCTTGAAAGGTTTTCAATTGCATATTCTTAATAAACCTAATTAATCATAGATTTTGTGGGTTCTCATCCTAGGGGGGACAGTGAAGCTGAAATTCGATAAGGTATAGGGAGTATTACCATAAGCTGATTACCCTAAGGTGGTGAGAATTGAATGCACTTTAAAATTAGCACGCCACTCCGTTTTATGAAAATAAATAAAGAGTGGTGGCCCCGCAAATGTCCAATTTTATACGAGCTTTAGTCTTTAGTTATATATTTTTAGGTAAAAGATGCTTAAGTGCACAATAAAAAAATAAAGAAAATAAATAAATAAATAAAGTATTCCAAAAGTTGATCTGAAAAGAAAAAGTGAGAAAAGTTATGTAATGAAAAATGCCAAAGAAGCATTCTCAAAAATAGAAAAAGAGGCCAAAGTGCACATATACTAGACGAGACTAAGAGTTTACGTGTTACCAAGGGGATGTCGACTCTGAGGATACAATATTGGGGCTCGAAGTTTTTAGTCCATAAATATTTTCTTAAGCATATATAGGACAAAGTCCAATAATATTTAGGGCATGCTCGTACAACCTCATTTGACCTATAGGACAAAGTCCAAAAATCACGGTTTTTACGTTTATCTGAGCTTTAAGATAACCTTATATGTTTTTAAGATTGTATTTCTCCGATGCTGATCCCATTGCAATTAGACTTTTTCAGGGACGAAAAAGAGATAAGTGTGGGGATATTTGATATAATGCTTAATATACATAAATCACTTGTATATTTTATATATCATATATTATTTTATTAGTTTATGTTTGGTTTTTGTTAAGATTTGTATATTACTAACATATTTGAATAATATAGGTTCCGGGACTTGTTCATGGTTAAAAAGGGAGAAAAAAGAGCTAAAACAAGCCAAATCGGTGAACCGGAGCATCAGAATTGATCCGGACCGCATCAGAATTGAACCGGACCGCATCAGAAAACGAACCGGACCGGTCAGCCCCCTCATTCAGAGCGCCGCACGACCGGGAGGCCAAATCCTGCCGCGCGGCGCTCTAGGCACTCAGATTCTCGAATTTTCTTCGTGTTTTATAAGTTTTGGGCACAAGAAACCTATATAAACACCCCTAAACTTAATCCTGAGAATACCCTACGAACCAGAGCTGAATTTGGAGTTTTCTGGAGCTTAGGATTGCAATATTTGGTGGGTTTGAAGGCTAGGAATCAACCAGCGAAGTGCTTATCATCCAAGAACGAAGACTCCTTTATCGCCTTTAATCTTCCGTTCTTATTTATTTTCGCCATGATTTCCTTATTATCGTTTTGTTTGCTTTTATGATGTTAAACTTTATAGACTGCCTAGGCTTATGATGAACCTTTGTTGACGTTTGATTTTGACTTGGGATTTATTTATCGTTATGGTTTTTGTGAACTAGTTAAAAGGTTTAATTATATTTAATTGATGCATATGTGTGCTTGAGGTTGTTTAATTAAGTTTTATTATTCCATAGTTGCCTTGGTTATTGTTTGTCATTATGATAGGCTTCTATTAGGTCATCTACTTTGTGTTTTTGACTATTTTATGATTGATTTCGCGATAAGATCATAGAAATAATATTAGTTAATCAAATAAACCTAAGTGTGCTGCTAACCTAAGTAGCTGTAAGGTACTAGGTTATTGATGGGTATTTGTTGATTTGGGTTGCTAGATCGATTTAGTTCTTCATAAGGAGTCTGTCTAGGTTTGATTGATTAACTTTGTCCATCGAGTCAACTGAATATATTAGACTACCTTTGATTTCCGCGCTATAAGGTAGGATTTCGTATAAAGGAACTAGTTTGTAATTAATTAGGTGACTGTAAGGAAACTTGATTTTTAATACTGGTGTGCATTAAAACTTATTAGAAACCCATAGGTGTCTCTTGAGAAGGGTCAGGGATCCTGTTCGGGTTTTCTCTTAAGCGTCTATTTCACGATCACAATTCCATAACTAAATAGTCTCCCGGTTAATTGATAACTGAAACTTAGGGGATTCTAGCCTAGGTGGTTGTTCATCATAATCTGAATTAAGTCTAAGTTATAAGTTTAGTCTTCTTTAGTTTTCTTAATTAGTTAAAATTAGTTTATTAGTAAAACCCCCCTTAGGCAAATAATAAATAAATAGTCGTGTCTGTAGTTGAGTCTAATTTAGCTGGTTTACGTAATTTAAAGAGTCTCGTGGGTTCGATATCCGGACTTACTTAGCTGTACTAGAGTCGAGCGGTTCACTTGCCGGTTAGTAGTTTAGTTAAGTTTAAGAGTATAGAATTTATTACTTAGTGTCTAGATTAGCGTTTATTTAGTTAATAAATTAATAACTACTTTTAGCACATCACAAAGCACACAAGCCAAAGCTGATAAATATGATTTCTAGCATTTTTCAACTGCTTCATATGGACCTGTTCGGTCCGGTTCACGTTTTGAGTCTCTCTGCAGCAATCATTGTTTGGTTATCACCGATGACTACTCTCGTTTCACTTGGGTGTTCTTCTTGTCAAATAAGGGTGAAACTACGGAATTGATCAAGAGATTCGTGGTTCTTATGGAAAATCAACTGAATATGAAGCTCAAGGGAATTCGCTGTGACAATGGCACGGAGTTTAAGAACTCTACACTAAATTATTTTTGTGTCGAGAAGGGAATACTTCGACAGTA
Organism: Bidens hawaiensis; assembly: GCF_021521415.1. NCBI lineage: Eukaryota > Viridiplantae > Streptophyta > Magnoliopsida > Asterales > Asteraceae > Bidens > Bidens hawaiensis. The sequence goes on along the minus strand of NW_027491117.1, from coordinate 1,490,058 downwards.
TAGCTCATCTCGTACTCCACAGCAAAATGATGTTGCTGAAAGACGGAACCATACTTTGATCGAAGCTACAAGAACTATGTTGTGTGATTCAAAGTTACCGTTGTTCTTCTATTGCTGAAACACTGCCTTTTATGTTCAAAATCGGGTGTTTATCAACAAATCATAGATGAAGACTCCCTATGAAATTGTTTATGGTCACAAGCCTATTGTTACACACTTCCGAGGCTTTGGTTGTCCGTGTACCTTATTGAGTCTCGAATCGACTCCAAAGTTTGAAGCCAAGGCAGATGATTGTTATTTTGTTGGATATGCTGGTGGTACTGCCTACAGAGTCTACAACAAGGCATCGAAACAGATCGTCGAATCTTATGATGTGCGTTGGCTAGAGGAGAATGAAACAGATGCTCATGTGGGTCCTAACTGGTTATTCGATTACAACAAACTGTTTAAGCCGTTCAATGTGTTTCCAGTAGTTGAAGCAGAAAACTTAGGGGTAAGGACTTCTAATGTTATTGATGATGAATAAGACGTTTCTACTGATGTTTAAAAGTCTCCTATGCTGAGTGTCGACCCGTCTGAATCTTTGGACACTACTCAGCCGTTGTCTGAAAATCAAGAAGAAGTTGCTACCGAGACTGTGTCCCCACAAGAGACTTCTATAGCCAAGACTTCACCAGTTAAGGAGGAGAGTGCCATTAATCAAATCTTTGGTAGCTCTCTATTCCCTGATGCCATACCAAATGAGTATATTGCTAGTACCTCGTACTCGCATAGTACTACAACATCTGGATGGAAAAACCCTCCCACTGAAGTCCTTGAAGATCCAACAAATTTACCAGCAAACTGTTCTGCTCCCGATCACTCCATTCCGTCAAGAGTTCAGCGGGATCACCCAATTGAAAATGTTATTGGTCCCCTTGAAGCTGGCGTTTAAACCAGAAGTCAGACAGGACCTATCAACAATTGCTTGTATTCCTGCTTTATCTCCTAGATTGAGCCTAAGACTGTTGAGATGGCTTTGCAAGAACCAAGCTGGGTTGACCCCATGCATGAGGAACTGAATCAGTTTGAGAAACTCAAGGTTTGGATGTTAGTTGAGTTGCCCGCTGGGAAGAAGTCTTTAGATACGAGATGGGTTTTTTGTAACAAGCAAGATGATACTGGGGTTATTGTTCGAAATAAGGTGAGGCTTGTGGTTCGTGGTTTTCGTCAAGCCAAAGGTTTGGATTATACTGAGGTGTATGCCCCAGTGGCTCGTCTTGAGGCCATTCGGATTTTCTTGGCATATGCATCCTACATAGGGTTCATGGTTTATCATATGGATGTTAAGACATAATTTTGTATGGTGAGGTTAAGGAGGATATTTATGTGGATCAACCACCGGGTTTTGTGGATTCAAAGCATCCATCACACGTCTACAAGCTGGACAAGGCTCTTTATGGCTTTCATTAGGTTCCTCGGGCATGGTATGTGACGTTGACGGCTCATCTTTTGAAGCATGGGTATAAGCGAGGAACCATCGATCAGACACTGTTCATTAAGACTGTTGGAAAGAATCTGATTTTGGTTCAGATTTATGCGGACGACATCATTTTCGGCTCTGCCTGCACTGCTCTCTGTTATGAGTTTGAAGAAGTGATGAAAAAAAGGTTTGAGATGAGTTCGTTGGGGAGATGACGACGTTTTTGGGTTTAAAGGTTCGTTAAAGCTCGACAGGTATTCTTCTTCATCAAGGGATATACGTTGAGGACATGTTGGCTAAGTTCGAGTTTCAAGATTCCAAGAGTGCGGCGACTCCTATGGTAGAAAGACCTCTTCTTTCATCAGATCTTGAAGGGAAACCCGTAGATCAAACGTACTATCGGTCGATGATTGGATCCCTGATGTATCTCACCGCCAGTCGCCTAGACATCATGTTTGCAATTTGTCAATGCGCTCGCTTCCAGGCTAATCCTAAACTTTCTCACTTAATTTCTGTTAAACGTATTTTTAGATATCTGAAAGGGCAACCGAAGCTAGGTCTTTGGTATCCCAAAAACTCAGAATTTGATCCGTATGCTTTTGCTGACAGAAATTATGGAGGTGATGATATTAACAGGAAATCTACGTCTGCTGGATGCCAATTCTTAGGGGATCGACTCATTTCATGGCAATGCAAGAAACAACAAACGGTGTCCACATCCACTACTAAGGCTGAGTATGTTGCTGCTTCTGCCTGCTGTTCACAGGTTATCTGGATGAAACATCAATTGCTGGATTACGGTTTGAAAATTCTTGACACTCCTATTTTCTGTGATAATGATGCTGCTATTGCCATTGTTAAAAATCCGGTTCAGCATTCTAAAACCAAGCACATTGATATCAAAATTCATTTTATTCATGACTGTTACGATCGGAAATTGATTCATCTTGAACAAGTCCACACTGATAGTAATGTGACAGACTTATTTACAAAACCGGTCGGAATAGCCAGATTTAATGTGCTTGTAGGGTTTCTTAAGATGCTGCGTTTCGATGACTGAGTATTTTTTGAGGTTAAATTTGTAAATAAATATTTTCTTGTTTTATCATAATTCTGTATAAATTTAGGGGGTGAAAAAGAAAAAAAAATATAAAAAGAGTGTGTGTGTGTGTATTTAAAAATAAAAAAAATAATAAAAAATTAAAAAATAAAGAAAATATGTTTTGTTTTGTCGCTTAAAATCATGCCAGTTACTCAAGTTCAAGGGACATATTTTTATGTTTGGTCCCGCTGTCAATCTTTGACGTACATGATAGCCATTAACCTAAGGACTGAAAGTGACTGGGGCGACTGAATATATAAAAAACATTTATATAATGTTTTTGTTTTAACTATCTGATTTTGATTCTTTCACTGAAAATTATGTCAGTTACCTAAGTTTGAAGGACATATATTCATGTATGTTTGGTCATATTGTCTACCTTTAGACATATAGGATAGCCGTTTACCTGAAGACTGAAAGTGACTGGGGTGACTGAATATAAAATAATTGTCTTCTAAGTTATCATCAGGAAGTGATATGATTATTCAGCTAAAATCTTTATAGAAGCTTAAAATATTTTCAAATGAAAATTGATCCAACCTTTGAGAAATGATAGATAAATTTTGTGTGCCTAACGTGTGAAGTTATTAAGCTAAAAAGGCTTTTGATTAGTCATTGATGTGTATGGTAGCTTTCCATGATAAATAAAAGTTTGAAGTGATATAAACTAAATCTGCTAAACTTATTGTGGAGAGTCATTTTGAAGATGTTTGCATGTCTCTAGATACATCTCTCCGAATAATAGGCAGAAAAGCAATTACCTAGTCATACACGAGCCCGTTAGTGTCTTGATCGTCAAAAATATTATATTTCATTATTAGCATAAAAAAAGAATTATTAATACATATGAAAATTATTGTCATTCAAATTTTTTTTCTAAAAGCTTAAAGGAGTCTCAGGGAACTACAGGGGTGGGGCATACAAATAAGTCATAAACACTCTGAATATAAGGCTTGTAAGCCCGGATGGCATGTAAGTCCAACGTTCAACCTTAAAGCTTAAAATTATTTTTGTATAGAGAAAATCTTTTGATCAAGCACTAGGGGTTGGAGTCAAATTGGGGTGATCTGGGGAAAGCCATATACGCTGTGAGAAGAGATAAAGGGTATCATAGGTCCATAAGTGATGTCCATATAAGCTTTATGCCTAATTGAATCTAAGCGTATCACTGGCGCAATGAAAAATCATGCTAAGTTTCTAATTACCTGCTATCAACTTTTTTACAATGTCATAATAATGCTAAAAATGAATCACTGTGAAAGCATCTAAATCAATATGATTTCATGTTCGGATCTTTTATTAAAAAAGGGTTGCTTGTTTAAAACAGCTAAAATTTGATCCCTAAATATGTTAAATCTACTGAAGGGCAGATGGGTAAATTATTTTTGTTTTAGTTTAGTTTTTGTTATAATTTTGTTTTATTTTTAATTTTTAATTTTTACCTCATGCTTACTCGTGTCAAAACAAATTCCTTAAGAAATCATTTTTAACATGATTCGGGATTGTGTTTAGCCCATGAAAGTTGATGGTTGCAAGTCATATTTTTAGGCCATTCTGTTTGGCCCAACGTGTTCAAAATTCTCGTGATCTCGGCCCTGTCCGTTTGGCCTAGATAGTTTTTTTCGGCCCATCTGAATTCTCGGCCCAGATGAGAAACTCAAGAATCTTTAAATGGAAGGTTCTTGATGCATTATTGATCACTCTTGAAATTTGCAAACACTCAAGAACCTTCATCTTCAAAATCATCCGAAATCTCAGATTATTTAATCATCAATCTTGTCTTGATTTCATTAAGCTTTGAACGGATTTTTCTAGAGGGTAAGGAATTCTAACCGAGGTCTATGTTTGATTCACTACTATGAGAGTTTTGAGATTGTATTGGATTGTTTGGTTTATAAGATATGGTCAGTTTACATGTTCTTTGTGAAAGGTTAGAGTCTGATTGATTGTGTTTTGAGTTTTCTCTTGAAGTTGCAGGTTTGGTCATCAATGGTGATTGGTGAAATGGAGAAGATGATGGGTTGTGTCCTAGGGTTTTCGGTGTCGATTGACCGAATTCTCTTGGTTAACCTGAGAACTCTTTAGTCAACTGACATCTCGAAGAGTTCTCGGTCAAACTTTGACCGAGAACCCGTCTGGTCAACCGAAAACATATCGTTTGTAGTGTTTCTGAATCACTTGGACTAAAAATCTTCTATTATTTCCTTTAATCAGAGGGGTGCTGCCAATACTACTTCACCAGCAACCGGTGGTAGTTGGGGAGGAGCTGGGAAAGTTGACCAGGATCAACAGAATGAATCCTCTGGTACTTCAAGTAGCATGACTTGTGCTGGATTTTTAGTTGGTTTCAATATATCAAGAATAAAGACACTAAATAAGACTACACCAGCAGATGCTAGTGGATGGGGAGCCACAAAATCTGACCAAGCTCAACAGACGGAAGCTTCGGGCGCATACTATAAAGCTGAGGTGGATGTTTTGAATACAACTAGAATTAAGCAATAAACCAAGGGGGAGAATGTTGGGCCATATTTTGTGGTTTATGCTTTTATTATTAGACTTAGTTGGGCCATATTATGTAAACCGAAATCTTTAGATTCGGTGGGCTTTAGTGTGTTTTGGGCCTAGGTTGGTAGATTTATATATACGATGTATGTATTTCATTGTAGGGTTGTTCGTCTAAGTTGGTCGATCACCCTTGTAAGTTTGTTAAGGGTTTAAGCACCCGATGTAATAATATACGTGTGTTTTGAAGCTACTTCATCGTGTTCATTGTTATTCTTTTGCTGTTATAGAATCGGCTTGTTGATTAGTTTCCGCCTAATCAACGAGTTAAATTGACATTACATTGAAAGATCCTCTCACGGGACTTACAAACCCTTGCATTTCAAACTTCATATTTCTCGTAGATACGTTAAATTATTAAGTAATAATAAAATATTATTAAATCATAAAATTTCCGTTAAAGCATAAAATATTATTAAAATAATATAAACGTTAATATTAAGACTCTTCTTCGTTAACATAGTTATATTTGTTCAGTATAAATTTTACCATTTAAAATCCGTGTCTTTCATATTATAACTAACAAACATCGTTACAAATTCATTAAACTATAGTTCGTTAATTTTCCGTTAAAGTTTAAATATAATATTAAAATATAAAATGCTAATGAAAGTTATAATAAAACAATACACGTTCCCAACAAATAATTAACTCTTAATATCCTGTTAGCTAGTCTTTAAATTTCCGTATTTATTTTATAGTTCGAGATGTTCAGTTTCTTTGGTTTCGTTATTGTGCTGTCGGTTTATATTTCAAGTCATCGTCGATTTCGAGGTGAGTTTCTCACATCCCCTTTTTAATGCTTTATTACTTTTGGGGTAGCATACATATCATATCTACTCAATGGTTTATCGAGTCATTTACAAAACTGCGATTCATATCTTGGACTTGTGTGTTTACGTGCTTACTTGATTATTTACTCAGCTCATGGTTGCCTCAATAAGTATGATCATACGCCCCCTTTGCACTCAGGTCCATAGTATTGAGTGGAAAAGGGACCCCGATCCGAGTACGTTGGTTGTTACCGACTGGAAAGAATATTGCATGCGAAGTAGTTATAATTTTCACAAGTTTCATGGAATTGCACGATTTTTACGTACTTATACAAAACTTGTGTGAACTCACCAACTATTAAGTTAGTTGACCGTATTTTATATATATGCTACAGGTACAAGCATTAGAGGATGATACTTGGAGAAAACACTAGACTTAGGTTATTTAAACAAATGGATAAATGTTTAGTTGTATTTATATTTCCTTGTATTTCTTGTTTACAAACTTGTGTATATGATGATTAAACCAATTAATGATAATATTGTCACTTAATAGTGTCACATATGTTTTGAACAATCTGTACGTCACACTCGAGCGTTTCCGCTTTAGTCGGGGTGTTACAACTGATTACACAAACCTTCATAATCTAACATCCAATTTGGACCGGTGTGTGCATCCGCAGGATTCATTTCCTGCCAGTAAATGTTGTAGGATTCCACATTCACCTTTGCTCGTTTGTTGTATACCCGATAAGCACTCTTGTGAGCAGCGTATCCCACAAAATAGCATTCATCCGCCTTCTCTGCAAATTTGGAGGTTGAGTTGGCATTTGGTTGGAGCAAGGTGCAAGGACATCTAAATGTCTTGAAGTAATTGGCACGTGGCTTGTTCCCATAATAGACTTCATACGGAGTCTTGTTCAACTACTTATTCAGCAACCTACGTTTGGGTAAAGCAGGAAGCGTTTACAACTTCACCCCAGAATATTAATGGAAGTTTGGAGTATGAGATCATTGTTCGGGCAGCTTCAATGAGAGTTCTGTTTCGTCTTTCAGCAACCCCATTCTATTCTGTGTATGGAGCACTGAATTGACGAAGAATACCCTTGCTGTGGTAGAAATCATCCACGGCTCTGTTCCAAAACTCCGTTCCACTATCACTTCTTATACACTTCACTCTCCTGTCAGTTTGATTCTCCACCAAAGTCATAAACCGTATTAGAAACTGAGTTATCTCATCCTTGTGACCTAGTAAAAATGTCCAGCTGAAACGAGAGAAATCATCAATAATAACCAGACAATAGGCTTTTCAGCCTATTGCCATTGGTTGAATTGGACCAAAAAATCCATGTGCAACAGCTGAAGAATTGAATTTATGGTATTGATGGTCTTGGGTCTTGTGAGGGAGTTTGTGTTGTTTGCACTTAGAGTAGGATAAACATTTTTCAACACAAGAAAATGATTTGACTGGCAAACCCCACACATGGTCACCTTTAACTAATTTTCAAATTCTTGAAATTGATGTGACCCAACCATCGATGCTATAATGATGAGTCATTCTCCGAGGCCTTGGACAATAGACAAGATGCAGTCTGTAAAGAGTAAGAACTTTTCATGTCCAAAATATAGGCATCATTGTGCCTCGGAGTATGCATCAAAATCCATTCTTCTGGTACCTTGTAACCAGGCTTCAAAGTGTTTGAGTGACCTCATTGGAGAGACACACTGTCAGGGTAAGAAAGGCTTGTTCATCTTCTGCGAACAGTAATTTATCATTCTCATCATATGTGTCAACAGGTTTTGGTTCGGGTCCTGTTATTGTTCCAACCATTTGAACATAGGGTCTAACTTCAAAGCATCTCATTAGAGTAGCATCAGTCAACTTAATGAAGTTCTTAAATCTCCATTTGAAGTCAGTGAAGTTGCTTTCCAATGTCATAAACTTTGGAGGCTTAGTTGTCGTTCCGGCCTCATTTTCAAGTAATAAATAACTTTTCAGTAACTCGGAGTCAGTAGCCATAATGTAAAACAGTTTGCAATAGCACAAATTCTCCAAAATCAGAAATATTACAAGTCAAGAAGGTTCGGATCGCACAGAAATGCGATTAGAAATTTTCTCCAAACAAATCGCATGAGCATGCGATGCGATTTACTTGAGATGCGATGCGATTGAAATCAGAAATGCGATGCGATTGGATTTTGAATGCGATGCGATTGAAAATCCTATACAATGCAATTTGAAATTTCAAGCGATGCGATCTAAAGTTTTCTAAGCGATGTGATTGCTTTCTTATGCGATGCGAATTAAAGTTTAATGCGATGCGATTCAAGTTTCCATGCGATGCGATTACTTTGTGATGCGTTTGGTTTTATTTCTGGAAACTTAATCTTTCCATGCGATGCGATTACTTTGTGATGCGTTTGGTTTCACCAACTTTTGGCAGATTTCAAAGCAAGTACAACAACCATGGCCACTTTAGTTCATGCGATTGAAAGTTCTTAACACACACCTTCAACCCGTAAACACACAAATCACATCACAAACACTTTGAAAGTTTATATTTTCACCAAGAAACCCGTAAATATAGTTTCTTTTCTTCATGAACCCGTAAGCTTTTTATCTTTTCTTGAAGAACCCGTGAACACACAATCTTCTTTACAAACATTTCTTGTCACACACAAACCAAGATCAAAACCCAAGGTTGTGATCCAAGAACCTCAACTAGTAGAGCCGAAAGCTTTGATACCTATTGTAGGTCCCTAGAGCAGATCAAACAACAATTTCTCGGATCAATCTAACTTAGTGCTTAGCGAAAATCACACTAAGTACCTTAGATCTCGGATCTTGTCTATATGTTTGTTATTTCGGCTTTTCAGAGAGAAATGAGAGCTAGATGGATAAGACTTGTTCAAAAACTTATGTGTCTCATGCACATGCTTCCTATTTATAGGGAAGCATGGCATGCCACTATTATATTACAAATGGCTCAACGGGTTCTTGTTTACATAGGCCTCGGCCCAATACATGATAATGAACAAATACAAGTTAAACAAAATATAAACAATACAAAAGACTAATATTAAACAAAATAAGGCCCAACACAAACACACCGGTCAATACACTAACATGTCAGGATCGTTTATGAGACTTATTTCATTTTGATTGTATTAAATTAATCGTACTTTGATCTTTCGTAACTTTTGTTGGTGATTTCTCATTTTCTTGCAGAAGTGGCGGATGTTACATTGACTTTTTGTTGAGAGGAACTTACTCTCACCTGAGCTAGTATGGCATTTTTCTTCTACCATTATTAATTTCACTTTGCTTTATATATATATATATATACATATATTTCAGATCAAGTATCATGGTAGTTCTGAAGTTAGAATTAATTCAACAGGTGGAATATGATGACTTGGTGATGTTTTGTTTTATATATTCTACACATAGTTCTAATATATTTCGATAATTTATGTTTAGTAACTTCTTTTTGTTAATTTTTGTAAAAAAAAAAAATGGGCAATGGGCGAATTCAATCTTTAAAGCCAGTTGAAGGCATACCTTTTTATTATTTAGATTTTATAGGAACTTTTGATTTGTTTGTTTTCATTTTGTAGTGTAATTAGTTTCAATCCCTCTAATTTGTATTTGAGAAGCAGTCATTTACATAGCTTAAGTCAAATATGAAGTGAAAGAATTTGGATGTAACTTGCTTATCATTTAAGCTGTTTGGCTATATCATGGGTCTTCCTTATATTGCTTGTAAAATTTGAAGGACCGTCTACTGATGAAAATTCAGTAGCATACTTATATGCTAATTGGCTTGCAAATAGACTTTCTCTGCTACTTAATTGCTTCAAATTTTGGGTACATCCTTTATGCATGATTTTAGGTTTGCCAAAATGGTTACTTAATATGTCAAGAAATAGGACTTTAGCCATCATAGCCACATATTTTAGTTTGAACCCTGATATTGACATACATCTGCATTCTGGTCCAACGATTCATGATTTGATGTTATGTAAATGAACTGAAACTTGTTTTTACATCCTATCAAAGTTTATAAAATATATCTACAAACAAATCAACATTTAGTCATAAAGCTATTTATGCTACATGATATTCAAACTCTGTATAAAAAATTATCATTAACCAACAAAACTCCATTTAGTCATAAAGTCAATTGTTTGACCAATATATGAGTCAAACTGTAACCTGTTATATATAAACTTTTTGGCAAAACTATTAGTTAACATGAAGTTTTTAATGTTTTCGGAAACTAAAGTGGAGGCAAAATAAGTTCTGCTCTGATGCTTCTAGGAAAGAGAGAACCAATAAATATTTTTGGAACGATGCCTAATTGATTGACCACAGTTAGTTTACAATATAAATGAATTACACAACGAGACTCAAAAGCATTAGCAGCAAGATAAGAAAACAAAATAGTGTCAGAAGGCTAAACTTAACTTTAGTCACCTTAACGAACTAAACGAACATGGCATGCTTGTGTTTGTTCGTTTAACTCTAACTGAACAAACGATTGAAAATGAACATGGTTTTCTTGTTTGTGTTTGTTTATGTTCGTTTGTTGATCGTATAAAATGAACAGTTCTTGAACGTTAACGAACATAAACGAGCAAACATGAAATTAAAGTAAACGTGAATATCAATATATTGGGCTTAGAAAGTAAATAAATAAAACTAACCTAAATTGTGATATTAATATACTATATTAGTTTTGCCAAAAAGTTTATATATAACAGGTTTGCAACCTTGACTCATATATTGGTCAAGCAATTAACTTTTGTTGGTTAATGACAATTTTTTATATAAAGTTTGAATATTATGTGATATAAAGCTTTATGAATAAATGTTGTTTTGATATTTTTTATATAAAGTTTGATAAGATGTAAGCTATAGCATCCGCTGCTAACTGAATTCCCGTTGCGTTTCCCCCGTAACGCGCGGGCTATCCTGCTTGTATATTACTAATGTACATCGTGTTTTCTCTATAATATAATCATATTACGTAAACTAAAGATAGGATTTATTATTTATTGTAATTGCGATAGCTCATCAATTATGTATTTTTATGCTTAAAAAACAAGTTATTCACATGATTACATAAATATCTTCACATCTTTGCATTTGATATGGAAAGGAAAAAAAAAGAAAAAAAAAGTTAAAAAATAGAAAAATTTTTCCGATCTTCACCCTAATTAGGTTAAGCCTTCACACCTTCACAATTCACCATCGGCATTCCTCTTTCCGATCTTCATCACAATCTGCCTCCCAACCAACAATTCTAAGCCATGAAAATGTATGTGAGATCGATTCCTTTCATGATCGCATGGTGATTCTTTTTTCTTTTGTTGGAACCAGTGATCTCGGAATTCTTTTAAACACGATTAGATCCCGTGGAGTAATTCTGAGGAATCTAATCGTCAAGCCAAAATGGATTATGGAGGATGGTCCGCTTAATTCCTCCCAATTCAGAAACGAATCTGGATAGACCGAAATCCCAGAAAACCCGAATGTTGTCTGAAAGAACTTGGTGGTTCAAGTGATGATGTTATCAGTACAATGGATATAAGAGAAATCATGGGCAAAAGGAAGAATCTTGTTTCAGAAGAATCTCTCACCGAAAAAAGAAGGGTTGTGGGTCGTTCGCTGGCTTCCAGGACTTCGTATGATCAGAAGACGCTAAAAAGTTCATTCGGAGAGGTTAAATGCCTCAATCTTCTGTGCTCCTTGTGCATGAAGTTTATGTGAAACACACTTTATGTGAAACACAAAAAATCATGTTGATGTTTAACACAGTTTTTATAATTTCTAAGTTAATCCAAATACAATTTTATACGAACAAAAGCATAGAGCCATAGACGATGTTTGAACCATATCGGTGAACTTTTCAAATAATAAGAAAACACTGAAGGCAGGAAGCCTTCTTAATGTCGTTTGTTTCTAATTGCTGATATATCAAAATTGTTGGGTCAATGTGTCAGGGTCGGTTAATCTGAAAGGGTCAGCAGCTGGGGCCGCTGGGCCAAAGTTTTTATTCATTTAGTCATATTTTTGTTTGTTTAGCAAATTTATTTGTTAGCGGGTTTGTTTTCCTAGTTTTCAGAAGTCACGTATGTGCGTATGGGCCTATTTAATCATGTCTTAGGGTGTTTAAGAGTCGCATATTTTGTTTGCTGTAATCCGGTTTCATTTATAATAGAAAAGAGTCGATCAATAGCTGTGTTTTATCTATGATTAAGGGCCTGTACCAACAAAAATATTCTTAATTTACCCTTAAAATTAGCATACTAAATTTTCGAAAAAAGAAATTCTTAATTTCAAAAACATATGATGTACGATAGTAAATGTAGATTTCCTAGAATCGTATATGACTTGGACCGCTTTCTCAATCAGTGTTTGGAATTAACTTTTATATTTCACGTATAATTTGGTGTCCAACAAAATCAATAATCGAATAAGACAGAAAGTGTTTGCTCAGTGAACGAGAAATTATTCTCTGCGAGATTTAAATGATATGGTTGACGATATTAGACCAACTAATCACTTCATATTGGTATCAAATAATTACAGTGCTTGGGTAAAACGTTGCAACATTATGGTAGCTGGGTGGATCCGCAAAGGAAGACCAACAAACCAAGTACTATATTCTTTATTGTGCTGAAACTAGATATTGTTTAATGCTTGGTGACCACAACTTGAAAAGTTTTATACCTCGTTCACACCCTGTGCTTTTGATTTATCACAAGTAATCCACATTCCTCCCCATCCAGACACGAATCTGGATAGACCGAAATCCCAGAAAACCCGAATGTTGTCTGATATATTCAAAGAACTTGGTGGTTCAAGTGATGATGTTATCAGTACAATGGACATAAGAGAAATCATGGCCAAAAGGAAGAATCTTGTTTCAGAAGAATCTCACCGAAAAAAGAAGGGTTGTGGGTTCTTTGCTGGCTTCCAGGAGTTTGTATGACCAGAAGACGCAAAAAAAGTTCATTCGGAGAGGTTAAATGCCTCAATCTTCTATGCTCATTCTATGCTTATGTGAAAAACCAAAATCATGTTGTTTAAGGACTGTTTGTAAATGTGTATGTGAAAGTGAAACACAAAAAATCATGTTGATGTTTAACACAGTTTTTATTATTTGTAAGTTATTCCAAATACAATTTTATACGAACAAAAGCATAGGCGTGGATGTATGAATAGTGAAACATGTTTGAACCATATCGGTGAACTTTTCAAATAATAAGAAAACACTAAAGGCAGGAAGCCTTCTTAATGTCGTTTGTTTCTAATTGCTGATATGTCAAAACTGTTGGGTTAATCTTGACGGGCCAATGTGTCATGGTCGGTTAATCTGAAAGGGTCAGCAGCTGGGCCAACGTTTTTATTCATTTAGTCACATGTTTGTTTGCTTAGCAAATTTATTTATTAGCGGGTTTGTTTTCCTAGTTTTCAGAAGTCACGTACGTGTGTATGGGCCTATTTAATCATGTCTTTGGCTGTTGTAAGAGTCGCATATTTTGTTTGCTGTAATCCGGTTTCATTTACAATAGAAAAGAGTCGATCAATATAGTTTGATCAATAGCTGTATTTTATCTATCTATGATTAAGGGCCTGCACCAACAAAAATATTCTTAATTATTATAACCCTTAAAATTAGCATACTAAATTTTCAAAAAAAAGAAATTCTTAATTTCTAAAATATTTGATTTACGGTAGCAAATGTAGATTTCCTAGAATCGTATACGACTTTGACAGCTTTCCCAATCAGTGTTTGTAATTATCTTTTATGTTTCACGTATAATTTGGTGTCCAACGAAATCAATAATCGAATAAGACAGAAAGTGTTTGCTCAGTGAACGAGAAATTATTCTCTGCGAGATTTAAATGATATGGTTGACGATATTAGACCAACTGATCACTTCATATAGGTATCAGATAATTACAGTGCCTGGGTAAAACCTTGCAACATTATGGTAGCTGGGTGGATCCGCAAAGGAAGACCAACAAACCAAGTACTATATTCTTTATTGTGCTGAAACTAAATATTGTTTAATGCTTGGTGACCACAACTTGAAAAGTTTTATACCTCGTTCACACCCTGTGCTTTTGATTTATCACAAGTAATCCACTCCCTATGCTGCTAATCATTTCGATGGGACTGAGTTTAGTTGAATCGGTATCATGCAGACATTACGATCGATTATAAGTTCGTTTAGTTCAATTGCCCCAGATAAGTCAAATTGAAATTGATGTTGCTGGGCAACATATAAATTCAAACTACAGTACATCCACAGGATATAATCAGAGAATAAAATTCAAGAATTGATGGTACAACTCCTGATGCTCAGGATACAAATTGGGGATTGAAGCCAAGAAAAAGGGTCAAAGTTATCTATAAAGGGCAAGATTAATTCGATCGGTTCTTGAAAAATATTTTTGTGTATTCAGATTCTAATAGACCGTCTACGATATAGAAGTTTTATTTCGATCCACTGCAATTTGCAAATTCTGATTGCAAGGGTAAAACTGGTACTATTTATGGTCAAAGTTGTTTATAAAGTGCATATTAACTTTGGGGTTTGATCTAGATTTTAGCATAAAAAGGACATTTTAGAACGGTTACGAGTCAAAGAAGCGTTTAAATTGAAACGCATCAAATTGCCTTAACAGGTTTTAGCATAAATGGGCATTGCTGGAAACAGTTAAGTGGTATTATTTGATTGCTAGCTGGATTGCAAGTTCTTGGGAATTGCGAAGTATTATGAAGATTTTCCTAAACGGTAGGTTCAAGATTTGTGCATATTCTAAATTCAAAGAATTAAATTCAATCTAGGATTTGGGGTTGCATTTTGGTGTAGAAAGTGCAGGTCTAAAACCGGATCCGACTACAAACGGCTTTGTTCTTGATATTCGTGCGAGACGGGTGCGGTAAATTAAACGACCGAACAAGTAATATAAAGAAAATACAATAATGAGCGGCTCCGTAATCGATTAAAAAGATTAATAGATTAAACGAACCAACCCCACCCAAGGTGAGCTCCCCTTGGGTGGGTGATTTACCCCATAAGAATACACACATAAATGACAAACGTAAGTTCCTATTTATAGCTTAACAAAAATATTCTAGAAGATTTCCTCCCCGTTGAAGTTAAACACGTGCACCGAAACTCTAGTCTCATATCCGGATTTCACGACCACAATAATTATTAGCTTGACCGTAAATATATAACAGGTTTCGTACTTTGATATCGCAAGTCACATTTTTTTGCCTTACAATCACCTCCTTGACTTATCAAAACATTGCCAAACCGTGTCTCACATTTTCACAACTCAACATGATAAATCGGAGCTTCTTCAATCAACCCCTCAATATATGATCCACCTAATTCATTCATGAAGGAGTTCTTGCTTCTTTATCCATCTTGGATCTTTAAGCACTATAGGTTAAGACGAGCTCGACGAAATACCGAGGACAACGGCAAATCTTATTATTTCCCTTTTAAGCGTCTTGAAAATAATATGGAAATAATACAGTTTGAACATTGACCAACAATGACGAAAAACCCTTTCGAATTTGACTTTCTTCATATTTGGTCAACCCGATCAATAATTAACTTGCAGCCCCAAAAAAATTGTTCAATATAATTAGCCCAAACATAATTAAAATTCCCAAATGAACCAGCCCATAAATAACCAATTTGATTTTTAATTAAAACCCACAATAGACCAGGCCCATTCTACTAAAATCTGGTCCACTAAAACAACATACCACATCAATTTGTAAGCCCATTTAAATTAAAGTTTACTAGCAAACAGATGCCCTAGCAGCATCCCATATCAGCCGCCATATGCTTAGCATCAAGTACATTTGTGCTTTGCCAGAAAACACCTACAACCGGCTCATTTCGCCGGAAAACGAATTCCGGTACATGCTAACTCAGGTTACCGACGACCCATCTTCACCACACCGCGACACGGTTTCCTCCATAACCACCATTGCAACCGCTGCCGCTTTTCATCTTCACGGCTTAAGAATCACTGGAAAATCGTTCACTGAAAAAAATTTCGGTTCTTAACGACACGCAGTGATATTCCACATATCACTGGCGTATCCCAAAGCCGGAAAACCGACTCTTAAAGTAGGTATTATGAAGTGGGAGCACAACACGCAGTATTTTTAACATATTACTGATGTGCTTTCCATGCCACATTGGGACGTTCGTACATTGGCACATGAAGAAACACTAAATCGAACTGGATGGTTCGATCTGATGTCTCCCCAGATGTGAGAATACTGAAGCTCTATGAGAACAGATCCAAGTTAGTGCCTGCAAAACAGAACACCGTTGAGTCTCGTTATGGGAAGGGTAGAGTGGGGGGGGGGGGTGTCTTCCCGTAACCACCCTCCGGCGTGAGAATAAGTATCGTAATCAGGTCGGAATAAGTAAGATACAATATGTAATTGCTTGAGGCTTGGGAATGTGAATGAATACCTTGAAGAGATAATCTTCGTATTTATAGCCGAAGGTGGGGGAAGGTGATTGGTGGAGTTGTCACTATCAATTTATTCCCTCTCTACCCCCGAATGGACACGTGTCGAGCCTTTATTGGATGTGACAGCTTGGACCCTTTTATGGGCAGCAATTATCTGTGCACGTCGTGGGATGGCCATTACGTGTCTAGGTGTCATCTTTCCATTGGTCGATGTCGCTATCAGGAGGTATTAGGGGAATATTCTAGAAATAATTTGTTACAACTGCTCTTCCATATCACGTGGGGATCGTACGCGTGATGAGTCCCTTGTGTTGCTTGCGGGTTCCTCCCGCGGATGCTCGTTGGTAATCCGCGGGTTATAGTTGGAGATCCGCGAAGCATGTCTTGGGATGTGGGTGGCTTTGCTAGCCCACATGTTCCTCGCGCGGATGTCTTATTAGTAATCCGCGGGTCGAATTATAGATCCGCGGGTAGCTTCACTACCCTACCTCTATAAGTCACCCCCAGTCCATTGTTGCTTCCGCGAGGCAATGTCGCGGGTAGAATTATGGACTTCTGCTCTGACCCGCTGTTTGCGGGTTTCATTTATTGGTCTGCGGAATTCCTGTTGCTTTTTGAACTAGGGGTACTGTTCATTAGTCGGGACGTGACGTCCTTAGTCTGAATCATGTCAGTGGATGGTGCTCGAGGTGTTTGCACGTAATTTTAGGCGACTTGTTCAAAATCATTTTGTTTGATGGTTCCCGCCTGGTTGGTTGTCTGCTGGAAATGAACTGTATCCCTCTCTCTTCGCATTAATTGCGATGTGTATATATAGAGGAGGCCGTTTCACTTTCCGATTTACTTGCAAAAATTTTCTCTCGAGTTTATTCATCTTCATCTTCTTTCTCTCTGCATTCTTTCTCATACATATTTCCTAAATCGAAATGGCCGGCGGTAAGAAGAAGAGGGGTGGTGAGAGTAAAAAGGATGGCTAAAAGGGTGTCGTGGAGAACATATTGATCAATTGGAAGACTTCGGACTTCCAGGACATCGTCAATCTGTATGGATTGGCGCCGGAGTGGGAGCCGGAGCTCCCTTCTCCGGGGTCGACGGCTAATCAGCTGCCGGCTGGAAAGATCGCGTTATACGGTGAGTCTTTCACTACGGGCAATTTCCGGCTGCCGATCACCAAATTTATTGGTGATTTTTTGGATGTATTTGGGATTTATATCTCCCAGATGCATCTTTTTGGGATCATGAGGCTTCGACACTTCGAGTTCTGTTACAGGGCCTTGGAGATAGAGCCTACTGTAGATCGCCTCCTTGCGATCTATAAGATCCAGGTCCGCAGGAGCTGGTTTAGCTTCATCGTTCAGAAGAAGCTGATTGGAACCGAACCTCCGCGGAGCGCCTCTGAGTGGAAGAACAAATTTTTCTGGGTCAACGTTGATGTCATTCCATTGGCGATGACCTGCCTCTCCCTGACACAGAAATTTTCTCATCTTCCGGTTGCTGATGAGGAAGGTGAGGAGTGGTACGTGAAGTTAACACGGACTCCAGCCCCTATGGGTCTCATTCTGGAGTCAGCCTTAGTACAGTTGGGGATAAGTCGCCTGTGGCCATTTCTGGATGAACACCCGTACTTCTCCCGGGACGATGGAAGTGAGTACTTAGATTTTCCAGTTGATTTGCGTTTGTTGTTCGCATGTTGTTTTTCCTCATTTATTTTTGTTTCATGGGGGGACTCGCTCTTTGAAGATCTCGTTCTGACAGTTGCGGGGAATATGTTCCATGTACGTTCTGAATCCTAAACCTCTTACCGTTATGCATCCGGACGAGACGATAATCCTTTCATCTAGTGAAGAATCCTCTAGTGAGGATTCAACTAGTGAGGGTTCCCCGCCTTGTACCCCGGAGAGTTTTCATGCTAGCATATTGCGTGCTATTGCAGATCTGATTCGCCGCAACAAGAGGAGGACGGATACTGCTGGTGTATCCGGCCTTAATAAAGATTCTGACGTCGATGAACACGCTGGTAGGGAGGCTACTGAGGGCATCGAGGATCCCGCCGGTGGGGAGGCCTCAGGTACTGCCGATGATCCCGCTGGTGGGGAGGCACCTAAGGGCGCTGATGATCCCGCTGGTGGGGAAGCGCCCCAGAACGCCAATGATCCCGATGGTGAGAAGGCGTCCAAGGTTTGAGTGGAGGGTCCTCCTCCTAACATGATAAAGCTGACCCGACACCAAGATCGGGTCAAGAAGAGGACCACTGTCCGACAGCCTTCAGGTAACTAAAAGCCTTTCTTCTCGGCTTCATGTTGTAAATATTTCTAACTCTTCGTTTATAGATTAACAACTGCTGCTTTTCTTCGTCCGCCTTCTCCGCCTCCGGAGTTTTTGCAAGTAGGAGGTGACGAGGACGTGCCTCCTAAGGTAGTGGTGGAAACGGAGGTCGTTCTGCCTAAGGATATAACTGAAACCTCTCCGGTTTCCGCAGGTGAAAAGGGGGGATCTTCGAATCCTTCATCCTAGGACCAAGGGGATTCCCTTTTTCGTCCCTCATGGAACCTTGGCCCAGACACGCTCTTCACCGATCCGCGTGTGTGCCAAGAGTTCTTTGAGCACTGCCTCCCACCCCTCTGAGTGCAACAGGATGCAGTCCCAAACTTAGGCTAGTTTGGCGCAGGCACTTAGCTATCACATGGCTAACATGTTGTCGACGAGGTATTCAAGGGTTGGGTTACATGGCAAACCGACGTTGAGCGCGTTGTCAGCCACATGGTCGAGGCTAAAGCGGCTAGGGATGCTGCCCGGGCGGAGACCAGGGAGAGAGAAGCTTCCCTCCTGGCTGTCCAAGAGGAGAACAAATGCCTAGAGGAACGGATAGCTGCTCAGGTTAAGTTCATCTCTGCCCGGGACGAGGATGTACGGCGGCTCGTGGCCGAGGTGAAGGAGAAGGATGACCACCTTGCCTCTGTTTCCGAAGAGAAGGAAGGTTTGGAAAAGGCCTTCACCGACGCCTCGGACGAAAGGAAATTGCCTCTCAAATTTGGCATCCCCAAGGTAAATACTTCACACTTATGTCTGTTTCATGAAATATCATGCTAACTTTTAGCTTACATCATATTATCAGGCTTATCAAGGAAGGTCCTGAGCTTGGGGATTGCCTTGCTGACCTGCTGGTCAGTACGTCGTGGGTGGGTCGCCAGGCTGGTTTTGAGGAAGGCTATACCATGGCTCGCGAGGGACGTCCGTCTAACGAGTTCGAGCTTCATGGTCAGGATTGTCAAAAGGAATATGATGCACATCTTGATTCTTTCGATAACCTTTCTTTTGACATCCTGAAGTATATTGAGGAAAACCGCCATGAGCCCACCTGTGTTAGGGAGCTTCGCCTTCACGTGAACCGACTGCTCGCGAAAGCTGAAGGCAAGGAATCTCCCAATGGAGATTAGGAATAGATCACGATGTTGTTACATGTATTTCCTTATCTTCTTTTGTAAATTTTGTACATGAATGAAATGAACTTATCATTTTCACTTATTGTGTTGAACTTATTGCACCTGGGGTATTCCTTTGTGTTTATTGGGAAGGTTGTCTAGATCGCGGATGACTTCCTTATCTATGACCCTTCCGCTAGTATTTAAAACATGTCTTTTTCTTGTTCTTTTTTTTTTGTAACTTGAGTTCCGGTAGTGTCTGACTTGTCAGTCAAAACATTTAGTTTGTCTTGTTATTGTAGAACTAGCAAGTCGCCGATTATTTTGGAGGTTTGATTGACATGGTAGGTTTGCCTTTTCGTAGGAATAGGATGTGACAGGTAGGAAAGTTGTGGACAGCTGTACCTCGGGATTTTGAATTTCAGACTTTTGGTTTCCTGCCTGACGTGTCATGACCTGATTGGACCACGATTGCTTTTTCTGTTTATTGCATTAAATGCCACTAGTATATATATATATATATATATATATATATATATATATATATATATATATTCGTCGTCCTATCTTCTTCTCTCTTACTGTGTTTTGAAGAACTGTACTAATCTCGTCGGAATCTTTGAGGTAATCATCGTCTTCAACTCATAAAATCCCTCTTGTTGTTTTCCGGCAGCCATAGCTCACTGTAATAAGTTTTTAGCCAAGCATATGATGTCGTCGAGACCCGACTATCAGACTATTGATAGTGTTACCATTGATTGGAACACAAAGGGTTTTCAAGACATCGTGAATGCTTATGGAATTTCTCCATAATGGAAGCCGGAATTTCCAGCTCCAGGTTCGATAGCTAACCATCCTTCGGTGGGGAAGATGGCTGTGTATACCGAGCTTTTCAACTTCGGGAATCTCCGATTTCCGATTACCCGGTTTCTGGGTAAATTGATAACTGGGAATATGGTTCATATCTCCCAGCTTCATGCGTCGGCGATGATGCGCATGCGTCATTTTGAATTCTGTTGTCGGGCGCATGGCATCGCCCCTACTATCGACAAATTTGCTGTGTTTTGCCATTTGTATGGTAGGGGTGGCCGATATGTTTGCCTTCCGACTGACTGGAAGGCTATTGCTTTGGACACACCTCTGTTGGACCCGCGATGGGCCAGGAAGTTCTTTTGGATCCAGGAAGACGTGATCCCTGTGTCCATGTACTGGCGCTCAGCGGACCAGCCATTGATTGCCGTTCTGTACGTTGATCGTCCGGAGAGGCATAGATGGTATCAGCAGTTGACTCATACCGCCACTCCAATGCGTCCTATCCCTGAATCTGCCCTTGTGAGGGTTGGGATGAGCCGCCTGTGGCCTTATCTGGACGAGGTGCCATATTTCCGTAAGCCAAATGGATGTAAGTATGTCTAAAGTATTTTCCAGATTTGGCCCGGTATCTTATCTTGTCTTATTATGCAGTTGAAGGCCTTCTGTTGTCTGTGCTTACTGTGGATGTACCTGGGGTTATGCGAATTGTTGCCCTTGACAAGAAAGACCTTCCTATCCTTGACAAGACCAAGGATCATTTTTTGTTTCCTCAACGGACCTGTCAGGAACCTGTGGTTTCTGAGGGGTTATTTGCAAAAGGTAACATATTCTTTATGCTTGACCCTATGATCAAGTTGCTAATGTGTAGCTGTGGTGTAGCCTTTGGCCGTAAGAGGAAGGAAGCTTCTTCCAGCAACGTTCCTTTGGTGGTTGCTGGTGGAGGGCAGGACATGAATCCTTCTCCTCCTTCCTCTCCTCCGGCTGCTAAGAGGAGTTGCCTTCGTGATTGTGTTGCGGTCCGCACGCAGGGCACGCCAGGTATTTTTTAGAAAGTTGTGTTTTTGTCTTCAATAGATTTAACTTTTACCATGCTTTTATGCAGACGATGTTATCCTCTTGGAATCCCCTTACTAAGAGTGACCCAGCAGATCGTCTACTGTTGATAAGAAGAAATCCTAGGAAGGCGTAACTTCCTGTGCTGTCCGGAAGCCGCCGACGTCAGAGTCACCGCCCTTGCCTCCTCCTGTTGTTCATGAAACTGAGAAACCGTCTTAGCGGGTGCCGGTACCTCCTCCGCTTCCTCAGCCCTCGGAGAGGGAGGAGGGGCCGTAATTTCCGGGGGGTGTTACCGGCACGTCCCTGAATGGAATCTGACTCCCTCCTCGCGATTTTCTGACGGGGAGGTGTGTTTTGATTTCCTCCATGAGGGTGTGCCTCCTGCGGAAGGCGAATACCAGCGCAACCGGGCCCGGGTGTCTTGGGAATTCGTATATATACCATTTGGCCAATTTGGTTTCCACGACCCAAGAGATATACCGGGACTGGAATTTCATGGGCTAGAACTGGGGGTTACAGGATAATCTCCTCGAAGAGCTCCGAGCTGAAAAAGAAAGATACCGGATCGAGGCTAACACCCAAAGGTGGAAGCTGAGAGATTCTGAACGAACTCTAGAGCAGGAGAGGCAACGTTAGGCCACTGCTGCCAAGGACTGGGAAGAGGCGTGTCGGCGACAAAATGCTTCAATAGAAGCCACGCGCACACATGCTTGTTCCCGTGAGGCTGAACTTGCCCAAGCGGAAGAAGCGAGGCAAGCTCTTGAAGCTCGCCTTGCTGCTCAGGAAGAAACTCTCAGTACTCTTCGTGCTGCCGCTGCTGAAAAGGATCAATTGGTTGAAGACTTGATCAGGGAAAACACCAAGTATATTGGTGAATAGGGCGCCTTGAAGGTAAGTGCTGAAGAAGCTTCTTCTGACCGAGCTTGGTTGATGAAGGAAGGTTTTCCCAAGGTATGGGCTTCCCTATCTCTTTTATAAATTGCAAACTTGTTTGCTGATGTTTGAATAATTTCCGTAGGTTATCTCCCACATCCATAAAGGGGATAAACTAGGAGACAGCCTCGCCGATCTTTTTTGTGCATCCAAAGACTCAGGGCGTAAGGCAGGTTTCCAGGAGGGGATAGCCTTTGTTCGGGAAGGCCGTTCCTTGGAGGAATTTGACCTTCATGGAGTAGATGTGGACGGGAAGTATGATGCATAAATGGACGCGTTTGACCAACTTTGTTTTCCCATTTAGGACGCTAACCAAGGTTTTGCTGCGGCGGCGGATGGCGTTCATCAACTCCGCAACTATCTTCGTGAAGAATAATTTTGTGTATATGTCTTTTTGTTCCTGTAATCCCTTTTTTGGTTGTATATATGACATGGATTTTACATTTTGTCTTGTATGATTACATGTAAATGTGTGTGAGCTAAATCCGTCATGTATCCAAAATATAGGATTACGATAACTATCGGCGCGCAGGCCTATCCGTTCAGGAACTAAGATGCTAAAAAACTTTAAAATTGGACAACTACGCGTTAGCTATATTCGCATTATCGTTACTCCATGATATTAAACAAAAACTTGGTACGCAGACCAAAACTGAGGGCGTGCAGGCACATAAAGAGGCACAAAGAAAATTACATAGATTAAATATAACACCTTCGTAATTATGCGACGTTCTAGGTTCTGGGAATGGGAGTGTCATCTAACTTTTTTATCTTGTAAGCACCCTTTCCCAGTATTTCATCCACTTCGTAAGAACCCTCCCATGTGGGAGCTAACTTTCCTGGCAATTCGGCGTTTGATGCCTCATTGTTCCGGAAGACATAGTCCCCCTTGTGGAATTCGCAGATTTTCACCCGTGCGTCGTAATATTTCTGGAGTTGGCTCTTGTATCTGCTTTCGCGTATGGCTGCCAACTCGCGTCTTTCCTCTAGGAGGTCTAGGTTTATTCTGAGTTCTTTTTCATTGTCTTTCATCATGAGGATTCTTGCGGATAGGAGGCCAATTTCGACAAGAATCATTGCTTCCGTGCCATATGTCAAACTGAGCGGCGTCTCTGAGTTGCTAGTCTTTTTACGGGTGCGATGCGCCCATAGTACATGGGGCAACTCGTCAACCCACCCTGTTCGTTTGGTTCCCAATCTGGCCTTGATGCCCTCTTTGATGCTACGATTGGCTCGTTCGACTTGCCCATTGGCTTGTGGCTGAGCAACTGATGTGAACACTTGTTTTATTTGCAACTCAAATAACCATTCCTGAAGGCTGCTGTTGGCAAACTGAGTACCATTATCACTGACTAGTGTCTGGGGAAGGCCGAAACGACAAATAATATAATCCCATAGGAATTTCTTGACGTTCGCTGCCGTTATATAGGCCAGTGGTTTGGCCTCCACCCACTTCGTGAAGTAGTCTATGGCAACTAACAGGAGCTTCACATGCCTGGAGGCCTTATGGAATGGTCCCATGATGTCTATGTCCCACTTTTGGAAAGGCCATGCAGCAGTGATTGGGACTAGGTCGTTCTGAGGTCGAAAAGTCCAGGGTGCATGCCTTTGGCAAGCATCGGACTTCTGGATTTCCTTGAGTGCATCCATGTGCATGCCCGACCAATAGTATCCCGCGTTTATTATTTTCGCTACCACCATCCTTGGTCCTGCGTGCAACCTGCAGATGCCCTCGTGGATTTCTCGGATTACGTAGTTGGCATCTTTGGCGTCTACACTCCTGAGCAGCGAACCGAGGAAGGACTTATGGAAGAGAATGTCGCCGTGAAGTTGGTAGCACAACGCCTTGTGGCGGATCTTCCTTGCTTTTACTTTGTCATCCAGGAGAGTGCCGGATGACAAGTATTATCTTAAGGGTGTCATTCAAGAGACAGTGCCAGTTTGGATGACCATCACGTGATGTTGAGGTATGGATGGGCTATCCAAGACCTCAATCCTCACATCCCTGCCCATGTGCTCAAAACTGGTGGATGCCAATTTGCTCAAAGCATCCGCGAGTCGATTCTCGCTTCTTTTGATGTGGACTACTTTGCACGAAGTGAACTGTTGCATGAGCTCTTTAGCCTGGGACAGATATGAGGCCATAACATCGTTCTTTGCCTCATAAGTCCCCGAGGCCTATCCTGTGATAAGCATGGAAACGACCCGAGCTTCTAGGAATTCCACACCGAGCTTTTTCGCAATCCGTAGCCCAGCCAGGAATGCCTCGTACTCAGCTTCGTTATTTGTGCTTTTGAAGTTCAATTTGATGGCATAACTGAACTATTGGCCGTCTGGGTTGATTAACTTTAGGGCTGCGCCTGATCCCTCCCTGCTTGATGCTCCATCCGTAAACAGAGTCCATTGTTGACTTTCGTCGGAAGGGATCGGGGGTTGTTGCTCGAACAAGCATTCTTGGACTTTACCCACAGGTACTTCCATGACGAATTCTGCCAAGACCTGACCTTTGATTGCGGGTCTGGGTTTATACTCGATTGAGTGTTCACCCAGTTCAATTGCCCACTTGGCAAGTCCTCTGGACAACTCGGGCTTGGCCAGCACATTCTTCAATTTGTAATCGGTTAACACATGTATTGGGTGACCCTGGAAGTACCTCTTTTTGTCGAGCATCTCTTGGGGTTTTGTGAGATGGGGTACGCTGAGTATGGTGACTTCTGTCGTGGGTTTTCGTGAGCGACCTACCAGCTGATCGAGAGTTGTCTTCCAATTCTAGATCTTGGGTGTGTCGGAATGCTAGTGGCGATGATGGAGAGGGCGAGTCATAAGTCAGTGTTCTGGCTTGTGCCTGATCTCTTCTGATTCTTCGCTCATACTCCTCTTTCCGCCGTTGTTTTCCTTGGTACCACTCTTTAGGGGTATGAATGTTTTTTCCAGATCTAGTCTGGCATACTCTTGTTTCATCCCCATCATGTCATGTCTGGGAAATTCTCCGGCTCCGTCTTCCAGAGCCGGAGTATGAGTGGTCCGTTGAATCTCTGTAACCTTGTGCCTCGGGAACTCTCCGGCCCTGTCTTCCAAGACCGGAGTTCGGGTGTGGGTGTTCCTACGAGGCGTAAAGTCTTTAAACCTTGGAACTTCTCTGGTTCTATTCTCGAAGACCGGAGTTCGAGTGCTCCGGCGAAGTTCATCCGACAGCTGTCCTTCATGGACTGGATCGTCCAGAATTTCAGTACAACGGGATCTCGCTGGAGTGGCAGAAGGCTGCTGGTTCTGACTCATCTTCAGATCACATTGAATCGAAAAAACCGTAAAAAACTGTGAATCTAGCTAAAACCGGATGACGCCAATTAAGAAACACTAAATCGAACTGGATGGTCCGATCTGATGTCTCCCCAGATATGAGTATACTGAAGCTCTATAAGAACAGATCCAAGTTAGTGCCTTCAAACAGAACACCGTTGAGTCTCGTTACAGGAAGGACAGAGTGGGGGATCTTCCCGTAACCACCATCCGGCGTGAGAATAAGTATCGTACTCTGGTCGGAATAAAGTAAGATACAGTATGTAATTGCTTGAGGCTTGGGAATGTGAATGAATATCTTGAAGAGATGATCTTCGTATTTGTAGCCGAAGATGGGGGAAGGTGATTGGTGGAGTTGTCACTATCAATTTATTCCCTCTCTACCCGAATGGACACGTGTCTTTATTGGATGTGATAGCCTGGACCCGTTTATGGGGCATCCATTATCTGTGCACGTCGTGGGATGGCCATTACGTGTCTAGGTGTCATCTTTCCATTGGTCGATGTTGCTATCAGGAGGTATTAGGGGAATCTTCTAGAAATAGTTTGTTACAACTGCTCTTCCATATCACGTGGGGATCGTATGCGTGATGAGTCCCTTGTGTTGTTTGCGGGTTCCTCCCGCGGATGCTCGTTGGTAATCCGCGGGTTATAGTTGGAGATCCGCGAAGCATGTCTTGGGATGTGGGTGGCTTTGCCAGCCCACATGTTCCTTGCGCGGATGTCTTATTAGTAATCCGCGGGTCGAATTATAGATCGGCGGGTAGCTTCACTACCCTACCTCTATAGCACATAAACTGTTTATGAATCGTGGTAACAATCAGATGGCGGATTGGTTTTATCGTGATTTGTTATATGAATTAAAGTATGGTTTCAAAATTTTCAAGACGCAGGTGCCGATTCGAAAGTATGCTGATGATATAGATCCACACAATGGCTGGAGGAAACTTATTCTTAAAGTAAAGCCGCTGCAGATATTAAAGAAAGTTCGTATGAAGACTTTTCCCCAAAGTCTTTACAAGTAATTTAATCGGTGGTACTACAACAACAAAATAGGCGAAGATGTAGTGTATTGGGATCTAGACTGAGGAGTTTATCAGAATTAATTCTGAGTCTGATAACAAAGTATTATACAAGAATTGGAATAGATGGGTGAACATAAAAGATAATGAGCAGCCTATGTAATTCTAAAGAGTTGTTCGAGAATGTCATGCTTTTGGGATTCATAATTATGCGGATTGAAAGACTAGCAGGTTCAAGAGTTGAAGATTACAAAAAGCTCGAAACGAGGGGTAGTTTGTTAATGTATAGTTTTACGTCTCGGTCTTTGTTTTGATGTATTTGGAATTAGTTTCAATGACTCATTCGTTAGGGGATGTTAACAAATGAGTCCGTGCCTTTGCCACTCATTTGTTAGGGAATTTTAATGAATGAGTATAATGTATAGCATATTCGTTAAAGGATGTTTAACGAAGAAGAGGTTAACGTATGTAGTGTCATTCGTTAGGGGATGTTAACGAATGGCTTAACGTATAGAGACGATTTATTAGGCATGTCTAACGAACGAGACACGAATGTCTCGTCGTCTATATATACCCCTGTATCTATGTACTTTATAACAATTCTTATTTTATCAACCTTACATACCGTTACTCTGCCCAATTACTCTCTCAACACACACATTACAAACACTAAAGTAATTCGTACAATTCATATCACAAGACTGGATCATAGTATGAATCAGATTCGTGTAATCTCAAGTATTAACAAGAAGCAATCTTATACAAACTAAAATGAAGAATAGTTGTATAACAAAGACTCTTGATTTGAATCGATATTATGTTTACAACGATTGTCGGTGGGAATATATATTCTATCAACAGACACAGTGTTTCATTGAAATGTTGTATATATTTAACCAATGTTGTAAAAGTCGTTAGGCCGTCCTAGGCGGTCAACTGGGGAGTTGCGAGTACTCGGGAGTAGTCGGGGATTACTCGGAAAATACCTAAGGAGTACTTGGCCAAGGCGGGGAGTACTCAATCTAGGCGGGGAGTAATCGGGGAGTACTCAGCCGCCTACTCGGGAGTTTTACAACATTGTATTTAACCCTAACAAATATAATCAGTTTCTAACTTTGACTTATAGATAGACTCTTCTACTTAGACAAATACATAATAACTTACTAAACATACTTTCTA
Source organism: Bidens hawaiensis (assembly GCF_021521415.1). NCBI lineage: Eukaryota > Viridiplantae > Streptophyta > Magnoliopsida > Asterales > Asteraceae > Bidens > Bidens hawaiensis. The sequence goes on along the minus strand of NW_027491117.1, from coordinate 1,461,906 downwards.
ATAATGACACAAATACCCCTTGTTTAGTTTAACTCTCTATATCCCCCCTTAAACTAAATATAGTTTAGGAAGGTCATCAATCTTTCCATTTCCTTTCACGACCAAATGCAAATCATCAAACTTTGTGATTGTGGCCAAAGGTTCGTGTAGATAATACAACAATCTAAGTTAAAATAAAAGATAGAAATCATAGTCGACTTTTTAAATCAAAATCCTACATGTTTTAAGGACAGTATTAGTAAGTGGTTAAGTTAATAACCTTATCACACGTTGGTTCAGAAACGAGTCGTTGAAACCCTGCAGAGAAAGAACTAGGAGTACCATGAGACAAAGGATGAAAACCAGCTTGCGGTTTGTTCAATATACCAGGTGTTTGAATCGGGCCAAGTAAGTTAGGTTCTGAAATGTTATCGTTTAGGTTATAACTAGAAAATGAATAAGAAGACAAACAAAAGACGTTTTAGAGTACTTACTATATGAAGGTATCATAGATCTAAACGATGGTTGACCCTAGATGCTCGCAGATGGAACGTTTCTGTCAGTTTTTTGGTCCACATTTCTAGCAAACCTTTCAGAATTAAAATAGGTATACTGCACAATAATTAAGGAAAACACCAGCTAACCTTCACCAGATGAGCAACTTCAGAAGCATTCACTCCTGATGACATTGGGACACTTGTATAATGACCATTTGGTATAAAACTAGCATCCTGAGACAAAATGTTAATATAATAAGACAAAAAGTTATAATTGTCCTGTATGTCAAAACCAAAAAGTAAAAAAAAAGTTATAGATATCGTATTTACTCACCTCTGGTATTAGATAACTACAAACATCTGGTACAGATGGTAAACTTAGAGCTTCATGTTCATAAAACTGTTCACAAACCTTCCTTAAATAATTCTCAACAAATGCTCTGAACAACACATCAAAACTAAATAAGCTAAGCTATTGTATAAACTATATAAATGATATTTATCTTACTAAAATAACAGACTTACTTGAAGAAACCACCTCTAACATTACGTGCGACATTCCTTGGCATACACAGAACAGGAATAGCGTTTGCAGTCTACCAAGAGACAAGTCAAAATCAAAATCATAGTAGTAAACTAAAATAAATAAATGAAATGACGAAACCAGACTCCATACATAAGCTCCATGGATTATCTTGTTCGAACTTCAGATTCTGCTTCTTAGACACCAACCCTTTATTTTCTTGCTGTTTATATGATGTGTCACCATCTTTACATGGTGGTGGATCATCATGAGCAGTAGGAGAAGCATCCATGTGTTCAGAATAATAGCTGATATAGAAGTTTGTAATAGCAGCTGCGCCTTTGTACTGTATGACTGCCAAGTCATATGCTGTAGGCTGTAGCCGCTTCCTCTTGTGTAGCTGAAAACACGAATATAACATCAAACCTAACAACATCTGAAGTCTGGAAGTGCATGCTTAAATATGATTTAAAACGTAAACTATTTAAATGTAAACAAGGCTGTCAAGATTATACGTGTTATTATTTAAGTCAAATAACTAACACAGAGAATATTAGATCCGAAATGACAAATAATTATTTAAAAAAGTAATATTTCGAAGGTATATCAGTAATAAATAAATGCTATTTATGAGAAATGGCTTCTTAATGTAATTTACACCAACTAGTTCGACCCAATACTTTGATTATGCCCTCCGAAACGGAATATCATTTAAAAATCTGCAAAATAAAATGTAAACTATACTTTTACAAGTCATGTTATTGCTGTATGTAGTATGTACTATTATAGTATAGGGCCAATAGCATACATTAGAATTATTTTAAAAACCGCTGCACCCTCTCGAGGGGATACGATGTTTAGATTAGGGTTGTATATATTTCCATCATCTGTACAGATGTACTTTTGGTTGTAACCCTAGATTGTTTCAATTAATTTTTTCCCTTAATCCGCATATAAAGATGTTCTTGAATATTTGAATAAATGCTCTTGATATCTAACACTGTAAGCCTGACACATGTAACACTTACACATAACATGAGTTCTATGCACGGAATTCATAACTATATGATTAATAGGTATTATAATAGGGGAAAGTGACTATGGGCCTGTTAACCATGTAAGGTTAGATGCGAAACAATCCAAACTACGCAGTTTTGTTAAAATCCTTCAAAACTTTAACTCGCTAATTCCATCGTCATCTCCACAATCCAAACCAATTAACATCGGTTTGCAACTAATATCTCAAACAATCCGGGCAATCATCAAAATAAATTAGTTTTCATGTCCCTATCTGATTGATTGACTGACCATGGAGGCATTATTTTAATTTTCCCATTTGAATATTAATAGTCCGGCTTTTGATTAAAGGACATGTTTTGAAATTTAACACAATGTATTCAAACAGTGGGTATGTTTTTAATTAGGTTTAGAATGACATATTTTGATTGAATCAGAGTGAGAAGGTTAATTTTATGAAGAATTAATGAAGAGAAAATCGAACCTGCACCACTTTTGAATCCCCATTGGGCATGCTGCTAAGCGATAACGAAGAGTGGAGACGAGGTTCCAGTTTTGACCAAACTGATTTTAAGGAATTAAAGTTATGAAGGATTTTTATATATGTAAAGTTTGATGGATTTTTGGCGAAAATGCGTAGTGTGGATGTTTCGCATCTAACCTTACATGCTTAACAATCCCATATTCCCTTTCCCCATTATAACATCCTAATCTAAATGTGGACTTAGACCACATAATAGGTTCATTAAGATGAATTAAGAAGATTTTATTTGCATTCCTACAGTCGACAGTGATATAGATCTGAAATCACGATTTAACATATTGAAATCACAATTCAACACATCGGATCTCTATGCAAAATCAAATTCATTTTGAAGTATTAACAACAGATGATCAGGCATAGCATAGAGCCATAGAAACCAGATCCACGTACCCACAAAAGGTTTCAATTAACAAACAAATAATATTCGATCAACAGCAATTAGGTTTTGAAAATTGATATGACCAGTTGTTATTTATACACTCACAAGTATTAGTCCAAACTAGATCAAGTCAAGTAATTGAAATTTATAGATTTCATAGAAAAACACAGACGAATCAAATCGAATCGTATGTAATAACTTCAGCAAATTTAGTTCATTTGATATCAGGCACCTATATCACATTCATTAGTAGATCTGACCAATGGATTTAAATTCAAAGCAAAATGTTTTCTATAATTTTCAGAAATTTACCAAGTTCTGGTTTATTAATAACAACCACTGGCTTCAAATTTCAACATATAATCATCATAGCATATGTGTGTGTTTATTCAATTTCGTAAAGAATCCTGTTTTCGGTTTGCTTTATAAAAATACCATTCTATCATTGTGTTAACAAACCAGAAACATGATCCAAACTAGTAATGATTATGAACATAAAAATGATAATTAACATATTACCGTGTGTAAGAATTTCCGAGACCACCAATTCCAACTAAAGAAGATAGAATCACCATGCGATCATGAAAGGGATCGAGCTCCGAAACAGTTTCATGGCTTAGATTTGTTGGTTGTGAGACTGAAACACTAAAATCCGAAGTATTGTTTTTGAGGAATACCAACGTTGGCTATGAGACTAACCTAATATATAACTCTGAAAGAGACACGAAGGTGTGACGGCTTAACCTATATATATATATATATATATATATATATATATATATTGGGTTAGTTTCATTCGATAACTCAAAAACTCTTAAAAACCAAATATTTTTTAACTTTTTTTTATATATTAACATTATTTAAGACTTGTTTTATCATATATATAAAAAAAAATTTTGATTACATATATAAATCACAAGTTATACATGTGTAAAATTTATGTGATAAAAATTTACATGTGTAAAAAAACATAGATATGCGTAAAAGAAACTAATTTTCATAATTGTAATCGTAAATATAGATGTCAAACGTAATAAAACTACACTTAAATAACATTAACATACAAAATTTTTTATTAAAAACATTAGTTATTAAGAGTTTATTCAAGTTTTTAAATAATTTAAGAGTTCTCAAATGATACTTATCCTATATATATATATATGTCGAATTTTTCTACTTTTTTTTCATTTTTTTTCTTTTACATACAATCATGTGAAGATATTTATGTGAACTTGAATAACTTGTTTTTTTGGCATAATAATACCTGATGACCTAATAAAATAAATTGTAAATCCCACATATGATTTAATTAGATAATTTGTTTATATTATAATGTTTGTTAATTAGTGATACGATATGATATGATATGATGGGTTAAGTTATTTACAAAGGTTAACAAAAATTAGAAGTATGATGTTAAGTGAGGAGCAAAGCAAAAAGGGTATAAAAGTATTAGTACACCTTTTCTCTCTTCACATTCAAGTCATATGTTAATTCCCCCGTTATTTAAAAATGTATATAACCTTTTCATATGATATTTTATTTTTAAAAAAATCACCATAATAACAAGCGTTTTTTTTTATATTTAATATGAATATCATTTTATAATATAAAAATTAAAACAAAAATTATATTATTATGTCTTTTTGCTTACCATTGTGTTTTTGTAATCATTGTGTCTTTCTTTCTGTTTGTCATTGTCTCTTCTTTTTTCATTTTTGTTTGTCATTGTGTCTTTCAACTAATAATTGTGTTTTTTTTAAATACTAATAACACCGTTGTATAATAATAATATGTAAATATAATGATAAAATAACAATAAATTATCTGATACCTAAAAAACAATTACATAATAATTTGAAACGTAAAACACATGATGAATACATATAACACAATGACATGAAACGTAAGACACAATGGTGAATACATATAACAGAGTGACCTGAAACGTAAAACAGAATGGAAACTACATATTACACAATGACATGAACGTAATACATAATGAACGTAATATTATTTTTCTCAAATTAATTGAATGGCACATGTTAACCCGAACAAAAGACCATGAACGTATTACAAAATAACTACAACACAATGATAAGTAGAAAGACATGAACGTACAAATGTTGTGCACAAAGACACAACGACGAGCACAAAGACACAATGACGCAATCTTTGTTTTAATAATTATATTTAATATGAGTAAAAATTGAAAACACAATAATCAAAGTCTATAAAACAATACATAGAAAAATCCAACTAAAAAACACAATGAATAACCAAATAACACAATATAAAAAAACTCACTAATTTTTTTTATTGCTATTGGAGGCAAGTTTTCTTAAAGTTGTTGGCTTCCTCTATACTATAGCTGGAGGTACATATTCATATTAACCACTCGGGGAATGGGCAAGCAAATCAACTAAGGATTTACTTTTCATTGCGTTTGGAGTTACACATTTCATGTCATAACCTGCTAGAGTGAGGAACCGCCGAGCAACTCTCCATATGAGTATAGTATAGCTCGAGACATTAAGTGCTTGATTGGGTCACATCTTGTCACAATATGAACTGTGAAGGACAATAAGAATATGATATTCATATTAAAGATAAAAAAACGCGTATTATTATGGTGAATTTTTTTAAATATCGTATGAAAAGTTAACGACATTTTAAAATGATAGGGGAATTGGCATGTGGCTTGCATATGGAGAGCGAAAGTCATCTTAAGTGGGTTTTCAGCTTAATGCCATTCTCATCAATTTTTATTCTTAAATTAATCTTCACCATCCAAATATAAGATCAATGAATTAGATTCTTTTCACTCTTCTTATTTATATTGTACTTTGTATTTTAACTTTACCCATGATATAATATGATATATGATGATATAATGTGATATGATATCATCTAATACAAGATAAAAAATTACATTTTTTTAAGATTTAATATCTTAAAAAGTAGCACATTTATTTTTTTTATGAAAAAAGATCAAGCTATTTTGCTATATATTAGTCAACAAATGCAGGTAATTGTTGTATGTCCATAAACTTGTTTAAAATACATGGTAGTTTTGAGAAAAAAAATACCTCTTAAATTAGTAAAAGAGAATTAAACTAAGATAGTTTTGTTTTTTTTCATTATATCGACTGTCCCTTTATCACACGCTAGCCAATTGAAAAATGTCAAGTCATAATTTAAAAAGGTTTTTTTAGTTACGTTCATCTTAGACGTGATTAATGAATTTAGGAAACAAAAATTAGTTTACTGATGTAGTGGTAATTTACGCTATTAATTTTTCCTTAGAGCGGTTATTTATGGTATTAGTTAGCGTTAGAATAATAAAATTGTAAAGTTCATTCACTTCATTTTGGTTAGTTGTTTTAATTCGCGGTCACAATCAAACTAATTTTATACCCGTCCGTTGGACGAGTAATTTGTTGTTATAAATTATACGTTCTTTTATTTATTCTAGCAAACACACATAAAAAATAAATAAAAAGATCAAAGTAGAATATAGCATCAACACTAACACAACTATGCAATTATATGTAGTGGCAGACCTAGTTATATACAAGGGGTAGCCTTCGCTACCCCTCAACTTTTCGTCAGTAGTACAAAGTTTATATGTTTTGGTCGGTTTTCGTATTTCGCTACCCCTTAAAAAATATAACGTTACCCCTGTTTGTTTAAAGCCCAACCAAATTAAAAGCCGAAATCAATTAAAGCCCAACCAAATTTAAGCACAAACTATATAAAACCATTTGTTTGTTTTTCCTTTATGCTTAAGCGTTTGATTTAGGTCGGGCATCAACATTCAACAAACCAAAGTTTCATTCAATCATGGCTTCCACCCCACACTGCCCCTGCATACTACACCCGAGTAGCGAACGATCGGTGCTCCTTCAGTCCCTTACTCCCTCGTCCAAGGTTTGAATTCTACTTGTTCAATTTAGGTATTCTTCTACTTCTACTTAAAATTGTAATTGCTTATTTGTTTGTATAAATTGTTAATTTAGAATTGTTTATGGGCAATTACAGTCAACTTTTAATTTTTGTTGTCTTTAGGATTTGAACACAAGATCCCTCCAAACCCCAAGTGTTTTAAAGGCTTTGCCTTTGGCAATGGAGCACCACCCCATTGGTAGCAATTTAATGATTGATTATGGTTTGTTGGATATTTGGATAATATAAATTGAAAATTGTAACCGAATAGGGATTTAAGGTTTATGTGTAAATTGAAAATTTATAGATTTATGGTTTAAATTTTCTCCCTTTTAAAATTAGGGAACTTGGAAGATGAAACAACAAAGTCTTATTAGCAATCATTTTAAACGAAAATTACAAGGAACGATGATATCGGTCCGAAAGCAAGTTTTAAAAAAACAAAAAACTATTGTATGAAATATCGTTAAAAAAATTCGGTTATTGTATGAAATACGGTCAAAAAATTTCATTTACATTGTATAAAATACAGTAAACAAAATTTTTGAATGTTACCCCTGAGATTATGGTCTAGATCCGCCACTGATTATATGAAAATGTAACTGTCTAAAAACTCGAACATACATTACTTGTTGAAGAATAATGTTCTTTTATAGGACGGGTTCATGTATAGTAACTATGTTGCATTAGGTGGTTCAAATATAATCATCAATTTAGCACCAAATATATACAAATTGTTAACATAAACTCACATATTTCATTTCAACATAGCAACTGGACGGTATTATGTTTACACTTTAAAATCAAAAAGAACAAAATATGATGTTTGTAACTTGTTATTACCCCAATACCACACCACTCCTCAGTTCTTGTTAGTCAAAATGATTTTAAACATACACCTAACTTGATAGCCCATTCAAAAACTAATATACTTAAAGATGGCCAATAGCCACGAGACAATTAATATAAAGATTGAACGCCCAAATCTATTATAAATACATTTACTTCCCCTTTTCATGATAATCCAACCCAATAAAATCCGTATACACTCGAAAATGACTCACAACCAAACAGTACTATCTTTCTTTTTTCAGTAAAGGGGACGAACCTGGAAAAATTATAATTTGAACGTCAAAAACTAAAAATAAAACGATTACTTAATCCTGTTAGGACATGTCCCCAAGTAAAATCAGCAACTTCGAATCACTAAAAAGGAATCCTAAACAAACATAAAATACCTATCCATCTCATATATACCCAAAATTCACACTCATTACGAATCATATTGACAACTACATTATGCCCAACTCCTGATATAATCTCTTCACATTCTTTAGCCAAATATAGTATTAAGTTCTGCATTCACGAATATTCTCCTTATTCATCATCTGGCTCCATTTTGTACTTTGTAGTCAATAGCATCCAAGGCTCGGACCAAAACTGATTTTCTATTCTAAGCATGACCCCAATTTATGCCATCAACATGATTCAAAAATACCGTGCACACAATGATTTAAAAACAACTTGTTTTAACGTAAACATAATAGATTCATTTAAAACAACCCATTTTTCATAACATATTTTAACCCATTACCCCATCCAACCTCACCTGCTCGTTTTGCCAGGCTTATATATGGCTATTAACACAAAGCATGATCCACCCCTTGATACTGTATTTTTCATTCTCAGCTCATATAAGTTTCCATTTCTAGGTGCCATCATCATGATCATGTCTTGAGATATCACAAACTCAGGTTTTAGGATGAAGCAATGTGCATCATCGAAACCAACTTTATACCCCTTGTTACAGACATGAGATATACTTAGTAGATTGTACCGTAGACCCTCCACATGCAACACATTTTCAAAAGATACTTTGCCTTTAGGAAGTGTGCTTCTTCCAACTAACTTTCCACCATTTTCATCACTTGCAAAAGAAATCGGTCCTTCACACTTCTCTTCATAATTCACCAGTGATTTCCTATCACAAGTCATGTGCCTGGAATATCTACTAACCATGTACCATGCATCATTTACTTCAGTGGAATTTCCCTGCACATAAAGAAACAAACTAATTAGTTGTGATTTGAAGTGCAAACTTCAACAGTTTGCATTTCATTAACAATAGAATCATCAATATAAGTTGGAACTGGATCCTCATGAATAACTTCACATGAATCATCAGATTCATAACCATATTCAACTCTACTTTCTCCTTCTTTAACCACACATGGTTCTAACACTGGTTCCTCCCTTTTCACACTAACTTTAGTAGTTTCTTCTTTTATCTTTCACTGGAACCCTCTTGGTTCAAACCCTTGTTTTAATAGAAACTTCTCATCACCATTCAATCTGCTTAACCCTTTCTTTCTAAACTTCTTTGATGCATCAACATTTCTCACACTTTCTTGGCCAATTGCATTTGATCTTTCATTCATTCTTATCGAAACTTTTAATCTCTTTTCAGCCTTCACTCTATCATCTTGTGAGTGTTCATCACATTTCTAATTTCTCAAGTACTTCTCATATTTCTTTTTGTATCAACCTAAATCCTACCCAAAGAACTTATCAGGAATCACATACTCATCTTCCTCTTTATTCCAGCATGAATCCATGTGATGACCATAGGTGTCACACTTCTTGCACCACACTTTTCCTGAACTTCCAAGATCTTGTTATACTTTGTCATTTCTGAACCTTTCACTTGGTTTAGGAACATCCAACCCCATTGATTTCTGAGCATAAGTGTATTTGTCAAAATCCACTTGAATGGGCTCACAAACATCTATCTTTGGCTATTCTTTTGCCTTCACAAACTTTTTACTTCTTTCAACTTTATTTGTGGACTGGTAGACCTTGCATCTCTTTCTGGACTTAATCTTCTTCTTTACACAAATTTAGTATCTCCAACATCAAATAGCTCATGGTTGGAAAACACTGTGTAGATTGGTGGAGATTTGTCAACACAATCAGATCTTGATTCTTGTTTTTTGAGATTGTGAATTTCCACACAAGTCAAACACCTTGTGTTCAACCCTCATCTTTTCATGGTCCCTTTTCATCTTAGGAGACTGCTTTGGTAATCTTGGCATCTTTTCTGATAATCTCTTTTTATTGGATTCTTATCAACTCTCTCACCTTTGCTATTGCAGCTACAAGAACTACTTGAGACGCCTTCCTTTGTCTCCAAACTTTCATTTTCTACTCCTTTTACTTCACCCTGATCAACTCAACTGGTGGAACTTTCTCTTCTATAACATACTCACCTTCTTTATTGACAACCACATTCTCATAGAGGATACAAACTCCTCTTTATCCTCAAAAGTTGACATGAACTGCTTCAAGTACTCTTCTCTATTCTCTTTGTCAACCTTCAGAGGATACTTGTAACATTAAAGGTGGTGGTACAATTTTGTACTTGTCTTCTAGTTCCATTTCTCAATTTTACCCAGAATGTTCCCAGTTGACACAAGATTCTTTAAAATATCAATCTTTATTTGTAGCTCAGTATTTTTCAACTTCTCTTCAGTGTACATCTTCTTCAAACCTTCCACCTCTACTTCAGTCTTGATTGATTTCTGTAACTTTCAAAACAATCTTCTTCCAAACTCTTGATTTGGTTCTCATAAGTCTTCTCACTCATATCATAGACATTAATCACCACATCCTTCCTGCTACACTCACTTTGCCATTTTCCTAATTCCCTTTTCCAATCATCAATTATTAGTAGCAATTCAGATGTTCAAAGTTCATAAGGTACCTGAGAACTTGATGCTGCTCCTCCAATTTCATTAATCTTTGCATTGTAGGCAACATTTGCCCTTTCCATCTCAGCTGCATGATTGCACCAGTTAAATTCCATCCTGAGGTACCATGGTGACAGCGACATTCCCTTGATCCCTTCCTTGGTTGCTTCCTCCAACTTGCCCCCTGTTCGAGTTGGTCTGTAGTTGCAATTTGTCTCTAGGTTGCTGCTGGGTCTGTTGTTGTCGTTGCTAAAGATAAGGATTTTGGTTCAATGGTTGGTTTCTTGGCTGGTAGTTCAGCTGATTCTGATTTTGATTTTGGTAAAACTGAGTTTGGTTAACTTGGTTCCCATATTGCCTAGGAAGATTACACTCCCTTGCTAAGTGTCTAGTTGCTTATAATTGAGGAAAATGGCCTTTGATTTGTCAAAACCGATTCTATTATTAGGACCAGAGAAAGTTTGTCTCCCTGTCCTATTATATAGCCTCTTGCTTCTCACAGCCAACATGGCAGGTTGCCACTTTAAGTACATGTCTTCAAGATCATCATCATCAATCTGTTCAAGGTCTTCTTGAACCACACTTGTATGAATCAGGATCTTTGCCGCAAAAGCATTATATGATTCAGTAAACATTGAAAACAAAGCTTGATCGTCATTTTCTTGACTTGAATTGTTTTGAATATAAGGAGGATGTCCACTAGAAGTTGATACATTATCATTGTCTTCAAGCATCTACACATTGAATCTTTGTTGGCTTGGTCCAGAGAAGCATTGGCATACACTCTTGGTGTCTCGAATGCCACAGAGTTGAAGTTTGAAGATTCTTCAACTATTGGATGTTGTTGAGACCTTGTTGAGAGATTGCTCATTGGTGCAATCAATGCATTTGATACTGGGAAGCTTGGACTCTCTTATTTGATCATGTTATTTTCAATCATCTCATGTTCAGCAGCCTGTAGGAATGAGATAACATCATCAAGCTTGTAATTTGGAAAGTTCACCTTTTCCTTGGTGAACTTACTTGTTGTGTACCACTCTCCCAACAATGAAGACAACAGCTTCTTGTTTAGATCAACGTTAGTGATCTGTAGATCAGTTGTTCTTATCTCATTCACTATTGCAATAAACCTTTGCAACACTGACTTCAGTCTTTCTCCTTCCTTAAACTTAAACCTATCCAATTGTTGCTTCAACCATCCTTCATGGTGTCTCTAAGCTCCACATTTCCTTCAAACATCTCAACAACAGCATCATACATTGCTTTAGCATTTGTGTGATGATTCACACTGGTCAGTATTTCCCATGAAAATCCTAACTTCAGCATAGAAAGAGCCTTATCATTTCTTCCCTTCATTTGTCTCTCCAGAACTAGATTGGCATTGGGAGCATCTGATGTCATTATAGTTTACAGCAGTCTCAAACAGCACCTTCCATTTCTTGTAATTCTCTTGGCCTAAAAGTCTCGAGATCTTGTTGGTAGACACTTCTTGATCATCCATACTTTCTTGACTACCTCAGATCTTGATGTAAAAACCTTTTACAATCACAAAGTTTCCAACACAGCAGTCTTCAAAGAGCGTACAAAGCTCTAATACCACTTTCCAGGACCGGTATCTCGTGTTACACTAAAACAAACGACAAGAACACACGAAATCGAAATATGAAGACCCACTGATTATACCCGGCGGAATCAGTTATAATCAGGATATTGGAATAGCTATATGATTATAGAAACACACTCATAATATACTCAAAACATTTCCAGAATAGTTATTTAAATCACTCAAAAACAGTGGAAGTGTTTAGGGTTTGCATGGAACGTCTAAGGTTTTGTATTTAATGACGGTCGTACTAGGTTTGCATAAATGAGATCATTGTCTCTCATTAATCGTTTATGCACGTGTACCTATGATGTAAACGTAGTATTCTTTATATAGGTCCATAGACGTTCCTTCTATAAGCTTCTATAAGCCCTAATGATTACATAATACATTTAAAATAAGTAAAAGTATAAAATAGGTCTTGAAGTATGATATATCTTTGTCGAGCAAACCATCTAATACTGACTATGCTCGAAACATGTCTTCAAGCAACCTTTACTTAGAAAATATTCTACTCCAGCAGACTTCAATCTTCATGACTTATCCCAACTTTGCTCGAACAAATCCCACGAGCAAACATATTCTTCTAGATCTCTTCAATCTTCACTAAGGTTTATTGCGAACAACTCCAGTATGCTCGGGTACTGAAACTTTCTCGAGATTAAACCATTCTTGAAGCTTTACTTAGAACATAATGAGATTACCCTTTATTGTATCCATACTCGACCCACCAAAATACTCGTAGGCTTTGGTTTAAGCTTGGATAGATCAAGTACTTGCTTGAATAGCAAACTTTTCTTGACAAAGAACATCCTTGCTCGACGAAGTCTAGCTTGCTCGAAGCTTTCAACACATTGAGTAATTCCAAAAGATAATTCTACACGAGTAAGTTATCATGCTCGAGCTAGCAGAAGTCGTGCTTGAAGGTCTAATCTTGCTCGAGTTCCATACTTAGCCATTTTTATAGGAGGTTGAAAAGGTTCTAATCTTCCTTGTCCAAATTCTGACCCAACAAACGCCTTTCTCAACATCTTCGTCATACATAACTTTTTGAGGCTTAAGAAGAGTAAACTTCTTCTATTTCACCACTTCACTCTAAATAATCTTCTTGGGCCAATCAGCAATATTATCTTTACTTCTGTTAATCAAGTTGATCCGGGCCAAATCTTTTACCTTGCATTCAGGTAAAGTGTTGAATGACCACAAGTACCTAGGAAAGTACTAGATCCCATCATACCTCTTCAACACAAACCACTTCAATTTGTCATCATACAACCAACTGATAATACCCTTCTTTGACTCACTCACACCCTTGATGTTATATGACTTCTTGAATGTGGATGGGACTACTGGTTTCTTTCACTTCACAAAACAGGTAGCACACCCTTCTTTCCATATGGGTTGCTCTTCTCATTCAGTCTCATCAACTTCTTCTTCACTAAGTTTACAAAAGTTATTCTTATCCACTGACTCAACACCATCAGCATTAATCCAAACTTGTTCATAAATAGAAGTCGGTACTACATGCTCTAACCCCTCCTCAACTATCTCACCTTCCTCCAAGGTGTCATCAATCCCAATCTTCTCACCAATCTTTCTTATCTCTCCCTCTTATAACGCTTCATCTTCATCCGACATCACATCAAACTCATCGAAATCCTGAAGAGCACCAATCTCTTCATCTACAACAACAATATCATCACCATCACCAGCTCCTTGTTTGCTTGACTTCCCCTAAGTTGTAGCTTGAGTACCATGAACTTGTGAAGTGTTTGGCATATCACCACCTGGACCTTTCGATGCATTAGGGTCATCGTTAGTTTCATCACGTCTAACACTTCTCAGGACATCTTCTCTGAAACTACTCTCCCTTGAGATGCTAAGTACTTCTTAAAAGCATCAATAATCTTACCTTATTCAATAAGAAGAGTAGTTTAAAGCTGATTCTCCACAATAAATCTGTGAATAGCTTGGTTCTAAAGGAGATTAAATTGAGATTTTTCGGCAACCACTCATTCTAATGCAGTAATTCTCTCATGATCAGAGAGATTAGCATCAAAAGTTACATGAACCTATGGAGTAGCCTGAAAATTCTATGAAGGAATATCACTTTAGACAGAATTGGCAACGAAGTAGAAGCTGACGATAAGACACCGGTATTCTAGAAGTAGCCATAACCATTGAGTCTACAAACAATGGCACCACCTCAGTAGTTGTCAACGAAACATGTGGTAATCAAACAATAATAGGTTCATCCAAATCCACAGAAGAAACACCACTCGTAACCAAATCAACTTACACATCAGCAACTGAAACACCCTCTACTGATTAACGCACAGGAATAACCGGAACAGAACTTGAACCCTCACCAACACGGGCGCTCTTCGTATGACTTACCAACTGATATTGTTCTGTCTCTGGATCCTCTTCAATGTCTATATCAGAATCTGAATCATCATCACCTGCAGATCTTTTCTTTTTCTTACCGGCTTAAATACGCTGTTGTAAAACCAAATACCTACGATTCTTATCAATCTCCTTAGAGGAACTATCTGATTCGGTAGCTTCAAAAGAACAAGGAGTAGAGGGTTCATCAACAACTTCCGAAACAATAGGCATTGGTAGCCCAGAAGCAACATCTAAATAAACATGCTCAACTTTTTGAGAAATAGCAACCTCATGCTACATAATCGGCTCTTGCGGTGGTGGAACTAACAGTTACGGAGGTTGCTGTGGTTTAAACCCTAGTTGTGAAGCAACAGCTTCTAAGAAACCACCATTCGGTGTAGGCATGTAAAAGGGAACAACAATAGCCTCAAACAAAGCTGTAGGTTTTGGTCTTAACTCAGGTCTGCTCCTTGAACTAGACGAACGACATTGTGCATAAATACTCTTTGACATACTCTCAACATAATTAATCAGTCGTCTCTAAGGAACATTTGGAGCAACATGATTCAAGATCATTTGTAAGAACCTGGGACACAACAAGTACCATTCCCGTCCTGTAGCTCTCCTCTTATTATCCAACTCATAAAACATCATATGACTGAAGCTATACGACTTATTATCAAATAATGAAGTCATAACCGACTGCATAGCCGCACCCCTACCATCTGAACCAGCTTTCCTACAAGACATGCACACAATTAACACGTGCATCACAAACCTCCATTGACCCAATAGAAAGCCCTTCCTATGCTACGAATCACCAATCGATCCTCAATACTCCATGCTTGTGAAAACACCATTCCTATTCAAATATGAGTAATCAGTGGGTCCATTATCCTCCATCTAGGTCCCTAACTATAAAGCAACGTGAATGTCATCAGCCAAAAAAGCAATCTCGTTATTATTAATAGTAGCACAAAACTCTTGTGGTTCAACACGATTATCATATCCCGCTGTGTTCCAAAAGTCTTCAATATCCGGCTCCAAAATCGGTAACATGTGAGAAATAGCATAGAAAATTCTTGTAAGCAGCAAGAAATTGATAATCTCCCGGTTGTCATCCAAACCCTTTTGATATAGTAATAACATCACGTACATGTTATGAGCAGAAACAAACTTCCTGTAATCACCACCTCCGCCTCCATCTCCACCTGCAACTCTTGCACAGCAACAGTAGCCAGTCCTGCATCAAACTAAGCAACTTATTATGTGAAAATCAATCAGCTGATAATTTCACTATTTACCGGATTTAGAAAAGATAATAAGTAGGTGAAGTTATCTAGATTCACCTGATGAACAGCTTCGCCATTTACGGCGGTGTTCACTAGAAAAACTAAAACTTCGATATTATTAGTCTTAAATCAAATTGATGATCATCGCCCATAGTATAAGCACCGATAAACATATATGTGATCATGGATTACGTAAAATCTTAGTATAGACGATAATTTGAAATCTGGATAGGTTTATGTATGATTTTCGTCCATAACTCACAAATGATCCAACGTTAGAGAATAAAATTTGCATATTCGTGATCATGGAATGATTTTAAGCCGGATTATGTGAACGAAAAGGTCTGTTTAACACTTTGAAAAATTAAAGATTTCGTCAGATAAATTTGCCATCATGGTTTAATAATTGTTGACCATATTAGGTCTAACTTCCCTATTTATAGTTTCTAAGAACACACAGGCAATGTTAAGGTAACTTCGCCTGAGGAAGCTAAAAAGTCTCTTACACTTTTACCTTGGGATCAACACCCAACCTAATGCAATGTAGACTCAACACCGAGTGATATAAAAACACATATCTGATAATCAAACCTTTTATATGTTACCCATTGATCCAAAAACTGTCGTTTCAGAGAGAAATGTGTTGCACGTATACCGGAGTAAAAACAAAAACCACTTCAAACCGACATGGAAAATCCCAAATACACTTACCGGTGTGTTAGAAACACGCGACAATACCGGATCTTGCCACACCAACCCTGAACATATCTAGAAAATGGAAAAAGAAATACCGGATCATGTTAGCGTTTGGTTGGAATGAAGCATGGTTCGGTGCCATCACGTGCATGCAAACATGCATATGAACCAATGTGGATGCATCGAGCCAGATGGCATCCCTATCAAGCTGCCACATGGAAAATTTTGAAGATCAAATGGAAAAGTGTGCCTTGAACTCATATTTATATAGCAGCTCAGATTCATAGACGAAGTTAAAAACAACTTCGCCCACTTGATTATGGCGGAGTTAAGTTCATCCAAAACAAGGTTAAAATTTTTCAATAGTTTATAAATGAACATGTTATGAAATGTTAAATCCCGATAGAAACAAACAAAATAATAGAAAAATCAAAAGAAGTATTAAAGGCATATATACAATATATTGTATTGGGATCAAACGTTCTAGGTTCAACCAAGGTCTGGTCCATTGTCGGTATTGTTGTTCACTTAAACTCGTGCCTGTAATATTCACTTAGTGGGATAAGACCGGATACAATTTAGGTTGGCTTGAGCTAGTGAACCCACGCTTAAAATCTTAGAAACTACTTCGCCAAGTTATATTTACGGTTTTACCGGACTAAGTCACCCCAACTTGAGTTAACCTTTTTCCACATGATCAAAATTAGTTTTGACTCGATATACAACCTACCAACTCTACTTGGTCCTTGCAAGCATGATTAACCGACAATAGTTTCCTTCATGGTGGTTTAACTAAACATTTTTTTCTGAATGTTTGCTTGTGCTCTTTGCCTTTTGGCCTTTGGGATTTTATTTCATTGAGCATTTTGCTGTAACTTTTAAGGCTTGTAACTTTTGGCATTTTAAATTTCCACCATGTTGGAAAACTTACAGACTGCTTCAATACTCATGTCCGTGCCACCACGCAACAAAGTGCCGAGCAAACTATCTTCCGCTAGCAACAACGTTCAGGTCTTCGCCACCGCGCAACATAGTAAGGAGATTCGCAGGTATAAATACGTATACATAAGATACACACACACATATATATTGTGTGTTTTCTTAAAAATTGTCTTCGTACATTTTTCTCTCTATACAGGCCGTACAACTCCAACGGTCACCACCAACTTCACCGGCCAATCTCTAGCCAAAGGTAAAATTTTACGTCCTTCTCCGGCCAAGTCTAATTTGTCCTGCCAAACACTCACCTAAATTTACCACAAACTCAAACGATACTACGGATTCCACCCAAAAACTTTGATTTCAGTTTGCCCTACCAAACGCTCACCAACTCCTGTTTGTCCGGCGAATCACCGAGCGACAATACATACAAAGAGTTGAAAGACTAGACACATGATAACCATCTCGACAAACTGGATCTATTTTTTTTGTCTCTATTTTTTCTCTAGATCTTGAGCTCCAGAAAAAAAAAATCGAGCTGAGATCTAGCGTTTACCTGAGAGCGTCGAACTACAACGTAATCCAACGACACTACAGGGTGAACAAGTGTAACTTCCTCCGGCCAAAAGGAGGGTGTGCTCTTGTTTTGCAGGTCCAGACGACCGTCCAATCAAAGCTTCACGATGAAAAGACATCCCCGGAAGGATTTTTAGTTGGTCACCTTCTTAAATTCAGGAGACCAACATTTGGGTGGAGCCAGTTTCTTTTCTTAGATTCTGACGACTACACTGATTGTTGGTAGCTTCTTGGTTAGTGAGTATGCCTTCCACTGACGTCATCAACGAAAATCTCATAACAAACACCCAGGGTGCACTCAATCCTAAATTCTTAATATCTCTATAAACACTGAGTTTTAATATAGTAAAAGACTTTTAGTAAGTAAATAGTAAATATCATATAATCTGTTTAACATACATTATTTTTTCAAATTTAAAATATTATCCTGTATACTAAAATTTAATGTTTAATATTAATTCAAAACCATATTTTATTAACACACTTTGGGCTTTTTGGAGTACTTTTGGGTGCGTAGTTGTGGTGTGTTTTGTGTGTGACTGGGTGTTCTTTGACTTGCAATACGTGGTTCTTCATATATAGATTTTGTGTTTCTATTGCTTGTGTTTGTGTGATTAGCTACAATCATAGACCGTAGGATCCATGACCATTACCTAAGACCATGTCCTGAAGCGAGGGGTGTAGGTAAGAGTAAAGATAAGGTGCATATATTGAGTTTGGCCTCTTGGAATGCAGGAACACTAAATAGTAAGTTGCTAGAATTGGTAGATGTGCTTAAAAGACGTAAGGTTCAGATAGCATGCCTTCAGGAGACTAGGTGGAAAAGGCATAGAGCGGTTGAGTGTAATGGGTATAAGTTGTGGTACTCGGGGTATAATGGAGCTAGGAATAGGGTGGGGTTTCTGGTGGCTAAGGACTACACACTAGTATGGTGGAGGTGATAACACATAATGACAAGATTATGGTGTTAAGATTAGTACTAGGGGATGAAGTAGTGGCAATAGTTTGCGCCTACGCGCCTCATGTTGGCTTAGGGGATCTGGAAAAGATAGAATTTCGGGATTCCCTAGATGTAGTGGTAGGGGGCATGCCTAGGGTCATAGGATTTGTATAGGAGGTGATTTTAGTGGACACATTGGTAAGGTTAATGATGGGTTTCAAGCCGTACATGGGGGTTTCGGTTTTGGTGGTAGGAATGAGGCCGGCACTGATCTTCTAGAGTTTGCGGTGGCCCATGACCTAGGTAGTATAAAATCATACATTAAGAAAAGAGAATCTCATTTGATCACTTTTAGCAGTGGGGGACGCAACACACAAGTTAACTACCTTTTGATGTGGCAAGGACACCGACATTGGTGGAAGGACTGCAAAGTCATACCTAGGGAGACACGGCTCAGCATCGATTGCTGGTAGCAGATATAGGCTTCAGAAATAAGTTGACTAAGCGAGAGAGGAAATATACACCTAGAACTAGATGGGGAAATTTGAAGGACGACAATCTCCCACTGTTTAAGGACAACCTTATGTTGCAGATATTGACTCGACTAGACTGGAGCTCAACTTAGATATGGGAAGCTATAGCTACAAAGATCATTGAAGTAGCAAAGGATACGCTCGGGGTCACACCAGGAAAGGCAGGTAGGCATAAGAAGCCTTGGTGATGTAATGCGGTGGTAAAAGACAATATAACAAACAAACAAGGAAGTCTTAGGGAGCTTATGAGGTGCATGAATGAGGAGGAGTGAGTGGGTTTGAGGGAGACTTACAAAACGGCTAAGAGAGAGGCGAAGAAGGCAGTGTCAGAAGCAAAGTAAACGGCATATAAACCGATGTATGAACGTTTAGAAACAAAAGAGGGGGAACATGCTATGTTTAAGATTGCCAAACCCAGGGAGCATAGAAGGCAAGATCTAGGGCTTGTGAAATTTATAAAGGATATGGATGGGCATGTACTGGTTGTAACATCTCAGATTTTTCATATTTGTTTGAACCGATTCGAGAATGTAATTCAGATCTTTTGAACTGATTAAAACTTGTATTTAACTTGGTTTAACTTATTTTATAAATCCATAACTTTCAATCATGTCAAATAATCCTTAGAAACCTTTAAAATCGCTTAAAACGGCTAAAAATTACATTTTCGGGAACTACAGGGACTAATTTTGTCAATTCTTTCCTATTTTCGATTAAATTAACGAAACTTAAACTCCAAGAAATGTTATAACTGGTCCAATTTTGTTTTCTTGGTGTCAAGCCAAATTTTGTTAGTTATTGTACTAGATTTTCTCATTAAATAGCTTATTTTGTTTCATAATTTGTTTTTATCATTCAAATCGCTTATTTTAGGCATAAATCGAGTTAATTAAGGTCCAAGAAAAGGATATTAACTAAATATACAAGTCCATACTCTAAAATATTGATCATGAATGAAATCTACAACTTATTTCATTGATTTAATCATTAAATGCATATTCTGTTTCCTAAACGAGTGAATTTACTAAATATAGTTCGTATTTGTAATCTCTATATAAACACATCATAATTCTTTGCCACAAACCTGTATCCTAATCCTAGAGAGACCCTCCAGCCGTCACCTACCTTCAACCTTCACCGTCTTCTTCGGTTTTTGGTCATTTGGTTGAAGATACGTTCATAACCGGCTGACTTTGCATAAGTATGGACCTTTGACTCATCGTTTCTCTTGATTCTTTCACTTTCAAGGTAAGTTGTAAACTAAGAAATCTTTCATATATATTCTCTAGTCAATAACCTTCAATCAATTTGGTGGTTGAAGGGTGTTGACTGGTCAATTCGTTTAAAACTCGTTAAATGGCAAAACAGTCAACAAGTTTGACTTTATGTTTTCTCATGCTTCTAGTCAGATTAAACGTATGGTCCAAAAGACTTTTAGTCTCATAACAAAATTTTAAGGCTACTGACCAAAACCCGACTTCCGAATCACTGTTCGGATTCTAGTCAGTACCAGCTCACTTAAATCTTAAATATAACATACCCAGAGTTCTAGATGTCCGTTTGATTGATTCCAGTGGCCACGATTTTGTTTTTAATTGTATTATCATATCTCATAGATTTATATTCTGATCATTTATAACATTTGACTTGTAGGGGACGACTTGCTTATTCCATAGCTCATTTAATCGCATTTATTAATCGCTTATCATTGATCTAAGGTGAGTTTGATCATTCCCCTTTTTCTACACTGTTTTCAAATGTTTTTGGGACATATGCATACTTATTCATATTTTCTATCATATATATATCTCAAACAATCGTAAACATAATCATTGTGTGTTATATCAATTAAATGCTATTTGCTAGTTGCTACTTGTTTAAGTGTCTTTGTATTCTATCAAGTCTTGGGTTCTCATTAGTATGATTATATGACCGTCTTAGTAACCAGACCCCGATTCGCTTGGCAAAGGTAAACCGATAATTTTAGTCATTGTAATCAATGCCCGATTAGCTTGGGAACGATTCATTGGCACACTAACATGATTTGGTTATGTTCATGGTTGATATATGTTTTGTTATGATTTGATTGATACTATCACATGGTTGGTTTGCGCATTTATCATTTATCAGTTATCTATTATATATATATATATATATATATATATATTATTTTTTGTGTCAATTGGTGATCATCTTACTCAACATGTTTGTTGACAAAACTCCATTTTCTACGCATATGCAAGTTGCTTGTATTGAAGATTGAAGTTTGGACACGTAGACAAGACCTTAGGATATAACCAAGATAATCGTTATCTGAGCTTAGATTCGTGTATTTGAATTGTTTTGTTATATTTGGATATTGTGTGTATTATTTGAATAAAATAATTACTTAGATATTGTCATTCATATTTATGATAGTATCTTCGAGCTGTGAGCAATCGGATCACGCCCCTGCATTTCCGCCTTAGGTTTGGGTGTGACACTGGTTAAAGAGCTAGAGATCAAGCTAAGATGGCAAAACTATTTCCAAAAACTTTTTAACAATGGGAGAGCTTACCAAGAAGAATATGAATACACAACCTCTCAACGACAGCAACCGAATAATTGCTATTGCCGACGGATCACAAGAGAAGTGGTGCAGAATGCACTCAGGAGAATGGGAAGAGCTAAGGCAGTCGGCCCAGGCAACTGCATACCTATCGAGGTGTGGAAGTATCTGGCAGAAGAAGGAGCCATGTGGTTAACTACTTTGTTCAATATTACCCTCAAATCTGGTAAGATACCAGACCAGTGGAGGAGCAGCGTTGTAGTCCTTATCTATAAGAACAAAGGAGACGCCTAATGTTGTGGTAACTATAAAGGAATCAAGCTCTTAAGCCATAACATGAAGCTATCAGAAAGAGTGATTGAGGTTAGACTTAGACAGGAAACTCCCGTTAAGTTAAGTATAGGGAGAAGAAGCGCGACCTCCATATGGGGTTTATTGAACTAGAAAAGGCGTACGAAAATGTGCCACGTCAAGTGCTTTGGGATTGCCTGGAGGGTAGAGGGCCCAAAGGAAATATATAGAGATAATTATGGATATGTATGCCAGGAGTTCTACAAGTTTTCGTGCGCCCGTGGGGGATACTGACCTCTTCTCCGTGGAGGTAGGCCTTCGCCAGGGGTCTGCGTTGAGCCCGTTTCTTTTTGCTATAGTCTTGGACGAGACGTCAAAGACGATTTAGGAGCCACACCCATGGTGCATGATGTTCACAGATGATACAGTGCTAGTTTTTTAGAGAAAAAAAGATCTTAACATGAGGCCAGAGGAATGGCGAATAACCACAGAGAGAAAATGTTTAAGGATTAGTCGCTCTAAAGCGGAGTACCTTCACTGTGATTTTGGTGGAGTAAATCATAGTGAGGACGTCCAGATCACCATTGAAGGGCAAGTGGTTCCGTAGGTAACGACGTTCTAGTATCTAGGATCGTTTGTCTAGAGCGATGGGGAGTTAGACAGTGATGTGGCCCATCGAGTTCAGGTAGGATGGTGTAGATGGAGAGCAGCCAGAGGTGTATTGTGCGGCAGGAGATTCCCAACTAAACTAAGGGAACGTTTTATAGGGTCGTAGTTAGACCTGCAATGTTATATGGAACAGATTGTTGGGCATCAAGAAGGCACAATAGCGGAAGATGAAGGTAGCAGAGATGAGAATGCTACGCTGGATGAGTGGGCACACAAGGTTAGACCGAATAAAAAAATGGTGTGTTTCAGGAGAGATTAGAGGTAGCTAACATATCAGACAAAATAATAGAGTGGAGATTGAGATGGTTTGGACATGTGAAGAGAAGATAGACAACGAATCCTGCTAGATCCGTATAAAACATTACTGTAAAGGGGAGGTGGGGTAGAGGCCGACCTAAATTGACTTGGGATGAGTGGATTAGGCATGATTTTCTAGACCTAAACCTCTCTGAGGACATGGTTGAGGATAGGAATTCTTAGAGACGTAGAATTAAGGTTATTGACTTTTAGGGAGAAAGTAATACCTTAGGGGCTTCTTTTTACCTTATTTTTGGTCACATACCATTATGTTATTTTCTTTTCATATATTATGCAGTCTCTTTTTTGTATTTTATTCTTACTATTAAAATATATCTATATATTATTATCATTATTATTACTCACTATTATCATTAATTGTATTAATGTTAAACTTTGACTGTCTTTTATATCTTTCTATACATGTGATTAATGGAGCTGAGGGTCTCTCTGGAAGCCATATCCCTATTCTATTGGATAGAGGTACGGTGTGCCTACATCCCACCCTCCCCAGACCCTATTTATAGTTTTGCTGTTGGTGGGATTGCCACTGGATATGATTGATTGATATATATATATATACATATATATATATATATGTTATGTATGTATACAAAAAGTAGGTTTTTAAGTTGTGATCAAGTGACATGCGGCTTGAGTATGACCTGACCTTTCATCTTGTTCCTTGCGCAAGACTTAGTTAAATTTACCTGACCCTAAGATGTGTCCCAAATAGAACAAGTTCATTTATTTCAAACAAGTCAACGGTCAAACCGATTGTTTATTTTCAAGGGCTGAGCCTACCGATACATAGATTACAGAGTCTATATGTTTCTCCTACAGTACCTTACTTGTGCTGATCTTACTGTGCACACGAAGATTCATATCATTTCTCATGATATTTAAAAAGTAAAAAATAAATTTAAAAAATATGTTTTTATATAAATAACCAAAAACTACTTAGGGTTTACCGTATCATTTAGCTAAATTAGTTTTGAAAAACGAATTCTATCAAAGGCTTTAGTATAAAGCTCAGCCAAATTATCTAACATGTCGACTTTTCCAACACGACTAACTTTTTCTCAACACAATCCCGTATAAAATGATGTCTTATTTCAATATGTTTAGTTTTACTATGCTGGACGAGATTGTTAGTTATTGAGATTGCTGTGGTATTATCAATTAAAATAGGAGTATGAGTGAAATTCTGACCATTTTCGAGCATTTGCTATTTTGTCAACAAAACCTGTCAGCGACAACTAGAGGTTGCTATGTACTCTTCCTCGCATGTGGAAAGTACAACACAGATTTGCTTCTTGCACTGCCATGATGTTGTCTTAAGGACAAATAAGGAAAGACTGGAATCTTCTTAACCACCCCAGAAACGCTAAGTATGCAAGTCGAGCAAACACAAGCACCACGAGCAAGCTTTTTACTATCTCGAGCAAGATATCTTATCCAAGTAAGGTTTTGTTCTTGAATTATTCGAAGTGTTAGTTTTGAGCAAACTGCACTTCGTCAAGCAAGGTTAGTTATTTAATCAAGCAAGGTTTCTACCAAGCAAACCCTTAATGAATCTAGCTTAAACCAAGTTTACTAGTAACCTGGTGGGTCGAACAAGGATAAAATAATGATGAATAATAAGTATGATTGTATGGAGTTTATGGAATTTATTATAAGTATTACTCTGAGCAAAGTCAATATTGAGTAAGCTACAGTATCCAAGTATACTAAGTTTGCTCTAATAATCCTTAGTGAATATTGAAGAGATTAAGTGAAGAACTTGTTTGCTCGTGGGATTGTTCCGAGCAAAGTTTGGGATAATCATGAAGATTGAAGTCTACTTGAAAAATATTCTAAGTAAAGTTTACTCAAAATATTGTTCCGAGCACACTCGAGGTTTACAAGGTCTACTCGAACAAAGAAATGTCTACTAGAAGACATGTTTTACACTTATGTTTATTTTCAGAATGTTTTGTAACAATTTGGGTTTCTAGAAGGAATGTCATGTGCCTATAAATATTTATAGAATGATGCGTCTCATTAATGAGACAACTTTTAGACCTCTGATTATTTTCTGACCTAGCAGCTGCACCTTACAGCTTTCCATCTGAAACCCTAAGTTTTACTTGTATCTTTCTAAATATTTGATAATAGATATCTTTTGAGTTATCTTGTGTGTTTGTTCTTCATAGACTTACTATTACTGGAAACATTTAGTTTGCGGTTGATTCCGCCGGCCACATCCTTGAGGTCTTCACATATTTGTATTTCGTAAATTGTTCTTGTTCGATTATTTGTAATTGTGTCACGAAATCCGGTCCTGAAAAGTGGTATAAGAGCTGTGTTAGCTTGCTAAAGACCATTTTGTTGGTGTTTGGTGTATTATTTGAAGAATTGTTATACTTGAGCTGAATTGCTGAAGGTTGAAGACAATGATGTCAGTTAAACACTGTTTCATTGTAGGGTGACGTCAGCTATTCTAATCTCTTCATTTTTAGTTTTAGATCAACAAATTTAAAAGGTTTAAATTGTTCTAATCATAGATCTTTATCATTTTCACTTACTTTTGGTTTAGATCTTGGTTAATATTCATTTGCAGTTGTTGTTTGTTTCAGATCTGAAAAATTATTTCTCAGATTTACAAGTTCTTGAGAAAATTTCAAAATATTTTCAAGTTTTAAGCAATTTTTTAGGATAAGTCTTTGTTTTATTTCAAATTCAAAAATACAAAAACTTTTTGCTTAATTTCCTTCAAAAATTAATCAAAAAATCAAAAATAAATGGATATGGACTAGAGGTTTCAATTAACAAAATTCCAAGATTTGTAGGTCAAGAAAATTTCATCAAATGGAAAGTCATGTTTGAAGCTGCAGTAAACGATAATGATGTTGATCTTTGGCAATATATCAAGGAAGGTCCCTATGTTCCACCGGTTGGTACAAACAATCAAGCTATCGAAAGACAGATGAAGAAGAGAGATGATAAAGCATTATCAATGCTCAAGCTAGGATTGTCAGGGGAAATCCTCACTAGTGTCCAACACCATACATCTGCTAAAAATATATATGATGTTGTCATTGAAATGTTTGAAGGAAACACTGAGCTGAGAGAGATCAAGAAGGATAGATTGAAGTAGCTTGACATATACAAGTTTAAGGAGGGTGAAAGGTTAAAATTTGTTCTTCAAAGATTTGTAACCATTGCGAATGAGATAAGAACAACAGATTTACAAATCATTTATCATGATTTAAACAAGAAATTGTTGTTATCCTTATCTGGAGAATGCTGCACTGCTACTAAGTTTATCAAATAGAAAGCAAATTTCCCAAGAACGAAGTTGGATAATGTAATTGCATTCCCGGAAGCAGCTAAGCATGCAATGATAGAGAACCATATGATCAAGGAAGACAAGCCAAGCTTCCCTATTGCTAATTCTCTCATTGCTCTAATGAATAATCTAAGCACCAAGTCAAAAAACAAATTCCTATCATTGAAGAACCAAGTGAGTTTGTTGAACCAATAATCTTTCCAATTGCATTTGCACCTATTCCAAGTTAATCTAGCCAAGCTATATTTAATGTGAAAGTGATTGAAGACTGTGATGCTTCATTAGTGGCTAGTGGTCAAGCTCCATATGTTCCACCAAATTTGAATCCAACACAAAGCAATGAGTTCCAAGATTGTTTTTTATGTTCACTGATTTTTATCATGCCTTTATGGCTAAGACTCTGATCCATATAAATGTTTGTACATGAGGATCTGGAATAAATTAACATTCATGATCTTTAAGACATGGATCTAAAACGGCAAGCTACCACGCTAGCTCTTAAAAGCAAAAGGTTGTACAATAGGACATGAAGATCTACTTTTGCTGGTCCAATTGACATAATTGGATTGGATAAATCCAAGGTCATTTGTTACAATTTCAAACTACCTGGTCATTCTACCAGAACCATAACCAAAACCAAGCCTATCAGAATTAATAGAGAAACCAATTTCAAAACCAAAACCCATACCCTCAGAACACACAGAATCAGAACAACTTTCATCATCCCCAATACCAACAAATCATTCCTTAACAACAACAACCACATAGAAACCAAAACCCCAATCCAACTCCTACAAACCAAAATAAAAATAGAAACAATCAATCTCAACATCCTGCAAAATTAGAAGAGGAATTAAGAAAATGTAGCTGTTACACAAGATCCTCAAGATGATGACTTTGATTGGAGCAGCCATGCTAAAGTAATATAAAGGGCAAATGTTGCATTCATGGAAAATATCAAGAATGAAGAGGAATCATCTACATCCAAGGTATCTTCTAAACCAATTGCCTATGATTTGCTAATTATCATTGATGATTTGAAAAAAAAAGGAGATTATGAGGCAAAGGATGGTTGAAAGAATAGATTCATTTATGCTTTTACAAAAAAATAATAAGGTGTATGAACAGCAAATCAAAACTTGTTAGCACATTAAATGTGACAATTGCTGGGATTTAAACTCGATAGCCATTTAGTCTTGGTATTGTTAGAATATTTAGTGTTTTGAGATATCATGCCATTCGCTAAGCACAACAAGTTCATACACTAATATGAAAATATCCCCATACTTATCTTTTTTTTCGTCTCTGAAAAAAATTAGTTGCAATGGAATCAAAATCGTAGAAATACGGTCTTAAAAACATACAGGCTATCTTAAAGCTTAGAAAAATGCAAAAACTGCGATCACCAATATTGTTGTCCACTTAAACCCATGCCTTTATCTTTACCGGGAAAAGCAAGACCCAACCACTTTTACTATTTCTATATAATCTAGTGGAACCCACAATCATGACCAATTTTATTTTAGATTTTACCGGACCAAGCCACCCCAATTTTAGTTAAACCTCACAATTAGCAAATCAAAACTTTTTATTGCAAGTTTTTCATGAATAGCTAAGACGATCAAGGATATTGTTTATCCACCTAAGTTTAAACATCAAAGTCTACTAAGCAGCCATTAGATACGATTAAGGTTAAAATTTTCAACTAACTAGCCAGTGTTCCCCACTACATGACATACCCCCGTTATCATGCAACACCTCGAATCTATTACCACCCGTGATTTTACAAGTTTCCATCTGTTGATTTACATAAGTCATGTCTTTAGGTGATCTTAGTCTTAAAGGTATGGGACGCAAGTAAGAGGACCACGTATGACTAACAGTGGGATGATCATTGAATCAAGATTTACTTCACTATAGTTGTTGTAAATGAGTATGACTGGCAGTAAATTGTGGGTTTTATGCTTAAAGGCTTTTAAATTATTAAATATCTGAAGATGCCCAAATGAATAACCATAAAATGACTCATGGTCTTCGAACACGAGGAATCCCATCAATACAAGATTTAAGGTTATAAAACCAAACGCCTATGAAGTGTTAACCACTAAAGCTAGAAGTGCAAGATTTAGATTATATTACCGGCTACTTGGCATACTCTAACATTAAACCTACCTAAGCATCATATAATAACGTATTCTGAATTCTATAAAATTCATAATTTTTCTAGAATCAAACTAAAAATGAGGCTTGAGTATGGTCCAACCTTTCATCTCGTATTTTCCACAGATTTAACATGTTTCCCACTAAAAATTATATTTATCTTATATAACCAACTTATCAAACTGCCCTTTCATTCTGAAGGCTGAGACAACCGACACATCCCAAGTTGAAATGCGTTTTCTTTAAATATATCTTATTATTAGTAGTTTGAAAAACTGATTCCCGATAAGTATCATCCACCATCTCCCATTTAAATGCAAAAAACCATATTTTAAGGGACATTTTTTTGAAAACTTTTTTTTTTAAATAAAATTAGACTAAAGAAAACAAATTAAACGCATATGTTCCCATGCCCACACATAATCTTCATCGTCCTCTTCTTCCCCACTCTGCTTAAATTTCTAATACAGCTTAGCATCCTCGAACTCACATGACCCCTGTCCATAAAACAGTGCACTGTAACCATACACATGACCATAAGCATAACTTCCCGGATCACCCGGGACATTTGACCCACTCATCCCCGGAACATGCTGCTGGCGAAGATGATCGGGAAAACAAATATTCAAACCCATCATTAAATGCCTCAAGGTATCATCTTGTTGATTCTCTTTCATCATTTGTCTCAACCCATCACATTACTTGGTCATATAGCCCCGCATCTGATCAATACCTGCTTCCATCAGGTCATGTAGAGAATCTAATGTGAGTACCTCAGGACGTGGCTCCCAAACCAGAAACTGTCTACTCGGCCTCTCATATCCATATAAAGGCCTCTGATGTTGAGGAGGTAATTCAATGAAGTTCTGTTGGACCCAACCGAGCACCTTCCCATTCCAACGGATCATTGGGTTTTAAAATCCCAACCAAACTTAACTCCTTTATATCGATAAATTCAACTACACACCCTTTCTTCAAGTACTCCGGTTTAAACTTTTCAAAAACACCTAAATTTTTCGCTAGCAACGTGACATGAGGGACCATATCCAACTTAGATCTCTTCTGCGTACCTCCCCATCTCGCCTGATGAAACGACCATGCTAATACATTGGGCAGATTGACTGGCCTTTACGCAACCATAACCAACAAACAGAACAAATTTAATCAATTAACTTTTTTCTCACCTTAACGTCGTCTGATTAAAGTTGTTGTCAGAATCTTATGAATGTACTGATTAACAGGGTCACTAATATCCGAGGAAACCATACTCCCTGAAAATGGAGAAGCCGCAATCATCTCCCAAAAAGAGGCCAAATCCACACTTGGGTGTTTAAACGCACCCCTCAAACTTGTATGAAAATCCGGCGAGTTAACTTCATCTCGTGTATAAAACCCGCTTGCAACACCGAACTCGGCTATTGTCATCTGGTACGTTTTCCGACCCAACGCAAATGAAACCACGTTCAGGTGATCAAAATTCCCATCTTTATATTGAAACGTACACAAAAACTCGAGCGTCAATTATTTATACCACGACTCCGTTAAACATAACATTTCCATAAACTTCGGTCCCAACAACTCCTCAATCCGACATCTTTGACCGGTCTCATCCAAAACACACAATCAATCGATTTTTATATTAACATATCTGAAACAATAAGATTATCCAATTTCTCATGCTCCTCGGAATCGTCAACAAACCGAAGTAATGCACTATGATGAAGCTCTAAACATTTTCGTCTTAAAGGTACAACTCCTTCTTGGCAATTAATAACTCTCCGTTTCAGCTTTGCAGTCACAACCTCCACAGGTTCATCATCTCGTGGACGTGGTGCCGGACATCGTCTTCGTTTCGCCGCCCTGTGTGAAGAACCTTCTCCTGGCATATCGAAAACACAAATAAACAAACAAACAAGGGAGAAAGTCATTATCCGGGTATAAAATAATAATGACCAAACTCGTTCGAATAGAGATTAAGTACGAACAAGCGGCCATTTTTTAACAAATAAAGTTCAACGGATACTCAAAAATTCAAAACAAAGTTAAACAAACTAACCGACATCACAACATTGACTTAATGTACATTACCTCCCCCGACACTTTTTTTTTGTCGCAATCAAGATTAAGTGCTAAAAAACGAACATTGAGGCACAAACGAGCAGAAAACCAAAAAATAGGATTTTATATAAAAATGTGTTTTCTAAACTAGCAACAATCAAACCACCAATGTTAAATAATTAACAACTATTCTTGACCAAAACCTCAAATATTACCACCAAACCGTCTTAACCGCACCCAAATATAAACGTTGCAAAACCAAATGGAACCACCCGCAACCAAAATTCAACAAATAAATCCAAACCAAACCAACCCGTTGAACAAAATGTATATTATAACTTAGTCCAACCCGGCACCCAAAACCCACAAACTAACGTAAACAACCAGACAATTTCGTGTTTGGACTTATATTTTAAACCGATGCATCGAATTATTATTATTATGGGTGAAAAATATATTAATATTTTTGGTCTCAACCAAAGGTGGATGGCTTGAAGACCAAGACATGCTAGGGTAATATAAATAGATCTATTTGTTTATTTGTCTAGCATGAGAGAGGGTGTATGATGTAAATGTCATACCTGGGAATCTTTTTACACCAGAAGCCCTAATTTTTTTTATTCACGGGAAGCGAGTAAATTGAACTCTAGCCGAAATCTGTCATACAAAACAGATAGGCAAAATTGAGCATCAAAACGACTAGGATTGGACGAAGGGAGTGCTGGGGATTGTAGTACATACCTTGAACCACTTTTAGTTGGTTGGAATTGATCAAAAGTCGAAGAACAAAGAGGGGGGGGGGGGGGGCTGCTAGTGCGCCGATCAGACTACAAGGAAAGGGAGGGTTAGGGTTTTTTTGTTTAATGTTATAATATAAAAAAGTTTCATTCTAGCCCCTCCAAATTGAAGTATATGGCATCTTGGAAGAAAAGTTAAATGCTTTAACGTACCGGGATGACGAGAGGGCTTCTGAGAAAGGTCGGTTAAATCCCGAGAATTATACATACTTTACATGCTTTAAATCTTTATACCGGAAATTAACGGGTGTTACAAGTCCACCCCCTTACAAAGGGATTCGTCCCCGAATCCTGATGCGACAGGAACAACTACGGATAGAGTTTCATCATCTCGTCTTCAGACTCCCAAATAGCCTCGGAACCCCTACGGTGTCTCCACTGCACCTTCACTTGTCTAACCACCTTATTTCACAAACGCCTTTCCTGTCGGTCAAGTATAGCAATAGGTTCCTCAACGTAGTTCAGCTTACTATCAAGCTCAATATCATCAAGAGGCACATGGGCCTCCTCGTCAGCTAAACACTTCCTCAAATGGGACACGTGGAAAGTAGGATGAATCCCCGCGAGCTCATCGGGCAACTCCAGTCTATACGCTACCTCACCAACACGGGACAATATACGGAACGGACCAATGAACCTCGGACTAAGCTTCCCCCACTTATGAAAACGAATAATACCCTTCCAAGGAGAAACTTTCAACATAATCCGGTCCCCAGCCTCAAACACAATAGGTCTTCGTTTTTTATCCGTATAGGACTTTTGACGATCCTGAGCGGCCTTCATAAAAGCCTTTATCTTATCGAGTTTCTCAGTCGTAGCCTCAACCACCTCCAAACTACCCAACTGCGTCTGACCAATGGAACCCCAACAGACTGGAGTCCTACACCTCCTACCATAAAACATCTCAGACGGTGGCATCCCAATCGTGGTGTGATAACTGTTATTATAAGGGAACTCGACTAATGGTAAGTGACGACCCAACTACCCCCAAAATTGATAACATAAGCCCGCAACATATCCTCAAGAGTCTGGATGGTCCTCTCGGACTAACCATCCGTTTGCGGGTGATAAGCGGTATTTATGAGAAGTTTGGTACCCATCTCGTCATGGAACTTCTTCCAAAACCTGGAGGTAAAACGCGTATCTCTATCTGAAACAATAGATACCGTCAACCCGTGCCTAGAAACGATCTCACGAATAAATACATCAGCCAACTGCTCGGAATTAAAAGTTCCTCGGATCGATAAGAAATGTGCGCTTTTGGTCAGTCTATCAACGATTACCCAAATGGTGTCATATCCGCCCCTAGGAGTACGAGGCAGTTTAGTCACAAAATCCATCAAAAGATGCTCCCACTTCCACTCAGGTTTTTCCAACAGCTGAAGTTCCCGAAAGGTTTCTGGTGCTCAGCCTTAACTTATAGGCACGTCAAACACTTACTCACGTACTGAGCCACCTCAAACTTCATCGCAGGCCACCAATAATTCTTCTTCAGGTCTTGATACATCTTGGTCGCGCCCGGATGAATGGAATAGCGCGACTTGTGTGCTTCATCCAAAATTTTACCTCTGAATCCCGCATACTTCGGTACCCATAAACGACCATCCTTATACTTCACCCGTCACTGACGTCTTCCAACAACCTCTCCTGACCCCAAATACGTTCTGACATAATCAATTCCACCTGTAAAGCCTCAATTTGAACGTTGGCTATCTGCTTCAAAATATCGGGTTTAAGAATAAGCTAATAAGATTTCACATGAATAGGTTTCAGTCTCTCCTTCTAGATCAACGCTTCGGCAACCACGTTAGCCTTACCAGGATGGTACATAATCTCCAGATCATAATCCTTAATCAACTCCAACCATCGATGCTGACGCATATTCAATTCCTTCTGTTCAAAGAAATACTTTAAGCTCTTATGATCCGTATAGATAACGCAAGGAACACCGTACAAATAATGCCGCCACAACTTAAGCGCAAACACAACCGCCGCTAGTTCTAAATCGTGAGTAGGATAATTCGCCTCATGAGGCTTTAACTGACGCGAGGCATAATTGATGACTCGACTTGCTGCATCAGAACACACCCAAGCCCCTGATAAGAGGCATCAGAATAAACCACCAGATCATCGGTGCTATCGGGTAAAGCTAGAATCGGGGCATGCGTCAACCTGTTCTTCAACTCGAGAAAAGCCTCCTCCTACTCAGTACCCCAAACAAATTTAACGCTCTTCTTAGTCAACTTGGTCAGTGATGATGCAATTTTCAAAAAGTCGGGAATGAAACGGCGGTAATACCCCGCCAAGCCCAGAAAACTATGAATTTCGGATGGAGACTTAGGAGATTCCCATTCGTTTACGGCTTCCACCTTTGCAGGGTCAACCAAAATACCACTCGGGTTAATAACATGACCCAAGAACTGAACCTCGCGTAACCAAAAGGAACACTTAGAAAATTTCGCATATAATTTGTTCATTCGCAGAGCTTCCAAAACATCCGTGAGATGACCGGCATGATCGGATTCGCTTTTGGAATACACAAGAATGTCGTCGATGAACACAATAACCGAACGATCGAGCATCGGCCTACACACCCGGTTCATAAGATCCATGAACGCAGCCGGTGCGTTGGTCAAACCAAAAGACATCACGAGAAATTCATAATGCCCATAACGAGTGCGGAAGGCAGTCTTAGGGATATCTTCCTCCCAAATTTTCAACTGATGATACCCGGACCTAAGGTCCATATTCGAAAACCAACTAGCTCCTTGGAGCTGATCAAATAAGTCGTTGATCCTTGGGAAAGGATATCGATTTTTAACAGTGAGTTTATTCAGTTCACGGTAGTCCATGCACATCCGCATGCTACCGTCCTTCTTCTTAATGAATAGGACCGGGGCACCCCAAGGTGAGATGCTCAGTCGAATGAATCCCTTTTCGAGCAAGTCTTCCAACTGAGCCATAAGTTCTTTCATTTCATTCGGCGCTAGACGGTAAGGGGCTCGAGCAACGGGTTTTGCGCCCGGTACAAGGTCTATCTTGAACTCGAACTCGCGATCCGGTGGCACATCTGACAAATCATCTGGAAATACATCTGGGAAATCCCGAAAAATAGGAACATCACTGACAGTAGCCACCTCGGTTTTCGTATTTATAGCATACGCTAGATACGCCCCGCTGAATCAACCTTCCCGCCTTAAGCATAGATATAATATGTGGCTTCGCACCATTCCGATCACTGAAGACCGTAATTTGGGTCCCATCCGGGGCCTCCAGACGAACAAGTTTCTGACCGCAAATGATCTGAGCATCAACACTTGCGAGCCAATCCACCCCAAGCACCACATTGAAATAACCAAGTGGCATCAAGTACAACCGCACCAGAAATCTATACCCAAACAACTCGATGGAACAACCTTGAATAGCCCTAGACACGGAAACGGATTTTCCTACGGCGACCTCAACCTAAAACGCATCGACTACACACTTGGGTGATTTATTCAACAAGGAACAGAAAGCGGTAGACACAAAACTTCTACTGGCACCCGAATCAAATAAGACCGACGCCTGTAATTCATCAAGTAAAAAGGTACCTGGGATAATGTTATACTACTACTTAGCTACATGGTCATCACATACGATTCCAAAGGAATGAGAAATTATAACGGTGGAATAAAAGATAAATAAGGAAAAGTACCTGAAATAACATCCGCATCATCCTTCGCCTCTCTCTTGGAGATGTTGAAGGCCCTCGCCATGGCCTTCGGCTTCTCTTTCACCTTCCCCCTCGAGGAAGTCCCCTGACCAGACCCCCCCCGCCTTATTGGTAGGAAAGTTTGATGCCAAGTGACTGGCACCCTTACAGCGGAAACAAGTCAATGTCGGACACTCGAAATGGGGTGTCCAACCTTACCACAACGAAAACAGGAGCCAGACCCACTCTTACATTCCCCCTTGTGCGGTTTCCCGCACTTCTTGCAATTACCGAATGCCGCATCCCTCTTCTCAGTCTTTACCCTTTTCTCAGATGAATTAAAATTGTTTCCCCTGGCCGCTTACCGAACGAATTTGAGTTCTATGTCTTCCTAGTCTCGGTCGGCGGTAACTTCTCCCTCTGATCATACAATGTACCTGCTAGGGTAACCATCGAGTGAAAAGAGTTCATGTCGGTGGTCACCACACCTCTACGATTATCTGCCAGAAGCCCCTTTACATACTTTTTAATCCTCTTGACTTCGGGAGTAACCAAATCGGGACATAAACGAGCCATAACTTTGTGGTATACTCCCGATGCATCATACTTCCCGCCTCCAAGGACAAGAAATCCTGCTCAATCTTATCCAATTCGTGTGGAGGACAAAACTGATCCAGAACCAATTTCTTTAACTCACCCCACGTCATCCTCCTAATTGAACGATCACCCATAGCCTGCACCAAATTATCCCACCAACACAGTACCTTAGAACGAAAAAAGGCAGTAGTAAAGGTTACCATATCATCCCCCTTACATTTATTAACCCTCAGAACGGCCTCAATCTCTCTCACCCAGTGATGTGCTGCCAACGCATCCTTGGTACCATCGAAAGAAGGGGGTCACACTTCTTAAAGTCACCATATGAGCAACCCCGAGTAGATACACTAATAGTCCGCACTTCGTCTTCATCCCCACTCAGCACATACACCTCCTCCTTCTCCTCAACCTGCGTCTCCTTACCCGTCCTTCCCTTATCCGAACTCTTACCAACCAATGACTCCTCCATGGCC
Organism: Bidens hawaiensis; assembly: GCF_021521415.1. Taxonomy (NCBI): domain Eukaryota; kingdom Viridiplantae; phylum Streptophyta; class Magnoliopsida; order Asterales; family Asteraceae; genus Bidens; species Bidens hawaiensis. Next base: position 1,425,394 of record NW_027491117.1, on the reverse strand, counting down.
CTGACGGCCTCAGCAACGATCTCGGGAATGGCGCTATGGAGCACCTGGTAAACCTCATCCGCGATAGCTGCGCGCATAGTAGGATCTAAGGCGGGGTTATCCCCCTCCTCATGAATCGGGTTTTCTTCCTGCTGGGAAGTAGGGATTTCACTCTCGGCTTCGGCACGTGACGTACGACCACGACCACGAACACTAGGACGGCCTCTCTTAGCTGCTTGAGTATTAACCATGACTTATTCCTACAAAGACAGAATTTTAACACGGTCAAGTACAAGTGGCATTTAGAACATGAAAGGTAAGGGTAAACTGCTAATGACGTTAATCAAGTGTATTTAGTCGTTTACTTTACCCGCCCGTCCTAATCACCCTTGCCCCTAACCACATTAGCCTTCTATCTAACACTTAAACAGTTAATCACATACTGGAAACTTTTAAATTCAAAGGAATGACTAAATAATTTAAAGTTACCTCTTGGTGTGCAGCTACTCGCGGTTGGCATACTAGTCTTTTTTCTTACAGTTCGAGTCCAAGCATTCGGGGATGCTCGGATCCCTCGAACCATGGCTCTGATACCAACTTGTAAGGCCCCGAACCACGGGAACCCTACAGTTGGTATTCATCCATCATACTTATGAAAATACTTAAACTTGAAAACAGTTCATTCCATTATAATAAACATCTCAGAGTATAATTCTGTGGAAAACCATAATTAATAAAACAAGTTCCCGAAACCCGGGAGTTATGACCAAAACCAATTTAAATGTATTTAAATAAATATTGAAACGCAAATGGTTATTATTATTGAAACATCTGACTAAGCATGCCCTCCACCGTCCAAGTGGCTTCGTGCACATCCAAGTGGTAATGCATCCATCTCCTAACCTGACACTTACACTAACATGCACATAAAATCAGCTTGAGCTGAGTGAGTTCAAGTTTTAAATAAATAACATCAATAAATAATAATCAGGATAGTCATTCCAAGAAATTTAGAATAAACGGGATATAACAGTTAGGCCATCATCATCAATAAATAATCATTCTTATATATATATATATGTATATATATATCTATACATACATATATATAAACATCTTTATAAGTGCATCCCTATATATATATATATTTATATACATATAACATCCAAGTAATAACATTAGGGTCGAGCAAACGTACAACCCAAACTCGAAACATCTCATCAACGTATGCAAACACAAAGTAGGCATATGTAACATCCGTAGTCGATAACGACTACTAACATCGCCAAATACTGGCCATTGAATAATACATACATACATACTATAACATCCCAAGGCCTACTATATACAAGCAAGCCTATATAAAATAGTTTAAACGTTTCATCAAGCAAAATCGCTTAGGTGTGCATGCTAGTCCAAAAACATAGAAAGAGTTAAAAGGGGGCAACATGAACTCACCTGAAGTCAACCAAACACCAGCAACGAGCTAGGGAATCTCTAAGTGCACACTCACAAGTAAGAGCCTGTAATTTGTACACCACACATTACTAAACTAGCCCGTCATAACACACTCGCCTAACAGACCGTCCAAACCCAATTGTTTTGACCCGAGGCCTAGCCCATTCTCATTTTACTTTACCTCAGCCCCTAAAACCTTTCAATTAAACAATCCCACCCTACGATTCAGGTTGGGGCTAACCATGATGCAAAATTTTCCCGTTTGCATGCAAATCGAGTCGAATACGCGCGTAATAAATCCTTAAATGAATTGCCAAGAAAATCAGCCCCATATGGACCAAATTCCCATCTTAAACTGTTCATGTATTATCATTATGTCACACGAGTCGATATGGTTGGCGGTTCCTTTACACAACACTCAAATTAACGTTTAAACAATATTTCGCGCACAACCGACTCAATTGACTAATCCCCAACCAAATCAGCCCCGAGTACTAAAAAAATAATTTTCTCACAGCCCTTAAATCCATCTAGGGCTATGAAAACTGATTCGGTTGGAAATTCAATCGATTAACGCATCAAACTCAACAATTGACGATTCTACACTCGATAAACCCTAGTTTTCGAACTAAAATCAATTGACCGACCAAAACACCTTCAATGACCCCGAAATTTTAATATGATGTAAATGTCATACCTAGGAATCTTTTTACACCAGAAGCCCTAAGTTTTTTATCCACGAGAAGCGGGTCAATTGAACTCTAGCCGAAATCTGTCATACAAAACGGATAGGAAAAATTGAGCATCAAAACGACTAGGATTGGACGAAGGGAGTGCTGGGATTGTAGTTCATACCTTGAACCACTTTTAGTAGCTTGGAATTGATCAAAAGTCGAAGAACAAAGAGGGGGGGGGGGGGGGCTTCTAGCTGCGCCTATCGGACCACATGGAAAGGGAGGGTTAGGGTTTTTTCTTTAATGTTATAATATAAAAAGTTTCATTCTAGCCCCTCCAAATTGAAGTATATGGCATCTTGGAAGAAAAGTTAAATGCTTTAACGTACCGGGATGACGAGAGGGCTTCTGAGAAAGGTCGGTTAAATCCCGAGAATTATACATACTTTACATGCTTTAAATCTTTATACCGGAAATTAACGGGTGTTACACCAACTTCTTCAACCTTCTTAACTCCTTGAAAGGTTGTCATGCATGCACTTCTTATGGTTGTATGTGTTTGTAAGCATGTAGGTTCGTATATGGATCCAGGTTTTGGGTTTTACATATAAAATCGGTTTTATATTCACCTAAATAACAAGACTTAAAACTAATTTAGCCTCTCCGTTTTTCATATAAAAGAGGTTATATAACTTTGATAATCTTGTTAAAACCCAATAAGTTATTTGTTCGAGATAAAAATTTCCAATTAAAATCCGTACATTGTATTATCGTAAATTTCATATTAAAATAATCCATGCCTTATGTAAGACCCCAAATCCCGGGAATCATATAGTTGGTAATCATATCCAAAACTTTGCAAAATTTTGAAACCCAAAGCAATTCGTTTTATTTGAAAACTTGATCGGTGTAAATAGTCAGCTGAAAATCCATTAGTATCAAAACAAGGTCCCAAAACTGGGAATTATGCCCAAAACCAAATTTGAATACGTTTAGTAATAATTGAAAAAAAACAGTCTGCATTAATAATTTCCCCGGCTAGTTATGCGTTCAACCGGCCGAGTAGTCTCGAGCACGTCCAAGCGGTAAACATCCTCTTCTTAACCTGAAACTCAAACTAAAATACACACAAAGTCAGCTTGAACTGAGTGAGGTCAAGTTTTAATATACTACATATATATGTATGCATGTATATATATATATATATAAATCATTCCAAGAATTTAAGTATACTACGGGATATGAACAAATAGGCAAATGGATAAATGCTAAGTAGCCATATATATATATACATATATCCCTATGCATAACATCCAAATAATATAATCAAGGTCGAACACGCGTACGACCTAAGCACGTGATACGGGATTTTTGGAACCCGTTATGATGATTATGTGACGTAGGCTGTCGTGGTCTACTCAAACAATTAATTTTAATACTTAAATACCTATAATAAGTATGGGTAAGTAAGGTCCTCTCCTCAGGGACTCAAGGAAAGTGAAAGTTTATTATTACTAATTTTATTATTAAACTAATGCGGACAGACGATGTCAAGTGGTTTTTAGAAAAATATTTATTAAAACTAATTATTACTTAAAAACGATTTGTAAACAATATTAATGAAAACTTTCATTCTAGATTCAGGTAATGTGACATTCAACTTAATTCCAGAATCACTTGTCTTAATTGCGCAGTAATTACTAGACCTAGTAGTTTGATTGTGATGACAAACGATACCCTAACCAAATTGTTGACACAATTGAACTCGATCTACACAATTACCAATTTATATTTTATGACAACTAATTAGGTAACATGAACCGATGATTATAAGCTCAATGACACAAGAGCCTAACCCTAAGTGTTGATGAGCAAAACCAAACAAGTGACGCACTAATCAATAATCGCAAATATAAATTGTTTAAACAACCAAGCAATCAATTAAAAAAAATAAAAGCAATAACTCAAATCAAGTTCATAACTTTAGGCATAGCAAATCTGGTCTCAAGAGGAATTACACAAAACCCTAGCCTAGAATGAACAAAGGACTTAGCCGAGCATCGACATATCAAGTAAACAACTTATCTTTGATGACATACAAACCCGAGATGAACCGAAAGCCTTGGAATGGTGGAAGATCGCCCTAAGCAGCCTCTTTTGCCTCTGGAAGTCGTCTATAACCGAATGGGGAGGTTAAAGGGTTTATATATGGCAAAACCTAAAATTTTGGCCGACTTAAGCATCTTCGCGTATCGCGAAGATGTCCAGGCGTGCTTCTTCGCGTATCGCGAATGACAAACTAGTTGGTTCCCAGATTCTGTAGCTTCGCGTATCGCGAAGCTGCCCTTCTTTGCATCTTCGCGTATCGTGAAGATGTAAAATTTCATATTGTTGTTACATGATGTCAGTAGTTCAGTATCTAGTGTCTGTAATCGAGTTAGTATGTTTTGTATTTATGATTAAGCGAAGTTGTCTCACAAGTTCGCTTGATATAGGCGAACTTGTGGAACAAGCAAAGTTAGTGACAACTTCGCCTAAACATGTTAGGCGAAGTTGTCGAATGTTATATAGGTTTAGGTTACGGCTTGTTTGTGCAAGAAGTTCAGTTTTGTGTAATCGGTGATTGATATCACGTGTTACTAAGTTGCAATACAACGTGTCCTTTGAGTATTGTAACGTGTGTTTGCTTGTGTTTAACGTGTATCATCTTCTACGCTCGTATCGTCTTACGTAGGGATTCCGCACCTACGTAGAACGAGATATTCCGTGTAGATCCGGCTGGGAACCTACAATTGGTATCAGAGCATTTGCTCGTGATTGTGATGTTCGGGATTATCACACGGGTGTAGAAATCGTTCCCTTCGACTATTTGCGGGACGAGTTTACGTTAATATACCGAGTTTTTGTGTCCTACTCACCTCCCACCATCATAAACAACCCATTACACCTTGGCATACCTCGCAAAACGTCAAAATCAAACCTGCAAAAACGTTGTGTTCATTAGGCGAAGTTGCCGTCACTGTTTGTAGGGTTTAGGCGAAGATATAAGGTTAAGCGAAGTTATTAACAACTTCGCCTACCTCACAAGTTCGCTTAACTTAAGCGAAGTTATCCACAACTTCGCCTAATCTGGCGAAGTCGAGAAGAAAGCGAAGTTGAAAGATCAAGCGAAGTTAGGACTTAAGCGAAGTTAAGTTTAACCTCGCCTACTGGTACTGTTCAAAAAAAAAAAAATTAAATTTTTTTTTTCGGGTTTCTTTGTGTTTTCGTTTCGTAAAAGATGACTTCCATAAATATTACGGAACTGGTAAAAATGGAGGTGGAAGCAGGTTCAGCTACTAAGGCACCGAAAATGCTTAAAGGAACCGATTTTGTGGCTTGGAAAGATCGGTTTGAGCAGTATGTTAAATATCAAGATGCTAAGATGTGGGTGTGCATTCAAGATGGATACATTCCACCAACGGCTTTGTATGAGGGTCGTGAACAAATTAAGAAATACAATAAGATGGAAGAGGAAGAAAAGAAGATGTATGAGGCTGAAAGCAAAGCTCATGCTGCGATAACAATGGCTATTCCACAAGAGATTCTTCACACCTTCAGGAAATATAAAACCGCTAGAGAGCTATGGGAAGCACTTGAAAACCGATTTGAAGGTAATGTGGGGATACGTGCATCTAAGATTAAGCTACTCAAAACCCAATTCTCGGTGTTCAAGTATTTGAAGAATGAATCACTTGATGATATCATCACGAGATATTATCACCTGATGACCGAACTCAGCAATTATTCCATTGTTTACAAAGAAGAGGAGATCGTAGAAAAACTCCTTGATGCTCTCCCACCGAAATGGGAGATGTACACTATCTTGATGAGAGAAGATAAAGAGTTTGCCAACATTGACTTGGAAACAGCAGTCAACAAACTACGAACTTTTGAACTTAACATGGTTCGAAAAGAGACACCAACTGATCAGGTTCAGGATCCGGGAATGTATGGTGCGAAAGTTAATTCAAGTTCAAGTTCGAAGTCAGAATCATCTGCTTACTACTCAAAGGGAGACTCGAGCTCTAACTCAACTCATGAGGGTCATGTAACTCTCAACATGGATGGTGATGTGTGTTTCGTAGCTGGTGGAACAAACACTTCTAAACCTCAAACAACAAAGGGTAGTTTTTCTTCAAGTGTTCTGAACAACAACTACTCTTAGATGCCTATGAGTGTTAAATCTGCTGAACAGCAGTTTGCTCTCTATGCATCTTTCATTGCTTCTTACGAAAATTACATTAAAGGTAAAATCGTTGATCCTGCAACTTTAGACGAAGACTATGATCAGATCGATGCTGATGATCTGGAGGAGATGGATCTGCAGTGGCAGATGGCAATGATAGTAAGAAGAGTTAAAAGGTTTATGAAGAAGACAGGTAGAAAGTTCGTTGGCGAGAGACCAGGTTTTGATAAGTCAAAGGTTCGGTGTTATAACTGTCAACAGAATGGACACTTTGCTAAAGAATGCACAAATGAACGTGTAGAACGTAGTCAGAACAGGCCAACACAACCGAATGGGGGAAGTAACGAGAATAGGGCGATGATATCCATACAGAACGGGGAATACAATTGGAATCTGCAAGTTGAGGAAGTGTTCGAACAGGCCAACTTGGTTAACATCGAAACTGAAGGAAAAAACAGAGAAACAAGAGAAGATCAAGCTTATATGGCAGAGGTGACAGATCAGCTCTCTGAGGTAAGTTCTAAACTCCCTTGTACAAAATGTGAAAATCTGTCTGAACAGTTGAAAACAATAACTGATCAGTTTGTTAGTTTGGATGCTCAATTTAGAACATTAAAAGAAGATCATTATTACACTAAAACTAGAGAAAAAAATTACACGGTAAAAATAAAAGCTAGTGAGAAAGATATCAGAAGTCTTAAAGCCAGTCTAGCTGAAAAAATAGAAGTAATTGATCTTAGCTATGAAGTGTTAGAAGAGAAAACCAAACTAATTGCTGAAAGGGATAAACAGATAGCTGATTACCAGGTGAAAGTGGTGAAACTAAACAGAAAGCTTGAGCAATTTAGAAATTCCTCCGCAATACTTGATCACCTCGTAAGTGATCAACGTTCCCCAGTTAAAAGGGGAGGAATTGGATATTCTGAAGTTCCACCACCTTATAATTATAACTACACTTATGATCCTAGTAATAAGAAATCTGTTGATGTTGAAATTGGTCAGACAGTTCCTGTTAAGGTTACGATTAAAGATCCAGAAGTTAGTAAAAGCGAAACGAGTAAGCCTGTTTCGAGTGTTAAGATTTCTGTTCCTAGTTCTGTCTCATCAAACTAGGACAAGACATCCGAGTCTAGTGAGACAAAAGAAGAGGCAGTGTTACTAAAACGTGGAGAGGAACATAAACCAACTGAAAAGAATTCTCCACTAAACCCGTATGTCCCACCATATGTTAGACAAACGGGCAGTAATGCAACCTCAACATCTAAAACAGCTGTTGAGACGAAAGTTGAACACAGGAGCTGTTTCAGATGCAATCAAATAGGACACCTGATTGCTGATTGCCCTCTGAATCAGAGATTCAGAGGTACGAGGCCTTCGAAAACTGAGTATAGAACTAACAGTAATTACTATAATGGTAAAAATGAAAACTCATCAAAGTTCAGATATTGGACTAATCCAGGTTTTCAAAGAAGTCGATCTCAGTTTTTCCCTGTTAACAACCAAATCATTAGTAATAATTCAATTAATTCACGAAGGTTTGGATGGCCTCATAGTCAATCTACTAGAAGGTATCCTTTTAGGACTTACAGAAATCATTCTAATACTAACTTTGGACAGCCAAAGTACGGGATGCCTTTTAACAGATTTAATCGACCCAAGACCAATAGGTCTTGGGTCCCCAGATTTTAATCCTTTGCTTTAATCGTGCAGGAACAGTTGAACAGGGCTGCAAACAATCTATGGGTTGTGGATAGCGGCTGTTCCCGGCACATGACGGGTAACAAGAATTTGTTACACGAATGGAAACCTGTTCAGGGAGGTAGAGTAAGTTTTGCTGGAGAGAGTGGTGGAAGAATTACTGTAATTGGGACGGTGACTAATGGTAAAATGAAGTTAGAAAAGGTGAATTTCGTTGAAGAGCTGAAGCATAATCTGCTGAGTGTGTCTCAGATCTGTGACAAAGATTACACTGTGCACTTTACCAAAAATGAAGCAATTGTACTGTATCCTGGTTTCAAGATACCAGGGGCATGGATAATAATGAAGGCTCCAAGGGAAAAGAATACATATGTTATGGACATGAGGTCGACTGAGATGGCAACAGAAGAATCATGTCTTCTGTCAAAAGCAACTGAATCGGAGTCCGAGTTATGGCATCGAAGAATGGGGCATATTCATCTTCGAAAAATGAACTACATTGTCAAGAATGGGCTGGTGCTGGGTGTTCCCTTAAAAAATTTCAACTTTGAAGACCAATGTCTATCGTGCAAAAAGGGAAAGCAACACAAGAAATCTCATCACACCAAGAAGGTTAATTCAATTTTCAGTACCCTAGACCTACTTCACATGGACCTCTTCAGTCCCGTGAATGTAAAAAGCCTAGGTGGAACATCATACTGCTTGGTGATAACTGATGATTTCTCTCGATATTCTTCGGTATATTTCCTGAAGACAAAGGATGAAACGGTTCAGTTGGTAATGAATTTGATTACCAAGGTTGAGAATATTATGGGGAAAAAGGTTAAATACATCAGGACTGACAATGGGACAGAGTTCAAAAACTATCAGATGGAGATATTCTGCTTACAGAAAGGGATAGACCACCAGTACAGCGCTCCGTATACTCTGCAACAAAATGGGGTGGCTGAGAGGAAGAACAGAACGCTAATTGAAGGAGCCAGAACCATGCTGGCTGATTCTAAACTTCCTGTGGTGTTCTGGGCTGAAGCTGTTGCTACAGCCTGTTATATCCTTAATAGAGTTTTAACTGTTAAAAGATTGAATAAAACATGTTATGAACTTATGCATGGTAGAAAGACTAACTTGAGTGGTCTCGAACCATTCGGGTCCCCGTGTTCGATATTAAAGACGAACTCAAAATTTGGTGAGATAGCCGACGAAGGTATTTTAGTCGGATATGTTGTTGGGACCCCAACAGACGAGTCTTTAATCTATCGACCAGCAAGGTTGAGGTGGTGTGTAACACTGATATCACAAGTTACAAATCACCAAAACCAATCTCGGGACCCGCTGGGGCTTTCGACTATGATAGGCTTTTTAAATCTTTTAATTTGCCTTACTTGGATTGTGCAGAAGTTGATGAGATAATAGCTACGAAGATGCTTTATGATGAGGAAGAAAATTTTGTGCAACGACCGTAGTACGATGAATGTCAACCTTCCTCGTCAAATGCTGTCGATACCCCTGCTGCCTCTACAGAAGAGGAATTCTTCAATCCGTTTCACTCTCAACAACAATCACCCATTGATGAGCTACCTTCGAACCTGGAAGACAATCTGCAAGTCAGTTCGGTTCCGACTACGAGTTTTCACAAAAATCACCCTTTGGAGAACGTGATAGGTGATCTGTCCGACGGTGTACAAACAAGACGAAGCTTGAATGAGCACACTTGTGTTTACACAAGCATTAAAGATACATGCATCATTAACGAATGCTTGTACACCTGTTTCATCAGCCAGATTGAACCAAAGAACTATCAAATGGCTCTCAAGGACAGCTCGTGGGTCGAAGCCATGCAAGAAAAGTTAGCCCAGTTCAAGAAGATGGAGGTATGGATTTTGGTTGCAAAACCGAAGAATGTACATGCGATTGGCACCAAATGGGTTTTCAAATGTAAGAGAGATGAGAAAGGAATAATCATAAGGAACAAGGCAAGGCTGGTTGTAAAAGGTTTTAATCAGCAAGAAGGGATCGACTACAATGAAGTGTTTGCTCCTGTGGCGAGATTGGAAGCGATTCGATTGTTTTTGGCATTTGTTGCACACAAGGAGATGAAGGTGTTCCTGACCCAGACTTTCCTGATCACGTGTACAAGCTAAGTAAAGCGCTGTATGGGCTACATCAGGCCCCTCGTGCCTAGTACGCAACTCTATCCGATTACTTGCTTGAGAATGAATTTGAAAGGGGAAAGATCGATAGCACACTGTTCGTTAAGAGAAAAGGAAGGGACTTTCTTCTGGTTCAAGTCTACGTGGACGACATCATCTTTGCTGCATCAAAAGTCGCCATGTGTCAGGAGTTTGAAACCGTCATGAAAAAGAGGTTTGAAATGAGTGCTATGGGTGAACTAACTTTCTTTTTAGGTTTGCAGGTTGATCAGAAGAAAGATGGGATGTTCATTCATCAGACTAAATATGTCCAAGACGTTCTCAAACGCTTCAAGATGGAGGACAGCACTCCATTTGATACTCCAGTTTGCGCCAACCATAAACTGGGTGCGGATTCAGACAGTGATGCAGACGTGGACCCCACCCAATATCGGGCAATAATAGGTTCTTTAATGTACTTAACTGCATCTAGACCTAATATTATGTTTGCAGTTTGTCTTTGTGCTCACTTTCAGGCAAACCCAAAGAAATCTCACTTGAAGGGTGTGAAGAGGATATTGCGGTATCTCAAAGGCAAGCCTAAGCTAGGGTTGTGGTACACGAATGGAGGAGACTTGGAGTTAGTCACCTACACGGATTCTGATTATGGAGGATGCAATCAGAATCGGAAGTCAACAACAGATGGATGTCAGTTTCTTGGAGGCAGATTAGTGTCATGGCAGTGCAAGAAGCAGACCTCAGTCGCCATTTCTACCTGTGAAGCAGAATACATGGCAGCATCGAACTGCTGCTCCCAGGTTCTTTGGATACAACAGCAATTGCGCGATTACGGTCTGAATTTCACTCATACTCCTATTTGCATAGATAACACTGCTGCTATCTCAGTAACTAACAATCCCGTAAAGCACAGCAAAACTATACACATTGACATCCGTCATCATTTTATACGGGATTGTGCTGAGAAGAAATTGATAGTGCTCGAAAAGGTTGATTCGTTAGATAATTTCGCTGATTTGTTTACTAAAGCGTTTGACAAAACTCGTTTTCAAAACCTTGTTGAGCTAAATGGGATGATCAATCCCGAGTAACCGTGTTTTTCGTTTTTGTTAAAAAAAAAAAAAAAAAAAACGTCCCTATCGCTTAGAATTATGTCGGTTGCTTCAGTTTGAAGGACATATCTTCGGATATGTTTGGTCCTCATTTCTACCTGTAGAGTATGAGGATAGCCATTAACCAGATGACTGAAAGTGACCGGGGCGGTTTATGATGTGTTTTATTCTTTCGCTAAAAATTAGTCGTTCATAATTAGTTAGAAGGACACATACTCGTATGTGGTCGGTCCAGCTGATCCATTGGATCTTTAGAATGGCTGTTTACCTGAAAACTTCGACTTGATCAGGGCGATAGAAGTTAAAATTTTTTTTGGGAGATGAAATAATTTTTCAAGTCTACTGCTTCGTAAGAAGTATCTATACAATGTTTAAAAGAAAATTGATCCAACCTTGGAAAGTGATGGACAAACTGATTCTGTGTGCTTAACTAGTGAAGTTATTAGGCCTAAAAGACTTTAGAACAGTCATTGTATGTCATGGTAGCTTTTTATGGTGCGTAAAAGTAGAAGTGATACTAACTAAATCTCCCCGATCTTAAGTGGAAACTCATTAAGAGTTGTGTATGTCTCCGCATATATCTTTCCGAATGATAGGCAGAAAAGCGATTACCCAGTCATACACGAGCCCGTGAGTGTTCTGATTCCCGTGAAGATAGCGTGTCAAGAAACTGCAGTGATCCAGATTCGGCTCAAGTCCTTTAGTAGTGTTAGGATTTCCGAATTTTGAGAAGAATGTAAGGCCCCGAACCCCGGGAACCCCACAGTTGGTAACCATTCAAAACACTCGTAAAAATAATTAAACTTAAATTCTTCACTTCAGTATGCCCTTCACCGTCGAAGTAGCTCCGTGCACGTCCAAGTGATAAGGCATCCCCTTCCTAACCTGAAACTCACACTAACATGCACACAAAGTCAGCCTAAGCTGAGTGAGTTCAAGTTTTATATAAGTAGCAAAAGTTTTAATAATCATTTCAACGGTTTTAAAACAGCAAACGAAGTACATCGGTTAGGTCACCACATTCAATAAATAGCCATTCTTACGTATGAGCATCTCTATATGCGCATTCCTATATATATCAATATATATATATATAACATTCAGGGCCAAGAAAACGTACAACCCAAACACGTAACATTTGGCGCATGCAAACACAAAGTAGGCATACGCAACATTCAGTAGTCGAGACGACTACAACATTCGCCAAATATTGGCCATTCTAAATATATATAAATATATATACATACACACATTCAATAACATTCCAAGGCCTACCAATACTAGCAAGCCTATGTAAAACCATTTAAAACAATTCATTCAGTGAGAAAACACTTAGGTGTGCATGCTAGCCCAAAACTTAAAAAGAGTTAAACGGGGCATCAAGAACACACATGAAATCAAACTAACACCTGCAACGAGTTAGGAAATCCCTAAGTGCACAATCACATGCAAGGGCCAGTAAAGTATACACAACGAGTTACTAAGCTAGACCGTAAGAACACTCTTGCCTAATGGGTCGTTAAAGTCCAACAACTTGGCCCAAGGCCCAACACTTGGCCTAAGGCCCAACAGCTTGGCCCAAGGCCCAACACTTACAATTAACCAAATCCACCCTACAATTAAGGTCGGGGCTAACCAAGATGCACCACTCGCCTGTCGGCAATCAAATCGAGTCGAATACGCGCGTAATAAACCTTAAAACAAATTGTTAAATGATTCAGCCCCAAATGGGCCAAATTCCCCCTTTAATCTTTTCATTCATCATAATTATGTCACCTGAGTTAATCGGGTTGACGGTTCCTTTTTACAACTCTCAATTTAACATTTAAACGAAATTTCGCGCACCGCCGACTCGATCGACGAAGCACTAACCAAAACAGCCCCGAGCATCAAAAAATTAATTTTTCCACAGCCCTTAAACCCCCCTAGGGCTGTACAAATAGATTCGGTCGGTCATCCGATCAATTAACGCATCAAACACAACAATAGTCAATCCTACACCCGGTAAACCCTAGTTTTCGAACTAAAATCAATTGAACGACCTAAACACCTCCATTGGCCATGAAATTATAATATGATGTACATGTCATACCTAGTGGGATTTTGATGCAAAAACCTCACTCAAAACAGTCCCGGAAAAGCTCAATTGGGCAGCCACCCGGTTAGCCTACAACAAGAAGTTTTTCGATCAATACGCGCAATATAAGGATCAATTAACGTGTAAAAGACTTGGGGAATCGTATTACATACCTTGAATTGAAGTTCTAAGGCTTAGAATTGGCTGCAAAAAAGAAAATCGTGGGTCTTGGGTCTCCTTCTACCTGCCGATCGCATAAAATGGTGGGGGCTAGGGTTAGTTTATGTTATAACATAATATTTTACACTCTAGTCCCTCCAGATTGAAGTGTAAGGCAAAATGGAAGGAAAAGTTAGGTTGTCTAACGTACCGGGATGACGTAAAGGCTTCCGAGAAACATCAGTTAAGTCCCGAGATTTATACATACTTTACACGCGCTAAATCATTAAATCGGAAGTTTGACGGGTGTTACAAGTCCACCCCTTTACAACGGGATTCGTCCCCAAATCCCGAGGCGACAGGAACAATTGCGGATACAGTCTCATCATCTCATCTTCGGATTCCCAAGTAGCCTCGGAACCCCTACGGTGCCTCCACTGCACCTTCACCTGTTTAACCACCTTATTCCTTAAACGCCTCTCCTGACGGTCAAGAATAGCAATTGGTTGCTCAACGTAATTCAGCTTACTGTCGAGCTCAATTTCATCAAGAGGCACATGGGCCTCATCATCCGCTAAGCATTTCCTCAGGTGGGACACATGGAAGGTAGGATGAATCCCCGCGAGCTCATCAGGCAGTTCCAGCCTATACGCTACCTCACCAACACGGGACACTATACGAAACGAACCAATGAACCTCGGACTAAGCTTCCCCCTCTTACAAAAACGAATAATGCCCTTCCAGGGAGAAACTTTTAACATAACTTGATCCCAGCCTCGAACACAATGGGCCTTCGCCTTTTGTCCGCATAGGACTTTTGACGATCCTGAGCGGCCTTCATAAACGCCTTAATCTTATCGAGCTTCTCAGTCGTGGCTTCAACTACCTCCAAACTACCCAACTGTTTCTGTCCAATGGAACCCCAGCAGACTGGAGTCCTACACCTCCTACTATACAACATCTCAAATGGTGGCATCCCAATCGTGGCGTGACAACTGTTATTATACGAGAACTCTACCAACGGTAAGTGACGGTCCCAACTACCACCAAAGTCGATAACACAAGCCCGCAACATATCCACGAGAGTCTGAATGGTCCTCTTGGACTGACCATCCGTCTGCGGGTGATAAGCAGTACTGATAAGGAGTTTGGTGCCCATCTCCTCGTGAAACCTTTTCCAAAACCTGGAGGTGAAACGCGTATTCCTATTCGAAACAATAGATACCAGAACCCCGTGCCTAGAGACGATCTCACGAATAAACACATCGGCCAGCTGCTCAGAATTAAAAGTCTCTCGAATCGGCAAGAAGTGAGCGCTCTTGGTCAGTCTATCCACGATTACCCAAATGGTGTCAAAATTACCCCTAGGAGTATGAGGTAGTTTAGTCACAAAATCCATGGTAATATGCTCCCATTTCCACTCAGGTATTTCCAACGGCTGAAGTTTCCCAAACGGCTTTTGATGCTCGGCCTTAACTTGCAGGCATGTCAAACACTTACTTACATACTGAGCCACCTCAAACTTCATCGCAGGCCACCAATAATTCTTTTTCAAGTCTTGGTACATCTTGGTCGCGCCCGGATGAATGGAATAGCGCGACTTGTGCGCCTCATCTAAATTTTACCTCTGAAATCTCCATACCTCGGCACCCATAAACGCCCATCCTTATACTTCATCCCATCACCGACGTCTTCCAACAACTTTTCCTGACCCCAAATACGCTCTGACATAACCCATTCCACCTGCAACGCTTCATTCTGGACGTTGGCTAATTGTTTCAAAATGTCGGGTTTGAGAATAAGCTGGTAGGATTTCACACGAATAGGTTTTGGTCTCTCCTTCCGGCTTAACGCATCGGCCACCACGTTAGCCTTACCCGGATGGTACATGATCTCCAGATCGTAGTCCTTAATCAACTCCAACCATCAACGCTGTCGCATATTCAGTTCCTTTTGCTCGAAGAAATACTATAAGCTCTTATGATCGGTATAAATAACGCAAGGAACACCGTACAAATAATGCCTCCACAACTTAAGCGCAAACACAACCGCCACCAGCTCTAAGTCGTGTGTAGGATAATTCGCCTCATGAGGCTTCAACTGCCATGAGGCATAAGCGATGACTAGGCCTCGCTGCATCAAAACACAACCAAGCCCTTGATAAGAGGCATCAGAATAAACCACCAGATCGTCGGTGCCATCGGGTAGAGCTAAAATCGGGGCATGCGTCAACCTGTTCTTCAACTCAAGAAAATCCTCCTCCTGCTCAGTACCCCAAATGAGCTTAACACTCTTCTTAGTCAACCTGGTCAGTGAAGAAGCAATTTTCAAAAAATCGGGGATAAAGCAGCGGTAATACCCCGCCAAACCTAGAAAGCTACGGATTTCAGATGGAGACTTAGGAGACTCCCATTCATTCACGGCTTCCACCTTTGCAGGGTCAACCAGAATACCACTGGGGTTAATAACATGACCCAAGAATTGAACCTCACGCAACCAGAAGGAACACTTAGAAAATTTCGCATACAGTTTGTTCTTCCGCAGAGCCTCCAACACTTCCCTGAGATGACCGGGGTGATCGGATTCACTTTTAGAGTACACAAGAATGTCTTCGATGAACACAATAACCAAACGATCGAGCATCGGTCTACACACTCGGTTCATAAGATCCATGAACGTAGTCGGTGCGTTGGTCAAACCGAAAGACATCATCAGAAATTCATAATGTCCATAACGAGTGCGGAAGGCAGTCTTAGGAATATCTTCCTCCCGAATCTTCAGCTGATGAGACCCAGACCTAAGGTCGATCTTCGAGAACCAACTAGCCCCTTGGAGCTGATCAAATAAGTCATCGATCCTCAGGAGCGGGTACCGATTTTTAACAGTGAGCTTATTCAACTCACGGTAGTCAATGCACATTCGCGTGCTACCGTCTTTCTTCTAGACGAACAAGACCGGGGCACCACAAGGCGAGATGCTCGGTCGAATAAAGCCCTTATCGAGCAAGTCTTCCAACTGAGCCATAAGTTCCTTCATTTCGTTCGGCGCTAGGCGGTAGGGAGCTCGGGCAACGAGTTTGGCGCCCGGTACAAGGTCTATCTGGAACTCGACCTCGCGATCTGGCGGCACATCTGACAAATCATCAGGAAATACATCCGGGAATTCCCGAACAATAGGAACATCACCGACGGTAGCCACCTCGGTATTCACATTCATAGCATACGCCAAATACGCCCCGCACCCCCATTGCATCAACTTTCCCGCCTTAAGCATGGATATAATATGTGGCATCGCAACATTCCGATCACCGAAGACAGTAATTTGAGTCCCATCCTGGGCCCTTAGACGAACGAGTTTCTGATCACAAATGATCTGAGGATCAACATTCGCGAGCCAATCCATCCCGAGCACCACATCGAAACAACCAAGCGGCATCAAATACAATCGCACCGGAAATCTATGACCGGACAACTCGATGGAACAACCCTGAATAGCCCTAGACACGGACACGGATTTTCCTACGGCGACCTCAACCTCAAACACATCGACTACGCGCTCGGGTGATTTATTCAACGAGGAACAGAAAGCGGTAGACACAAAACTCCTCTTGGCGCCCGAATCAAATAAAACTGACGCCGGTAACTCATCAAGTAGAAAAGTACCTGGGACGATATTATACTACTGCTTAGCTACACGGTCAAAACATACAATTTCAACAGGTGCCGGACCCACTCTTACACTCCTCCTTGTGAAGTTTGCCGCACTTCTTGCAATTACCGAATGCCGCATCCCTCCTAAACTCAGAAGTTTCAGTCTTCACCCTTTTTCCAAATGAACTAAAATTGTTTCCCCCAGGCCGCTTACCATACGAATTAGTGTTCCAAGTCTTCTTAGCCTCGTTTGGCGGTATCTTCTCCCGCTGATCATACAATGTACCTGCCAAGGTAACCACCGAGTGAAAGGAGTTCATGTCGGTGGTCACCACACCCCTACGAATATCCACCGGGAGGCCCTTCACATACTTCTTAATCCTTTTTGCCTCAGGGGTAACCAGATCGGGACATAAGCGAGCCATCTTGTTGAACTTTGTGGTGTATTCCTGATGTGTCATACTGCCCGCCTCCAGGGTCAAGAATTCCTGTTCAATTTTATCCAATTCGTGTGGAGGACAGAACTGATCGAGAACCAACTTCTTCAATCCATCCCATGTCATCCTCCTAATCAATCAATCACCCATAGCCTGCACCAGATTATCCCACCAACATAATGCCTCGGAACGAAACGAGGCGGTAGCATAAGTGACCATCTCATCCCCCTTGCACTTACTAACCCTCAGAACGGCCTCCATCTCTCTCACCCACTGATGCGTTGCCAAAGCGTCTTTAGTACCATCGAAGGAAGGGGGTCGCACTTCTTAAAGTCACCATACGAGCAACCCCAGGTCGATACACTAACTGTCCGCACCTCATCTTCATCCCCACTCGGCACATACACTTCCTCTTCCTATTCGACCTGTACCTCCATACTCTTCCTTCCCCTATCCGAACCATTACCAACCAGTGACTCCTCCATGGCCCTGACGGCCTCAGCAACGATCTCAGGAATGGCGCTATGGAGCACCTGGTAAACCTCATCTGCGATAGCCGCGCGTAAAGCAGGATCTAAGGCGGGGTTATCCCCCTCGTCAAGAATTGGGGTCTCCTCCCGCTGGGGAGTAGGAATCTCTCTCTCGGCTTCGGCACGTGGCCTACAACCACGGCCGCGAACACTAGGACCACCTCTCTTTGCAGCTCGAGTATTAACCATGACTTATCCCTACAAAGACAGAATTTTAACACGGTCAAGTACAAGTGGTAATTAGAACATGTAAGGTAAGGTTTAATTGCTAATGACGTTGATCAAGTGTAATTAGTCGTTTACTTTACCCGCTCGTCCTAACCACCCCCTGCCCCTAACCTCGTTAGCCTTCCATCTAACACTTAAACAGTTAATCACATACCATAAACATTTAAATTTAGGGAAATAACTAAATAATTAAAAGTTACCTCTTGGCGTGCAGCTACTCGCGGTGGGCATACTGGTCTCTTTTCTTACAATTCGAGTCCAAGCATTCGGGGATGCTCGGATCCCTCGAACCAAGGCTCTGATACCAACTTGTAAGGCCCCGAAACCCGGGAACCCCACAGTTGGTAACCATTCAAAACACTCATAAAAATAATTAAACTTAAAAACAATTCTTTTCCTTAAAATAAACATCACAGAGTATAATTCGGCGAAAAACGTAAATAAGTAAATGAGTTCCCAAAACCCGGGAATTTAATCACAAAACCAAAATTAAGTATAACTTTTATAAGTATTTCGAAATAAAATGTTCATAATAAATTCTTCACTTCAGTATGCCCTTCACCGTCCAAGTAGCTCCGTGCACGTCCAAGTGATAAGGCATCCCCTTCTTAACCTGAAACTCACATTAACATGCATACAAAGTCAGCTTAAGCTGAGTGAGTTCAAGTTTTATATAAGTAGCAAAAGTTTTAATAATCATTCCAACGGTTTTAAAACAGCAACAGAAGTACATCGGTTAGGTCACCACATTCAATAAATAACCATTCTTACGTATGAGCATCTATATATGCGCATTCCTATATATATCAATATATATATATATATATATATATATATATATATATATATATAACATTCAATAATAACATTCAGGGCCGAGAAAACGTACAACCCAAACACATGTAACATTCGGCGCATGCAAACACAAAGTAGGCAACGCAACATTCAGTAGTCGAGACGACTACAACATTCGCCAAATATTGGCCATTCTAAATATATATAAATATATATACATACACACATTCTATAACATTCCAAGGCCTAACAATACTAGCAACCTATGTAAAACCATTTAAAACAATTCATTCAGTGAGAAAACACTTAGGTGTGCATGCTAGCCCAAAACTTAAAAAGAGTTAAACGGGGCATCAAGAACTCACCTGAAGTCAAACGAACACCTGCAACGAGTTAGGAAATCCCTAAGTGCACAATCACAAGCAAGGGCCAGTAAAGTATACACAACGAGTTACTAAGCTAGACCGTAAGAACACTCTTGCCTAATGGGCCGTTCAAGCCTAACAACTTGGCCCAAGGCCCAACAGCTTGGCCCAAGGCCCAACATCTTGGCCCAAGGCCCAACACTTTCAATTAACCAAATCCACCCTAAGATTAAGGTCACGGCTAACCAAGATGCACCACTCGCCCGTCGGCAATCAAATCGAGTCGAATACGCGCGTAATAAACCTTAAACAAATTGTTAAACGAATCAGCCCCAAATGGGAAAAATTCCCCCTTTATTCTTTTCATTCATCATAATTATGTCACCCAAGTTGATCAGGTTGATGGTTCCTTTTAACAACTCTCAATTTAACATTTAAACGAAATTTCGCGCACCGCCGACTCGATCGACGAAGCACTAACCAAAACAGCCCCGAGCATCAAAAAATTAATTTTTCCACAGCCCTTAAACCCCCCTAGGGCTGTACAAACTGATTCGGTCGGTCATCCGATCAATTAACGCATCAAACACAACAATAGTCAATCCTACACCCGGTAAACCCTAGTTTTCGAACTATAATCAATTGACCGACCTAAACACCTCCATTGGCCATGAAATTATAATATGATGTACATGTCATACCTAGTGGGATTTTGATGTGAAAAACTCACTCAAAACAGTCCCGAAAAAGCTCAATTGGGAAGCCCCCGGTTAGCCTACAACAAGACGTTTTTCGATCAATACGCGCAATATAAGGATCAATTAACGTGTAAAAGACTTGGGGAATCATAGTACATACCTTGAATTGAAGTTCTAAGGCTAAGAATTGGCTGCAAAAAAGAAAATCGTGGGTCTTGGGTCTCCTTTTACCTGCCGATCGTAGAAAATGGTGGGGGCTAGGGTTAGTTTATGTTATAACATAATATTTTACACTCTAGTCCCTCCAGATTGAAGTGTAAGGCAAAATGGAAGGAAAAGTTAGGTTGTTTAACGTACCGGGATGACGTAAAGGCTTCCGAGAAACGTCGGTTAAGTCCCGAGAGTTATACATACTTTACACCCGCTAAATCATTAAACCAGAAGTTTGACGGGTGTTACAAAGAACTTTGACCTTGAGCCGCCCCTTGACTTTGCTGACCCTGCTGAAAATTTTTCTGATAACTCTTGTTATAACCCCCGACTCCTTTTGATTATATCCGCCCTGACCGCTTCCCCTCTCATTCCCATATTGACGCTGATTCAACTGATAATTTGCTCTTTGGGAATTACCTTGAAAATTTGGGTTTTGTTGCGTGTTCGGGTTTCCATAACTGAAGTTAGGGTGGTTTCAGAGGCCTGGGTGATATGTGTTCGAATTCATATTATTGTTGTTGTACCTCTTCTCATCCTGAACAAAGTTCACCTCCTCTTCTTCCTCCTCTTCGTCCTCCATCACAACTCCACATGTCGCCACTACATGGCCTATTCCACCACATCCCTCACAAACTGGATACGCCTTTCCTGACTTGCCTTTATCTTTCACTCCCACACCCATCAACTGATCCAATTTTCTCTCCAACCTAGCCATACAATCATCCGACTCACCACTATCCACTGCTTTCACAACCGCCCTTTTTACCATGCGATTCGACTGAGCTTGCCTTTTCGAGTTCATTGCATGTCGCTCTAAGTGTTGCCAATCTACATTCTCATCATTAGTCAAAAACGACCCATTCATGGTCGATTGAAGATCACGCACATCGTCACTCGACAACCCGTCATGAAACGCTTTGGTCAACTCCCACAATGCAATACCGTGATGCGGACAAGTTCTCAACAGCCCCTTGAATCTAGTTAATGCGTCATGAAAAGTCTCACCCGAATTTTGCTGAAAATTTCTTATGGAGGTTCAGGCTTCGGATGTTCTATGCGGTTTGTAATACTCGTCTAAGAATTGCTGACCCAGGTCTTGCCATATATAGATACTTGCTGACGGTAAAGATAAGAACCACTTTTTTGCTAGATCTTTAAGGCTGAACTGAAACACAACTAGCTTGACTTCATCAGCAGTGAAACCTTGACTTGAGATAGTGGTACAAATTGCATTAAACTCGCTCAGATGCAAGTACGGTTCTTCTGATGCTTTCCCATGAAAAGTAGGCATACCGGTTAAGTTACTTTGCCTTACTGAAAACATTCTTCCTTCTCTAACCGGGATCACAATGGGAAGCGGGTTCATGGCCACTTGTGGAATGAAGTGGCTTTGAACCCCCCGAATGGGCGGTGGAATGAAGGCCCTCGGGACTCCATTGTCAAATTCATACTCGGGAAACTGTGGCTCGGGGGGATCTTGTCTTCTTCTTTCTCGACGGTTTCTTGGTGGTTAAGCGGGCTCGGGTGTTCGGTTTCTGGGAGGTTGTTGTTGTTGTCTTCTATAATACCGATCCCCTTGCACGTCTTCCATCTCATCTTCATCCTCAAATTCATTAAAATCGTCAAATCCCCTCCGCCGATCATACTCGAACTCGACTCTATTGTGCGGTGGTTCAGACCTGATTGAACGATCATCTCTCATTTGATATCTTCTTTGAGTTCTCGGGTTTCGGTTTTGGTGAATGGGTGGGTTGAATTGTGGTAGGTCATGGATTGGTGGGTTTTGTGGAATGTTTTGTGGGACATTTTGTGGAATGGGTTGTTCTCGATTGTGCGGCGGGTTAAGTTCATCTGGTTGAAACACAGATGGAATCGGGTAGGGGTTATCTTCTTAATGATTCATGTCTTCTTATTTCGGTCTTGAAGTTTCACCCCTTCTTTGTTTTGCTCGGTTTCTTCTCGCGACTTTCTCAATCTCGGGATCAAACTGCAACACCTCCTTGTCTCGAGCAAACCTCGTATGCATCAACCTGAAAGATTAACTGCACACCACAAACAAGCACAACCCGCGTAAAATCAACAAAGAAAAGAAATTAAACTAAAATTAAACTAAATTACGCTAATTTAAACTAAACTAAACTAGCACTAAGCGCGTTGAGTCCCCGGCAACGGGCCATTTTGACGTAGGCTGTCGTGGTCTACTCAAACAATTAATTTTAAGACTTAAATACTTATAATAAGTATGGGTAAGTAAGGTCGTCTCCTCAGGGACTCAAGGAAAGTGCAAGTTTATTATTACTAATTTGATTATTAAACTAATGCGGACAGACGATGTCAAGCGGTTTTTAGAAAAAGATTTATTACAACTAATTATTACTAAAAAACGATTTGTAAGCAATATTAATGAAAACATTCATTCTAGGTTCAGGTAATGTGACATTCAACTTAATTCCAGATTCACTTGTCTTAATTGCGCAGTAATTACTAGACCTAGTAGTTTGATTGTGGTGACAAACGATACCCTAACCGAATTGTTGACACAATTAAACTCGATCTACACAATTACCAATTTATATTTTACGACAACTAATTAGGTAACATGAACCGATGATTATAAGCTCAATAACACAAGAGCCTAACCCTAAGTGTTGATGAACAAAACCAAACAAGTGATGCACTAATCAATAATTGCAAATATAAATTGTTTAAACAACCAAGCAATCAATTAAACAAGATAAAAGCAATAACTCAAATCATGCTAATAACTTTAAGTATAGCAAATCTGGTCTCAAGAGGAATTACAAAAAACCTAGCCTAGAATGAACAAAGGACTTAGTCGAGCATCGACATATCAAGTAAACAACTTATCTTTGATGACATGCAAACCCGAGATGAACCTAAGGCCTTGGAATGGTGGAAGATCGCCCTAAGCAGCCTCTTTTGCCTCTGGAAGTCTTCTTTAACCGAATGGGGAGGTTAAAGGGTTTATATAAGGCAAAATTTAAATTTTTGGCCGACTTAAGCATCTTCACGTATCGCGAAGATGTCCATGCGTGCTTCTTCGCGTATCGCGAAGGACAAAATAGTCGGTTTCCAGATTCTACGCGAAGCTGCCCTTCTTTGCATCTTCGCGTAACGCGAAGCTGTAAAATTTCATATTTTTCATTTTTCTTTTCTTGAATGCCTCGTGATGCGTGCACGTCCAATCTCTCACTTCTCAATCTTCGTGCCAAGCCCGTAAATATCCTCGTTAAGCTCCATAGCTTCCAATATCCTGAAACACGTAAACAATGCTTGAAGTGCCAATGTTCATTCGATTATTTAACAAAATATAAATAATTAATATATAAAACTAGCTAACTTTTACCCAACCATCATTATGCCACACGAGACGCCCCCCTCACGGGCTTTCCATGGCCAGTCACTGTATTTTAGAACCTGAGTAGTATAGTTTGGCCGGCCAAAATCATTATGCATGCAACATTCCATATGATGGTGATTCATGCCACACGAGCCTCCCCCTCACGAGCTTTCCAGGGCCCGCCACAGGATTTTAGAACCTATGTAGTATAGTTTGGCACGGCCAAGATCGCCATACACCGTATACCAACACATAGTAGGCATACACAACTATCCTTTCTCATTAATACTAATCAACATCACAAATCATAGGCCATAGGGTAACACGTGCGGCTATATATATATATATATATAATCCCAAGATATACCATAATACAAGTAAGCCTATGCAAAATCATTTTAACAGTTTTACAAGTAAATTCATTTAGGTGTGTATGCTAGA
Organism: Bidens hawaiensis; assembly: GCF_021521415.1. NCBI lineage: Eukaryota > Viridiplantae > Streptophyta > Magnoliopsida > Asterales > Asteraceae > Bidens > Bidens hawaiensis. Next base: position 1,401,144 of record NW_027491117.1, on the reverse strand, counting down.
CAATTGGTGTGGGTGATTTTGGTGCCTTGGAACAATATTTTGGGCGTTTCTAATCGAGGATTAACATCATCATCTTGGATTGCATTGGATTAAACATTGGTATGATGAGTTCAATCATGTGTGGCTAAATCTTTTAGTATTTCTCTTGGTTGTAAGGTTATTGCAATACTCCTTTTGTTTATTGTTCTTGCACTTGGATTGATTATCGAATCGTTTAGATTGATATAATCACATTGTTTGTTTGATTGTTTGTAATTTATCCATATCGTTTAACCTAGTTTCCTTCTATACTTTCTTGGTGTTGTTGACAATCGAGATTTAGTAGAAGAAATTAGGGTTAAGATTATGTTGATTGATTACCAAGTAACGACCTCGCGTTCTAGGAATCCGAGTACTCAGTTCTTGATTAATCACAAGCAATTACAGTTACACGAAATCAAGATATTATGATTTATCCATTGAACTTAAACAAATGAGTTGCGTAATAATCGAATTCCAAGAGGAATGTTCATTTAATCAATTGTTTACAACCTTCGTTTACTTTATAAAATCAAATCAAAACCAACTTGAGAATTACTTTTTCGTCATTTATATTTATATTAGTTTAATTGTTGAGTTACATAGTAACACATATTCCACAAACTCCTCGTGTTCGACACCCACTTATCGCTATCTAGTTAGTTGTATTTGGTTTATTTTTGCGCGAGTCTTCGACCTCGTGTCAAATTTTGGTGCCGTTGCCGGGGAGTAGTGCGCAACGTGTGTTATTTTTGTAGTTTTTGTTTAAATTGTTATTGTCAGTTTTATGCGGGTTGTGCTAGTGTGCAGGTACTTACAGGTATATGCATACACGACGCTCTCGGTCTTCATCACCGTTAGCGTTTGATCCTAAAATAGAGAGAACCTTTCGTCATAACCGGATTCTTCAAAGGGAGAACAAGGTTATTGGGTCGCCAAGCACAAAAAGTCGAACAACTGACGCCATAATCAGGGCTTCGGAACAAACTGTACCGCCAATGCCACCACCCATAAATCCACAAAACTCATCATCCACTGAACCCATTACCACAACAATCTCTACAAGTGTACCTACTTCAGCCGTGTTTAGCTTTCAAACACCAATCAACCTTCCACCCTTGACAAGTTCTATGCCTATTCAAGGACAATCTTCAAATTCATCACAACAGTCACATTTTCACTCTCAACAACACCCACTTTACAGTCAACATCCATATACATTTCCTCAAGACCCACCCATAACCCATACTTGTATGGTGGATCGGGCCCGCATTTGTATGGTGGATCACGGTATGGTGATGGCAATGAAGGGTATGAAGAATTTGAAGAAGGATATGTAAGTGGAGTTGATGGGAGTCAATTGAGGGTGCAAGGGTAATTCGGGTATGGACCCGAACTTCAACTGCAACAACAAGTGCAACAATGGGGTGGACCTCCAATTATTCAAGAACAAACCGCAACAACCACAACCATTGCAACAAGTTTCTCAACAACCCCAATACCAACAATCTCAATTTCAACAACCAAATCCTCAACCGCAATTTCAACAAAATGTGCAACAAAGGCCCATTTACTGGAAAATGGGCCAACCGAGAGTACCATTAGGGGTACTAAGACGTGATGCAAGAGAGATGGTAAGGGGAATTGAAGCTCACTTTACACCGGTAATCATTAATAACCCATCTCCGGTGGTTATTCCTCAAAACCAAAATGGAAGAACGTTTGAGGTGAAAACCAATGCGCTCCAAAGTTTACCAAAGTATAAGGGTCTAGCAACGGAAGAACCTTATTTTCATTTGGAGGCATATGACTCTATTTGCAACATGATTGGGGGTCAAGGGTTCTCACCGGGTGAGGTTAAGTTGGTTTTATTTCAATTTTCGTTGGAGGATAAGGCAAAGAGATGGTTTTACACTTTGCCTTCCGCATCAATTTATACTTGGGCCGAGATGCAACAAAGGTTCTTAGAAGAGTTTTACATGGCCTAAAAGACTAATGATGTAAGACGAAGTTTGAGAAGCTTCCAACAACAATCGGGTGAAATATTTCAGGAAGCATTCGAGAGGTTTAATATGATGATCAAAAATTATCCTCACCATGGTATAGCTCTTTGGGAATTGTTGAATGCTTTTCATGAGGGGTTAACTACGGAAGATGAGAGGGACTTAATGTCAATCACAAATGGTACATTCGGTACCAATTATGAACAAGATGAATGGGCATTCTTGGAGCAAATGTCGGTCACATCGAAGAGAAAGGCTCAAACCGCAAGAAGAGCAAGGCCGGCAATTGGAAGACCGCAAGTCCATGCCGTAGAAGATGTAGGAGTACAAACCACTAACCAAAGAATTGATGTTTGTACAAATTGCAATGAGTTGGGTTATGCGGCAGATGTGTGTACAATTGGACAAGCACAAGTAGAGAAAGTGAATGCACTTGAAGGTCAACGGGGAGGTGGTCAAAATTATAACATGAATTCAACAACTTACCACCCCGGGTTGAAAAATCATCCCAATTTTCGTTATGGGAATCCGGCTACTCAATCTAATCCGAATTTCCAAGGGAATCAAGGAAATTATGTTCCAAGCCAACATGAATTGAACGTACATGGAACTAGTTAACAGAATTGAACTTTGGGTTTTATGGTATTGAAGATGATTATGGACCTTTACTTTTGTATTTAGTTTTTTTATTATAATCAAAATGGAAGCCTGGTCCAGCAGTTAAGTGTGATGGCTGAGAGACTTCAGACCCGGGTTCGAACCCGGGTCAATGCGTTTTCTTTTTAATATTATTTTTTAAACAAATTTATTAATTATTTAAAAATCAAATAAATTATATAAATTAAATAAAATTATTTTTAAACTAAATAATTTTTTTATAAATCAAGTATAAAATATATTTCATCATTCCCATCTAAAAACCGAACATTCATAATCGTTAATCCATTAATTTTAAATTCGTTCATTAACTTTATATTGTTAAACTTTAATTTAATTGTTTTAATTCGTTAACTTATATTTTGTTAGCTGTAATCCGTTAACTTTTAAATTTTCTATCTTATATTTCATTAACAGTAATCCGATTGTTAGTTTATAATACATTAATCTTAATTTTTAACTTTAAATTCGTTTTTGTGTTCGTTAACTTTAGTTCAATAACCTAGTTATTTGCTCGAGATAAAAATTACAATTAAAATCCTACATTGTGTTAGCTTTTAATTCGTTAACTAACTTAGTTATTTGTTTGAAATAAAAATTACCAATTAAAATACGTACAATTTATTATTGTAACTTTCATATTAAAATAATATTAAAATAATCCATGCCTTAAAATAATAAAAGTTATATAAAGCAATTTATCCTCCAAATAAAAATAGACATAATAATCTCGTTAGATTAGGCTTTAAATTTTTAGTATTTATTTATAGTTCGTGCGGATCGTTCATTTCGGTTGTAACACCCCAACCTATGGCGGAATATGTCAGGGCACGACATAATTGTATCATAGCTCAAAAGACACTATAGTAAATACACGTGTCAATATCTAACTTTTTATTTCATATAATCCCAAATACGCAAAGCACAAACATTGTCTCAAACGAAACAAACGTTACAACTAAAAATAATTGAAATAAGTTAATCATTATTCATCATGCATCCTAAGGTCCAATCTACTCTTTAATCTCTAGCTTCATTCAATATAGCTACCTGCGCCATGCGTGAAAATATATAGTTTGTCAAAATAAAGTTGAGCAAGTAATCATGGATTTTGAATACATATAATATTAAAAATGACAATTCCTTGCGACAAATATGAAATACCACAACTAGCGTAACAATAATATAAAAGTTGTCTTTTCACTCTAACCCCATGGATAACAAGCTACCCCAACCGCGTGTGATCATACTAATGAGGATGAGGATCAGATACAAACCACCAAAACATAAAATAAACACATAGTTGCATTTGCACGTAACTAATTGAGCAATATCATATAACGCAAATAATGGAATTGTAGTGTGAAATAAAGTGTTTGAATTGTGAACGCATAACTAACCGATATTATGTATTAATAACGTTATATATATGTTTAATTGAACATTAATATTGTTTTGGTCAAAAATTAACAAAGGTGATTTTGTAACCAAATTAGTGAATGGGACTTGGTGCTTGCTTGAAATGAACGTAAAAACGCTGGAACGCAGAGATTTGTTGCGAGGAAAAAACCCGTTATCGTGACGATAACAAGAAAAAACCCCGGGTGGTGAAAACTATCACCACCAATTTATTAATAACAAAAGGCGGTTACAAGTGGTGGAGCTCAGTGGATTGTGAATACAATATGCGATTACTGCTGAGTATCGAGTGCTAAAGTGTGTGTGTTATGATTCAAAATGAGCTCTATTTATACAATAGTTTAGCTAACAAGAATTCCTATTTTTCCAGAGATAATATACTTTTTCCAATTAGCCGTTATAATCCACGTCCTTCTTAGTAAACACATTTCAATTGAATTAGTCTAGCCGTAATCCGAGTCTTCAAGGAAGTGGTGGAACGTTATAGACCTGGTAAACAATAGAAAAGAATGACAAATCCGTTGATTATATAATATATTAAGGATACCTGTTATTCTGGAGGATACCATATCCTGTAGTTATCCTGAACATATTGCTTGATTAGGATACTGAAAATTAGAGCCCTAACAATTGTCCCCAAAATTAATGGCTGTTGATATGGATTACAGTTGTAAATATTTGAAATTTGAACCCTGCATGTGATGGATCGGCCGCACGTGTCGCACATCCAGGTAACCAACTAAACCCTAGAATATCCTTATAATTACTTGGATAAATAAACTTCTTATTCATCGGTTCATCTATCCAGGTAATCCTTTCTTTCCTCTTCTTCTTCATCTTCTACAATTATGAGTCCAAAAATCCATGACTCAGACATTGAAGATTTTATCTCACAAAACCTTCTTGCAAGCCTCACAAGTGAAATATGTACCTTTAACAACACCGACATCATGAATCTACAATCCAGAGGCTTTTTTCCTCCACGAAACGTTTTTCTGCATTTCAATCCTGCCGTTTTATCCGATCTTGTATCTAAGACTTGGATCTGCTTTCCTTATCTGCCTTTTAAAATCGGATTCTCTTACCCTTTTCCGTCTTTTACCTTCGAGTTCTTTGATAGGACCGGATTGAGCTTTATCCGAACCATGCCCATGGATTGGAGAAATCTGTTTACGTTTGAAAGGCTGATTACTGACCATGCCCTCGATTTCACCCTTTCAGAGCTCGCTTTTGTCTATAACCTTCGTAGCCATGGTTCCTCAATATACCTTTAAGGATTCATTGTTATGCTGAACAATTCTATATAAATCACCTATCATTTTCTCAAAAGACCTACTACAAGAAAATTGATTATTGAATAAGTTAATCAAATGAGCAAATGAAGGGCCAGTCCCATTAATGTTGAACCGAATCCCTTGCATAGGCAAGCTTCTTTGATGTCAATGGGGATGGGGTTGATCGCCATCCTTTCTCTATACTAAGCTACGTGTTCCTCAGGACCTGTAGTGCCATCGTACATCTTCGTGCTGGGAGTTTGGAACTTCTTGGGGATTTCTACGTCGCTTATAGGTCGAGTGAACCTGGATAACCTATGTCTACCTGCGGGAACTTCAGCTATGGTACGTATTATCCCTGGGATATTGGAAATCATATCCTTCATTTTCTGCAATACCCTGGCTATCTGGTGGGATATCCCCTTATCCTGCACAGATCCACGGTTAGTGTATAAATTTGCATTAAAGAAATTGTTACCGAGATCGTGGCTAGGCCTCTGGTATCCTGAGCCTTGACGACTAGCATTCCCATTGAGGGTATCCTCATGATAAGGTGACGTTTGCATAGGAATATCGTCCCCGACATGCACTTCAGAGGACACCATGGGAGATCATGATGAGAATATGCCAGCTGGCATGGTTGAACGAGGCTGCATGTTGATGGAGTCTGGCCTCATAGATTTGGGTAGCTCCGAGGATACCGGAGGGTAAATTTCCTAGTATCTTGATTTCTGCTGAAATGGAGTCCTTGTTGGTTATGCCCCTAAGGATCCGGGATTCTGAAAGATAGATGATCATGGAGAATTGAAATCAAGAACCTTGGCATGATTGGAGTAACCTCCTGCCCTTCAATTTCCTGGAATAGCCTTAAGTTGGTCTTTTCTTGCTGCTCCATGTGAGTTTTGACTTGTTTAATCAAAGCAAAAATGTCATTGTTATAGATAACTGAATCTACCCCTATAGAGGATCCTACGTATGGTGGAAGTTCTTCTCTGGGCTGAGAGTTCTTCTTTGGGACCGGTGGAGGACCAGGGTTAACACTTGAAGCAGTGGTGACCACCGGAGCAAAAACAGAACTGGTTTTTGTTTGTGAGGCCATAATGAAGGGATGAAAATGATTGATTGTGAAACAAATGGTTTTGATGGATTGAAGCACCGATAGCCCCACGGTGGGCGCCAAATTGTTTTGGTAAAAAATTAACAAAGGTTATTTTGTAACCAAATTAGTGAATGGGACTTGGTGCTTGCTTGAAATAAACGTAAAAATGCTGGAACGCAGAGATTTGTTGCGAGGAAAAAACCCGTTATCCTGAGGATAACAAGAAAAAACCCTGGGTGGTGAAACTATCACCACTAGTTTATTAATAACAAAAAGCGGTTACAAGTGGTGGAGCTTAGTGGATTGTGAATACAATATGCGATTACTTCTAAGTATCGAGTACTAAAGTTTGTGTGTTATGATCCAAAATGAGCTCTATTTATACAATTTTTTAGCTAACAAGAATTCCTATTTTTCCGGAGATAATAGACGTTTCCAATTAGCCGTAATAATCCACGACCTTCTTAGTAAAAACGTTTCAATTGAAGTAGTCTAGCCGTAATCCAAGTCTTCAGGGAAGTGGTGGAACGTTATAGACCTGGTAAACAATAGAAGAGAACGACAAATCCGTTAATTATACAATATATTAAGGATACCTGTTATTCTGGAGGATACTATATCCTGGAGTTATCCTAAACATATTGCTTTCTCATGATACTGAAAATCTAAGCCCTAAAAATTATTCTTAAAAAATTTATATATTATGGAAAAAATTATTCGGACCTTTAAGTTAGATTGGTTTGGATGAAGATATTTGCTTCGTATTATTTATATATGTAAGTGTTTTGAGTGTGTATATATATAAATATACTTATAGATAGGAGTATATGGCATGAGACCATGGTCAGATAATACTTTCGATATTCCATTTTGTTAAAATAAATGTTTATTTGAACTTATATGATTATTAAAGCAATTAAAAATCCAGAAATAAAAAAATAGGTAAAACCGGGCCTGGAGGGATTCAAACCCGCGCCTTCAGGCCGGTTCTAAGTATTATAGATTATGAACCTTCCACTGGGGCAGGTGTATAACTTAGTTAAACATCTCAAACTAATTAGATATATACAGAGGCTTAGTTGTTCATATCCATTTCATAAACCCTAGCTCTTAAATCACGTTAATTGTTAATTGTTGATTCGAATTGAGTTAAGGTTAATATTTATTGCTTCAAAATGAACTGTAAGCACATTTTAATTACCGATTATGAGGACGGCAAAGTAGAGAATGATAACTTAGGGTTACGACGTCAAAATTGGATTCAATATGTCACCAGACGGCTTCGTTTGCTATAATTAAGTTAGGGCTTGGGTTCGGGATGCTATGAGGAAGGTGAGTGCAAGTTTAATTGAATTATAGTCGTGCTTATATAGTGTTATAATGTTAGGGAAGTCGCGGTTTGATTTTAGCGAATTAGCTGTCGATTTTGATTCAATTACCATGATTAAACTGTTAGTGTGATGCATTTTTTGGTAATTAACGATTCTATGAGATCAATTTTGTTTAATAAGGCCGAGAATTGAGGAACAAGAAATGGTTTCAAGTGGGTTGTCGGACGTGGGCTAGAGGAAGAAGAAAGAAAGATTATGTTATTATTATAATTTTGAATAATAATTGTAGTTTGGCCCCTGGTCTTTAGGGTTGGATGCGAAAATGGCAAATTGTTAGTTCAAAAGGGGTTTTTGCACATGTTTCATGGTTAATTATTAACTAATAAGAAAATAATTATTCTAAATGAGTTCGAGGTTTTATTGATTAAAATACCCGAGTTCAAAACGGGTCGGGTAACGATTAGAATTAAAACCGAAATGTTACAACATTCCCTACTTTTGGAAATTTCGTCCTGAAATTAGAGATTAAGCCGTAATGAAGAGGTGCGGGTACTTGGCTTCCATTTGGTCTTCACGTTCCCAAGTGAACTTGGGACCACGCTTGGGTTCCCAACGAACTTTGACAATCGGAATATGGCTACGCTTAGCTTCTTTGTCCATACGATCCATGATCTCAACGGGTTTCTTGATAGTACGCATAGATTCATCAACTTGTATTTCGTCGAGGGGTATGTGGAGGTTCCCCTTAGCTAAGCACTTCTTGAGATTGAAACGTGAAAAGTCGGATGAACATTAGAGAGCTCTTCGGGAGATCGAGACGATATGCACCTCTACCAACTCTTTCGATGATTTTAAACGGGCCAACAAAACGAGGAGATAGATTATTCCTTTTACCAAAACGAACTACTCCCTTCCAAGGAGATACTTTGAGGAGAACTCGATCACCAACATTAAACTTGAGAGGTTTGTGGCGCTTATCGGTGTAGCACTTTTGGCGGCTACGACCAGTAAGAAGATTTTGACGAATTAGAGCAATCCGGTCGGAAGTTTCTTGAACAAACTTGGGACCGGTGATTTGCGATTCACCAATCTCATTCAAACAAATTGGGGAACAACATTTTTGACCATAGAGAGCTTTAAAGGTTTCCATGCCAATACTAGTGTGAAAACTATTATTGAAGGAAAACTCTACAAGTGGTAAGTGAGCATCCTAAGTTCCACCAAAATCTAGTACACAAGAGCGGAGCATATCTTCAAGCGTTTGAATCGTTTGCTTGGCTTGGCCATCGGTTTGCGGATGATAAGCGGTTCTTAGATCAATACGGGTTCCCAAGGCGGTTCGCAACGAATTCTAAAAGTGAGATGTAAACCGACCATCACGATCGGAGATAATGGTCAACGGTGTCCCATGGAGACAAATGATATTCTTGACATAGAGTTGAGCAAGTTGACTCACGGGGAACTTTTCTCAAATGGGTATGAAATTAGCCGACTTGGTCAACCGATCAATAATTACCCAAATACTATCATTGTGACTTTGAGTAGTGGGGAGTTTGGTGACAAAATCCATGGCTATATCCTCCCATTTCCAAATGGAGATCGGCGGTTGTTTGATCAAGCCAAATGGCCTCTGATGCTCGGCTTTGACCATAGAACAAGTGAGGCATTTAGATACATATATTGCAATATCTTTCTTCATTCCCGGCCACCAAAACATGAGACAAAGATCGGCATAAATCTTATCCGCACTAGGATGAATAGAGTATCGTGACTTATGTGCTTCATCAAGGATTAATGTGTGAAGACTATCAAGATCGGGAACATATAAATGGTTTAAATAATAAAGCAAACCACTGCGTTTGGTTACAAGTTGGAGTTTGGAGCCACACGACATCTCGTCGTATAAACTTCCCTCCGTGACGGAGACGTGTTGAGTGTCGAAGTTGCGGTATTGAAGGTCGGATTATATGGTGACACAATTGAGCAAGACGTATTTAAGGTGACTCTTACGACTAAGAGCATCGGCCATGACATTTGCTTTCCCGGAGTGGTAGCAAATCTCGCAATCGTAATCGCTTAAGAATTCGGCCCATTGTCTTTGTCTAATATTGAGATCCTTTTGGTCGAAGATGTGTTGCAAACTTTTATTGTCGGTAAAGACCACACATTTCGTGCCATAAAGATAGTGCCTCTAAATTTTCAAGGCAAACACGACCGCACCAAGTTTGAGATCGTGCGTCGTATAATTTTTCTCGTGAACCTTGAGTTGACGTGAAGCGTTAGCAATGACCTTGTCTCGTTGCATAAGAATACAACCTAGATGTTGGATAGAAGCGTCACAAAACACAACAAAATCATCGTTGCCCTCGGGAAGAGTAAGAATAGGAGCATTGCAAAGCATGTCCTTTAGGGTTTGAAAAACTTTTTCATGTTCGGCCCCCCTTTATAAACTTTCCCTTTGTGGGTTAGTACGGTAAGGGGTGAAGCAATCTTTGAAAATTTGTGCATGAAACAACGGTAATATCCCGCTAAACCAAGAAATGAGCATACCTCCGTCGGAGAGGACGGGGATTTCCAATTTTTAACGGCTTCAATTTTAGCGCGATCAACATGAATACCTTTTTCGTTGACGAAGTGGCCGAAGAATTGGACTTGCTTTAGCCAAAATTCGCATTCGGGCATAAAGTTGTTCCTTTCGCAACAAGTCAAGGATGGCATGCAAATGATTTTTGTGCTCGTCCTTGGATTTAGAATATATCCAGATATCGTCGATGAAAAATCATGAACTTGTCAAAGTATGGTTTACAAACGCGATTCATAAGATCCATGAAAATGGCGGGAGCCTTAGTATACCCAAAAGGTATAACTGGGAATTCAAATTTTCCATAACGAGTATGGAAAGCGGTCTTGGTTATGTCAACCTCGTGGACTCGAAGTTGGTGATTACCCGAACGGAGATCAATCTTGGAGAAACAAGCGGCTCCTTGGAGTTGATCAAAGAGATCATCGATGCTCGGAAGGGGATAACGGTTCTTGATGGTAAGCTTATTGAACTGACGGTAATCGATACACATACGAAGAGTACCGTCCTTCTTCTTGACAAACAACACGGGTGCGCCCCATGGAGACAAACTCGGGCGAATGAAACCCTTGTCCATAAGTTCATGGTTTTTGTTGGAGAGTCCTTGCATCTCGGAGGGTGCAAGATGATGCTTTGGCTACGGTGTTTGCTTTGGGTACGAGGTCAATACGGAAATCCACTTGACATATGAGAGGGAGTCGAGAAATGTCTTCTAGAAAGACTTCGGGAAGTCGCGAACAATCGGGATGTCAGAAAGTTGGTTTTCTTCATGTGCCTTTGAGGTGACATGGGCTAAGAAAGCGACATACTTCTTGTGTAAATAACGTTGGGCTTCAAGGCACGACATGAGGTTTAGCTTTGAGAATGGCCTTTCTCCGGCGTCGTTTAGAATTACGCCACCTTCGATAGGGATACAAATAATCTTTTCGAAACATAGACTTTCGGCACGGTGAAGAGAGAGCCAATCCATACCAACGATGATGTCGATGCTACCCATTTGCATTGGAATAAGATCAATGGAGAAATTTTGCCCATTAAGGGTGAGCATAAAATAACGATCGAACTACCATTAGCTATCTCGACCATGAAGGGTTTAGACAAATTATTAAGGGGAAAATTAAGTATGTATTCAAAATCAAAGGAAATGAAACTCCTATCGGCTCCGAAATCAAATAATACCGATGATTGATGCTTGTTAACTAGAAACATACCGTTCACCACATCGTTCGAGTTTGAAGCTTGATGATCATTGATGGTGAAGGCTCGCCCTTGAGTTCCTTGAGGTGCTTGGGTTTGGGAAGTTGAAGCTTGAGGGGTTGGAGCTTGGTAGGCTTGCATGAGCATGGGTTGGACTTGAGGATTTGGAGGAGCCATGAGATAGGGTAACTGGGGTTGATAAGTTTGTACTTGGTAGGCTTTAAAGGTGTAGTAGGGTTGTGGTGTAACAAAGGCTTGATGGGCTTGAGCGAGTCAAGGACACGTGTTGCGGTGGTGGTTTGGATCACCGCAATTATAGCAAGCCCTAATGGTGTTAATGATTAAAGCTTGGGGAATTGCTTGATTGGGTTGGTTTGACGGTGCGAACCGTGGTGGAGCGGCTTGCACACGGGGTGCTTCTCGGCAGTATTGGGTGAGATGTCCGAATTGGTGCATACTTGGCAAGTGGATTGGGCCAGATAATGACGTTGGCAAGTTTTGCAATATGGGTGTGGGACGATGTATAGTTTCTTGGTTTGGGGGGGGGGGGGGCTTGTTGGGCATGTGATTGGGCCATGACATAGTTTTGTGAATTGGGCTTTTGTTTGTTATTGCGGTAATGAGATGAGTTGTGGTTGTGGTTGTGTTTAGAGGACTCGGGCTTCGACTCTTTAAAGGGCTCAGATGTGTGCTTATCATTGAGCTTTTTGGAACTTTTCCGCATCAAGGTCCCGGTCTTAACGTGGTTATTGGTGAGGCTACAGGCTAGGGTAATGGCATCATGAAGTTCCTTCGGGATCATGACTAAGGACGAAATCTTGGATTTGCATCGGCAAACTCGTTATGTACTTGTCAATGGCGCGCTCCAAAGGAGTAACCTTGTGTGGGATAAGGAGGCTCAATTCGTGAAACCGATCGTTATAGGTGGTATTATCACCTCCCTCTAGCTTCACATTCCAAAACTCTTCTTTCGACTTCCGAAGTTCATATTTCGGGTAGAACTTGTCTAGCATGAGATTGTTGAGGTCATCCCATGACAAGTCTATATGTTGTGTGGGTGAAATATTTTGTGTTAAGTGAGTTATATAGCGTGTTTTGTGTGTTTATATACCGTGAATACGATAACTTTGTGTGGTTTTATGTTCACAGGTGAGCGGAGCTTAAATGAGCTAAATTGGAGCATATGAGATGGAGTGGAAATGGAAATTTATTGCCTAGAATGATAGAGAATTTGAAGATGAAGACGTGGCCAAAAACGGTGCGTAAAACGGAGCTATAACGAAGAGGTTGTGGGCAAAACATTGCGGGGGGCGGTCACCGTAAAGCAGTGGCTGATGACAGTAGGCTACGATGGCATGGCGGAAAAACATGATTTTTAGGTTTTTGTTGACTATTTAAAGCCCGATTCAACCCTAGTCCGCCAATGCTTCATACCCTAACATACTTATGATTTGGAGCCTCTTTCCACCATTCTAACACATCTCAATCATCATAATCATCCATGCCATCATCCATTGAAGAATCAAGAGAGCTAATGAAGACAACTATGCAAGGCTAATCCGCTTGTGACCGTCTCTGGGTGTAGGGTTGAGTTGTTTATTGGATTGTTGGTATTCTAAACCTAACTTTTGGATTTTGTTTGCATGCTTGAATGTGTTTTTGGTTATTGATTGATGAGATTTGAAATTTATCAGTTATGATTTTGGTCATCAACAATTAGGATTGAGTTCTTAGTGTCGTTAACCTAGTTATCTTTAACCATAATACTGAGTGATTCATCATTACCTAATATTAACAACCAATTAGATTATTATTTAGCCATGCTAATCAATTGGATTAAGTTCTAACGATCAACATAGTCCAACATCTAGTCTTTTGGTTTATTGACTCACACAAACGTTATAATTCAATAGGCTTAATCATCTATCCAACTTACTTCAAAACCCGAAACCCAGAGATTGGTTACCCTTTTCATAATTTTGTGCAAATCAAATTAATAGTCGTTTCATTTAAACAAATCTTATATACTGGTTGACATCGTCTGTCCACTTAACATAATTATTATTAAGTATTGAACTTGATTGGCACTTTCCATTGATTCCCTGTGGATTCGACACCTTACTTGCCCATGCTAGTAAAGGTATTTTATAAATGTTTTTGATTGAGATTTCAACATCCAATCAAAATGACGTCGTTGCTGGGGAATCAATGCGCAAATTGCTAGTTTAGTCTAGTTTATTTAGTTAGTCTAGTTAAGTTTAATTTTAATTTCAGTTTTATTTCTTTTTCTTTGTTAATTTTACGAGGGGTTGTGTATTTTCGTGTGCATAGTAATCTTTCAGGTTGATGCATACAAAGTACTCTCGAGATAAAAACAGCGAAAAGAAATCGAGCGGTTCAAAGAAGGGGTGAAACTTCAAAACCCAAAGAAGAAGTTACGGATAATTTAGAAGATCGAGACCCACAAGTGTACCAGCCAGAAAATCAAGGGAAACCTCAAAAACAAGAACAACCAATTAAACCGAATGATATACCACCCATTAATCGAAATCAAAATGCAAACCTAAACAGAAACCGTAGGGGTAGTGACCAGAAACAAAGGCAGTTCCATATGAGATATGATCGATCAGTCAAGTCTAAACCACCAAACCGTCCAGGGTTATTTTATTTTGAGAGGGTGTATAGTAGACGAGGATTTTATGATGATTATGAAGAATTTGAATATGAATAGGAATGGGAAGACATACCTAGGGGTCGGTACTATCAAAGAGACCAACAAAAACAGCCACCACGTAACCAAACACCCGAACCAGTACGCCAACCAAGAAACACTGGCCACGATGAAGACCAATTGTGCAAGAACCACAGGTTCTTGAGTATGAGTTTGATGATGGGGTCTCGAGAGCATTTTTTCCACCACCAGTTCGGGGAGTTCAAAGCTATTTCATCCCACAAGTGGCCACGAACCCATTACCCATTATTATTCCGGTCAGAGTAAGGAGAACTTTTTCAGTAAGGCAAAGCTGTTTGACAGGAATGCCAAATACGCAAAGTACAAACATTGTCTCAAAAGAAATAAACGTTACAACAAAAAATAATTGAAATAAGTTCATAATTATTCATCATGCATCCTAAGGTTCAATCTACTCTTTAATCTCTTGCTTCATCCAATATAGCTACCTGCGCCATGCGTGAAAATATATAGTTTGTCAACATAAAGTTGAGCAAGTAATCACGGTTTTTTAATACATATAATATTAAAAATGACAATTCATTGTGATAAATATGAAATACCTCAACTAGCATAACAATAATATAGAAGTTGTCTTTTCACTCGAATCGCATGGATAACGAGCTACTCCTATGGCGTATGATCATACTAATGAGGTTGAGGATGAGGATGAGATTCCAACCACCAAAACATAAAATAAACATATAGTCACTGAACGCAAATAATGGAATTGTAGTATAAAATAAAGTGTTTGAATTGTGAACGCTTAACGCTCCCAAATATAAAACAGTAAAAAAGGGGGACGTGAATTACTTACCTGAACTGGTGAATTAACAAGGTTGGGATAATAAAAATTGATAATGGACACGGTCGAGCCCTTCGAGATATGTCAATGAAAATGCCCTAATTGTTAACAATAGCACAAATTAATTACAATGAACTAATTATAAGGATTACGATGGATAGGGTTTAGTAAAAATTAAGAATATTATTAGTTGAATTATCCATATTATAATTATCCTTACTTTTATTATTATTGTTACCATTTATTATTATTATTAGTGTTGTTATTGTTAGTGTTATTATTAATATTTGGTAAACGAGATAAGCAATATATTTTATCCGTATTTATTTTTTAAAGTAAATGAATTTTATTAATAACTAACCGATATTAAGTATTAATAACGTTATATCACTACTAGAAAATGGGTGCCATTGCTACAGCAATTAGTGATGCAAATTTTTGCGTCGGAATTTACCACACATATCCGACACATTTTTAACGGAAAGTGAAATCCTAATTTTTTGTCGTATGTTCTGACACAATTCCGACAAAACTATATTGCGTCGGAAAGGGGATGGAATTTCATACGCAATTCCGACACATCATTTTAATTTTGTATTTAATGTCTTATATTTACATGATAATACAACTTGTGTCGGGAATGCTTCGGAAATTTCAACACATTTCTGATACAAAATATTAATTTTGTAATTTCGTTTTTTTAATAATTTAAATTAAATCATAATACAAAGGGCGTCAGAAACGTGTCGGAATTTCCGACGCAATTTCGACACAATAATTTTATTTTCTAACTTAATTTATTTTAATTTGTTAATCGAAATGATAATGCAATCTGCGCAGGAAAATTGTCGGAATTTCTGACTAATTTCAGACGCAAAATTTTAACTTTGTATTTTATCAATATATTAATGAAACTAGTAATACAAGTTTCGACACATTTCTATTGGGTCAGATTTTTGATAAGGAAGATTGGAATATTCTCAACCTCCTCAGGAAATGGCTAAGTATGGACTTCGAGCAAGCCTAGACTATCGAGCATGGTTTTATTACTTCGAGCAAGGTCTTCAGAACCATTTATGGTTGATTTCTATACGTATTAAGGCTTCGAGCAAGCTACACTTCAACAAGCAAGAGTATTCTTCTATCGAGCATGGATTGCCAATAGAGCAAACAACTTGATCATTAAAGTTTAGCTAAGTACTTCGAGCACAGGATGTCTAAGCACTGGGTGAGAAGCATGAATGCAGTAAGAAGATGTCATATGCTCCAAGCATGGACTACGAGCATGATTCAATCGCACGAACAAGATTTAAATCCGAGCATGCTAAAGATTGCTGAATAAGTCTTTGACAAGATTGAAGACATCAAAAAGAATAAGCTTGCTCGATAGATTAGTTCGAGCAAAGCAAGGACTGGTCAAGAGCAATGAAAAATTGCTAGGGGAGAATATTTTCACTAGGAAAATATTCTAAGTAAAGTATGCTTGAAGACACTCATCGAGCATACCTTGCATATTGAGTCTTCTCAAGCAAGAGATAAACCTTGCTCGAAGACACTTACACTTGTATTTATTTTGTCTTTCATTATGTAATGATTAGGGATTCTAGAAGGAACATCAGGGTCTATAAATAGGGTCCTAGGTTTCCATTTTAGGGCAGATGTGACGCGGAATACGAAAAACATTCTTAGCGGATATTCTAATGTTTTCTCGTACAGCCGCCACCATCATTCATGAAACCCTAGACATTCCTTTACTGTTTCATTGAATGACACATTTATTACAGTAAATCTTTGTCTTTGAATCTGTTCTTACTTAATATTATATTGTTGTTTCGTTTGTTATCATATCACACCTTCGTTCCCATCCGTTGAATATTTTGATTCCGCCGATATATTCAATAGGCCTCTGGGTATTAGATCTGTGTGCTATTGTCAACCTATCTTAGGTTGCACCAGTTTCTCGGTCCTGACAAGTGGTATCAGAGCTTTGGAAGCTTGTTGAAGGCCACGGGACTGAAGGTTTGTGATAAAGCTTGAAGCTTTAC
Organism: Bidens hawaiensis; assembly: GCF_021521415.1. Lineage (NCBI taxonomy): Eukaryota > Viridiplantae > Streptophyta > Magnoliopsida > Asterales > Asteraceae > Bidens > Bidens hawaiensis. The sequence goes on along the minus strand of NW_027491117.1, from coordinate 1,383,984 downwards.
TTTGTTTTTCTTCTTCAAAGCCCAGATCTGCTGAAATGGAAGACTAAGAAGTTTCTACCAACAAGATCCCAAGACTGCTTGGATAAGAAAACTTCATTAAGTGGAAGGTACTCTTTGAAGCCGCAGTGAACTACAATAACCCGGAACTTTGGACATCTATTACAGATGGAAACTATGTTGCCTCCACTGCTGCAAACAATAGTGCTACTATAGAACTGAAAATGAAGAAAAGAGATGACAAACCACTATCTATGCTGAAGTTTGGTCTTTCTTGGGAAATATTGACAACTGTCAATTATCACAAAACTGCTAAAGATATGTATGATGCAATTATTGACATGTTTGAAGGCAATACAGAAATGAAAGACATTAAGAAAGATAGAATGAAGCAACAGCTGTATAGATTCAAGTTTAAAGATGGAGAAAGATTGAAATCAGTCTTGTAAAGGTTTTTGGTGATTGTGAATGATATAAGGACAACTGACCAGCAAATCACTGATTTTGAGCTAAACAAGAAGCTTCTGTCATCCTTGTCTTTTTCTGGCAGCAAATTCATCAAGGAAAAGACCAATTTCCCCAACTTTAAGTTGGATGATGTAATAGCCTTCCTCAAAGCTGCAGAAGATGAAATGACTGAAAACCATATGATTAGAGAGGATAAACCAAGTTTTTCAAGTGAACAATGCTCTTGTAGCACCCATGGGAAATCTTTCTGTCAAGAGTCAGCAACCAATCATTGAGGAACCTTATGAGACAAGTTCATCATGTGGTGGACATCAGAGATTCAATGTCCAGTTGATAGAAGATGATGTTGCCTCAACAGCAAGTGGTCAGTCCACATTTATGCAGAACAACACAAGCCAAGGAACAGATTACCAAGCACTGTTCTCGATGTTTACTGAGTCATATCATGCTTTTGTGGCCAAAAACCTGATAAACACAAGCATTGTGCAGGAAGACCTTGAGCAAATTGATGTTGACGACTTAGAGGATATGGACATTAAGTGGCAGGCTGCCATGTTAGCTGTTAGAAGCAAAAGGTTATACAACAGAACAGGAAGATCAAGCTTCACTAGACCAAATGAGAGAATAGGTTTTGACAAATCTAAAGCCATCTGCCACAACTGTCAACAACCTAGACATTTTGCCAGAGAATGCAACATGCCTAAGCAGATGGGAAATCAAGTGAATCAAAATCAATTCTACCAAAATCAGAACCAAAACTTCCGAAACCAGAGAAATCAATTGGTCAACCAAAACCCCTATCAACAACAGAATAGACCCCAGCAACAACCCTTTCAACCTCAAAGAAACAACCAACAACTTTAAATTCATAACAACCAGAACAGAGTAAATCAAAATGTTGTGAATCAAGTTAGAGACCAAGGGAATGTTGCAGTGACTAGGGTACCTCAGAATGGGGAGTTTGACTTGAGTAACCACGCAGCTGAGATGGAAAATGAAAACGTTGCCTTCATGGCCAAGGTGCAGGACAAGGAAAAATCTTCAAATACACAGGTACATTATGATATCTCTATTTCTGATCTTCTTTTGACAATTGATGAGCTTAATCAGGAATTTGGAAAGTGGAAGACAGAATGTGGTAGAAAGGAAACATTTCTGAATGTGAATGAGGCTAGTGAAGCAACCTATGAAAATGAAATTAAGGGATTAGAAGAAGATTTTATGCAAGCATACAGAAATCAATCAAGAATGACAGTTGAGATTGAGGGATTGAAAAAGATGTATGCTGAAGAGAAACTTAAAAAATGCTGAACTGACGATTCAAATGGATTTCCTGAAGAACCTTTTGTCTACTAGAAACATAGTGGGATTTTGTGGGCAAAATGGCATAAGAAGAGAAATAAAAGAAGGTGCCACCACCTTTCTGTGACCTTTATCCACTAAGAGTAGATAAGGAGGTAGGAATGAGTATTTGAAACAATTCAAGAATGTGTTTGAAGACAAAAATGAATTTTTAAAGCAGTATGAAGATGTAATTGTGAATTAAAAGGGAGAGTTTGTCAAGAAACAAAATGAAAAACCAGAGGAGCTGAAGGAAGCAAAGAATGAAGTTGAAAAGAAAAAATGGAGTGAATACTCCAGTGAGGGAAGTACTTGTAGCTGTGGGAGCACAAAATCATCAAAGGGCAAGAAGAAAAAGAAGGGAACAAACAAAGATGAAAGATGATAAGATTCCACTATTGCCAAAGATGACTCCCAAAATAAAGAAACACCATGAACAGATAAGAAGAGAACATGTGGTATTTCACATATGTGCAAGACCTCGGCCTGAAATCAAGAAAAGAAATGATGTACCTAAAAAATCTTCATATGATCAAATCTATCCAGTTTTCTCTAATCATGAGATGTTTGATATTGGGGATGTCGATTATGTACCTATGAGAAAATTTACTGCTGAAGAAGAAGGAAGCTGTTCAAAACCACCATCCAAATTGAAGCCAGTTGTGTTTGTGAAAGAGAAATTTCATCTGGTGCCTGATGTAAATAAGCCCATCAAAATGGACTTCAGCAATTCTGTAACGCCCGTTAATTCCGGTTTCAAGAATTAAGGATTGTAGAGTATGTATAATTCTCGAGATTTATCCGACGTTCCTCAGAAGCCTTTACGTCATCCCGGTACGTCTCATCGCTTAACATTTCTTCCAAGTTGCATTATTATTATTTTCCAGGGGCTAGAATGAAAAAGTTTTATGATATAACACTAAACAAAAAAAAACTAAACCCTAGTTCAACAACAGCAGCGATCGGCCGCTTCCAGCCCCTCCCCCCTTTCATTGCTTCGACTTTTTGATCGATTCCAAGCTCCTAGAAGTAGTTCAAGGTATGTACTACAATCCCCAACACTCTTTTTGCTCACCCCTAATCGTTTTGATGCTCAATTTTGTCGAAACTTTTCGTTGGACAGATTTTCGGCCAAGGTGTAATTGACCCACTTCTCGTGGATAAAAAAATTAGAGTTTCCGGTGTAGAAAGATCCCCAGGTATGGCATTTACATCATATTAAAATTTCGTAGTCATTGGAGGTGTTTAGGTCGGTCAATCGATTTTAGTTCGAAAACTAGGGTTTATCGGGTGTAGATTTGCAAATTGTTGAGTTTGATGCGTTAAATGATCGAGTGACCGACCGAATCAGTTTGTACAGCCCTAGGGGGGGTTAAGGGCTGTGGAAAAATTATTTTTTTGATGCTCGGGGCTGTTGTGGTTAGTGCCTCGTCAATCGAGTCGGCGGTGCGCGAATTTTCGTTTAAATGTTAAAGTAAGAGTTGTAAAAAGGAACCGTCAACCCTATCAACTCGGGTGACATAATCTTGATGAATGAAAAGATTTAAAATGGAATTTGGTCCATTTGGGGCTGATTCGTTTAACAAATGGTTTTAAGGTTTATTACACGCGCATTAGACCCGATTTGATTACCCTTGGGCCTTGGGCCAAGTTGTTGGGCCTTGGGCCAAGGGTTGGGCCTCGGGCCAAGTTGTTGGGCCTTGGGCCAAGTTGTTGGGCCTTGGGCCAAAATGTTGGGCTTGAACGGCCCATTAGGCAAGAGTGTTCTTACGGTCTAGTTTAGTAACGTGTTGTGTATAATTTACAGGCCCTTGCTTGTGATTGTGCACTTAGGGATTTCCTAGCTCGTTGCAGGTGTTCGATTGATTTCAGGTGAGTTCATGATGCCCTTTTTACCCTTTTTACTTTTGGGCTAGCATGCACACCTAAGTGTTTTCTTACATGATGAAATGTTTTTAAACGAATTTATATAGGCTTGCTAGCATATGGTAGGCCTTGGGATGTTAAATATATATATATGTATATACATTATTGCTTGGCCTATATTTGGCGATGTTGTAGTCGTTTCAACTACTGATGTTGTGTATGCCTACTTTGTGTTTGCATGCACTGATGTTACGTGTTTGGGTTGTACGTTTGCTCAACCCTGATGTTATACGTGGATGTTATATAATATTTACTGTTATATATATAGAGATGTAATTGAAAGGATGTTTATATATACATTTGTATATGTATGTATGAGGATGTTTAGTTTTCGGTAATAATGATTTGATGGATGCACCCTTTTACTTTTTAAACTTTCGGTATGACTATCATAATTATTACTCCTGATATTATTTACTTAAAACTTGAACTCACTCAGCTCAAGCTGACTTTGGGTGCATGTTAGTGTGAGTTTCAGGTTAGGAGAAGGATGCCTTATCGCTTGGACGTGCACGAAGCAACTTGGACGTTGAAGGTCATACTTGGATGGAAGATTTTATTATTGAACATTTTATTTTAAAAATCTTAATTTCCCGGAGTTTTGGGAACTTATTTTATTATCTATGTTTTCCACTGAATTATACTCTGAATTGGTTATTTTGATGAAATGAATGTTTTTAAGTTTAATTATTTTTACAAGTGTTTTGTATGAATACCAACTGTAGGGTTCCCGGGGTTCGGGGCTTTACAAGTTGACTTGTAAAGCCCAAGGCCCAACATTTGGCCCAAGGCTCAACAACTTGGCCCAAGGCCCAAGGGTAATCAAATCGGGTCTAATGCGCGTGTAATAAACCTTAAAACCATTTGTTAAATGAATCAGCCCTAAATGGACCAAATTCCATTTTAAATCTTTTCATTCATCAAGATTATGTCACCCGAGTTGATAGGATTGACGGTTCCTTTTTACAACTCTTACTTTAACATTTAAACGAAAATTCGCGCACCGCCGACTCGATTGACGAGGCACTAACCACAGCAGCCCCAAGCATCAAAAAAATAATTTTTCCACAGCCCTTAAACCCCCCTAGGGCTGTACATACTGATTCGGTCAGTGACTCGATCAATTAACGCATCAAACTCAACAATTTGCAAATCTACACCCTATAAACCCTAGTTTTCGAACTAAAATCGATTGACCGACCTAAACACCTCCAATGACTACGAAATTTTAATATGATGTAAATTCCATACCTAGGGATCTTTCTACACCGAAAACTCTAATTTTTTTATCCACGGGAAGTGGGTCAATTACACCTTGGCCGAAAATCTGTCCAACGAAAAGTTTCGGAAAAATTGAGCATCAAAACGATTAGGGGTGAGCAAAAAGAGTGTTGGGGATTGTAGTACATACCTTGAACTACTTCTAGGAGCTTGGAATCGATCAAAAAGTCGAAGCAATGAAAGGGGGGAGGGGCTGGAAGCGGCCGATCGCTGCTGTTGCTGAACTTGGGTTTAGTTTTTTTTTTGTTTAGTGTTATATCATAAAACTTTTTCATTCTAGCCCCCGGAAAATAATAATAATGCAACTTGGAAGAAATGTTAAGCGATGAGACGTACCGGGATGACGTAAAGGCTTCTGAGGAACGTCGGATAAATCCCAAGAATTATACATACTCTACAATCCTTAATTCTTGAAATCGGAATTAACGGGCGTTACAAGTCCACCCCCTTACAATGGGATTTGTCCCCGAATCCCGATGCGACAGGAACAACTGCGGATAATGCTTCATCATATCGCCTTCGGACTCCCAAGTGGCCTCGGAACCCCTACGGTGTTTCCATTGCACCTTCACCTATCTAACCACCTTATTTCTCAAACGCCTCTCCTGACGGTCAAGAATAGCAACCGGTTGCTCAACGTAGTTTAGCTTACTATCGAGTTCGATATCATCAAGAGGCACATGGGCCTCTTCATCCGCTAGGCATTTCCTCAGATGGGACACGTGGAAAGTAGGATGAATCCCCGCGAGCTCCTCGGGCAATTCCAGCCTATATGCTACCTCACCGACTCGGGCCAATATACGGAACGGGCCAATAAACCTCGGACTGAGCTTCCCCCCTCTTACGAAAACGAATAATGCCCTTCCAGGGAGAAACTTTTAACATAACCCGATCTCCAGCCTTAAACACAATAGGCCTTTGCCTTTTATCTGCATAAGACTTCTAACGATCTTGCGCGGCCTTCATAAATGCTTTAATCTTGTCAAGCTTCTCAGTCGTAGCCTCGACCATCTCTAAACTACCCAAATGCTTTTGACCAATGGAACCCCAACAGACTGGAGTCCTACACCTCCTACCATACAACATCTCAAACGGTGGCATCCCAATCGTGACGTGATAACTGTTATACGAAAACTCCACCAACGGTAAGTGACGGTCCCAACTACCACCAAAGTCGATAACACAAGCTCGCAACATATCCTCGAGATTCTGAATGGTCCTCTCGGACTGACAATCCGTCTGCGGGTGAAAAGCAGTACTGATGAGGAGTTTGGTGCCCATCTCCTCGTGAAACCTTTTCCAAAACCTGGAGGTGAAACGCGTATCCCTATCCGAAACAATAGATACCGGCACCCCGTGCCTAGAGACGATCTCACGAATAAACACATTGGCCAGCTACTCAGAATTAAAAGTCTCTCGAATCGGTAAGAAATGGGCGCTCTTGGTCAATCTATCCACGATTACCCAAATGGTGTTATAATTACCCCTAGGAGTACGAGGCAGTTTAGTCACGAAATCCATAGTAAGATGCTCCCATTTCCACTCAGGTATTTCCAACGGCTGAAGTTTCCCAAATGGCTTCTGATTCTCGGCCTTAACTTGTAGACACGTCAAACACTTACTCACGTACTGAGCCACCTCAAATTTCATCGCAGGCCACCAATAATTTTTCTTCAAGTCTTGGTACATCTTGGTCGCGCCCGGGTGAATAGAATAGCGCGACTTGTGTGCCTCATCCAAAATTTTATCTCTGAATCCCCCATACCTTGGTACCCATTAACGACCATCCTTATACTTCACCCCGTCACCGACGTCTTCCAACAATTTCTCCTGACCCCAAACACGTTCAGACATAATCCATTCCACCTGCAACGCTTCATTCTGGACGTTGGCTATTAGTTTCAAAATATCAGGTTTGAGAATAAGCTGGTGGAATTTCACACGAATCGGCTTCGGTCTCTCCTTCCGACTCAATGCATCGGCCACCACGTTAGCCTTACCGGGGTGGTACATAATATCCAAATCATAATCCTTAATCCACTCCAACCATCGTCGTTGGCGCATATTCAGTTCCTTTTGTTCAAAGAAGTATTTTAAACTCTTATGGTCGGTATAAATAACGCAAGGAACACCGTACAAATAATGTCTCCACAACTTAAGCGCAAACACCACCGCCGCCAGCTCCAAATCATGGTTAGGATAATTCGCCTCATGAGGCTTCAACTGCCGTGAGGCATAAGCGATGACCCGACCTCGCGGCATCAAAACACACCCAAGCCCCTGATAAGAGGCATCAGAATACACCACGAAATCATCGGTGCCATCAGGTAAAGCTAAGATCGGGGCATGCTTCAATCTGTTCTTCAACTCGAGAAAATCCTCCTCCTGTTCCATACCCCAGACGAACTTAACACTCTTCTTAGTCATCTTGGTCAGAGAAGAAGCAATTTTCGAAAAATCGGGAATAAAGCGGCGGTAATACCCCGCCAAACCCAGAAAACTACGGATTTCAGTTGGAGACTTAGGAGACTCTCATTCATTCACGGCTTCCACCTTTGCAGGGTCAACCAGAATACCACTCGGGTTAATAACACGGCCCAAGAATTGAACCTCACGTAACCAGAAGGAACACTTAGAAAATTTCTCATACAATTTGTTCTTCCGCAGAGCCTCCAACACTTCCCTAAGATGACTGGCGTGATCGGATTCACTTTTAGAGTACACAAGAATGTCGTCGATGAACACAATAACCGAACGATCCATGAACGCAGCCGGTGCGTTGGTCAAACCGAAAGACATCACTAGAAATTCGTAATGTCCATAACGAGTGCGGAAGGCAGTCTTCGGAATATCTTCCTCCCGAATCTTCAGCTGATGATACCCGGACCTAAGGTCGATCTTCGAGAACCAATTGGCCACTTGGAGGTGATCAAATAAGTCGTCGATCCTCGGGAGCGGGTACCGATTTTTAACAGTGAGCTTATTCAACTCACGGTAGTCAATGCACATGCGCATGCTACCGTCCTTCTTCTTAACGAACAAGACCGGGGCATCCCAAGACGAGATGCTCGGTCGAATAAAGCCTTTATCGAGCAAGTCTTCCAACTGAGCCATAAGTTCCTTCATTTCATTCGGTGCTAGGCAGTAGGGAGCTCGGGCAACGGGTTTGGCGCCCGGTACAAGGTCTATCTGGAACTCGACCTCGCGATCCGGCGGCACATCTGACAAATCATCTGGAAATACATCTGGTATTCACATTCATAGCATACGCCAGATACGCCCCGCACCCCCGCTGCATCAACTTTCCCGCCTTAAGCATGGATATAATATATGGCGTCGCAACATTCCGATCACCGAAGACCGTAATTCGAGTCCCATCTGGGGCCCTTAGACGAACGAGTTTCTGACCACAAACGATCTGAGCATCAACATTCGCGAGCCAATCCATCCCGAGCACCACATCGAAACAACCAAGCGGCATCAAATACAATCACACCGGAAATCTATAACCAGACAACTCGATGGAACAACCCTGAATAGCCCTAGACACGGACACGGATTTTCCTACGGCGACCTCAACCTCAAACCCATCGACTACGCGTTCGGGTGATTTATTCAATAAGGAACATAAAGCGGTAGACACAAAACACCTACTGGCGTCCGAATCAAATAAAACTGAAGCCTGTAACTCATCAAGTAGGAAAGTACCTGGGACGATATTATACTACTGCTTAGCTACACGGTCAACACATACGATTTCAAAGGAACAAGAAATTATAACGGCAGAATGAAAGCTAAATAAGGAAAAAGTACCTGAGACGACATCCGCATCCTCTTTCTCTTCCTTCTTGGAGATGTTGAAGGCCCTCGCCCTGGCCTTCGGCTTCCCATCCATCTTCCCCCTCGAGGAAGTCCCCTGCCCTGACCCCCACCTTACTGGAAGGACAGTTTGATGCCAAGTGACCCGAACCCTTACAGCGGAAACAGGTCAATGTCGGAGACTCAAAAAGGGGGTGTCCTACCTTATCACAATGAAAACAAGTGCCAGACCCAATCCTACATTCCCCCTTGTGCGGCTTCCCACACTTCTTGCAATTACCGAACTCCGCGCCCCGTTTAAACTCAGAAGTCTCAGTCTTTACCCTTTTCTCAGACGGATTAAAATTGCTTCCCCCGGGCCGCTTACCGTATGAATTTGAGTTCCATGCCTTCCTATTCTCGGGCGGCGGTAACTTCTCCCTCTGATCATACAGCGTACCTCCTAGAGTGACCACCGAGTGAAAAGAGTTCATGTCGGTAGTCAACACACCTCTACGAATATCCACCGGAAGCCCCTTCACGTACTTCTTAATCCTCTTGGTTTCGGGAGTAACCAAGTCAGGACATAAACGAGCCATCTTGTTAAACTTGGTGGTATACTCCCGATGCGACATAGTACCAGCCTCCAAGGTCAAGAATTCCTGTTCAATCTTATCCAATTCATGCGGAGGACAAAACTGATCGAGAACCAATTTCTTCAACTCATCCCACGTCATCCTCCTAATCGAACGATCACCCATAGCTTGCGCCAAGTTATCCCACCAACATAATGCCTCAGAACGAAACGAGGCGGTAGCATAAGTGACCATGTCATCCCCCTTGCACTTACTAACCCTCAGAATGGCCTCCATCTCTCTCACCCACTGATTCGCTGCCAAAGCGTCTTTAGTACAATCGAAGGAAGGGGGTCGCACTTCTTAAAGTCACCATACGAGCAACCCCGGGTCGATACACTAACTTTTCGCACCTCATCTTCATCCCCACTCGGCACATACACTTCCTCTTCCTCTTCGACCTGTACCTCCATACTCTTCATTCCCCTATCCGAACCCTTACCAACAAGTGACTCCTCCATGGCCCTGACGGCCTCAACAACGATCTCAGGAATGGCGCTATGGAGCACCTGGTAAACCTCATCCGCGATAGCCGCGCGCATAGCAGGATCTAAGGCGGGGTTATCCCCCTCCTCATGAATCGGGGTGTCCTGTTGGGAAGTAGGAATCTCACTCTCGGCTTCGGCACGTGGCCTACGACAACGACCACGACCACAAACACTAGAGCCACCTCTCTTTGCTGCTCGAGTATTAACCATGACTTATCCCTACAAAGACAGAATTTTAACACGGTCAAGTACAAGTGGTGATTAGAACAAGTAAGGTAAGGGTAAACTGCTAATGACGTTGATCAAGTGTAATTAGTCGTTTACTTTACTCGCCCGTCCTAACCACCCCTGCCCCTAACCTCGTTAGCCTTCCATCTAACACTTAAATAGCTAATCACATACCGGGAACTTTAAAATTTAAAGGAATGACTAATTAATTAAATTACCTCTTGGCGTGCAACTACTCGCGGTGGGCATATTGGTCTCTTTTCTTACAGTTCGAGTCCAAGCATTCGGGGATGCTCGGATCCCTCGAACCAAGGCTCTGATACCAACTTGTAAAGCCCCGAACCCAGGGAACCCTACAGTTGGTATTCATACAAAACACTTGAAAAATAATTAAACTTAAAAACATTCATTTCATCAAAATAACCAATTCAGAGTATAATTCAGCGGAAAACATAGATAATAAAATAAGTTCCCAAAACTCCAGGAAATTATGCCCAAACCAATTTAAATGTATTTTATAAAGCTTTTTAAAATAAAATGTTCAATAATAAAATCTTCCATCCAAGTATGCCCTTCACCGTCCAAGTAGCTTCGTACACGTCCAAGCGATAAGGCATCCTCCTCCTAACCTGAAACTCACACTAACATGCACACAAAGTCAGCTTGAGCTGAGTGAGTTCAAGTTTTAAGTAAATAATATCAGTAGTAATAATTATGATAGTCATACCGAAAGTTGAAAAAGTAAAAGGGTGCATCCATCAAATCATCATTATCGAAAACTAAACATCCTCATACATACATATACAAATGTATATATAAACATCCTTTCAATTACATCTCTATATATATAACAGTATATATATATATAACATCCACGTATAACATCAGGGTCGAGCAAACGTACAACCCAAACACGTAACATCAGTGCATGCAAACACAAAGTAGGCATACACAACATCAGTAGTTGAAACGACTACAACATCGTTAATTATAGGCCAAGCAATAATGTATATACATATATATATATATTAAACATCCCAAGGCCTACCATATGCTAGCAAGCCTATATAAATTCGTTTAAAAACATTTCATCATGAAAGAAAACACTTAGGTGTGCATACTAGCCCAAAATTAAAAAGGGTAAAAAGGGCATCATGAACTCACCTGAAATCAATCGAACACCTGCAACGAGCTAGGAAATCCCTAAGTGCACAATCACAAGCAAAGGCCTGTAAATTATACACAACACGTTACTAAACTAGACCGTAAGAACACTCTTGCCTAATGGGCCGTTCAAACCCAACACTTTGGCCCAAGGCCCAACACTTGGCCCAAGGCCCAAGGGTAATCAAATCGGGTCTAATGCGCGTGTAATAAACCTTAAAACCGTTTGTTAAACGAATCAGTCCCAAATGGACCAAATTCCATTTTAAATCTTTTCATTCATCAAGATTATGTCACCCGAGTTGATAGGGTTGACGGTTCCTTTTTACAACTCTTACTTTAACATTTAAACCAAAATTCGACTCGATTGACGAGGCACTAACCACAACAGCCCCAAGAATCAAAAAAATAATTTTTCAACAGCCCTTAAACCCCCCTAGGGCTGTACAAACTGATTCAGTCGGTGACTCGATCAATTAACGCATCAAACTCAACAATTTGCAAATCTACACCCGATAAACCCTAGTTTTCGAACTAAAATCGATTGACCGACCTAAACACCTCCAATGACTACGAAATTTTAATATGATGTAAATGTCATACCTGGGGATCTTTCTACACCGGAAACTCTAATTTTTTTATCCACGGGAATTAGGTAAATTACACCTTGGCCGAAAATCTGTCCAACGAAAATTTTTGGCAAAATTGAGCATCAAAACGATTAGGGGTGAGCAAAAAGAGTGTTGGGGATTGTAGTACATACCTTGAACTACTTCTAGGAGCTTGGAATCGATCAAAAAGTCGAAGCAATGAAAGGGGGGAGGGGCTGGAAGCGGCCGATCGCTGCTGTTGCTGAACTAGGGTTTAGTTTTTTTTGTTTAGTGTTATATCATAAAACTTTTTCATTCTAGCCCCCGGAAAATAATAATAATGCAACTTGGAAGAAATGTTAAGCGATGAGACGTACCAAGATGACGTAAAGGCTTCTGAGGAACGTCGGATAAATCCCAAGAATTATACATACTCTACAATCCTTAATTCTTGAAACCGGAATTAACGGGCGTTACAAATTCCTTATGTCCAAAGACCTCTCTAGGCTTTGATTTTCCCAAACCAAGTGACAGAATTAAAGACAAACAATTACGTGAGGATATCGGAAGCTATGTCAAAGTCTAGTGCAAGAAGTGTGATGCTTATGGTCATCACACTGATTCTTGTTGGTTTGAAGAAGAAGAGTTTGTGATCCCTGATGTGGTTTGTGGGTTTTTCACGAAAGGATACAAGCAGATGTATCAAAGATATTTGAATGAAGAAAAGAACAACTCAAGTGATGAAGAGAAAAGATCAATTTTGGAGAAGAGACTGAAACAGTTTCTGAAAATCAAGGATGATGTAAAAGGATCAAGCAAACCTATAAAGAACAAAAGGTCAACTGACAAAGGAAAAGCCAAAATGAGACCTGGTGTTCTTAATGGGGATGAAAAGTTCTTGATGAAACAAGGGTATGAACCAAGTGGGTTTTAGTGGAAGATAAAGAAGGAATTAAGTGAATGGAAAGATTATGTGATTGATCAAGTGGAAAATAGTATCAAGTCACAAGTTGTGAAAGTTGGATCAGACTCGGACTAAGATGAATACTGTGAAGTTGTTTATGAAGATCCACTTCCACTTCCAGTTCCAACTCTTGATGAATCTCTAATTGAATCTGAATTACAAACTGAAACCGTTTGTGACTCAGAATCTAACTGATTCTCTTTTACATATATGTGCAAGAACAGTCCATGAACAGCAATGACTTATGGTATATGGACAGTGGATGTTCTAGACACATAACCTGTGACAAGGGAGCTCTTATCAATTATGAAAGAAAATATGAAGGTCCAGTTGCTTTTGGGAGTGATGAAAATGGAGGGAAAATTGTTGGAAGAGGGACACTCACCAATGGCAAAGTATCCTTTGAGAATGTGCAGCATGTTGAAGGACTACAATATAATCTACTCAGCATTTCTCAAGTTTGTGACAAAGGATACAAAGTGGCTTTCAATGATGAACATTGCTTGATCCTAAGGCCTGAATTTGTGATTCCAACTGAAATGATAATGATGATGGCTCCAAGGAATGACAAACTCTATGAATTGAGAATGAATACTGCTACATCTAGAGGTGGTTCATGTTCTGTCTCAAAATGCACGTCTTGGCTCAAGGGGAAGCAACATAAATCCTCACACAAAAGCAAATTGATAAATACCATTGATGAGGTCTTGGAACTGATACACATGGATCTGTTTGGTCCAATAAGTGTTCCATGTATTGGAAAGAAGAGATACTGCCTAGTGATCACAGATGATTACTCAAGGTTCACTTGGGTATACTTTATGGGCAGCAAAGATGAAACACCATAATTAATCAAAACCTATGTGCTGAAAATGGAAAATCAACTTGAAAGGAAAGTGAAGGTCATTAGAAGTGATAATGGGAAAGAATTAAATGATGGATAAATGGAAGAATTCTACACTTTTAAGGGAATCTTTCAGCAATATAGTGCACCTAGAACTCCTGAGCAGAATGGTGTTGCAGAAAGAAGGAACAGAACTTTAATTGTAGCTGCAAGGACCATGATTGCTGATGCAAATTTACCAATCACTTTCTGGGCAGAAGCAATCAACACTGCCTGTTATATCCAGAACAATGTTCTATTAAACAAGGCTCAAAATAAGACTCCATATGAGGTTATCTTCAAAATAAAAACTTATGTGAAGTTCTTAAAGCCTTTTGGATGTAGATGCTCACTTTTGAATACAAAGGACTATCTTAATAAATTCCAGTCAAAATCACTGGAATGTTTCTTTGTGGGACTCATCTCATTCAAAAGCTTACAGAGTCTATGTGAAGGAGCACATGTTAGTCATTGAATCCTCAGACATTATATTCAATGAAAACCATTTCAATAATGTTGAAGGTCCCAAATGACTCTTTGACTTGGAAAAGATGATCAAATCGTTCAAGATTTATGATGAAGACATGGATGACATCATGTACAGAACAAGCTTTGAAGATAAGGGAAAACAAAAACAAGTTGAACTGGACAAGCCATGGTCATCTGTTGCTCCTAAATAGAATGGATTTACCTTTGAAAGATGCAATCAAGGAGTAGCAGAAGTTGAAATGAATGGACAAGAAGCTGCAGTTGAAGTTTCTAATGATGGACCAAGTGAAATGGAGAGTGAACCCATACAAAGTCAGCAACCTGTTCAGCCTGAAGTGACAAATCAATTTGAAGATAGGTTTCAATCTTTGTTTGACTCTCTATAGATTAGGGAAAATGAAGCATCTTCCTCTGCAACTGCTCAAATTCAAGAAGCTGCTGAGACTCAACAAGGATATGCAACTGAAATTGAAAACTTTAACATGACCAATCTTGAAACTGAAGTCTCAGCACAACAAGTTGTGCCGACTACTTCAGTTAAAAGAAACCATCCTATAGAAAACATCATAGGAGACTTGCATGAAAGAGTGACCAAAAGCTCTTCTGAAAGAGCAAATATCTGCCTGTATGCCTGCTTTCTATCTCAAGTTGAACCAAAGAACATTAATCAAGCATTGAAAGACAACAGCTAGGTAGAAGCTATGCAGGAAGAATTAGCTCAATTCAGAGACTTACATGTATGGTTGACAAGCCCAGGGGCAAGTATGCTATTGGAACCAAATGGGTGTTTAGAAACAAGAAATATGAAAGGGGCATAGTGATAAAAAACAAAACAAGACCGGTGGCTCTAGGGTGCTTATAAGAAGAAATAGTGGACTTTGAATAAGTTTTTGCTCCTGTTGCAAGACTAGAAGCAATCAGGATCTATCTAGTATAAGCATAATCTATTAACATAAATGTCTATCAATTAGATGTGAAATCTGCACTTTTGAATGGAAAGATTGATGAGGAGGTGTATGTTGCTCAACCTCCTGGATTTGAAGACCCAATTCATCCAAATAAGGTTTATAAGCTCAGCAAGGCATTGTACGGACTACATCAAGATCCTAGAGCTTGGTATGATGAATTGTCAAACCATTTGTTAGACAATGGTGGCAAGACCTTATTTTACAAAAGATGGAATAAGGATCTGCTACTGGTGGAAGTGTATGTGGATGACATTATCTTTGTCTCTACAAATGAATAAATGTGCATGGAATTTGAGCAAGTAATGAAATCCAAATACAAAATGAGTTCAGTGGGGGAAATGAATTTCTTTCTAGGACTTCAAGTGCAACAGAAAGCTGATGGGATATTTATCAACCAACCAAAGTATGTGCAAGAGATTCTTAACAAGTCCAAGTTCAAGGACTTCAAGACAGTGTCTACACCAATGGACACACATGAGAAGATGGTAGCTGATGAGATGGGGGAGCTAGTTGACCAGCATGAATATAGGGCCAAGATATGATCACTCATGTATTTGACAGCATCAAGGCCAGATATTATGTTTGTTGTCTGTGTCTGTGCAAGATTCCAAGCAAAGCCCAAGGTCTCACATATGATAGCAGTGAAGAGGATTTTCATATATCTCAAAGGAAAACTAGATTTGGGGATTTGGTACCCAAAGAACCCTTCCTTTGACTTGATGGCCTACACAGATAGTGACTATGTGGTTGCAACATGAGTAGAAAATCAACTTCAGGAGGATGCCAGTTTCTAGGGAATAGGTTGGTGTCTTGGCAATGCAAGAAGCAGACTACAGTGTCCATCTCTTCTGCTGAGGCTGAATACCTGCATGTTGTGCACAGGTTCTATGGATTCAGAATCAACTGCGGGATTATGGTCTGAATTTCTTACTTACTCGAATTTTAATTGATAATACTGCTGCTATGTTTATTGTTAACAATCCAGTCCTACATTCTAAGACTAATCATATTGAGATTAGACATCATTTCATTAGGGGCTGTCAGGAAAAAGGCATAATATAAATGAAAATGGTAGATACATCTGACTGATTTATTCACCAAACTTTCACTTTCTGTTAAAATGCCTAGGAATGATAAATGTTGATGAAGTATGATTGATGATGTGTGCTTACATGTGAGGTGCTTATTGATTATCTATGTTTCTCACTGTGAATGTTTGCATGATTTAATGCTATGCTTGACTGATTATTCAAATTGCATGAATCATGTTTGTGACTATTTGTGTATGATTGATTATCAAAAATTCAATGATTTTGTTTTTAGGTACTTAGATCTGTACATAAATGATGTATTCTTGTGGTTTTTTGTACTTAGATCTGTGTTTGTTGCTCCTCGAGCAAAAACAGCACTACTGGAAGACTTTTTCTAAGTATTTCGAGCACAGATTGCATGTCTCGGTTACTCGAGCATAGAAACATGGTTGGAAAACTTTTTAAGTATTCCGAGCATGATTGTGTACTTGATGGTATGTTTTATGTTCCTCGAGCACAAACAAACCATACTTGAGAATTCTTAAGTATTTCGAGCACAAATGATATGTTTCTGATGATTCAAGCATAGACATGTGTTCTGGGTATCTTTCTAAGTATGTCAAGCACAAGTCTACTGCTCAAGCAAAATGTGTTAAGTCTTTCGAGCACAAACTTTGTAATGATAAATCTTAAAGTTGCTTGATAGATTACTAAGTATGCTTGATGGTTTTCTGAGCATGCTCGACAGAATTTTGTGTTTCACTGAAAGAAGAATGATGCCTAAGTGATTGTGTTTGATCTTGTTTGAAGTGAATTCTTGTCAAATGTGCTTAATTGACAACACTGTTTTCAGAATCAATGCTTAAAAGAACTTTCAAAAGAAATGTTTTTGAAAAACGGTAAAATGTTTTGACTAAGCACCACTATTTTTAGTGATCTCATAGGAGACATGATAAGATTATTCAGTTATAAGCTTTGCAGAAGCTTAAAGGTTTTTGGATAGAAATCGTATCCAACCTTTGGGAAATGATAGAAAACTTTTTAGGATAACTAACCCATGGATTATAAGTTTAAAAGGCTTTAAGTACAGTCATTGGCATTGTTTGGTAGCCTTTCCATAATTTGAAATTGCTCTATGTGATATAAACCTAAATTCTGCTAAGTATGATGTGGTGAACCATTAGAAGACAAGGTATGTTCTCTAGCATATATCTCCGAATGATAGGCAGAAAGGTAATTATCCAATCATACACGAGCCTGTTGGTGTTTTGGTCTATCAAAAACTACTTTACAAAGTATCTGAGCAGTTATTAAATATTGTGATAAGTATAAAATTATCAAAAGAAAAGAAAGAAAAAGAAAGTTATTGAAAATTTACAAAAAGCTAAAAAATAGTATATAAAGAATAAGTTATATGATATCAAGACTTAAGGGGCACCAAGGGAACTAAAGGGGTGGGGCACTCAAATAAGTCCTAAACACCTTATGGTCTGTTATCTAAATATATTAATAAAAAAAACTGCTCACTATACTGAAAACAATTTTGACCAAGGCATCAGGGGTTGAAGTCAAATTAGGAGGATTTGGAGAAAGCTAAATAAGCCTTGAGAAAAGATTAGGGGCAACCTGAAAATATAGTGATAACCATTCCTATCTTATGCCTTAATTGTACATTAAAATGTATCGTAGAAAGCAATGACACTTATGCTAAGTTTACCTGCTGTCAACCTGGCTTGAGTCATAATAACGCTGACCATGAAGTGGAGTGAACTTGCCTTAAATAGTCTGATCCCATGTTGAGATCTTTCTATGAAAATGATGTTTATTTTCAACTGAAATTTGATCTCTTAAATCACCATAAACTAAAGTTGCTGATGTTAGCAAAATGTTCAACTGATTATCTTCGATAAGTGTATGTGTGAAAGTGTCTAGACTTATGGACACATGATCTGTGGATTTTCAAAATCTGATAAAAAGCAGTTAAGTGGTTTGAGCACAACATCTTAATTGCTTGTATGATTACATTGCTTCGAGTATGCTATATGACCTGTTAGTGCATTGAAGTATTTCGAGGATGCATGATTAGTCACAAGAAGATTTTATAATCTGAATTGTTTTTGAAGTAATTCGAGCACGTATCTTACTATGGAGCCCTTGTTATGACATGATAATCAATGTTCTGTGCTTCAAGCATGATTGCATGATTGTTTGATTCGATCTAAGCAGTCGAGCACAAGGGATTGAAAGGAGAAATGTTTTAAGTGTTTCGAGCAATGTTGTGTGCTAGATACTTAGATAAGTGAGTTCGAGCTCAGGAACGTGATGAATGAATTTATTAAGTGGTTCGAGCAAACTTGTATGATAGACTTAAGTCTGAGTAATCGAGTACAAGCATAGGAAAGACAGAATCTAAGGCTTTCGAGCATGAATGTACTTCGAGCACAAAGGTAGATGTAATCTAAGTCTTTCGAGAAAAGGTTACAACACTACTAAGAGAAGTCGCATTTCGAGCATAAGTTGTGTGAGGATATATTTCTAAGTGATGGCAAGCATAATCCATAGTCGAGTAGGATCAGGTTAGAGGTGTGACTCACGAATACGTAACTGAGTAAATTTTGCTAAGTACCTTCGAGCACACTATCTTTCGAGTATGACCTAATACTCGAGCATGTAAACTGATGCTCATTAAAATTTGGCCAAGGCATCGAGCACAAGTATATTCGAGCACACTTTCTCGACTATACTAGTCCTTAATAGCATAATAAACATACCAGTACATTGAGCAAGAATCGTACTAAGTACTCGAGTACAGTGGGAGACAGCTGTTCTTTTGGCTGCATGCTCGAGCAAGGGAGGTTCATTAAATTTGAATTAAATGACACCCGTCTGCACTAGACGACAAAAGGAGGTACTGTACTACCCAAACGTTAGGTATAAAAGGGGGACTTAGAAAATTTTTCACATATTTCTTCTTCTTCCTCTTAAACCTAGACGCAAACCTCTCTTGCTCGTGCATTCCCTGCTTACTCGAATACTCTATTACTACTCGATTAAACTTCGAATACAACCATTAGCTCTATTTCGACCTCGGTAAGATATAAAAGGGGGACTTAGAAACGTGCATTCCCTGCTTACTCCAAACGTTA
The DNA here is from genome assembly GCF_021521415.1 of Bidens hawaiensis. Lineage (NCBI taxonomy): Eukaryota > Viridiplantae > Streptophyta > Magnoliopsida > Asterales > Asteraceae > Bidens > Bidens hawaiensis. Next base: position 1,364,587 of record NW_027491117.1, on the reverse strand, counting down.
TATCGACCTCGATAAGATATAAAACTTCGAATACAGCCATTAGCTCTATTTCGACCTCTTGCTCGTGCATTCCCTGCTTACTCCAAACGTTAGGTATAAAAGGGGGACTTAGAAAATTTTTCACATATTTCTTCTTCTTCCTCTTAAACCTAGACGCAAACCCCTCTTACTCGTGCATTCCCTGCTTACTCGAATACTCTATTACTACTCGATTAAACTTCGAATACATCCATTAGCTCTATTTCGACCTCGGTAAGATATCATTGTTCGATTATCGACTTACCGATTTCGAAAATTAAGGTTTTTGATTGAATTACTGACTAAAAGTTTACTTGTTTGTGCAGGTACGCATATTACTACGAAACAGGTTATTGAAGAAGCTACTATCATCTAACTATTTTCACATATTATTTCTGCAACCTTGTGTACTGACTATTGTTTTACTTTTGCAAAACTGATGGCCTTAAAATTCGAAAAGAGGCGCAACATGTGTGCTCAGTTGGAGCTAGATGATGATAACAGAGAGTTAGAACTAATGATTATTTTTCAGAGAAATTCCAACCTGAAAGTAGCCCTCACTGAAAGTCCTATAATTTATAGGAACCATATTTCGGATTTTTGGAGATCAGCCACTTATGTAAATGATATTAACGGGAAGAGGATTGAGGCCTCTGTCCTAAATCATGATATTGAGATTACAGAAGCATCAATATGAGCTGCACTGAGCCTTAATGATAATTTTGAAGAACAACCATCTTACTCGGCCCCTTTACTATTAAGAGTCTTTTAGGAGACTATGGGTTACCAAGGGGATGTGAAAGAGGGACAGTTTCAAAAGTGCAGCTTCCCACTAATATACCATTTCCTAATCCATCATGTCATCGAGTCCTTATCTCCGAGAAGAGGGACTTGGACTCTCTTAAGTAGGGAACTTGCTACTCTCACGGTAGCTATCTTGTATCAGCAACCTTTCAATGTGTCAAGACTGATCTTCAACGGTTTAGTATCTAATGCTAAGAAGGCTGTGAACCAGAGATTCCTCATGTACCAAAGATTTTTATAGATTCTGATAAATAGGTCTTTGCAAGATCTTCAGCAGACGGGTGAAGTTCTGAGATTACAAGATCCAAACATTTGTCAGAGGATAAAGGATGCCAATAGTAAATTCATTGACAATGATGATTGAGATGTTCTCTCATGGCTGCTTGTTCCTGCCTTAGGTTCTATTAATGTACCTCACGCTCTGGGAAATAGTGATGATGAAGATGATGATAGTGAAGCTGGTGATGATGATCAAAATGATGGAGGGGACAATTGTCCAGATGATGATAATGATATTAATGAAGGTAATGTTGATCATGCTTAAGATGTTGTTGTCAGTAATGTGCCTGTGATTGTGCAAATTATTCATGAAGGAGATGATGCAGAAAGGGTGGGTGGAGATGAAGTGAATGAGCCGGTTATCGGTGCAGATGGCAATGAGATGGTTATCTTTGCTGGTGTTGGTTCTGATGCTTAGATGGAGAATAAGGAAGGGGATAAACGAACAGAAGATGAGGTCACTAACCGGATTGAAGAACCAGTCGCGGGTCCAAATCATGTGGCAAAAGAAAATATCGATGAAGATGATTTTATTGTAGATGTAGTGGCCAATGTGACTGGAACCATCAGCAAAATCACACCACCTGATTCACTAGGTCCTGCAATAGACAACGATGAAGACACTAAATCCGTTGGCTCTGAGTCTGCAAATGACAACATACCTTCATCTCCTACCTCCACTGATTCCATTCACTCAGAACCTGAACAATTTAAAGAAACACATACCCAAAAACCACCCACATCTCCCAACCAAGAACCTGTCATTTCAACACCACCTTTGTCACCACCAACTGAACCTACAAATGAAATACATATTCCTAGTCCACCCAACTCACCCATCCAAGAACCACACATACATTCTTCCCCAACATCACCTCCCAAAGAAACCATACCTGCCAATACAATTCCCAAATAATCTAAAACCTACAAATTACCTTCACCTGAAACCTCTGAACCAGAACCGTATTCAGAACCTGACTTTAAACCTACTCAAGAAACACCACCATCTAGCCCAAATGTCTATGATTTGATTTCGGAAAATGCTGCCTTAGAGTTTAAAAACATCATGTTAAAGGAGAAGAATGCATTTTTGGAAATAAGAAACACGGTTCTTGAATCAGCTTTGTAACAAGCGGTAATGAAGATTCAAACCCTGGAGCACTATGAAGTTAAGAAGACCTCAGATGCACCAAAACAGTGGGAGAATATCAAGGATGCAGGAGGATTAAAGGCAATTGAAAATCTATATGCCAGTTCTGATGAAGATGAAGCTGAAGATGCTGGAAATTCAGATGCTACAAAGAAAATAAATGAAGTGCATGCGAGAAACGATGGAGTTGAGGGGGAGTCAGGAGAAAAAGAAGCTGAAAATGAAGAAGAGACCCCTGAGCAACTTGCCCAAAGACAAATCAAAGGCAAAGGGGTGGCTCAAACTGAACAAGATTTGCTTCCTAAAGCCACACCAAGGGTAACTTCTGGAGATGAGATACTACATAAAGAGGATATAGTTGACCCAGATATTGCAGAAGTTCAATCGGTTCAAAAAGTGATAGAATTGATAAATCAAGAAAAAGACAAAGTTTTGGTTGAAGAAGAGGATGATGAAATTGACCAGGAAGTGCTTGAAGCACTGATGGAGATGAGGAAAAAGGAGGAGGAAGAAGATAGGTCAAGGAGAGAAGATGATGATGCTATTAAGGCTACTTTGGAGGTTTTAAAAGAAAAACAAAAAGATGATGAACAAGAGCCCATACAAACTGAGCCAGTAATAAATGAAATTGAAACTGAAGAACCTGAAACTGAAACACCAAAAGAACAGGAGTTTGGTTTGGGTCCAGTAAATCACTCAGAAGAAGAGGATGAAACAATTGGAATATCTGCAAGTTCAATGGTGAAGCTAGTATTAATGAAAGATCTTACATATATTTTGAACAAACCAGAAGGGCATCATCCTGAGAGAGTAGAGGCTGCCAAAAAGGCCCAAAAAGACTTTATCAAACTCAGCAGTGACATGCAAAAAGAAGCAGTAGTTGAAGAACCAATTGAAACTACTGAACCTGTCATTCGTGAAGTAACAGAAGAGGATGAAGATACACCAATGGAAGAACCAGTGGTTGAAGAGATCTTTGATAAAGAACCTGTAACACAAACCAATGAACATATAATCACAAAAACTAATGGCGATGAGGTGAGGAAGACTATGAACGAAGAACCAATTGTCACTGAGCCAAAATAATCTAAGTATTATAGATTATGCACCAGCCACTGGGCAGGTGTCTAACTCAGTTAAACATCTCAAACTAATTAGATATATACAGAGGTTCAATTGTTCATATCCATTTTCATAAACCCTAGCTCTTAAATCACGTTAATTGTTAATTGTTGATTTGAATTGAGTTAGGGTTAATGTTTATTGCTTCAAAACGAACTGTAAGCACATTTTAATTACCGATTATGAGGACCGTAATGCGGAGAACGATAACTTAAGGTTACGGCTTCAAACTTGGATTCAATATGGCACTTGACGGCTTCGTTTGCTGTAATTAAGTTAGGGCTTGGTTTCGCGATGCTATAAGGAAGGTGAGTGCAAATTTAATTGAATTATAACGTTGTTTATATAGTGTTTTAAGGTTAGGGCGGCCGCGGGTTGATTTTAGCAAATTAGCTGTCGATTTTGATTCAATTACCATCAGTAAACTGTCGGTGTGATGCTCTTTTTTGGTAATTAACGATTCTATGAGATCAATTTCATTTAAATAGGTCGAGACTTGAGGAACAAGAAATGGTTTGAGGTGGGTTGTTGGTTGTGGGTTAGAGGAAGAAGAAAGAAAGATTATTTTATTATTATAATTTTGAACAATAATTGCAGTTTGGCCCCTGATCTTTAGGGTTGAATGCAAAAATGGTAAATTGTTAGTTCAAGGGGGGGGGGGTTATTGCACATGTTTCATAGTTAATTATTAACTAATAAGAAAATAATTATACCAAACAAGTTCGAGGTTTTATTGATAAAAATACTCGAGTTCAAAACCGGTCAGGTAACGATTACAATTAAAACCGGAATGTTAAGTCGGTTCCTTTAATACTTTCGGTTTTATCTTTATTTCTCGCTTCAATTTCTAAGGCGAGTTTCTCACACCCCTTTTTTTAAACGTTTTTACATTTTTGAGGGCAGTATGCATATCCTACATAAAAGATTACTTAGTATGCTTTATTCAAACTACAATTTACATTATGAACTTGTGTGTTTATTTTCTTACTTGCATTGTGCGATTATCGGAGTGCATTGGTTGTTACCAACTGGAAAGGACCTTGCGTGCATTGTGCTATTACCAACTGGAAAGGACCTTACGTGCGTTGTGCTATTATCCGAGTACGTTGGTTGTCCCTAACTGGAAATGACCTTGCGTGTGTTGTGCGATTATCCGAGTACGTTGGTTGTTACAAACTGGAAATGACCTTGCTTGCGCTGTTACACATGTTCATATAATTGTATGATTTTTATGTATGTATATCAAAATTGTGTGATTCTAGCCAGCTACTTGTTAGATAACCCTTTTATTTTATATACATGCTGCTAATACAATCATTAGAGGTTAAACTGACGAAGATACTAGTTCTAGGTTATCAACAATAATGGACAAGTTAATTTAGTTGTTTTCCTTTACATTAAACGTATTTCATTGTTTCAACTAGTATGCTTTAGATTTTAAATGATTAATGATATTATGGTCACTTAATAGTATCGCGTGTGCTTGAAAAATCTGTACGTTATAATCGAGCGTTTCCGCTTAAGCCGGGTGTTACAAATTCTCCTTATAGGAAAGAATGTAAAATCGATTTAATACATTTAGATATATGTGCTTGCTTCTATAAATACGAGATCACTTTGGTTGGTTGTATGCTTATCCACACGCTTGTTATCTGCCATTGGCGAGCCAAGTGCCCACACCACATCACTTGGAGTTCGCAATGCGCCCGCCATCTCATAGACCATGTTATGGCGGACTCGCTTGTGGCAAGGCACGTGAGCAAAGTGCAAAGCACAACAATAAAGCACCACAATGCGAGTACAAGTTAAGGTGCTTAGTTATGTCTCATAATGGAAGCAATAAGAAGTGCACCTTCTTATAAGGCACTCAAGGTTTTTGTTTTTGTCTATCCTCAAATGTGTGACTAGATCTTGCCTCTTAAGGAACATCACCATTACGCATGACCTTAATCATTTAAATGTTCAAGTTTCATAAAAACTAGAAAGTTTCAAAAGGGGCATTTACAAAACTCCCTTCCCTAAGATCTTTAATTACATATTTCACCAAAGTAAAATATCATCATATTCCCTCTTCCTAAAATATATATATTATCTATTTTACTATAATTAATTTCAAAATTACTATTTTACCCTTTATTAAAAAGGGATATTAGTTTATAATACTCCCAACTTTCACCCTTTGGCTAACTGATAACACTTTCAACTTTTGATTTGTTACCCGCCACTCCCAAATTTCACCCAATTTCTTTTTGTCACTCCCTCACTAACGGATGAATAACATCGTTAGTGGAATCCCGATTTTCCCGTGAATCCCCATTTTCGGTGCGAAGCAGACGATTGGAAACAAAGAAGAGGGAGGCGACGCAGGTTTCCGGTGAAGATCAGAAACATGGAATAGTGAAGCGGCATAGCTAGGTTTCCGATGTAGCTGGCGAAGACATCTGATTCAGGGTGGTTATGGCATCTGCCGAAGGCGGCTACAATAACTCCAATTCAGATTGACACAAAGAGAGGAGCAATCGATAAGATGCAAGAGCGTTCCGATGGTTGTGAAGTGCATCCGACAATCTAGTATGATTTCCGACGGATTTCAATAACGACTTAGTCGTCCATTAGTGAGGGAGCGACAAAAACAAATAAGGTGAAAGTTGAGAGTGGTGGGTAACAAATCGAAAGTTGAGAGTGTTATCAGCCGTTGGCTGAAATTTATGAGTACTAAAACCAATATCCGTATTAGAAAAAAAATAAAATACAGAAATTACATATAAATGTTTCCTGTGGTTTCTTCTTCATCGGCAAGGCCAGCTGGAGGGTGGTGTCGGTTGGACCTTCGGCCGGGGCATGTAATTTTTAGGGGGCCAAAATTTTTTGTATCTATATTTTATATATATATATATTTAAAAATATAAAACTTATAAAATATGAATTGTTCTTTACCATCTTATAATTATTGGGCCGGAAATTATTTTTTATCCATAATTCATTTAATTAAGTTTAAATTATTGGGCCCAAACTAAAACTAAAAACTAAAAAAAAATAAATAAAAACCCAATGCAAAATAAATGAAATAACGGTCGATTGAAATTTCTCTTTGATTTCTTCCTTCTTTGCAAATGCTGAACAACGGCCAACCCAGCCGACCACCACTGTTGGTTCGTTGTTAACCACCAGGCTCCTCCATGGTTGACCAAGCTAGCCACCAAGGACCAAGCTATATTTTTTCCAATGCTAGGACTTAGGAGAGTTTCACAAATCATTGGTTAATCATTAATTATTACGGTGTTTGATTTTAATAATATATTTTTCTATGTTTATTGTTATAACATTAAGTCTCGTTTAAAAAAATTAGCTTATATATTTCGTTACTCGTTAAGGCTATGGGCCTTTTTTTCCGGCTCGGCCGAGGTATTTAAATCCTCGGAGACGGCCCTGTTCATCGGGCACTTTGGCAGCCCCATCATCACCCATGTCAACTCTGGCGAGGTGTCACTTGAAATTCTTAGTTACATTAATAATCAATGATACAGAAATGGAATGATTTTGAGTCTGCCTCGTATTCTTGAACAAGCGTGCCTTTGCTCATATTTCATAGCATAAATAATGAAGCTCGCATACATACAAAGAGAGTGAAACTATACCACCAATGTGGCCTAACTGGGTCATAAGATTGAACAAAAGGTACTACCCAAAGCGCTGATATGGACTGCCGTGTTCAATGCCTCTAGCGCTGTCGACCATTGTTGCTGAAAGAATCAAAATATAATTAGTACAAAAAACGAAATCGGTAAAACAAAAACCAAGCATCTAATTTGTGATGTACTCTTAGTTTCCAACCAATTTCATTTTTTGATTTTGTTATGACAACTAACACACAGCCTCTAATGCCTAATAAAGAGGGACACCATTTTACACATCATGATACCACTAGGCTACAAGCCTTTTGGTTATTTTTGGTGGCTATTCAATCATGTTAGGGACAATTTTCATGGGCGCGCAGATACCATGCTGGCTAGTGGGACCCGGTAAAATGCAACTTATGCTGGAGAATGACCCTCAAAGGGTTACAAATTAATTTAAGACTAGATGTTTCTATATGATTGAATTTTCGGAACTCACTCGATGTGGGACGATTACAGCCGGTTGTTGAACATGATAATGTGGTGTATGATTGTATGAATAATTGTTTTGAATCCATGTATGGTGGTGAACAGAAGGAGGTACAGCCGCGTTAGGAGCCCACTGATTCTCCCAATATTGATTATGAACCTGATATGGTCGTTGTGGAACTTGAACCGTGGCTAAAGGTGGATTCCATGTGTTGTTATTAGCCGAATGTGGTTTACCTAGAACCGAGACTGGGTCTGTTGTAGATGGTCTAGATCTTAGCTGTGTGAAACAAACATTTACATACAATTAAATTACTTTGAAACTATTATTTTTAAAAGTCAGCATTGTCACTAATATTATTGCTCATATAACTAATCATTAAGTGCTTACCTCGTCTATTTTTAACTTGGTCATGGCCTCAAGTAACGAGTAATTGTCTTGAAAGCGTGACATACCATTGTGATTGTGATCGCATACTTGCCTACTATAGCAATCAAGACAAAGATAGAATGATCGTCCATTTGGATCTTCTATGCACCCGACACATGTTAGATAAGTGGACATGATGAACTTTTTACAATAATCACAAAATGGCCTTCCACTTTTGATTATATAGTAAAGCGTCATCACTTCAAAAAAATCAAGAGTACCATTTCCGTCAAGGTCCAATTGGGTGAACATGAGCGGGTTAGTCATTTGACCACATCCTTGTTCTTTCATGAACTCTAAGAACTCTCTCATATCGATCTTGCCATCACCATCGTGGTCCATGGTGTTAAAGAAGTCTCGAGCCAACTTTTGAAGATGGTCTGTGCTTGCTTGGTAATAAGCCTTGGCTATCTTTGAAATCTCTTCCATGGTGCTTGAAACCAAAGTTGTATCAGTATTAGTATATACTGAGTGTAGCTTGTTTCTTTAATTTAAAGTGTTTTTTGGTAGCATCTGACTCAAGTTGTATATTTGTATAATAGTCAATTTGTAATATAGATGCACAGAGTTGGATTCACAGTAAGTTAAACATCATATTGGGCTCTTATACAGTTCAATAGTAGTTTTAAGTTATATTTTTATTTAAGAATTAATTTAATGGATGGTCCATGTGGTATGCCCGGATTATGGTTTTCGTCCTCACATGAAAAATTACAGGTTTAGATCAATATTTTGCACATGCATAACACATTTGGTCCCTGAAATGGATGGAGGTTGAATATTCAGCTATTTTTTTTAAAATGGCATAAATACCCTTATATTAGAAAACAAAGTTAAAATTGTGAGTCTCGTTTATAAAAAAAAATCTTAAAACCGGCCTCAAAAATTTAATTTTAAAATTTTTAAATAAGGTATGTATGACATTTTTAAAAATTACATGGAAAGTTAACTTCTATCCATTTCATGGACAAATATATTACGTTTGAGCAAACTATTGGTCTAAACCTTTAAGGCTGTCAAATTCGTAATCGTGCAATTAATTATTTTTTTAACAATATGCTGTATTCTCGTTATTATTACTTTTACTTTACCAGGTGACAGATACATGGCTTGCGTATGCACCTGTAAAAAACAACCCTGAGGATGCTGCAAAAGTACCCAAATGAAATCCGTATCACAGTGCCACTTCCGGAGAAATGGCAATTTATCGAGCAAACAGAAGATTCTTCAAGAGGTTGGTGAATCTAGAACATTTGCTAAATTACATTTAATCCCCTGGACCACTGCTTATATCTTGTGTGTCTGCAGGCAGGTGTTAAGGTAGATTATCAGGTTACACAAGTATTTAACGGTCAAGAAGTTGAGGTGTAGTCCCGTGTTGTGTGGAACCCAAAATGGGCGGTCACTTTTGCCGATGTTAAAAGTAAAGTGAGTGGAAACAACTCAGTTTCTCAAAAATCTACATTGGTAGTTAACGGCCGTGACATATTTATTGAGGATCTCTCGTTAGATGGAGCTCTTATTATTGATTCGGTTGATGACACAGAGGTGCGTTAACTAAGCATATAATAATTACAGATAAAGTATTCAAATTTTTTTTGTTTTGTTTAGTGCTTACTTTATTTGTGCAGGTGAAAGTGGGAGGTTCGGTGTGTAACAAAGGCTGGAAGGTTGAAAGCATAGACCAAGATTCTAGTGAATTGTCTGAAGAAGTGAGGATCAGAGGTTTTAAAATAGTTAAGACCGAGCAGTTACAACAAAGTTATGGTAATCCCGGGAAATTCACCATAGTTTTAATTGTTTTTCAACAATCAATCTCTAAACCCCTGTTATGTTTTTTTTTTTATTGTTTTACATTAGTTTTTTTTTAATAATTTTAATTGTTTTCAACTATCAATCTCCATTAATTACCTCAAATAAACTTTCATCAATTTCTTATGTATGAGGTTACACTCGTTCGATCCTCTCCATACATTTCCAATGCAGCACCATAAAGATCTTAAGTTTAAAATAACATTTTCCCAAATGAAACCATTTTCCCAATATTAACAATTACTTTGCCTAGGCCATATTATCATGTGATCGACAAAAGAAATTATAAGTCCGCTTCCCTAACAACGCTTGATGTCGCTCTTCCAAACGAGTTGTGCTGCTTTGTTTTTAGCAATTTTACTTCGACACACTTCAAGTTTAGTTTATTTATCTTCGATATAAAGACCCAAACCCCTAGCTAAAGTGTCTTCTTCGAGCTCGTTTCATGGTATCGCTTTCTTTCTCCCCGTAGTTTTTTCTACTTTTTGTGGAGCCGATTCCAGTAACTCGTAAAATTCTTCATTAGATGGATCGCTTTATTTATTGATCTCAGGATCTTAAGACTCTGGGCCTTGGCCTTGATGGTAGTTAGTGTACACTGTAAATCGTAAATATATTGTTTGAAATGCGTCACGTTTTTAAGTCTTGTTAATAAATCACCCCAAGTGAAATTCGTGCTAGTTTCGTATCATGCTTTTAAGTTGTTTCATAATTTCAGACTCTTAATATTTGTGTAACATTGTTTCATCCCTTTAAACTATGTGGATTATTTATTTTTAGAAGTTATTTGTTTTTTATTTATTGAGATCACTTAAATTTAAATTATTGTAAATCGTAATGCTTTCGTCTCTGTTATAATGTTTGTCCCTTGTAAAAATGGTGTGAGCTTAAATACTAAGTGGATTAGATGCTATATAAGCGTAAAAATTGATGTAGCCATATAAGAGAAATGTCAATTATTATAAACAAAATATAATTATCTTTTAACGGCAAGACTTTATAAAAACCAGAAAGTCATTGCAAAAAGCTAAAGCAATAAGTTAAAACGATCCATCTCATTGATTTGACATACGCATATAATCCGTTATGTGAGGAGGGCCCTTTCAGTTTACGGTTCCACATAGTGACAGTCAACTATGGAGTGTAAAAGAGGCAAAATGGAGAAGGAATACTTGGAAAGATTTCATGTCAATGATAATAATATTTTAATTGATGCCATTGAAACATTAATATCTATATCTATGTATTATTATACTAGTTTGAGGCCCGTGTATTACACGGGTAATAGATGAAAATTTTAAAATTGAGCCAGTAAGTGAAATACAGTCAACAACACAATTATCATATATTGTTAAAACAATGACAATTTACATTAACATTACATGAATTACAAAACAATAATTTTACACAAATATGCTACAAATTAGTAAAAATTGCTTTGTAGTTTACATTGTGGTTGTATTGATTAATACCTTGTTTATAAGGAATCAGTATCTTTTGTCCATGTTGTTTTGGTCAAAAATTGACAATGGTAATTTGGTAACCAAATTAGTAATCGGGACTAGGTACTTGTATAAAATGAAAGTAAAAGTGCTTGAACACAAAGATTTGATGCGAGGAAAAAACCTGTTATCCTTAGGATAACAAGCAAAAAACCCCGGGCGGTGAAAACTATCACCACCGGTTTATTAATAACAAAGGTGATTACAATGGTGGAGCTCAAACTTGATTGTGATTACAGAGAATGCGAGTACTAGTAAGTCTCGTGTGTCTAGAGTGTTTGTTATTATCCGGTTTTGAGCTCTATTTATACAAAAATAAAAAGCTAACAATATGGCCTATATTTAAGGAAACTACGGAATTATTCCAATTAGCCGTTAGCCCTTCAATCAGCATGCTTCCTTTCTTGTCACGCTTTATTAACGGAAAGTGCGAGTCTTTGGGAGATCACGATAAAAATCTTTGACCTGGTAAACATAGAAAGAAGCAAAAATCGTGTTATATATATAATGTAATTAGGATACCTGTTACCTTTGACGATACCGCATCCTGAATTTGCTCTGAATAATGTTTCTTAAGGACACCGGAAATCCGTGCCCTAACAATTGTCCCTAAATTTTAACAGTTGTAGATATGCCTTACAGCTGTAAAATTTTTGAATTTTAAATTTCAAATCTTGTGCGGTGGATACTTAATACACGCGTCAGCCGTTATGATGATTTGCCAAACCCTAGTTTGTCCTTATAATTACCCGGATAAATAATATTCATCTCATCTTCCTCCTCTCTCCAGGTAACTCCTTTCTTCTTCTTATCTTAACGAAACCATGAGTCCGAAACTTTCTCCTTCCGGTGTTGAGGATTTCGTATGTCAAAATCTCCTCGCAAGTCCTGCGAACGAGATATGTACTTTTGGTGATGCCGATATCGCGAACCTTCAATCTCGGGGTTGTTTTCCTGTTGGAACTGTTTTCCGGCCTTTTGATGCCGCTTTATCTTCCGATTTTGTTTCTAGAACCTGGATTTGCTTTCCGTTTTTGCCATTTAAAATCGGTTTTTCTTACCCATTTCCTGCCTTCACCACTAAGTTTTTTTACCCGAACTAGGCTTAGTTATGCCAAACCATGCCCATGATTTGGAGGACTTTGTTTGTTTTGGAGAGACTAATTGCTGACCATGCCCTAGATTTTACCCTGTCAAAGCTTGCTTCTGTATACGACCTTCGCAGCCACGGGTCTTCAAGATATCTACTCAAAATTAAATCTGGTCGATCTCCACTGGTTCTGAAAAATACCCAGAATAACGACCAGCGGAAGAGACAATATTTCTTTGTTAGGAGAGATTCTCTTCCACAACCTGATACTCTTCCTTATCTCTGGGTTTCCAAAAGTAGGATATTGTATCTTGAACATATGCCAATATCGTTTGTGACTGATGTATTTTCTTTTGTTTCTGCAACCTTGAAGTTCTTTGAGATCGCTCTGCCCATCAGAGAAACTGAGGATAAGCTTGCCTCCTTCTTTCTTATTGACGAGGAAGAAAGGACGTTTCATCTTCAGTCAAGCTTTCAAGAACCATCTCCATCCTCAAGTTCTGGTAAGAAACAACTGAGATGTTAGTATAAATATTTTAAGGATTAGAGATACTAACCGGTGTATTTGCAGGCAAGTCTGATTCTGCTTTTGCCCTTGAAGATATTGAAAGCACGGTGTCCACCCGGAGTGCTATCAAGAAAGAACCCATATCCAGCTATATCCCGAGTACAAAGAGTAGCCAAGCGAAAGGTTCCAAGAAACGGAAGAGCCAGGAGACCAGCGAATCCGTTCCCGTGCACAATGTTGATTTCCATGATGCCATGAATAAGACTCAGCATGTATCTTCTTCATTTGTCATGATTTCTCGTATCATAAGAATAACTTATCTTAGGGATTTTTTATCCTTGTAGGGCCTCGAATATCTTTCCTCCCGGTTTGCCGCCATGAGCCTTGAACTCCATGAAGCCCATACTCGTATCTCTGAATTGATGAAGATGGGGTGACAAAGACCAGTCTTCTTGATAAGAAGACCAAAGAGGTAGATGACCTGAAGCTGGAGTTGTCACTGGTCAAAAAGGAGTTGGTTCATCAAGAGGCGGAATGTATGATAAAAGTTTATGATGATATGGAGGGGGCGAAGAAGTCTACTGCTGTTTCCGTATTCCTATCCCGGCTAAAAATGGCTAAAGAGGCGAAGGATGCCGGTTTGGACACTCCTTTCTAGGATGTAGGTGGTTGGGAGAAGATACTGGCTGAGCTTGGTGGGGAGAGGGTGGAGGAAGCTGGTCCGAGCGGAACGGAGAAGTCTGTAGAGGAGGCTGTGCAAGTGGCAATCAAGGGAGCGGCAAAGGCGGTTGGTGATGAGGTGCCATTGGGCAGTGATGACGGTAAAGAAAAAGCTTGAGCCATTTTTTTTTATGTGTTGGTGTTTGTGGGTTTGCTGTTGGGTTGTAATGATTGTCTGAACAATTTACTTTTTCTGTCTTGAACAATAGTATGCTTAGGGACATCACATGTAAGCCTATCAAATTTATAAATGATCTCCACAAAGGTACTCTTTACACTTAGTTTTATTACACAATTTTTATTTCAAGGTATGATCTTTTGGTTTGATTGTGATAACTCACACAAGGCGTAAGGATACATTGTCTTTAAGATATTTTTTATCAGTTCCTGATAATCCTTTTTATTTTTTCTAAAGACTTATAATCAGTAAAACATTTTACAATCAGGAGTCATTCTTCTCAAAATGGTAAAAAGATTTTAGAATCATGTTTTCTGGATACGTTATCACCAAAATAACTTATTTCAAAAAATAAAAGACATATAATATTCCAACTAAAATTTATAAGTTACTAAACACAATGCTCAAAGCCAAAAGATTATGTTATTACTAACCATAAGTGCAGGTAATTAAAAAGGCAACACCCGGGTTTCGTCTTGAAAGCCAAGATCCCTCCACCCGAATGCTGCCGTATATCCAAAAGTCAAGAAAACACGGGCTTCGTCTTGGAAAGCCAAGATCCTTCCACCCATGTATCTTAATATCCTAAGCATACTATTGTTCAAGACAGAAAAAGTAAATTGTTCAGACAATCATTACAACCCAACAGCAAACCCACAAACACCAACACATAAAAAAAAATGGCTCAAGCTTTTTCTTTACCGTCATCACTGCCCAATGGCACCTCATCACCAACCGCCTTTGCCGCTCCCTTGATTGCCACTTGCACAGCCTCCTCTACAGACTTCTCCGTTCCGCTCGAACCAGCTTCCTCCACCCTCTCCCCACCAAGCTCAGCCAGTATCTTCTCCCAACCACCTACATCCTAGAAAGGAGTGTCCAAACCGGCATCCTTCGCCTCTTTAGCCATTTTTAGCCGGGATAGGAATACGGAAACAGCAGTAGACTTCTTCGCCCCCTCCATATCATCATAAACTTTTATCATACATTCCGCCTCTTGATGAACCAACTCCTTTTTGACCAGTGACAACTCCAGCTTCAGGTCATCTACCTCTTTGGTCTTCTTATCAAGAAGACTGGTCTTTGTCACCCCATCTTCATCAATTCAGAGATACGAGTATGGGCTTCATGGAATTCAAGGCTCATGGCGGCAAACCGGGAGGAAAGATATTCGAGGCCCTACAAGGATAAAAAATCCCTAATATAAGTTATTCTTATGATACGAGAAATCATGACAAATGAAGAAGATACATGCTGAGTCTTATTCATGGCATCATGGAAATCAACATTGTGCACGGGAACGGATTCGCTGGTCTCCTGGCTCTTCCGTTTCTTGGAACCTTTCGCTTGGCTACTCTTTGTACTCGGGATATAGCTGGATATGGGTTCTTTCTTGATAGCACTCCGGGTGGACACCGTGCTTTCAATATCTTCAAGGGCAAAAGCAGAATCAGACTTGCCTGCAAATACACTGGTTAGTATCTCTAATCCTTAAAATATTTATACTAACATCTCAGTTGTTTCTTACCAGAACTTGAGGATGGAGATGGTTCTTGAAAGCTTGACTGAAGATGAAACGTCCTTTCTTCCTCGTCAATAAGAAAGAAGGAGGCAAGCTTATCCTCAGTTTCTCTGATGGGCAGAGCGATCTCAAAGAACTTCAAGGTTGCAGAAACAAAAGAAAATACATCAGTCACAAACGATATTGGCATATGTTCAAGATACAATATCCTACTTTTGGAAACCCAGAGATAAGGAAGAGTATCAGGTTGTGGAAGAGAATCTCTCCTAACAAAGAAATATTGTCTCTTCCGCTGGTCGTTATTCTGGGTATTTTTCAGAACCAGTGGAGATCGACCAGATTTAATTTTGAGTAGATATCTTGAAGACCCGTGGCTGCGAAGGTCGTATACAGAAGCAAGCTTTGACAGGGTAAAATCTAGGGCATGGTCAGCAATTAGTCTCTCCAAAACAAACAAAGTCCTCCAAATCATGGGCATGGTTTGGCATAACTAAGCCTAGTTCGGGTAAAAAAACTTAGTGGTGAAGGCAGGAAATGGGTAAGAAAAACCGATTTTAAATGGCAAAAACGGAAAGCAAATCCAGGTTCTAGAAACAAAATCGGAAGATAAAGCGGCATCAAAAGGCCGGAAAACAGTTCCAACAGGAAAACAACCCCGAGATTGAAGGTTCGCGATATCGGCATCACCAAAAGTACATATCTCGTTCGCAGGACTTGCGAGGAGATTTTGACATACGAAATCCTCAACACCGGAAGGAGAAAGTTTCGGACTCATGGTTTCGTTAAGATAAGAAGAAGAAAGGAGTTACCTGGAGAGAGGAGGAAGATGAGATGAATATTATTTATCCGGGTAATTATAAGGACAAACTAGGGTTTGGCAAATCATCATAACGGCTGACGCGTGTATTAAGTATCCACCGCACAAGATTTGAAATTTAAAATTCAAAAATTTTACAGCTGTAAGGCATATCTACAACTGTTAAAATTTAGGGACAATTGTTAGGGCACGGATTTCCGGTGTCCTTAAGAAACATTATTCAGAGCAAATTCAGGATGCGGTATCGTCAAAGGTAACAGGTATCCTAATTACATTATATATATAACACGATTTTTGCTTCTTTCTATGTTTACCAGGTCAAAGATTTTTATCGTGATCTCCCAAAGACTCGCACTTTTCGTTAATAAAGCGTGACAAGAAAGGAAGCATGCTGATTGAAGGGCTAACGGCTAATTGGAATAATTCCGTAGTTTCCTTAAATATAGGCCATATTGTTAGCTTTTTATTTTTGTATAAATAGAGCTCAAAACCGGATAATGACAAACACTCTAGACACACGAGACTTACTAGTACTCGCATTCTCTGTAATCACAATCAAGTTTGAGCTCCACCATTGTAATCACCTTTGTTATTAATAAACCGGTGGTGATAGTTTTCACCGCCCGGGGTTTTTTGCTTGTTATCCTAAGGATAACAGGTTTTTTCCTCGCATCAAATCTTTGTGTTCAAGCACTTTTACTTTCATTTTATACAAGTACCTAGTCCCGATTACTAATTTGGTTACGAAATTACCATTGTCAATTTTTGACCAAAACAACATGGACAAAAGATACTGATTCCTTATAAACAAGGTATTAATCAATACAACCACAATGTAAACTACAAAGCAATTTTTACTAATTTGTAGCATATTTGTGTAAAATTATTGTTTTGTAATTCATGTAATGTTAATGTAAATTGTCATTGTTTTAACAATATATGATAATTGTGTTGTTGACTGTATTTCACTTACTGGCTCAATTTTAAAATTTTCATCTATTACCCGTGTAATACACGGGCCTCAAACTAGTATAATAATACATAGATATAGATATTAATGTTTCAATGGCATCAATTAAAATATTATTATCATTGACATGAAATCTTTCCAAGTATTCCTTCTCCATTTTGCCTCTTTTACACTCCATAGTTGACTGTCACTATGTGGAACCGTAAACTGAAAGGGCCCTCCTCACATAACGGATTATATGCGTATGTCAAATCAATGAGATGGATCGTTTTAACTTATTGCTTTAGCTTTTTGCAATGACTTTCTGGTTTTTATAAAGTCTTGCCGTTAAAAGATAATTATATTTTGTTTATAATAATTGACATTTCTCTTATATGGCTACATCAATTTTTACGCTTATATAGCATCTAATCCACTTAGTATTTAAGCTCACACCATTTTTACAAGGGACAAACATTATAACAGAGACGAAAGCATTACGATTTACAATAATTTAAATTTAAGTGATCTCAATAAATAAAAAACAAATAACTTCTAAAAATAAATAATCCACATAGTTTAAAGGGATGAAACAATGTTACACAAATATTAAGAGTCTGAAATTATGAAACAACTTAAAAGCATGATACGAAACTAGCACGAATTTCACTTGGGGTGATTTATTAACAAGACTTAAAAACGTGACGCATTTCAAACAATATATTTACGATTTACAGTGTACACTAACTACCATCAAGGCCAAGGCCCAGAGTCTTAAGATCCTGAGATCAATAAATAAAGCGATCCATCTAATGAAGAATTTTACGAGTTACTGGAATCGGCTCCACAAAAAGTAGAAAAAACTACGGGGAGAAAGAAAGCGATACCATGAAACGAGCTCGAAGAAGACACTTTAGCTAGGGGTTTGGGTCTTTATATCGAAGATAAATAAACTAAACTTGAAGTGTGTCGAAGTAAAATTGCTAAAAACAAAGCAGCACAACTCGTTTGGAAGAGCGACATCAAGCGTTGTTAGGGAAGCGGACTTATAATTTCTTTTGTCGATCACATGATAATATGGCCTAGGCAAAGTAATTGTTAATATTGGGAAAATGGTTTCATTTGGGAAAATGTTATTTTAAACTTAAGATCTTTATGGTGCTGCATTGGAAATGTATGGAGAGGATCGAACGAGTGTAACCTCATACATAAGAAATTGATGAAAGTTTATTTGAGGTAATTAATGGAGATTGATAGTTGAAAACAATTAAAATTATTAAAAAAAAACTAATGTAAAACAATAAAAAAAAAAACATAACAGGGGTTTAGAGATTGATTGTTGAAAAACAATTAAAACTATGGTGAATTTCCCGGGATTACCATAACTTTGTTGTAACTGCTCGGTCTTAACTATTTTAAAACCTCTGATCCTCACTTCTTCAGACAATTCACTAGAATCTTGGTCTATGCTTTCAACCTTCCAGCCTTTGTTACACACCGAACCTCCCACTTTCACCTGCACAAATAAAGTAAGCACTAAACAAAACAAAAAAATTTTGAATACTTTATCTGTAATTATTATATGCTTAGTTAACGCACCTCTGTGTCATCAACCGAATCAATAATAAGAGCTCCATCTAACGAGAGATCCTCAATAAATATGTCACGGCCGTTAACTACCAATGTAGATTTTTGAGAAACTGAGTTGTTTCCACTCACTTTACTTTTAACATCGGCAAAAGTGACCGCCCATTTTGGGTTCCACACAACACGGGACTACACCTCAACTTCTTGACCGTTAAATACTTGTGTAACCTGATAATCTACCTTAACACCTGCCTGCAGACACACAAGATATAAGCAGTGGTCCAGGGGATTAAATGTAATTTAGCAAATGTTCTAGATTCACCAACCTCTTGAAGAATCTTCTGTTTGCTCGATAAATTGCCATTTCTCCGGAAGTGGCACTGTGATACGGATTTCATTTGGGTACCTTTGCAGCATCCTCAGGGTTGTTTTTTACAGGTGCATACGCAAGCCATGTATCTGTCACCTGGTAAAGTAAAAGTAATAATAACGAGAATACAGCATATTGTTAAAAAAATAATTAATTGCACGATTACGAATTTGACAGCCTTAAAGGTTTAGACCAATAGTTTGCTCAAACGTAATATATTTGTCCATGAAATGGATAGAAGTTAACTTTCCATGTAATTTTTAAAAATGTCATACATACCTTATTTAAAAATTTTAAAATTAAATTTTTGGGGCCGGTTTTAAGATTTTTTTTTATAAACGAGACTCACAATTTTAACTTTGTTTTCTAATATAAGGGTATTTATGCCATTTTAAAAAAAATAGCTGAATATTCAACCTCCATCCATTTCAGGGACCAAATGTGTTATGCATGTGCAAAATATTGATCTAAACCTGTAATTTTTCATGTGAGGACGAAAACCATAATCCGGGCATACCACATGGACCATCCATTAAATTAATTCTTAAATAAAAATATAACTTAAAACTACTATTGAACTGTATAAGAGCCCAATATGATGTTTAACTTACTGTGAATCCAACTCTGTGCATCTATATTACAAATTGACTATTATACAAATATACAACTTGAGTCAGATGCTACCAAAAAACACTTTAAATTAAAGAAACAAGCTACACTCAGTATATACTAATACTGATACAACTTTGGTTTCAAGCACCATGGAAGAGATTTCAAAGATAGCCAAGGCTTATTACCAAGCAAGCACAGACCATCTTCAAAAGTTGGCTCGAGACTTCTTTAACACCATGGACCACGATGGTGATGGCAAGATCGATATGAGAGAGTTCTTAGAGTTCATGAAAGAACAAGGATGTGGTCAAATGACTAACCCGCTCATGTTCACCCAATTGGACCTTGACGGAAATGGTACTCTTGATTTTTTTGAAGTGATGACGCTTTACTATATAATCAAAAGTGGAAGGCCATTTTGTGATTATTGTAAAAAGTTCATCATGTCCACTTATCTAACATGTGTCGGGTGCATAGAAGATCCAAATGGACGATCATTCTATCTTTGTCTTGATTGCTATAGTAGGCAAGTATGCGATCACAATCACAATGGTATGTCACGCTTTCAAGACAATTACTCGTTACTTGAGGCCATGACCAAGTTAAAAATAGACGAGGTAAGCACTTAATGATTAGTTATATGAGCAATAATATTAGTGACAATGCTAACTTTTAAAAATAATAGTTTCAAAGTAATTTAATTGTATGTAAATGTTTGTTTCACACAGCTAAGATCTAGACCATCTACAACAGACCCAGTCTCGGTTCTAGGTAAACCACATTCGGCTAATAACAACACATGGAATCCACCTTTAGCCACGGTTCAAGTTCCACAACGACCATATCAGGTTCATAATCAATATTGGGAGAATCAGTGGGCTCCTAACGCGGCTGTACCTCCTTCTGTTCACCACCATACATGGATTCAAAACAATTATTCATACAATCATACACCACATTATCATGTTCAACAACCGGCTGTAATCGTCCCACATCGAGTGAGTTCCGAAAATTCAATCATATAGAAACATCTAGTCTTAAATTAATTTGTAACCCTTTGAGGGTCATTCTCCAGCATAAGTTGCATTTTACCGGGTCCCACTAGCCAGCATGGTATCTGCGCGCCCATGAAAATTGTCCCTAACATGATTGAATAGCCACCAAAAATAACCAAAAGGCTTGTAGCCTAGTGGTATCATGATGTGTAAAATGGTGTCCCTCTTTATTAGGCATTAGAGGCTGTGTGTTAGTTGTCATAACAAAACCAAAAAATGAAATTGGTTGGAAACTAAGAGTACATCACAAATTAGATGCTTGGTTTTTGTTTTACCGATTTCGTTTTTTGTACTAATTATATTTTGATTCTTTCAGCAACAATGGTCGACAGCGCTAGAGGCATTGAACACGGCAGTCCATATCAGCGCTTTGGGTAGTACCTTTTGTTCAATCTTATGACCCAGTTAGGCCACATTGGTGGTATAGTTTCACTCTCTTTGTATGTATGCGAGCTTCATTATTTATGCTATGAAATATGAGCAAAGGCACGCTTGTTCAAGAATACGAGGCAGACTCAAAATCATTCCATTTCTGTATCATTGATTATTAATGTAACTAAGAATTTCAAGTGACACCTCGCCAGAGTTGACATGGGTGATGATGGGGCTGCCAAAGTGCCCGATGAACAGGGCCGTCTCCGAGGATTTAAATACCTCGGCCGAGCCGGAAAAAAAGGCCCATAGCCTTAACGAGTAACGAAATATATAAGCTAATTTTTTTAAACGAGACTTAATGTTATAACAATAAACATAGAAAAATATATTATTAAAATCAAACACCGTAATAATTAATGATTAACCAATGATTTGTGAAACTCTCCTAAGTCCTAGCATTGGAAAAAATATAGCTTGGTCCTTGGTGGCTAGCTTGGTCAACCATGGAGGAGCCTGGTGGTTAACAACGAACCAACAGTGGTGGTCGGCTGGGTTGGCCGTTGTTCAGCATTTGCAAAGAAGGAAGAAATCAAAGAGAAATTTCAATCGACCGTTATTTCATTTATTTTGCATTGGGTTTTTATTTATTTTTTTTTAGTTTTTAGTTTTAGTTTGGGCCCAATAATTTAAACTTAATTAAATGAATTATGGATAAAAAATAATTTCCGGCCCAATAATTATAAGATGGTAAAGAACAATTCATATTTTATAAGTTTTATATTTTTAAATATATATATATAAAAAATATAGATACAAAAAATTTTGGCCCCCTAAAAATTACATGCCCCGGCCGAAGGTCCAACCGACACCACCCTCCAGCTGGCCTTGCCGATGAAGAAGAAACCACAGGAAACATTTATATGTAATTTCTGTATTTTATTTTTTTTCTAATACGGATATTGGTTTTAGTACTCATAAATTTCAGCCAACGGCTGATAACACTCTCAACTTTCGATTTGTTACCCACCACTCTCAACTTTCACCTTATTTGTTTTTGTCGCTCCCTCACTAATGGACGACTAAGTCGTTATTGAAATCCGTCGGAAATCATACTAGATTGTCGGATGCACTTCACAACCATCGGAACGCTCTTGCATCTTATTGATTGCTCCTCTCTTTGTGTCAATCTGAATTGGAGTTATTGTAGCCGCCTTCGGCAGATGCCATAACCACCCTGAATCAGATGTCTTCGCCAGCTACATCGGAAACCTAGCTATGCCGCTTCACTATTCCATGTTTCTGATCTTCACCGGAAACCTGCGTCGCCTCCCTCTTCTTTGTTTCCAATCGTCTTCTTCGCACCGAAAATGGGGATTCACGGGAAAATCGGGATTCCACTAACGATATTATTCATCCGTTAGTGAGGGAGTGACAAAAAGAAATTGGGTGAAATTTGGGAGTGGCGGGTAACAAATCAAAAGTTGAAAGTGTTATCAGTTAGCCAAAGGGTGAAAGTTGGGAGTATTATAAACTAATATCCCTTTTTAATAAAGGGTAAAATAGTAATTTTGAAATTAATTATAGTAAAATAGATAATATATATATTTTAGGAAGAGGGAATATGATGATATTTTACTTTGGTGAAATATGTAATTAAAGATCTTAGGGAAGGGAGTTTTGTAAATGCCCCTTTTGAAACTTTCTAGTTTTTATGAAACTTGAACATTTAAATGATTAAGGTCATGCGTAATGGTGATGTTCCTTAAGAGGCAAGATCTAGTCACACATTTGAGGATAGACAAAAACAAAAACCTTGAGTGCCTTATAAGAAGGTGCACTTCTTATTGCTTCCATTATGAGACATAACTAAGCACCTTAACTTGTACTCGCATTGTGGTGCTTTATTGTTGTGCTTTGCACTTTGCTCACGTGCCTTGCCACAAGCGAGTCCGCCATAACATGGTCTATGAGATGGCGGGCGCATTGCAAACTCCAAGTGATGTGGTGTGGGCACTTGGCTCGCCAATGGCAGATAACAAGCGTGTGGATAAGCATACAACCAACCAAAGTGATCTCGTATTTATAGAAGCAAGCACATATATCTAAATGTATTAAATCGATTTTACATTCTTTCCTATAAGGAGAATTTGTAACACCCGGCTTAAGCGGAAACGCTCGATTATAACGTACAGATTTTTCAAGCACACGCGATACTATTAAGTGACCATAATATCATTAATCATTTAAAATCTAAAGCATACTAGTTGAAACAATGAAATACGTTTAATGTAAAGGAAAACAACTAAATTAACTTGTCCATTATTGTTGATAACCTAGAACTAGTATCTTCGTCAGTTTAACCTCTAATGATTGTATTAGCAGCATGTATATAAAATAAAAGGGTTATCTAACAAGTAGCTGGCTAGAATCACACAATTTTGATATACATACATAAAAATCATACAATTATATGAACATGTGTAACAGCGCAAGCAAGGTCATTTCCAGTTGGTAACAACCAACGTACTCGGATAATCGCACAACACACGCAAGGTCATTTCCAGTTAGGGACAACCAACGTACTCGGATAATAGCACAACGCACGTAAGGTCCTTTCCAGTTGGTAATAGCACAATGCACGCAAGGTCCTTTCCAGTTGGTAACAACCAATGCACTCCGATAATCGCACAATGCAAGTAAGAAAATAAACACACAAGTTCATAATGTAAATTGTAGTTTGAATAAAGCATACTAAGTAATCATTTATGTAGGATATGCATGCTGCCCTCAAAAATGTAAAAACGTTTAAAAAAAGGGGTGTGAGAAACTCGCCTTAGAAATTGAAGCGAGAAATAAAGATAAAACCAAAAGTGTTAAAGGAACCGACTTAACATTCCGGTTTTAATTGTAATCGTTACCTGGCCGGTTTCGAACTCGAGTATTTTTATCAATAAAACCTCGAACTCGTTTGGTATAATTATTTTCTTATTAGTTAATAATTAACTATGAAACATGTGCAATAACCCCCCCCCCCCTTGAACTAACAATTTACCATTTTTGCATTCAACCATAAAGATCAGGGGCCAAACTGCAATTATTGTTCAAAATTATAATAATAAAATAATCTTTCTTTCTTCTTCCTCTAACCCACAACCAACAACCCACCTCAAACCATTTCTTGTTCCTCAAGTCTCGACCTATTTAAACGAAATTGATCTCATAGAATCGTTAATTACCAAAAAAGAGCATCACACCGACAGTTTACTGATGGTAATTGAATCAAAATCGACAGCTAATTTGCTAAAATCAACCCGCGGCCGCCCTAACCTTAAAACACTATATAAACAACGTTATAATTCAATTAAAATTGCACTCACCTTCCTTATAGCATCGCGAAACCAAGCCCTAACTTAATTACAGCAAACGAAGCCGTCAAGTGCCATATTGAATCCAAGTTTGAAGCCGTAACCCTAAGTTATCGTTCTCCGCATTACGGTCCTCATAATCGGTAATTAAAATGTGCCTACAGTTCGTTTTGAAGCAATAAACATTAACCCTAACTCAATTCAAATCAACAATTAACAATTAACGTGATTTAAGAGTTAGGGTTTATGAAAATGGATATGAACAATTGAACCTCTGTATATATCTAATTAGTTTGAGATGTTTAACTGAGTTAGACACCTGCCCAGTGGCTGGTGCATAATCTATAATACTTAGATTATTTTGGCTCAGTGACAATTGGTTCTTCGTTCATAGTCTTCCTCACCTCATCGCCATTAGTTTTTGTGATTATATGTTCATTGGTTTGTGTTACAGGTTCTTTATCAAAGATCTCTTCAACCACTGGTTCTTCCATTGGTGTATCTTCATCCTCTTCTGTTACTTCACGAATGACAGGTTCAGTAGTTTCAATTGGTTCTTCAACTACTGCTTCTTTTTGCATGTCACTGCTGAGTTTGATAAAGTCTTTTTGGGCCTTTTTGGCAGCCTCTACTCTCTCAGGATGATGCCCTTCTGGTTTGTTCAAAATATATGTAAGATCTTTCATTATTACTAGCTTCACCATTGAACTTGCAGATATTCCAATTGTTTCATCCTCTTCTTCTGAGTGATTTACTGGACCCAAACCAAACTCCTGTTCTTTTGGTGTTTCAGTTTCAGGTTCTTCAGTTTCAATTTCATTTATTACTGGCTCAGTTTGTATGGGCTCTTGTTCATCATCTTTTTGTTTTTCTTTTAAAACCTCCAAAGTAGCCTTAATAGCATCATCATCTTATCTCCTTGACCTATCTTCTTCCTCCTCCTTTTTCCTCATCTCCATCAGTGCTTCAAGCACTTCCTGGTCAATTTCATCATCCTCTTCTTCAACCAAAACTTTGTCTTTTTCTTGATTTATCAATTCTATCACTTTTTGAACTGATTGAACTTCTGCAATATCTGGGTCAACTATATCCTCTTTATGTAGTATCTCATCTCCAGAAGTTACCCTTGGTGTGGCTTTAGGAAGCAAATCTTGTTCAGTTTGAGCCACCCCTTTGCCTTTGATTTGTCTTTGGGCAAGTTGCTCAGGGGTCTCTTCTTCATTTTCAGCTTCTTTTTCTCCTGACTCCCCCTCAACTCTTGTAGGTTCCCTGGACGGATCGCACGAGATATCTCGGTCTACTCAGGTGCGGAATCCCTGCGTAGATCGTTACGAGTATAGAACACGAATCACACGAACACACGAAACGAACACACGTTATATATTATAACTCAAACACGTGATGTAATATCACTGTTACAGACTCTCGTCCTCACGTTACAATGAACTTGAACAACTGACACGAACTTAAAACCACGATTATTAACCAAGCCGTAACCTAGGACTATTTATACACGACAACTTCGCCTGGCATGTTCAGGCGAAGTTGTCCATAACGTCGCTTGACTAACAAGTTCGCCTGTTAAGCGAACTTGTCAGTAACTTCGCTTAAACATACAAAACATAATTAAACATTACAGACTCGATTACAGACACTAGACTATGAACTACTGACATTATGCACCAACAGACTCCCCCTTGGCAGTAGCTTCATATCTTGATCTTTAAGCACTTGTCTTGTAATCTTCAATCTTGAATCTTCACGCATGCACTCCTTCTCTAACACAAACTGACACAACTCTTTGATACTTCCTCGCTTCGTCCTTCCAAGCAGGAATATAAAAGATTTTCTTCTCATTAAGCACCTTCAGATCAGCTTACGATAAGTTTACCAAATGCATCGGATCGTAAACTCTTAGGAGCTCTTGTTCATCCTCGTCTTCCATCACCGCCTCTGCTGTCTCACAATCCACATACCACCACTTTAGGTCTTTAAGCACATCCTTGGGCATTAGCTTCATTGGTACTTCTTTAAGGCACCGGATCGGTTTATACTTCATGACCATCCAAGGTTTTCCATCAGCTCTCAAACCTCTATCCTTGTCTTCAACAAGTTTTCCCTTCTGCGGTTTCAACAGCTCAAACTTCTTCTCTTTTATACTCTCTCTCCATACAATTTTCTCAATGACTCTAGCCATATTATCGTCATTTCGATTGATTAACCCCAATCTGGCTAAGTCTTTCACTTCACATTCCGGCAGTGTATTCAACGACCTTAACATTCTTTTAAAATACTGAACGCCGTCATACCGTTTAATCACAAAGAGCTTCAACTGCTCATCATAGATCCAGCAAATAATCCCTTTCTTCGCTTCAGCATAGCCTTTAATATTGTAACTCTTCTTAAACATTGTAGGGACCGCCGGTTTCTTCGTTTTGACGAACCACTGAGCATAGCCTTCCTTCCACCTAGGCTGCTCTTCCCATTCAGTCTCATCGATTACTGTCTCATTACCCATATCTGCTTTCTCCACACCTGGAATGTCATGCTCTACATTCTCTTCTACTATTTCACCTTCTTCAAAATTTCTTCAATCACAATCTGAGCTCCAATCTTCTCAATCTCCTCAATAGGCAGCACATCATCATCAAACATCACATCATCATCTAGCATATCATCATCTAATTCTTTCAAAGCATCAATCACATCATCTTCATCATCAACCATCACCACCTCATCACCACCAACTGCACCTGCAGACTCCCCCTGAGCTGTGGAAGTCCCAAGAGCTTGAGTAGTTCTTGGCAACTCACCACCTGCATCTTTCAATGCATTGGGATCATCGTCTTTGTCATTCCTCTTCTTTGTCCTTAACTCGTCGCCTTTACAGCCTGTCTCCCCCTGAGATGCCAAGAACTCCTTCATAGCATCTATAATTCTCCCATGTTCAATCAGGAGGGACGACTGTAGTTGATTCTCTGCTACAAGGCGCTGAATAGCCTGGGTCTGGACAAGATTCACCCTTGATTGTTCGGCCACGACCCGCTCAAGTGCAGCTATTCTCTCCGACTCTGAGAGGGTTGCATCGAAATCAAACCTCATGTTAGATGTGTCTTGAGTATACTCAGCAGGGATCTCGAATGTAACTGGGACATCAGAAGCAGTTGTGGACGTAACCGCAGGTGGTATCGTGACGACAACCCTGCAGTTGCAACGACTGTCGACTCTACAAATTGTGCCACCACCTCTGAAGGAGTAAGCGTTGGAGGTGGTAAAGACACAATCTCCGGAGTCGTCATCTGTAGTGTGATGGATGGGATGCCGACAGCTGATGTAGCCACCACGGGAACTTCCGCGGCGCTTAAACTAGTAACCTGTACAGATGTAGGAACAATCGACATACCTGACAGTGCGGATGGAGCGAAAAGTACCACTCTTGAAGTCTCTCCAGCTCCCATACCTGCACCTGTCCTTTCCCGTCTTGAACGTCTAATCAACTTGTGAATATCCTCTTATTCTTCTTCTGACTCAGTATCATCAACTGTCCTCTTTCTCTTCCCTAACGTCCTTTCTCGTGTCACCAACATCCTTCTCGCCTCATCCATAACATCATCAAGATCTGAGTCAGCCACCGTCGTAGCTGCTCTAGTAACATTCACTTCCCGAACCTGTGCAGCAGAGACCTGCACCTCTTCTTGCGGATCAAACCGGTCCATATCGAAGAATCCTTGGCCGCCAAATGCAGCATCAAGGTCTACATCCTCCTCAGCCGACACAACAGGCACAGCAGGGACATCTCGAGGTGCTCCTACCTGTCGTGGTTGAGGGTCTCTGAACTCATCCCCAATAGCAGGAACATACTCCGGGTTGATTAAATACCCAAACAGTGGAGTATGCCTCGGACGCAGCTCAGGCTTGCTTCTCGCACTCGAAGTCCGGCATTGAGAAAAGATCCGTTTGCTCACACTCTCCACGTATCGTATTGGACGTCTTTGAGGCAACGTGGGAGCAACATGATTCAAGATCATCTGAATGAATCTTGGATTCATGATGAACCTCTCACGAGCCATCGCTCTTCTCTGTCTATCGATCTCATAAAAGACCATCTGACTGAAGCTATAACGTTTGTTATAAGTCAGAGCAGTCATTGCTGACTGCATGGTCGCTCCCATCCCGTCAGTGCCCGCCTTCCTCCCTGACATGCAGACAATCATTACGTGCATGAGGAAGCGCCACTGATCGAGTAGGAAACCCTTCCTCCTCTGAGTATCACCTAATGGACCAGAATAGCCCATTCGGAGAAACGCTCCATCACGGAACGGAGCCACAAACTCTGTAGGGTCATCCCTAGTCTCCTCACCAAACCGTAAAGCCACCCGTATTTGTTCAGATGAGAACTGAACCTCTTGATTGTTGACGGGTGCTCGCATAACCGGGGGCTCAACGCGGCAATCGTATTCCACAGTCTACCAGAAATCCTCGATATTGGGTAAGGAAATCGGCAGAGTCGTAGTGATTGCGTGGAATATCCTCGAGCGAAGGAGGAATGTGATTATCTCGCGGTAATCCTCCACACCACTCGCTTCCGGGTCTAAGGTGATGAACATGTTGTGACCTGGGAAGAATTGCCTCTGATTATCTCCATCATCACCTCCATCACCTCCAGCACCTGCTACTGCAGCCATATCTGCAACAAACGAACCCAGTTAGATAAACGTTAAGGCGTACCATAAGTTCGCTTGTTACCATGTGCGAAGTTGTGATAAAATCTGTATAGGCGAAGTTAAAGTTGGGGCGAAGTTGGGAACAACTTCGCTTCATCTTTAAGTTCGTCTAATAATTAAAAAATTAAAAGGTAGGCGAAGTTACGGATAACTTCGCCTCACCACAACATCGCCTTAGGCGAAGTTGAGCCTCAGGCGAAGTTACGGATAACTTCGCCGAAACCCTAAGTTCGCCTGAATCTGAAACGGCGACAGTAAGGTCGATTCAACATCGAAAATCTGGTGTTTCGGTCAATTTTGACGATTAAGAACTCCCAAACACAAGATATTAAGGATATTTAGACGATTAGGTTGTTCATGAACACGTAAAAACATGCTTTAAAATCCGGTTCAAAAATCCGTCGGTCCGAGGAATCGAAACAGGTCGAAACGTCCTTTGATAAAACACCAATGACAAAGATTATTAGCTATGACGACACTACGAACCTTGAATCGGTAACGGAAACTGAGAAAAAGAACAAAGATGAAATCGAAAGACAAGATCGCTTGTTTATCGGATAAGTTCGCTGGAATTTTCGGAATAAGTTCGCTGATAATGAAAATAATGAACGAATGACTTTAAGTATTCTTTATATAGGGGCGGAGTTATACAGGCGAAGTTACGGTTAACTTCGCCTAGGCGAAGTTATTCACAAGTTCGCCTGTTTAACAACATCGCCTATATTTACAAAATCAACCCTTATAATTTGAACATTTTGCAATTAACTTTTAAAACTTCCCTTTAAGAATTAAATAACACGATCAAGTCCAAGTAACCATTTATAAAAGCATACAACTACATAAAAAGAAAACTTTTAACAATTAAAGTACAAGGGATCAAATTTCAGTCTCGATAGGGACTACTACGTTTTAGAAAAGATCCGAACAGGAATCATACTAATTACGTGACTGTCACATAGATCCGTGTTTAGCTGTATTATGACAGAAGGAAACAGGTTGTAGGCAGGTAAATAACTTAAGATGGTTTTCATCGTTTCTGTGATACGAGTTAAGTTCAATTAAGCTCAAAAATTAAGTGGGCAACAACTCAGAAATTATGATGCCTCCTATCTATTCTCAAAGCGTATTTGGCTTTCCCCAAGTCACCCCGAATTGACCTCGACCCATAGTGTATGATTAAGTTTGTAAGTACTCTTCATCTGCTTCCCGTTCTCTTTCTTACTCCATGATTGAGAAGTCTTGACATTTTCAGCTCTAGAATGTTTTCATAACTCATAATTTTTTTTTTCTTTTTTTTTTGTTTTTTGTTTTTTTTTTTTTTTTATGATAAACATTTACATAGACTTCATAGTAGTAAACAACTGCAAGTCCCGAATCTGGATTACTGCAGTTTCTTGAAACACTATCTTCACGGGAATCAGAGCACTTACGGGCTCGTGTATGATTGGGTAATCGCTTTTCTGCCTATCATTCGGAAAGATATATATGAAGACATGCAAAACTCGTAAGGAGTTTCCACGTAAAATCAAGTAGATTTAGTTTGTATCACATCTACTTTTACACACCATAAAAAGCTACCATGACATACAATGACTGTCCTAAAGCCTTTTAAGCCTAATAACTTCACTAGTTAAGCACACAGAATCAGTATATCTATCATTTTCCAAGGATGGATCAATTTTCTGTTAAACATAGCAAACGAACTTCTTACGAAGTAGCAGACTTGAAAAATAATTTCATTTCCCTTTTAAAAATTTTAACATTAATCGCCCCGACCAAAACAAGGTCTTCAGGTAAACGGCTATCCCGAAGATCCAATGGATCAGCTGGACCGACCACATACTAGTATGTGTCCTTCTAACTAAGTATGGTCGACTAATTTTAAGCGAAAGAATGAAAACTCATCATAAACCGCCCCAGTCACTTTCAGTCCTTTGGTTAATGGCTATCCTCAAATTCTACAAGTAGAAAATGAGGACCAAAACATATCCGAAGACAAGTCCTTCAAACTGAGGCAACCGACATATTTTTAAGCGATAGTGAAGTTTTTTTTTTTTTTTTTAAATATAACATGAAAAGCATGGTTACTCGAAATTGATCATCCCATTCAGCTCGATAAGGTTTTGAAATCTTGTTTTGTTAAACGCTTTAGTATAAAGATCAGCGAAATTATCAAGCGTATCCACCTTCTCAAGCACAATCAGTTTCTTCTCAGCACAATCCCGTATAAAATGATGACGTATGTCAATATGTTTAGTTTTACTGTGCTTCAAGGGATTGTTAGTTACTGAGATAGCAGATGTGTTATCAATGCAAATAGTAGTAAGTAAGAAATTCAGACCATAGTCGCGCAACTGTTGTTGAATCCAAAGAACCTGGGAGCAGCAGTTGGATGCTGCTATGTATTCTGCTTCACAGGTTGAAATTGCGACTGAAGTCTGCTTCTTGCATTGCCACGACACCAATCTGCCACCAAGAAACTGACATCCTCCAGTTGTTGACTTCCGACTCTGATTGCACCCTCCATAATCAGAATCTGTGTAAGCGACTAGCTCCAAGTCTCCTCCTCTCGGGTACCACAACCCCCGCTTCGGTTTGCCCTTGAGATACCTCAGTATCCTCTTCACACCCTTCAGATGAGATTCTTTTGGGTTTGCCTGAAAGCGTGCACAAAGACAAACAGCAAACATTATATCAGGCCTAGAAGCAGTTAAGTACATTAAAGAACCTATAATAGCCCGATATTGAGTTGGGTCCACATCTGCATCACCGTCTGACTCAGCACCCAATTTATGATTGACGCAGATTGTAGTGTCGAATGGAGTGCTATCCTCCATCTTGAAGCGTTTGAGCACATCATGGACATACTTGGTCTGATGAATGAACATCCCATCCTTCTTCTGATCAACCTGCAATCCTAAAAAGAAAGTTAGTTCACCCATAGCACTCATTTTAAACCTCTTTTTCATGACGGCCTCAAAATCTTGACACATGGAGACTCTTGATGCAGCAAAGATAATGTCATCCACGTAGACTTGCACCAGCAGGAAGTCGCTTCCATCTCTCTTGAAGAACAACGTGCTATCTATCTTCCCTCTTTCAAACCCATTTTCAAGCAAGTAATCTGATAAAGTTGAATACCAGGCACGAGGTGCCTGATGTAGTCCATACAATGCTTGCTTAACTTGTACACATGATCAGGAAAGTCTGGGTCAGGAAAACCCGGAGGTTGCTCAACATACACTACCTCATCAACTTTCCCATTCAGAAACGCACTCTTCACATCCAACTGAAATACCTTCATCTTCTTATAAGCAGCGAACGCCAAAAACAATCTAATGGCTTCCAACCTTGCGACAGGAGCGAACACTTCATTATAATCAATCCCCTCTTGTTGATTAAAACTTTTAACGACTAGCCTCGCCTTGTTTCTTATGATAATCCCTTTCTCATCTCTCTTGCACTTAAACACCCATTTTGTGCCTATCGCATGCACATGCTTCGATTTTTCAACCAAATTCCAAACTTCCATTTTCTTGAATTGAGCCAACTCTTCTTGCATAGCTTCGACCCACGAGCTGTCCTTGAGAGCCATTTGATAATTCTTCGGTTCAATCTGGCTGATAAAGCAGCTGTACAAGCATTCGTTGATTATCCCTGTCTCCTTGATGCTTGTGAAAACACAGGTGTGCTCATTCAAGCTACGTCTTGTTTGTACACCGGAGGACACATCACCAATCACATTCTCCAAAGGGTGATCTTTATGAATTCTCGTGGTCGGAACAGAACCAACATGCAAATTGTCTTCCAAGTTATAAGAGAGCTCGTCAATGGTTGTTTCATGCTGAGAGTGAAATGGATTGAAAAATTCTTCTTCAGTCGAGGCAGCAGGGGTATCGACAGCATTTGATGAGGAAGGTTGACATTTATCGATCAGCTGTCTTTGTAACAGGTTTTCTTCCTCATCAAGGATCATCTTCGTTGCAACTCTCTCTTCTTCTTCAGCAATATCCAAATACGGTATGTTAAAAGACTTAAAAAGTTTAACATAGTCGAAAAACTCAGGAGGTCCGTTTCTTGGTTTTGGCGGTTGGTAACTTGTGATATCGGTGTTACACACCACCTCAACCTTGCTGGTTGATGTATTAAAGACACGTCTGTTGGGAGTCCCAACAACATAACCGACTAAGATTCCTTCATCGGCTACTTCACCAAATTTAGAATTTGTCTTTAAAATCGAACAAGGGGACCCGAATGGTTCAAGACCACTCAAGTTGGGCTTTCTCCCATGCATAAGCTCATAACACGTTTTACCAAGTCTTTTAACAGTTAAGACTCTATTCAGAACATAACAGGCTGTAGCAACAGCTTCAGCCCAAAACACCACAGGAAGCTTCGAATCAGCCAGCATTGTTCTGGATCCTTCAATTAATGTTCTGTTCTTCCTTTCAGCCACTCCATTCTGTTGCGGTGTATACGGAGCGCTGTATTGGTGTTCGATCCCTTTCTGAAGGCAGAAGATCTCCATCTCAAAATTCTTGAACTCCGTTCCATTGTCACTCCTGATGAACTTAACCCTTTTATCCATAACGTTCTCAACTTTGGTAATCAAATTCTTTACCATCTGAGCCGTTTCGTCTTTTGATTTCAGGAAATATACCCACGGATATCGTGAGTAGTCATCAGTGATCACCAAGCAATAAGAAGTACCTCCTAGACTTTTTGCATTCACGGGACCGAAGAGATCCATGTGAAGCACCTCTAGAGTACTGGCAATTGAATTGACTTTCTTGGTGAGATGGGATTTCTTGTGCTGCTTTCCCTTCTTGCACGCTATACATTTATCTTCAAAATTGAAATTCTTCAAGGGAACACCCAGCACAAGTCCATTCCTGACAATGTTGTTCATCTTCCGAAGATGAATGTGCCCCATTCTCCTATGCCACAATTC
Organism: Bidens hawaiensis; assembly: GCF_021521415.1. Taxonomy (NCBI): domain Eukaryota; kingdom Viridiplantae; phylum Streptophyta; class Magnoliopsida; order Asterales; family Asteraceae; genus Bidens; species Bidens hawaiensis. The sequence goes on along the minus strand of NW_027491117.1, from coordinate 1,330,541 downwards.
GGACTCCGATTCGCTCGCTTTTGTCATAATGCATGATTCTTCCGTGGCCATTTCAGTCGACCTCATATCCATAATATACGTATTTCTTTCACGTGGAGCCTTCATCACAATCCACTCCTCTGGTATCTGAAAACCAGGTTGCAACACCATCGCCTCATTCTTTGTAAAATGAACGGTGTACTCCTTATCACAGATCTGCGACACACTCAGTAGATTGTGCTTCAATTCTTCCACAAAGTTAACTTTCTCCAATGTCATCTTTCCGTTCGACACCGTTCCCATTCCTGTAATCTTGCCACCACTTTCACCGGCAAAGCTCACTCTCCCTCCTTGAACAGGTTTCAAATCGTGTAACAAGTATTTGTTACCTGTCATGTGCCGGGAACAGCCGCTATCTACAACCCAAAGATTGTTGGCAGCCCTATTCAACTGTTCCTGCACAATAAAGCAAAAGATTAGAATTTAGGGACCCAAGACCAATTGGTCTTGGATCTATACATCCCAAACTTTGGCTTTCCAAAGTTAGTATCTCGATAATTCCTGTAAGTCCTATTAGGATACCTCCTTGAAGATTGATTGTGAGGCCTTCCAAACCTTTGTGAATTGAAAGAATTATAGCTTGTGGTTTGGTTATTAGCAGTGTAAAACTGAGATTTGTTTCTATGAAAACCTGAATTAGTCACATTTTTTAATTTTAAATGGTTTTCATTTTTAGCAGCATGATAATTACTATTAGGCTTATTCTCAGTTTTAATAGGCCTTACACCTCTGAATCGCTGCTTCAGAGGGCAATCTGCAACTAGGTGCCCTAATTGATTACACCTAAAACAACACCTATGCTCAACCTTTTTATCAACCAGTGTTTTAGATGTCGAGGCTTTATTACCGCCCGTTCGTCTCACATATGGTGGGACGTACGGGTTTAGTGGAGTACTCTTTTTATTCGTCTTATCTTTCTCTCCACCATTGGGTAATACCACCTCCTCTTTTGCCTTACCAGACTCGGATGACTTATCCGAATCCGATGAGACTGGACTTGGATCAGAAATTTTAACACTTGAAACAGGCGAACTTGTTTCGCCTCCACTAACATTTGGTTCTTTACAAGTTATTTTAACTGGTACTGTCTGAGCAACCTCAAAATCAACAGATTTCTGAACACTAGGGTTAAAAGTGTAATTGTGATTATAAGGTGGTGGAACCTCATGATAACCGATTCCTCCTCTCTTAGCAGAGGAACCTTGATCACTAACAAGGTGATCAAGAATAGCAGAGGAATTTCTGAACTGCTCTAGTTTTCTATTCAGTTCCACCACTTTTACCTGGTGATCAGCAATCTGTTTTTCTCTATCAGCAATTAGTTTGGTTTTTTCCTCCAAAACTTCATAGCTTAAGTCAATCACTTCAATTTTTTCAGCAAGTTTTGTTTTTAGACTTTTAACATCTTTTTCACAAGCTTTTATTTTGACTTTATAGCTATTTTCTCTTGCTTTTGTAAAATGATGATCTTCTTTTAGGGTTTTAAATTCAGCATCCAACCTAACATACTGATCGGTTATAGTTGCTAATTGCTCAGACAAGTTTTCACATTTAGAGCATGTAGGTTTAGAACATACCTCGGAGAGCTGGTCATTTACGTCTGCCATAAGAGCATTTTCTTCTCCGGTAACCTTCTTATTTTCTTCAGTTTCAACCTTCGCCAAATTTGCCTGCTCAAAAGTTTCTTTAGAATGCAAGTTCCAGTTGTATTCTCCATCTCCTCTGGAAATCATTGCACTATAATCTTGAGAACCCCCACTTTGCTGTGTAGACCTGCTCTGACTTCGTTCCACACGCTCATTCCTGCATTCCTTTGCAAAGTGACCGTTTTGCTGACAATTGTAGCATCTCACCTTCGTCTTGTCAAACCCTGGCTTTCCACTGACAAACTTTCTCCCGGTCTTTCTCATAAACCGCTTCACTCTTCTTACGATCATAGCCATCTGCCATTGCAGATCCATTTCCTCCAGATCATCAGCATCAATCTGGTCATAGTCTTCATCCAACATAGCTGGATCAACAACCTTCCCTTGAATGTAGTTCTCATAGGAAGCAATAAAAGAAGCGTATAGACCAAACTGCTCTTCAGCAGACTTGACACTCATAGGCATCTTGGAGTAGTTGTTGCTGGGAATACTTGGAGAGCAACTACTCTTGCTTACCTGGGGTTGAGAACCACTCGATCCACCTGCTACATAGCAAACATCACCATTTGTGTTGACTGACACATGACCCTCATGTGATGAGTTTGCACCCGACTCTCCCTTCGAGTAGTAGGTAGCAGATTCAGTCTTCGATCCTGAGCTAGTGTTGACTTTAGCTCCATACATACCTGGATCTTGAACCTGATCCATAGGTGTCTCCTTTCTGACCATGTTAAGCTCAAAGGTTCTGAGCTTGTTGACTGCCGTTTCTAGATTATATGTGGGAAAGTCTTTGTCTTCCCTCATCAGTACAGTGTACATCTCCCATTTTTGTGGGAGAGCATCTAGAAGCTTCTCAACTATTTCTTCTTCTCGGTAGGAAATTGAATAGTTGCTCAATTCAGTCATCAGATGGTAATATCGAGTGATAATATCATCTAAAGATTCATTCTTCAAATACTTGAAGACTGAGAACTGGGTTTTGAGCAATTTTATCTTTGAAGCACGGATTCCTACATTCCCTTCAAATCTGTTCTCAAGAGCTTCCCAAAGCTCTCTTGCTGACGTGTACTTTCTAAACGTATGAAGGATCTCTTGTGGAAGAGCCATAGTAATAGCAGCATGAGCCTTGCTCTCGGCCTTATACATCTTTTTCTCTTCTTCTTCCATTTTGCTATACGTTTTGATTTGATCACGACCTTCATACTCCATAACTGGTGGAATATAATCATCCTGAATGCATACCCACATCTTCGCATCCTGGTATTTGACGTATTGTATGAACCGATCCTTCCATGCGACGAAATCGGTTCCCTTCAGCAATCTTGGGGCCTTAGTAGCTGACCCTGCTTCAACTTCCATCTTCACTAACTCAGAGATGTTAATCGATGACATCTTTCCCGAAAAGTAAGAAACCCGAAAAAATCAAAAAAAAAATTTCTGAAAAGTACGGTAGGCGAAGTTACGGATAACTTCGCTTAAGCCTTAACTTCGCCGCTGATTAACTTCGCTGAAGAACTTCGCAGATAATTAACTTCGCTTAAGGTAAGCGAACTTGGGAGGTAGGCGGAGTTGTAGAGAACTTCGCTGAGTTAGGCGAACTTGAGAAGGTAGGCGAAGTTGTGGATAACATCGCTTAACCTTATATCTTCGCCGAAACCCTACGTATCCTGACGGCAACTTCGCCTGATGAACACGAACGTTTTTGCATATCTGAAATCTGGATTTTACGAGGTTTTTGACGGTGCAAAGGCTTGATTACGATGGTAGAAGGTATGGTTGACTCAAAAACACAGAAAACACGTCCCGCGAATAGTCGAAACGGGGCGAATTCTACACCCGCGTGAATATCCCGAACCACACAATCGAGCAAATGCTCTGATACCAATTGTAGGTTCCCTGGACGGATCGCACGAGATATCTCGGTCTACTCAGGTGCGGAATCCCTGCGTAGATCGTTACGAGTATAGAACACGAATCACACGAACACACGAAACGAACACACGTTATATATTATAACTCAAACACGTGATGTAATATCACTGTTACAGACTCTCGTCCTCACGTTACAATGAACTTGAACAACTGACACGAACTTAAAACCACGATTATTAACCAAGCCGTAACCTAGGACTATTTATACACGACAACTTCGCCTGGCATGTTCAGGCGAAGTTGTCCATAACTTCGCTTGACTAACAAGTTCGCCTGTTAAGCGAACTTGTCAGTAACTTCGCTTAAACATACAAAACATAATTAAACATTACAGACTCGATTACAGACACTAGACTATGAACTACTGACATTATGCACCAACAACTCCATCGTTTCTCGCATGCACTTCATTTATTTTCTTTGTAGCATCTGAATTTCCAGCATCTTCAGCTTCATCTTCATCAGAACTGGCATATAGATTTTCAATTGCCTTTAATCCTCCTGCATCCTTGATATTCTCCCCCTGTTTTGGTGCATCTGAGGTCTTCTTAACTTCATAGTGCTCCAGGGTTTGAATCTTCATTAGCGCTTGTTACAAAGCTGATTCAAGAACCGTGTTTCTTATTTCCAAAAATGCATTCTTCTCCGTTAACATGATGTTTTTAAACTCTAAGGCAGCATTTTTCGAAATCAAATCATAGACATTTGGGCTAGATGGTGGTGTTTCTTGAGTAGGTTTAAAGTCAGGTTCTGAATACGGTTCTGGTTCAGAGGTTTCAGGTGAAGGTAATTTGTAGGTTTCAGATTCTTTGGGAATTGTATTGGCAGGTATGGTTTCTTTGGGAGGTGATGTTGGGGAAGAATGTATGTGTGGTTCTTGAATGGGTGAGTTGGGTGGACTAGGAATATGTATTTCATTTGTAGGTTCAGTTGGTGGTGACAAAGGTGGTGTTGAAATGACAGGTTCTTGGTTGGGAGATGTGAGTGGTTTTTGGGTATGTGTTTCTTTAAATTGTTCAGGTTCTGAGTGAATGGAATCAATGGAGGTAGGAGATAAAGGTATGTTGTCATTTGCAGACTCAGAGTCAATGGATTTAGTGTCTTCATCGTTGTCTATTGCAGGACCTGGTGAATCAGGTGGTGTGATTTTGCTGATGGTTCCAGTCACATTGGCCACTACATCTACAATAAAATCATCTTCATCGATATTTTCTTTTGCCACATGATTTGGACCCGCGACTGGTTCTTCAATCCGGTTAGTGACCTCATCTTCTGTTCGTTTATCCCCTTCCTTATTCTCCATCTAAGCATCAGAACCAACACCAGCAAAGATAACCATCTCATTGCCATCTGCACCGATAACCGGCTCATTCACTTCATCATCTCCACCCACCCTTTCTACATCATCTCCTTCATGAATAATTTGCACAATCACAGGTACATTACTGACAACAACATCTTAAGCATGATCAACATTACCTTCATTAATATCATTATCATCATCTGGACAATTGTCCCCTCCATCATTTTGATCATCATCACCAGCTTCACTATCATCATCTTCATCATCACTATTTCCCAGAGCGTGAGGTACATTAATAGAACCTAAGGCAGGAACAAGCAGCCATGTGAGAACATCTCAATCATCATTGTCAATGAATTTACTATTGGCATCCTTTATCCTCTGACAAATGTTTGGATCTTGTAATCTCAGAACTTCACCCGTCTGCTGAAGATCTTGCAAAGACCTATTTATCAGAATCTATAAAAATCTTTGGTACATGAGGAATCTCTGGTTCACAGCCTTCTCAGCATTAGATACTAAACCATTGAAGATCAGTCTTGACACATTGAAAGGTTGCTGATACAAGATAGCTACCGTGAGAGTAGCAAGTTCCCTACTTAAGAGAGTCCAAGTCCCTCTCCTCGGAGATAAGGACTGGATGACATGATGGATTAGGAAATGGTATATTAGTGGGAAGCTGCACTTTTGAAACTGTCCCTCTTTCACATCCCCTTGGTAACCCATAGTCTCCTAAAAGACTCTCAATAGTAAAGGGGCCGAGTAAGATGGTTGTTCTTCAAAATTATCATTAAGGCTCAGTGCAGCTCATATTGATGCTTCTGTAATCTCAATATCATGATTTAGGACAGAGGCCTCAATCCTCTTCTCGTTAATATCATTTACATAAGTGGCTGATCTCCAAAAATCCGAAATATGGTTCCTATAAATTATAGGACTTTCAGTGAGGGCTACTTTCAGGTTGGAATTTCTCTGAAAAAAAATCATTAGTTCTAACTCTCTGTTATCATCATCTAGCTCCAACTGAGCACACATGTTGCGCCTCTTTTCGAATTTTAAGGCCATCAGTTCTGCAAAAGTAAAACAATAGTCAGTACACAAGGTTGCAGAAATAATATGTGAAAATAGTTAGATGATAGTAGCTTCTTCAATAACCTGTTTCGTAGTAATATGCGTACCTGCACAAACAAGTAAACTTTTAGTCAGAAATTCAATCAAAAACCTTAAATTTTCGAAATCGGTAAGTCGATAATCGAACAATGATATCTTACCGAGGTCGAAATAGAGCTAATGGCTGTATTCGAAGTTTAATCGAGTAGTAATAGAGTATTTGAGTAAGCAGGGAATGCACGAGCAAGAGGGGTTTGCGTCTAGGTTTAAGAGGAAGAAGAAGAAATACGTGAAAAATTTTCTAAGTCCCCCTTTTATACCTAACGTTTGGAGTAAGCAGGGAATGCACGAGCAAGAGGTCGAAATAGAGCTAATGGCTGTATTCGAAGTTTTATATCTTATCGAGGTCGATATAACGTTTGGAGTAAGCAGGGAATGCACGTTTCTAAGTCCCCCTTTTATATCTTACCGAGGTCAAAATAGAGCTAATGGCTGTATTCGAAGTTTAATCGAGTAGTAATAGAGTATTCGAGTAAGCAGGGAATGCACGAGCAAGAGGGGTTTGCGTCTAGGTTTAAGAGGAAGAAGAAATATGTGAAAAATTTTCTAAGTCCCCCTTTTATACCTAACGTTTGGGTAGTACAGTACCTCCTTTTGTCGTCTAGTGCAGACGGGTGTCATTTAATTCAAATTTAATGAACCTCCCTTGCTCGAGCATGCAGCCAAAAGAACAGCTGTCTCCCACTGTACTTGAGTACTTAGTACGATTCTTGCTCAATGTACTGGTATGTTTATTATGCTATTAAGGACTAGTATAGTCGAGAAAGTGTGCTCGAATATACTTGTGCTCGATGCCTTAGCCAAATTTTAATGAGCATCAGTTTACATGCTCGAGTATTAGGTCATACTCGAAAGATAGTGTGCTCGAAGGTACTTAGCAAAATTTACTCAGTTACGTATTCTTGAGTCACACCTCTAACCTGATCCTACTCGACTATGGATTATGCTTGCCATCACTTAGAAATATATCCTCACACAACTTATGATCGAAATGCGACTTCTCTTAGTAGTGTTGTAACCTTTTCTCGAAAGACTTAGATTACATCTACCTTTGTGCTCGAAGTACATTCATGCTCGAAAGCCTTAGATTCTGTCTTTCCTATGCTTGTACTCGATTACTCAGACTTAAGTCTATCATACAAGTTTGCTCGAACCACTTAATAAATTCATTCATCACGTTCCTGAGCTCGAACTCACTTATCTAAGTATCTAGCACACAACATTGCTCGAAACACTTAAAACATTTCTCCTTTCAATCCCTTGTGCTCGACTGCTTAGATCGAATCAAACAATCATGCAATCATGCTTGAAGCACAGAACATTGATTATCATGTCATAACAAGGGCTCCATAGTAAGATACGTGCTCGAATTACTTCAAAAACAATTCAGATTATAAAATCTTCTTGTGACTAATCATGCATCCTCGAAATACTTCAATTCACTAACAGGTCATATAGCATACTCGAAGCAATGTAATCATACAAGCAATTAAGATGTTGTGCTCAAACCACTTAACTGCTTTTTATCAGATTTTGAAAATCGACAGATCATGTGTCCATAAGTCTAGACACTTTCACACATACACTTATCGAAGATAATCATTTGAACATTTTGCTAACGTCAGCAACTTTAGTTTATGGTGATTTAAGAGATCAAATTTCAGTTGAAAATAAACATCATTTTCATAGAAAGATCTCAACATGGGATCAGACTATCTAAGGCAAGTTCACTCCACTTCATGGTCAGCGTTATTATGACTCAAGCCAGGTTGACAGCAGGTAAACTTAGCATAAGTGTCATTGCTTTCTGTGATACATTTTAATGTACAATTAAGGCATAAGATAGGAATGGTTATCACTATATTTTCAGGTTGCCCCTAATCTTTTCTCAAGGCTTATTTAGCTTTCTCCAAATCCTCCCAATTTGACTTCAACCCCCTGATGCCTTGGTCAAAATTGTTTTCAGTATAGTGAGCAGTTTTTTTTATTAATATATTTAGATAACAGACCATAAGGTGTTTAGGACTTATTTGAGTGCCCCACCCCTTTAGTTCCCTTGGTGCCCCTTAAGTCTTGATATCATATAACTTATTCTTTATATACTATTTTTTAGCTTTTTGTAAATTTTCGATAACTTTCTTTTTCTTTCTTTTTGTGACATTCATGACAAAACGAGGTATACTATATTCATTACGTAACAAGTAAACGATAAATCGGTTAATTCGTAGTACTTAAACGAGTAACCGACCGATACTAATTATGACCCGTATACATACTGAGGGGTCATATACGAGTTATATATATGTTATAGAGGCTAACATATTGATATTTAGGCCCCAGTACGTTTAAAACTCTTTAAACAAAAAAGGTTTCGTTTATCGATACGCTATAAGCTTAAACGCAATCGTTAATATCAAAACAAGCATTGTAGCATCCTTTAAGCCGAAAAAGATTTATAAAACAATTATATGACATGTTCTAAGCAATCCGTGAAAATATTTTGGAATTTTACAACGAGTCAGTACGATTTTCTTATTTTACAAAAATAAGCTGAAAAACACGCGTTTTTGCGCTATTTCTCACACCCGAATTAATTTTCTTGCGAAAAACCGAACCCGAACTAAATTTGAAGTGGGCTTTTCATGTTTGGGCTTGTATAATTAGAGTAATGGGCCAAAACAGCCCATTATGGGCCCTTTTTGGATTCCGATCGGAACAGCCACCAAACATCACATTATTTCTTTATACATAACTTATTCCTTAAGACTTTGTTATCCATTCTAATTTACAAACATTTGAAGTCCAAGCAGCTCTAACTCCTGCTCTATCAACTTTCCTTCAAAACCCTAAGGTAAGATCAAGTTTTATGAAAATTTAACCAAGTTTGATTCATATAATTAACTTATAAACATGTTTTAGTTAGTTTTAAACATGTTTAACCATCCAAAAACCCTAAAAATCAAGTAAAACCATTTTTTGATGTTAAACATGTTTACAAACCTGGAACATATACTTTTTTGGTCAAAAACGCGGATTAGAACATGAATACAACATTTTTACGGTTAGAAAGTTCGGTTTGAACCCAAAACCGAAACCCTAATTATCAAGGCTGTTACATGGATGATTTATGCTTGGTTTGATGTTATATGATATGTAGATATACTGAGTTTGCAACCCGAGACCCGGAAAGTCGTTTAAACTAGCAAAATTCATCGAAAACCGACAAGGTAAACCCGTAACACTCGTTTAGGGGCTGTTTAGTATTAAGTTATGACGTGCTTGTTGTTAGCTTGTGAAAACTTGCAGGGACATTAGGGATCATATAAATGAGTCCCTGTTCAAATTTGGTAATTTTTCGATAAACGGAGAATATTTGGTGAATTTATTTCCGTTTATGAGCGTTTATTTGGGAAAAATAGCTAAACATATTGAAAAATTATGAAACTTGGTTTTAGAGTTTAATATATGATGGTAAGATCACTGGTAAAGTTTGGGAATCATTGGAAATGTCTAAGTATGGTTTGTGCAATCATGGCTTAACCGAATTTTAACAGCCGAAAAACGCACAAAAAGGCATTTTGTCAAAAGAGTTAGGTTCTGGAAATTTTGCAGGGGCTATGTAATAACATTGAGGCCATTTGTAAAAATTATCGGATTTTTCGGAGGTCGTTTGATATAAACGGGCCATTTATTACACGATTATAACCTATTAAATGAATTTTTATAAATAAATAATTAATCATAAAATTTCTGAAAATATTTTTATAAAATTCTCCATGTCTTAATGTATTTTTACAAAAATTTACATAATTTATATATAAGTACATATTTAGTTATGATTAATCAAAGATTTAAATTGTAATTGTTTTAACGAAACCGGCAGTTTTGTGTTTAACGGACTGACTGGTATGTCAAAATGTCAAAAGTGGTCAAATATCATATTTTTGAATGATATTTATAAAAACAAACTTTTTACGAGAATTCCGGAAAATTCGGGTGAATTATGCGCGTTTTGTATAATCAAACCCGTGTGAAAACGGAAACAAACCCTGCGATCAAACCAGACACCGAAACCTTAAAATTCTTTCATAAATCAAATTATTTTATCAATCAATATATTTACTTAAGTTTTATGTGATTTTACCTAATCCCGAAACGTATAAACGATCAACTGAGCTAGGCTCGGGAAACGGTGAAACTGAGCCAAATCTAGTTTTAAACATATCATAGTATACAACGTCACAATCTAAGACTATGGTCATGTTCTGGTCCTAACAGCTATACCCAGATTATCTATACAGCCCGACTTAGCTTGAACATTGTACTAGTAATAACGATACGATACCGTTTATAGGAATCAGGCTATAAACGAGGCATCTGACTTATTGATACGTGATTTCTGTGCGAACTACGATAAGGTGAGTTTCACGACCCCCGCTTTCTAAACTGTTTTACGAACTTTTGGGGTGAAAAGCATGTTTACATAAACTGATATACTTGAAAACGTGTGATGATGTGGATTATCTAAGTACTAACACTTGACAAGTCCCCACAAACACAAGTGATTAACTTCGTGCCGGTGACGTGTGGATAGTACTATCGGTTCGACAAACCCAACTGACAGAGCCGGAGGGGTATGCCGGAACATATGTAAACCCAGTTGCACATTGTCATTATATTTTTACATACTGCTATGTGGTGTTAGACATAGTACATACTTGGGGCAAAGTGGCTGTTAAATGCCAACGGGAGTGCATGGGCAGTGGAGGCCATGTGTTTTAGCTCGTTTCGGTTTCACTTGTGGCTTAGTATAATACATCATACACAGACATATATACATACACACTGTAAACTTTACGAACTCGTGTACTGATTTCATTGATACTCGTGAAACTTGAAACTCACCAACTAGACGTAGTTGACCCGTTTTGACATGCTTTTCAGGTAAAGCAAAAGTGGAATGATTTGCTTACATGCTTGGTGTTAGAAAGAAAGTTGAATAGCTGTGAATAGACGCTGATATAATACTGAATAAGAAGCTCGTAAACCGGTTATGTGTTTTTCACCTAGTTTGTAAACATAGTACCTACCAATGTATTATGATGTAATTTAGCTGTTGAATTTTCTTTATAAACAATGTGGTTGATACCAGTGTTATCTGTTACATTCCCGTATTACGCTTCCGCAACTACCTAGTCGGGGTGTGACAGAAGTTGGTATCAGAGCCATTGGTTATAAAGAATTAGGATGTCCCTTAGGATACCCTAAGATAACCGTAGGCTCGATTAACTCTGGGAATAAAATAATATTAAATAAGATACACGAATGATTCTCGTGATGAACGCGAATGGACAAGTGGGTTATTATGGTCCGGAACGTAATAACAGACTTGTTTGTACGAGGAAATTCGAGAAGAAGTCGATAAACAATCGAATAGGTAAAAACAGCAACATATGTGTATAAAATATAATAATAGATAAATATCTGTGTATATAAACGATTATTTGTGTTTATGTGTATAAATACCTACATGTATTTTACTATGATTAATATAGAAGGATATTATTCTTATCACTAACAATTGTGCAGGAATATGTCAAGATCTACTAATCGTTTACCTAATACCCTACCAACAGAGCCTGAGGAGGAGGAGGAGGATCCGGAAGAGGAAACTGAGGAGGAACCAGAGGAAATAGAAGAAGGTGCAGATGCCGTAATTCCTCACGAGGTACCCGCAGATCAACCCGACTTATCGGGTTACCGTTGTGACACCTATCCCCCTAGGGAATCCCCTAGGAATGTTGCAGGACAGGGAGCTACTAGTGCTTATCATTCACCTGTTAGAGCACCCAGATCCCCTACTCCACCTGTACAGCATACACCAGTACCCCCACCCACTATTAGAAACCGTCAGACCGCTCGCATTTCAGTGCGTCCACCTGAGCACACCTTTTCCCCACCTCGATCTACGTACCATAGGGGAGAAACATCACGTGTCCAGGTCACTGAGATACCTATTCCTACTTGGGGATTACCCGCCCCGATACCCGAGCCACCTCGTTATTCTGATTCAGCATGGTTTGGTTTAGCAACTGATCAGCTTTTAGACCAATCACATTCTATAAATAACCTAAACCTGCATAGACATGATATGCAAGATCACATGCGGTACATGCAGCAAGAAATCAGAATTGTGCAAAGATCCAGTGCTCACAGCCACGGGCGTCAGGATCGGGCAATGATATTACTGGGAGTATGCTTAGCAGTTAATGCGGCCCTAGTGGCTGCTGTTGTTTGGTTGTGGCTCCATGTTGCAAAGAATGGATAGGACATAATAGTCTAGTCTTATGTATATAGTCTTTTGATATCCCAAGCAGCATTTTGTTACAGCGTGTTGGGCTGACTTGGGAGTTGTTTGTGGTTTAGTACTATTTCAAGCACTGGCCCTTATCGGGTTAAGTCTACATGTCACTTAGTGACAAATTTTGATACGCATATACAAGCGCTGACCTATACCAGGTTAAGCCTATGCGCTAATTTTGGATGCATATGTACAGTAATGATTATAATTAATACAAACGTGTTTTCTTTGGCATAGTTATGTGTTGTGAAAGTGTAATATCGTAAAGTTGTGTTGATCATAGTGAAACAATATTGATTATTATATAATTGATTATTCTATAGAATGGCCCCGAAGAAAACAAACCCTTTGTCTGGGGCGGAAGTGGCCGCAATGATTGCTCGTCAACTACAAGCAGTGATACCAACAATTGTAGCACAAGTCACTGCAGGCATACGTGCTAACAATACTGTTAATCAACCTACGAGCACCACCACGGCCACTGTTAATACACCTCCGCCGGACACTAATGTAGCCCCGGGTGTTACTACCCCGGTGAATACTGATAATGTCATAAATAATAATAACACTCTCCCAACTATGAATGTCACTGGGAACCCAGAACCTGTTGTGCACCTTGATAATATCCCGAACCCTGTACCGGTTGTTAACACAACTAATAATGATAATACTCGGACCAATACCGATAATTACAATAATAATAACCGAGAACCCCCGCGTCAGGAGTACTCATACAAACAATTTACATCATGTAAACCGGTTGATTTTAAGGGTGTTGAAGGACCTAGCGGGCTGGTCAAATGGATAGAAAAGACCGAATCAGTAATTAATATCAGTGAGTGTCCACCGAACCGCGTGGTCAGATTTGCTACCAGTATGTTTCTAGACCAAGTGCTGATGTGGTGGAACACGGTAGTCCAAATAAGGGGACAAGATGCTATTAATCGTATGTCATGGACTGAATTAAAAACCCTCATGTTAGAGCATTTTTGTCCTAAAAGTGAGATTCAGAGGTTGGAACACGAGTTATGGAATTTGGAAATGAAAGGAGCGGACCATGTGGGATACACGAATCATTTTAACGAACTGTCCCGCTTAGTTCCATGGTTAGTTACACCGGAAGCGAAGCGAATTGAACGTTATATTTGGGGACTGACCCCTGCTGTGAGAAGTATAGTGAATTCAGTTGCCCACCCGACATTAGAAAGTGCTGTATCTCAAACGGGTTTCGTTACTTTTGATCTGATGAGAAGTGGAGTGATAAGGATGCCAGGTGAAACAACAAGTTTAAAACGAACTGATTATGGGACAAGAATGCAAGGAAACCCTCAAAACAAGCGGGCTCGTCCGAATACCCGAAGTTATGCCATGACCAGTTCTAATGTAAAACAAGAGACCTATAAAGGGACGTTACCGAAGTGCAGAAGATGTAACTTTCATCATGTGGGTGATTGCAAACCGATCATTTGTCAAAAGTGTGGAAGAACGGGACACTATGCCCCCAACTGTAGAACCCCCACCAACATTGTTAACCGTCCACCGCAATCAACTCAACTTCCTAGACCTCAACCAACCCGCCCACAACTCAACCAACAAACCCCACCTACCACGAACCTCCGTGCCTGCTATGAATGTGGCAGTACGAAACACTTTCGGAGAGACTGCCCCAATTTGAACCCGGGTGCAGTGAGAAGGCAGAACCAAGCACAAGCATCAACCTCCAACGCAGCTAGGGGACGCGCGTTTGTATTAGGACCGGGTGAAGCGCGTCATGATCCGAATGTGGTGACAGGTACATTCTTAGTTTCGGGTCAATATGCTTCAGTTTTGTTTGATACAGGCGCCGATAGAAGTTTCATATCTGTTAACTTCTTACCTTTAGAAAATATGCCGGTTAGTGAACTAACAAAACCATATACTATAGAACTCGCTAACGGTAAGTCTATACTTGTTAACCGAATAGCCCGAAACTGTTCCCTTATCCTAAACGACCACCCATTCCTTATTGATTTACTTCCAGTGGAATTGGGAAGTTTCGATGTTATAGTCGGTATGGACTGGCTATCTAAGTATAAAGCTGAAATTGTCTGTAAGGATAAGACCGTTAGGATACCTCTTTCGAATGATGAAGCTATGATTGTTCAAGGTGAGAAATCTGGTACGGTACTGCCTCTCATATCTCAACTTAAGGCATTGAGATATTTACGCCAAGGTTGTACGTTATACTTGGCGAGTGTAACAGTTAAGGAACCCGAGGAAAAACGAATGGAAGACATCCCAGTGGTACACGAGTATTCAGATGTATTCCCCGATGAGTTGCCTGGTTTACCACCGACCCGACAAGTTGAATTCCGTATTGACTTGATACCGGGAGCAGCACCCATTGCTAAGGCACCTTATCGACTTGCACCTTCTGAAATTTAAGAACTGTCCAACCAGTTACAAGAATTACTGGACAGGGGTTTTATTCGCCCAAGTTACTCACCGTGGGGAGCACCAGTGTTATTTGTAAAGAAGAAAGATGGGAGTTTTCGAATGTGTATTGATTACCGGGAATTGAATAAAGTGACTATAAAGAATAGATACCCCTTACCTCGAATTGATGACTTGTTTGATCAGCTCCAAGGTGCGAAGTATTTTTCAAAAAATTGATCTTAGATCTGGTTATCATCAAGTAAGAATTCAGGAAGAAGACGTACCAAAAACAGCTTTCCGAACTCGGTATGGTCACTATGAATTTTTGGTTATGCCGTTTGGGTTGACAAATGCACCTGCAGTGTTTATGGACCTCATGAACCGAGTTTGCAAACCTTACCTTGACAAGTTCGTGATAGTGTTTATCGATGACATTTTGATAAATTCGAGAAGTAAGGAGGAACACGAACAACATTTGCGGGAAATCTTAAAATTATTGAGGCAAGAGAAGTTATACGCAAAGTTGTCCAAATGTGAGTTTTGGCTACAAGAAGTGCAATTTTTGGGACACATTGTGAACCATCAAGGGATCCAAGTAGACCCAAGTAAAATTGAGGCCATTAAAAATTGGCAAGTGCCTAAGTCACCAAGAGAAATTCGTCAATTCTTAGGACTAGCCGGGTATTATAGAAGATTCATTGAAAACTTTTCAAGTATTGCACAACCTCTAACCCTCCTAACTCAAAAAGATCGAGCATATGAATGGGGAAAAGAACAAGAAATGGCCTTCCAAACGTTAAAACAGAAGTTATGTGAGGCTCCAATATTAAGCCTTCCAGATGGAACTGATGAATTGGTGGTATATTGTGACGCATCTCGTAAAGGTTTAGGATGCGTACTGATGCAAAGAAAGAAAGTAATAGCATATGCTTCCCGACAATTAAAAGTACATGAAAAGAATTATACGACCCATGATTTGGAATTGGGAGCAGTTATCTTTGCATTGAAGATTTGGAGACATTACTTGTATGGCACTAAATGTACCATCTATACTGATCACAAAAGCCTACAACACATATTCGATCAAAAAGAGCTAAACATGAGACAAAGGAGATGGGTAGAACTGTTAAATGATTATGATTGTGAAATTAAATACCATCCGGGTAAGGCCAACGTAGTAGCCGATGCTTTAAGCCGAAAAGACAGAATCAAACCATTAAGGATGCGAGCACTCGGAATGATTGTTCAAAGTAGCCTAACCGAACAAGTTCGCGTTGCACAAGATGAGGCCTTGAAGGCAGATCAGCTAGAAAAAGAAGAACTACATGGAAATGAAAGGAATTTTGAGAAGAAAATTGATGAAGTATATTATTACAAAAACCGGGTCTGGATTCCAACGCTTCATAAACTCCGAAAGTTGATTCTTGATGAAGCACACAAATCCAAATATTCTATTCATCCAGGTACTGATAAGATGTATAAGGATGTTAAAGAATTTTACTGGTGGCCTGGTATGAAAAAGGATATAGCCGTGTATGTAAGTAAATGTGCAACATGTGCAAGGGTAAAGGCGGAATATCAAAAACCTTCGGGAATGTTACAACAACCCGAAATCCCACAATGGAAATGGGAACAAATTACCATGGACTTTGTGACACACCTTCCTAAAACCTCTCGAGGACACAACGCAATTTGGGTAATTGTGGACCGATTAACCAAATCCGCACACTTTATTCCCATCCGTAACAACTACACCACCGAAAAACTCGCTCAAATTTACATCGATGAAATAGTATCTCGACACGGAGTACCTCTTTCGATTATTTCCGATCAAGACAGTCACTTTACTTCACATTTCTGGCAAGCAGTACAAGAAGCCTTGGGAACCCGAATCGACCTAAGTACGGCTTACCATCCCCAAACTGATGGTCAATCTGAACGAACCATCCAAACCTTAGAAGATTTACTTCGTGCTTGTGTACTGGACTTCAAAGGGAATTGGGATCAACACCTCCCGCTCATTGAATTCTCTTACAATAACAGTTATCACAGTAGTATACAAGCCGCACCTTATGAAGCTCTATACGGGCGAAAATGTAGATCACCACTATGTTGGACAGAAGTGGGTGATACTCAAATTTCAAGATCCGATTTAATTCAGGAAACCACCGATAAGATTCACCAGATTAAACAAAAATTGAAAGCTGCCCGTGATCGACAAAAGAGTTATGCCGATGTTCGCAGGAAACCGTTATCTTTTGAAATAGGTGATAAGGTATTTTTAAAAGTATCGCCATGGAAAGGTATTATAAGATTTGGAAAGACTGGTAAACTAGCCCCGAGATACATCAGACCTTTTGAGATTGTCGCAAAAATTGGTCCCGTAGCTTACCGATTAAAACTATCCTTAGAACTGAGCACTATTCACGACGTGTTTCATGTATCGAATCTGAAAAAGTGTTTGACTGATGAAACGACAATAGTACCACTGGAAGATGTTCAGATCAACGAAAAGCTCAACTTCGTAGAGGAACCGGTAGAAATTGTAGACGGGAAAACCAAACAGTTACGACACAACAAAATTTCATTGGTAAAAGTTCGGTGGAATTCAAAACTAGGACCCGAATATACTTGGGAACGAAATGACGAATTCCGAAAGAAATACCCACACCTATTCCCTAGAAAACCGATAACACATTAAATTTCGAGGACGAAATTTCTTAACGGGGGGAGAATGTGACATTCATGACAAAACGAGGTATACTATATTCATTACGTAACAAGTAACCGATAAATCGGTTAATTCGTAGTACTTAAACGAGTAACCGACCGATACTAAGTATGACCCGTATACATACGGAGGGGTCATATACGAGTTATATATATGTTATAGAGGCTAACATATTGATATTTAGGCCCCAGTACGTTTAAAACTCTTTAAACGAAAAAGGTTTCGTTTATCGATACGCTATAAGCTTAAACACAATCGTTAATATCAAAACAAGCATTGTAGCATCCGTTAAGCCGAAAAAGATTTATAAAACACTTATATGACATGTTCTAAGCAATCCGTGAAAATATTTTGGAATTTTACAACGAGTCAGTACGTTTTTCTTATTTTACAAAAATAAGCTGAAAAACACGCGTTTTTGCGCTATTTCTCACACCCGAATTAATTTTCTTGCGAAAAACCAAACCCGAACTAAATTTGAAGTGGGCTTTTCATGTTTGGGCTTGTATAATTAGAGTAATGGGCCAAAACAGCCCATTATGGGCCCTTTTTGGATTCCGATCGGAACAGCCACCAAACATCACATTATTTCTTTATACATAACTTATTCCTTAAGACTTTGTTATCCATTCTAATTTACAAACATTTGAAGTCCAAGCAGCTCTAACTCCTGCTCTATCAACTTTCCTTCAAAACCCTAAGGTAAGATCAAGTTTTATGAAAATTTAACCAAGTTTGATTCATATAATTAACTTATAAACATGTTTTAGTTAGTTTTAAACATGTTTAACCATCCAAAAACCCTAAAAATCAAGTAAAACCATTTTTTGATGTTAAACATGTTTACAAACCTGGAACATATACTTTTTTGGTCAAAAACGCGGATTAGAACATGAATACAACATTTTTACGGTTAGAAAGTTCGGTTTGAACCCAAAACCGAAACCCTAATTATCAAGGCTGTTACATGGATGATTTATGCTTGGTTTGATGTTATATGATATGTAGATATACTGAGTTTGCAACCCGAGACCCGGAAAGTCGTTTAAACTAGCAAAATTCATCGAAAACCGACAAGGTAAACCCGTAACACTCGTTTAGGGGCTGTTTAGTATTAGGTTGTGACGTGCTTGTTGTTAGCTTGTGAAAACTTGCAGGGACATTAGGGATCATATAAATGAGTCCCTGTTCAAATTTGGTAATTTTTCGATAAACGGAGAATATTTGGTGAATTTATTTCCGTTTATGAGCGTTTATTTGGGAAAAATAGCTAAACATATTGAAAAATTATGAAACTTGGTTTTGGAGTTTAATATGTGATGTTAGATCACTGGTAAAGTTTGGGAATCATTGGAAATGTCTAAGTATGGTTTGTGCAATCATGGCTTAACCGAATTTTAACAGCCGAAAAACGCACAAAAAGGCATTTTGTCAAAAGAGTTAGGTTCTGGAAATTTTGCAGGGGCTATGTAATAACATTGAGGCCATTTGTAAAAATTATCGGATTTTTCGGAGGTCGTTTGATATAAACGGGCCATTTATTACACGATTATAACCTATTAAATGAATTTTTATAAATAAATAATTAATCATAAAATTTCTGAAAATATTTTTATAAAATTCTCCATGTCTTAATGTATTTTTACAAAAATTTACATAATTTATATATAAGTACATATTTAGTTATGATTAATCAAAGATTTAAATTGTAATTGTTTTAACGAAACCGGCAGTTTTGTGTTTAACGGACTGACTGGTATGTCAAAATGTCAAAAGTGGTCAAATATCATATTTTTGAATGATATTGATAAAAACGAACTTTTTACGAGAATTCCGGAAAATTCGGGTGAATTATGCGCGTTTTGTATAATCAAACCCGTGTGAAAACGGAAACAAACCCTGCGATCAAACCAGACACCGAAACCTTAAAATTCTTTCATAAATCAAATTATTTTATCAATCAATATATTTACTTAAGTTTTATGTGATCTTACCTAATCCCGAAACGTATAAACGATCAACTGAGCTAGGCTCGGGAAACGGTGAAACTGAGCCAAATCTAGTTTTAAACATTTCATAGTATACAACGTCACAATCTAAGACTATGGTCATGTTCTGGGCCTAACAGCTATACCCAGATTATCTATACAGCCCGACTTAGCTTGAACATTGTACTAGTAATAACGATACGATACCGTTTATAGGAATCAGGCTATAAACGAGGCATCTGACTTATTGATACGTGATTTCTGTGCGAACTACGATAAGGTGAGTTTCACGACCCCCACTTTCTAAACTGTTTTACGAACTTTTGGGGTGAAAGGCATGTTTACATAAACTGATATACTTGAAAACGTGTGATGATGTGGATTATCTAAGTACTAACACTTGACAAGTTCCCACAAACACAAGTGATTAACTTCGTGCCGGTGACGTGTGGATAGTACTATCGGTTTGACAAACCCAACTGACAGAGCCGGAGGGGTATGCCGGAACATATGTAAACCCAGTTGCACATTGTCATTATATTTTTACATACTGCTATGTGGTGTTAGACATAGTACATACTTGGGGCAAAGTGGCTGTTAAATGCCAACGGGAGTGCATGGGCAGTGGAGGCCATGTGTTTTAGCTCGTTTCGGTTTCACTTGTGGCTTAGTATAATACATCATACACAGACATATATACATACACACTGTAAACTTTACGAACTCGTGTACTGATTTCATTGATACTCGTGAAACTTGAAACTCACCAACTAGACGTAGTTGACCCGTTTTGACATGCTTTTCAGGTAAAGCAAAAGTGGAATGATTTGCTTACATGCTTGGTGTTAGAAAGAAAGTTGAATAGCTGTGAATAGACGCTGATATAATACTGAATAAGAAGCTCGTAAACCGGTTATGTGTTTTTCACCTAGTTTGTAAACATAGTACCTACCAATGTATTATGATGTAATTTAGCTGTTGAATTTTCTTTATAAACAATGTGGTTGATACCAGTGTTATCTGCTACATTCCCGTATTACGCTTCCGCAACTACCTAGTCGGGGTGTGACACTTTTCTTTTGATAATTTTATACTTATCACAATATTTAATAACTGCTCAGATACTTTGTAAAGTAGTTTTTGATAGACCAAAACACCAACAGGCTCGTGTATGATTGGATAATAACCTTTCTGCCTATCATTCGGAGATATATGCTAGAGAACATACCTTGTCTTCTAATGGTTCACCACATCATACTTAGCAGAATTTAGGTTTATATCACATAGAGCAATTTCAAATTATGGAAAGGCTACCAAACAATGCCAATGACTGTACTTAAAGCCTTTTAAACTTATAATCCATGGGTTAGTTATCCTAAAAAGTTTTCTATCATTTCCCAAAGGTTGGATACGATTTCTATCCAAAAACCTTTAAGCTTTTGCAAAGCTTATAACTGAATAATCTTATCATGTCTCCTATGAGATCACTAAAAATAGTTGTGCTTAGTCAAAACATTTTACCTTTTTTCAAAAACATTTCTTTTGAAAGTTCATTTTAAGCATTGATTCTGAAAACAGTGTTGTCAATTAAGCACATTTGACAAGAATTCA
Organism: Bidens hawaiensis; assembly: GCF_021521415.1. Lineage (NCBI taxonomy): Eukaryota > Viridiplantae > Streptophyta > Magnoliopsida > Asterales > Asteraceae > Bidens > Bidens hawaiensis. Next base: position 1,309,345 of record NW_027491117.1, on the reverse strand, counting down.
CTTCAAACAAGATCAAACACAATCACTTAGGCATCATTCTTCACTCAGTGAAACACAAAATTCTGTCGAGCATGCTCAGAAAACCATCGAGCATACTTAGTAGTCTATCAAGCAACTTTAAGATTTATCATTACAAAGTTTGTGCTCGAAAGACTTAACACATTTTGCTTGAGCAGTAGACTTGTGCTTGACATACTTAGAAAGATACCCAGAACACATGTCTATGCTCGAATCATCAGAAACATATCATTTGTGCTCGAAATACTTAAGAATTCTCAAGTATGGTTTGTTTGTGCTCGAGGAACATAAAACATACCATCAAGTACACAATCATGCTCGGAATACTTAAAAAGTTTTCCAACCATGTTTCTATGCTCGAGTAACCGAGACATGCAATCTGTGCTCGAAATACTTAGAAAAAGTCTTCCAGTAGTGCTGTTTTTGCTCGAGGAGCAACAAACACCGATCTAAGTACAAAAAGCCACAAGAATACATCATTTATGTACAGATCTAAGTACCTAAAAACAAAATCATTGAATTTTTGATAATCAATCATACACAAATAGTCACAAACATGATTCATGCAATTTGAATAATCAGTCAAGCATAGCATTAAATCATGCAAACATTCACAGTGAGAAACATAGATAATCAATAAGCACCTCACATGTAAGCACACATCATCAATCATACTTCATCAACATTTATCATTCCTAGGCATTTTAACAGAAAGTGAAAGTTTGGTGAATAAATCAGCCAGATTATCAGATGTATCTACCATTTTCATTTATATTATGTATTATCTCAAGCTTAGACATTTTCATGTCTCTTAACTAAAGGCATGACAAACTTCAAGGTTGTTGAAGATTTTGAGATAAAACTGAGGAAGGTTCCAAACGTATAGGCATGAATATGCCAAAACTTTAGATAACACGAAAGTGTTATAAACCTTAGATAACATGAAAATGTTATAAACCGTTTGTGTGACACGTCTGCCACTTATCTTAAGGATTCGGTATATAGCCAACAACAGACGGATTGTCAGCTGGTCTGGTCAGCCTGCCTCGAACTATACCGAATCATCGTGCGCTCCAGGCGTCGTTAGAAAGGTGAAGACCTTTAAACCGTTTGAGATATCCGGGATCCTATTCGTGCGCCCTTGGCGTTCATTGGAAAGGTGAAGACCTTTAAACCTTGAGGGATATCAGGGATATCATACTCGTTTGGGAGGTGATCAGCCTCTGACTGTTGTCAAGATAACATATTCTTAGGATAACTGCAAAACACTAAGCTCTTAATGAGGGGTGGGTGTTAGCCTGGCTAATCACCCCTCCAATGTTTAAGTTAGTAAACTTGATTTAAAAATAATAGAGTTAAAAAATGTAAGAATAGATAAGGAAACATACCTTCCTCTTGAGGATATCAACATACCAGTTAAGTATACTAACAGAAATACGCCTTGAGGGGATAGCGTTCCAGGCTCTTGGTATAGGAACACCTTCCATAGTGATTAACCTATAGGCCCCTTTACCTGCTTTTGAATCGATTAGGTAAGGGTCTTCCCACTTTGGAGCTAGCTTTCCATCTGCTGGGTTAGTGGTATTCTGGAATGCCTTTCTTAACACCATGTCTCCTACTTGAAATCTTCGAATTCTGATATTCTTGTTGTAAGACTTGGCTATTTTTTGTTGGTATGCAGCCACTCTGATTCTGGCGAGATCTCTGAGTTCATCAATGGTATCCAGATCTTCGGTAAGATTTTTGTTGTTGGACTCAGTATCCTGGATGCTGGTTCTTGCTGTGGGGATCACCATCTCTGTAGGGATAACATCTTCGGCCCCAAACACTAAGGAGAAAGGTGTTTGTCCCGTTGCATTTTTCGACGTGGTTCTATCAGCCCAAAGAATAAATGGTAGTTCTTCTGCCCATTTTCCTTTCTTGGATCCCAACTTCTTCTTCAGATTGTTGATGATGATCTTGTTACTGGATTCTGCTTGACCATTAGCTTGAGGATGTACTGGAGTCAAAGTCACCATCTTGATTCCCCAACTTTCACAAAAGTTGGCTGTTCTTCTACCGATTAATTGTGATCCATTGTCACAAACAATCTCTGCCGGGATACCAAATCTTGTCAGGATATTGCGTTTGATGAAGAATATCACATCCTTTTCTTTAACTTGAGCAAATGCCTCTGCTTCGATCCATTTGGAGAAGTAATCTGTCATGGCTAGCATAAAGATTTTTCCACCAGGAGCCTTGGGCAGCTTTCCCACAATATCCATTCCCCACTTCATAAATGGCCATGGGGAGATGATAGGATATAATGGTTCAGCTGGTTGATGTAATATGTTGCTATGTCTTTGGCAAGCATCACACTTCTTGGAGAAATCCATTGCATCTCTCTTCATTGTTGGCCAGAAGTATCCTGTCCTTAGTATCTTGGATGCTAAGGCCCTGCCCCAGTATGGTTTCCACAATCACCTTCACGTATATCCTTGAGAACTTCTTGTGCTTCTTGATATTCCAAGCATCTCAAGTATGGACCTGCAAGTGATTTTCTGTACAACACATTATTTAGGATAATATACTGGGTTACCTTCATTCGGAACGCTCTGGGATTTTCACCCTCTGGAATCTCATTATCCTGAAGATATCGTATTATGGGACGGGTCCAAGATACTGTACTGTCTCTAACTTCTGAAGTGTCCATAATTTCATAGTTCCCCTTTGTTGCTGGAGTCAAGATATGCACGATGGGTATCTTGACATATCTTGGTATCTTGAGACCTGATGCTAAATTTGCTAAGGCATCCGCTTCAGTGTTCTCTTCCCTTGGTACCTGCACTATGTCAAATGTTTCGAAATACATAGCTAATTTCTTAACTATTTCTAAATATTTCGCTAAGTTTTCTGCATTCGCTGCATAAGAGCCATTGAAATGGTTAGCTAATAACAAGGAATCAACGTAAACTTGAAGATACCTGACCTTCATATCCTTAGCTAATTGCAAACCAGCTATTAAGGCCTCATATTCAGCCTCATTATTAGTAGCCTGTGGGAGTCATGAAGGTTGTGTCTTCTTGATCTTATGGTTGCTTTTGAATTTGCTGAAATCCTGAGGATGCGTCCATGAAAGTTAGCAGTTCGTGGCCAGCAGTTGCAACCATCATTGAGTCAATGTGTGGGAGTGGAAATGGATCTTTCGGGCAGGCCTTATTTAGGTCCGTGAAGTCCACACACAATCTCCATTTTCCATTTTTCTTCTAAACGACAACTAGATTGGCCAACCATTTAGGATATTGGAATTCTCTTTTCATCTTAGTTTTGAGCAGCTTCTGCACCTCTTCTTGTATCATAGTGTTTCTCTCAGGAGCAAAATTCCGTCGCTTTTGATGTACTGGCCAGAAAGATTTGTCTATACCAAGTTTATGAGTGATTATAGATTTAGATATACCTGTCATATCTTCATGTTTCCAGGCGAAGGTAGAAGTTCTTTTCTTTAGAAAGAATATCAATTCCATCTCGATATCCTTAGGAATACTTGATCCTAAGAATACCTTGATCTCAGTATCCTAAGGATCCAAAGATACTTCCTTTACATCCTGCTCTCTTGCTTGCAGGACCGTCCCTCGCTGTTTCTGTAATTGCTATGCTTGAGTAGGCTTCGTGGTCCATTTCATTGATGAAGCATAACATTCCTTGGCATCTTGCTGATCACTTTCAATTTTGATGACTCCCCAGGGACTTGGGAGTTTTACACACTGATGGTAGGTCGAGGGTACTGCCTTCATGCTGTGGATCCAGGGCCTGCCTAAAATCACATTACAACAAGATAAAGAGTCAATAACGCAAAACTTTTGTAGGGAGTTAGTTCCCTCAATATATATTGGAAGTTTGATTTCTCCCAAGGTGTTCTTGGTTTTGCCACTGAATCCGACAAGAACTGAGGATTTCGGGATAATCTCTGTTTCTGGGATATCCATTTTCTTCAAGGCTTCCATCTGGATAATGTCCACAGAGCTTCCTCCATCGACGAGTATCCTGCGCACAAAACAGTTTGCCATACATAAAGTAATTACCAAATCGTCATGGTTGGGATCCACAAGGTCACATCTATCTTCCTCATCGAAGGATATGATTCTTTGAGTCATCAATGTGGAAGAACGGAGAGGTCTTTCTTCATTGTCCATTTTTGTGTCTCTGGAACGTTTCTTAGCCGCTGAATATGAGGTTTCGCAGATGTCAGATCCTCCCGAGATGAAGGATACCACCTTAGCTCCGGGTGGTGGAGAAGGTGCCCTTTCAGGTATCTTGACAGGATCCTGGCTTTTGTTCTTGATTTTTTCCAAATAGTTCCTTCAGGTGTCCTTTGCTGAGAAGGTATCCTATTTCCTTCCGAAGTGCTATACAATCATCAGTGCAATGGCCAAAGTCTTCATGGCATGCACACCATTTTGACTTGTCTTTGTTTGATCTAAGCTTCTCATTCTTCTTAGGCCATCTGGCCTTGTCACCTAAATCCTGCATGGCATAAATTACACCATCAATATTAAGGTTAAAGCAATATTCGGATATTTTAGGATATTCTTCGTCGTCTTCTTCAACAGCATTGATCTTGGGATTATCCTGCTTGGAATAAGGTTTCGGTCTGAAGAACTTTTGTGGAGAGTCGGACTTCCTGTTGGTAGACTCGTATTTGGGGATAACCAAGTTTCCATGAGCCTTCTTATCATCCTCCAGCCGATTGTATCTTAGTGCCCTGTTTCTGACTTCGTCAAGATTCCTGCATGGAGTCATGACGAGGTCGTCATAGAAAGGAGCATCCTTCCTATGTCCCATCTTGAAGGTTTCAACAGCAGCTGCCATGTCGAGGTTGGGGATTTCCAAAGCTTCCCTGCTAAATCTGATTATGTAATCCCTTAGGGATTCATTGTTATGCTGAACAATTCTATATAAATCACCTGTCATTTTCTCAAAAGATCTACTACAAGAAAATTGATTATTAAACAAGTTAATTAAATGAGCAAAGGAAATGATAGTATTGGAAGGAATACTTAATAACCATTTGAGGGCCGGCCCTGTTAGTGTTGAACCAAACCCTTTACATAGATAGGCTTCTTTGATTTCTGTGGGAATAGGGTTGACCTCCATCCTTTCCCTGTATTGAGCCACATGCTCCTCATGATCCGTAGTGCCGTCATAAAGTTTCATGTTGGGCGTCTGGAATTTCCTGGGGATCTCCACGTCGCATATGGGCCAAGAGAACCTGGAAAGTTTGTGACTGCCCGCCGGGACTTCAGTTATGGGACAGATTATCCCGGAGATACTAGAGATCATGTCCTTCATTTTTTGTAACTCATTGGCTATATCAGGAGATATCCCCTTATCCTGCACAGATCCATGGTTAGTGTATAAATTAGGATTAAGTAAACTGTTACCAAGATTCTGGTAAGGTCTTTGGTATCCTGAGCCAGAATGGTTAATTCCTCCATCGATAGTATCCTCAGGATAAGGTGGTGCCTGCATAGGGATGTCATCTCCAACATGCACTTCTGAGGACATCATAGGGAATTCTGATGAAAATATGCCGGCTGGCATGATTGAGCGAGGCTGCATGCTGACGGACCCTGGCCTCGTTGGTCTGGGTAACTCCGGGGACACCGAAGGAAAAGCTCCCCAGTATCCTGATTGCTGCTGTGGTGGAATCCTTGCTGATTGTGTCCCCAAGGATCCGGGATTCTGAAGGATAGAAGATCCTGGAGAATCAAAATCAAGGACCCTGGGCATGATTGGGGTGGCCTCATGCCCTGGTTTCTTCTTGATTCCTTCAATCTCCTTGAATATCCTTGAGTTGGTCTTCTCTTGCTGCTCCATGTGCGTTTTAACCTGTTTCATCAAAGCAAAAATATCATTGTTAGAAATAACCGGGTTTATCCGTGTGGAGGACCCCACGAATGGTGGAATTTCTCCTCTAGGCTAAGTATTTTTCTTTGCTAGTGGTGGAGGTCCTGGGATGACACTTGAAGAAGTAGTGACCACCGGATCAAAGACTGAACTGGTTTTTGGTTGTGAGGCCATTGTAAAGAGAATGAAGGTGAATGAAATAAACGGAATTAATGGATTGAAGCACCGATAGCCCCACGGTGGGCACCAAATTGTTTTGGTCAAAAATTGACAATGGTAATTTCATAACCAAATTAGTAATCGGGACTAGGTGCGTGTATAAAATGAAAGTAAAAGTGCTGAACACAAAGATTTGTTGTGAGTAAAAAACCCGTTATCCTTAGGATAACAAGCAAAAAACCCCGGGCGGTGAAAACTATCACCACCGGTTTATTAATAACAAAGGTGAAATACAATGGTGGAGCTCAAACTTGATCATGATTACAGAGAATGCGAGTACTAGTAAGTCTCGTGTCTCCAGAGTGTGTGTTATTATCCGGTTTTGAGCTCTATATAAAAAGCTAACAATATGGCCTATATTTAAGGAAACTGCGGAATTATTCCAATTAACCGTTAGCCCTTCAATCAGCACGTTTCCTTTCTTGTCACGCTTTATTAACGGAAAGTGCGAGTCTTTGGGAGATCACGATAAAAATCTTTGACCTGTTAAACATAGAAAGAAGCAAAAATCGTGTTACATATATAATGTAATTAGGATACCTGTTACATTTGACGATACCGCATCCTGAATTTGCTCTGAATAATGTTTCTTGAGGATACCGGAAATCCGTGCCCTAACACATGTATGCTTGGAACTTTTGATAAGGCCATTCATAAATCTCAGTAAAACTCTCGCATTAGTCAATATACCTTCTTCATATGAATGTAATTGCCAGGATAAATGAAAATGACATACTGTTAAAGGTCAGCTAATGAAAAACAAAATGTTAAAATTCTGTAAATAACTAATGGAAAGTTGGACTGCATATTTGACTTATAGTTTGACAAACATAGATGTTAATTTTAGAAAGCATATCATAATCAAATTTTGATACTTACCATCATAAGTTCATAAGCATAACATCAATTGATGATAGAATTAAAAGCCCATCGTGTAAAAATAAAACAAAGTACATTAACAGGGGTTGTGAATTAAACCATACTAAAGATATGATTTGTACTAACTGTATTATTTTAAAATTTTGTGTATAGGTTTCATATTTTGAATATAAATCATACTAACACCTTAATAATGTACTAATAAACAGGTAATGGTATTATCATAATAAATAAAAAGGTAGATAAATAGATAGGTGGTTGTCATAAGTATTTACCTAATAGAGAATAAATTACAGTAAGGCGTTTGTTCTTGTGCCCAAATAACAACGAAGATAACACTAACACAACTCCAATTCCTTATGTAGATCGTAATCCTTGTATTCATTTAAAATAAAGATATAAATTAAACAGCTGAAATAAAAAAAGAAGTTAAAATTATGAAACTATACTCGACTCTGCAAAAGGATAAGAACCACAGAACCAACAAATTTGTATATTGAAGTTTTCTTTATTACTATTGGCAATACTTGCATTGATTCCATCATTGCTTATTCGGCTACACACATAACAAAGTCAATAAAATGTTATCTAAAATTGACATTTTATAGAAATAGATTGAAAAACATAGAAATAAGATTCAATCAAGTGATTAAATTAAAAGTAACCCATTGAGGCCAAGAAACTGTATGCCTTTCTTTATGCTTTTGACCTTGAGAATTTTTTTTTTCCCATAAATTGTATAAATTTTTTAAAAAATAAGAATAAATCCAATTAATTATACATCTCTTTATGTAATCACTAAATATTAAATCAAAATCTTGGTTGATAGTTTACAATGAACTCAAAATTATGTATTAAAATTGACGAAATATACCAAAAATTCAAGATTGAGAGTTTACATAACATGGGCCAATAAGAACCTTTTAAGCGAAATGCCAAAAGCATCCTCACATGGATCCAATGCAACCACATCAATCACTGAAGGAAGCAACAAACAAATATATTTAGGGTTAACGTTTCTTGAAAGAAAGACAAAATCAAATCAATTTACTACCTACCATTGAAGTAAAAAAAACATAATGTACTAAATCGATATGTTACGTAAATCAAAACGAACCATTCAAAAACCCTAATATTTCAAAAGTTATGGTTCATTCATACTAAAATGTTTTTAAATTAAGCGAAGTGCCAAACAAAAACAATCGAAAGTATGTTATTCATGAGTTTTACCTTTGAAATCAACAGAGCTTCCGACTGTAGAGGTAGAGCTAGGGTGGGTTTGCATCTAGCTGAGTTAATCGATCTTTAGATTTTCTATATTCTTGGAGGAAAACCACCTCGAGTTTTGGTTCTAAGACTGCCACCAAATCCCTTTTAATCAACGCAAACCTAAATTAATAAACAATACCCAAAATCGTATCAATGGAAGTAAAGGTTAATATGCAACATCCAAGTACTGCATGTTTCTTCAATGCAAAGCATAAGTAGATAACTTGTGACACCTTCTTAAGTAAGCAATACTTATAAAGTGAAGCTATTAAAACATATCATTCATGCTATATATACCATTTTAAAAGAACAATAATTCTATAACTATTTGAGCATATAATCCAAAAACATAAGATTAGGAACTCCATCAAATAGGCTAACAGAGTAAAATGTATTTATCCCTGCACGTGATCCAGCAACATAATAGAGTAAAATGGATTAACCCAATATTGTTTAGTCTAACAAACTTATAACCAAAACAGTGTAACTCCATCAGTGAATTAGACTAATTAAAATTAAATCAGATACTAAATATTCTAAACAACTATCGATCACCGAATTTCGTAAAAGTATATAACTATATACCAAAAATCTTAACAAATCCAGCATTGAGGAACACACCTCAAACCCTAAATTCTTGTAGCGAGATACGAAGAACACACTTGAAGGCGTAACGTCATGTAGCATTTAATTATGTAAGAAGCCCTAACTTTATCAAATGAAGGATCCTTAAACAAATCCCTACGTCAAGATTCTTTGTGTTCAATTAGTATGTAAGAAACCCTAAAATTTATCATACGAAGAACACATTTTGGAAAGAAAGACGGACCTAGGGTTTCTAACCGGGGAGGGTTGCGATTGTGTTGAATGAAAAATAATAAGGTTATAAAAATATATAGATCCATAAATGAATAGTTGAGTCGGGTAAGACCCACGCGGGATCCGAAAATGAAACCATATATTGAAAATGGGTTTAAATTTGTGAGGAGGGATGAGAGAGTGACAAGTGGCACAAAATGGTATTATTTTATTAGTATAGATAGATATAATAGATGAGAGAAGGATAAATTAAGACACCTAGTTTTAAGAATTTGACAAATACTAATTCATAAAGTACAAGTATTAATAGAGGTAAACTTGTCTTTTAAACGCCATTCATCCTACATACAAGTTTTCCCATTCATCTATAACCATATTATGATTTTAATTTCAATTTTAAACTAACTTCCCACCCACGATTTCTAAACGACTATAAACTTTTCATACGTTAGTAATTTTGTAAAATAATTACATGATAAAAACGAACATTTCATTCTTTTTAAGTTGATAAGATATTGTTATAATTTTTTCAATTTAAAAAAATTTTATATGTTATGTAGGGGTGTTCAATGCCAATTTCGATAGTTATTAAGTTAACCTTGTGAGCCTAACTGTTAGTAGCGTTTTTTGTCGTCCAAAACCAAAACTGAATCATTGAAAATTGAATCGAACCGTTACTAACTGTCTGGTTCTGGTTTGGTTTCACAATTTAAGCTTTGATAATAAATTTTGTTTAAAATGATTATTGAGAGGATTATAATGAGAGGATACTTGAGAGGATTATAATGAGAAGATTATAATGACATCAGTCCTAACTAAACATCAAACAAAATATGAGACGTGAGAGGATTATAATGAGAAGAATCATAATTCTAGACACATAAATGTCATGGCACGAACCCAAATGTCACGAATCCATGAGTTTTGAATGGACTATTCGGGGAATTTTCAAAATTTTTAGACTAAATATGGAACTTCTCTCTTAAAATAGACTATTTTAGGAAGTTTCTCTTTCCTTTATCGTCAAGTGCGGTGTGGGATCCTCAATGTTTGATAATGTGCATTCGTTTGATAATAAATTTTTTAATAAGGGAGAAAATTCTGAACATAATCCATTTTTAAAGATACAGAGAGAGAGAGTATGGAAATAATCATTGAAATTTTCAACTTCCCAAAACAATCTACCCAAAATCATTGGCGCCGATTCATTTTGTCTGAAATTCGCCTACCACTAAATCATTGACTCGTGTAAAGTGGCTGACACAATCATATGAAGATGAAGAAGATGAAGATGAAGAATGTGAAGATGAAGAAGAAGATGAAGATGATAAAGAAAAATGAATATGATGAAGAAGATGAAGAAGATAAAGACGATGAAGAAGATGAAGATGAATATGGTGTCTTTTTGAATTTCGAATCAAAAGATGAAATTCATGTGGAATTCATCTAGTCAGACGAATTTAAAAAAAAATGAATTTCCATGGAGGAGATTTTCAGACAAAGGTTTTTTCAAAGATGCTTTTCAAACAAAAACAATCTAGTCTGATTTATTTGAAGGCAAAAGCCATGTGGTAGGTAAGGTATGATACACTTGTCGGAATATTAGTGGCCGCTGAAATCAATCGTTTATAATACCAATGCGGCGAATCCGATAGATTTCATTGGATGGTTTTGTTAACTTGATAATTTATAGGACTATTTTCATACCATCTCTCTAAAATTGGATTATTTTCAGAATATACCCATTGATTAATGATCAATAGGCCTTATTTTAATGTTAATGGGCCCCATTTTAAGTTAAATGGGCAGATGTTAAAACACGGGCACATTTTGTAATGAAAGTTCTCAGGCACATTCCTCGGCCCTCGAGCCTCAACAAATAAAGCCCAAAGGCTAGTGCTTTTAGTATAAGCCGCGCCTTGCATCGTCTAAAGACCACAAGCCTAGGCCTCAATGCCCCTTGTGTTTACACGCACCTCATGCATGCTTTTTTAAACCAAACTTATAATGAACTTTAAACATACTTGTAAAACATTTGTCATATCTAATGAACCAAACATTAAAACATTTTTGAAAACCTCTAATCAAAACATATTTTAACGACATTTTTTGAATGGGAAATACAAATTTGATTATTACACAAGCGAGCTTCTAATGGAAGATGGAAAGAGAAACGAAAGGAGAACGCCGAAAGTGCAATAACCTTATCTGCAGCAAACCTTCCAAAGACATGCAAACTAAACCTTGAATGACTTCAAAGCATCTATGAACGACTTGAAAATATTCCTACAATCTTTGGATACTTGATCAGATCTTTCTTACTACTTGGTACACCTTGTTTAGCTAGCAACTCTTCTAAGAACACTACAAAACTTGATTTTTAGAGCTATACTTGATTTCCAGGTTGTTTATGCATTAAATGGTCTGAGTTATCACTTTTATTTTTAGACCCATGTACCTGGAATAAGTCAACAATCAACGTTTGACATGTAATTGTCAAGTTTGCCACATTATGTTGATACAGGTGGTTACAGGACCATATAGAGATTTAATTGTGTCTAAGTGTATCAGAATCTAAGATTTAAGATTACGGACTATTTGTAATATTTCAGTGTGTGACACTATTAATCGATCAATTGCTCATGAATTTGACGTTAACTGGATCTGATTTAGGTCTAGGGTTGTTCGCGATGATCTGTTGAACATCAAGAACAATTTAATTGTAATATTGTGTTTTTAATCGTAAGATTGAGTTTAGGTGGGAATGTATTAAAATTTTTACTGTGTAAAGTTAAAATTGGACGGATAATTGGATTGGATAAGGTCTGGAATGATTTGAGGGTGTTCGGAATTTGTGGACGTGTGGTTTGGTTTTGGTTAGAGGAAATTTGGATTAGTTTTGAGTAAATTTTGGTTTTGATTTGGTCCGGATTGAGTTTGAAATCTAGAATGGTGGTTTGAAGATTTGAATGGCCATTCGTTAATTTCCTGGCTCATTCGTTTCCTGATAACTGCTCATTCGTACGACAGTTATAACCACTTTGTGCCGGCTGTCATTCCATAATAATTGCTCATTCGTTATAAATGATCCCATTCGTTAAAATTTCCTCATTCGTTCCTGTGCTGTTTCATTAAAACTCCACATTCGTTCATCCTTAATCGTTTAACTCATTCGTTTCTAAGCTCATTCGTGTGCGCAGTAAATTTTTCATCATTTGTTAAAGTTCTTTCTTTTGAACAGTATACCGATTCATTTGTTTCATTCATTTCTCTTTCGTTTGACTCATTTGTTTCTTAAAGTTTTCTATTTCATTAAGACTCATTCGTATTCACATTCTCATTCGTTACCTTAAACTTTCCTTAATTGACAATTTCAACCCTAAACTTTAAATATTAACATCTTTCATCCTTCAACTGTTAAGATAGCAAACTTTTACACACTTGCTTCCCAGAATGCATTGATGCAACAAATGCTCACTATGGATAATGAGCTTGGGTCTCATACCAAATGCCCGATGCACTTGAGATTGAGTGATTTTCAAGACGGGAACCCAGGTTTAGAGCTCGTTTGGGATCTGTTCATCCTGAATGTGTTCGCAACTTGGATAATGTGTATAAAGCTCCAGTTGTTGGTGATAATTCTACATGTTATGCTGAAAAAGAATTCCTTCTATATTCCATTGATGAGAAGAAAGCTCTTGAAAATGAGACAAAAGCATATTCCACTCTAACTATGGCATTACCAGAAAGCATCTTCCATCAAGTTAGTAGCATCAAGAACTGTGCTACATTATTTTAGCTTCTACAGTTGAGGAGTATGGGAAATACATCAGTGTAAACGATGCTACCTTGCTGAAAAGTGAGAATGTGGAAGAGATGTTGAATTGTTTTTGTCAATTCATTACTGAAATGACTATTCTGAAGAGTTAAGTGAGTCTGATAAGATTGATACCTTGAAGAATGCACTACCTCCATCATACTCTACCTTCTTGCTAGTTCTTAAGAAGAATGGTTTCTTCAAAAAGAATCTCTCACTAATACGGATTTTATCAATAAACTTGAAGAGAGAGAATATGACCTGATGTGCCAAGGTTCTTCAAAGGACAACAATGATCATACTTTATATGGTGGATCTGTTCCTGTAAGCAACAATTCAGTGTCAATCAGTGCATTCTATACCCAAGTTAATCAAGAAATACCTAAAAATGGTAGCTATGGTCCAAATGTATGTTTCATGGCTTCTGGATCGGGTGGTTCTTCATCATATGCTGGTGCGAGTACTAAAATTTCACCACCATGAAATGTCAACATGAAGTGGGCAAAACAACAGTTTGCCTTCTTGTGTGCATTCATGACATCATACGAACAGTTGGTGGGTAGCAAGATTGCTATGAGTGAACACACTGATGAAGACTATGACCAGATCGATCAATTCAGACGATCTAGAGTTGATGGACTTAAAATGGAACATGACCATGATTGTGAGGAAGGTTAAGAGGTATACGCAATGAACGGGGAAGGATTTTCCTACATTGAACAAGAGGATTGGGTTTGATAAGTTAAAGGTAAAGTGTTACAACTGTCAAGAGTTCAGTCATTTTGCTAAAGAGTGTGACAAACATAAGAAGGAATACTCTGGTCCCCGAGCTCAAGATAGAAGTTCAAGCAAGAAGTTTAATACTTTTGATAAGAAAGACAAGCCAACTGAGGAGCAGTCCAGTAAATCTGATGGGTCACAAGCTTTGGTTGCAAATGATGGGATTGAATGGTCTCAAAGACTGCTAGGAAATGGCAATCAAGCAAATCCGGCGATGTTAGAGACAGTTGAACATTTTGAAGATGCAAGGGGTGACATATTGAGTGATGAGAGCGAGGAATCAGAAATGGAGACTGAGTCTGATGATTCAAGTATTGATCAACCTGAAAACTTTGCATGCATGGCAAAGATTGAAGACGCTAGTTGTAACTCTTCTAAAAAGGTTCCTGTTGTTGACAGTAAAGTAAGTGATACTTCTGTTAATGAACCAGTATGTGTTCATTGTGGTGAACAAAAGTATAAACTTGAGTCTTCACTGCACCTCAATTATTAGCTGGTTTGTGAGTTAACAATTGTTCGTGATAACTATTGATAAGCTGTTCAAACTGAAGAAAAATCAACTGAGAAAATTAAATCTTTGTCAGATAGTAATCATGATCTGAATGCACAAGTCGGTTTAAAATTAGTCATAATTGAGAATCAATTCAAAGACATTCTTAAACTTAGAACCAACATCCACTAAATTGGAAAATGAAATTTTGGACGAAAAATAAATTGAAAAATTCAGAGATTCTTCATTTCTCTTAAACGAAATCATTGAGGCTAACCATAACCAGCAAAAGAATGGTAAAGCAGGTTTGGGTTTTGTTGAAATCCCTCCTCCATTTATTAATGATTACACTAGTGTTCTAGAAGCAACAACTTATAAAAAGGTTGAAACTGATTCTTCATCGGTTATTAATCCTATTGTTTATGTGAACAAAGTAAATATGGAGGAGAAAGCTGAACCTATGTTGTCAATGAAAAATCGGTTCCAATTTCTCATGTTAAAAGTAAAGCTGTTTTTAGTGAAAACGAGTGTGATGGTTCAATTTAAGAACTTGATAAATCACATGTGATTCACAAGAACAAGAATATCTCTTGAGAAAATCATATTCTTTGTGAGCCACATGAGTTTAAAGAACTAATTTATGGTTCAAATCATTCAAAAAGTTCTAAAGTTTCAGAAGATTCACTTGTTAAAGTAAAGAAATCAGAAAAATTTACGATTTCCGATGAGGAATTGATGAGGTTTATCAATCCTACAAACAATGCTAAGTGATCTAAAGATCGGGTTTTTAAGCTGAAAGGGATAGATAAAGTATTCAATGAACAAGATATCCCTTTAAGTTTAGTGTAGGTTCCCTGGACGGATCGCACGAGATATCTCGATCTACTCAGGTGCGGAATCCCTGCGTAGATCGTTACGAGTATAGAACACGAATCACACGAACACACGAACCGAACACACGTTATATAAAAACTCAAACACGTGATACGATATCACTATTACAGACACACGTTACAGCTCTCGTAACAACTCGAACAAACTAACACGAACAACTAACTGGAACTCCACTCAAAACCAAGCCGTAACCTAGGTATATAAATACACGACAACTTCGCCTGGCATGTTCAGGCGAAGTTGTCCATAACTTCGCTTGACTAACAAGTTCGCCTAAACAGCGAACTTGTCAGTAACTTCGCTTAAGACATATATAAAACATAATTAACATTACAGACTCGATTACAGACACTAGACTATGAACTACTGACATTATGCACCAACAGACTCCCCCTTGGCAGTAGCTTCATGTCTTGATCTTCAAGCACGTGTCTTGTAACCTTCAATCTCTTTGTCTTCATGCATGTACTCCTTCTCTCACACATACCGTGACTACTCGCTGATATTTCCTCGCTTCGTCTTTCCAAGCAGGAATATAAAATATCTTCTTTTCATTTAACACCTGCAGATCAGCTTTCGATAAATTAACAAGATGCATCGGATCATACACTCTTAGCACTTCTTGTTCGTCTTCGTCTTCCATCACGGCTTCAGCAGTCTGGCAATCAACATACCACCATTTAAGGTTCTTTAACACATCCTTTGGCATTGTCTTCATCGGCACATCTTTAAGACACCGAATCGGTTTGTACTTCATTACCATCCAAGGCTTGCCATCTGCTCTCATTCCCCTTTCTTTATCTTCCACTAGCTTTCCCTTCTGTGGCTTTAATAACTCAAACTTCTTTTCTTTAATACTTTATTTCCACACGATCTTCCCAATAACTCTGGCCATGTTGTCGTCACTTCTATTAATCAACCCAATCTAGCCAAATCCTTCACCTCACATTCAGGCAATGTATTGAGAGATCTCAACGTTCTCTTAAAGTATTGAATACCATCATATCTTTTCACCACGAACACTTTTAGCTGTTCATCATATAGCCAACAAATAATTCCTTTCTTCGACTCAGCGTAGCCTTTGATATTATAACTTTTCTTGAACATGGTTGGAACAGCAGGCTTCTTAGTTTTGATAAACCAATGAGCATAGCCTTCCTTCCACCTAGGCTGCTCCTCCCATTCAGTCTCATCATTTGCCATCTCATTACCCATATCGGCTTTCTCAACATCTGGGATCTCGTGTTCAACATTTTCCTCAATTATCTCACCCTCTTCAATCTCATCTTCAATCACAATTTCTGCACCAATCTTTTCAATCTCCTCAATTGGCAGCACATCATCATCAAACATCACATCATCATCTAGCATATCATCATCCAATTCTTTCAAAGCATCAATCACATCATCTTCATCATCAACCATCACCACCTCATCACCACCAGAACTGCCAGCCGCACCTGCAGACTCCCCCTGAGCTGTGGAAGTCCCAAGAGCTTGAGTAGTTCTTGGCAACTCACCACCTGCACCTTTCGATGCATTGGGATCATCGTCTCTATCATTTCTCTTCTTTGTCCTTAACTCGTCGCCTTTACAGCCTGTCTCCCCCTAAGATGCCAAGAACTCCTTCATAGCATCTATAATTCTCCCATGTTCAACCAGGAGGGACGACTGTAGTTGATTTTCTGTCACTAGGCGTTGAATAGCCTGGGTCTGGACAAGATTCACCCTTGATTGTTCTGCCACGACCCGCTCAAGTGCAGCTATTCTCTCCGAGTCTAAGAGGGTTGCATCGAAATTAAACCTCATGTGAGATGTGTCTTGAGTATACTCAGCAGGGATTTCGAATGAAACCGGGACATCAGAAGCAGCTGTGGACGTAACCGCAGGTGGTAACGTGACCGACAACCCTGCAGTTGCAACGACTGTAGACTCAATAAATCGTGCAACAACCTCCGACGGAGTAAGCGTTGGAGGCGGCAACGATACAATCTCTGGAGTCGTCATCTGTAGTGTGATGGATGGGATGCCGAAAGCTAATGTAGCCACCACGGGAACATCCGCGGCGCTTAAACTTGTAACCTGTACAGATGTAGGAACAATCGACATACCTGACAGTGCGGATGGAGCGAAACGTACAACTCTTGAAGTCTCTCCAGCTCCCATACCTGCACCTGTCCTTTCCCGTCTTGAACGTCTGATCAGTTTGTGAATATCTTCTTCTTCTTCCTCTGACTCATTATCATCAACTGCCCTCTTTCTCTTCCCAACCGTCCTCTCTCGAGTCACCAACATCCGTCTAGCTTCATTCATTACAGCATCAAGATCTGAGTCAGCCACCGTCGTAGCTGCTCTAGTAACATTCACTTCCCTAACCTGTGCAGCAGAGACCTGCACCTCTTCTTATGGATCAAACGGTCCATGTCGAAGAATCCTTGGCCGCCAAATGCAGCATCAAGGTCTACATCCTCCTCAGCCGATACAACAGGCACAGCAGGTACATCTCTAGTTACTCCTGCCTGTCGTGGTTGAGGGTCTCTGAACTCATCCCCAGTAGCAGGAACATACTTCGGGTTGATTAAATACCCAAACAGTGGAGTATGCCTCGGACGCAGCTCAGGCTTGCTTCTCGCACTCGAAGTCCGGCATTGAGCAAAGATCCGTTTGCTCACACTCTCCACGTATCGTATTGGACGTCTTTGAGGCAACGTGGGAGCAACCTGATTCAAGATCATCTGAATGAATCTTGGATACATAATGAACCGCTCACGAGCCATCGCTCTCCTCTGCCTATCGATCTCATAAAAGACCATCTGACTGAAGCAATAACGTTTGTTATAAGTCAGAGCAGTCATTGCGGACTGCATGGTCGCACCCATCCCGTCAGTGCCCGCCTTCCTCCCTGACATGCATACAATCATTACGTGCATGAGGAAGCGCCACTGATCGAGTAGGAAACCCTTCCTCCTCTGAGTATCACCTAATGGACCAGAATAGCCCATTCGGAGAAACGCTCCATCACGGAACGGAGCCACAAACTCTGTAGGGTCATCCCTAGTCTCCTCACCGAACCGTAAAGCCACCCGTATTTGTTCATATGAGAACTGAACCTCTTGATTGTTGACGGTTGCTCGCATAACCGGGGGCTCAACGCGGCAATCGTATTCCACAGTCTGCCAGAAATCCTCGATATTGGGTAAGGAAATCGGCAGAGTCGTAGTGATAGCGTGGAATATCCTCGAGCGAATGAGGAATGTGATTATCTCGCGGTAATCCTCAACACCGCTCGCTTCCGGGTCTAAGGTGATATACATGTTATGACCCGGGAAGAATTGCCTCTGATTATCTCCATCGTCTCCTCCAGCACCTCCAGCACCTGCTACTGCAGCCATATCTGCAACAAACGAACCAAGTTAGATAAACGTTAAGGCATAACACAAGTTCGCTTGTTACCATGAGCAAAGTTGTGAAAATCTGTATAGGCGAAGTTAAAGGTGGGGCGAAGTTGGGCACAACTTCGCTTCAACTTTAAGTTCGTCTAATAAACAATAATTAAAAAAGGGTCCAGGCGAAGTTAGTGATAACTTCGCCTCACCACAACATCGCCTCAGGCGAAGTTGAGCCTCAGGCGAAGTTACGGATAACTTCGCCGAAACCCTAAGTTCGCCTGAAACTGAATCGGCGACAGTAAGATCGATTCATCATCGAAAATCTGGTGTTTCGGTCAATTTTGACGATTAAGAACTCCCAAACACAAGATATTAAGGATATTTAGACGATCAGGTTGTTCATGAACACGTAAAAACACGCTTTAAAATCCGGTTCAAAAATCCGTCGGTCCGAGGTATCGAAACAGGTCGAAACGACCTTTGATAAGCATTGACAACACGATGTACCGACACCACGAACCTTGAAATCGAAACGAAATCTGGAAAAAAGAACAAGGAATTGGAAAAACAACAAGTTCGCTGAAAACTGGTTAAGTTCGCCGGAATAAGTTCGCTTAGATCTGTGAATAATGAATCGTTTGACCTTTGAAAATCCTTATATAGGGGCGGAGTTATACAGGCGAAGTTACGGTTAACTTCGCCTAGGCGAAGTTATTCACAAGTTCGCCTGTTTAACAACTTCGCCTATATTTACAAAATCAACCCTTATAATTTGAACATTTTGCAATTAACTTTTAAAATTTCCCTTTAAGAATTAAATAACACGATCAAGTCCAAGTAACCAGTTATAAAATCATAAACTACCTAAGTACGAAAAACTTTTAAAAAATTAAAGTACAAGGGATCAAATTTCAGTCTCGATAGGGACTACTACGTTTTAGAAAAGATCCGAACAGGAATCATACTAACTACGTGACTGTCACATAGATCCATGTTTAGCTGTATTATGACATCATAAAGAAACAGGTTGTAAGCAGGTAAATAACTTAAGATGGTTTTCATCGTTTCTGTGATACGAGTTAGGTTCAATTATGCCTCAAAATTTAAGTGAACAACAACTCAGAGATTATGATGCCACCTATCTATTCTCAAAGCGTATTTGGCTTTCCCCAAGTCACCCCGAATTGACTTCGACCCGTAGTGTCTGATTAAGTTTGTAAGTACTCTTCATCTGCTTCCCGTTCTCTTTCTTACTCCATGATTGAGAAGTCTTGACATTTTCAGCTCTTAGAGTGTTTCAATAACTCAAATATTATTACTATTTTTTTTTTTTTTTTTAATAAACATTTGCATAGACTTCAGAGTAGTAATCAACTGCAAGTCCCGAATCTGGATCACTGCAGTTTCTTCACACACTATCTTTACGGGAATCAGAACACTAACAGGCTCGTGTATGACTGGGTAATCGCTTTTCTGCCTATCATTCGGAAAGATATATATGAAGACATGCAAAACTCTTAAGGAGTTTCCACGTAAAATCGAGTAGATATAGTTTGTATCACATCTACTTTTACGCACCATAAAAAGTTACCATGACATGCTATGACTGTTCTAAAGCCTTTTAAGCCTAATAACTTCACTAGTTAAGCACACAAAATCAGTATATGTATCATTTTCCAAGGTTGGATCAATTTTCTGTTAAAACATAGCAAATAGAACTTCTTACGAAGTAGTA
The DNA here is from genome assembly GCF_021521415.1 of Bidens hawaiensis. NCBI lineage: Eukaryota > Viridiplantae > Streptophyta > Magnoliopsida > Asterales > Asteraceae > Bidens > Bidens hawaiensis. The sequence continues at coordinate 1,289,150 of NW_027491117.1, read as the reverse complement.
GACTTGAAAAATAATTTCATTTCCCTTTAAACATAGCAAATAGCTCTGATACCAATTGTAGGTTCCCTGGACGGATCGCACGAGATATCTCGATCTACTCAGGTGCGGAATCCCTGCGTAGATCGTTACGAGTATAGAACACGAATCACACGAACACACGAACCGAACACACGTTATATAATAACTCAAACACGTGATACGATATCACTAATACAGACACACGTTACAGCTCTCGTAACAACTCGAACAAACTAACACGAACAACTAACTGGAACTCCACTTTCACCTGCAAAGCTCACTCTCCCTCCTTGAACAGGTTTCAAATCGTGTAACAAGTATTTGTTACCCGTCATGTGCCGGGAACAGCCGCTATCCACAACCCAAAGATTGTTGGCAGCCCTGTTCAACTGTTCCTGCACAATAAAGCAAAATATTAGAATTTAGGGACCCAAGACCAATTGGTCTTGGATCTATACATCCCAAACTTTGGCTTTCCGAAGTTAGTCTCTGGATAATTCTGTAAGTCCTATTAGGATATCTCCTTGAAGATTGATTGTGAGGCCTTCCAAACCTTTGTGAATTGAAAGAATTATAGCTTGTGGTTTGGTTATTAACAGTGTAAAACTGAGATTTGTTTCTATGAAAACCTGAATTAGTCACATTTTTGAATTTTGAATGGTTTTCATTTTTAGCAGCATGATAATTACTATTAGGCTTATTCTCAGTTTTAGTAGGCCTTACACCTCTGAATCGCTGCTTCAGAGGGCAATCTGCAACTAGGTGCCCTAATTGATTACACCTAAAACAACACCTATGGTCAACCTTTTTATCAACTGGTGTTTTAGATGTCGAGGCTTTATTACCGCCCGTTCGTCTCACATATGGTGGGACGTACGGGTTTAGTGGAGTACTCTTTTTATTCGTCTTATCTTTCTCTCCACCATTGGGTAATACCACCTCCTCTTTTGCCTTACCAGACTCGGATGACTTATCCGAATACGATGAGACTGGACTTGGATCAGAAATTTTAACACTTGAAACAGGCGAACTTGTTTCGCCTCCACTAACATTTGGTTCTTTACAAGTTACTTTAACTGGTACTGTCTGAGAAACCTCAAAGTCAACAGATTTCTGAACACTAGGGTTAAAAGTGTAATTGTGATTATACGGTGGTGGAACCTCATGATAACCAATTCCTCCTCTCTTAACAGAGGAACCTTGATCATTAACAAGGTGATCAAGAATAGCAGAGGAATTTCTGAACTGCTCTAATTTTCTATTCAGTTCCACCACTTTTACCTGGTGATCAGCAATCTGTTTTTCTCTATCAGCAATTAGTTTGGTTTTTTCTTCCAAAACTTCATAGCTTACATCAATCACTTCAATTTTTTCAGCAAGTTTTGTTTTTAGACTTTTAACATCTTTTTCACAGGCTTTTATTTTGACTTTATAGCTATTTTCTCTTGCTTTTGTAAAATGATGATCTTCTTTTAGGGTTTTAAATTCAGCATCCAACCTAACATACTGATCGGTTATAGTTGCTAATTGCTCAGACAAGTTTTCACATTTAGAACATGTAGGTTTAGAACATACCTCGGAGAGCTGGTCTTTAACATCTGCCATGAAAGCTTTTTCTTCTCCGGTAACCTTCTCACTTTCTTCAGTTTCAACCTTCGCCAAATTTGCCTGCTCAAAAGTTTCTTTAGAATGCAGGTTCCAGTTGTATTCACCATCTTCTCTGGACATCATGGCACTATAATCTTTTCTACCCTCATTATGCTGTGTAGACCTTCCCTGACTTCGTTCCACACGCTCATTCCTGCATTCCTTTGCAAAGTGACCGTTTTGCTGACAATTGTAGCATCTTACCTTCGTCTTGTCGAACCCTGGCCTTCCACCGACAAACTTTCTTCCGGTCTTATTCATAAACCTTTTCACTCTTCTCACGATCATGGCCATCTGCCATTGTAGATCCATTTCTTCCATATCATCAGCATCAATCTGGTGATAGTCTTCATCCAACATAGCTGGATCAACAATCTTCCCCTGAATGTAGTTCTCATAGGAAGCAATGAAAGAAGCATAGAGACCAAACTGCTCTTCAGCAGATTTGACACTCATAGGCATCTTAGAGTAGTTGTTGCTGGGAATACTTGGAGAGTAACTACTCTTGCTTACCTGGGGTTGAGAACCACTCGATCCACCTGCTATATAGCAAACATCACCATTTGTGTTGACTGACACATGACCCTCATGTGATGAGTTTGCGCCCGACTCTCCCTTCGAGTAGTAGGCAGCAGATTCAATCTTCGATCCTGAGCTAGTGTTGACTTTAGCTCCATACATACCTGGATCTTGTACCTGATCCGTAGGTGTCTCCTTTCTAACCATGTTAAGCTCAAAGGTTCTGAGCTTGTTGACTGCCGTTTCTAGATCATATGTGGGAAAGTCTTTGTCTTCCCTCATCAGCACAGTGTACATCTCCCATTTTGGTGGGAGAGCATCTAGAAGCTTCTCAACTATTTCTTCTTCTCGGTAGGAAATAGAATAGTTGCTCAATTCAGTCATCAGATGGTAATATCGAGTGATAATATAATCTAAGGATTCATTCTTCAAATACTTGAAGACTGAGAACTGGGTTTTGAGCAATTTTATCTTGGAAGCACGGATTCCTACATTCCCTTCAAATCTGTTCTCAAGAGCTTCCCAAAGCTCTCTTGCTGACGTATACTTTCTAAACGTATGAAGGATCTCTTGTGGAAGAGCCATAGTAATAGCAGCATGAGCCTTGCTCTCGGCCTCATACATCTTTTTCTCTTCTTCTTCCATTTTGCTATACTTTTTGATTTGATCACGACCTTCATACTCCATAACTGGTGGAATATAACCATCCTGGATGCATACCCACATCTTCGCATCCTGGTATTTGACGTATTGTATGAACCGATCCTTCCATGCAACGAAATCGGTTCCCTTCAGCAATCTTGGGGCCTTAGTAGCTGACCCTGCTTCAACTTCCATCTTTACTAACTCAGAGATGTTAATCGACGACATCTTTCCCGAAAAGTAAGAAACCCGAAAAATTAAATTAACTCAGAGATGTTATGGACAACTTCGCTTTAGTCTTAACTTCGCAGAAGAACTTCGCTGATGATTAACTTTGCTTAAGGTAAGCGAACTTAGGAGGTAGGCGGAGTTGTAGAGAACTTCGCTGAGTTAGGCGAACTTGAGAAGGTACGCGAAGTTGTGAATAACTTCGCTTAACCTTATATCTTCGCCGAAACCCTACGTATCCTGACGGCAACTTCGCCTGATGAACACGGACGTTTTTGCAGATCTGAAATCTGGATTTTACGAGGTTTTTGACGGTGCAAAGGCTTGAATACGATGGTAGGAGGTAAGATTGACTCAATAACACAGAAAACACGTCCCGCGAATAGTCGAAACAGGACGATTTCTACACCCGCGTGAATATCCCGAACCACACAATCGAGCAAATGCTCTGATACCAATTGAAGGTTCCCTGGACGGATCGCACGAGATATCTCGATCTACTCAGGTGCGGAATCCCTGCGTAGATCGTTACGAGTATAGAACACGAATCACACGAACACACGAACCGAACACACGTTATATAAAAACTCAAACACGTGATACGATATCACTATTACAGACACACGTTACAGCTCTCGTAACAACTCGAACAAACTAACACGAACAACTAACTGGAACTCCACTCAAAACCAAGCCGTAACCTAGGTATATAAATACACGAAAACTTCGCCTGGCATGTTCAGGCGAAGTTGTCCATAACTTCGCTTGACTAACAAGTTCGCCTAAACAGCGAACTTGTCAGTAACTTCGCTTAAGACATATATAAAACATAATTAACATTACAGACTCGATTACAGACACTAGACTATGAACTACTGACATTATGCACCAACATTTAGTGAAGCCTAAACTGATTGAAAGTGTGTTTCAAGAAGTAGCATCCACTGTGGCTGAACTTGAGAAAGCTTTTAACAAGTCAAAAATGAATAATTCATCTCAAGAGAAACAGAAACCAATTTTGTTCAAACCTATAAAATTTGGCAAATGCTTCCAATAGCACCAATCTTGAGTTCTATAACAATAAAAAGGTTAACAAGATGGTTGATTATAGTTTAGCACCTAAGGTTGTTTTTTTTTCAGCCTGAAGCTACACACATACCAAATGTGTGGAGCTAAGGTTAAAAATTCTAAAAATGTAACCAAGGAAAAAGTTCCTCAGGTTAAAAACATCTTGAAAAGACAACCTGTGCAAGGATAAGTGGATGATTCACACAAAATATTTCATAATGTAAATCCTCGAAAAATTGTTCGATTTGATGATCATTAATCTAAAGTATCTCACAAACCGGTTGAGTTTGTGAAACCACTTTGTAAGAACTCGGATACAGGTGTGATTAAGGATGAATATCTTAAACGAAATTCAAAGAAAGCTTGACTTATTCACAAGTTCCTCAATCACTTTGAAACCAAAAATTAATGTATTCCAAAAGGATACAAAAGAGGAGCCTAAGACTGAGGCACGTGCTGCCTTTTTGAACTAATCGTTTACCTTGTTGTGCATAGTACATCCAAAACTATTTTCGGTGATAAATAGATTTTGGATAGAGGATGTTCTTGGCATATTACTGGCAACCTCGATCTTCTATCAAATGTTAAAGACATTCAAGGGGGGATATGTGGCGTTTGCTGGTAATGTAACATCCGTTTTTCGTTATTAATAAATAAATGATAATATGTTTATTTTAATTATGTGTAAGTGTTTGATTTATGTTGGGTTTGGGCTTGGGAATGGTTAGGAGATGGGTATGGGCCATAGGGCCCATGGGACCCCTATATAAACCTCCGCAACACCGAAAAGTGAACTTTGGTTAAATGACTAAGTTTTGAGCTTGGTTTCGACATACAAACTGATATAACTTTAGATCGGGTTGTAAGATGTAAGAAAAGGATAAACTTGTTGGGCCAAGTGTTAACAGTTTCGTTTTAGGACAAAAAGGTGATATTTGGACAATGTAAAACACGGGTATACAAAGTTGGTACAACCCAAAACCTATAAAAAGGGTAGAATCGGGTCCTAAGGAAGAGTCATGGAGTATAATGGCTTTAAAATGGTAAAAATGAAGAAAAGGAGATTCTATTCGCACAAAAAGAATCGCATCACATGCCATGCGAAGTGAATGGCAATGCGAAGCGAAGCGAATTGGCATGCGAAGCGAATGGCCATGCGAAGCGAATTTCCATGCGAATTCCATGAGAATTTCCATGAGAATTTCCCTGCGAATTCCCATGTGAATTCCCATGCGAATTTTCATGTGAATTCTTCCATGCGAATTCTTTCAAAATTGTTGTAAAACGTGACCCTATTCAGCTCGACCCCAGCCAGGGGCTCTGCCCCCAGACCCCCGTTAGTTGAAGGGTTCATTAACATAGATGAATGAAGTAATAGTGATAGATAATTGAAACCCGTAACTTGTTACACTGTTAGACATGAACAACTAAGGAAGGGCGTTACCATTAACTCTGAGAGAAACTGACTACAGGTGAGTTTCTAGCCCCTTTTTATCTATGATGTTGTCTGGGCTGTGTGCATACTTCTATGTGTTTAGTGAATACACTTAGCCTATGTGGTAAGTGTATGCTACATGAATGAGATATGAATGATATAGAAAAAGTTAAGAATATGTATGGAGATGTGTATGGTTATAAATAAAGGTGTAACAGGTTAGTGAAGTACATATGGATGTATGGTTTAATGATGATACGGAATGAAGGGACCAGACCCTTACAATATTTATGATGATAGGGACCAGACCCTTACAATATCTGTGATGATAGGGACCAGACCCTCATATCTGTGATGTTAGGGACTAGACCCTTATATTATCTATGTTAATAGGGACCAAACCCTTATAGTATCTGTGATGATATGGACCAGACCCTAATAATATCTCTAACGATTGAGAAAGAATAGCTTTAGTATACCATAGGGTTTCGTGAAAGAAAGTATGTAATATATGTAAAGTATGTATGGAAGAAGTAATAATAAGTAAGGTACGAATACGTATCTTCGGACACGTATGAGTATGGATGTAAATGTAATGCATGTTAATTGATTGACTGGAACTCACTCAGCGTAGCTGACTTTTAGTATGCATGCAGATAAATAGATTGAAGGATCTGGCTTGAGGATGGCACGTGGTAGGGATTGGAAGAGTGGCATCTTGAGAAGGAATGTTACGAATTTGTATGTTGTGTTTTAAGACAAGTTAACTTTTGTTAAGACAAGATTCGATGTTTTGTAATATAATGCATGAAGTTTTAATTATTCCGCAAAAGTTTTAATTAACTCTGATTTTAGAACTGTGTTTATGACTAAATCCAACACCAAAGTAGGGTTACTGGGAATGGGGCCTTACAGGTAATCAAGGTGGACTGATTAAGAAATAGGGCGAAGTCACTAATGGTCGTATTATGTTTGAACGTGCAAATTATTGTGATAGAGTGAATCATAATCTGTTGAGCGTATAATAGATTTGTGATTAGAAGTTTACCACGCTATTCACAAAGAAGGAGTGCGTTATCCTTCAACCGGGTTTCGTAATTCATGAAGAGATGGTTATCATGAGATCTCCTAGATCGAATGATATTTATATCCTTGACATGGGTAATAAAGTAATTTCTTCTCCAACTAAAACGCGTTCTGTCTCGAAAGAAACCGAGTAGGACACGATCTTATGGCACAAGCATATGGGTCACATACACATTCGAAAAATTATTCATTTAATGGCAAATGATTTTGTGGATAGGGTATGGTTGAAGAATTTCAAGCTGATCGATCACTGTGTTGCGTGTAAAAAGGGAAAACAGAAGAAGAAATCTCACCCGGTGAAGCAGATCAACTCTATTGATACTGTTATGGAACGACTTCATATGGATTTGTTCGGTCCAGTGAATCGTCCGAGTTTTGGTGGAGATTTGTATTGTATTGTGGTTTCTGACAACTACTCAAGATTCTCATGGGTGTTATTTATGAGTACTAAAGATCAGACACCAGTTCTAGTTCAGAACTTAATCACTAAGATCTAATCTCTTTATAAACATAAAGTGAGATGAATTCGAAGTGACAATGGCACGGACTTTAGGAATAAGGTATTCGATTTTACTGTAGTTAGAAAGGAATTCATCGGGAATACAGTGCTCGGTATGTGCCATAACAGAATGGTGTATCTAAGAGGAAAAATCAAACGTTGATTAAGGTGACGAGAACAATGTTAGCAGATTCTAATCTTCTCATTCAATTTTGGAACGAAGTTGTGAATACCGCTTGCTATTCACTAAATTGAGTCCTTATGGTTAAGAAGCTCAAGAAGACAAGCTATGATTTGGTTAATAACCGTAATCCGAAACTCAAGTTTCTAGAACCTTTTGGGTGCCCATGTAAAATGTTGAAACGGGATGCGGGTAAATTCGAAGAGAAAGCTATCGAAGGTTACTTTATTGCGTATGGTTCACCCATTAAACAGGTATTTAACTTTTCTTCTGCGTGTGTGGAAGAATGGTATCATGTTGACTATCAGAGTTACACCACAACACCTACCGGAAAAGGACCTATGACATTCGTGGCAAAACTGGATACACCTAAGTATTCACAAATCGAATAAGCGTTTAACGGCTTATTACATACCGAACAAACGAATTACCGAACGGGTCTTGTTATGACCTAGATACCCCGGGGGGGGCCATCTATAGGTTATATACATTTAACATAGGCTAACATATTAGTATTATGGCCTTAGTACGATAGCAAACTAGTTAAACGAAAACATGCTCGTTTAACTACCTGCTATGAAGTTAAACGTGAAAGAGAGTTACAAAACAAGCATTGTATCATCCATTAAGCAAAGATTTACAAAACACTTAGTGGGAATTTTTTAAGCGATCCGTGAAACTATATTTGATTTTTACAAACACATAGGGAATTTTTTAAGCGATCCGTGAAACTATATTTGATTTTTACAAACACATAGTATTATTTTCTAATTTTACCAGAAAATGGCCGTAAAACACTTGTATTCGCGCTATTTATTGTACCCAATATATTTTTCGCCCCAAAAACTGAACCAAAATAAATTTGGACTCAACATTTCATATTTGTGCATGCAAATCAAGAAAATGGGCCAAAATTGGGCCAAGGGGGAGGCCCAACAACTTGCGGCCGCCACTCCCTTACAATAGTATTAATTACGTTTTCTTTATAAGGAAGCAAGCTTAAGATATTAATTACGTTTTAACTAAAAAATTCTAGAAGTTCATACCTATATCTTCTGCTCTTTCATACCTTCAACCCAAACCTAAGGTATTTAGCAAGATTTATTCAATTTTATGCATGTTTAATCTTATTTGATTACATGTAAACATAGTTTGGTTGCCAAAAATCACTTCTAACCATGCAGAAATCCTAAAAATGGTCCATCAACATATTTTGATCATACACAAGGTTAGGAACCTGTTTTGATAAATTTGTTTTGCCCATAAACACGGATTAGAGGGTTTAAACGACGTTTTTACGGTTCAAAAGTTCGATTTAAAGCCCAAACTGAAACCCTAAGTTTCAAAGCTGTTATTTTGAAACGGGTTAAGAGATCGCAAAGGAAATGTTTTGTGATATAGGACCTGTACCTACCTTACTTAGAAGGACATGAACCCAAAAATTGGATTAAGAGACCTCAAAGGAAATGACAAATTGCTTGATTACGGGCTGTTTAGGATTCGATTATGATGTGCATATTGTTATCTTGTAAAACTTTGTAGGGACATCAGGGACAATATAAATGAGTCCCTGTCCAAATTTGTTATTTTTTTGAACATCCGAGAATATTTGGCGAATTTATTACCGATTAGGGACGTTTATTTGGGAAAAATAATTAAATTGCTCGAAAAATTATGAAATTTTGTGGAAAACTCATATTTGGTATAATATGATCACATATGAAATTTGGGGTTATTTGGAAAAAAACTAGCTATGTTTTGTGGATTCGCGTTTATTCGAGTTTTTATAGTGGTTTTTGGCTCTGAAAGGTAATTTGGCAAGATTGTTAAATTCTGAAAATTTTACAGGTTTTTTTGGCAAGTATTTTGATCACTCAGGAATTTTTTAGGATTTTTCGGAAATGGTTTGTTATAAACGGAAGATTTTCGGGTTAAATATAACATATAAATGAATTTTTGTAAATTAATAAATCAGTAAACAATTCTAGAAATGTTTTTATAAAAATCTAAATATTTTAATTGATAAGTGGCTAAATTTTCATAACTTAATGATTAACGGATAATTAATTATGCTAATTTAAAGATTAAACAAGTTCAATTCTGATAAAAACCGAGGAGTTCGTGATTAACGAACCTGTTGGAATATCAGAACATCAAGAGTGATCAAAAATCATATTTTTGGATTAATTAAGTATAACCGAACTTTTTTTTAGAAATCAAGACAGTTCGGATTGATTGTGCGTGTTTTTCTACAAATTAAACTAAATAAACAGAAATGAGCCCCGTAGCAAATCTAGACCCCTAATTTGTGATCTTTCTTTATAACATAATCATTTTATTAACCAACACGTTTACCCAAGTTTACATCCCCATACATGCATTCTAAACGCGTAAAGGAACAACTTGGCCCAGCTGATGAAACAGGGAAACTGAGCCAAGCTCGGTTTTAAGTATTAGACATTGAACAACATCACAATCTAAGCCTATTGACACTTTCTGGGTGTAACAGCTACACGCAGACTAGATATACAGCCTAACTTAGTATAAACATTATAATAATATTAAAATATTAATGTTATTATAATATTGGTTATAGGGACTAGTGATAACGAGTTAAACAGACTACGAGCTGGGACCCTACCGAATCTCTACTAAACCGTGAGTTTCATGACCCCACTCATAAACTATTTTACAAGCTTTTGGGGTGAAAAGCATGTTTGCTTATATCTATATACGCATATGAAACATATGATGATGTGAATTATCAAAGTGCTAACACATGAAAGTCCCGACTAACACAGTGATTAACTTCGAGCCGGTGACTTGTGATTAGTACTATTGGTTTGACGAACCCAGACGGGCCAGCACGGTTTCTTGAGATCTTATCCCGTTTTCACATGACCATAATTATATAAAGAAGCTATGTAGTGTTAGGCATGGCTACTTGGGGCATGTTGTGGGCGGAAGGGGGGGCCAAATTGGTTTATTGCGCATGGGAAATGGAGGCACGCAGCACGTACAAACAGTCCAGGCTTTCCCTGAAGCTTAGCATAATTACATCATATATACACGTACATACATACTTACATGCGTATCAAGGTTGTAAAAGTCGTTTGGCGGTCCTAGGCGGTCGACTAGGGAGTCGCGAGTACTCGGGTGTAGTCGAGGATTACTCGGAAAATACCTACACAGTACTTGGCCGAGGCGGGGAGTACTCGGACGAGGCGGGGAGTACTCGATCTAGGCGGGGAGTAATCGGGGAGTGCTCGGCCGCCTACTCAGGAGTTTTACAACATTGATGCGTATATACAAATTATGACTTGTGTTTTACACATATTTGTTTTCTTGTAACGCGTGAAACTCACCAACTAGTGTAGTTGACCGATTTTAAATGTGCTTTTCAGGTGTAATACCGAAGTTGGAAAATCCTTGATGTTGTGCTACTTGTTACTGAATGTGGTCGATGCTGTGTGAATAGACGCAAGGATATTAGTAACGAATAGAATAGTTTAACGAACAGATTTTGTTGTAATATCTATCTTGTAAACAAAGATAGAACAATGTAATATATTGTAAATTAGTTTGTATTGTTCTTTATAAACTATGTGGTTGATACCAGAGGTGTTTGTTACATTTCTGTTTAACGGTTCCGCAATTTGCTAGTCAGGGTGTAACATGTGTTGGTAATCAGAGCCATAGGTTATAAAAGGATTAGGTTATCTCTTAGGATGCCTAAAATATAACCTCAGGCTCGATTAATTCTGGGAAAATTAATAATACATTAATATTATAAACTGGTGGATGCTGGGATGAACTCGAAGGACAAGTAAGTTATTATGGTCCGGAACATAATAACAGACTTGCTTGTACGAGGGAATTCGGGGAGAAATTGCAGAACATGCCGATAGGTAAAAAGGGCAACATATGTGTATAAAAGGTAATGTTAAGTGTGTGTATATATATATGTATGTATGTATGTAACATGCATACGTGTTTATCTGGAACAAGATGTACAAATACGTGTACGAATTGTACCGACGATAATACTAAATCTTAATGTAACGAATATTATATTCGATTATAATCTATATTAATTCTTATTATAATTAAAATTATATTTTATTAAAAATTATATTATATTTTATCATAGTTAATATTATACCTGGTCATAACAAATAAAATATTTTATTTCTGCCCTAATTAATAATATCCTTTACTATAATTCATATTATTTTTATGACATATCGTTGAACCGAAAGATTTCGAGATCGGTAGCCTCATATCGGATGAAGAACCAGTGTTACCTGTAAACGAGAATTTTGATAAAACTTTATCGAGTCCAAACTGAATCTTATTATATGAATAAAATAATTACCTTACGAAATCCTCGATTATATAATAGATCGTAATCACCTGTATATACCATTTACCAGCTATGGTTCAAAAAAATCTTTCATATCATTAGTACAACCAACCCTTCCAAACCCACCTAATCATCAAACTCATCAAATCATCTGTGTACGAGTACCTCCAACCACTCCTATATTTTTGCCACTCTAATTGATATGTTTCAAAAGAAAAACCTCAAGCTCAAGGACTATTGATGCACCTTGACTTGTGTGGGACAAACTTACTCCCAAATAATAAATCACCACTTTTAGCAGACCCAGCATGCTTGTGATTTCTGAATGACCTGGTAAAAGATTATCTTAGAGTTATATTTGATAGCATCAAAATGTCAAAGGGGGTATACAAATGCCTTCCTAATATAGCATACTATTTAAACCCATAACGGATAAATGTCTACTTACGGAAGAGGCATGATAAAACAGTTACCCAATGGTGGGATTATATCGAAATAATTGTTGTGCAAGTTGTGAACTATTCATGATTATTATAATGTGTGCTTGGATAGACAAATATAGTATGGTATCGTTGCGTATAGTTTAGATACTCCATGCAAGCATCTTGTAGTTTGCTATGTGGATATGGAGGGCGATTTGGACTTTTATTACAAAACTTGACCCTTACCGGGTTAAAATTACTTGTCACTAGGTGACAACTTTCGATATATACATGCAAACAATGGCCTTGTTAGGTTAAATCTAGGTACTATCCTTAGTATATGGATACAGGATCCGATGTGTGTCGTACGTATGTGCTATTTGAAATACATGAATATTAACTAATGTAATTCCCTGCGCGATGAATATATTGGGGAATTACTATTAATTGAAGTATAGTTGATTATCATTATAGGATGGCCACGGAGAAAACAAACATGTGATCTGAGGCAATTGTAGCCGAGATGATTCTTCTGCAACTGCAGACAGTAATTCCAACAATAGCAGCGCAATTTGCTGTTGACATTAAAACGACATTGAATACAAATCAATTGCCAAACACTAATACGACCGCGAATAATATTTCGCCGCCCAATACAAATACAGTAAAAAATGGTATTTTCTCGATAAATATGAACATTGTCATGAAGAATACCCCCCACTGAGCACTAATGCTACTACCAATAATAATAATTCCCCCTACTAAATGCCTTTGGCAACAAAAATCTCTTACTGAACATGAATACTGGTTGTAATAACCGTGATCCTTCACGATGGTAATACTCGTTGAAACATTATGCGGTGCAAATTGATGTTTTGTAAAACACACTTATTCTCCACACCTTTTATCTATGTTTTTATATTATATTTAATGTAATTTAACTTCTTTTATCTTGATTTACATAGTTTTATTTATCTTGTAGGTTACGGGTTAAAGGAAGAAAAACCGGACCTCGTGAGGAGCTTAAAGGCATTGCACTCATACGTTTTCAAGACAAAGCTCAAAGTCCGGCCCATTTACATCATGGACAAGCCCAGACCTTACATGTATTATAATATAAAAAAATAAAAACCCTAGAACCCCCACATATTCCGATCGGAAGTTCAGTAGGGAAAAGGAAAAGAAAACGCTAGGGTTCAAGAGTGGTGGCGGCTAGGGAAGAAGAAGGAGGCAAGAACAAAGGCTCGGGACGGTTTTTTCATCATTCATTACAGCCAAGAGAAGCCCCGAATCACTCCATATCCTTTCATTTATTACATTGTTCATTAACTTTTATTCTCTTGTTTAATTGCTAAGTAGTTTTACAATTACTTTAGAGATTGACTTGTTTATGATTATTGTTGATCATTAAATGATTGAATTGATGATTGGGATGAGTTATATGATGTTTTTTTTTAGTATTCATGTAACGCCCGCTAATTTATCGGTTTAAAGATTTCCTGCATGTAGAGTATGTATATGTCTTGGGAGTTGTCCGGCATATTTCGTCGACCCGACCATCTTCCCGGTACGTTAAATTATCCAACCTTTCCTTCCAAGTTACCATATCCCTTAAACTTTGAGGGCTAATGTGTAACATTTAATTTATATCATAAAATAATAAAATAACACTAACCCTAAACCCTATGCGCAGCCGATCGGACCAGAACCACCCCTGGCGATTTTCTTCTGTGCAGCCGAGTTTCAACAGTAAAATCTTCAATTCAAGGTCGGTTTTATGATTCCCCATGTCTTTTACACCTTAATTGACCTTTATATTGCGCGTATTGATCGTTAGACGACTTGTTTTAGGTTAACCGGGTGGCTGTCCAATTGAGCGTTTCCGGGACTGTTTTGAGTGAGGTTTTTGCACCAAAATCCTCCTAGGTATGTGTGGTACATCATACTTAAAAACCATATTCATTGGAGGTGTTTAGGTCCGTCAATCGATTTTAGTTCGAAAACTAGGGTTTATCGGGTGTAGAACTGTCAATTGTTGAGTTTGATGCGTTAATCGATTGAATGACCAACCGAATCAGTTTGCATAGCCCTAGTGGGGTTTAAGGGCTGTGGGAAAATCATTTCTTTGGTACTCGGGGATGATTAGGTTGGTGATTAGTCAATCGAGTCGGTTGTGCGCGAATTGTCGTTTAAACATTAAAGTGAGTGTTGTAAAAAGGAACCGTCAACCCTATCAACTCGGGTGACATAATTATGATGTATGAAAAGGTTAAGATGGGAATTTGATCCATTAGGGGCTGATTTGTTTGACAATTGGTTTTAAGATTTATTACGTGCGTATTTGACTCGATTTGCATACCGACGGGTGAGTTGTGCATCATGGTTAGCCCCGACCAAGATCGTAGGGTGGATTTGGTTAATTGAAAGGTTTTAGGGGCTGAGGTAAAGTAAATGAGTATGGTTTGGGCCTCGGGCTAAATTGTTGGGCTTGAACGGCCCGTTAGGCAAGTGTGTTCTTACGGTCTAGTTAGTAACGCGTTGTATACAATTTACAGGCCCTTACTTGTGAGTGTGCACTTAGAGATTTCCTAGCTCGTTGCTGGTGTTTGGTTGATTGCAGGTGAGTTCATGATGCCCTTTTTACTCTTTTAAATTTTGGGCTAGCATGCACACCTAAGTGTTTTTTTTACTTGATGAAATGTTTTAAACGATTTTATATAGGCTTGCTATTATATCGTAGGCCTTGGGATGTAAAATTTTTATATATATATATACATTATTGTTTGGCCTATATTTGGCGATGTTGTAGTCATTTCGACTACTGATGTTGCGTATGCCTACTTTGTGTTTGCATGCGTTGATGTTACGTGTTTGGGTTGTACGTTTGCTCGACCCTGATGTTATACGTGGATGTTATATATGTATATTTTTATATATATAGGGATGTACTTGAAAGGATGTTTATATATATACTTTGTATATGTATGTATGAGAATGTTTAGTCTTCGGCAATTATAACTTAATGGATGCACTCCTTTTATTTTTTTAAACTTTTGGTATGACTATCATAATTGTTGTTACTGATATTATTTACTTAAAACTTGAACTCACTCAGCTCAAGCTGACTTTGTGTGCATGTTAGTGTGAGTTTCAGGTTAGGAAAAGGATGCCTTATCGCTTGGACGTGCACGAAGCTACTTGGACGGTGAAGGGCATACGTGGATGGAAGAATGTATTTTGAACAATCTTATTTTAAATAGTTTCATGAATTATATTTAAAATTTGGTTTTGGGCAAAATTCCCGGGTTTTAGGGAACTTACTCTACTATTTATGTTTTCTGCTGAATTTACACTCTGAGATGTTTGTTTTAATGGAAGAAACCGTTTTCAAGTTTAATTATTTTAATAAGTATTTTGTATGAATACCAACTGTGGGGCTCCCGGGGTTCGGGGCCTTACAAGTTGGTATCAGAGCCATGGTTCAAGGGATCCGAGCATCCCCGAATGCTTGGACTCGAACTGTAAGAAAAGAGACCAGTATGCCCACCGCGAGTAGCTGCATGCCAAGAGGTAACATTAAATTACTAGTCATTCCATTAAATTTAAAAGTTTCCAGTATGTGATTAACTGTCTAAGTGTTAGATAGAAGGCTAACGAGGTTAGGGGCAGGGGGTGCTTAGGACGGGCGGGTAAAGTAAACGACTAATTACACTTGATCAACGTCATTAGCAGTCTACCCTTACCTTACATGTTCTTAATGCCACCTGTACTTAATAGTGTTAAAATTCTATCTTTGTAGGGACAAGTCATGGTTAATACTTGAGCAGCTAAGAGAGGTGGTCCTAGTGTTCGCGGCCGTTGTCGTAAGCCACGTGCCGAAGCCGAGAGTGAGATTCCTACTCCCCAGCAGGAGACCCCGATTCATGAGGAGGGGGATAACCCCGCCTTAGATCCTGCTATGTGCGTGGCTATCGCGGATGAGGTCTACCAGGTGCTCCATAGCGCCATACCTGAGATTGTTGCGGAGGCCGTTAGGGCCATGGAGGAGTTACTAGTTGGTAAAGGTTCGGATAAGGGAAGGAAGAGTAAGGAGGTGCAGGCCGAAGAGGAAGAGGAAGTGTATGTGCCGAGTGAGGATGAAGATGAGGTGCGGACTATTAGTGTATCTACTCGGGGTTGCTCGTATGGTGACTTTAAGAAGTGTGACACCCCTTCTTTCGATGGTACTAAAGATGCATTTGCAGCACATCAGTGGGTGAGAGAGATGGAGGCCGTTCTAAGGGTTAGTAAGTGCAAGGGGGATGACATGGTGACTTATGCTACCGCCTCGTTTCGTTCCGAGGCACTGTGCTGGTGGGATAACTTGGCGCAGGCGATGGGTGATCGTTTGATTATGAGGATGACGTGGGATGAGTTGAAGGTGTCATTTTTAGAAACCGGTGTCTTGATTTCATCCAATTCATTTACTTGTTAGACCTACAATTTGATTCACGCCTAGCTAGACGTTTTTGTCCATCCAAAGTCAACACAGTCAGTTTTTCGTTTAGTTTTTCTATTTTTGGTAACTTTTGTCAGTCAGTCCAGTCAGTCCAGTTAATTTATTTTATAAAAAGAAAAATCAAAATCAAAACCAATTAAATATTATTCTTGGGTAGGTCTTGTCTAGGGTTAGTGATCAGTAGCGTCCTTACGTGTCCTCGTGTTCGATACTCGGACTTCCTAGGTCTATACTACTTGAGACCGGTACTCTTGCCGGTTGTGTGTGGTTAGGATTTTCGGTTTATATTTAAAGCTTAGTTGTGAGGGTCATTCAGTTGTTTAGACATATCTTCCGACGCACACCACAAATCTATAAAATTTAGAGGTACTAAAGGAGTAAATGAGTGAGTAAAATGGACTAAAACAATAGAGTGTGTTATCAATACCAGTAGTTTCCCATCAGATTGTATCGTTAAATATGTTACTAGTACACTACATGGCCACGCCCGCATGTGGTAGAAAACGATTGTACAAATTCTGGAACAAGAGGCAATTATCCTCATGACTTGGTCAAAACTTAAAACCTTTATATTGAAACATTTGCGTTCAATGAATGAAATTTAGAAATTAAAAACACGAACCTGAGAAATCGAAAACGAAAGGGTGGACCAATTGGGATGCACGAATCGTTTAAACGATCTGGCTTGACTAGTGCTGTGATTAGTAGCTCTAGAAATACAGACTTTAGTTATTTCAGTACCCACTAAACTTTTGAGAATGTCGTGATACAAGCCGGTGTGGTGGCTTTTGAATTGGGCTGGAATGGTATGTTGAGAATGCCTGAGGAATCATCTTGTACAAAACAAACCAAACATGAAACAGGGGTACAGGAGGTACAACCAATTATACGTGGGCGCCCTACAACTCAAAACGATACTATGATCAATTTTAGTTCCGAACGAAAAGTATACAATAAAGCTTCGCCAAAGTGTGGGAAATGTAATTGTCATAATATATCATAAAAGTGCGAACATCAAATTTGTTAGTAATATACTAATTCTAATAAAATCTGAAAAAAAAACTAATAAAATATTAATTAAAATATTCAAGGGATTTATGTATATTTAGCATTATATCATCCACACAGCTTTTTGAGCTGCCAATGAGGCGGGGATCTATTCCGATTCTGTGGTGGACAATGCTACCACATCTTGTTTTGAGCTCTTCCAAGAGACTACCCCAACATTCATAACGAAAACATATCCCGATTGTGATCGGGAATCATCTCGATCGGTTTGGAAACTCGCATCCGTGTAACCCTTTACAACGAGTTCCTCCTCTCCAGAACCGTATATTAGACACATATCCTTAGTCCTTCTAAGGTATTTCAATATACTCTTAACCGCCATCCAATGGCTACTTCCCGGATTTTGTTGGTATCAACTTGTCATGCTCAAAGCGCATGACACATCCGGTCTAGTACATATCATTGCATACATGATGGATCCTATAGCCGATGCATATGGGATTCCATTCATTTTCTCTTGCTCATCCTTTGAGCTTAGACATTAAGATACACTCAATATAGTTCCTCTTTGAATAGGTACCAAACCTCTCTTAGAGTTCTCCATCTTGAACCTTTTCAAGATTTTGTCAATGTATGTACTTTGGTTTAAACTTACCAACCGTCTTGATCTATCCCTATAATTCTTTATTCCTAAAATTAGGCGGCTTCACCAAGATCTTTGATGGAAAAGCAACTTCCAAGCCATGCTTTTACACCTTCCATGGTTGGAATATCATTTCTAAATAGTAGTATGTCATCAACATACAATACTAAGAAAGTGACGACGCTCCCACTAGCTTTCTTATACACACAAGCTTCATCGGCGTTCTTGATGAATCCAAATTTCTTAACTTCTTCATCAAAATGGTGATTCCAACTTCTAGATGCTTTTTTCAATCCATAGATTGATTTCTTTAACTTGCATACTTTATTAGGATGTTGTGGATCAACAAAACCTTCGGGCTGAACCATATAGACATCTTCCTCAAGATGCCCATTTAGAAAAGCGGTTTTGACATCCATTTGCAAAATCTCATAGTCATAATATACGGCTATGGTAAATAATATCCTAATAGACTTTAGATTGCAACGGAAGAGAAGGTTTCATCATTATAAGTATCCAAGGTTCCATACATATTGGTTTTCTTCTTGAAAACCCACTTACTTCCAACTGGTTTGGAATTAAGAGGTGGTATAACCAAATCCCATACTTGGTTGTCATGCATGAATTGCATCTCAATGTTAATGGCTTCAAGCTATTTGACACAATCGGATTGTGACATTCCATCACGGTATGTGGTGGGTTCATCCGAATCTACCAGATAGCATCCATCCATGAAAAATCCATATCTTTCGGGTGGATGACTAATTCTACCGGATTTGTGAACGTTTTGTGTGTCTTGATCAACCATTTGATCATTCTCAACAACCTCTTGTTGATTTCTAGGGTCAACCAAACGTGTATCGTCCTGTGGTTCTCGATCCTCATCGAGTTCCACCATTCTACTAGTACCTTCCATAAGGAACTTAGTTTCCAAGAACTCGGCCTTTCGAGCAATGAACACCTTTTGCTCGGTTGGGTTGTAGAAATAATATCCCATAGAGTCTTTGGGATATCCTACAAAATACACTTAGTGGATCGACTTTCAAGTTTGTTTTGGGTGCTGTTCTTGACATAAGCCTCACAACCCCATAACTTTAAATATGATAACGATGGAGCCCTTCCATTCCATATTTCAAAAGGTGTCTTGTCCACTTTCTTGGTTGGGGCCATATTTAGAATACGGGTTGCTAATAGCAATGCGAAACCCTAAAATAATAGAGGTAATGTGCTTCTAGCCATCATAGATCAAATCATATCCAATAGAGTTCGATTCCTCCTTTCGGATACACCATTATGTTGTGGTGTTCCGGGTGGAGTAAGTTGTGAGATGATCCCACAACTTCTAAGATGATCTTGGAAAGCATCACTTAGGTATTCACCTCCTCTATCCAAACGAAGCACTTTGATGGTTTTATTGAGTTGATTTTGTACTTCATTTTGGAAGACTTTGAACATTTCAAAGGCTTCATCTTTGTGTGTTAACAAGTACACATACTTATAATGACTATAATCGTCAATAAAGGTAATGAAGTATCTTTCACCATTCCTTGTCATTACCTTAAAAGGACCACATACATCCGAATGTATGATACCTAATAAGTCTTTTGCCCTTTGGTTTGTTCCACTAAAGGGTTCCTCGGTCATCTTTCCCAACATACAAGACTCGCATTTATCAAATAAATCATCTTCACTTGATTCCAAAAGACCATTCTTTTGAAGTGTATATATGCGATCTTTTTTATGTGACCAAGGCGATAATGCCAAAGATAAGTCTTACTCAATTCCATTTTGATTTTCTTGGTGCTTGATTGGTACAACATGTTATCAAAGGTTGTGTTATCATGAACTAATTCATAAATTCCATTAGACGGCATTGCTTTAAAATAAAAGACATCGTTCATGAAAACACAAATACCATTGTCTACAAACATTAGATCAAACCCACATTGTCTTAACAAGGAAACATAGATAATATTCCTAGTTAAACTAGGAGCACATAAAATGTCTTTCAAAATAACTTCCAAACCATTTGGAAGCTTCAAAGTGTAGTCTCCTCGGGCTTCGACAACAACCTTTGCTCCATTGCCCATGAAGAGACTAATATCTCCTTTCTTGAATCCATTATTTCCTTTGAACCCCTGCAACAAATTGCAAATATGCGTTCCACATCCGGTATCCAATACCCATGTGTTAAAGGAAATAATATTAAGATCAACATGAATCATGAAAGCTGTACCCGAGGTTTGCCCCGCATCCCTGTTAGCTTTCTACTCCTTTATATAGGTTGGACAATTCCTCATCCAATGCCCTATCTCCCCACATTCAAAGCACGGGTCCTCCGCGCTAACCTTTAGTTTCTTTGGTTTGGGTGGTTCCGCTTTTGCCTTTCCCTTGAACTTGCCCTTGACTTGTCCCTTACCTTTGGCAACTTTTTCCTTAGGTTTCGCGTGATGCCTCTTCCTATCTCCTCCTTCATTGATCGTGAGAACGGGTAAAACCTTCTTACCCATTCCAGTCTCGGTCGTCTTGAGCATTGCGTGAAGCTCACCAATGCTCTTGTCCCACCCATTCATGTTATAATTCATAACAAAAGTCTCAAACTTCTTGGTTAGACCATTTAGGATCAAATCCGTGGCTAACTCTTTTGAGACGGGACAATTTAGCCGCTCAAGACGATCAATGTGGCTTTTCATCTTAAGTATATAAGATGAAACCGATTGGGTTTCTTCCATACGACATGCATGAAGCGCTCGAACCGTTTCGAAGCGTTCCACCCTAGCTTGTGTAAGGAACATTTCCTTAAGTTGGGTGATCATGTCGTATGCCCCATGAAGTTCAAAATCCTTTTGAATCTCGGAAATCATAGTTCCCAACATGAGGCAAGAAATTTGCACCGAATCTTCGTTGTGGTTTACCCAACTTTATAGTTATCGGCATCGTCAATGCAAGATTCATCAGGAATAGGATCCTCTAATACATAGTATTTTTTTCATTCTTGAGAATGAATCTCAAGTTTTGATACCAATCCATAAAGTTGTTATAGTTTAGACGATCCTTATCGAGAATAGCTCTTAGTGATAGCTTATTAATGGGTGGGATAATAACGTTAGGTGGGTTGTTGATTGCGGCCATATACAAGTTTAACAAAGCTCAATTTTAGTATTTTTCAGTATCAATAATTAATTTTAATCGTTAATACCCTTTATGTCTCCTAGACAATTAATGATTAAAATCTAGAACCCAACGTTAAATTCAAATAGTAGTTAGGTGACATTTATCCTACTATTTAAATTAACAAGGTAATCAACGTTTGACGATTGTAACCCTTTGCAACTTCTAGTTTTATGGGATCAGTTAAATATCTTATGTTTAGTTGGCATGTTTAATCCCATCAACACCATTGTACGCCATTGTTGGCATTTGATGCCATTTTTGGGTTTTAACAAGATTATCAAAGTCATAAAACCCTCTTTTATGATAAAACGCAGCGGAATAAAGTTTTAAATCATGTTAATTTCATGAATGTAAAATAAATTTTTCGCATGCACAACCCAAACCCGGATCCAAATATGAAAAAAGTACTTACAAGCACATGCATGTCACTATAAGTTCGTGCATGTTAAACTATCTTTGAAGTAATCAAAACCCGGATGAAGGAGATGATGATTTAAAGGAAAGAACTTGAATATGGAATCTCCTCAAGCTAGCATACCCCAAGCCTCCCATAACACACCTTTGTAGCTAGGATTTACACTTCAAAACACCTTCTTCCTTGCCTCTTTGTTCTTGGCCAAAAATCCCCAAGAGAGAAAAAAGAGAAAACGGTTTTTGTTACTTATGAAAAAAATGAGAGAAAGAGAGAGTTGGTTGTATCCAAGGCACCACCCAAAGTGACCGCTAAGAAAACTTGCATGTACCCACTATACTTTGAAATAATAATAAAATAAGGAAGAGAGAGAGAGAGAGAGAGAGAGAGAGAGAGAGAGTGGGGCCTTCCTTTCCTTTCTTATTATTATTATTTTCAAAGTTTCCATAAATACCATTATGTCATAAATATTTACATTGTGTTATACACACTTATATTGTGTGATACAAAATAACACATTATAGGTAACATGCTAGGTAACATTTTCACATATTGTTACTTAACCATCTTAAATAACACTATGGAATGCTTTCTCTCAAAGTATAAATCCTCCATATGATTTATTCATTTCACAAGTACATTGTATTTAGAAACCTTTTCCAAATAACATAAGTGTCAATATTTATTTACTCATGATCATATCATATATAGACAAATATAATTGGTGTTTGTCTAGCTTGTTATTGGGTATGACCCGACTTCGATCATAACGTACTAGCCACATCAATAATAATATGTGTCTTGGGCAGACCGAGTCCAACAGATCGATTCTCTGATCGTTAGAATTAGGTTTTTGATTAACTTACTAACTAACTGTTAATTCTGATTGTGTAGGTTCACAAACTGTTAAGGAGTAGGTTATTGAAGACGACCCTCTTCTCTAACTACTATCGCTATTATACTCCGTTATTCTTGTTACAGACAATTATTTTGGCTTTTGCAGATCTAATGAAGATGAAATTGGAACAAAAGCAAAACATGTGTGCCCGACTACTTGTGGAAGAAGAGAATAGAGAATTGGAATTCATCATAAAATTCTTACATAATTCCAACCTTCAGGTAGCACTCACAGATACTCCTGTCATCTACAGGAATCACATTAACGATTTTTGGGAGCCTACAGAATATACCGATGACGTGAACAGAAGAATAATTGAGACCACCATCCTCGGCCAAGAGATAGAGATAAGTGAAGAATCCATAAGAGAGGCACTTCAACTCAATGACGATCACAATGTGCAACTCTCTTACTCCACTCAAAGACTCCTATGAATTTTTCAAGAACTACTCAGTTATCAAGGAGGATTACATGAGGGACAGTTTCAGAAGGGGATGTTTCCCTTGATATACAGATTTCTTATTCACCATGTGATACAGTCTCTGTCTCCAAGATGGGGTACATGGACCCTGCTTAGCAGAAAACTTGCCACAGCAACAGTAGCTATACTGTTCAACTAGCCATTCAACTTTTTGAGAATGATCTTCAATGGCTTGGTTAGCAATGCTCAAAAGGCTCCTCATGAGAAAGTTCTAATGTACCTGAGATTTCCGCAAATTTTGATTAACAGGGAAATACATGGATTGAACACAGCAGGAGAGACTCTGAATGGGATATACTTCCATGGTTTCTAAATGATAATATTGAATTTATGGAGGTTCCTCAATCACCTGAGCCTAAAGTTGAAGACACGGATGAAACTAGTAGCGAAGAATCTAATGCAAGTGGTAATGAGGATGATGATGATCATCATGATGGGGGTGATGAGGCTGGAGATGACATTGAAGTTAATGAACCCCAAGTTGTGTAACAAATTGATGAGCCAATTGATGAGGTTTGTTGAACCTATTCATACAGAAGCTGACAATGAGGAGAATTTAAATGAAAATCAAGAGATGCATGAGCATGTTGGGAATGTAGAGGTTATTGTTGAACCAATTCAAGGAGCTGAGGAGAGAGATGAAGAGCCTGTTGTTGATAGGATTGAGCATGAAGTTGTTGAAACAATTCATATGGAAGGTGAGCATGATAAAGAGCCTACGTTGGCTAGGACTGAGAAGAAGGATGATTTTGTAGATGATGATACATTTGTTGCCAATGTGTTGAAGCAAGTAAATGAAGCTATTCAAATGATCACACCACCTATCTCACCAAACCCTTTTATTGACATTGATGATTCCTCAGTTGTAACAGCATCTTTTTCACTTGAACCGGAACCAACACCTGGATCAGCACCCAATTCAACTAGAAATACTGAACCATTTTCACCCAGCCTAGAGCCAATGGATGAACCAACCCTTTCTTTACCCAACACAGAACCTCTAAATGATCAATCTATGCCAACACCTCCAACTTCTTCATTGAAAGAACCAGCTCAAGTAGCACAAGCCAACCAAGACAACCCTCCCACCATTCAATCCAACATTCCACCCTTACCTGAAACATCCTCAAACCAGCCCGAATCAGAAATGGAATTCAAACTTGATCAAGACACACCTTCATCCTCAGGCACCTTTATCAATGATGACTTGTTGGTGAATAACTTGGAGTTAGAGTTTGAAAACCATATGCTCAACTAGAAAAATGCAATTTTGGAAGTGAGGGATAAAGCATTGGAAGATGCACTGTAACATGCTCTAATGAGAATTCAATCCCTGGAGTAAGCTGATGTTAAGAAGACTTCAGATGCACCAAAACAGGGGGAGAATGATGATGAAGAAGATGTCTTTGAGTTAAATGGAAGGATGTATGATGATGAAGGCAGTGAAAATTCTGAAGATAAGACATCCAATGCCTTGAATTTGATAAATATAGAATATGAAGAGGAAGATGATCAGATGGAAGCTGAGGTTTAAGGGGAGTATGAAGAGGAAGAACAGGCCCCTGAGTAAATGGAGAAGAGGAAATTAAAAAGAAAAGGAATAGCATTCACAGAAAAAGACTTATAGCCTAAGGCTATTCCAAAAATTGTTTCAAGTGATGAGCTCCTAGAGAAGAATGTGGTTATAGACCCAGATATTGTTGAGGTGGAATTTGTGAAGAAAGTTATGGAGATAAGAAATGCTGAAGTGGTAGAAGAAGAAGATGAAATACCACAAGAGGTCCTAAAGAATCCCATAAATATAAAGAGAGAAGAGGATGAAAAAGAGAAGATGAGAAAGTACGCTGATGAAAGCATAGTTACTACGATGGAGGAATTGAAGAAAAAGAAGGCAGAAGAATCTAAAAATGAATTTTGTCTAGGGGTACAGGAAGAACAATAGAAAGTAGAAGGACCAAAAATGACATGGAACCAATATGTCAAGTTCATTGCACAGCCAGTGATGCTCAGAACTTATTATGACATTCTGTTAAATCCTGAATAGCATGCACTAGAGACTGTAGAAGCTGCAAAAAGAGCTCAAGTTGAACAAAGAGAAGAAGCTTGGAGAGGTGTTTGATGAAGAAAGAAAGGATACCGCAGTTGAACCAATCATAAAAAAGCCTAGAATTGAAGAAGTATTTGATCAACGTAGCACTGAAAATGTTGTTGACCCTGTTATCATAGAGCCCATAGATGCTGAAGAACCTAATGAAAAGGAATCAGAAGAAAGGAGTGATACAATAGAGATTGAGATTCCTAAATCAAAAAGGCAAAAGCTGGATAAACCAACTGTGAAGAAAGTCAATACAAGGAGAGAAAAAGAGAGAGAGTTCTTGACATTGATGAACCCATAATTGATGCTCTGCATGGAATAGAAGATGAGATAGAAGTTGACGAAGATGAAGAAAGAATGAAAACTAATCCAAGAATTATCTTCCTCATGCAGTATGGGCTTGATCTAGAGTTGTTAAAGAAAATGACTGATGCTGACATTGAACAATTGGCTAAACAAAAGTCCAAGGAAAAGGAGAGAAGAAAAAGAGCTGAACAAAAAGAAAAGGATGACAAAGCATACCTGTTAAGTCTTGGGTATGAGCAAAGACATATTAATAGAATGACCCGAGAAGGAATTTTTGAAGCTGCTGATGGGTGGAGAAGCAGAGAGTCACAAAGAAACTTCCTTATTCAGTTTGGACATGCCATCTCATACCTTAACAAACAACCATTCAGTGAAATTGACAAATTATACAGGAAGGCTGTTATAGATGACAATGCAAAATATGTAAAGGAGGTAAAGAAGAAGGATGAAGAGGATAAGAAGAAGTATGAGGAGATGAAGAGAAAGTATAAGAAGGAAGTAAGATTTTTGGTGGAAAATGGTTATGACTTTGAAGCATTGAAAGACCTATCCAAAGATGAGTTGTAGGAGAAAGTAAGGATGGTTAAGGAGTCACATGAAATGAAGAAAGTGAGACTACAGATTAAAAGAGAAACCAGAAGAAAGAACAAGAAAAGAAGGAAAAGATGGAAGCTCAGAAGAATAGTGAAGAAGCTAAAGAATGGTTTGAAGACCCAGAAAGGGTAAGAACTCTGAAAGACATATTGATAAAGAATGGCATGAAGGAGACTGAATTTGCACGCCTTTCTCATGAAGAACTCTTGGAAATATATCAAAGAGAGTAGAAAATATTCCTAGAGGAAGAGAGGAAGGTTAAGGAAAAACAACGACAAGTCGAAAGACTGATCGCTGAAGGAAGAACTGATCAACCTGAAGAAAGACTAGCTGCACAACAAGTGGCAAATAGGATCAGTATCTTATGTAAAAGAGGTGCCAAGTACGCAGACTTGATGATCAAGAATGAGCAGGAAATAAAAAGGCTGATTGATGAGTCAGAAAAGAAGTATGGAAAGAAGCCTTCCTCAACAACATTTGGAAGGCAAATGATTCAGTCTGAGGTGCATAGGCAGCAGACACAAGAAAGACACTTAAATTTGCCTACTCACCTGTACTTTGACATGAGATCAAGAACTTTGAGAGTAATTACTGAAGATGAAACAGAAACACAAATCATTTTCAAAAGTGACTTTAGAAATTTTAGAAGAGAGCCCTGGAGAAAATGGCACGGCTAGAATTGTATGACAATCAACAAAGAAGCAGACCAGCTGGCCAACAAAGAAATGATCTGTCTAAGTATATGAAAGAACAGGATGAAAAGGGTTTCCCACTACTGGATCAAAAGAGGAAGGAGAATTATACTGAGCTGAAAGAGCAAGAAGGGAGAAACGGTTGAGGGAAGTAAAATGGTCAGAATTCTCCGTCCCTGAATCAAAGAAGAGAAAAACTGAAAGAACAAGTGGCTCTAGCTCAACTACAAGAACATTAAGAGAAAGCCTAGCTATGAGAAGAGAGATGCAGTTCCCAAACCCACAATTCTAACGAGGTGGAAGAATTGCACACCTTACATTCAACAGGAATAGTGCGACAGTTTCACTGAGGAGCGTTGAAGGAATAACAATTGCAATAATGGAAAATGACTCAGAGTTGGAGTATATTCACATCCAGGATTTACAAGACATTATGGATTTAAATGTGCCATTAGATGCTGAGGATGCTATTGAACTAGACATGTTTCAACAGAGAGCTTGTGAGAACCGAGCCCCGGTGCGGAATCGTGAATATTCGGTATACGAAGGAGCTCGGATCTAAGCTAGGATCGAATCAACAAGATGTTTTCACTCTTGAAAGATCTATGGACGGATTTGGAGAGTTTGATTCGATTAACAATCAATATAAGATGAATAATTACAATCGAAATACAAATAGATAGATGTAGTAGTATGATTTTATTAATCAAAAGATTGTCACAGAGAACACTCATACATATATACACATAATCATAAACGCTCGCCACCCGGGAAGAGCTCTTCCCTGGGTAGAAACTCTCAATATATCAAATATCACACATTGAAACACATGACCTAATCGCCTATTTATAGGGGTCTTGTGCGTTGGTCCTCACTCCATTTGCCTCTTTGATAAGACCAAACAAATAATATAAAAATAATAATTCACCCGAAACGTCTTCAATTACTCGTCATTTCTGTCGGCTTGCATTTAATATTTATTATAAACGAGTAATGATTCGATGCGTCAGTCTAAAATATAAAACCCAACAATCTCCCCCTTAAATCGATGCCATCAAATCACTTTCACGATCACCTCATAACCGATGCCTTTCATTGGAATTCTCCCCCTCACAATAAGCATCTCATGTTGTCCATTTAGACCATTTTATCTTTTATCTCATTTGGATATAGTTGTATGTGCATAAGAACGAGGCTTCAACTCCAACAATCGGATTCGTGTCAATTGGTCACCACAAATGGAAATAAACTCGGTACGATCATCAAATAATCCAACTTTCTACAAAAGCACGTTTCTTTCTTTGCAAAATCTCTTCAAACCTTTCCCGAATTAAGAACTTAATTCGGAATTTAACTATAACCCGTTCTTGAATTTCAAAGTAAGAGATTCCAACTATTTACACGTACTAGGAAATCCAAGAACTCACAAACCAACAAACGTCTTTGAAGAAAATCGAATTATGAATCGATCTTGATCATATTTTCATTTACATGAGTCTTTCACTTGATTTTAAGTTAACAATTTGCAATGAAATTAATAGCATTTTTCTCCCTCAATTTCATTGAAATTATCTTTAACAAATCATGTCTTCAAATCAAGTGCGAGTGAAAACATGAAACTCTTCAATTCCAACAATCTTGATCATCCCTGTTAAGAATTGTTGATGAAATTCAAAATAAATGAAATAAAATGATACATTAGTGGTTGATAGTTGACATTTGACTTGGTCAACTCATGAAATGATCCGGAAAAATCAACCATCTTGAGCTTGTAAGCACCTTATTGAAGTCGTGAAGTTTTGGTGAATTTTGCCCAATTTTTTGTTCAAAAATCTTCATAAATGACCAAAATGCCCCTCGTTGACCCGACACGGTCAACAGCTGAGTTGACCAGAAAAGTCACTTCCAAACAGTCATTCAAACTTGGGCAAACATTTTTCGTCAAGAGCACATGGTCAAAAAGTCAACGAATAAGCCAATATTAAGTCTTTTCTCCATCTTGGCCCGTTTGACTTTAGAAAGTCACCTTAATCAAAAATTCGAAAGTTTCTTCAAAAACTTGTAAATTATTCGCAGACATAAACTTTCTGTTCACGAGCACACATATTTCCTTTAAATCCCTACTCGAGCTTGCCCAGTTATGAACATATGCTCGTGCCTAGAAGTGTGCTCGAGATAAAAGATATGCTAGTGATTTAATCATTCATCTTTCTTTCGAGCATGCTTGAGAGCAAAGGTGTGCTCGAGACAAAGAATTGATTTTTTTCTTTTCACGAGCATTTAAGTTTAGAATATTAAATTCTAACTGTTCATTACAACACAAAGTATGCTCGGAGAAGATTTGCTCGAATAAACAAGGTGTGCTCGAGACCAAATGATAGATTAGTTTGGGATAACCAAGGATATGCTCGTGGTAAAAACTTTACTTTTTTTGCACACATACTACTCATTTTAGCTTCAAAATCATCAATTTCAGCACTAAAGTAAGCATTTTCAGCACCAAAATCAGCAGCATCAACATCTCGTTAACAACACTTTATAATCAGCAAACAATCAGCTCGTTAACAGCATGTTTTAATCAGCAATTTCACCACATTTTAACAGCATTTTAACAACAATTTTCAGCACATTAACAGCACTTTTAACAACATTTTTCAGCACGTTAATAGCAATTTTGGCCCGTTAACAGCAAATTATCAGCAGCAATTTCTCGTGAACTGCAACATATCAGCAGCAACCTGTTCAAACAACCCATGCTACAGCAACCACTTGTAATATCAGCATTACATCTTGTATATGTTGCACAATCATGTATCATCAGCAGAACTTACTGGTATGCCCTTAATAAAATTGTACAGCAGCCGTAAACAGTTTGAATCATGTTACATCAGCTGCAAACCGCTCGTGATATGCTTGAAATGTCCGTGAAAAACAATTGTGCAGCAGCTGGTCGTGCATTATAATCATATCAGCAGCAACAAACAACTATTTGAACACTTAATCAGTAACACCTCGTGAACAACTGTTAGCAACTTCTGACCAAAACCTCGAGAACACTTTGCAGCTGCAATAATAGACAATATCGAACACATATTCCAGCCACTTCTCGTGTTGGATGAAACAAATCTTCCAAATCATGAAATAATCATCCAAACAATCTGCAAACACACCATGAACATCATACGAACCAGAAACAAATCATCAATTGCCCTAAACACGTGGTTTTGATTTCTCCCAATTTTGACCTAAAACCTCAAATATGAAATTAAACCTTTGATAAACGAAATTAATCATTGAAATCTCGTCAAATCATCATGAAATAAACATTCTAACACCAACTTATCATCAATCTCATCATACTTTCATATCTAGAGCATCAAATATAAACGAATTTGAGTTTAAACGAACCGAAAAAAGTAGATCTAGACGAATTTGAACATATAAACACAAAATTGGCGTTGAATCTCCGAACTAATCATGAAATCAAGTATCAATTCACATAAGTCATATTCGAATCATCAAACTTCATCTAAATCCATGAAAAAACCCACAAAAATTTCAACGAACTTCAATCTTTAACGTCCATGGCGGATTCAAAAGCGAAATTGAATCAAATTCAGCGGTTAGTCTGAACGATTTGGTAACCCGATCTGATATCAATTGTGAGAACTGAGCCCCGGTGCAGAAGCATGAATATTCGGTATTAACGAAGGAGCTCGGATCTGAGCTAGGATTGAATCAACAACATGTATTCACTCTTGAAAGATCTATGGACGGATGTGGAGAGTTGGATTCGATTAACAATCAATATACGATGAACAATTGCAATCGAAACACAAATAGATAGATGTAGTAGTATGATTTCATTAATCAAAAGATTGTCACAAAGAACAATCATACATACATACATGCATACATACATGCATGCATACACGCATGCATGCATACATACGTGCATACATGCATGCATACATACATACATACATACATACATACATACATACATAATCATAAATCCTCGCCACCGGGGAAGAGCTATTCCTCGGGTGAAAACTCTCAATTTATCAAAATAGAACACATTAAAACACATGACCAAATCATCTATTTATAGT
The DNA here is from genome assembly GCF_021521415.1 of Bidens hawaiensis. Lineage (NCBI taxonomy): Eukaryota > Viridiplantae > Streptophyta > Magnoliopsida > Asterales > Asteraceae > Bidens > Bidens hawaiensis. The sequence continues at coordinate 1,258,129 of NW_027491117.1, read as the reverse complement.
GGTCTTGTGCCTTGGTCCTTACTCTAACTGCCTCTTGGATAGGATCTAACAAATAATATAAAAGTAATAATTCACCCGAAAGTCTTCAAATACTCGTCATTTTTCTTTGTCTACTTGCATTTAATATTTATTATAAATCATTAATGATCTGATGCATCGGTCTAAAATATAAAACCTAACAGAGCTGCAGCAGTTAGACATGAAAAATAGATCAGAGCACAAAGGAGACACTAAAATGGAGTACAAGGATGGGTGCTTTCAAGGAAATATGATGCATTTTTGTTTATCTCATTGTGTATTTTAATTAAATGTGTAATTTGATACTGATTGTAATTTTGATGTGTAATGCCCTAGAGGCGGAATTTGGTTATGTAATGTAATGACTATTTCCTGAATTGATTAAGTTTAGATATTGATACATCTGTAGCTTAATGCATGTATGTTTTGGTGCATTTAAGCTTGTTCCAATCTAGGGGAGATTGTTGAGTCAGAAATTTACAAGGAAGATTGGAATCTTCTCAACCTCCTTAAAGAAATGGCTAAGTATGGACTTCGAGCATGCTTGGACTTTCGAGCACGAATTTACTACCTTGAGCACGATGTCTTATGCTCATAAGACTATCTTCTGGAATTTCTTCTAAGTGTCGAAGGCTCCGAGAAAGCTATACTCGTCAAGCAAGGATATTCTTCATCAATTATGGATTGCCAATCGAGCAAACAACTTGATCTATTCAGCTTAAACCAAGTCTTCCGAGCATCTTGGTGGGTCGAGCATGGATACAATAAAAGAAGATCTCATATGTTCTAAGTATAACCTTCGAGCATGGTTCAATCCCATCAAGCTTCCGTGGCCAAAAATGCTGAAGATTGTTCACAATAAGTCACAAGGAAGTATTGAAGAGATTGAGAAGAACATGCTTGCTCGTGGAACATATTCGAGCAAAGCTAGGATAAGTTATGAAGATTGAAGTCTGCTGGAGGAGAATATTTTCTACTGAAAATATTCTACGTAAAGTCTACTCGAAGACATGTTTCGAGCATGCCGTGCATTCCAAGTCTGCTTGACAAGGAATTATCATACTCGAAGACTTGTTTACACTTGTATTTATTTTGTCATTTATTATGTAATCATTAGGGTTTCTAGAAGGAATGTCTAGGCCTATAAATAGAATCCTAGGTTTCACATACTAGAGGACGAGAATTTACGGATTATGAGAGCATAAACACCAGAGCGAATATTCCTCATTTATGCTACCTCGTACACCTTCACGAAACCCTAGACATTCCATGCAAACTTAATCACTGTTATTAAAACGATAAATCAGTATAGTGAATCTTTGTCTATTGCGTATATTCTCTACTGATCATTTACTTTCATTCTAATCTTCATTCCCAATCTCTGACTATACTGATTCCGTCGGTATATTCAGTAGGCCTTTGGTTATTAGATTTAGTGTCTTCTTGTCAACCACTATTGGTTTGCACTAGGTACGGTCCTAACAGGTTATGACCAAGATATCTCAAGGGGGCATCTATATGGGATATACGTTTTATAAGCCAACATATTGATATTATGGCCTTAGTACGATAGCAAACCAGTTAAACGAAAACATGCTCGTTTAACTACCCACTATGATCTTAAACATGAAAGTTAGTTCCGAAACAAGTATTTTATCATCCGTTAAGCTGATAAATACTTAAAAAACACTTAGTGGGAATGTTTAAGCGATCTGTGAATATATTTTATATTTTTACAAACAAATAGTATGTTTTTAAAAATTTACAATAAATTAGCCGAAAAACACTAGTTTTTGCACTGTTTGTCATACACGATATATTTTTAGCGCCAAAATCAAACCCGAAATAAATTAGGACACAGGGTTTCACGTTAGGGCACACAAATCGAGAAAATTGGGCCAAAATGTGGCCCAAGAGGGCCCATGGGGACTTCTAGCCGCAATTGTCGAAGCCCACCCCCTTACATTTTTCTTATGTTTAAACACTTCCAAGACCTTCCAAAAAGATCAAGTAACATGGTTTGAAGTAGCTTCAACTGAGTTCATCAAAATCCAGCCAAAACCCTAGGTAAAAACATCAATTTTGATCATTTTATGCATCTTAAATCATATTTTTCCATAAATATTGCTCCTTGATTATCAAAAATCATTTATAACCATGAAAGAACCCTAAAAATGGTATAAAAATATGTATTAATTGTACACATGGTTAAGAACCTGTTTTGATAAGTTTTTTGACCATAAACACAATTAAGGGGTTTAAATCGCATTCTTACGGTTCAAAAGTTTGATTTAAGGCCCTAAACGAAACCCTAAGTTTCAAGGATTTTTTGTTGATGATACATGCTTGGTTTGTGATATAGGACCTGTATCTACCTTACTTAGAAGCTTGAGGACCCAGAAATTTGATTAAGAGAGTGAAAATGAACAAAAACCGCAAAGGTAAGGCTGAATTGCTCGTTTAGGGGCTGTTTAACGTTAGATTGTGATGTGCATATTGTTAGCCTGTAAAATTTTGCAATAACATCAAGGACCATATACCAAATTTGGTAATTTTTTGACCATCCGATAATATTTGAAGAATTTATTACGAATTAGCGATATTTATTTGGGAAAAATACTTAAAATGCTTGAAAACTTAGGAAATTTTGTGGGAAACACATATTTTCTATAATGTGATCACTTGAGAAATTTGGGGTCATTTGGAAAACCCTAGCTATATTTTGTGAATTCGCGTTTAATTGAGTTGATATAGTCGACTTTGGCTAGAAAAGGTAATTTGGCAAAACTGTTAGGTTCTGGGAATTTTTAGGCTATTATGGGAGACATTTGGATCACTCAAGAAGTTTATTGTATTTTTCAGAAATCGTTTGGTATAAACGGACGATTTTCGGGTTAAATATAGCGTATAAAATGAATTTTTATAAATTAATAAATCAGTAAATAATTCCAGAAATATTTTTATAAAAATCTAAATATTTTAATTGATAAGTGAAAAATTTTTCATAATGTAATAACAAACGGATAATTAATTATGCTAAATTGAAGATTAAACAAATTTAGATCTAATAATAACCGACGAATTTGTGATTAACGAACCTGTTGGAATATCAGAACGTCAAGAGTGCTCAAAAACCATATTTTTTGGTTAATTAAGTAAAACCGAACTTTTTGTGAGAAATCCGGACAATTTGAGTGAATTGTGCGCGTATTTCTCCCAACCATACTAAATAAACAGAAATGAACCCCGAAGCGAATCCAGGCCCCTAATTTGTGATTTTTCTTTATAACTTAGTCATTTTATCAACCAACACGTTTAGCCAAGTTTACATACCCATACCTGTTCCCTAAACTCGTAAAAAATCAACTTGGCCCAGCTGGTAACACGGGGAAACTGAGCCAAATTCGGTTTTAGGTATTAGACATTAAGCAATATCACAATCTATGCCTATTGCCACTTTCTAGGCATGACAGCTCTACCCAGACTAGATATACAGCCCAGTTTAGTATGAAGATTATAATAATATTAAAATATTAATATTATTATAATATTGATTATAGGGACTAAGTAAGAGCGAGTAAGACGAAACACGAGCCGATACAGTACTGATCATCTACTAAACCATGAGTTTCATGACCCCACCTTTAAGCAGTTTTTACGAACTTTTGGGGTGAAAAATATGTTGATACAAATCTATATACTCGGAATTGTTTGATAATGGAAATTATCTAAGTGTTAACAAATCTATATAGTGATTAACTTCGAGCCGGTGGCTTGTGAATAGTACAATTGTTTTGATAAACCCAAACGGAATAGGCCTGGTTGTCGTGTCACACATAACACCGTTTGCACATGAGCATAATGATACAAACACGCTATGTAATGTTATGAAAAGTCGTCGTAGGATGACGCAGACTCTACGAAAGGATATGAAATGCTATCGCTTAAACCTTGAGGTGTGAAAAACAAGGTCGGAAAAACACAAGTAACATTAAGTCCATTTCATTTATATAATTAGAATGATTACAAATATATCACTTTATCAGGCACTTTCTCTCTCTTCTTTCTCTCTCTAGGATCTGACACTAATGACCAAAAGTTACTATTCACGCATAAATCAAACTATTTATAGGTTTGACATATAAGATCACATGGGCGTATACGATCTCCGGCACATATGTTATGCGCCGCATAACATATCCATTCCATGGTAACTTATGCGCTATAACACAACTTCAAACAAACATATGACAATTAAGCAATACAAACAAAACTAAGACGCACCCTGCTTGCGGTCCACGCATATACGGTATATATGTGTGAACCCTCGGATTGGCAAAAGTGAAATTGCACTAATTTTGACGTTATTTTACCAATCTCGTGAAAATAACGTTAAAAGTGGCGGAAGGTTAATCAAGCGTCATGTGGTGGCGTTGATAGTCGAAAGACAAGGGTACATGCACCAATCGGCTGGTGTCCCAATGATTGAGTGTTATGTGCCTTAGTCCAAGGCTTGATGTAAAGCTACTATCGAGCAGGGGGTCTCACCAGAAGCAGCCTCTCTATTCCTACGGGTTAGAGGTAAGGCTGTCTACATCTTACCCTCCTCAGACTCTACCATAGTTTTGCTACTGGTGGGATATGATGATACAATGACGATGACGACGACGACGACGAAGACGATGATGATGATGATGATGATGATGATGATGAAACAAAACTAAGACAAACCTAGCAATAGACACTATGCTCTAACAAACTCCCTGTTGGATGTTGCCAGGTCTTGATCTTCATTCTGCATCACTCTTTCATCCCAAATACTTTTTCCCAGTACTCTCGCCTCATATGTTCCCATGAACGTTTAGTAGATGGCTTCTGGTTGGTAGGGATAAACACACCAACTCCTTTATATTGAAATTTTGTCCATGAAGCCCTTGTCACATTCTCCTTAATTTGACGTTCACTCTCCTTTTCTTTTCTTTCCACTTCATCACCCAACTTCAACCATTTACTCTTCCATACTTGACCTGCATGAATCTTGTACTTGTGACATACGCTCACCACCTTATGATACTGCATCGCTGAATCATATTGTTTCTCGCTTGCCACATGGATCTTGCACTTGTATAATGCATCAATATCTTTCTCTGAACAATTTATCAACCACATTGGATCCATAACATCTACAACAACCCAAACTCCATCACAATCACCGCTTCTCCCCTATTTTCATCATAATACCACTATCTAAAATAAACGTAAAAGTACTGCTCCATATGGTACAAAGGTATGACTTTTGTAAGACCCCAAATCGCGGGAATCCCACAGTTGGTAATCATGGCAAAACTTTGCAAAAATTTAAAACTCAAAACAACTCACTTTACTTCAAAAACCAATTCAGAGTGTAAGTTCAGTAGAAAATCATAAGTACTAAAACCAAGTTCCCAAAACCCGGGAATTATGCCCAAAATCAAATTTAAAATATGTCTAGTAATAATTAAAAGAAGCAATGTTCATTATAAAATCCCCAACTAGATATGCCTTCAACCGTCCAAGTAGTCCTGAGCACGTCTAAGTGGTAAGCATCCTCCTCTAAACCTGAAACTCACACTAACATACACACAAAGTCAGCTTGAGCTGAGTGAGTTCAAGTTTTTTTTTTTAATAATTGACATTTAAATAAATCATTCCAAGAGTTTGAATATAAAAACGGGATCTGGACAGTTATGCCATAATAAACAATAAGTAGTCATGCTTATATATCTATATAATTATATCCCCATGCTTAACATCCAAGTAATAACATCAGGGTCGAGCACACGTACAACCCAAAAATGTAATATCCAAGTAATAACATCAAGGTCGAGCGCACGTACAACCCAAACACGTATCATTCCATCCGATGGTGATCATGCCACACGAGCCTCCCCCCTTACGGGCTTTCCATGGACCGCCACAAGATTTTAGAACCTGAGTAGTATAGTTTGGCCTGGCCAAGATCACCATCCATCCATATGCAAACACAAAGTAGGCATACGCAAACAACTTTAGTCGATAACGACTAATTAACATCGCCAAATAATGGCCATAAAGTAACGCATGCATAAACATGCGTGTGTGTGTGTGTGTGTATATATATATATATAATTCCAAAATATATCATAGTCAAAGTAAGCCTATGGTCACAAAGTAACACATGGGTCTACTTACATAAATATCATCTCAAGGCGTGCTATGATTCAAGTAAGCCAATATCCTTGAGCCTAGGCCATAAGTAATATATATATATAATCTTAAGGAATATATGACCATAAACAAGTCTCAAATATCCTAAGGCATAGAATATGATTCAAACATATTTTCATGAAGCCACAAACACAAGTAAGGCCATGTAATACCATCCAATTAGTTTAAACGAGTAAAATCGGGTAAATTTATAATATGGTGTGTATGCTAGCCCAAAATGTAACAATGTAAGAAGGGGCATCATGAACTCACCTGACACGAGGCACACAATCACAACGGGCAAGTGGACCATTAAGTACTCCCACAACTCAAAAGCCTGTCGGATTACGAACAATAATTACTAACGGTACTGAATCGACTCGTTTATCCTACGAGGCGTTCCAACATGGTTTGATCTACCTAACGCCTCGACCTCGCCAAATTCAATTAAAACAGCCCCCCGGGGCCTTGTATTAACCAAACCACCCTTAGGATAACCCGAGAGTAGAGAATTCCCAAATTACCCCCGGAAGTGCTTGGTGAAGCGAATATGCGTGTTTAAGAGTTGTTTAGGCACTTAACATCCAACTCAGCCCCGTGTGGACCAAATTTAATAAAATCACAGCCAACAAGTCCACACGACACTACACGAGTTGGATGGGTCGGTAACTCGCAAACGCAACGCACCAACTATCAAATAAACGCGAATTCGCATTGTACCGACCCGTTTGAATAACCGACAAGCAATTCAGCCCCAAATACTAAAAAAAATAATTTTTCAACAGCCCGTATATCAAACCGAAGCTACCTGAATTGAATTGGTTGTTAATTCATTCAAACCTCGCGTTAAAAGCAACAATTCCCTATTCTAGACAACTGAATACTAACTTTCAATCTACCACTAGTTGACCAATCAAACGAGCACCAAAGTGCACGATACTAAAGTACATTATATTAGACATACCTAGGAAGATTATGGAGAAAAAACCTCAATCAAAACAGTCCCGAAATTGCTCAAATGGACAGCCACTAGGTAAGCCTAAAACAAGCGATTTTTGACGAATAAATGAGCCATAAGGATGAATTAAGGTGAAAAAGAGTTGTAGAACTTTAGTACAGACCTAGAATTAAACTTTCGGAGGCTGAACGGTGGCTGATTGCACGCAAAACGAGGAGGGGGAGGGGTGATGGGGGCGCCGATCAGACCATGGGGGGGCTAGGGTTTTGATTTTGATTATAATATAAAATGTTACATTCTAGCCCTTCTAAGTTGAAAGTTGCGACACTTGGATGAAAGTTAAGTAATTCAACTTATGGGAACGACTAGGAGGTCCCCAAAGATGTCAGGACGAGTCCCAATAGGAAAAAAAATAGAATCATACATGGAATAAGCATCTTTTTCTTTCCTCAACGAAATTTTACGGGCTGTTACAGGTATCTGTAACAGCCCAGCTACCGCCGCACCATAATATTGTCCGCTTTGGCAGGGACGTACCACCATCGCCTCACGGATTTGCTTTTGGTTGCCTAGGTTGAGACTTCCCAGGAGGTCACCCATCTTGTTACTACTCCCACCTGAGCACGCTTAACTGTGGAGTTCTCCTCTCATCCACCACCATTAAGTGGCTAAAACGCATTATGATGGGGAAGGTATCCACCTCCTTATAAACAAGGCTTAATTCTCCTCCCCAACCGATGTGGGATGTCACAATCCACCCCACCCTTAAGGGGTCCAGCGTCCTCACAGGACCTGGCACCACCGGTCCTCCCAACCAATGTGGGATATCACAATCCATCCATTTAAGGGTCCGGCGTCCTCGCGGGACCTGGCACCATCGGCCCTGTCTCTGATACCATCTGTAACAGCCCAGCTATCGCTGCACCATAATATTGTCCGCTTGGGTAGGGACGTACCACCATCGCCTCACGGATTTGCTTTTGGTTGCCTAGGTGTAAGGCCCCGGTACCGGTAACCCTACTTTCGTGTTGGATTTACTCATAAACACAGTTCTAAATATCAGAGTTAATTAAAACATTTACGCGGAATATAAAACTTTCATAAAACTTTACATAATTCATAACTTTTCTCAAAACATCCTTTGTCTTTCAACATTAAAGCATTAAATTAAAACATCATAAGTCTTCAGATGCCAGATTCTTGTTCAGTGCCATGTGTCTCCTCAAGCGAGCTGCCTCATCCTACTCACCTGCGTGCATACTAAAAGTCAGCTACGCTGAGTGAGTTCTAGTTAATCGCATAATCATACAATACATTCTTACGCTTCATACTTAATCTCTTAACTTTCTTTCATATACACCTAAGTGCTTTTACTTTCATTTTTACTTTCATACTTTCTTTACATTCATAATCATACGTTCATTTTTACCTTCATGCTTTCCTTACATACATAATCATACTTTTTAAAGAGCCTTTCGCCCTATAACCTCACAGATATTATAAGGGTCTGGTCCCTAGTTTTCGAATATTAGAAGGGTTCGATTCCCTAACATCACAAATTTTATTTCCATTAACTGTCTTAACACATTTTTCATTAGATTTTTAATTTATTTTCTAAACGAACTTGGCTTTAGGCGAAGTTAAACCTCAGGCGAACTTGTCATCAGGCGAAGTTAAACCTCAGGCGAACTTAGCTTTAGGCGAAGTTAAACCTCAGGCGAACTTGTCATCAGGCGAACTTAAACCTCAGGCGAACTTGTCATCAGGCGAACTTAAACCTCAGGCGAACTTGTCATCAGGCGAACTTAGCTTGCAGGCGAAGTTCATCAGGCGAACTTAGCTTGCAGGCGAAGTTCATCGCTTGAAGGCGAAGTTGCCCAGATGAAGGCGAAGTTGCCCAGATGAAGGCGAAGTTGCCCAGACAGCCTGCTGTTTGGTTTCTGTCCAACATTTCGAGCGATTTTAACACCCCCGCTATGGTTCAATATCACCCACTACGCTTCCCGACCATTTCCGGTCACTTAACACTAAAAAGCTTGGATCTTTAAACTTCAAAGTTCAAGAATCTTACCTTTTTGAGCTTGTTGGATCTTGTTTCCTTGCTTAATCACAACCAACCGCTCTCTCTTCTCTCTCGGATCTTGGTCTCTCTCTCTACCGCTCTCGGCCTCTCTCTCTCTCCTCGGATCTCGGCCGCCGGTCGGCTTGTGTATGGGGTGTGTGTGTTTTGGAAATGTGAAGGAATAGATGTAAATGAAGATATTTTTGGGTTTAGGGGATATTTATATCCCTTAAATCCCATTCTCATTTAACCCATCTCAATTAATCCAAGTCCCTGATCCGCTCCTACCCGATATTAATAATTAAAAACGCGAAATCACTAACATAACTTTCTTTATTCAACATTATAAATTTTAGGATGTTACACTAGGTGGAGACTTCCCAGGAGGTCACCGATCCTGTTACTACTCCCACCTGAGCACGCTTAACTGTGGAGTTCTCCTCTCATCCACTACCATTAAGCGCCCAAAACGCGTTATGATGGGGAAGGTATCCACCACCTTATAAGAAGGCTTAGTTCTCCTCCCCAACCGATATGGGATGTCACAATCCAACCCCTTAAGGGGTCCAGCGTACTCGCGGGACCTGGCATTACCGGTCCGCCCAACCGATGTGGGATGTCACAACTTTCAAGGTCTGCGGCTGCTTGTATCTCCAGGTCTTCACAAAATCACTTGTCTCTGGATCTTTCATCGCACGAGACACATGTAAAAATGGCATTTGTAGCGTCCAGCTTCGAAAAAATCTACATTTAGTCTGTCTTTTGATAAAGTTCCATATTTCTTTCACAGGCCCACGCTTTGGACAATATAGCAATTCTTTCTCAATTATATCTACCACATCCATCCAGGGTAATGATTTTAATTCACATAAGCTCTCAATATATTGCACCCCATACATCCTCCGAACTGCAATCTTTCGAATTTTGGACAGACAGGCAATATTGACCACTTTTCCAATCTTAACTTCTTTCCCCATCTTTCGTTTTCTGCTACCAGGCTATCAATCTTGATTCCCTGTTCAATTACAATCCATTTCAACGCACCATGCTCACAAAAAGTAGGGAAATCACCAAAGCAACTCGCATTCAACGATAGTACCAAAATTAGCAGCTTTATCAGACTTCTACTTTGGAGAAGCATGCTGTTCTGGAGCTGGTGGTGTTTGCTGTACTACTGGAGTCTTCAAAACATCGTCATCACTACCCAGATCAACAACCGGCTCTTCAACAATAAACTCCGGATTAATAGGAGTTTCAACAATATTGGGTTGTTCAATGTCAGGCTCATCTAACTGCTTTAACTTTGGAGATACAGCCCTCTTTGACTTCTTCTTGATTCTCACAGCCTTCTTCTTGATAGGCTTATCAACAACCACCTCAAGAACATACGACTCATCTTTGTTATCGGTTGTTTTCCTCTTCTTTGAAACAGCAGTGTTCTTCTCAAAATGAGCACGAGGATTTGCCAATGCAATAAGTCTACTCTCTGAATCCGACTCTGTTTCTTCTAGATCTTTTCAGAAGTAGCAGAGTAGACTTCCTCTTGTGTTACTGGAGTAACTACTTCTTTGTTCACAATTTTCCTCTATTTCAACTTTGGAGCAACTAGTTCACATATGACTCAGACTCTATCTTTATAAATCGTTTAGCACCCCCAACAGGTTTATAATCAACCATCAACTTATTCTCAATCTCTCTGTCCAAATCACTCCCTTCATTCCTCCATTTGTTGTCAGTTGGTGCAACATAGTTCGGGTTAGATAAATGTCCAAACAAGCCACTGAACTTCTCCAAGCTATTCCCAGTCATATGATCTAAATAAATCGTCGGACCCTTCTTCTTGACCTGTGGAAACACATCCTCCACAAACATCTATACAAAATGAGGATATTGCCACCATTGCTCATCTCCAAAGTTCATCTTCATATTATCCAATATCATGCGAGAAAAGTTGTACTTCAAGTTCAAACATAATGCAGTCATCATACTCATCTGATAATCCAATATCTCGTCATATCCACCTTTTCGATGACCTAAACATTGTACCACAACGTGAACCAGAAACTTGAATGGGCATAACAAAGCAGTCTTCCTCAGAGAAAACTTATTCAAAGTTTGTCTTTACCCATCCTGAGCATACAACCTTTGACTAAACGTTTATCAAGATCTACTGGATCAGTCGGATCATCTCCAAAGTCTAAGACTTTCCTGATTAAAGCCTCATTCACCACATCCTTCTGTCCTTGTAACTCTGAATGTATATCAGTTCCAATCACAACTACTTTCTTCCAAAATTCTGAAACTATACTCTCATACAGAACCACCAAGTGAGTAATTGACTTGTAGATCTTCGATCTATTCAAGAAAGGCATCATAACCGCAAACTTTTCGGCTTTACAATCTTCTTCATTCAAATAAGCACAAATATTATGCTTATTATTAGTAATCTTAAGCTTTTTCACCATCTGGAAATCAAATAATAAATGTGTTAGAACCAGTATAAATTTTGCAAATTATGACCATTTATATCAACACCAGAGTATCGGTGTCATTGACTAAAAATTGATCACGGATAAGTACAATCACAGATATGTCAATATCAACGCATAAGTCACTGTGAATTGTATTAACCAACGTATAAGTTGAAGTTCACAGATATGTCCAGATCACGGATATGTCAAGATCACGTATATGTATTCAACAATGGATAAGACATTTCAGCGCATATGTTAGTTGACTTTGGTCAAACGTATAAGTTCATAAACATATACGCCGCATATGTTGTATATGTCCAGATTTTGACCAAAATCAATCAACATTGAAACAAACCAAGTTTGTTAAAAAACGAACACGTTATCGTAACTATTATATGCCGATTAACCCAAATAAAACATCAATTTTCACGTTTTAAACATTTTGAATGGTCAATTAAAGGGTTTAGTAACCGGATATGTCAAACTTTTAGATCTAACTAGATTAACATCATTATAGTTCAATTAAAATTTATCAATGTGCTCGTTTATCATTTTTAAACTAATCCTATGATCTAACATGTCAAATTTGTTTGGATTCAGGTCAAACAACACATATACGTTCACAGAAACACTGTTCATCAACAGATCTATCATTACAAATCCAACTCCTCACCTTTTTTATCTGAGTTGGTGCGTAGATCACCAAATCAAAGGAAAACAGGCAATATAACAGCTTATGATTAAATGTAATGGGAATCAAGTTTGAGAGGTTTTGAAGTCCAGGTGCATAAGTAAATACTTAAGTGCCGGATACATTCCTTTTTATATCAATATATATATATATATATATATATGCGGCTCATAAGTTATAAAACTTATGCGGTGCATTACTGATGCGCCGCATAAGTTTTCTGGCTTATGCACTGCATAAGTATATCCTGCCATTTTTTACCAGTTTTTGCAATTCACACCCATGTGATGTCTCAAGTACAACTTAATGTCCTTGCACATCAATATAATAAATTAATAAGATCAATCTTTGTGCACAGATTTGGTGTCCACAACTGTTCGAATAGGCTAGGGTAGTATAGTCTTTACACTTAATGTAAAATGGCTCATTCGCTAAGCATGTTTAGCGAATGAGGCTCATTCTTTAAAGACTAGGGCTATTCATTAATATAAGAGCCCATTCTTTACTATAGTGTAACGAATGGTGACTCATTCGTTAAGGTATTACCTCATTCGTTAACGGAGGTTAACGAATGAGAGGCTATTCACTAGTGGAAAAGCTCATTCGTTAGTGATGTTAAGAAATGAGCTCTAACGAATGTGTCATGCCTATATATAGGTTAACTTAGTTAGTTAACATAGAGATCCGGGCCATATTTATCCATTGTAATGTTATGGTGCTGGAATTTCTCTAGGCCTTAATGTATTGATATCCATTAACGTATTGAACACGATGTTACATATCGGTATTGCGACGATATCTTAGGCTCAATATAATGTATTTTCACCTAGGGTTGGGTGGCTATTATAGGATACTCATACAAGGTTTCGCCAAGGTAGCTACACCATTGACCGAAATCACTCAAAAGACGGTAGTATTCAATTGGAGTAAGTATCAAGAAGAAGCACTTGAAGAATTGAAGAAAAGACTTACACATGCTCCAATCCTTGTTTTACTCGATGGTAATGAGGATTTAGTAATTTGTGCTGATGCTTCGCGTCGTGGGTTAAGTTGTATGTTGATGAAGTGGGGTAAGGTCATAGCGTATGCGTCCAGACAGTTGCAGGTTCATGAAAGTATGTACCCGACTCATGACTTAGAGTTAGCAGCAACAGTGCATGCTCTAAAGATTTGGAGACATTGCCTGTATGGTACTAGGTGTAATATTTATACAGAGTTTGAAGTACTTCTTCAAGCAGAAGGAGTTGATTATGAGACTGAGTAGATGGTTAGAACTGATTAAGGACTGTGACTGCGACATACAGTATTATCCCAGAAAGGCTAATGTGGTCGCTAACGCCTTAAGCCGGAAGAACGAAGATGTCATCACGATGATGAAGTCTTATAAGTTGATCATTAACTCCGATCTCTTCAGAGAATTCACCAAGGTACAGTCAGAGGTGCTTCAGATTAAGGGATAATGAAAAAGGAAAGGATTTTCGGACAGCAAAATGAGCTGATAGATTACACCCGTGGTGTAAAGACTAGGTTTGACCGTATGTGGATTCCATGCCATGGGAATCATAGGTGTCTAATCCTAGATGAATCTTAAAAGTCTAGATACTCGATTCATCCGGGATCAACCAAAATGTATCAATACCTGAAAAGAGACTACTAGTACCGGGAATGAAGAATGAGGTTGTAGATTACGTCAATAAGTTCTTAACTTGCTTGCAAGTCAAGGCCGAACATCAGAAACTATATGGAAATATGCAGCCACTAGAGATACCTGAATGGAAATGGGAACACATCACCATGGATTTCATAATTAAGCTACCGCGTACAGCTAGAAACTATGATACCATATGTGTGATTGTGTACTGATTGACCAAAAGTGCTTACTTTCTGCCTATACGAGAGGCCAATTCATCATAAATGTTAGAAAATGTGTTCATAAGAGAGATAGTGACAAATCACGGAGTGCCATTGTCGATCATGTCTGAACGCGACACCCGCTTTACTTGAAGATTCTGGAAGAATTTCCATGAAGCTATGGGAACAAGACTGAACATCAGCACAGCGTATCACCCTCAAACCGATGGGCAGACTGAAAGGACTATCCAAATCCTTAAGGATATGTTGTGTGTTTTCGTGCTAGACTTTGTAGGAAGTTAGGATGATCACTTGCATCTAGCAGATTTCTCTTACAACAACAGCTACCATTCGAGTATTGGTATGCCGCCGTTTGAAATGTTACACGGTGGATATTGTAGAACTCTGGTATGCTGGGGAGAAATTGGGTAGAAAGAAATTGGGAGTTTAGAAATTGTGCAAGAAACCTCTTCAAGCTTCGTCAAATCAAAGAAAGAACAAAAGCTGTTCAAGATTGCCAGAATTCTGATGCTGATAAACGACAAAGACCGGTTAAATTTGACGTTGGTGACAGCGTGACGCTCAAGGTCTCACCCTGGAAGGGAATTATTGGTTTCAAAAAGAGGGGAAAGTTAAGTCCAACCATTTAAGATCATAGCCGTGTTGGTGAAGTGGCTTATAAGCTGGATTTACCTGAGGAATTGGAACGGATTCACTCTACTTTTCATGTTTCTCACTAGAGAAAATGCCTACCTGATGACACGTCGCATGTGCCATTAGTAGATATCGAGGTGATGAACAGTTAAACTATATTGACTAGACAGTAGAAATAGTCGACTGCAGGAGAAGCAGCTTTGTCGTAAAGTTATCCCTTTGGTGAAAGTGATACGGAAGCATTGTAAAGGATAGGATGCTACTTGGGAAGTTGAAGAAGAGATGCACAAGTTTTACCCAAATCTGTTTAAGTAATAGTTAGGTTTCATGGACGAATCCTCTTTAAAGAAGGGTAGACTTGTAACATCCGGCATTTTAAAAATAATGAATAAAGAAATGATTAAATAAATTTTTGCTATTTAATTATGTATATTCAGTTGTCCTAAATTAAATAATAAAAAAACTTAGTGGATAGTAAGCATAAATGAGATGGACCAAGAATAAATATGGACTTAGGGTGCTAATGGGCTTAAGGTCCATTGACTAAGAGTATAAATACCCCTTAAAACCCCTGAAATCCTAGTCACTTTCCATTTTACCAACACAGACTCAAAACACACACAAACATTTCTTCATATTTTGGGATTCAAGATTTACAAGACAAATCAAATTCTTTTGTGTTATAAAAGATCCAAGAAATAGAATTTTGTCAAGCATGTAATCCGGCTCAAGATCCGAACCAAAACTGGTTCGCTTAAGGTGCGTGTTATCCTAAAGATCGATCATTTACTATTTGTTATCCATGAAAATTGGTTGAACCTTAGATCATGGCCTAAGGGTTAATAAAAATATGAACTTGGGCGTTAAAATGTGAACTTTATGAGTCGGATTCGTTTAACTCGTTAGTTAAGTTCGACTCCTTCATGATTCGTAGATCTAACGCAAATTTGACTATTTATAAACCTAGAATAAATATTGGAACTTGAAACTAACCAAGGTTAAATTTTTAGTTATTAATAGTAATAGAATAAAAATAATAGTAATAATAATAACAACAATAACAACAACAACGTAAGTAGCTAAAGCACAACAAGTTAATACTCATAACACGTAATGAAAACAAAATAAAGGAATGAAAGGTAGGATGAAGCAACAAATTAATATATAAAGGAGTTGGGTGGAGCCTAAGACATCAAAGTATAGTTGGTGGAGTGGTTGTTATGTTGTTTTGTGAGGGAAGGGATCTGAGTTCGAATACCACTTCTAGCAAATATTTTTGCAGATTTAAATGGGACTTGAATATTGGGCCATGCGATACGATTGGGCCAATTTGATTGAGCCAAGATACTAATATAATCTGTTGGGCTAGATATAGTCTAGCCCATAAACTGAATAAGCATATTCCCTAATTTATCCAAATATGATCCAACAAAAAAAACCAAACTAACCGACCTCTTCAACTCCGCTAAAATCCTTTAGCTTTTTAGGTGACAAGAATTTAGGGGATAATATATAGATTAAAGATGGGAATACTTAATAAACAAAAGAAGTATATATATATATATATATATATATATATATATATATATATATATTCCTTTAGCTTTTTAGGTGACAAGAATTTGGGGGATAATATATAGTTTAAATGAAAGATGGGAATACTTAATAAATAAAAGAAGTAATATATATATATATATATATATATATATATATATATATATATGAAAGAAATAAATAGAATAACTGGGGAGTATGAGCGTTAGATATAAGAAATAGAAGAAGTTTAATAAAGACCGTCGTTAAACAAAGTAACCCTGCTTGATTCGTTAACCTAAACAAATGAGACAAGCCTATCAAATATGCTAGATAACTAATACCAATTTAGTTAGTTCTGTTAGTTAGATACATGGTTAATTAATTAATACATATGTTAAACAGTTAGCCGCACACAATTAAGGAAGGGGACTACTATTAACTCTGCACGTAACAGGACCCAGGTGAGTTTCAAGCCCCCTTTCTCTGTTATGTTTTTCGGCGCTATGTGCATACTCTATATGATAGATTAATACACGTATTATATTTGTTAACTGTATGATATGTGAATGTGTATACGTTGTTGATACATGTTTTATACGTCTCAGTCTTTATTAGTTTATTAATGTATTTATCTTATAATATAGGGGGTTTAATGAAAATATATGACATTCGCTCTGTTGTAAGCTACATTCGTTAACCTATAACGAATGTAACACATTCGTATTAATGTAAGTTCATTCATTAACCTTGATTAACGAATGAGATAGCGAATGTTGAGCTATTCGCTGATATTAAGTGTATTAATGAACGAAATAGTTCATTCGTGTGTTTAATGTAATGAATGACCTATTCGTTAAGTTATCCTTAATAAATGTGGTCATCTCCTATATATTTCCTATAAGATATTCATTAATGTATGCAGTTCTTATTTTATCTCTTCAACTATCGTTACCTGCCCAAATTCACTCTCAACACACACGGTTAACATAATCGTATACTGATCAACGAATATGTCAATGTAATCACAAGATCTAGATCCAAGTAGGCTCTCTCAAGTGGTATCAGAGCCAATTGATTTGATCTTCGACATTATTCGTTATCTAATTGTATTGATTCATTGTTTATTGAGTCAATATGAGTTTAGATTGATCTGAATTGAATTCAATTGAGTTTTAGATAAACAGAGCAACATAATAACTATAATTGAACTGATATAACAGTAATTAGGTATAGATATAAGGTAATTGAGAATGATTGTGGAGGTTTGAGTTCGGATTATTATGGAATTGGATTGTATTGGATTAGGATTTGAATTGGACGAGATTGTGATACGTGTTATGTTACAGACTGGTTAATTGAGTCTGTTTGTGGTTGTTTGAGATTGTGGACTGGTATAATAAGGTTCGGATTGTAGTTACGAATCGTTTGATATAAGTTTCAATGATTTCGGATAAGTTTGGACTAAGGTTTGGATATTTGAATGTTTGAAGATATGAGTTCTGATTCGTTACTGGATGATTGCTGATTCGTTATCTTTATAACTGCTCATTCGTTCAAATCTACTCGTTAACTTCAACTGATCATTCGTTAAACCTTACATTCATGTTCGCATTCGCTTAAATCACATTTGTTCCTCTCAATCACCATTCGTTAACCATTCATTTGCCAACACCCTTTCATTAACCACATTCGCTATCCAGTCACCATTCGTGAAACTCATTCGCTAAAACTCTCATTCGTTGATACTGTCATCAATCATTTAAATAGTATCTCATTCGTTCATATTTCCCATTCATTACTGTTTCTCATTCGTTTGAGTAGTAGCCTTATTTGAACAGTAACCATAACTTTTAAACATTTGACAAATTTAGTCCTTGACTTTTCAAATTGTTCACTTATGGCTTCTCAGAATGTGTCGTATTACGCATTAGCATCCCATAATGCTTTAATGCAACAAATACTGACGATGGACAACGAGATTGGTAGTCATAACAAGTGTCCTAAGCTCCTGAAGCTCTCGGAGTTTGCTAGATGAGAACCGAGATTTCGTGCTCATTTGGGATCGGTACATCCAAGCAGTGTACGGTTTCTCGATGATGTTTATGCTGCACCGCTTGTTGGTAGTGATACACTAGGTTGGACTCCGAAGGAGCATAAGCATTATGAGGCACAAGAAATCAAAGACTTTGAAAGTGAGACAAAAGCCTACTCGACTCTCACTATGGCTTTACCCGAGCAAATCTTTCACCAATATAGCACTGTCAAGACGTGTGCATCTCTGTTTGCAACTCTGAAGACTAGAAGTCTAGGAAACACGCTTGAGAGTAAGAAGACTCTTGTAAAGTTTCAATTTCGAAACTTTACTTTGCTGAAAAACGAAACGGTTGAAGAGATGAATAATAGGTTTTGTCATTTGGTTATTGAAATGACAACTGTGAATCTCAAGCCAACCTTGTTGTTGTTGAACCTGTTTAAAACTTTGAAGAAGCAAGTGGAGACAATCTGACTGAAGAAAGTGACACCTCATATTCGAAAACTGATTCTGATCAGAGCTCATCTGTGCAAACCGAATCAGCATATTCGGTTCTTGAGCAAACCGAATATTAATCCTGCATGGCAAAGATTGAGGAGGTATGTCCTAAACCTTCAATTAATGTATCTGAATCTTCAGCATATGTGACTGAGTGTGCTGAATATGCTAGACTCAAAGTCAAACTTGAGTCAGTTTTATATCAGAACAATACAATCACAAAAGAACATTTCATGATTAATGAATGCTATCGATAGAAATCCAAATTATTGGAAAAATGTACATTAAAAATTAAAAATCTGTCTGAAAGCAATCATGACCTCAAAGCTGAGATTCAATGTAAGATAGTCGTTGCTGAACATCATTTTAAGGAGATTCTTCAACTCCGAACCTGCATATCAAACCTAGAAAATGAAGTTTAGAACTTAAAAACAAACTTGGAATCGAGATTCCTCGTTTCTTTTAAATGAGATTATTGAAGTTAATAATTCTCACAAGAAAAATGGGAAAGCAGGTTTAGGGTACGTTGAGATTCCTCCTTCTTTTAAAGGAGATTACAATAGCATTCCTGATGTGGAACAATGTCCAGAAATGTCTACTGTTGAATCTGATAATGTTGATCAAACCAAAACAACTCAAGAACCGATTCATATTAAAAGTAAATCAGTGTTTACCAAAAATGAATTGGACTGTTCTATAGAGGAGTTGTCTGAACCAGATGATATTGTCAAAAACGATAACATACCTGCTGACAATCACATTTTGTGTGAACCCGAAGATTTTGAACAAGCAGTTTATGGTTCAAAGCCTTCAGGTGACTCATTGAAAATACCTAAGGTAATTCCGAAAGAGAAGAAATCAAACAAGCCTTCTGTGTCTGATGAGGATTTGATGAAGTTTATCAATCCTCAACCTGTATCTTCTAATGGGAAAGTTTTTAAATTAAAAGGGTTATCCAAAGTCTTTTGGGATAAGGAAGTTCCTTTGAATCTTCTAAAGCCCGAATTAATTGAAATTGTCTTTCATGATGACACTTCAAAGGGTACTGAACTTGAATGGAAATTCTATCAATCCAAAGCAAATAATGTTCAAGTGAAACCTAACACTAATGTTTTCAAACCCATTAAGTTCATCAAATCGTCAGGTTTGGAGAATTCATCGAATTCCACAAATCTTGAATTCTATAAATCGAAAAAGGGATAAAAACATGAAGTGTTAAAGACAGTAACTTTTGAAAAACCCCAAAGTTAATATTCTTCAATCTTTGCATATAAACAAGACTTCTACTTCGCCATAAAAATCTTTAGACACACGTTTATGTTTCAAATGTGGTGAACCTGGTCATCTTTCAAAGAAGTGGAAAGCAAAGGCTGAAAATATCAAATCATCAACTCAAAAGACAAATTTGACAGAAAATCAAGTTGATGAATGTTTTATAATGTATTCTAATGTCAGTCCAAAGAAAGTTGTTCGGGTTTAACATTCTAATGTATTTCACAAATTTGTTGACCCAGCTCAACCAATTTGTAAAAACACTGATTCGGGAATAATACATGATGGTTATTTAAAGAAGAAAATCAAGAAACCCGTCACCTATTCTCAAGCACCGAATGCTACTGTTAAGTTAAATGAATCTCCGAAAATATCAAAAGGAGAGCCCAAGACTGAGGCTTGGGCTGCCTTTTGAACTAATCTATTTACCTTGTTATGTAGAGTTCATCCAGGGCTGTTTTGATTCACAAATGGATACTGGACAGTGGATGTTCTCGGCATATAACCAGCAACCTTTGTCTTCTCAACAATGTTAGAGATATTTAGGGAGGGTATGTAGCGTTTGCGGGTAACAAAGGGGGATTGATTACGAAGGAAAGAGAAGTTTCAAATGGGAAGCTTACGTTTGGAAAAGTAAATTATTGTGAAAAAGTGGATCACAATTTGTTGAGTGTTTCCCAAATTTGTGATAAACATTATACCACAGTTTTCACAGACAAGGAGTGTGTGATCCTTCAACTGGTGTACACAATTCCTGAAGATATGGTTGTCATGCGATCACCTTGATCGAATGATATTTACATTCTAGACATGAACTTTAATGTAAACGTTTCACCCTCAGAAACGTGTTTTGTCTCCAAGGATATGGAGAAAGACTCGATTCTATGGCATCGACGCATGGGACACATCCACATACGTAAGATGAACTTTCTTATTTCTTATGATCTGGTGGATGGTGTGTCTCTTAAGCACTTCAAGATTAATGATCACTACGTTGCTTGCAAAAAGGGGAAACAGAAGAAGAAGTCACACCCGTGTAAATCGATTAACTCGATTGTTATACCACTAGAACGACTTCATATGGATTTGTTCGGTCTAGTGAATCGTGCTAGTATCGCGGGTGATTTTTATTGCTTATGGGTTCGGAAGATCAGACGCCTTTGTTGATTCGTAACCTTATCACGAAAATCGAATCACTTTACAAATTGAAAGTGAGACGAATTCGTAGTGATAATGGAACTGAGTTCAGGAAAAATGTATTAGATTTCTTCTATATCCAGAAGGGTATACATTGGGAATTCAGTGCGCCGTATGTTCCTCAACAAAAAGGTGTGTCTGAGGGGAAGAATCGTACGTTGATTGAAGCCACGAGAACAATTCTTGCTGATTCTAAGCTTCCCCTTCAATTTTGGAACGAAGCTGTGAATACGGCATGTTACACACTGAATCGCGTACTAACTGTAAAGAAGTTCAAGAAGACAAGTTACGAACTTCTGAATAATCGTAAGCCAAACTTAAAGTATTTGGAACCTTTTGGGTGTCCTTGTACTCTATTGAAGAGAGATACCGGGAAATTTGAAGAAAAGGCATTTGAGGGATACTTTTATAAGACCCCGAATCACAGGAATCCTACAGTTGGTATTCATACAAGAAACTTACAAAATACTTAAACTCAAACAATTCATTTCATTTCAAAAATAGTTCAGAGTATAAATCAGCGAAAAATCAAAATATTTAAAACAAGTTCCCATGACCCGGGAATTATGCCCAAAATCAAATTTCGATGTATTTAACAAAAATTTGAAATAAAAATGTTCATTATTAAAACTTCCGACTAAGTATGCCTTCCACCGTCCAAGTAGCTTCGTACACGTCCAAGCGGTAATGCATCCTCCTCCTAACCTGAAACTCACACTAACATGCACACAAAGTCAACTTGAGCTGAGTGAGTTCAAGTTTTAATAATTGACATCTAAAATAATAATAGTCTAATCATTCCAAGAGTTTTAAAAATAAAACGGGATACAACAGTTAGGCCATCATCAATAATAGGTAATCATACTTATATATATATATAAACATCCATATCATTATATCCCTATAGATATCATCCAAGTATTAACATCAGGGTCGAGCACACGTACAACCCAAACACGTAATATCCATGTAATAACATAAGAGACGAGCACACGTATCATCCCATCCGATGGTGATCATGCCACATGAGCCTCCCCCCTTACGGGCTTTTCAAGGCCCGCAACAGGATTTAAGAACCCGAGTAGTATAGTTTGGCCCGGCCAAGATCACCATCCATCCGCATGCAAACACAAAGTAGGCATACACCAACTTCCTTAGTCGATAACGACTAATTAACATCGCTAATTATTGGCCATAAAGTAACGCATGCATAAACATGCGCATATATATATATATATGTGTGTGTGTGTGTGTATATATATCATCCCAAACATATCATCATGAAAGTAAGCCTATGGTCATAAAGTAACACCTGCATACACATTCATAAATATCATCTCATGACACACTACAATACGACTAAGCCCACATCCTTGAGTATAGACCATAAGTAATGTCTATAACGTTATAAAATATATAACTATAAACGAGCCTCAAATATTCTAAGGCGTAGAGTATAACTCAACCATATTTTCATGAACCCACAAACACAAGTAAGGCCATATAAAACCATCCAATTAGTTTAAACGAGTATAGTCGGATAAAATGTAATATGGTGTGCATGCTAGCCCAAAAGGTAAAAAGAGTAAAAGGGGCATCATGAACTCACCTGACACAAGGCATGAATTCACCACGAGCTAGAGGACCTCTAAGTATCCCCACAACTCAAACGCCTGTCGGTTAACGAACAATAATTACTAATGGTACCGAATCGACTCGTTTATCCTACGTGGCGTTATAACATTGTTCAAGTTACCTAAAACCTCGACCTTATCAAACTCAATCATAACAGCCCCCAGAGCCTTACATCTACCGGCACGACCCATAGATACTTCCGGGATAAAGAATTCCTAAATTACCCCAGGAAGCACTAGGTGATACTAACATGCGCGTTTAAGAGTAGTTTAGGCAATTAACATCCAACTCAGCCCCGTGTGGACCCAATAAGATATATTCACAGTTTTCAATCACCATTCTAGACAACCAAAAACTAGTTTTCAATCTACAACTAGTTGACAAATCAAACGAACACCAAAATACATGATTTTAAAGTATGTTATATGGGACATACCTAGGAAGATTGTGGTGCAAAAACCCTAGCCGAAACAGTTGCAAAACTGCCCAATTGGACAGCCACCCAGTAAGCCTAAAACAAGCGGTTTAACGATGAATAAATGATCCATAATGATGAATTAAGGTGAAAAAGAGTTGTAGACATTTAGCACTGACCTGGAATTGGACTTTTGGAGGTCGGTTGATGGCTGGTTGCACGCAAAACGAGAAGAGAAGGTGGGTGGGGTGCGCCGATTGGACAAGGGGAATGGGTTAGGGTTTCTTTTTTATTTATTATAATAAAAATGTTACGTTCTGGCCCTTCTAATTTGAGAGTTGCGACACTTGGATGAAAGTTAAGAATTTCAACTTATGGGAACGATTAGGAGGTCCCCGATGATTCCAGGATGAGTCCCGATAGAAAATAGAATCATACAAGGCATAAACATCTTCTCTTTTCTCAACGAAATTTTACGGGCGTTACAACTTTTTGGGATACAATTCTTCAAAGAAACGGATCTTCAATATCTCTTCATGTTGTGTGGAAGAATGGTATCTTGTTGATTGCCAAAGTTATACTACTCCTCCAACTGGTACGGGTCCCAATTGGATGTTCGACTACGATGGGTTATTTATTCGTTTACGTCAGCGGTTGAAGAAGTACCTGAAGATTTGGTTAGATCATATTTGGAAGAACAATGTCTTCCTATTCCTAGTTCTTCTTTGGTTGATGTAGATGTCTCTCCTAATGTATCAGAAACGTCAAATGATGTTTCTGAGTCTTCCGATGATGCTGATTTTGTTGATTCATCAGTAGTGCCATTAGATGAAGCTCCAAATATAAACGAGCCAATTCTAATTGATAATGACTCATCAACTGTCTCTTTAGACACAGTAGAGGAAAATATCACCAATCTGGGTGATAATGTATCTGTACCTGCGAATCCTTCCTTAAGGATTCACACGAACCATCCACAGGAACAGATAATTGGTGATGTGAACGACAGAGTTCGCACGAGAAACCAATTAGCTAATGTATGTGAAGACGAAGTTGGTTATAATGTGTCTCCTATAGATAATCCAATTTGCTACAAATTTGCACTCATCGGGGATTCTTAATATTGCACAATACACCTGCTTTTTATCCCATATCTAACCGACAAGTGTCACAATGGCACCCAAGGAACCATCTTCGGTTGAGGCTATGCAGGAGGAGCTACAATAGTTCGTGAGACTGGGTGTATGGGATTTAGTCGATAAACCCGATCACGTTAAACGAGCGATACCGAAGAAATGGGTTTTTAAGTGCAAGAAAGACGACCGCGGGGTAATCGTGAGGAACAAGGCACGATTGGTCGTATTGGGTTATAATCAACAAGAAGGCATTGACTACACTGAAGTATATGCTCCTGTGGCACGACTGGAAGCTATAGGCATTTTTCTTGCCTATGTAGCCTTCAAGAACTTTAAGGTTTATCAGATGGATGTGAAATCGGCATTCTTAAACGGCGAGATCCATGAAGAAGTGTATGTGAAGCAGCCTCCTGGCTTTGAGGATCCAGACTATCCAGAGCGTGTTTACCGATTAAACAAGGCTCTTTATGGTTTACTCCAGACCCCGAGAGCCTCGTACCGCACATTGGCTGACCATTTACTTCAAGAGAGGGATTGTGGATTGTACATTATTTTATAAGAATGTTGGTGATGATGTGCTCCTCGTCCAAATTTACATGGACGACATTATTTTCGGTTCGACGAACGACAGCTTGTGCAAAGACTTTGAGAAGACGATGCAGATAAAGTTTGAGATGAGTTCGATGGGCGAGATGAGCTTTTTCTTGTGTTTGCAAGTTCACCAGTCTAATTCCGGGATCTTTATCCATCAGACCATACACGTGAACGATGTCTTGAGCCGATTCAAGATATCCAACGGCAAAATCCCTTCGACACCTCTTCCTGTGGGTCACAATTTATCACCGAATGAATTAGAGGATACCGTTGATCCAACCCTATACCGAGCTATGATCAGATCTTTGATGTATTTGACTGCTTCTTGTCCTGATATTATGTTTGCTGTTTGTTTGTGTGCCAGGTACCAATCGAGTCCCCGAGTGACTCATTTGGCGGTAGTTAAGCGGGTCTTACATTATATGAGGGGAAATCCAGACATCGGGTTGTGGTACCCCAAGGATGATAAGTTTGATCTTACGGCTTATACTGATTCGGACTACGGAGGATGCAAGATCAATTTCAAGTCTAAAACAGCGGGTTGTCAATTCTTAGGAAACCAGCTTGTTTCCTGGCAGTGTAAGAAGTAGATAACAGTCTCAACTTCAACAGCCGAAGCGGAGTATGTGGCGGCCTCGAGCTATTGTTCACAAGTTCTATGGATCCAACAGCATCGGCGGGATTACGGTTTGAAGTTTCTTCTTACTCCTATCTATATTGACAATTCGGCCGCTATTTCTATCATAAAAAATCCGGTTCACCATTCAAAAACAAAACACATTGAAATACGTTATCACTTTATACGTGATTGTTTTGAAAAGAAACTAATCGATATTGAAAAAATACATACGGATTTTCAAAAGGTTGACCTTTATACTAAAGCGTTTGATAAAACACGTTTTCAATATTTGATGGGTATAAATGGCTTAAAAACTTTAAAAGATATTCAAAAGCTTGGTTAAATCATTCTATTTTCATTTTTTTTTCTTGTTTTAGTTCAATTTTTTATTGTTTTTAGGGGGAGAAAATATAAAATCCAAAAATATTGTGACTTCTGTTTGTATAGAGAAATTTAAAAACTCCAAAAATATTAAAAATTTGAAAAATACAGAAACATTGAAAAATGCTACTTAAAATGAGTCTTGAAGCAAAAAGGGAAAATGATACATTGGTCATTTGGTCCCAAGTCTAGTAAAAAGTAAGCAATAAAAGACTATATGCTTAATTGCATTGATGTATTGGTAGGTTTTTTAACAAACAAGTAAGAATTAGTAAGTGATGTAAACCTAAATTTCCAAATATATCAATTTTAGTTCTAAACAAAGTCTTGATAATGATGGCAGAAATGTAATAATCTAATCATACTCAAGCCTTCTAATCAATTTGAAAAACATTTTTTTAAGAAAAAGCTTATAGTTGGTGGTTAACGCTTCAACGATGTATGGTTTTATGGCCTTAAATCCTGTATTGATGGGATGCTTTAAGGTTCCTGACTCCAATGGGTCTTTATGCGGCTTTACATCTGGTATTCATTTTGATGAATATTAAAAATGCTTGTAAAAAGCGAACCCGCAGTGTAACTGCTTAAGTCTCTAAACTTGATCGAAAAAAAAGTACTTTATGTACTAAATGAATTACAGACTTGATCAAACATTGTCCCCTTGCTCGCGTCTTATTACCATTCCACAAGGGACACAATGTTTGCAAACCGACGGTTGAAATCGTGCATACTCATCCATGGGAATGGACCTTAGGGTATTTCTTGATAATGGGGGCATATCTTGTAGTGGAGATTACGGACTATGTTGCTTAAAGTATTTTCAATCAAATTGATTTGTAGGTTTAAGTTAAGTTGGGGTGATTAGGTGAAAATCAAATTACGCTAGAATCAAGATTAGAACTAATAATTTCTTATATTTGTACCTAATTGAACCAATTAACTATATCACCCAAAGTTCTGAAAAACTTGTTCGAAGATTTAAGTGGACAAAAATACCAATAATTGACTTAACATCAGTCATAATAAATGCCGAAAATAAAACTGTGATGGACGGAAAATTTGATTAATATGATTCTCTGCTCAACTCACAAAAATATGTCCTGCTTTAGTAGTTTAAATGTTTATTGCTTTATTTTGTTTTTATTTTGAAAATATTTCAAAAATACAAAAAATTTTATTTTTTTGCTTTATTTTCGATTTACCAAGCTGGCGAATAAATCAAAATACAAAAAGAAAAGAGTTTTACCCCGAGTTTTTAAGTTAATCGTGCTTAACGTATTATCAACTGATTTCAGTTGATTTTTAATGTAAAAATCTGTTTAATTTAAACCATACCAATCTTTGATAAGATAGGCTAATTTTAATGTATTTCAATTGGAACATTAATGAGATTAATTGGATCGTTAATGGGCTTAATTGATTATTTAATTCATTAAAAACCCTAATTGATTTTTAACCATATTTAATTCCTTAATTAGATTTTTATCTCATTCGCTAAGGATATTTGGTGATTCATTAATCAGTTTAACGAATGTAATGCCTTTCGTTATTTAAATATGACGAATGAGTCTCTCATTTGTTATAATGACATTTGCTTCATTGTGCATAACGAATGGAAGACATTTGTTTAACCATTTAACGAATGGAATTTTTTTAATGTATCATTCATTAAGATTTAACGAATGACTCTAATATTCGTTATATTAACGAATGAAAGAGTTATTGTATTATTCGTTAAATTTTAATGAATGGAAAACATATTCGTTTAAAATCTTAAAGGAATCAAGTTTATAAATTAACGAATGAGGCCATTCGTTAGTTCAAACTTGAACGAATGACCTCGAAACGTGTGAAATTATTGGGGTTTATAATTCCAATACCTGATGAATGACCTTTCATTCGCCATTTCCTATTTCATCTCCAACCTAAACGAACTATTACAAAATTTTTGCAAAATCCATGACCTGTTTCTTAGCTCAATTGATTAACCTCTTCGTGTTATTCAGGTAAAGACGATCTCAAGAATATGAGATTCATGAAGATTCATCTGGGTTTTGGGGATTAACTGAGTTATATGAGAATTGATTATAACACGAACAGCTAACCATTGATAAAACATTTTTTTTATTGAAATTAGGATAGATGATCATTGATTAATACATAGAACTAATTTTCGACCATATTCATTTAGGGTAATTGTTGAAAGTAATGGGATATCAAAGGTTTTGACGATGATATTCATCGTCTTTGACTTTATTGAGTCAAAATTAATTGTAAAAATTGACTCCTGATAGTCAAATTGGTAATTTAAGTCAGAGTTGTTGTTGTGTAAAGAATGATAGTAATATTCGTTAATTTTTTAACGGATGTCTATATGATTCGTTAAAAGTAACGAATGGGTATTCGACTGATAACGAATTAGGATAACGAATCAGAGATGATTCGTTAAAGTAATAAAATCAGACTCATTATTATAACGAATGATGTAACGTATAAGTTTGATTCGTAACGATTGAAGCTGTTAGTTTATAAAGAATGTCTCATTCGTTTAATCCATTGTAACGAATGAGATGCCCATTCTTTAAACAGAATAGTATTATATTCTTGAATATTTTACTAATATGTTTATATTTTTACTTAATAGTAATGGCAGACGAGAACATTAAAAACCCTGTTCCCGAGCAAAATCCCGAGGCTAACCCTGAACAACAGCCTCAAGCTCAAGCTCAAGCTGCACCTGAGCCAGCTCCAGTTATGTTGTCATGGAACAAGAGTCATAATATTTGTGCTTTTCTGGATCCTGATTTTGAAGATTCACTGATATTCGGAGGCATGATCAGTTTCTTAACACGTTCCAGGATATACAAGGCCATATCTAATGTACTGTTGTTTATCAAAGCATTGTTCGAGCTTTTTGGAATACCGCTAGATTCAACAAAGCCGAGAATCAGATTGAAGCAGTTATTCAGGATAAACGGGTGGTAATTGATATTGGTGTGATTAGAGACTAATTGGGTTTTCGTGATACGATGGATGATAGGTATGAGTTTGATAAAGGGTTGATTAGAGGGTTTTTTGGAAGGGTAAAGTATAATGGTGAACTGGGGAAATCGATGTACAACAAAGCGAACTTGTGCGAACAGTACAAGTATTTGCTTCACGTTTTGACTCACTGTCTTGGTGGAAGGAAAGGAGGGTTTGATGAGTATCGAGTGATGCTACAGTCTGTTTTTGTGGCCTTAGTGCTGAATAAACCATTCAATTTCTCAGAATTGGTTTATTATCACTTGAAGGAGAATCTCACTAGCCGTCACAAGTTTCTTATGTATCCAAGATTCCTGCAGATGATGATCAATGATTTGCAGCCTATATTATTGAAGAATCAAGATGATGTGTTGAAGCTTGATCATATGAATGTGGAGACGATGAGACGATTGAGGTCTTACAGTGGTCAAAGTATTCTAGACCATCTGAAGTTTATTTCTTGATAGGTCATCTTGCTAATATTGACTATCAAGAACCACCTAATGATCGTTGGGCTCATGATGACTCAGATTCTAAGCGTGAAGGTGGTGATGGTGGTGACGGTGGTGATGATGGTGGTGATGGTGGTCCAGGACCACAAGCTGAGCTAACATACGAACAAAAATGTAAGCGTAAGGGAAAGGAACCGATGGTGGAAAAGGGGGAGAAACCGAAAACGCAAAGGGTAGGACGTGGTTCGGGTATCGAAATACCGAGTTAACCTTTTGAGCGATTGACTCCACCAGTATCTATTTCAGCTGTTGTTCCTACTTCACAGAGTATTCCAAGATCTCCAACTCCTATTATTACTCGATCTCCTACTCCTGTTTAGATGCCTACATCTCCAGTAGCTCCAGTTATGACATTGACAACTACTTCTGTAGCTGATCCTTATTTTGGAGATGTGTTGCAGATGGTGTTAGCTCGTTTGACTCCTCCACAACCAACTGCTCCTGCTACACCAGTTACTTCAGCGTCTCCTACAATGTTGCCAAGACCTGAGCATTCATTCATAACATTTAATCGTCCTTAGGGTCCTATACAACTGCTTCATCCACACTTCTATGAGTTGTATCCTAATGCCCAGTGGTTTAATATGTTGAATCTGGTTCATATGCAACAAAATCAGATTCAAGAAGATCGTTCATTTCAGGAACAGATGAGGGCGGAGCAGCGGAATATGTTTAGACATATTCAGTTTATTCAGCATGAGAACAGGGAACTTAGAGCCCTTGTTGCTACTCAGGGGGAGAGACTGGATAAGCAAGACGAAATTATACTTCAACTCAGGTGTAAATATGACAAGTTGAAGAAATTGAAGGATGATGAGGATGATAAAGATGGAGAAGTAGGTGTAGATCAGCAACCTGGCGGCAGTTCTGCTCCGTCGGCAGGTAATCAGGCTGAGACTGGTAGTGGTGGTGGGTTAGAGGGTAATAATTTGTAGATAGTGCCTTACAAGTACTATTCTCAGGCTAAAC
Source organism: Bidens hawaiensis (assembly GCF_021521415.1). Classification (NCBI taxonomy): domain Eukaryota; kingdom Viridiplantae; phylum Streptophyta; class Magnoliopsida; order Asterales; family Asteraceae; genus Bidens; species Bidens hawaiensis. The sequence goes on along the minus strand of NW_027491117.1, from coordinate 1,227,376 downwards.
CGATCGATGTGATTCTTGAGAATAGAAATATTTTTGTTGGTATGGATGGGATAGTGAGGAGTATTGTGAATACTTACGAGATTGAAGAGGGAGAGTTTGTTGACCATTCGTTGACCAAAGAACAGGTTGTCCTGCTTCTGGATCTAAATGAACAGGAGGTTGAGGAATTGGGAAAGAGTGTGGATGTTGATATAAAGTTCGAGGAAAGTACTAATCCAGGCATTCCACGTGGGAATGCGCCTGAGTATGATGAAGTAGAGGTAGAGGATGTTACTGCTGAGGAGTACCCTGAGTTCTATACTGACAACAACAACAATGACTCAGGTATTCCATTCTTTACTACAGAACATTTTGATTCAGCAGAGCGTCGTTTGAGAGAAGAGATTGAGAAATGGAACAAAGCTGCAGAGACAAGTCACCTGACTACAAAAGAAAAGAAACGGAAGCGTGCTTTGGAGGGTATGTTTGATCATGATGTGAAAAGAATGAACAAGATGATCGAGGCCTTTCGTTATCATGAACAAGAGGAAGTCAGATTGGCCAAGGCTCGAGCGTCTGCATACCAAATGAAGAAGTACAAGCCCGTCAAAGATGTGAAAGGAGATTTGATAGCTTGGCAGTATGATTTGGAGCTTAAGGTATATATCGTAAAGTGGGAACACGGTATTTATTATTTCAAGCGCCCACACAATATACTATCTATGCCAAGGTGGGATGTGAGAACACTAGCCAACAGACCGTTCGTGAATCGTGGGAAAGATCAGTAGGCTAGTTGGTTCTACGAGCATCTACTTCATGAAACTCGTTATGGTTTCAAGTTCTTCAAGCCGCAGGTGCTGAGTCACAAGTACATAGATGAGATTGATCAGAGCACAAGCTGGAGGAAGATGATATTATAGGTAAAACCGCCGAAGACAATGAAGAGGGCACCGATGAAGATATTCCCTCAGAGTCTGTTCACCTCGTTCGACTATTGGTATTATGACAATTGAACAAGTGAAGCGGTTATTGTATTGGGCAGCGGATTAAACACGAGTATCATACGTGTGATCGATCCGATGTGGCTCGTTAAATTATCTGAGTCTGACAACGATGCGTTATTTACTAGTCAGATCAGATTTGCTAACGTAAGAGACTACGAACTTGCGATGCAGTTTCAGAAGGTTTTTCGTGTCTGTCATGCATACAAGATTCATAGTTATGTAGACTGGAAGACAAAGATGTTCCAGCATTGAAGAATAAAGAGCTCGAGACGAGGGGAGTTTGTTGATACATGTTTTGTACGTCTCGGTCTTTATTAGTTTATTCATGTATTTATCTTATAATATAGGGGGTTTAATGAAAATATATGACATTCGTTCTATTGTAAGCTACATTCGTTAACCCGTAATGAATGTACCACATTCGTATTAATGTAAACTCATTCGTTAACCTTGATTAACGAATGAAATAACGAATGTTGAGCTATTTGCTATTATTAAGTGTATTAACGAATGTAATAGTTCATTCATGTGTTTAATGTAACGAATGACCCATTCGTTAAGTTATCCTTAATGAATGTGGTCATCCCCTATATATATCCTGTAAGATATTCATTAATGTATGCAGTTCTTATTTTATCTCTTCAAGTATCGTTATTCTGCCCAAATTCACTCTCAACACACACAGCACACACAGTTAACATAATCGTATACTGATCAACGAAATTGTCAATGTAATCACAAGATCTAGATCCAAGTAGGCTCTCTCATGTGTAGACGTATATTACTATACGTATGTATACGGCAGAAGGAATGTATGGATGTATAGTTGTATGGTAGTATGATTATCCGTAAGGAAGGGACCGGACCCTAATAATACCTGAGATAGAAGGGACCAGACCCTAATAATATCTGAGATGTAAGGGATCAGACCCTAATAATATCTGAGAGAAGGGACCAGACTCTAATAATATTTGAGATGGTAAAGATAGTTACGTATGTATTATGAAAGTATGGAAGTATGAAAGTATGATAGAATGTATGAAGGAAAGGTAAGCAACTTAAGTATGTAATATGTATCTTCGGATACGTATATGTAAGTATGTGAATATAATGTATGTTTCCTGATTATTCAGAACTCACTCAACGTTGCTGACTATTAGTATGCACGCAGAAAAATAGACTAAGGCAGCTGGCTTAATAAGCACACATGTCAGAAGAATAAAGAAGCTGGCATTTGAAGACTTGAAGTTAAAATGGTTTGTGATGTTTGAACTTATAAGATTTGTCTGAATATTTGTTTAAATTTGAGATTTTGTAATGATGTTTGAAGTTTTAATTATTCTCCCAAAGTTTTAGTTAACTCTAATATATAGAGGTGTGTTTATGAGTAAATCCAACACCCAATGTAAGGCACCAGCATCGAAGCCTTACATTAAGGTATAAGGGAGACTTGGGAAGTCCATGTATAACAAGGAGTTCTTATGTGAACAGTACAAGTATTTACTACATGTACTGATACACTGCCTTGGGGGAGAAAAGGAGGTTGCTGATGTTCAGTTTATTTGTATATAGTTTTGTTCGTTAACATAGATGTTTTAGACATTTAATTTAGGAACTTTGGTACTTCATACGTATTTGTTGTATTTCAGGTCACAGGTACTTCAGACGATTAATATGGACCTGTACGAGTACAAAATGAAGACTTAGGATGTCTAGCACGCAAATCGAGATGGAAAAATGAAGTTGCTGAGTGGAGGCACCCATCGCGCTACTTGATGGGTATTGAAGACAGGGCATCGCGCTACGCGAGCCCATTAAATAATTCAATAAATGGTTGACTTTGGTCCATCGCGTATCGCGATGGACTAGAAAGGGGGACCATCACGCTACGTGATGGGTCCCACAGTCGGGAAAGTTAGGGTTTTTCATTTAAACATGTTTTGACGACCTAAATCGTCATTAAGCAGTTTCCAGAACAAATTAAGAACAGCAAGGAAGAAAACCATTATCTCCATTCATCCCAAGGTCACATATATGCTCCTTATCACTCAAATCGAAAACTGAGAGTTGCCGAGACGCGGCTTGATCCTCTAAGCCATACCCGGGATGTATGCTTTGTAATCTTTAGGTTGTTTTCTCATGTACTAGAACAACTAATTTTAATTGTCTTTGTGTTAATCTACGTGTATTGATGTTTAGTATGTCCGTGCATTCAGTCGGTTTAGGTTTTTTTCGATCAGAACGATTAGTTTGTCTATTGCTATAATAATTGCTTGTAGGGTTGTGTTGACTAGTTATTTGCAAGGAAGTATACAATTTCCCTTAGTTGAGTAACACTGGTAGGGACCGTTTGATAACTAATGCCATGTGTTTGCGATTGTAGATGCCTAAGGTTTAACTTGTTAATCAATATATAGTTGACATATGATAATTAATCTGTTAGGTTGCATGAGTATACTATTAGTTACTTACTTGAATTCCCAGGTGTGATTTGCTTTGTTTATTGATCAAATCTTTGTTTAACTACTTGCTTATTATTAAACCTAATCAATTGCTAGTGTGATCAGCACTTTTAAATATTTTACTTCATAATGTTAGGAATCGGTTTCACTTTACACTGACCACATACTCTTCGTGGTTCGGCACCCTACTTACCGTAACTAGAAGGAATCGGTTTTGTTTATCAAACATTCTGAACATGAAGGAGGAAGTAGAGCCGATGCGTGTTAACTACCGAGCTTTTTTGGGAAATTCGGTAGGTAAATGTTCTATTAGACCACCATAACCGCTAAATCAGGTAATGGTCTGGCTGAAGACCTTAACAAAAACTTAGTGCTAACCGGGAGGCAACCTGGCCTTGTATTCAGATACTTGTATATGTTGTATTTGAACTTTGTGGGTGTAGTTCACTATAAACCCTCACGAGACCATACTCGTCCAACCTGGCTACCGGGGGGTTTAAAGGGCTTGTTGCATACGCTAAATGCAATCGTGATTCCTACGAAAGTGAGTTAGGTCTTTTAACATTTTTACTAGTTTAACAAATTTGGTTATGAATTTATTAAACTCGGTTGGTAATTTAAAATTAATGTTTTTTCAAACCATTTAAAAGACCTATATTTTTAACATTTGTGAGAAGTTTGCTTCTACATGTTTGACAGTTTGCAAATTTTATTTTGAGATTTGAGAAGGGTAAGTTTACCAAGAACATCACCGAGGGCACGAAAGTTGCACATGAGAGTTATATTTTCTATCAGGTGATTTCGTTTTCATAACCTTCTTTGTTTTATTATTTTTGTGTTAAGAGTGTAATTGTATTTTGGTATATTTAATAACCACCATCACATTAGGTCCGGTTTTTAAAATTTTTGAAATGAATTTTAATCCCGTACCTATTTTTATTTGTTAAATTTTAAACATTGAGGACAATGTTTGCCTCAAGCGTGGGGATGGGGGAGAAATTGAAAATTTAAAAGTTTTAATGTTTCTTGAATTAAGAGTTTTGCAAAATAATGGAAGATGATAGAAAAATTGGGGATTATTTTTCAAAATTATTATATAATATGAGATAAATAAAACGGAAACACACTTAATTTGGGATGTGTCGGTAGGCTCAGCCTTGAGAATGAAAGGATGGTTTGGTTGTAGACCTAATTGAACTTTAAAAGCTTGATTTTTAGTGGGAAACGCCTTCAGGGATTTGTTTGTTTAGCTAAGCCTGTGTAAGGACTAGAATGAAAGATTAGGCCATACTCAAGCCTTTCTATTAGATTTGATCACCAAAAATATATTTTAATATGAATAGTTATAGTACAATGGTTGGATAGGCTTAACATTAGAGTGTGCTAAATGGCTTGTGATATAAACATAAATGAAAATACTACTAGTTAAGTGGTTAACACTTCATAGGCGTATGCTTTTATGGCCTTCAATCCTATATTGATGGGATGCTCCCGAGTTCGGAGACCTGATGTGTTGTAAAACACACGTATTTTCCGCGCCTTTTATCTTTGTATTATATTATATTTTATGTGTTTGTACTTGATTTATATAGGTTTTACATAGTTTTAATAATCATGTAGGTTTTGGGTTACAAGGAAGAGAAACCGGGACTATTCGAGGAGCTTACGAGCATTATACGCATACGATTCTAAGACAAAGCTCAAAGCCCGGCCCGATTAAATGTTATACAAGCCCATTACTTACAATATTATGTCATAAAAGAAAAAATAAAAAAACCCTAGAACATAATAAGTTCCGATCGGAATTGTTGCAGAAGAAAAAAAAAATTAAAAGCTAGGGTTCTAGAGTTGGTGACGGCTAAGGAAGAAGAAGAAGGTGAGAGGCAAGTGTCGGCCACGTTTCACATCAGTTCTGACAGCCAAGTGCAGCCCCGGAACCTCTTATATCCTTTCATTCATAACATTGTTCATCAACTATAATTTCCTTGTTCAATTGCTTAGTAGTTTTGCAATTACTTTGAAGATTGAATTGTTCATGATATTTGTTGATCAATGAATGCTTGAATTGATGTTTTAGATGAGTTATATTATGTTTTTATTAAGTGTTCATGGCTGTCCAATTATAACTCTCGGCTAATCTTGTTAGTTCTACCTAGGGATGATGTTAATTGTTAGGTTTTGATAGGTTTTATGGATTGTTTGATTGATAGACGTATATTATGGTAAAGTTTGATTTAGACATGAAATAGGTTGTGTTTAAGGGCTGGAATTTTTGGTGATTCATTGCATGCACCCCCTGTAGCGGTTGATTAGTTTTGTATTGATTGATCGGTGCATTGTTTGATTCTAGACTTTGTGTGTAGGGTTTGTTTACGGTAGGTACCACCGTAGGGTTTTGTTGCATGATTATTGGATTAAGTACAGCGGTTAGGCACCTTCCTTGAGACCGAGAGGTGATAGCAAGTTAGGGTCGTCTCATTACCTTTGCATGCTAGAATAAGAATTGCGCAAGAGCGAGTTTGTTTCTTGTCAGGTTTAGGTGTTTTGAGTGACTAGTTGATCTATTTTGGTTTATGTTGAATTGTTCCTCTATCCTTGTTTGTGTAGTATTCATTTCCATTAGGTTCGAGTGTTGGTGAGACCTAGAGGTGATCCATCATTAGAACACGTTAGCAATTGTTTCCCGGTTTGGTCGTTTTAATCGATTTTAAGTAGTTTAGGCTTGTTGAGTGAGACCGAGAGGTAATCCAGTGAGCCCGAGTGATTCTTAGTTGTGTCATCTTTAGGGACCGGTGTCTTGAAGTCATTCAATCCATTAGCTTGTTAGGCCTACAATTTGATTCAGACCTAGGTAGACGTTTTTCTCCATCCTAAGTTAACACAGTTAGTTCCCCGTTAAGTTTTCTATTTTAGGTAACTTTTGTCAGTAGGTCTAGTTAGTTCAGTTAAGTAATTAAAAATCAAAAATCAATTAAATATTATTCTAAGGTAGGTCTTTTCTAGGGTTAGTAACCGTTAGCGTCTTACATGTCCACTTGTTCGATACTCAGACTTCCTAGGTCTATACTACTTGCGATCGGTACACTTGCCGGTTGTGTGTGGTTTTAGGATTTTCGTTTTATATTTAAAGCTTAGTTGTGAGTTTCTTTATTATAGGGTTATCCGACTCACATCCAGTTTTTGGCGCCGTTGTCGGGGACACGGTTTTAGGCATTTTTAGAGCGACTCGAGTTAGGACCTACCTCGTGTGCTACTTGTAATTATTTTTGTTTTATTTATTTGTTAGGATAATTTGGCTAATTTTATTGATTTGTATAGTCGTATGCGACATACTCGATCTCGTGGACCACCCAACACGGAAGCATTTCCCTAGCCAGAGAGAGAGTTTCGTGAGAGACGTCGTCCCGTTTCACTTTCAACCAATTCTTCATCTGTTAACTCCGATGATAGGGATAGGATCATGGGCGACAATCCACCACCAAGGAGGACAGTTGCAGACTGGGCCCGACCGGCCAATGCTGGCGCGAGATCCAGCATCGCACCACCCGCCATTGGAGTTAACGCGAACTGGCAGATTCCTTCGAATATTCTGAACACCATTTCTCATTCTGCTCAGTTCCACGGGTTACTTCATGAAAACCCGCATCATCATCTCACTCGTATCGCTCGTATCTGTGACACCTTTCATCTTACCGGTGTATCCGAAGACGCCGTGAAACCCCACGTTTTTCCGTTCTCGCTCATCGATAAACCGAACCTGTGGCTCGAGACCCTCCCATAGGGCTCCATAGCTACTTGGGCTGCCATGCAGACCCTATTTCTTGAAAAATACGATCCTCTGGCTAAGGCCGCTCGTTTGCGTAACCAGATACATTCTTTTCAGATGGAGGATACCGAGAGTTTCTACGAGGCATGGGAGAGTTTTAAGAATCTGTTAGCGTTGTGCCCAAACCACGGCTTGCAAGATTGGGCGGTTGTCGAGAAGTTCTACAATGGAGTGACGTACGTGACGCAAAATATGCTCAACACAGCTGCGGGAGGAAATCTGCTACCAACGACAAAGGACCCGGATGAGTGTATGGCTTTGTTTAACGAGTTAGCTATGAGTAGTTACCAGCGACCACCCGCCAAGGATGGTAAGACCGTAGATTCCATTTCACGCGGCATGCATTCGGTGGACACGTCCACCTCTCTCACGGCACAGGTAAAGGCGCTAGCGCAGATTATGAAGGACTTGCAAACGAAGAGCAAGCTGTGCGAGATATGCAGAGGAGGGCATGATACCATTCAGTGCGCAGTCAGTTCGCAGGAGGAGGCCGTAGTCTTTATAGGAAATCCAAACCGAAATCCTAATTCTTTCAATTCTTATAACTTGGGATGGAGAGGCAAACAGAACTCCAACTGGAGGGGCGGTAATCAGTCCGGTTTTCAGCAGCCTCAGAGTTTGTTTTAGGATGCCGGTGAGGGACCGAGCAGTGGTGAGAAGAAGCCCACTTTGGAGGAGATGATGGCGCAGCAGACGCTGATGTTGTCACAACTTATGACGCGAGTGGATTCCCGACATAAGGAGAAGCGGTGCAGGGGCACGAGATGAGCCCGGGATTCGGCTAAGGTCGAGAGGGAGAGTTGTCGAGGAGCCTGCGGTTGACGATAGAGAGGAGCAGGCGGATGAGGAGATTCAGATGGAGTCTCCGCCGGCCCAGGTGCATCAGAGGAGCAGCCCAGGGAGTTCAGTACAGGCCGAGAGACAGCAGTTACCGAGTGAGCCACCGAGAGTCTACAAACCTAGATTGCCATACCCCGGGAGACTCCGTAGAGATAGAGATGAGGAGCAGAACTCCAAATTCCTTGATCTTTTGAAGCATCTTTACCTTAATATTCCGTTCCTTGAGGCACTGAATCGGATGCCTAAACATGCGAAGTTCCTTAAGGATATTCTCTCGAATAAGGAGAAGTTAGCCGAGGTTGCTTCCATCCCTTTGAGTGCTAGTTGTTCTGCTGTCCTACAGAGGAAGTTACCAGAAAATATGGCCGATCCAGGGAGGTCCACAATTCTCTGAATCTTAAGTGATGATACGGTGATTCATGCGCTGGCCGACCTTGGGGCCGGTATTAATCTTATGCCGTATTCCGTGTACAGCAAGCTAGGCTTAGGCGAACCGAGGCCTATCAGGATGAGTATCCAGCTTGCTAATCGTTTTGTGAAGTATCTGCGTGGGATTGTTGAGAACATGCTCGTTCGCATTGGTAATTTCATCTTCCCGGTGGGCTTCGTTATTCTTGATATGAATGAGGATGATAATGTTCCACTCATTAGGGCAGACCTTTTCTAGCCACCGCGCATGCGTTGATCGACGTTCGCGATTGCAAACTCATTCTTCGAGTTGGGGATGAAAACGTCACGTTTAACGTTCGACAGTAACCTAAGCATCCCAAATCGGCTGATGACTCCCTATACTTCATTGATACAATCATGACTCATGTGGGGGAGTTTTCCAGTGACCTCTGTGGAGGCTCGGCCTCCGACACACAGATTTTAAATAGGAAGCTTCTAGAGGTTGAGATGGTCGCCTTGACTGAACACCCCCTGATGCTGACATTGAGTTACCTTCCCTTGATTCTGAGCTATCTACCAGAGATCATCGTGTTCATCAGTTGTATGAGTTGGAGGAGTTACGTGACCATACTTACGCGCATTCATATCATTATAAGCAGCAGGTGAAGGAACTGCAGGATCGTAAATTGAAGGATATTGAGCAGTTTAAGTGTGGGGATTTGGTCCTATGGTATAATTCCCTGGTTGAGGCTATTCTCGGGAAAGTTGAGATCCCGTTGGTCAGGTCCGTTTATGATTACTGAGGTTTTCCGGGGATGGCACTGTTGAGATAAAGGATAAAGGCGGGATGTTTATGGTGAACGGTGATAGACTAATGCACTACATTGGCGAGCCGATGACTGATCAGACGGTCGAGGTATTCTACCTTGACTCGTTCTCCGAGACGTAGACGTGTGGATGCATCACTCGGGAGACTGCCCGAGTTGTAGAGTTTGTACTTCTTTTACTTGTGTGTGCTATCTATTTTATTTGTTTTGTCTATTTCAGAATATGCCAAGATGAAACCACTCGTACTTAATCTCCATTCGAGTCGGTCGATTTAAGGGGTGTTCCATTATTAAAAAAAATTATAAAAACCAAAAACACAAAAATATGTTTATTTCTTTATGTTTTCGTTTTCCGAGTTTGAGTTTTGCAGGTTATATTATGCGCATGGTAGCTACGATGGCGTCTTGGAACAGGTTCTCCCGATGTTGCGACCGTGAATGAAATGCTATACGGTCGTTTGAATACTACTCAGCTATTGAAGATTCTGCACACAAACCAGGGGAGTAACCCGTTCTTTGTTTTTATTCTTGTATATTATCTTTTTATTTTCTGTTTTATATATATTTTATTTTATTTCTTTTCCTTGTACTAATCGAGGACGATTTCGTTCTAAGTGTGGGGATGGGGTTTATTTTACTTAGTTGTAGAAAAATTTTTGAAAAAAAAAATTTTTTTGAAAAGTTTTGGAAAAAAATAGTCCCTTGAAATTTGTTTTCTCTACGTTAAACAGGAGATGATTACCGAGTAGTGGTTATTTTATAACTTCTTGGTGTTTTCAAAAATATATATAATAAATAAGAACAGTGCCCATCAGTCCCGCACGTAATGTATGGTAACCGAACGGTTTAGACTCAGTAATCGTGTGTCGGTAGGCTCGGCCTTTGAGAATGAAAAGGCGGTTTGGTTGTTGACCTAATTGAACCTTTTAAATGGCCTGACTTTAGTGGGAAACATCTTAGGGGTTTTGTTTGTTTAAGTAAGCTCGTGACAGGACTGGAATGAAAAGTCAGGTCATACTCAAGCCTCGAGTCACATGATCATCTGTATATATTAGTTGTTTTATCTTTTGTATTTGTTTCTTTTCATGCAAAGCCATGTACTATTAAGTGCTAAAAAAATTAATAAAATAATTAAAAAAAAGCCAAAAGGCAGAAAAAGAAAAAAAAAATAAAAGAGAATGCATTTGTAATTGCGTGCACTTGAAAGAGAGCTAGAGTTTATAGTTTGTATATGAGTCGAAATGTTTTAATCATGTGGCAATAGGTTTAAGTCAAGTTGTGGTGGCTCGGCCCGGTAAAACAATAATGGAAATAGGTGAAGTGGCAGCAGGGTCTTTAGATGTGGGTTCCACTTAGTCATACAAATTAATGAAATTGTCACGCCTTATTTGCCTCGGTAAGTATTAGGGGCATGGGTTTAAAGTAGACAGCAATACCGGCAATCGACCAGATCTAGCTTATTAGGTGAAGGTTGGAAGAAATATTTGGGTAACGGGTCACTTGTTCTAATACTTTAAAAAAAATAAAAAATAAATAATAAATAATAATAAATAAATAAAACCAAGAGTTGTCGGTTGAACTCGGATATGATCCTGTGTAGTATTCTATTTCAGGGACGAAAAAGTCTTAAGTGTGGGGATATTTGATGTGTTGTAAAACACACGTATTTTTCGTGCCTTTTATCTTTGTATTATATTATATTTTATGTGTTTGTACCTTATTTATATAGGTTTTACATAGTTTTAATAATCATGTAGGTTTTGGGTTACAAGGAAGAGAAACCGGGACTTTTCGAGGAGCTTACGAGCATTATACGCATACGATTCCAAGACAAAGCTCAAAGCCCGGCCCGATTACATGTTATACAAGCCCATTACTTACAATATTATATCATAAAAGAAAAAATAAAAAAACCCTAGAACATAATAAGTTCCGATCGGAATTGTTGCAGAAGAAAAAAAAAAGAAAAAGCTAGGGTTCTTGAGTTGGTGACGGCTAAGGAAGAAGAAGGTGAGAGGCAAGTGTCGGCCACGTTTCACATCAGTTCTAACAGCCAAGTGCAGCCCCGAAACCTCTTATATCCTTTCATTCATAACATTATTCATCAACTATAATTTCCTTGTTCAATTGCTTAGTAGTTTTGCAATTACTTTGAAGATTGAATTGTTCATGATATTTGTTGATCATTGAATGCTTGAATTGATGTTTTAGATGAGTTATATTATGTTTTTATTAAGTGTTCATGGCTGTCCAATTATGATTCTCGGCTAATCTTGTTAGTTCTACCTAGGGATGATGTTAATTATTAGGTTTTGATAGGTTTTATGGAATGTTTGATTGATAGACGTATATTATGGTAAGGTTTGATTTAGACATGAAATAGGTTGTATTTAAGGGCTGGAATTTTTGGTGATTCATTGCATGCACCACGTGTGTCGGTTGATTAGTTTTGTATTGATTGATCGGTGCATTGTTTGATTCTAGACTTTGTGTTTAGTGTTTGTTTACGGTAGGTACCACCGTAGGGTTTTGTTGCATGATTATTGGATTAAGTACAGCGGTTAGGCACCTTCCTTGAGACCGAGAGGTGATAGGAAGTTAGGGTCGTCTCATTACCTTTGCATGCTAGAATAAGAATTGAGCAAGAGCGAGTTTGTTTCTTGTCAGGTTTAGGTGTTTTGAGCGACTAGTTGATCTATTTTGGTTTAAGTTGAATTGATCCTCTATCCTTGGTTGTGTAGTATTCATTTCCATTAGGTTCGAGTGTTGGTGAGACCGAGAGGTGATCCATCATTAGAACACGTTAGCAATTGTTTCCCGGTTTGGTCGTTTTAATCGATTTTGAGTAGTTTAGGCTTGTTGAGTGAGACCGAGAGGTAATCCAGTGAGCTTGAGCGATCCTTAGTCGTGTCATCTTTAGGGACCGGTGTCTTGAAGTCATTCAATCCATTAGCTTGTGAGGCCTACAATTTGATTCAGACCTAGGTAGACGTTTTTCTCCATCCTAAGTTAACACAGTTAGTTCCCCGTTAAGTTTTCAATTAGGTAACTTTTGTCAGTCAGTCTACTTAGTTCAGTTAAGTAATTAAAAATCAAAAATCAATTAAATATTATTCTAAGGTAGGTCTTCTCTAGGGTTAGTAATCGTTAGCGTCTTACGTGTCCACGTGTTCAATACTCGGACTTCCTAGGTCTATACTACTTGCGATCGGTACACTTGCCGGTTGTGTGTGATTTTTGGATTTTCGTTTTATATTTAAAGCTTAGTTGTGAGGGTATTTATTATAGGGTTATCCGACGCACATCAGGACCATGGGTCAATATGCGGTTTAACATCTGGGTATGCGTAAATCTTAAGTGGATTTATGTATATTAAATATCTTAAAAAGAGCAAACCCGTAGTTTTTCTGCCAATTCATAAGTCATTAAACATGATCACAAAAGTGCTTTAAAAGTACTCATTCACTACTGACTTGATCATCCATGCTGTTAGTCATATGGGGTCCCCGTGCTCGCGTCTCATTACCATTAAGAAACGGACCACACGGGACACGTCATATGTAAGCCCTACAGATGAATCCGTGCCTACTCACGTATGGTGATGGACTTTGGGGTATTGCTTGATAACGGGGGTATGTTATGTAGTGGGGGCTATTTACTAGTTGGTTACCTAATTGCACGTTAATCGTATCTAATGGCCATTTTGGTAGACTTTAATGCTTAAGTTGAGGTTTTGGTTCGATAAAAATATCCAAAATTGTCTTAGCTATTACATATGGGCTTGAAAAATTGTAAAATGTGCAAATTTTTGATCGTCTAATTTTAAGGTTTAAGTCAAGTTGGGGTGATATGGTTCGGTAAAACTATAATGAAGCATGGTAAGGCAGCTTCAGGGCTTTGAGGTATGGGTTCCATTTTAATCATATGAACTAATAAAACTGTCGCGCTTTATTTTTCCCGGTAAGTATTAGGGCATGGGTTTAAGTGGACAATAATATTGGCAATCGTGGTTTTTGTGTTCTTTGTGCTTAATTAAGATAATCTATGAAGTATTTTGAGAATGACCTCTGATTCTGATTCCATTGCAAAGTCTTTTTCGGGACGAAAAAGGATAAGTGTGGGGATGTGATGGTTGCATAAAAGTTAGTTAATTTTATACATTAATTAGTTAGTTTTAGTTAAATAATCGAATGAACATTGGTACTTCAAGTGTATTTATGTGTTTTCAAGACATTGGAAGTTATGGAGCTTAACGAGGATATTTACGGGCTTGGAACGAAGATCTAGAAGTGAGAGATTGGAAGTGCACGCATCACGAGGTAGTCAAGAGAATAAAATAAAAAATTCTGAAGTTTTGCATCTTCGCGATACGCGAAGAGGCTGGGAGGAACAACTTCGCGATACGCGAAGTTGCATGAGCCAGACCCGACTATTTTGTCCTTCGCGATACGCGAAGAAGCATGCCAGATCATCTTCGCGATACGCGAAGATGCTTAAAGTCGGCAAAAATTAGGGTTTCCCTTATATAAACCCTTTAGCCTCCCCTTTCGGCATATTACGACTTCCAGGGCAGAAGAGGTGTTCTAGGGCGACTTTCAGCCATCCCGAAGCTACCGGTTCCATCATTGACCGTATGTTCATCAAGATAAGTGCTTTAACGATTATGTCGATGTCCGGCTAATTGTGTGTTCGTTCTAGGCTAAGGTTTTGTGTGAAATACTGTTATGATCAGATTCTTATGCTTAATGAATACAACTTGATTGATTTTATATGAATTTGTCTTGCTTAATTTGTTATTTGGTTGATTAAAGTTTGTGTTTGCGATTATTTATTTGTGTAAAGTTTATTTGGTTGTTCATCAACATTTAGGGTTTAAGCTCTTGTGTCATTGAACTAGAATCATCAAACCTTATCATTGAGTTAGTTTTCCTAGACATAGATTTGACAATTGTGGAGTATGGGTTCATTTGTGTCATCAATTCGGTTAGGGTATCGTTTGTCATCATAAATCAAACCATAGGACTAACAATTATTATAAAACCAAAGACTAGAGAATATGTGATTGACGTATGGAACACATAACCCGAACCTAGAATGAATACTTTTAATTAATATTGTTTACAAATCTTTTAAGTAATCATTAGTTTTAATTAAATCTTTTTCTAAAACCGCTTGATAACGTCTGTCCGCTTAGATTAAATAATTAGTTATAAATTAAATAAACTTGCACTTTCCTTGAGTCCCTGTGGAGACGACCTTACTCCCGTACTAGTTATAGGTATTTAAGTCTTTAATTAATTGTTTTTTAGTAGACCGCGACAACCTACGTCAATCATCTAGAGCCGAACCTGGTTAAAAGCCCCGAGTTTGAAGTTGATTTGATAGTTCTCAAGCATATGAATGAAGGCATGATGAAGAGAATCAGAACATACAAGGGACAGACTTCAAAGGCTAAACCATGTTACAAATGGTTGATTGGTCACCCAGCATGTGTAGATTATGTGTCTCCACCTAATGATCGTTGGATCCATGACGATTCGGATTCGGAACATGAAAGTATTGATGGTGGTGCTAGTGGTGCTAGTGGTGAAGGTGATTCTGGTGGTTCGGATGTTCGTAGGCGTAAGGGTAAAACGGTTATGGTGGAAAAGCCGAAGAAACAGCAAATCAAGTCGGTCATATGGGGTGTTGAAATACATGATAGACCTTCTATTCCTATTAATTTATCTACTCCACATGCTGAAGTGTTTACTCCACCTACTCCTGTGATGCCGACTACTCGTGTTGTCACAGATTCCTAGTCCACAACAACGAGTGTTGGCTCAAGCTAGTCCAACACTTCAAGCTCAACAACTTCAAAGGCCGGACTATTCTTTTATGTCATTCAACAGACCTCAGGGTCCTATGCAGCATGTTTATCCTAACTTCTATAATATGTGAGTACAACAACAGATGTTTCAGGTTCTGAATCTGATTCACATGCAAGAAAATAAGATGGCTACGGACAGATCATTTCAAGAACAGATGAAATTCGAACAGAGGAACATGTCATTGACGTCCAGTATGTTCACGAGAGAACCGAGAACTACGAGCCCTGGTTGTCACTTAGGGGGAGAGATTAGACAAACAGGATGAGTTAATCCTTCAACTTTCATGTAAAGAGGATGCTCTGAAGAAGTTGAGGGGGGGGGGGGTTCATGAGGATAAAGATCCTGAAGCTGGTGACCAACAACCAGGCAGTGGTGCTTCAACATCTGATAAACTGCAACTGGTGGAGATAGCGGGTTACAGATGGTTGTATATCAAGATGACACGAACGTGAAACCAGTGGATTCGATCAAGGCGAACATGATCTTGTGGATATGAGAGGGATTTTGATGAGCATTGTTAATGCAAATGAGATAGAAGAATGTGAATTTGTTGATCATTCAGTATCGAAAGAACAAATTACCTTGCTTCTGGGTTTGAACGAGGAAGAGGTTATGGAATTACTTAAAGAAGAGGATGTGGAGATGGTAGATTCGGATAATGTAAGGGTTGATACGAGTATTTCGGCTAGGAATACATCGTTTATTTATGATGATGTACAGGTCGAAGATGTAACAGCTAAGGAATATCCCAAGATGTACACGCATACTAATTCTGATGAGGGCATTTCGTTCTTTACCACAGAGCACTTTAAAACAACTAAAGAAGGGTAAGGAGAAGATGTCAAAGACAGAAACACAAAGATCATTTGATGGTATGTTTGAACAGAACGTGCAGAAGATGAATAAGATGATCGAGGCCTTACATTACAATGAACGTGAGACTTACAAACAGTCGAAGGCTTGATAATATGCATACCAGATGATGAAGTTCGTTAGTGTTAACACAGTGAAAGGAGATATTATTTCCTTGATGTACGACTCGGAGCTTAAGGTATGTGTGGTGAAATGGGAACATGATATACAGTAACTTAAGCGTATTACCGATGTTCTGAGTATACAGATGTGGGATGTACGAACACAGCGAATAGGCCATTCATTAATCGAGGTAATAATCAATGGGCTGAACGAGGTTCTATCAGCATTTGTTACATGAAGGTATGGATTTAAATATTTGAAGCCTTTAGTGCCGACTCTAAAATACATTGACGAGATTGATGTACGCACTGGAATGGAGTAAACTGGTTCTCAACGTAAAACCGCCTTGTACGATGAAGATAGCTCATGTTAAAACTGTTACTCAAAGTTTTTTTTAAAAAGTTTAATAGGCGGTATTATGATAATAAGACCGGTGAGGGTGTAATCATATTGGGAACAGGCTTGAAGACGAAGTTTATTAGGGTGATCGACCCTACGTGGCTGGTAAACCTTTCTGAATCCGAAAATGACGTGCTTTATACAAACCGGATCAGATGGCCGGACGTAGGAGATTATGATCTAGCTATGTAATTTCAACGCATGGTTCATGTATGTTACGCGTTTAGAATTCATAGTTGTGCAGATTAGAAGACTAGCATGTTCAAGCTGTAAAGTAATTTTGAAGACAAAGAGCTCGAGACAAGGGGAGTTTCTTAGTGCTCGGTTTTGCGTCTTGGTCTTTGTTTAAAGAGTTAGTATACTAGAAAAAATATGTAGGGGTATTTTGGGAAATTGTATTACATTCTTATGACACGTTCGTTAAGTGTAAGTCATTCGTTAAAGTAGCTAATAACGAATATGACCCTTTTGTTAATGTATCCCTCATTCATTATAAGTTGACAACGAATGAGACGACAAACGTGCTCATTCGTTAGTCTTAGTGAATTTCATTGAAGTATGTTAACGAATGAGAGCTCATTCGGTAGGTCTGTCTAACGAATGAGGCTCTTCATCTATAAATACCCTATAACTGTTGGTGCATAAATGTCAGTAGTTCATAGTCTAGTGTCTGTAATCGAGTCTGTAATGTTATTTATGTTTTTGTTCAAGCGAAGTTGTCAACAAGTTCGCCTAGGCGAACTTGTTGAACAAGCGAAGTTATGGACAACTTCGCCTGAGGCGAAGTTGTCGTGTATTTATATAGGTTACGGCTTATTGTTTAGAGGTTGTTCAAGTTGTTCGTGTAAGTCAGTTATTGTTCGTGAGTCAAGTGACGTGAGGTCGAGAGTCTGTAACTGTGATTATATCACTTGTTGAGTTATTAATATAACGTGTGTTTGTTCGTATCGTATTCGTGTGTTCGTGTGTTTGTGTTCTACGTCCGTAACGATCTACACAGGGATTCCGCACCTGTGTATATCGGGATATCTCGTGTGATCCGTCCAGGGAACCTACAATTGGTATCAGAGCTTTTGCTCGATTGTGTGGTTCGGGATATTCACGCGGGTGTAGAATTCGTCCCGTTTCGACTTTTCGCGGGACGTGTTTTCGGTGTTTTTGCTCATTCTAACCTCCTACCAGTGTGTTCAAGCCTTTAAACCGTCAAAAACCTCGTTAAAATCCGTTTTACAGATCTGCAGAAACTGTGTTGTTCGTCAGGCGAAGTTGTTGTTCATCAGGCGAAGTTGCCGTCAGGATACGTAGGGTTTCGGCGAAGATATAAGGAGAGGCGAAGTTATTCAAAACTTCGCCTACTTTTTCAAGTTCGCCTAACTCAGCGAAGTTCTCTTCAAGTTCGCCTACTTCCTAAGTTCGCTCACCCTAAGCGAAGTTATTCTCAACTTCGCCCAGTCACGCGAATTTAAGAAAGATCCAGCGAAGTTATTACTTAAGCGAAGTTATTCTTAACTTCGCCTACAGTACTTTATTAAATAAAAAAAAAATTTATTTTTCAGGTTTCTTCTCTTCAAGAAGGATGTCGTCGATCAACATCTCGGAGCTTGTAAAGATGGAAGTTGAAGCGGGGTCAGCTACAAAGGCCCCAAGGTTGCTGAATGGAACCGATTTTGTCGCATGGAAGGATCGGTTCATCCAATATGTAAAGTACCAGGATGCGAAAATGTGGGTGTGCATCCAAGATGGCTATATTCCACCTGTAATGGAGTACGAAGGTAGGGACCAGATCAAAAAGTACAGTAAGATGGAAGAGGAAGAGAAGAAGATGTATGAGGCCGAGAGCAAGGCCCATGCTGCAATCACAATGGCTCTTCCACAGGAGATCCTCCATACATTCAGAAAATACACATCAGCTAGAGAGCTTTGGGAAGCTCTTGAGAACAGATTTGAAGGGAATGTAGGAATTCGAGCTTCAAAAATAAAATTGCTCAAAACTCAGTTTTCCGTCTTCAAATTTTTGAAGAACGAATCTCTAGATGATATTATCACCCGATATTATCATCTAATGACTGAGCTGAGCAACTATTCTATTTCCTACCGAGAAGAAGAAATAGTTGAGAAGCTTCTCGATGCCCTCCCACCAAAATGGGAGATGTATACTCTACTGATGAAGGAAGACAAGGACTTCCCTACTTATGATCTTGAAACCACTGTCAACAAGCTCAGAACTTTTGAGCTTAATATGGTAAGAAAAGAAACATCTATGGATCAGGTTCAAGATCCTGGCATGTACGGTGCTAAAGTAAACTCCAATTCAAGTTCAAAGACTGATTCTGCCGCCTACTACTCGAAGGGCGAGTCGGGTGCCAAGTCTTCACAGGAGGGGCATGTGTCAGTAAACTCAAATGGGGATGTTTGCTTTGTAGCCGGTGGATCAAGTGGTACTAAACAGACAGCAAGCCAGAGTAGTGGCTCTTCAAGTTCTTCAAGCAATAACTACTCTAAGATGCCAATGAGCGTCAAATCTGCTGAAGAGCAGTTTGGCCTCTATGCTTCGTTTATTGCTTCATATGAGAACTATATCCAAGGGAAGGTTGTTGATCCAGCGATGCTGGATGAAGACTATGACCAAATAGATGCTGATGATATGGAAGAGATGGATCTATAATGGCAGATGGCCATGATTGTGAGGAGGGTGAAGAGGTTTATGAGGAAGACAGGGAGAAAGTTTGTTGGTGGCAGGCCTGGGTTCGACAAGACTAAGGTGAAGTGCTATAACTGTCAACAAAACGGCCACTTTGCTAAAGAGTGCAGAAACGAGAGAGTTGAACGTGGTCAAGGCAGGTCTGCACAGTACAATGGGAGTAGTAAAGATTTCAGTGCCATGATGTCTAGAGAAGCAGGTGAATACAACTGGAACCTGCATTCGGATGAAACTTTTGAGCAGGCAAATATGGCTAAGGTTGAGAATGAAGAATGTGAGAAGGTCACCGGAGAAGTGAAAGCTACTGGAGAGGAAAAAGCTTTCATGACAGATCTCAAGGACCAGTCCTCCGAGGTATGTTCTAAACCTATATGTACTAAATGTGAGAACTTGTCTGAGCAACTTGCTACCATAACTGATCATTATGTTCGTTTAGATGCTGAATTTAAAACTCTTAAAGAAGATCATCACTTTATGAAAGCAAGAGAGAACAGTTACAAAATTAAAATAAAAGCTTGTGAAAAAGATGTTAAAAGCTTAAAAACTAAACTTGCTGAAAAAATTGAAGTGATTGATTTAAGTTATGAGGTTTTGTAAGAAAAGACCAAACTAATTGCTGAGAGAGAAAAACAGATTGCTGACCACCAGGTGAAAGTGGTGGAACTAAATCTAAAACTGGAGCAGTTCAGAAATTCTTCTGCTATTCTTGATCACCTTGTTAGTGATCAAGGTTCCTCTACTAAGAGAGGATGAATCGGTTATCATGAGGTTCCACCACCGTACAATCACAATTACACTTTTAACCCTAGTGTTCAGAAATCTGTTGATTTTGAGGTTGCTCAGACAGTGCCAATTAAAGTAACTGTTAAAAAACCAAATGTTAGTGAAGGCGAAACAAGTTCGCCTGTTTCAAGTGTTGAAATTTCTAATCAGAGTCCTGTCTCGTCAGATTCGGATAAATCATCCGAGTCTGGTAAGGCAAAAGAGGAGGTTGTGTTACCCAAGAGTGGAGAAAAAGATAAAATGAATAAAAAGAGTACTCCACTAAACCCGTACGTCCCACCATATGTGAGACGAACGGGCAGTAATATAGCCTCGACATCTAAAACACCTGTTGATTAAAAGGTTGAACATAGGTGTTGTTTTAGATGTAATCAATTAGGACATCTTGTTGCAAATTGCCCTCTGAAGCAGCGATTCAGAGGAGTAAGGCCTACTAAAGCTGAGAATAAACCTAATGATAATTATCATACTGCTAAATATGAAAACAGTTCAAAATTCAAAAATATGAATAATTCAGGTTTTCATAGAAACAAATCTCAGTTTTACACTTCTAATAACCAAACCACAAGCTATAATTCTTTCAATTCTCAAAGGTTTGGAAGGCCTTACAATCAATCTTCAATGAGATATCCTAATGGGACTTACAGGAGTTACCGAGATACTAACTTTGGAAAGCCAAAGTTTGGGATGTATAGATCCAAGACCAATTGGTCTTGGGTCCCTAAATTCTAATCTTTTGCTTTATTGTGCAGGAACAGTTGAACAGGGCTGCCAACAATCTTTGGGTTGTAGATAGCGGCTGTTCCCGGCACATGACGGGTAACAAATATCTGTTACACGATTTGAAACCTGTTCAAGGAGGGAGAGTAAGTTTTGCCGGAGAAAGTGGAGGCAATATTACTGGAAAGGGAACGGTGTCGAACGGTATATCAAGGGCAAACCGAAGCTGGGGTTGTGGTACCCGAGAGGAGGAGACTTGGAGCTAGTCGCCTACACAGACTCTGATTATGGTGGGTGCAATCAGAGTCGGAAGTCAACAACAGGAGGATGTCAGTTTCTTGGTGGCAGATTGGTGTCGTGGCAATGCAAGAAACAGACTTCGGTCGCAATTTCAACCTGTGAAGCAGAATACATGGCAGCATCCAACTGCTGCTCCCAGGTTCTTTGGATTCAACAACAGTTGCGCGACTATGGTCTGAATTTCTTACTTACACCTATTTGCATTGATAACACAACTGCTATCTCAGTAACTAACAATCCCGTGAAACATAGTAAAACTAAACATATTGACATACGTCATCATTTCATACGGGATTGTGCTGAGAAGAAACTGATTGTGCTTGAAAAAGTGGATACGCTTGATAATTTCGCTGATCTTTATACTAAAGCGTTTGACAAAACGAGATTTCAAAACCTTATTGAGTTGAATGGGATGATCAATCCCGAGTAACCATGTTTTTCAAGTTATTATTAAAAAAAAAAAATCACTATCGCTTAAAAGTATGTCGTTTAACACAGTTTGAAGGACATGTCTTCGGATATGTTTTGGTCCTCATTTTCTACTTGTAGATTTTGAGGATAGCCATTAACCAGATTACTGATTGTGACCGGGGCGGTTTATGATGAGTTTTCATTTTTTCGCTTAAAATTAGTCGTTCATTCTTAGTTAGAAGGACACATACTAGTATGTGGTCGGTCCAGCTGATCCATTGGATCTTCGGGATAGCCGTTTACCTGAAGACTTTGTTTTGGTCGGGGCGATTAATGTTAAATTTAAAAAAAAAAAGGAAATGAAATTACTTTTCAAGTCTACTACTTCGTAAGAAGTTCATTTGCTATGTTTAACAGAAAATTGATCCAACCTTGGAAAATGATAGTTATACTGATTCTGAGTGCTTAACTAGTGAAGTTATTAGGCTTAAAAGGCTTTAGAACAGTCATTGTATGTCATGGTAACTTTTTAATGGTGCGTAAAAGTAGATGTGATACAAACTAAATTTACTTGATTTTACGTGGAAACTCCTTAAGAGTTTTGCATGTCTTCATATATATCTTTCCGAATGATAAGCAGAAAAGCGATTACCCAGTCATACACGAGCCCGTAAGTGTTCTGATTCCTGTGGAGATAGCGTTTCAAGAAACTGCAGTGATCCAGATTCGGGACTTTCAGTTGGTTACTACTCTGAAGTCTATGTAAAGTTTATCATAAAAAAAAATAATAAAATAAAAAAAAAATAAAAATAAAAATAAAATTTTTGAGTATTGAAACATTCTAGAGATGAAAGTGTCAAGACTTCTCAATCTTAGAGTAAGAAGAAGAACGGGAAACAGATGAAGAGTACTTACAACTTAATCAGACACTATGGGTCGAGGTCAATTCGGGGTGACTTGGGGAAAACCAAATACGCTTTGAGGATAGATAGGAGGCATCAAAATTTCTGAGTTGTTGCCCACTTAAATTTTGAGGCATAATTGAACCTAACTCGTATCACAGAAACGATGAAAACCATCTTAAGTATATTACCTGCTTACAACCTGTTTCCTTATGTCATAGTACAGCTAAACACGGATCTATGTGACAGTCACATACTTAGTATGATTCCTGTTCGGATCTTTTCTAAAACGTAGCAGTCCCTATCGAGACTGAAATTTGATCCCTTATACTTAAATTGTTTAAAGTTTTCTTTTACTGTAGTTGTATTTGTTTATAACGGGTTACTTGGACTTGAACGTGTCATTTAGTTCTTAAAGGAAAGTTTTATAACTTAATTGGAAAACTGTTAAACTTATAAGGTTAAATTTTGTAAATATATAGGCGATGTTGTTGAACAGGCGAAGTTGTGGATAACTTCGCCTAGGCTAAGTTATCCGTAACTTCGCCTGAATAACTCCGCCCATATATAAGGATTATCAACAGTCAATTCGTTCATTATTCTAAATATCAGCGAACTTATTCCCGTTTACACAGCGAACTTATACTGATCCTACTTGTTATCTTGTTCTTCGATTTCAAACCGATCTAAAGGTTGTTTGGGTTCTTTTATCAAATGTTATATGTTCATTGATGTTAATCTGAGGTTGTTTCGACAACCGGTTAATAACCTCGAACAACCGATCTTTAAACCCGAGTTCAAAACTTGTTTTACGTGTTCATGAGTAAACTGGTCGTTTAGTTATCATTAATATCATGTGTTTGAGCCTCCTCAATCGTCAAAGTTAATCGAAACACCGGTTTTCGGAATGTCGATTAACCTTACTGTCGCCGTTTCAGATTCAGGCGAAGTTAGGGTTTAGGCGAAGTTATCCGTAACTTCGCCTGGAGCTTAAATTCGCCTGAGGCGAAGTTATCCGTAACTTCGCCTGCTGCTCAACTTCGCCTGAGGCTTATCTTCGCCTGAGGCGATGTTGTCATTAACTTCGCCTGAGGCGATGTTGTGATGAGGCGAAGTTAACATTAACTTCGCCTAGATCAATTTTACTGAATGCTAAATAGACGAACTTAAAGCTGAAGCGAAGTTGTTCCCAACTTCGCCCCACCTTTAACTTCGCCTATAAAGAGTTTATCACAACTTCGCTCATGGTAACAAAGCGAACTTGTGCTAAGTCTTAATGTTTAACTAACTTGGTTCGTTTGTTGCAGATATGGCCGCAGTAGCTGGTGCTGGAGGTGCAGGAGGAGACGACGGTGACAATCAGAGGCAATTTTTCCCGGGTCACAATATGTACATCACCCTTGACCCGGAAGCGAGCGGCATTGAGGATTACCGCGAGATTATTACTTTCCTCATACGCTCGAGGATTTTTCATGCTATCACGACGACTCTGCCGATATCCTTACCAAATATCGAAGACTTTTGGCAGACGGTAGAATACGATTGTCGTGTTGTGCCCCCGGTCATGCGAGCGACTGTGAACAATCAACAGGTTCAGTTCAATTCTGAACAGATTCGGGTGGCGTTACGGTTCGGAGAAGAGACGAGGGACGACCCAACTGAGTTTGTGGCTCCGTTTCGTGATGGAGCGTTTCTCCGAATGGGCTATTCTGGTCCATTAGGCGATACACAGAGACAGAAGGGTTTTCTGCTTGATCAGTGGCGCTTCCTCATGCACGTTATGATAGTTTGCATGTCTGGGAGGAAGGCGGGCACTGACGGTATGGGTGCGACCATGCAGTCCGCAATGACTACACTGACTTACAATAAACGCTATAGTTTTAGTCAGATGGTCTTTTACGAGATCGATAGACAGAGGAGAGCGATGGCTCGTGAGAGGTTTATTATGTATCCGAGATTCATCCAGATGATCCTGGATCATGTGGCTCCGAATCTACCTCAACGTCGCCCGATCAGATACGTGGAATCTGTGAGCAAGCGTATCTTCGCTCAATGCCGCACTTCGAGTACGAGGAGCAAGCCTGAGCTGCGTCCAAGGCATACTCCACTGTTTGGGTTTTTAATCAACCCAGAGTATGTTCCTGCTGGTGGGGACGAGTTCAGGGATCCTCAACCGCGACAGGCAAGAGCAACTCAAGCTGCATCTGATGTGCCTGTTGTGACGGCTGAGGAGAATATTGATCTTGATGAAGTATTTGGTGGTCAAAATTACTTTGAAATGGACCGAGTTGATCTGCTGGAAGAGGTGCAGGTCTCTGCTGCACAGGGTTCGGGTGTGAGTGTTACTTGAGCAGCAACGTCGATGGCTGACTCAGATTTGGATGAGATCATGAATGAGGGGAGACGGTTGATGGTGTCTCGAGAGAGAACGTTTGGGAAGAGAAAGAGAACGGAGGATGATGATGAGTCAGAAGAGGAAGAAGATATACATAAGCTGATAAGACGATCAAGACGGGAAAGGACAGGTGCTGGTATGGGAGCTGGAGAGACTTCAAGAAGGGTACGTTTCGCTCCGGCCGCACTGTCTGGTATGTCTATCGTTCCTACTTCTGTACAGGTTACAAGCGCTGCGGATGTTCCCGTGGTGGATACATCATCTGCTGGCACTCCATCTACCATCCAGATGACGACTCCGGAGATTGTGTCTCTACCACCTCCAACGCTTACTCAGTCGGTGGTTGCTGCACGATTTGTAGAGTCAACGGTCGTCACTACTGCAGGGTTATCAGGTATGGTACCACCTGCGGTTCCGCCTGCTTCTGATGTCTCGCCTACGCATACTTCAGACTCAGAGAGAATAGCTTCACTAGAGCGGATCGTGGCAGAGCAATCTGTGACTATTCAACGCCTAGTAGAAGAAAATCAACTACAGTCATCCCTTCTGGTTGAGCATGGGAAAATTATAGATGCCTTGAAGGAGTTCTTGGCATCTCAGGGGGAGATGAGCTGTAAAGGCGACGAGCTCAGGACGAAGAAGAGAAACGACAGAGACGATGATCCCAATGCATCGAAAGATGCAGGTGGTGAGCTGCCAAGAACTTCTCAAGCTCTTGGTACTTCCACAGCTGAGGGGGAGTCTGCCGACGCGGCTGGTGGTGATGATGACGTGATTGATGCGTTGAGGGAACTTGACGATGATATGTTCAGTGACGATGTGTTATTTGATGAAGATGTGCTGCCGAGTGATGTGATTGAGAAGATCGGTGAGCAGATTGAGATTGAGAATGAGATTGAGGAAGGCGAGATAGTTGAGGAAAATGTCGAACATGACATTCCAGAGGTTGAGAAGGCCGATATGGGTGATCAGACGGCAGTTGAAGATACTGAATGGGAAGAGCAGCCAAGGTGGAAGGAAGGATATGCTCAATGGTTCGTCAAAACGAAGAAACCGGCAGTCCCTACAATGTTAAAAAAGAGTTACAATATTAAGGGCTATGCTGAAGCAAAGAAAGGGATTATATGCTGGATTTATGATGAGCAGTTGCGGCTCTTCGTGATTAAACGATATGATGGAGTTCAGTACCTTAGAAGAATGTTGAGATCGTTAAACACACTGCCTGAATGTGAGGTTAAAGACTTAGCCAGATTGGGGTTGATCAATCGAAGTGATGATAATATGGCTAGAGTCATAGGGAAAATCGTATGGAAAGAGAGCATAAAGGAAAAGAAGTTTGAGCTGTTGAAACCACAGAAAGAGAAACTTGTTGAAGACAAGGATAGAGGTTTGAGAGCTGATGGAAAGCCTTGGATGGTTATGAAGTATAAACCAATCCGGTGCCTTAAAGAAGTACCGATGAAGCTTATGCCCAAGGATGTGCTCAAAGACCTAAAGTGGTGGTTCGTTGATTGTGAGACAGCGGAGGCAGTGATGGAAGATGAGGATGAACAAGAGATTCTTAGAGTTTACGATCCGATGCATCTTGTTAACTTATCGCAAGCTGATCTGAAGGTGCTTAACGAGAAGAAAATCTTTTATATTCCAGCTTGGAAGGACGAAGCAAGAAAGTATCAACGAGTTGTGTCGGTGTGTGTTAGAGAAGGAGTGCACGCGTGAAGATACAGGATTACAAGACAGATGCTGAAAGATCAAGATATGAAGCTACTGCCAAGGGGGAGTCTGTTGGTGCATAAATGTCAGTAGTTCATAGTCTAGTGTCTGTAATCGAGTCTGTAATGTTATTTATGTTTTTGTTCAAGCGAAGTTGTCAACAAGTTCGCCTGGGCGAACTTGTTGAACAAGCGAAGTTATGGACAACTTCGCCTGAGGCGAAGTTGTCGTGTATTTATATAGGTTACGGCTTATTGTTTAGAGGTTGTTCAAGTTGTTCGTGTAAGTCAGTTATTGTTCGTGAGTCAAGTGACGTGAGGTCGAGAGTCTGTAACTGTGATTATATCACGTGTTGAGTTATTAATATAACGTGTGTTTGTTCGTATCGTATTCGTGTGTTCGTGTGTTTGTGTTCTACGTCCGTAACGATCTACACAGGGATTCCGCACCTGTGTATATCGGGATATCTCGTGTGATCCGTCCAGGGAACCTACAATAACATTATGTAGTTATAACAATTATTGATTATTTTTATTCGTACCTTGTTAGTCTGCCACTCTCGAATAGACACACATAATGTAAACTACTCAGATCTATTCATGTATCATATCATAAGAACTAGATGCTTATCATAAACATACTGACTCAGAAACATATGGCTTCTCAGTTATATTACTTTTGAGATGCTATTTACTATTATTTCGATTTCCTTTTTTTTTCAAATGGTACTATTACTGTGGCGTAATTTTCATGACATACATATATATATAGAATCAGGATCATGTGAGAACTTTTTGAAAATTAAAAACTTTGAGAATCATTTTGACCACAAAAAAACCCAAAAATATAAAAAATCATAAAACACCAAAAAACACAAAAACTAAAAAAACCAAAGTTCTTATTTATCATCCCGGTTTCTAAAAAAATGTAAAAAAAAATTCTAAGTTTAGCTAAATTATACATATATGTATAATATGTACATATACGTACACACATGTTTTTTCTCCTATACACATATATATAATTTAAGATAAATGATGATGTACATATGTGTACATTACGTAACTAGAGATTAAATGAAACTATACATATGTGTATAGGCATAATACGAATTAAAAAGAAAAAAAAATCGGTTTTTTTTAATGAAACCAGAATGAAATATAAGAATTTTGGTTGTTTTACTTTTTTAAAATTTTCGGTTTTTTTTTGTTTTATAATTTTTTAAATATTTTTTTAGAGGTTTTTTTTTAGTGGTTCAAAATGATTATCAAAGTTATCAATTTGCCAACGGTTTTCTTAGGATCCTTACCATATATATATATATATATATATATATATATATATATACACACACACACACACACTAGATTTTATCCCCCGTATTACGGGGTTATTTTACATTATTCGTTTTTAATATATATATATATATACTTGGGATAAAATCTAGTATATATATATATACACACACACATATATATGGATTTTAATTATATTTATTCTAAGAAAGTTAATAATTAATATACTTGAGATTTGATGATAAAATAGTTTCATAAATAAATGATATGTGGTTTGGTGATACCCATTGCCTGTTTATTTTCTTTATTATAAAATTGTTTCTTAATTATAAATAATATCTTTTTAAAATAAAATAGGATATTAATTTTTAGTATATCCCTATTTTATAGGATTTTCATATCAAATATTTGATGAGATTAATTTTTAATATAATGAGATGTTATAACCCGTTTAAGAGCTATCTGAGTTTGGTGAGACATTTACCCGTGAATTCGGGTCAAATGCGTGAGAAGCTTTCTTTTACAAATAAAGCAATCTGATGGTTTGAGAGAATGGTTGTTTCAAGGTTGTAAAAGTCGTTAGGCGGTCCTAGGCGGTCGACTAGGGAGTCTCGAGTACTCGGGTGTAGTCGGGGATTACTCGAAAAATACCTACAGAGTACTCGGCCGAGGCGGGGAGTAATCGGGGAGTACTCGGCCACCTACTCGGGAGTTTTACAACATTGGGTTGTTTTATATTTTTCTTTTTTTAATATTTATTTTTTGGCTTTTAATTTTCTTTATTGTAAGAAAGCTAATAATATACTTAGGGTTTGATGATGAAGGGTTTCTTAAATAAATGATATGTTATAAACCGTTTAAAAGCTATCTGGATTTGGTGACTTATGACCCGCTTATATTTTTTACTATAAAATTTTTTATTAATTATAAATAATATCTTTTTCTTTTTAAATTGGATATTAAATTTTAGTATATCCTATTTCATAAAAATGTAAATGTTTATTTACATGTTCTCTCTCCTAAAAACATATATAAAAAATTACTAAAAAATAGCAAAACATTTTTTTAATGTTTTTTGATGTTTTGTATTAAATGTAACAACATTTATTACATGTAACAAAAAAAATGTTACATGGGGTTTTCACGGGTTTTCTCAACTCATGAGGGTTTCAAACTATACTTCTCCTCTATATATATATATATATATATATATATATATATATATATATATATATATATATATATATATATATATAAGGGTTAAAATAAGAGAAAAGAAGTTTCATAAGAATTGAAAGAAAGATAAAATTTGAAATTAGAAACTATGTGAGCCTATGTTGGAAACTATGTGACCTAAGTTTTAGATCCTTGAAAACTATTTGATATTTTGAAAACTACTAATCTCAAACACTTGATCTTATATCCAAGGGCCTATATCTATTCTTATTCATCTCAGAAAATATCCCATTTTATTTTAACCCTCCTGTATGTATATGTGTGTGTGTGTATGTGTGTTTGTGTATATATATATATAGGGTAAGGATCTTAAGAGAACCCTTGCAAATTGAGAACGTTGAGAAGCATTTTGGACAACTAAAAAAATCTCTAAAAACATATTTAAAAGATTATAAAACAAAAAAAACGAAATTTTTAAAAAAGTAAAAAAAAACCAAAATTTTATATTTCATTCCGGTTTTATTAAAAAAAAATTTATTCATATTATACCTATACACATATGTATACTTTCATTTAATCTCTAGGTTACGTAATGTACACATATGTACATTATCATATACCTTAAATATACATATGTGTATAAAAAAACAATATATGTATAATTTTGAAAAACCGAGAAAAATTTTTTCACATGATAATCTGTATAGACACTCCAAGATAGACTGTTTTTTTTTCACATTGGAGAGTTTTTCACATTGGAGAGTTTTTTTCACATTGATCGTCTGTATATACACTCCAATATACACTCCATGATCGTCTGTATATACACTCCAAGATCGTCTGTATAATTTTGAAAAACCGAGAAAATTTTTTTCACATTGGAGAGTTTTTCACATGATCGTCTGTATATACACTCCATGACGATTTTATGAGTGTATAACGAAGGGTTGATACCCTTAATGTCGATAATCTTCCATGCAATGGCCTCCTTGTGCTCTCTCAGCACTCTCAACAACTTCTCTCTCTCGATCTCCAGTAACGCAGATGAAATAATAACTGGCAACTTCCTCAACTCGTCCAAAAACGCCTACTCCAAATGGGTGGGCAAAACCTTAAGCTCTAAGGAAGGAAGGGGACTCTCGAACGGAAGGTCGGTCAATTGGATCATCTCGTACGATCCCAGCAGACACTTCAGACTCAGAGGCATGTGACTCGGTGTCATCATCTGTTGACTGATTGGTCATGGCAACCATCTCAACCTCCGGAATCTCCCTATCAAGAATCTGAGTGTCGGAGGCAGATCCTCCACAGATCTCCCTGAAAAACTCTCCAACATGCTCCATGATGGTATCAATAAAGTACAAGGAGTCATCAGCAGACTTGGGGTGTTTAAGTGACTGTCAAACGTCAAAAGGTGACGTTCTCATACCCAACTCTCAAGATCAACTTACCCTCACAGACGTCGATCAACGCCTGTGCAGTGGCAAGGAATGGTGTGCCTAAAATAAGCGGTACACTATCATCATCGTTCATGTCCAGAATGACAAAGTCCACCGGGAAGATGAACTTGTCGACACGAACAAGCATGTTCTCGACCACCCCTCGAGAGTATTTCAAAGAACGATCAGGAAACTGGATACTCATCCTGGTAGGCCTCGGTTCACCAAAACCCAACTTGCTGTACACGAAATATGGCATAAGATTAACGGTACGAATGCTGAGATGATAAGGACATGGTGGATACGCCGCTAGGACATTCTATATATAAGTGCCCTTATCGGATTGTCACTTGAAGCGTTGCTTCAGTTATTATAAGTTCTATGTTATGATATTTTCTTTAAAAAGTTTAATTGTTTTCAAAACGATGATATTGTGGTTTTTCCTTAATTTCGAGACGAAATTCCCTAAAGTAAGGGAGACTGTAACAACTCGGGTTTTCCACCTACAACTTTTATTCACAACCGGACCCGTTTTACATTCGGGAAAATTTATCACTAAAAAGTTTCACGTTTATCGAGAAATATTATATGTTTATATTTGATTAGTATACTTATTTAATATATATATATAACTTTGAAAAATGTACATATTTAACCCAAATGTAAAGATCAAACCCATAATGTTTACATCTTAACTCTTCAAGGACTAAATTGCAATTCTTGCATATTATATCTTATGACCCAGTTACCCAAACCCCTGACCCGTATCCGTAACCCATATCCATGACCCATTTAGATTACTTAAAGCACAATTGTCGTTTTAAATTAGGAATTGAATCTCGTTTATGATTTCCCATACTATGTTCGGCTTACCAACATCAATTAATTAAGAAACCCGATCAGCTATAATATGTATTGATATAATATGATAACCGACTAACCCTAAAAATCTAATATATAACCTAGACTTGTTCATAACTCAATTAATCTCATCTGCACTTCCTTCAAAACCCGACGAACAGAAAACTTAACTTTAATTGCATTGATACCGTAGTCCTTCTGTCTGACTCTGTTCTTGCCGCCGGCGACGGATCGTCGTTCTCCCCTGATTCAGCATTGTTTAAGGTAATTGTGTTATGCATATTACTCGTCGATCACCGTTTAACCAAAGCCCTAACATTAATTGGACAAACATTAACGGATTGATCGAATTTATAATTTAGGGTTTATAATCAAATTTGGTTTATTTAAACTTCTGTATATATTAAACAGTTTTGAGATCTTAACTAACTAACACACCAGCACAAATGGCTGGTGTGTGTGTGTTAAACCTGTGTGCCGACCAACCACCTGGGTTCGATTCCGGCTAGCCACAAACTTTTTATTATTTTTGTTATTCATGGTTTTAATTTATATTAATGATTTTAAATGAATTATAATATATTATAATTAATATTAATTATTAAATGAACAATATTTTTGTTACACCGACATCATAAAATAAGCGGTTCGTGTAAGTTAATCTCGTTACAAGTCTTTGTGTATGTATATATATGTATATATATACATGTTATTAATAATAAACCAATATTATTTTATTAAAACTCGACACCAATATTAATGTTTTTGCCGTTAAAACGTCTTTATAAATTCGCTCATCTTTATTAAATATATATTGTATATGTATATATGTATGTATTATTTATTTTAAACAAAATCATAATAAACGTATTAACGAATTTAAAAATGTTAATTATATTTTTACTATCGAATTTAATTAAGAATTTTAAGATATAAATTTTAAGATAATTATATATTTAGACGTATGTTTTTATATTAAATCTCGACTCATATTTATTAAACTAAACTAATTGTTTGTAAGATTCGATTATACGTTACACAACGATTTTTATAATTAAATAATAATTATAACCCATAAAGATCAATCGTTCAATCCATAACATATCAAACATAATTATAACTCAAATCATATCGAATCCTAAATTCATTATATGTATTATATCATCTATAATTCACTCATCATATCATCTAATTAGGATTCTTGTCGGTAATTCTCGAGGAGTGTGATTATCGTTCTTGTCGTATTTATTTCCGTTCGGCTTAATCGATCAGGTGAGTTTGATCATTCCCCTTTTTATACATTGTTTTCAAATGTTTTGGGGAAATATGCATACTTATTCATATTTTCTATCTATATATACACACAAAATCGCAAATATAATCATTGTGTGAATATCATTTGAATGCTATTTGCTAATTGCTACATGTTTAATTGTTTACGAGATAACGTTTCGGAGAGGTCCAATATATCCCCTTGTAGAGGGTTCTTATTAGTATGATCATACGCACGTCTTAGTAACCGGAGCTCGATTCGCTTGGCAAAGGTAAAACGACAACTTTAGACATTGTAATTAATGCCCGATTCGCTTGGCAACTATTTCATTGGCACACACGATTTGGTTATATGCATGATTGTTATAATTCGATTGATTATTATCACATGGATGGTTTGCGCATTTATCATTTATCAACTATATATATATATATATATATATATATATATATATATATATATATAATGTTGTGTCAAATTGGTGATCATCTCATTCAACATATTTGTTGACAAAAACTCCATTTTCTACGCATATGCAGGTTGCCTGAAGATTGAAGTTGGAAACATAGACAAGACCTTAGGATATAATCAAGATAATCGTTATATGAACTTATATTTGTGTATTTGAATTGTTTTGTATATTTGGATATTGTGTGTAATATTTGTAAATAATTAATTAGATATTGTCATTTATACTTATGATAGTATCTTCGAGCTGTGAGCAATCGGATCACGCCCCGGCATTTTCGCCTTAGGTTGGGATGTAACAGATTGGTATCAGAGCCGAAGGTTATAAGATAGGTCGTTAGAAATGGTCCTAGACTTATGTTAGGAACCCTATACGTGCTTATCTAAACTGCCTTATGTGCTAATTAATAAATTGTTTACAGCTTGCTTAGATTAATTATTTTAATAGTATTTATGTTGTTTAATTGTTGCACACACACAAATCCGGAGGTTATGCCTCAACTTTCAAAATATTTTTAAATCCTCTTAATTTTTGGTAGATTATCTTTTATTGTGGGAAATTTCTTAATAATTCTGGTGTTTTGGTTTGTTCTTTCACCTTGAAGCGTAGGGGTATGACAAATCTCGTACAACCACATAACTTCAAGTGGTACCCGTAATCGGCTAAACGGTTGCGTGGTAAACATAAGCGGCTAAACGGTTATACTTCCAAATTGTGTTTTCAAATTATTTTAGATGCTTAGTTGGGTGAATAATCCATGGAAATCCATGGGCACTCCAACTATTCATTTCTTAAACCTTTTTCAATTTGATTTTGGTTGGAACGTGTCGTCCGGGGTGGTTCCCGAGATACACCAACTACTTATATTTGATTCGTTGATTCGATATTTAGTTGTGTCGGTTAAACGCCACATAACGCTCATGGTCCGAACAACTCCATTGATTCGATAATTCGTTAATTAGTTGGGTCAGTTAAATGCTATGTACACGCTCATGGGCTGAACAACTCAATTGTTTATTACACATTATTTGAATTGGGCCAACAAATTGCCATGGAACACTCATGGGAGGCCAATTCACAAACTTTATGTTGTTTATTTAGTTGGGCCATTCAAATTGTCATGGAAAGCTCATGGGAGGTCAACTCGTTTGATATGCTTGGTTATTTTATTTTTGGAAAATTTTATAAAACATTATTTACTTAAATGCTTCAAACTCATACATATTATTTTAACTCTTGACTCATCCTCGAGTCTTCACTAGTATTAATTCATATACATACATATACATAAAAATACGCATCCCCATAATTTCATATCAACTCATTCCTACAACTCACCTGTCATCTTACACATTTCCATTGTTGGTCCTCATAGAATATCGTTCCTAAGAATCAAACATCGTAATCAACATCGTTCACCTGCTTCTCGTGATTGCTGTTCGACTACTAGAATCGACAAGGAATTTGCTGATGTATTTCGTTAACCAAAACGACCACCAATCTCGACAAAACTAAAATACGCCGAACAAGAAATCCTATAATAACTCATATCCGTTAAAATATTATTTAAATTATATTTTCTTAATTATATCCATATCCTTAAACTATAAATTTCTAAGTACATTTAAATCCTTATCCTCAACTTTAAACTATAAATATTTTATTATCTTTTGTTTTTCTCAATATCATGATGGTTTTCACAACTTATTTTCCACTTTATAAATCTTTATTATTAAAATTCGATTATTGTAAATTTTATTATTATTAAACTAAATTATGTATTCTCTAAATTTACTTTCTATTTTTAAATTAAAAATTTTCCATTAATTAATTTAACTTTCATTATTAATTTGACATTTGATTGAACCTTCATCGTAAATATTTGCCCTACTTTGATTTTTTTGAAAATTTTGAACGTTTTAAATGATAAGTTCGTAGTTGTTAGAATAGTCATGGTGGTTTATGCATTTCTAGCCTCACATTTATCTCAATTTATTATATGCTTCACTTTAATTTAGAATTTATTATTGCTCAAACTTCCATTATTGTTAATTCAAATTACTTACTTCCTAATATTTAATGATTTTATGAAAAAGGATAAATTCACGAATTCCCAATTTAATCTAATTTAATTACCTACTTTATATTTTATCTAATTTTAAAGATTTAGTTGGAATAGGACTATCTCGGTGGTTCGGGAATATCCGTTTCCCAATTTAATCTATTACGATGTACATTTTCGCATTATCATTAATATTTAAATTATTACCTATTTTAATATTTTAGAATATCTTAATCGAATTAATCTCATTTCAAATCACAAACTTAAAAGGCTATAATTTTATATTAACTTCTATTTGGATCTCATAAGTTCTC
The DNA here is from genome assembly GCF_021521415.1 of Bidens hawaiensis. Taxonomy (NCBI): domain Eukaryota; kingdom Viridiplantae; phylum Streptophyta; class Magnoliopsida; order Asterales; family Asteraceae; genus Bidens; species Bidens hawaiensis. The sequence continues at coordinate 1,191,990 of NW_027491117.1, read as the reverse complement.
AACTGACTAAACTCGACTCGCCAAATAAACTTATATTCTCGATCTTAAGAACTTCATTCTTAAAGAATACGATCTTTAAGGACTCCGCATGCCATTAACTATTTGTTATAAGTTAAACCTTTGCGTTATTCATCCCATGAATAAAATTCCTTTATCAAAGTTAATCTATTAGGACTTGTATCTCCATCTCATTTCCTTAATCTTGATTATCACAATAACATCTGTTTCACCAAGTCTATTTTCTTCAATTTTCAAAATTTTACTTTTAAAAGCAAAAGAGTTTTTCAAAATCTCATGGTTTTATTAATTCAACTAGAACATTTATTAATTATAATTTGGAATTATATTTAGAATTATCAAAACAATTATTTACTCTTAAAATTTTATTTTCAATGTTTTATAACCCACATGATGGAACTAATTATGCGGACTATCCAATGATAAGAGTAATTATGGATGCATACATAATTATCCAAGTCCTCGCATGGAAATCATAATACGTACAATTGTGTGCCATAATCCAGAACCAAAGATAACTTGGGTGACGGTACGAATGATGAAATGATAAGGACATGGTGGATACGCCCCTAGTACATCCTATATATAAGTGCCCTTATCGGATTGTCATTTGAAGCGTTGCTTCGGTTATTATAAGTTCTATGTTATGAAATTTTCATTAAAAGTATAATTGTTTTCAAAATGATGATGTTGTGCTTCCTTAATTTCGGGACAAAATTCCACATACAAATTTATATCTGTTACTCGACCCGTTTTATATTCGGGAAATTTATCACTAAAAATGGAACGTTTATCGAGGAAGTTCTATACTAATTATATTTATTTATTATATTTATTTAATATATATTTAACTTTCAAAAAGGTATGTTTTTAGCCCAAAACTAAAGTTTAATCTTTTATTGTATCCACAACAATTCTTCAGGGACTGAAAATGTAATTTTATATAATCTCTTATGACCCATTTACCCAGAACCCGTATCCGTAACCCATTAACCTGAAACCTGTGACCCGTTTAGTTGCTTGAACCACAATATTCGTTCTAAGCTTGGAATTGAATCGTGTATATGATTATTATTACTATTTTCGGCGTAAACAACTCGTTTAATTAAGAAACCATATCCAATTTGATGAGTATTGACAAATTTAAGAACCGACTTAACCTAAAATTTGGGTATATAATCTAGACTTGATCATAACTCAATTTTTCACGTCTGCACCCTCCTTAGACAAGCGCCAACTGAAGCCCTGTATTTAATTTGATTAATGATCGCTCGTTATACCCTGTTCATCATCGTTTCTCGTCGGCGCCGGTAACTGCAAATAGACCTGTGTTTAGTTATTTAATCAGGTAATAAATTATATGTTTAAATTCGCCTTGATGTGCTGATCATAAGCCCTAACCTTAATTGAATAAACATTCAACGGATTGTTCGATTTCAGATCTAGGTTTCATAATCAAGTAGGGTTCTTTTCTAATTCTGTATATATTAAATTGTTTACATCTTCCAACCAGCTGACACACCAGCTTGCATGGCTGGTGTGTGTGTGCTAGCCTTATGGACCGGTCACTGGCGCGGGTTCGAGTCCCGGCCAACCCATTTTTTTGGATAATTTGATTTTTATTGTTTTTAATGTATTTTAAATAGTTTATAATATATTATACTAATATTAAAGATCAAATAAACAATATTTTCTTTAAAACCGACATCCTAAAGTTAAACGTTTCGTGTCAAATAATCTCGTTACAAGTGTTCGTATAAATATATATATATATTATTAATAAATCATTATTATTTTATTAAAAACCGACACTAATATTGATGTTCTCGTTGTAAAAACGTCTTTATAAAATTTCTCATATTTATTATATATATATATGTATGTATGTATTATCCGTTTTAAAACAAAACTATAATAAACGTATTTAACGTATTAAAGGTGTTAAATATACTTTTACCATCGAATTTCGTTAGAATTTCCAAAATATAAATTTTGTGATAATTATATAATTAAGCGTTTATTATTATAGAATATCTTAACTCATATTTATTCAAACTAATTATTTGTAAGCTTGATTATACGATAAACAACGATTTTTATAATTAAACGATAACAATAAATTCGTTGAGATCAATCGTTCAATACATAACGTTCCAATCATAATTGTAACTCAAATCATATTAAAATCCTAAATTCATCATACGCGTTACATCAATTATAATTCGTTCATAATATTATATTATTTAATTAGGATTCTTGTCGGTAATTCTCGAAGAGGGTGATTTTCGCTTTCTTGTCGTAATCATTCCCGTTTCTCTTATTCGATTAGGTGAGTTTTATCATTCCCTTATTTTATTCAATTTTCACAAACGTTTTGGGGACATGTGCATATATCATACTATGCATACATATCTATATATACATACATATCAAAAATAGCAAACGTGTAATTGTGTATGATTAATCAAATCTACTTGTTATGTGCATATTTGTCTTTGTATGCAATCGTTTGACATATCCCCTTGGAGAGGGTTCTCATTAACCACCGTCCGATTCGCTTGGAAACGGTCTTATTCTCATTATTTGCTCATGGTTGATTTACCGGCGCCCGATTCACTTGGCAATGGTTTAGTCGACAACTTATTTGCTTATGGTTTGATTTCATTATCGCATTTATTACGTTTTGCTTATTTTTCTTACTTATTATATTAACATTATTTTTGGTGTCAAAAATTGGTGATGAATTCACTCAACATGTTTGTTGACAAAACTCCATTTTCTACGCATATGTAGGTTGCTTGAGTTGAAGGATGGACACGTAGAAAGACCTTAGGGTTATAATGAAGACAAACATGGATTTAAACTTGTTATATTTATTTAGTTGAATTGTTTGGTTCTATTTGATTATTGTGTGTACATTTGAAATAAAATAATTAAGTAGATATTGTCACATTTATGTTATGATAGTATCTTCGAGCTGTGAGCAATCGGATCACGCCTCGGCATTCCGCCTTAGGTTGGGATGTGACATTTGTAACGAATAGCAAATGAATTACCAGATGCATTCACAGATTCAAATAGAGTGACAAAGTCACATATACCAGCATCAAATGCACCTGCTCGAATTGAAGTAATCCCAGAAGAGATTACAATAAAAAGAAAACGCGGGAGACCAATCGGTTCCAAAGATAAGAACCCACGGAAACGAAAAGAGCAAAACAATGCAGTTGGTGAAAGCTCTGAAAAAGCCATAAATGAAACTACTAAAGAGATAAATGTCCCAAAAGAGACTAATATAATTCCAGAGGAAAATGAAATTCCAGAAGAGATACCGGTACCGAATGAACATGAGATCTCTATTAATTATGTACAAGATAGTACATTGTGGAACCGAAATACAACATGTGTTGATGATATATTCGCATATGCTATAGCAACGGATGTAATCAATGAAAATGATTATGTACCTAAAACTCTTGAAGAGTGCATGCACAGAAATGATTGGACAAAATGGCAAGAAGCCATAAACACTTAATTAAATTCGCTCGAAAAGCGACATGTTTTCGGACCCGTAGTCCTAACACCCATAGACGTCAAACCAGTAGGTTATAAATGGGTATTTGCAATTTGAAGAAATGAAAAGAATGAGATTGTACGATATAAGGCACGACTAGTAGCACAAGGGTTTTCCCAAATCCCAGGAGTTGATTATGAGGAAACGTATTCCCCAATAGTGGATGCGATAACCCTTAGGTTTCTTATCGGCCTCACAATCTCTGAAGGACTTCATATGAGACTTATGGATGTTGTCACCACACACTTATACGGGACACTTGAAAATGACATCTATATGAAAATCCCTAAAGGATTAAAATTTCCTGAAGCATTAAAATCAACACCTCGAGATATGTGTGCTATAAAACTCCAAAGATCTTTGTATGGTCTTAAACAGTCTGGTCGTATGTGGTAAAATCGACTCAGTGAATATATCGAAAAAGAAGGATACAATTCTGATGTAATCAGTCCATGTGTCTTTATAAGAAGATCATACTCAAAGTTTACCATAATAGCAGTCTATGTTGATGATATCAACATAGTAGGATCTCCTGAAGAGATAGAGAAAGCTGCCCAATTATTAAAGAAAGAATTTGAAATGAAAGATCTTGGTTTGACAAAATTATGCCTCGGCCTGCAATTCGAGCATCTGTACAATGAAACATTCGTACACCAGTCAAACTACATCTAGAAGATGTTAGTTTGTTTCAATATTACTAAAGGCCATCCGTTTATCGTACCTGTGGTTCATCGACCGCTGGATCCACATAAAGATCCATACCGCCTCAGGAAGAGGGAGAAGAAGTACTTGGTCTAGTGTAACACCCCAAATCCCGGGAATCCTACAGTTGGTAATCACATCCACAATTTCACAAAAATTTAAAACCAAACAATTCGTTTTATTTAAAACAAGTTCAGAGTAAATAATAGCGAAAAAAGTTGAAGTATTAAAAATCCCAAACACGGGTACAAGTGTCCAAAATCAAATGTAAATAAAATATCTGTTTTATTTGAAATCCTCGGCCAGAAATGCCTTCAACCTTTCGTGTAGTCTCCAGCACGTCCAAGCGATAACCTCCAATCCTTAACCTGAAAGTCAATCTAACATACACACAAAGTCAGCTAGAGCTAAGTGAGTTCAAGTTTTCATAAACAATAATCATAATTTATTTCAAAGTTATAGCTCTAAAACAGTGGAGAGAATAATAATAAAATAAATAAGTATATTCCACCAAATAATACATTCATCATCGAACACGCGTACACGGGCCTCTTCACCACGAGTCAAGACTCGAGTAATATATTTGACCCGGACACGGTAAGACCTAAGCACGTGACACGAGCCTCTCCACGACGAATCAAACCTGAGTAATATATTTGACTCGGTCACGGCTTACACATCCAAACACGTGATACTGGCCTCTTCACCACGAGTATAACCCGAATAATATATTTGACCCGATCACGGTTTAACATACAACGGGCCTCTTCACCACGGGATTTTAAAACCCGAGTAATATATTTGACCCGCCAAAATGATGATCACGCCACACGGGCCTCTTCACCACGGGATTTGAAAACCCGAGTAATATATTTGACCCGGCCGTAATCACCATGCACATACACATCAATAAGCCTACTTACATCATTCTTAGCCACAAGGAACTAAATATCATCACACAACCGTAGGCTATAAGGTAGCACCTGCTCATACGTATATATATAGATGAATATATATAATCCCAAAATATACCATATCACAAGTAAGCCATCCTTAGTCACGAATGACTAACTAACATCACTAATCATTGGCCATAGGGTAACGCATGCACATACATACATACATACATACATACATACATATAAATATATATATATATATATAATCCCAAAATATACCATATTACAAATAACCCTATGAGCCATAAGGTAATATATAATATTCAGTCCAAAATATGAACTAAGTAAATAAGTCTACTCGTATTCAATTACTACCAAGCCCATCAACATCCTCGAGTCTAGACCATAATCATGTATATAACCTTAAGGAATTTATGACCAAACGAGTCTAAAATATCCTAAGGCTCATAACCCACACTGGATTTTCATAATTGCACAAGCATTATCAAAACAATACAATGATCTTCAAATTGTTTTAGCGAGTAAAATCGGGTAAAACTGTAATTGAGTGTGTATGCCAACCCAAAATGTAAAAAGAGTTAAAAAGGGGCATCATGAACTCACCTGACACAAGGCACAAAATCACCACGAGCTAGAGAACCCCTAAGTATGCCCACAACTCAAACGCTTGTCGGTTTACATATAATCATTACTAACGATACCGAAAGGACTCATTTATCCTACGAGGCGTTCTGACATGGTTCGAGTTACCTAAAGCCTCGACCTCATCAAGTTCAATTATAACAGCCCCCAGGGCCTTATATTCATCAAAACCACCCTTAGAAAATCCCGGGAATAAAGAATTCCCAAACTGCCCCCGGGAGTTGCTAGAGGAGACGAATGTGCGTGTTTAAGAGTTGTTTAGACACTTAACATCCAACTCAGCCCCTTGTGGACCCAATTAGATAAATTCACAGCCTACTAGCCCACACGACCCTACACGAGTTGGATGGGTCGGTAACTCGCAAGCACAACGCACAAACCACCAATAAACGCGAATTTGCGTTATACCGACCCGTTTGAGTAACCGACAACCAATTCAGGCCCATTAGCATAAAAATTTAGTTTTTCAAAAACCATATAACATACCGAGGCTACACAATCTGAATTGGTTGTTAATTCCCTCAAACAACGCGCTAAACGCAACAATCAACAAACTAGACAAACGAAATCCTAGTTTTTCAATCTATTGACAGTTGATCAATCAAACGAGCTTCATAGCCCGTGATACTAAGGTAAAACACAAATGACATACCTAGGAAGATGACGGACCAAAACCTCACTTCAAACATCCCCGACAAGAACACAATTGAACACCCACCGGTTAAGCCTAAAACAAAGTTATCGATCAATAACGAGTATAACATGCAGATTTTAGCATGCGAAGATGCATTTAATTACATAGGAAAACCATGGAAATAAATTATGAAATTTTCACCAGAGTTTAATAAATGTCTTAGGCTTTTAAAATTATTTTTGTTATATTTTTCAAAATCACACAAAAATCATAAAAATTCCTTCAACACAGAAATGTACGTGCAGCTACTTCAGCGCGCAGCAAAAGTGTTTTAATTGTTTAAAAATCATTACAAAACCAAATTAAGCGACTCCAATTGGGTTGTAATCTTAACTCAAAATGTGAACTTTCTGAAATGGAATTAACCAATTTGGACTTGTCAAAAAAGAGTTATGATGCCAGGAAAACAGACCAGAATCCATCACCCCACATCAGCTTTGACACCCATTTGTATAAAATCATAAAAACCATTCAAATCTGGTCTAAAAATTATATATTATACCTTTCTGGAAACTAGACTCAAAGTAGAACATCATAGAAACAAGAATCGATCAAAAACAATAAATTTTCATCGAGTTACAGACCACACAATAAACGAGTACGAATCTGTCAGCAACTGTTTTAATCAAAACTCAACCCTAACATGTTCAACAAAGAGTTTAATGGTGACAAAACTTGTATTAGGGTAGGACTGACATTGAATTAGAGTTTTACACCTTGGAGTTGGCTGGAAAAAGAAAAAAGGATGGTGCTGCTGCTGTTCTGCGATCGGACCAAGAGGAGTAGAAGTTAGGGTTTCTTGTTATAATATAAAAGTTACACTCTAGCCCGTCAAATTTGATAGATGCAGCAACTTGGATGAGAAGTTAGTTAATTTAACTTACGGGAATGGCAAGGTGGTCCCCAAAGAATGTCGGATCAACTCTCTAATATAATACAAACTTTACAAGTGTGTCATGCCGATAAACAAAAATGTCAGGTGCTACTAATCTAACACTTTAAGTCATAAGAGGCGATGTTTTGAGCAAAAGGATGGATAGATGGACTTTTAAAACGTATTACAAGGCTCTAATTTAGAAAGACGAAACCCCGGATTTTAAACAAACATTTATAAACGATCGAGCCGATTAACGAAATTTACAAGCGTTACATCTAGAAGTACCATACTTAAGGCAATCGGTACCCTTATGTACCTTGCAAATAACACGCGACCTGATATTGCATTCGCGGTACATGTACGAGCAAGTTACAACTCGAATCCAACACGTAGACATTGGACTGGAATAAAACTTATATTTCGACATCTTCGCGGGACACAAGACTTAGGTCTTTTCTATCAAAAGAATGACAAGTCGTAGCTTGTTGGGTATGCTGATGCTGGTTATCTATCAGATCCACATAAAGCAAGATCTAAACAGGTTACGTATTTACTTATGGTGGCACCGCAATTTCATGGAAGTCAACTAAGCAAAGACTTACAGTAACATCTTCAAATCATGCGGAACTGATAGCACTATATGATGCCGGTCGAGAATGCTTATGGTTAAGGTTAATGACTAATCACATACAAGAAGCATGCGGATTAGAACAAATCAAGAAAGAGCCAACGGTTATCTATGAAGACAATGCTGCTTGTATAGCTCAAATCAAAGAAGGCTACATCAAAGGTAACAGAACAAAGCACATCTCACCAAAGTTCTTCTCAACATATAACTTGTAGAAAGAAGGGGAAATTGAAGTTCGTCAGATCAAGTCAAGTGAAAATCTAGCTGACTTATTCACAAAATCTTTAACTAGAAGCAGTTTCAAGAAGTTACCACAAATGATCGAACTTCGAAGATTGAAAGACGTTAGTTAAATTGAGGGGGGAGCACTATACACGTTGTAATCTTTTCCTTGACTAAGTTTTGTCCCATTGGGTTCTTAGTAAGGTTTTTAACGAGGCAGCATAACTGATCCAACAGTGTCAGTTTATTCATAGGCCCTGAAGTACCTAATTAACATAATCCTGAAGCATGTTGCTAATAGTGTATAATGAACAGTAATGTATATCTGAGGGGAAGTGCTATAAAATTAGATATACAATCTACACTAAATATACATGGCAGTTACATTTGATAGTTATGTTGGTTAGATGTATATATAAACATATATGTTCCATGTATTTGAGATCAACACTTCTTCAATATATTACAATTTTTCTTTTCAATAATTTCTTTATCATAAAATAATTCAAAATAAAATAAAAATATGAAATGCACGGACCGTTAATAACGCCCATTTCTATTTTTTTTCTTTTTCACATTCTGTAACCTTACCTTCTCCAGTCCCTAAATCCTCTTAATCCATGTTCTTTAGAAAATCAATCGTGGCCGCAGCATAATTTCCTATCATGTTGTTGAACCATAGGATGTTAGCCATAAAACCAATCGCCGCCAGGTTATATTCCTCCATTTCCCAAAACCCATAAATATCCCCTCAATTCTTGATATGCATGATCAATCGATTTAGTTTTTACTCGATATGCATGACAGTTAATTTATATTTTTTACACGAAGTACATGATTTATTGTTTGTTAATCTAATTTTTTTAATCAATTGAATTTGTTTTGGTGTAGGATTTTGATTTCGGTCTGGTGTTCATTGTCTGACAATTATGGTAAGGTTTGATTTTTATTCGTTTGTTAGGTTTTGTTAATTATCTAACTTTACAATAGTATTAGTTTCAATGCTAACTGATTAGGGTACTGGAGACTTGCAGCAAATTAAATATTACTACCACTGATCTAACAACTTTTTGTTTAATTTTTTATATTTTATTTGTCAAGTTCTAATTTTATATATTTTATGCTCATATAATGTTTCAGCATTAACAATTATGTATTTTTCATATCATAGTTCCGGCTTCCATTATGAAACCTTAGGCGGCGCCGTTGATTTGTGTTGGCTTGGGTTTGCTTTGTTTTGACAATGCAAGGTTAAGGTTTGTCTCAGTTCTTAGATTCGTTAGTTTAAATTTCGGTGTTCATCTGCTTGATATGTTCATAATCCAGTGTAGTCTTTTAGTTTAGTCAGCTACAAATTTGTTTTTGTAGTATTTTTGCTTGATATGGTTTATTGGGCATCTGCAATTTTGATTTTTTTTTTTATTTTTTTGGTAGTATTTTTACATATAAACCCAAGTTTATGAAATCAGGTACATGTTGATCCACTTTATGGTTCATGTTAATTGATTTAGGGTTTAGTTTATTTTATCTTTGATTGTGTGTGTTCATGCTCAAATTATTGTTCTACATGTAATACATTAAATTTGCTTTATTGAATATTTATGAATAATTATGCAGACCTTTGGTCGAACCAACAAGAACGATCATTTTGTGAATTATTATGCAGGTAAGGAATGTTTGTAGTTTTTTTAGAAGTTGTAGTTATTTTGTATGTTTTGTATAACTATCTTTTTTCATATATAAACTGCAGAACCATCTAGAAGAGTTTTATGTCATTATGAACTTCACTAATCTGGGAATTTTTGGTGATGGTGCATTTTTTCGACGTTATTATGAGGTTAGCACACCAATTAAGCTTTTAAATGATCAGTTTTTCAAAACTAATAATAGTTCTTATATGATATGACTTTAAATTTGTTCATTGTTTTTAAAATATTGTTTTTATCTGTCGAGAAAGGTTGACCACATAAATCTTAAATTATATATGCAATCATCCTGGCTAGATGTTAATGTGTTAAAGATCTTATTTTTAGTTTTTATAAAAATAGAAAAGAAAAGAATGAACACTGAATATTATATGGTTCTCTGTTTTTTGTTCACAATTTGAAGTGCAACTGCTTGAGTTGCAATTGACATTGATGATCGAGCACACTATTGACACAGGAACACCAATGGGAAATCTTTCTTTAGCTGCCATAGGTAACCATGAACCTGAATAAAGTTCTTAAATTAATTTCAGCAGTTAAAATTACATGTTAATTAAAGAAAAATGTGATTCTTATAAGTCATATATGGAACTTGAAAATGCAGGGTTGGTTTTACTGAAAAAAATGTAGCTGATATTTAAAGGTCGTGTCCCTGAAAATGTGTCTTAATGATGTTCGTACTTTGGTGGAGTATTGCTGCTTTAGGTTTCTGTATAGAGTTAGTTCTGAAATTCATCATTTCCTAAAGGTTTGTAGATACATTTTCATAATTGATATGAAATTGTAAATCACAAGAAAGATTGGTGCTTATATTGAATCTAATCATATACATCATAAATATATAAAAACTTGGTCTTATATATATGTTAATCTTGGATTTTTGAGGTCAAAAGAAAGGTTTCGCTCAGCAAAAAGCTTTCTTTTACGTTATTTATTTTTTTTCTTTTTGTATAATTTGATTGTTTGAATAATTTAGTTAGAAAATTGATGACTATGGATTTTGGGTTAAAGGATCAAGCTTTCTAAAGGCTAATATATGTGACCTTGCTTGCGTGGGAGTATCCATACAGCTACGGAAAAGATTCTTTGTTTGAGTTCACTGATAAAGTTTCATTTCAGGTTCATTTCTTTTTATTTAATATGTTTCATGAACCTAGATTTTTTCTAGCACTATACACACATCATATAATAAGTTGGGATATATTAAAGGTGGCAATTTTGATTAAATTACTTATGAACGAGTTGTATTCTGACCTTGCGTTTATTTTAGCATGCCAAGGTGGGTAAAAAAATTAGCTAAAAAGGAAACCAGTAAAATGGATTGAACAGGTTGAAAGCCTGCCAAATGTGACCTCTAAAATCATTTTACTAAACAAAAAAGTTTATTATAATTTGTTTTTGATAAAGCGAACCTTGAGATTTTATGTAGACCGCACCCGTTCGAAAGCATTTTATTTATTTTTGTGAGTAAACGCCCCCTTATGTCTTTTTTCTATAATTTATTATAATTTGTTTTTGATAAAGCGAACCTTGAGATTTTATGTAGACCACACCCGTTCAAAAGCATTTTATTTATTTCTGTGACTAAAAGCCCGCTTATGTCTTTTTTCTATAAATCCATTACAAATAAGTACAAAAGTTTCATAAATATGACCAGATTTATTTTATATAATTATCGAGGCCAGTATATATGTCAAAGTCAAAAGATTGAGTACTAATTTTTTCTAAAAGTCCAAGATACTCTAAAAGTCAAAGTATTACTGATGGTGTCCTATGTGCCTAAGTATTGGAGTGATACTGTAATTTTTGCTACCATTGCACTGATGGTTTTGCTTATAATGTGCAAGTTGGTTCTTCATTCTTTATTCGAGATTTAAACTCAAGAGTATCATGGGTATCATAGTGAAGAGGTAGGTCCCAGCAGAGCCCGGTTGGACCCGCAGGACTCACCTTGAAGAGAGACGTCTGCGCAGAAACCAACTGGATCCGCAGGACCCACCATGCTCAGAGACGTGACGTCCTTACGCGCAGTACGCAAGCTGTTCCAGCAGGAAATGCCTCCCAATGGTGAAGTACTCCGCCTGTTCCCGCAGCTGCGGATACAAGCCATCAGGGAAGGCCACCCGCGCAGCAAGGCTACACGCACAAGGCACTTAGCTCAAAATAATTCAGTAATGTCACCTGAAGAAGGAATGAGCAAAGCCGGGAACAATCCCGCACAAAGGCGGGAGGGGGAATACTCCCGCCCAAATGACCAGTCCGTACGATATTGGAGGATCTTTTGTACTGTACCTGACGAGGTATGGGCAAAAGATCTGACAAGAGATACGACAGCTCATTGACAACAGTATGGCGAGCAGCATGCTCTTGTGCTGTATGTCACTATTAGCCGCTGCCTACTCACCAACTCCTGTCATACCACGTGCATAGCCTGCAGTTGGTGGAAAAGGAATAGTACACAGCAGGCCTGGTCACTGTCAGCCGCTGCCTACCCACCAACTACCAGCATGGCACGTGCGTAGGCCACAGTTGGTAGAACAGGAATACTATTTAGCCGGCTACACCTTCTTGGAAACCTACCTTCGGCTATAAATACCCCAAATGGTATGATCATCTCATCTTATCTTATATCTTATACCTGATATCTGCTCTAGTCATTCTCTTAATATACACTTATATTCAAGAGCAATCTAGTCTGATTCTCACGCCGGAGGGTGGTCACAAGGAGGTACCCCCCCCCTTCTCAGTGACGAGCTCACGGTGTCTGTTTTGCAGGTTATCAGAAGAACCATCTTTGCCGGGTCTAACCCCTCGTGGGAAACATCTTTTTAACCCCCAGATTATCCGTAATCTGCCCGGGGTCGATTAGTGTTTCTTCATTGGCGCCATCCGTGCATAAAAGCTAGAACTTAATTTCTTTTTTCAGTTTTTTCAAACTTCTGGAAAGATGGTTAAAGGTACTCCGGTCCCAAAACCAACGAGTGACCAAGAAGCCCCGGTAACCACAACCCCAGCTACTGGGGGGAATACCGACAACTATACAGTTTTTACGAACACTACCCCAGTTACCCAAGCCGGGGCAAGTGCAGTCAATAATCTCTCACTGGGATTCACCGATACCCAGTTAGAGAGACAACGAACGAGGCTCCCCCGCCAAACACTTGATGAAGTTAAAGCATGGGCGGAAGCACGTCAAAAAGAATTCCAAGCTGAGTTGGATGAACGCTTACGTTCACTCCAACAGGCTGATGAATTCGAAGAACACTTGTACGATGATTCGGAGGAATCCGATAGTGACGCAAACCCTCGTCATAGGGCGAAAGGGAAGCGTAAGGAAACGGACTCCCAACCGAGAAGGCGTTTTGGAGAAACCTTCAAACCAAAAAACGCGGGTGGAAACCCACGTGACTTCTCCAAAACATTTACACCAACTGCTGCAAAGGCGGGAACGTCCAAATTTGCAAGGGACATTGCGGAAGCAATCGTCCCGAAAAGTGCCAAACAGATGTCCAACATCGGCACTTACGATGGTATATCTGATCCAGACGATCATTTGAACAGGTTCATAGCGGGGGCAACCGTCAGTAGTTGGACGGAACCTACGTGGTGTTACATGTTCCAAATGACGCTTGTTGGGGCTGCTAAAGCGTGGTTCGATCGTCTACCGGTCCACCACATCTACGATTGGGAAGACTTCCAGCAGAAATTTAGCCAACACTTCAGCCAACAAAGAAAGTATACCGAAGAGCAATGGACAATCCTCAATTGCATTCGAGAAAAAGAAGAATCTTTGCCAGACTTCATCACTCGCTTCAACTCAAAGAAGCTAAGTCTGGGTAATATTAGCGAAGATCTTGTTCGCGCTGCTTTCATCCAGGGCGCGAACGACCCAGAGCTCATCCGCACCTTAACTGGTAGAGATGGCATGCCATCCACATGGGATGCCATCATGACAGCAGCTAAACGCTTTGCGGAAACGAAGAAGCAACTGGGTAGAGATCTCCCCCAGAGCACAAACCTCTACACCCAGAAAACAAGAGAAGACAACGTCCTTACCGCCCGACTAAACAAAAAACGGAAGCTAGGCATTTGGCAGTCAAGGATAAACTTTGACACCTCATCCGGCTTGCAACATCGGTTAGGCGGAAGGGATAACGTACAGTCAAACCAGAACTCCAGATGGACGCCACTCACCAAAAGCGTCACCGAGATATTCGCCACTGAGGAGCTCCCATGGCCAAAGGCTCCAATGATCCGACATCGTCACAATGCTGATCGGAGCAAATACTGTGACTTTCACAGGACAAGAGGCCACAACACTGAAGAATGCACAGACATAAAGGACATCGTCGAAGCATTTGTCAGAGATGGGACGCTCGCGCACCTCGTGGCGTAACGAACGCTGAGCAGGCTGATGCGTGTAGAACCCCAGCTGGGGAAAACACGAATAAAATTGCAGCTTCAATGTTGGAGACTACATACTGCGTAAACAACGAGATCCCGAACCAGGTGCATATCAGCTCGATGGCACTCCCATCCAAACAACATGGAAGGGAGCTCAATTACACAGTGCATGTAGATCAATTCCAAACTTGTGAAAGAAAAGGCCCAGAGCCACTTCTAATGGAAATGATTCTCCTTATCACATTGACGCTGATAATCTTACATTTATACTTATGAACTTTCCACACTAATATGCCGGTCTTCACCGCATACATAAGTGGGGAAGTCGTTGCGTGTGGAAGGCGGCAAAACCCGCATAAACACAAAAAACGGCCAACCTTCACGCAAGTCAGTCATAGGTAAAGTTTGGTCATCCCACTAAATGAAAGTGCCGGTACTAACCGCACAAATCATGATAGAGGAAACCGAACTAACCTATTGACAACCGCGCGTCGAACGGTTAATTTATTCAAAACACTGATGCCGGTTTTCACCGCATAAATAAGTGTAAAGTCGTTGCTTGTGGAAGGCGGCAAAACCCGCATAAACACAAAACGGCAAACCTTCACGCAGGTCAGTCATAGGTAAAGTTTGGTGATCCCACTAAATGAAAGTGCGGTCCTAACCGCACAAATCATGATAGAAGAAACCGAACTAACCTATTGACAACCACGCATCGAACGGTTAACTTATTCTAAACACTTAGAAAATTTCTAACGAATAGATGAGGAAAACCTCCACGCAGGTCAGATATAGGTAAAGTTTAGCCATCCTACTAAGTGCAAGTGACGGTCTTACCCGCACAATCACGAAGGAGGAAGCAAAACTTCAACCTATTATCTACCACGTTCAAAGGTTAACTTATTATAAACACTTTGAAATTACGAAAAGATGAGGAAAACCTCCACGCAGGTCAGATTTAGGTAAAGTTTAGCCATCCTACTAAGTGCAAGTGACGGTCTTACCCGCACAATCACGAAGGAGGAAGCAAAACTTCAACCTATTATCTACCACGTTCAAAGGTTAACTTATTCAGAACACTTGGAAGGTTGCTAATTTAAACTAAAGTATGCATGAGCAAGTCATATAACGTTTATAAAGCAAGTCATCCAGTGAAAAAGGATTTATATTTCATAATAATTCAAGTATTACAAGAATGGCAGGGTAACTACCCGCCTACAAGAATACAAATCTATACAATGTAAACCTATCCTAACAGTGGGAAGGGATCTTAAGGTTCAAGCTTCAGGACCACTCCCCCCAAACCCACTTGTACCCGCACCATCAGTTGGTTGTTGCGGTTCAAGGAAGGTCTTTAGAATGGCTAGCCTATCATCAGCAGCAGCAACTTCGTTCACCTTCTCCACCACCGGATGCGGGAAGGCGGCATACTGATTCACTGCTTGGTCATATACAGCTTCAGTATCAACATCATATAAAGGGAAGTTGGAAGGCGGGATGCCTTTCTCAACGAACCCTAGACCAAGCAGGAAGCCGGCCTTTTCCCCATCCTAATGAGAAGCGTTGAGGGCTGCGCTCATAGCATCGTCATAAGATGTATCCGTGAAGACCCGATGCACAACCTACAAAAAGAAAATGTGTCAAAACCTTTTCCAAGTACAAAGAAAAGCGTAAAGACATTATGAAGTTAAGCTTACCTGAGACAACGCTTCTCGAAGAAGCCATTCCTTGGCAACCAGAGCCTCCTGGAGGGCGGCTTGAGCTTGGTTACGGGCGCGTTCGGCTTCACTTTTATTAAGGTTGGCAAGCAACACTTCCTTTGCAGCAGCCTCTTCAACGCCCTTTAGCTTCCGCTCAGTGTGGTCAAGCACGCCCCTTTGGTCCAAGATCTCTTGGAGCTTCTTGGCGTCTTCCATCGCCAAGGCATCATGAGCCTGTTGGAGCGCCTCTAGTTTGGCTTTAAGTTCTTCATTCTCGAGGCGTAGAGGCTCAGCAACAGCTTCAGCCTTGGTAGCCCTCTCGGTTGCGTTCCGTGCAGTTTCCTTAGCCAGCCGAAGCTGTTCGTTAACAGCTTGGGCAGCCTTGGAACGGGCCTCGAGACAGGCCTGAACTTCAACCTCAAGGGCCTTGAAGGCCTTCTCCTTCTCCGCAGCAAGGGCGGAGAGCCTCCTGTTCTCCTCCCGGACAGCCCGCGCCTGAGCTACTTCTTGGATACGAGCTGCTTTTAACTTGTCGTTTTCACGACAAAGCAGCTCGACGGGCGGCTGCATCCGGGCCAGGAGAATCCGAAGCTCATTGGTTAGCCTACCCTCCCGGTAGCTAGCCATTGCTTCCCCCAACGCACCACTGGGAGCTGCGTGACGAGCCCACTCCACGCACTCCACAGGCGTGCGAAGGGTTGTTCCTCGGCGGATGTTCCATCGTGGAACATACACTTCATTGGAATCCGACACTACAAAAACAAAAAGCAGTTAGGAAAAGATGATATATATAAAAAAAAAAAAAAGGCCAAAACAACCCTACGCACCTGTAGGGTCGACAACAGGCCGATAGCCGCCAAACCCATCACCTGAACCCAAGGGAAATCCATCCAAGAGGTCAGGCAGATGGGAAGGAGGCAGAGGTTGGCGAGAAGCCCCGAGCATACCTGAAGGATCGGCCGTAGTTGCCGACGTCGGAGGAGGCGTGGAGGCCGCCGCGGTAGAAACCAACGGAGGTGAACTCACCGGAGGTGAACTCACAACCGTGGTCGCCGCTGCGGAAGAGCCCGCGGAAATAGTCACCGCCGGCTCAGTGAAAGATTCAGTAAATATGGCACTGACAGCCGGCGGAGATGTCATCACAGTTGGAACAGTTGGCTCAACTGGGTGAGCAACTGAACCAACTGAAGCAGGCGCGGTCGCCTGGGTCACCGCCTCAGGTAGGTTGACCAAGCCTACCGTCATGGGTCCGGAGGTGCTCCTCCCCGCTCCACCCTGGAATGCGGCAGCATCCACGCCTGTACAAAGAAGATATAAGTATAATGGCGAAAAGATATGAAGTTAAAATTAACTGAAGTTTGTACTTACGGGTTTTCTTGAGCCTAAAGGTGCGAACAGGCGGGGACGAACCCGATGGAGCCGGCCTCTTCACGCCGCTCACCGTCGTCGCCCTGGGCTGCTCGGAGGTGACAGTCGTCTCAGCCTCCGGAGCAGTGGTCTTTTCACCACCTGGGTTCCCCGCCGCCTCCTCGCTCTCGGTCTCTGAATCAGACCGATGCACCGGATCGGCAGTGGAGGCAACCTTCGCCTTCCCCTTCCCGCCGGCAGCCTTCTTCTTCCGCACCAACGGAGGACCATCTGCGGATTCCTCATCAGAAGATGACAAGATTAGAGGAATTCCAGCAGAGGTTTCAGCATTGAGAGGTCGAGGGTTGAATAACGCCTTACCTGGCCGCGTGGCGCTCAGAATAGGGTGGCCTGGCGGGTAGACCTCCACAAACCGATCCCTCGTTTGCTCCAAAATGGGCAACTCGTTCTCATCGAGAGCACGAGTACCCATCCGAGCGGGACCATCACTCTCCCGCGGCTGCAAGAGAGACTGCAAGTCGTTCCCCTCTGAAATAAAAGAAAAACAGTTAGAAGACAAACCTATATAAACAAAGAAGACAGAGCATACCGTAAGGGACAGAGTTCAAACCGTATTCGAGGACGATGGGAACCTGTGACGCCTCCTTCCACACCCGGCTCATCCCAAGCATCACCATCCCAGACTCCGCAAAGCGATACACCGGAGTTTGGATCCTAGAGATCTTGGCGAACCATTCCGCCTCCTGGTAGTTTGGGGCGTGAAGGGCGGGGAGTGCTATCCCATTCTTAAACGTCATCGCTATCGGGACGACGCGAGCGGAGATATAAAAAAACTCCCTCTTCCACGACCGAAGACTGCGCTCGGTTGCGCAGATCTTCAGCCCCTTGATCCGATTGACCAAGGTGTACCACCCCTGGATGCACCTCCAAGAATAGAAGGACATCAACCGGTCAACATGGGGCTCCACGCCCAGAATGAGGCACACCCACTCAAAGTGGCGGATCTTGGCGATCGCCATCGGGTGTACTTCCGTCAGATACACACCGTGCCTCTCCAAGACACGGTATACAAACTTCGTCAATGGGAACCTGAGATTCCCATAAACGAAGAATGCAGCGTACACCCCTATCTTTCCCTTGGGGGCATCGTACACCGTCTGGTGTGGCTCCGGAAACTCAGGCTCGAACGGCTCGAGCATGAACTTCCGGACGATGTACTGAAAAAGCTCGGCAGGAAGAGCGCACTGGCACTCGCCAGCAGTGCTCTTGTCGTCCTTATCGGAAGTGGACGACGGATTCTCGACGAACACGTCAGACTCCTGGCAAAAGAAGACATGTTTGGATGTACAGAAAAACGATTTCAGAAGAATGCTCGACAGAATAGTGAGTATTCGCTCGAAATCGTTTAGAAGATGAAGAGAGAAGTGAGTGTGGATTGCAAAGGACCCTCTCCCCCTTTATATACTCATCGCAATTAATGCGATGAATTTAATGCGGAAGAGAGAGAAATCGCAGGTGCAATGAAACTATGACACGTGGCAAAGAGCAAGCTGGCAACAGTTGTTGAAAGGACGCGTGCCATTAATTTCGCGGCCACGCGCCAGAAAAATCTCGCCCACGCGCCTGAAAAAGCGCCTGGAATGACCATATACTGTCACGTCGCCATAACTTCCTGCACGTCCTGACAATGTCAGAAGAAACCGTCGGACGACGTTTCAACAGTTTGGACTGTTCTTATCCTTTCACCAACTCTTCGAATTTCAAAATTTCAAAAAGATTCAAAAGTAAGCGGGAAAATACCCCTTACCTTGGCAACCAAGTAACTATAAGACAGGTGCGAGTACGGTGTTAAGGCAAAACCCTTCACATACTTAGCACCTGCAGGGAATTGAAGCCAAGAATACCTCGGCGACCAAGTAACTATAAGACGGGTGCGGGTACAGTGTTAAGGCAAAACCCTTCACATACTTAGCACCCGCAGGGAATTGACGCCAGGAATACCTTGGAAGTAAAGTAACCGTAAGACGAGTGCGGGTACAGTGTCAAGGCAAAACCCTTCACATACCTAGCGCTCCGCAGGGAATTGAAACCAAGAAGGATCTTATGGGCCATGCTTGCGGAAACGGGAATAACATCCCCGCATAGCGGGAACGTCGAGAACTATATTGTTTGAAGCTCCAAGATGGAATTGGTGGTTTTAACATAATTGATCACTATGTTCAAAACTACCAAAACCTCATGGAGAATCCACACAAGTGGGACTCAACGCTCCTGACTTGCGAGGAGGTTACAGACCTACCCGCATCATACCCAAAAGATCAAGCAGGAAAGTCGGGAATTTCTGCAAGTGACATTAGGACTTCCGTGGGAAGAATCCCCATGGAAAACCTTAAAACTAAACCCTTTTCAAAAACCCTTTGCTTAAGTCCAAAAGTTCACCTCACTTATTAAACATTCATGAAAAGAACATTGGACTGGGGGGACTTGAAGAGGTAGGTCCCAGCAGAGCCCAGTTGGACCCGCATGACTCACCTTGAAGAGAGACGTCTGCGCAGAAACCAACTGGATCCGCAGGACCCACCATGCTCAGAGACGTGACGTCCTTACGCGCAGTACGCAAGCTGTTCCCGCAGGAAATGCCTCCCAATGGTGAAGTACTCCGCCTGTTCCCGCAGCTGCGGATATAATCCATCAGAGAAGGCCACCCGCACAGCAAGGCTACACGCACAAGGCACTTAGCTCAAAATAATTCAGTAATGTCACCTGAAGAAGGAATGAGCAAAGCCGGGAACAATCCCGCACAAAGGCGGGAGGGGGAATACTCCCGCCCAAATGAGCCAGTCCGTACGATATTGGAGGATCTTTTGTATTGTACCTGACGAGGTATGGGCAAAAGATCTGACCAGAGATACGACAGCTCATTGACAACAGTATGGCGAGCAGCATGCTCTTGTTTAGTATGTCACTATTAGCCGCTGCCTACTCACCAACTCCTGTCATACCACGTGCATAGCCTGCAGTTGGTGGAAAAGGAATAGTACACAGCAGGCCTGGTCACTGTCAGCCGCTGCCTACCCACCAACTACCAGCATGGCACGTGCGTAGGCCACAGTTGGTAGAACAGGAATACTATTCAGCCGGCTACACCTTCTTGGAAACCTACCTTCGGCTATAAATACCCCAAATGGTATGATCATCTCATCTTATCTTATATCTTATACCTGATATCTGCTCTAGTCATTCTCTTAATATACACTTATATTCAAGAGCAATCTAGTCTGATTCTCATGCCGGAGGGTGGTCATAAGGAGGTGCCCCCCCCTTCTCAGTGACGAGCTCACGGTGTCTGTTTTGCCGGTTATCAGAAGAACCATCTTTGCCGGGTCTAACCCCTCGTGGGAACATCTATTTAACCCCCAGATTATCCGTAATCTGCCCGGGGTCGATTAGTGTTTCTTCACATAGAATGGTTGGCACAAATGTACAAATTGAATTCATATAGGGCAGTAGCTAACCTATGGAAAGTCAAAGTCTGCAGAATAAATTAGGAAGTCAAAGTTATGTAGTTGTTTTATTTATAGTTGTAAATGGTATGCAGTTTGGTTTGGTCTCTTTTTATAATTAGTATTAGATAGAATAGCCAATTTAGTAGTGACACTATTTTTAGGGAAGTAATTAAAGACTACAAATTGAATTATTTTCATTAAGTGAAAACAATCTTTTTGTTAATTTGCATTAGGCTAAACAAAAGTATCTTCGTGTTGGACAAAAACACACTGATTGTTTTATTGAGTTGATCATATAAGTGTTCACTTTTGGCATAGATGAAAATTGGTCATTGAAGAGGGAAGAATTAGTAAAAGGGGGTATGTGTGTACTAAATTGAAAAAGACAATTTTTTTAGGATGTTAACTTTTCTGGTCACTTCCGACTTTCATGAAATTGTTTAGCTTTTTACTAGTTCTTACTTTTTTTTTTTGTTAAATTTGAACAAAAAATTCAATTGGTGGGTGTTTTTTTTTACATTGGGTTGTTGGGCATTGTTTTGATGGGTTTATATGGTATATCATCCGTGGGATTGGCCTTGTATTAATCAACACCTGGATACGGGCTGAAAAATAAAAGGGCATAAGTTGGCTGATTTCCAGAATCAATATGGGCTGGCATTTTTGGTTCTATAATACAACATATTTTGGCTGTTTTTACTTAGATGTCTAATGGGCTAAATAAATTTTGGTCTAACAAATTTAAGAATCGGCTGACTAATAAGACAAGTAGGGCTTTGCGATTTCATACTGCAGTTGGTCAATCTGTGCTCGGGTCAGAAGAGAATACTGATTGTATAAGTATTTTGACTTTTTGTTTGATAGAAAAAGTGTGAAATGATATCAAATAATGATAGAATATTGAATAAAATTGATGGTGTTGTTATAGGTAGAAGAATATAATATAGAAAACCAAGCAGGACCATCATTGCAGAAGTTGAAAATGGTAACAATTTATTTAAGTATTTTAATTTTGAGTTTTTCTTTCTTTTCACATATTGTAATAACGTTTCTTTGGCTTAGGGTTTGACCTTCATAAGGTCATACGTAACATATAAATACCCCAATGAAGAAGATGAACATGGCAAGAATGTTAATGCCACTAACTTCAGAGGGTGTTGCTGAGGACATGTTTTGTTAATGTCATTTTCTCAAACTTTACTTTTATTGTTTTATTTTAGTTTCATAACTGATTCAGATGGCAATTTCTTTTCTTCACTTTTTTTTCAATCATAATAATAAAACTTTTTTGACTATGTAAAGAGTCGTTTTATTATTAAAGAAACTGATTTTCAGTCTTTGGCAGTTATAAAAAATGCAAAGTTACATATATCACCACAAACGTTATCTATAAGGAGACATTTAGATATTTGTAATTTTTATTAATAATTTACGTTGTATATTTGTTTAGATGTTATGTGTTTGTAATGTATCTCAATATGTATATTATTAAAGTCAATGGTGTTTTTTTATATGTTCTTTTTTCTCAACTCATGTCTTATATGGAAAGAAAGTACTAAAAGACATACTTAAACAAGCCAGTGGAGTATCAAAACATAACCATGCTAATAAATATGGTTGTCTTTCAGTACTTTCTTTTTTCATTCCATATGAATATGAATTGCGATTATAAATCATGTTTCTGTCTTAAAAAAATCATATTACAAAATATCTATTAAAAACATCTTGTCACTTGAATTGTACATGTGTACTTATTGATTTCTATATTTCCACCCGTGACGCGCAAGGATCAATAACCTAGTTAAGTAATAAAGATTCATAAGAGACTATGCACAATCTAATACCAAGTTGCTCACAAAAGACTTTAATCTGAAACCTCATATCTTGATGTACAATAACAAAAATCATGAATCTTATCTAAGAAGTACTATTATTGATCAAAATCTACACCTCAAAGTTCATGCTTAAGTAGAAAACTAAACACATCATACAAGAAAATTATATATTCTTATTAATATAAAAAACATAAAAAACCACACAAATAAATATAATATACTTTATATGTTCATGCAACATAATTTAAACACCTAAACACATACATGAAAACTATATATTCACAATAATTTAAGAAAACCCCCTAAAAGTAACCCGCGTAACACGCGGGCTAAAAATTAGTGTGTGTGTGTGTGTATAAGATTAGTATCATTACATAACTCTTAAATTTTTTAAGAACTTGAAGAAACTCTTAATAACTAACGTTTTTTATAAAAATTTTTGTATGTTAATGTTACTTGAATGTAGTTTATCACTTTTGATATCTATATTTACGATTACAATTATGAAAATTAGTTTTTTGCACATATCTATGCGTTTTTTTTTACAAATATGTTAATTTTTATCACATAAATTTTACACATATGTAACTTGTGATTTATATATGTAATCAAACTTTATTTTTAAATATGATAAAACAAGTCCCAAATAATGTTAATATATAAAAAAAGTTAAAAAATATTTGGTTTTTAAGAGTTTCTTCAAGTTCTTAACTTTTTTTGAGTTCTCAAATGAAACTAACATATATATATGTAACGCCCGTAAATTTCGTTAATTGGCTCGATCGTTTATAAATGTTGGTCAAAAAGCCGGGTTTCATCTTTCTAATTTAGAGCCTTGTAATACGTTTTAAAAGTCCGTTTGTCCATCCTTTTTTCCCAAAACATCTCCTCTTACGACTTAAAGTATTATACTAGTATGTAGCACCCGACATTTTCGTTTATCGGCATGCACGTTGTAGAGTTTGTATATTTATCGGACTTGACCCGGCATTCTCCCGGGAGCTCCTTGCAAACCTCGTAAACGTTCTCACTTAACTTTCCACCCAAGTTGCTACATACTTCAATTTGGAGGGACTTGGATATAACTATTTTATATCATAAAACAAAAGAAAACTCTAACCCTAAACCTATTTGCAGCCGTCGGACCTGGACCCCCCCCCCCCCTGCTCGTTTTTCTTCTTCCCAGCCAAGTTTCAGCCGTGAAAACTTCAATTCAAGGTCGGTTTTATGATTCCCCATGTCTTTTTCACCTTAATTGATCATATTAATGCGCTTATTGGTCGTTAAGATTGAGTTTTGATGATAACAGCTTGCTGACAGATTCGTATACGTTTATTGTAGGGTCTGTAACGCGATGTTAATCCACTGTTTTTGATTGATTCTTGATTCCATGATGTTCTACTTTGAGTCTAGTTTCCAGAAAGGTATAATACGTAATTTTTGAACGAGATTTGAATAGGTTTTATGATTTTATAAAATCGAGTGTCAAACCTGATGCGGGACGACGGATTCTGGTCCGTCTTCCCGACATCATAACCTTTTTTCTATAAGTCTAAATTGGTTGGTTCCACTTCTGGAAGTTAATATTTTTAGTTAGGAACCAAACCCAATTGGAATCGTTTAATTTGGCTGGGTAATGAATTTTATAAAAATACAACCATTTTGTTGCGCAGCTGAAATAGCTGCACATACTTTTCTGTGTTGGAAGAATTTTTATGATTTTTGTGTCCACTAGAAAAATATAATAAAAATATTTTTATAAACTTAAGATATTTATGCAACACTGGTAAAATATTAATAATTTAATTCCATGGTTTTCCTATGTAATAAAATACATCTTTGCATGCTAAAATCTGCATGTTATATTCGTATTGATCGATAAGTTCGTTTTAGGCTTAACCGGTGGCTGCCCTTTCTCGCATCTTTCGGGGCTGTTATAATTGAAGTTCGTACTCCGTCATATTCTTAGGTATGTCACTTACAACATACTAAAATTTCATGGCCAATGGAGGTGCTTAGGTCGGTCAATCGATTTTAGTTCGAAAACTATGGTTTATCAGGTGTAGGATTGGCAATTGTTGAGTTTGATGCGTTAAACGATCGGATGACCGACCGAATCAGTTTGTACAGCCCTAGGGGGGTTTAAGGGCTGTGGGAAAATTATATTTTTGATGCACGGGGCTGTTGTGGTTAGTGCTTCGTCAATCGAGTCTGCGGTGCGCGAATTTTCGTTTAAACGTTAAAGTAAGAGTTGTAAAAAGGAACCGTCAACCCTATCAACTCGGGTGACATAATCTCGATGAATGAAAAGATTTAAAATGGAATTTGGTCCATTCGGGGCTGATTCGTTTAACAAATGGTTTTAAAGTTTATTTCGCGCGCATTCGACCCGATTTGATTATCGTTGGGCCTTGGGCCAAGTTAATGGGCCTTGGGCCAAGTGGTTGGTCCTTGGGCCAAGTGTTGGGCCTTGGGCCAAAGTGTTGGGCCTTGGGCCAAGTTTTTGGGCCTTGGGTCAAGTGTTGGGCCTTGGGCCAAAGTGTTGGGCCTTGGGCCAAGTTGTTGGGCCTTGGGCCAAAGTGTTGGGCCTTGGGCCAAAGTGTTGGGCCTTGGGCCAAAGTGTTGGGCCTTGGGCCAAGTGTTTGGGCCTTGTGTTGGGCCTTGGGCCAAAGTGTTGGGTCTTGGGCCAAGTTGTTGGGCTTGAACGGCCCATTAGGCTAGAGTGTTCTTACAGTCTAGTTTAGTAACGCGTTGTGTATAATTTACAGGCCCTTTCTTGTGATTGTGCACTTAGGGATTTCCTAGCTCATTGCAGGTGTTCGGTTGATTCAGGTGAGTTCATGATGCCCTTTTTACTCTTTTCAAGTTTTGGGCTAGCATGCACACCGTAATACAATTTTACACGATTTTACTCGTTACAACTATTTGGATGGTATTACATAGCCTCATTCATATTTGTGCATTTATGAAACTATTTGTGAACTATATTTTATGCCTTAGGATATCGTAGACTCGTTTATAGTCTTATATTCCTTAAAGTTATATACCTAAATATGGTCTAGACTCGATGATGTTGATAGGCTTGCTTGCATATGGTAGGTCTTGGAATGTTAAATATATATATATATATATATATATATATATATATATATGTGTGTATATACATTATTGCTTGGCCTATATTTGGCGATGTTGTAGTCGTTTCGACTACTGATGTTGTGTATGCCTACTTTGTGTTTGCATGCACTGATGTTACGTGTTTGGGTTGTACGTGTGCTCGACCCTGATGTTATTACTTGGATGAGATGTTACCTGTTTGGGTTGTACGTGTGCTCGACCCTGATGCTATTATTTGGACGGTATTTATAGGGATATAAATATATGGATGTATATAGATGTCTAAGTATGAATACTTAGTGTTGATGATGGCCTAACTGTTTGTATCCCGTATTATATTTAAACTCTTGAAATGTTTTATAGTCCCGTTTTTATATTTAAACTCTGGGAATGTTTTATAATCTCATTTTTATATTTAAACTCTGGGAATGTTTTATAATCCCATTTTTATATTTAAACTCTTAGAATGTTTTATAATCCCGTTTTTATATTTAAACTCTGGGAATGTTTTATAATCCCGTTTTTATATGTAAACTCTTGGAATGTTTTATAATCTCGTTTTTATATTTAAACTCTGTGAATGTTTTATAATCCCATGTTTATATTTAAATTCTTAGAATGTTTTATAATCCCGTTTTTATATGCAAACTTTTGGAATGTTTTATAATCCTGTTTTTATATTTAAACTCTGTGAATGTTTTATAATCCCATTTTTATATTTAAACTCTTAGAATGTTTTATAATCCCGTTTTTTTATATTTAAACTCTTGGAATGTTTTATAATCCCGTTGTTATATTTATACTCTTGGAATGTCTTATAATCTCGTTTTTATATGTAAACTCATGGAATGTTTTATAATCCCGTTTTGATATTTAAACTCTTGAAATGTTTTTAAACAAATTTATATAGGCTTGCTTACAATATGGTAGACCTTGGGATGTTAAATATATATATATGTATATGTATATACATTATTTCTTGGCCTATATCTGGCGATGTTGTAGTCGTTTCGACTACTGATGTTGTGTATGCCTACTTTGTGTTTGCATGCACTGATGTTACGTGTTTGGGTTGTATGTTTGCTCGACCCTGATGTTATACGTGGATGTTATATATATACTGTGATATATATAGAGATGTAATTGAAAGGATGTTTACATATATATTTTGTATATGTATGTATGAGGATGTTTAGTTCGGTAATGATGATTTGATGAATGTACCCTTGTACGCTTTAAAACTTTTGGTATGACTATCATAACTATTACTACTGATATTATTTACTTAAAACTTGAACTCACTCAGCTCAAGCTGACTTTGTGTGCATGTTAGATTGGCTTTCAGGTTAAGAAGTGGATGCAACCGCTTGGACGTGCTGGATGCTACTCGGGAGGTTGAAGGCATATCTAGTCGAAGAATTAATAATGCAAACTGTTTCTTTTAATTTATCACTATAAGCATTTAAAATTTGGTTTTGGGTCACTTTCCCGGGTTTTGGGAATTTTGATGTTATCTATTCCGCTGTTTACTACTCTGAAACGATTTTAATGAGATGAAGATTTCAAATAAAACGAATATTTTATTTACAATTGATTTTGGACACCTGTACCCGTGTTTTGGGATTTTTAATACTTAAACTTTTCCGATGTTATTTACTCTGAACTTGTTTTAAATACAAAGAATCGTTTGGTTTTAAATTTTTGTGAATTTGTGGATGTGATTACCAACTGTAGGATTCCCGGGATTTGGGGTCTTACAATATATATATATATATATATATGGAGAGAATCAAGAGAAAACTCACCTTTAGAGAGAAACTAAAAACTCTTAAAAACTCCTAAAGAATTATTTTTAATTAAAAATAAAAAAAATATTTTCAAAATTCTGTTTTAGCCATTATTCTTATATTTTCTTATATTTCACTCGAAAATATAAAAAAAAACCACTGTAATGCACATACGTAGTACTGTGCGATACCGTTGTATTACACATGTGTATTACTATGTATTTTTGAGTTTAATAGTGTTTTATTGCATATATTCAATATTTGTGTATTGTATATGTGTAGTAGTGTTGTATTATATAAAAAAATAATAATAAAATAAAAGTCGATGTGGTGCACATGTGCGTTAATGTTGTATTACACATATGTACTAATGTGTATTCGATGTGTGTATTAGTCTTATATTGCATATATACAATAGTGTGTATCAAATATGTGCAATAGTGTTGTATTCTATACAATACAAACACTTTTGCATATATGCAATGCACACTATTACACATGCGCACTATACCGACGAGGTTACCGACAAGTTTTTTTTTTTTTTTTTTGAACCAATAACAACATATAAGAATAATGGAAAAAAAAGAAACTTCAAAAAAAAAATTTTAAGTTAAAAATAGTTTTTTAGAAGTTTTTAGGAGTTTTTAAGTTTTCTCTTTAACACTGCATTCTCTGGTTTAAGATAAAAGGAAAAGAAATGATAATATTGGATAGGGAAAGAAATGAAAAGAAATTATATATTTAAAAGATATTCAGTTAAAATAAAAGATGAGAAAAGAAAGTGTTAATTACATTCTTGAGTTGGAAAGAAAAGAAAATATAGGAAAAAAATTATAACTTTACAATAATGTCCTCATTATTGAGTTAGATAGGAAGGAATAGATAGGGTAAATTAATAATATTGTCATGACTATAAAATTTCCTTCGAATCCGGCCATATTTGGCTGGAAAGTTTTAGAAGAAAAAAACACTAACTTTTCTTTCCATTCTCTTTCTTTTCTTTTAATGAAAAAACTCAAAAGAAAAGTTTTCTTATCTTTTCCTTTCCAAACCTTTAAATAAAAAACTCAAGAATACAGTGTAAGAAGAGTTTTCACTAGAACTCACCCCTATTAAAGAGAAAACTCCTTTTGTAAGACCCCGAATCCCGGGAATCCTACAGTTGGTAATCACCTCCCCAAATTCACAAAAATTTAAAACCAATCGATTCGTTTTATTTAAAACAAGTTCAGAGTAAATAACAGCGGAAAAGTTTAAGTATTAAAAATCCCAAACACGGGTGCAAGTGTGCAAAAATCAAATGTAAATAAAATATTCGTTTTATTTGAAATCTTCATCTCATTAAAATCGTTTCAGAGTAGTAAACAGCGGAATAGATAACATCAAAATTCCCAAAACCAGGAAAGTGACCAAAATTAAAATTTAAATACTTATGGTAATAATTTAAAAGAAATAGTTTGCGTTATTAATTCTTCGACTATATGTGCCTTCAACCGTCCGAGTAGTCTCTAGCACGTCCAAGCGGAAATCTCTAATTCTCAACCTGAAAGTCAATCTAACATACACACAAAGTCAGCTTGAGCTGAGTGAGTTCAAGTTTTCATAAACAATAATTCATACTTTATTTCAAAGCTATAGTTATAAATAATAGAGAAGGTATAAATAAAATAAATTATATATAATTCACCAAGTAATACAATCATCGTCGAACACACGTACACGGGCCTCTCCACCACGAGTCAAGACTCGAGTAATATATTTGACCCGGACGCCGTAAGACCTAAGCATGTGACACGAGCCTCTCCACCACGAGTCAAACCCGAGTAATATATTTGACTCGGTCACAGCTTATACATCCGAGCACGAGATACGGGCCTCTCCACCACGGGTATAACCCGAGTAATATATTTGACCCGATCCCGGCTCACACATCCAAGCACGTGATACGGGCCTCTTCACCACGGGTACAACCCGAGTAATATATTTGACCCGATCACGGCTCAACATCCAACGGGCCTCTTCACCAAGGGATTTTAAAACCCGAGTAATATATTTGACCCGCCAAAATGATGATCACGTCACACGGGCCTCTTCACCACGGGTACAACCCGAGTAATATATTTGACCCGGTCGTGAATCACCATGCACACACACAACAATAAGCCTACATACATCATTCTTAGTCACGAGAAACTAAATATCATTACACAATCATAGGCTATAAGGTACACATCCTCATACGTACATACATACCTCCATATATACATACATATATATATTCCTACATAAATATATATATATATATATATATATATATATATATATATCATCCCATACGGAAACTAAGTAGATAGGTCTACTCATATTCAATTACTACCAAGTCTGCTAACGTCCTCGAGTCTAGACCATCAATAGTGTATGTAACCTTAAGGACACAAGACCATGAACGAGTCTAAAATATCCTAAGGCATATAAAATAATTCAAATATAGCTTTCAAAATGCACCATCACGAGTGAGACCATGTAAAACTATTCAAATCATTGTAACGAGTAAAATCGTTTAAAATTGTATTTCGGTGTGTATGCTAGCCCAAAACGTAAAAGAGTAAAAAGGGCATCATGAACTCACCTGAATCAACCGAACATCTGCAATGAGCTAGGAAATCCCTAAGAGCACAATCACAAGCAAGGGCCTGTAAATTATACACAACGCGTTACTAAACTAGACTGTAACAACACTCTAGCCTAATGGGCCATTCAGGCCCAACACTCCGGCCCAAGACCCAACAACTGGGCCCAAGGCCCAATACTTTGGCCCAAGGCCCAACACTTGGCCCGAGGCCCACCACTTTGCCCGAGGCCCAACCACTTGGCCCGAGGCCCAACACTTGGCCCAAGGCCCCTAAAACCTTTCAACTAACTAAAACCACCGGTTAAGCCTAAAACGAACTTGTTGATTAATAACGAGTAAAACGTGCAGATTTTAGCATGCGAAGATGCATTTAATTACATAGGATAACCTTTGAATTAAATTATTAAAGTTTTACCAGACTTTAATAAATGTCTTAGGTTTATAAAAACATTTTTATTATATTTTTCTATTGGACACAAAAATCATAAAAATTCTTCCAACACAGAAAGGTATGTGCAGCTATTTCAGCGCGCAACAAAATGGTTTTATTTTTATAAAATTCATTTCCAAACCAAATTAAACGATTCCAATTGGGTTTGGTTCCTAACTGTTAGGACATGAAATGTCACATGTATGTCCCCAGTTCTATCAGGTTGGTTCAACATGAAACCAACGATCGTGAAACCAAGTTAACGTACTGAAAATGTCAAACGAAGCTGATTCGATCGAATCAGTGACTGATTCGATCGAACCAGATCTCATTCGATCGAATGAGTATCTCATTCGACCGAATGAGTCTTCGGTATATAAACGTTACTTGGGAAAATTTCACATGCAGAGAACAGATTACACACTCACGAACCAGCAGCCTACAGAAACTCTCTCCACTGTTCTTCGTGTTCTTGGTCATTTCCTCCAATCCTAGGCGTCAAACCCCTTTAGGAATCGTACCTACGTGTCCGTTGATCACCACCGAATCGCCGTGTTAGAGGATTCCGCACTCTAACACGTTGCCCCGTGAATCGTTGGGAAACCGAGTCCCGAATCGGTCCTAAAAAGTGGCATCAGAGCTTAAGGTTCTTGATTCACGAAAGATTCGTGGTGATATTCGTGTTTTTCTCGTGAAAATCATATATTTTGCTTGAAAATTTTTCGAAAACTAGTG
The DNA here is from genome assembly GCF_021521415.1 of Bidens hawaiensis. Classification (NCBI taxonomy): domain Eukaryota; kingdom Viridiplantae; phylum Streptophyta; class Magnoliopsida; order Asterales; family Asteraceae; genus Bidens; species Bidens hawaiensis. Next base: position 1,160,493 of record NW_027491117.1, on the reverse strand, counting down.
TTTTTGTTCTTGGTGTTCTTATCAAAAACTCATAAAAGTCATATATTTTGGTTTTTGATCTCAAGATTTGGTGTTAAAATTCCGGGTTTTATCAAGAACATTCATCGTGTTCTTCGTTTTTAATCGTTTGATCCATTTTTGTTTGGTTGGTTAATTGTTTGAGTGTTAATACACTTAAAAGAGTCATATTTTGCTTCCAAATCAACTTGGATTCGTGTTAGTGAGTTTTAAACCGAAAATCTGGTCAAATCTTCTAAGTTTGGAAATTCCATAAATCCCGATCGAACAAGTCGTATTTTTGGAACTCATTCGATCGAATAAGCCTCTTATTCGATCGAACCAGTTTGAATTTTGACCGAATCAGTTTTTTCCGCCGTGATCTACGCCAAGTCCATTCGATCGAATCAGTTCATACATTCGATCGAACCTGATTCCAGTCGATCGAACAAGTCTCAGATTCGATCCACCCATTCGATCTCTTTCTTAGTCGACTGCCAGAACCCTTTCGATCGAACCGGACATCCATTCGATCGAACCTGTCACCTCATTCGATCGAACTAGATTGTATTCGATCGATAAGCTTCGGAAGACCAGAACAGTGAATCAGTCAGTCATTCGATTGAATCAATACACATTCGATCGAATAAAGCATACATTCGATCGAATCAGTCATTTTCGATTAAAAGATCAAAGATTGAAGCAAAGAAGCAAACATGGCTGCCAGTTCAAGTACAAACAAAAGGATCCAATCGATCCTTGAGAGTGATTCAGAATCTGGAAGCTTCAACAAGCCTCCAAAGTTGATGGCACTCAATGAGTTTACTACCTGGAAGACAAGATTCCAGATTCATATCACAGGTGTGAATCCTGGACTATGGGAAGCGGTTCAGACATCGTGGGTGCATCCTACAAACGATGATGGTGAAAGCCTGAGCTACTTTAGGCTGTCAGAAGAACAAAAGATAGCCTTTGATGCTGAGAAGAAAGCCTTCTCCTTACTGTCTCAATCTCTCTCCAGCGATCTCTTCCATCAGTTTAACCAGTTCACAACAGCATCAACTCTTTGGAACGCACTGGTTGAACGATGCGAAGGATCTGAGTCACTTAAAGAAATTCACGCACGGGAGCTAAAGCGTGAATTTGATTTGTTTGGTCCAGAATCCGGAGAAGACATTGAATCGTTGCTGTCAAGATTCTATCATCTTATGTCAGAGCTAAAGTCCTATAATGTCGAAACAACAGGGACTGAAAAGGTTAGATGTCTCGCTCAAGGACTCCCAACAAGCTGGAACACCTTCCTGACTGTGATGAGAAGAAGTCATCAATTGGAGACGATTCTTCTTTCTGACTTTATAAAAGAAATCAGACAGGAAGACGCTGAATTAAGAGCATCCTCCAGGAAACCCAGAGCAACATCTGACAAGTCGCTGTACATGTCAAACTCTCCAATGTCAGATTCAAATGACCATGCTCCAATGAAGACTGCGTTTGTCTCCTCAATGTCAAATCAATCTAAGGGGACCGAAACGAGATCTTCTGCACCACCAACATCAAATTCCGGAAATTCAAGTTCTAACTCCGGACCCAAGCCAACTGAAAAGGCAACGTTAAACACTGAAGGCTTGGGAAAGGTAACGGTGGAAGTTGCCAAAGAACATATGGCAACGTTAGGCACAATAATTGAATCATACAGTTTAATGGTGGCTGGTAAACTTGGCAACAGTCATCTGGACAGCGATGACTATGAACAGCTAGATGAAGACGATATGGAACGCATCGATATAATGTGGGCACTTGGCAGCGCGTTCCGTAGGGCTAAAAAGTGGGCTAAGAAAACAGGTCAAGCTCTTTCAATCAACAATAAATCCAAGTTTGGTTTTGATAAAACAAAAGTTAAAAGCTACAACTGTGGCGAACTTGATCATTTTGCTAAGGAGTGCTCTAAACCAAAGAGGGAAGGTCACCAATATCCCTTCCGAACTACTTCAACTTCATCTACTCCTGCTGCAGCTGCTGCAAATGTCAACAATGAGAGACAACTGGTCCCTCAGAATCAAACAGCAGCAACCAACGCAAACATCAACAATGAAACTGCTCTTGCTGTTCAAGGTGATGAAGGCGAGTCCTGGAACTTCAGCATTAACATGGCTGACATCACCATTGTGGATGGAGACTCAGAATCTGGGTCTGATGATTCCTCAACTGATGAAGAATACGTTGTCGAGGAGCCAGCTACTGAAATGAATGAAGGAGAGCATGAAGCTGAAGTGTCATCAATGGAGATTAAGGAGGATCAAGCAAAAGAGTCAAATGTTCCTCAATCATGTCCAAGTTCAACAATTCCTGCAGAAGCTGCTACTGTTGAAGAAGTCAACAAGGTACTGTCAAAAGCAAAGTCTGCATCTTTTCTGGAAAGAGCAGGGAATCTTTACTTCGCGTTCATGGCAGAGACGTCAAATGATGCCAAGGTAAGTTCTAACCCTACTACTCCCAAACCAGAAAATACCAAATGTTTAAAATGTGAAATGTCTGAACAAGAAATTCATTCTCTGAAAGAGAGAATTGAAGATCTCGAGGCTTATAAACAAGCAGCCTCAAGATCTTTACTTGAACTGACTGACGCTCTTGCACAAAACAAGGCTTGGAAGCAGAAAGAGTCTGCTTTTAAAGAAAAAGTTGATAGCCTTAAGCGTCAGAACAAGGAATTGGAGATATGTGTTCTAAATCAACAAGATTCTATAAATTTTCATATCAATAAAAATAATGTCTTGAAAAAGGAAATGGAGAACACAAAAGCTGATCTTGAATCATTGACTTTCAAATTAAAAAGTTACTCCAATTCCTCTTATTTGGTAGAACACATTATCCCCGAGTTCCGGTGCAAAAAGGAAAAAGGTGTGGGATATCACAATGTCCCACCCCCTGTGCTGAACCAATTTGTGAGCACACCAGGAGCTGTGCCAGATGATGACTCAAATGTTAAAACACCCGAGGACACAGAACAAATTTCAAAGTCCAAGGGTAAAGAAGTCATTGACTCGGCTCCTGAGACCAAACCAAATGTTGTTGCCACAGACTTAGGTTCCACAACTAAGTCAGGCCCATCCACATCTAAATCAAAGGCAACAACAAGTAATTCTCAGAAGAACAAGTTTAATCATAAATCTGAGAAAGTGCATGTGGAACATGGTACCCAGTTTGTCAAGGAGGGTAACTTTAATGAAAAACATAATTTTCCAAAACCCCCTCCCAGACAAACTTCACCCCAAAATGTCAAATCAAAGGGGTACTATGGTAACAAACAACAACAAAGTTATTACTCTCCACCACGTCAAAGGGGGAGAAACTACTGTTTCTCATGTGGAGAGGTTGGCCATATAGCAAGATTCTGTTACAATTACACGGATCCTAGATATGTCAAGTCAACTCCTATGAGGCGACCGACCGTTGACATTCAAAGTCAACCTCGGTCTCACACACCGCGGTCGGTTTCTCCTAGGAAACCTCAGTCAACCTCACCACACAGATCACCGAATCCCTCAAACCCAAGTGTTTCCACTTCAACAAGTGAAAGTCAGTCTTCAACCAGCTATGTCAAACATGTTAAGAAGAAGACTGACAGTTGGAAACAAAAGAAAAACAACACTGTTGATAACGATGTCAAACCAGAAAACAGTGTTAATGAGGGTAAATGGATTGAATTGTTAATTCGTGATGATAATGGAAAACCCAAGACCATAAAGGCTTGGGTTTCCAATGATATTTAAACCTTTTTCTTTTTGTGTGCAGGTTGCTCTTTATGATCCAAGATTCAACATGTGGATCATCGACTCAGGAGCTTCCAGGCACATGACTGGAAACATGAATCTCCTATCCAGTGTCAGACAGATAAAAGGAGGTGCAGTTTCCTTTGCAGGAAATCAAGGTGGTTACATCACGGCCCAAGGAATTGTTTCTAATGGGCGAATTTCGTTTGATAAGGTTAATTTCATCAAGGAGTTGGAGAACAACCTGTTGTCGATAAGTCAAATCTGCGACAAGGGTTTCAAAGTTATGTTTGATGATCGAGACTGCCACATCTTGGCTAAGGATTTCACCATTTCTGAAGACAAGGTTTTAATGTCAGCCGCACGCCAGAGTGATCTCTACATTCTGGATATGGCTAAGGCAGGGTCATCGTCTCCAACGGCGACATGTTTTGTGTCCAAGGCATCCGAACGTGATACTGTCATATGGCATAAACGGATGGGACACATTAATGTCAGGAACATGAACAAGCTTGTGCACAACAGGCTAGTTGAGGGAGTTAATCTGAGAAGTTTCCGTCTCCCTGATTCGTGTGTGCAGTGCAAAGCGGGAAAGCAAGTAAAAAGGTCCCACAAGTCTAAGAGTTTCCACTCCATTGATATTCCATTGGAACTCCTTCATATGGATCTTTTTGGCCCAATAAGCGTCAAAAGTATCTCTGGGCACTCATACTGTCTAGTGGTTACAGATGAATATTCGAGATTCTCTTGGGTGTTTTTCTTGAAAGCAAAGTCCGAGACATTTGGGTGTATAAATCTGCTGGTTACAACTATTGAGTCACAGTACAATCTGAAGGTTCGGAGAATGCGTTCAGATAACGGGACAGAGTTTAAGAATGCAAATGTTGAAAACTTCTGCAAAGAAAGAGGTATTGTTCAGGAGTTCAGTGCCCCGTATGTTCCACAAATGAATGGGGTTGCTGAAAGGAAAAATCGAACGTTAATCGAGACAGCTAGAACAATGTTAGCAGACTCAGTGTTGCCTGTCACGTTTTGGAGTGAGGCAATTGCCAACGCCTGTTTCACATTGAATCGGGTAGGCATTGTCAAGCGCCACGGCAAGACAAGCTTCGAGCTTCTTCAACGACGGAGACCTAATTTAGAGCACCTGGAACCATTTGGAGCTCTTTGCACGTTACTTAAAAGGCAAGTAATAAGTTCGAGGAGAAGATCATCAACGGCTATTTTCTGGGTTACAGCGTACCTCTCAAAAGGGTCTTCAACAGATCAACAAAATTAGTTGAAGAATGGTACCATGTCGACGTTCAACGCTACACAGAACCAGCCAAGGGGTCAGGAGAAGACTGGTTGTTTGATTTTGACAAATTGTTCAAGTCATTCAATCTGTATGAGGTTGCTATTCAAATGATGTATGAGGCGCAAAATGCACCTCCTGATGAATCACAGCAATCTTCACCTCATCCTGGTCCATCATCGTCTTCCTCCACAGAGTCTAGCGAGCAAGTTCAAGAGTCATCCGAATCTGAATCTGAAGATGAATCACCAGCAGATGATGTACAATCTGCACCGACACAGGTTACTCCACAACCTTCATCGTCAAATCAAGAAGCGCCAAATGCAGATCAGCCTCTAACGTCTACATCAGAGGCACCAACCGCTCCAGTTCCTGAGCCGAACTTAACTAACTTGGAACAAAATGTTGTCGTTCATGACAATCCGGTGGTCAGGACTGAACGTGATCATCCACAAGACAACATTATAGGGACATTCAACAGGGTGTCAAAACACGTCGACAACTGAATTTTGGCCTCTACACTGAAATGATGGAGTCAGGATCAGTTGCGCTAAATGCCCATGAATGCTTCTTAGCACAAGAAGAACCACGCAGCATCACCGATGCGCTGAAAGACGTTAACTGGGTCTCAGCCATGCAAGAAGAATTATTACAGTTCAAGAGACTTGGTGTGTGGAAGCTGGTGGATCTCCCCAAAGGACAGAAGAAAATTGGCACTAAGTGGGTACTCAAATGTAAACGCGACGATCGTGGAGTGATTGTTCGCAACAAAGCCCGCCTGGTGGTCCAAGGGTTTAGGCAAATCGAGGGCCTAGACTACAATGAGGTGTATGCTCCGGTTGCGCGTTTGGAGGCAATCCGGATGTTCTTGGCGTATGCGTCTTTCAAGAGATTCAAAGTATATCAGATGGACGTCAAGAGTGCCTTTTTGTACGGTCACATCGAAGAGACCGTATATGTGGGACAACCTCCAGGTTTTGAAGACCCAAATCACAAGGACAAAGCCTACCTGCTCAACAAGGCTTTGTACGGTCTTCACCAAGCCCCGAGAGCTTGGTACAAGGAACTATCCAAACACCTTCTGAACAACGGGTTTAGAAGAGGAACGATCGACTGCACGTTATTTACAAAGGAGAAAGAAGGAGATCTCATTTTGGTACAAGTGTATGTGGACGACATCATCTTCGGGTCCACGAATAAAACACTATGCAAGGAGTTTGAACAGGTGATGCAAGAAAAATTTGAAATGAGCTCCATGGGTGAGATGAAGTTCTTCTTAGGACTTCAGGTTGATCAAACAGACTCCGGTGTCTTCATTCACCAGACAAAATACGTCAATGACATCTTGAAACGGTTCGAGATGTTGAGTTCCTCTTCACAGGGAACTCCGTTAGAGGTTAATCACGGGATTAATCCTGACGAGAAGGGTGAATTGATCAATCCAACTCACTATAGAGGGATCATCGGATCTCTAATGTACCTGACTGCTTCTCGGCCGGACATAATGTTTGCTACGTGTCTCTGTGCACGTTACCAGTCAAAGCCGAAGGTCTCCCATCTTATTGCAGTCAAAAGAATTTTGCGTTATCTGAAGGGTACTCCAGATTGGGGTCTTTGGTATCCTCAGGATGATAACTTTGATCTACATGCGTATAGTGATTCGGACTATGGTGGTTGTAAACTCGATTACAAATCAACAACAGCAGGATGTCAGTTCTTTGGAAGTCGTTTAGTAACGTGGCAATGCAAAAAGCAGACGTCAGTCTCCACTTCAACAGCTGAGGCGGAATATATTGCGGCTGCAAGTTGCTGTTCTCAAGTTATTTGGATTCAGCAACAGATGCGTGACTACGGTATTGAATGTTCTACTACTCCCATATATATTGATAATTCTGCTGCAATTTCAATTACCAAAAATCCTGTCCATTTTAGCAAAACGAAGCACATCGAAATTCGATATCACTTCCTTCGTGACTGTTACGAAAAGAAGTTAATCGATGTGGTAAAAATCCCCACTCAGGAACAACGCGCTGATCTCTTCACCAAATTATTTGACAAACCACGGTTTTTATATTTGCTAGAGATCAACGGCGTTAAACGTCAATCAGATGATGTTCCTGAAGATATCATTTAAATTGTTTTTCATTTTTTCTTTTCTTAAAAATTTGAAAAATCCAAAAAGATTTTGTTTTTATAATTTTTAGGGGGAGAAAGGTTTCAAGAAAAACCAAAAACAATATAAAATACAAAAACCCAAAAACATCAAAAATTTTAAAATTTTGAGAAGTTGATCTTGTTACAAGAAAGATGATAGTACACAGACGCTATCATACTGAGACATCAAAAGGATTTTTATTTCTGTATAGCTTATTCTCATTTTCCTTATATTAAAAAAAAAAAAAAAAAAAAAAACGTCACTATCGCTTAGAATTATGTCGGTTGCTTCAGTTTGAAGGACATATCTTCGGATATGTTTGGCCCTTACTTCTACTAGTAGATTATGAGGATAACCATTAACCAGATGACTGAAAGTGACCGGGGCGGTTTATGATGTGTTTTTATTCTTTCGCTGAAAAATAGTCGTTCATACTTAGTTAGAAGGACACATACTCGTATGTGGTCGGTCCAGCTGATCCATTGGATCGTCAGGATAGCCGTTTACCTGAAGACTTTGACTTGATCGGGGCGAAATAATTTAAATTTTTTTTTATCCAAAAACATTCATATATTCAGAAAATGAGAAATTGTATCCAACCTTTGGGAAGTGATGGCACACTGACAGTAGCATGATGTTAAAAATATATAAAGTGAAAAATTGGTCATGCATAGTACTAATGTGATATATTGGTAGGCTTATCTTACTGAATTGAGTCTGGATTTGACCTATCTAAATCATTTAGATTGTCAGCTATGGGTGTACATCTAAGATAAATTGACGAGACGTCACTGTCTAAAGACCAATATCAATTGAGGATATGTCTTATCACGCGTACACGAATTACCATCGGCCCAAATTGGTTCCCCCAAAAGCTAAATTCTTAAAGAATGTTAGATCTTCGTGTTGCAGGTCTGCTTTCATCGAAAGTCCCTTCTAAATCAAATGCTTTAAACGTTGATTAAGGAGGAGTATTAAATATTTTATACTTCACCGGCCTTGGAATGATCTCCCTCTGTGATACGTAAGTATCGACCTGGACAGCGCTCTTCCATGCTGTGATATCTAAAGTTATTAACTCCCTCTGTGATACGTAAGTATCGACCTGGACAGCGCTGATAACTTGGATATCTGTATTAAATATCTTATGCTCCACCGGTTTTGGAATGATGTCCCTCTGTGATATGTATGTATCGACCTGGACAGCGCTCTTCCATACTGGTATATCTAAAGTTATTATCTCCCTCTGTGATACGTAAGTATCGACCTGGACAGCGCTGATAACTTGGATATCTCCTGAAAAAAATATAAAATAAATGATTTTGGGACAAGTAGATGAATACCGAACACGTATGTGAAAACATGATAAAATCATCAAGTTGCTAATTAAATTCGCAAGAATGAGAAAAGCAACAATATTTGATGAAAAGCTAACAAAGGGGATCCTATAAGCTTATGGTCGTTCGTCAAAATAAGATGCGCCGATTTGACTGTTCAATATGTTGTGAGGTCCTACATGAGTCAATCAAAATATGGTGGGATACATAGCTGTGATCACAAGCAATTTCAAATGGTCATTGACAGACGAGAGGATGTTTGTTTAAGTTTAAATGGACAAATATACCCATAATCGCATTGGTAATATGTATCGACCAAAAAGAAATTATATTGAACTTACTGAGTGCTACAATGTCAGTACTGATCCCATGTTCGGATCTCTCTCACAAAAAGAATGTTCATTATGCCTAGTTTAATATTATATACTCTTTTATTAAGAAAAATCAAAAACATGTGAAAAATCTCGAAAAGTCTCAGTAGATAGTCAAATAAGTCTGTATGATTTCTTATTATAGATCCTTCTCAACCAAAAATATTGTATTTTAAGTTTTATACAGTTGCTTATTTCAGTTTGAATATTATAAAAAATTCAAAAAGATTTTTATTCTGAATTATTTTTATTTTTATTCTGCTTTAATGTTGATGAGAAATCATCCAGTGACAGGTAGTCTGATCCCTGTCCCTCCCTGTAAATACTTAAAAAAAAAAAAAAAAAAAAAAAAAAGATTTTATTTCTATTTATTTTTCATTTTATTTAGTTCTGTTTGTTTGAAAATCGATGAGAAATCATCGTGACAGGTAGTCTGATCCCTGTCTATTCCTACTAAATGTTTATCCAGTGTGTAGGAATGAAAGAAAACTTCATGCAGGTTGCCAAATGTTTATCTGCGCAACCGACTGTGCATGAAAGAAAGAAGAAGTGACAATGGAAACCCAAAGATGGTTGTGCCTGATATTTTTCCGTGTGTTTACTAATGTCTTATGATCTATATGTTCTGTAGGAACTAAGCTCTCATTATCGGAAAATGTCTAAGAAAACTAACCAAGTATCAAAAGTTTATGTTTTCTTGCAGGTTCAAAGGCACCACGATCGATGGCAGGGAATAAAAAGTTTAGAAGTTTATTTTTCCAAAGTTTGTCCCTCATTCGATCGAATATGTTGCTATTCGATCGAGTAAAACGATCGAATGAGCCGATTCGATCGAGTCAGTTGTTGTGAGAATGAGAAGTGTTGCGAGAGACCTATTCGATCGAATAGACTCTCATTCGATCGATTGGTCCAATCGAACAAGTCCATTCGATCGAATGAGTCCAGAAACAGTATAAATACTCAGACTCATTCGATCGGTCAGTATTATTCGAAAAAATTTACGAAAATTTACTCTCAAAATTGTTTACGCAAAACCCTCGTTTTGATCCATTCATCTTATTCGATTTTTCACGTACATCAATAAAATGTAAGTTTTTTTGGATTTTAACCGTGTTTTGATCATGTTTTTGGTCGTTTTAGTTCTCGGAAACGGACTTTAGAACGAAACTGATATTGAACTGTTTTTAATCGTTTAAGTCTTGTAGTTTGATGTTGATACATGTTTATAAACTTCAACTGGTGCTATCTGTGTGTTGCGTATCTTTAAACGATCGAAAATGTCGATCGGGTTTCTGCAGATTCTGGGCTGAGTTTGAAGGAGTCGAATCAGTCTACTCGATCGAACGAGTCTCTTGTTCGATCGAATGAGACTTATTCGATCAGTAGTTCGATCGAATCAGAGGTCAAAGATGATATCTATCTCATTCGACTGTCTGTGATCGAACTAGATCTCACTCGATCGAATGAGTAGCTCACTCGATCGAATGAGTAGCTCATTCGATCGAATCTTTGCTCATTCGATTGAACAAGTCCAGAATGTTTGAAAATGTTAATCGCATTCAGTCTTTTCGATATCTGTTCGTTCTAACACGTTTATGTTTGCAGATAACATGGCTGAAGTTGCAGAAGTTTTCGTTCCCTTCAAAACATCAATCAAGCACAACATTGTTGCCTTTCTCGACGAAAAGGCAAGCCATGGGAAAGACTTTGCAACAATGATCAAATTCCTGAAACGGTCCAGGATTCACGGACCTATCTCAAGGGTAGTAGAACCCATTATGTCAATTCAACAGGAATTCTGGAGGAATGCCTCGCACGACAAAACTGTTGTGCCGTCGGTAATTCGCTCCAATGTTAGAGGGCACGGAATTGTTGTATCTGCCCAAATCCTCAGGGAAGTCTGTGGGTTTGCTGATGCTGATTCAGATCCTACTGGGTTACATCCTGCTGGAACCAGAGGATGTTTTGCAAGAATGAAGTACGATGGTGACCTGAATTCCGGTCTACTCCATAAAGCCAATCTGTGTCCAGAGTTCAAATATCTGGCACACGTGGTGATGCACTGCTTAGGGCCTCAAAGAACAAGTTTTGACAAATTGAGGGAAAGCATGCAGTTCACAATGGCTGCATTAGTGATGAACCGCCCCTACAACTTCTCGCAGATGACCTTCAGCCATATGGTGGAAAATCTGACAATAAAACAAGGGGCGGGCGAGAAATTTCTACAGTACCCGAGATTTGTGCAAATGATCGTCGATAGTCAAGCTCCGGGTCTACTGAAAGAAAATGAGGGTGATGTGGTGAAACTGGACCACATGAAGAATGAAACCCTCAACCGTTTAAAATCTTACAAGGATCGCCCCACAAGACCACCACACAAACGGTGTTTTGGGCACGTGACAAATCCGTCTTACAAGGCTCCTCCGAAGAGGAAGTGGAGGAATGCTGCCAGTGATTCAGAAGTCGAGAACTTACCTTATCAGAAAACCAGCGACGAATCTGACACTGAGGAGGAAGTGGTACCGGCAGACACCAGAACAGATGCCGAAAAAGAGGCTGATTCATTCTTTAACGTTGAGGTTCTGGATGCTGGTGATGAAGCAAGTGCATCGGATGTGCACTTTGCTGGTGAGGTTAGGGCCGAGGATGTTGCGGGCGAAGAAAGGCCTGCGAAGAGACAAAAGAAGAAGGTTACAAGGAAGTATCGGAGTTTATTTTCTGATCCCCCACGTCCTCAAATGTTACAATCAGTTGGGACTTCGTCTGCTGCTCCTCCCGTTCAACAAGCACCACCACCAACACAGCAACCAGCACCACAATCAGCACCACAACCGACTACTCAACCTCAACCTGAAATGTCTATACCTCCTCAGGTTGCAACAGAAATAGCTGATCTTCACAAGGCTATGATGAAGATGTTCATGTTCAAGACTGAGCAAGAAGAGCTGAATAGACGGCAAGAAGAGCAGAATAGACGGCAAGAAGAGCAAAATAGACTGAGAGATGAGCAGATTGCCCAACTTCGAGCCGAAAACGACATGCTCAGAATTGAAAACAGTCAGCTGAATGCGACTGTCGCTGATCAGGGCTCTTCTATCAAGGAACTAAGAGAGTCAAATCTAAGCCTTGAGGCGAAAGTAACCGAATTGAAAGGAGATGTTCTACGTTTGGAAGGTCCATCAAATGTTGATGTGGACACAGACGAACTTGACTCTTCAGATGATGGAGGTGAAGGTACTAAAGAGTGAATTGAGTGAATGTAGTGAGGATATAAATGTTAAATCTTGTTAAATGATGATTTTTGTATAGACTCAGTTTCATATGTAATGATATTGTATTTCATGTTTATGATATTACATATGTTTACTTAAAATTGTTGTTAAATTGTGGTTGTTTAATCAAACAGGTGATGATGATCCGTTTAATGTCCAACCGCTGCAATCAAAAACTGCAGCAGAATTTTTCACGTTTCTACTGGACAATCCAAATGAGCAGCGAAACTTCGCAAGTGGAGACTTGGAAGAAGGTGAAATTTCTCATAATTTCACAGAAGAAGAATTGGAACAAATGTTTGAATTATCCAACGTAGAAACAGGCAAGTATCTGGCTTTGCCTCCAACATAACAAATGTCTTCTTCTGCTGCTACACCTGATTCATCATCATCAACGGCCACTGATCCCTCACACGTCGATCCCTCTCAATTTGATGAAGTTGAAATGGAAGACTTGTCAAAGGAAGAGTATCCTGAATACTATACGTCTCAAAATGACGATCTTCCTAACTCTGCAAGTTTCTTTCAAAATGTAACAGAGGAGGAAATACAGAAGAAGGCTGAAGAAAGGTCAAACAATATGGAATAGCCTTCTGAAGCGGATCAAGCCGATTTTTTAGAGAAAACCGAGGAATGCAAGAAAGCATTCAATGCTATTCTTGAGAAGATTAGATCCAGACGAAAAGCGAAGCCGATCATTCCTCATACAACGTCATATAAGATGAAGGGTCGCAGAACTTCAGGAGAAATTATCGCTTGGGCATGTCTGAAGGATCTTAACTGCGTAGCTGTCAAGAGAGAAAGGGGGGTTGAATACTTTCAACGTATTACTGATTTGAAGACCCTTCCAACTTATGATCTGAACCGTCTGAATTATCTTGATATGCTATACGCCAACTCATCTCCATTTGCCACGTATTATCAGAGTGTATTGCGAAAAGAGTACAACACAAAATGGAAGATGATCACACCACAAAGGCCGAAGAGATATATAAGCAAAAAGGAGATCGATCCGATCACCAACAGGCCAAAAGTTATTTTGAAGTACATGCCACCACTCACAATGAAGAAGATTCCTCTTAGAAAGATGAAGCAGGACTTCTACAAATCATTCAGGCATTGGTACTATGATGGAAGACTGCATGAGGCAGTTATTGTGCTCAATGACTATGGAATCTGGAGCACAATTCGTATTTTTGATCCAATGTGGCTCACAAATTTGTCAAGGGAGGATGTCTATACGTTGTACAAGACAGAGATTCTTTATGCTCCTGAAGACATAGAGCAAGCGTTAACGTACAGAAATGTCATTAGGATTTGTTTTGCCTATGACATACATGCAGGATCAAATTGGAAAGAACAACAGAAGAAGTATGCCCAAGAAACTAAAGATTAATTGACATGTCTTTCGTTTATCTTGTTTCTTGTTGTAATTCAAAGTTAAATCTTCTGATTGTAATTGTTTTGAATTGAATGAAATATGATTTGGAATATTGTGATAGATTATGCTTTAATGTCAATTTTACAAATCTAATACAATTGTGCTTAAATGTTAATCCAAAATTCCAATTGACAGCGTCTCAGGATATGCGGAACCTATGGTAAGTCTGACTGACTGTACCATTTGATCAAGAGAGAACTCCATGAAGAAAGGAGTTTGTGGATGCAACGTATGCACCAGTAGTTTTGAGAAAAGAGAGAGTGAGATAACTCCAAGGGGGAGTTACGATCGAGCAAGAGAACTCGATTGGTTACAGGCAAATAGAACTGGCTCCAAGGGGGAGTTTGTTAGGACATGAAATGTCACATGTATGTCCCCAGTTCTATCAGGTTGGTTCAACATGAAACCAACGATCGTGAAACCAAGTTAACGTACTGAAAATGTCAAACGAAGCTGATTCGATCGAATCAGTGACTGATTCGATCGAACCAGATCTCATTCGATCGAATGAGTATCTCATTCGACCGAATGAGTCTTCGGTATATAAACGTTACTTGGGAAAATTTCACATGCAGAGAACAGATTACACACTCACGAACCAGCAGCCTACAGAAACTCTCTCCACTGTTCTTCGTGTTCTTGGTCGTTTCCTCCAATCCTAGGCGTCAAACCCCTTTAGGAATCGTACCTACGTGTCCGTTGATCACCACCGAATCGCCGTGTTAGAGGATTCCGCACTCTAACACGTTGCCCCGTGAATCGTTGGGAAACCGAGTCCCGAATCGGTCCTACACTAACTCAAAACACTAACTCCCAGAAGTGGAACCAACCAATTTGGACTTGTCGAAAAAAGGTTATGACGTCGGGAAGACAGACCAGAATCCGTCATCCGCATCAGCTTTGACACTCGATTTTTAAATTCATAAAAACTATTCAAATCTCGTCCAAAAATTACGTATTATATCTTTCTGGAAACTAGACTCAAAGTAGAACATCATGGAATCAAGAATCGATCAAAAACTGTGTATTAACATCGCATTACAGACCCTACAATAAACGTATACGAATCTGTCAGCAAGCTGTTACCATCAAAACTCAATCTTAACGACCAATAAGCGCGTTAATATGATCAATTAAGGTGTAAAAGACATGGGGAATCATAAAACCGACCTTGAATTGAAGTTTTCACAGCTGAAACTTGGCTGGGCAGAAGAAAAACGAGCAGGGGGGGTCCAGGTCCGACGGCTGCAAATAGGTTTAGGGTTTGAGTTTTCTTTTGTTTTATGATATAAAATAGTTACATCCAAGTCCCTCCAAATTGAAGTATGTAGCAACTTGGGTGGAAAGTTAAGTGAGAACGTTTACGAGGTTTGCAAGGAGCTCCCGAGAGAATGCCGGGTCAAGCCCGAAAGGTGTACATAACACTACAAGATTAAACCTTTTGTCGGAAATTAACGGGCGTTACACCTCTTAAAGAGAAAACTTAAAAACTCCTAAAAACTTCTACTAAACTACTTTTAACTTTTTTAAAAAAAAAATTTTGAAATTTCTTTTTTTTCCATTATTCTTATATGTTGTTATTGGTTAAAAAAAAAACATTGTCGGTAACCTCGTCAGTATAGTGCTCATGTGTAATAGTGTGCATTGCATATATGCAAAAACGTTTGTATTGCATAAAATACAACACTATTGCACATATTTGATACACACTATTGTATATATATTATTTGAGTTTTCACTAGTACTAATGCATATACATACGCATCCCCATTATCTCATATCAACTTATTCACACAACATACCCATCATTTCATTAAAATTTCATCCTCGGTCCTCGTAGAATGTCTTCCCTAGGAAATCATCGTAATCAACGTCGTTCGCCTACTTCTCATGATTTCTATTCGACTACTAGAATCGACAAGGAGTTTGCTGCTACTGGAATCGACAAGCAGTTGCTGTTGTATTCCGTTAACCAAACGACCGCCAATCTCGACAAAACTAAAATACACCGAACAAGAAATCTTATACTAACTCATATCCGTTAAAATATTATTTAAATTATCCAAATCCTCAAACTATAAATTTCTAAGTACATTTAAATCCTTATCCTCAACTTTAAACTATAAATATTTTATTATCTGTTGGTTTCCTTAATATCATGATGGTTTTCAAAACTTTTTTTCCATTTTATAAATATTTATTATTAAAATTCAATTATTGTAAATTTTATTATTTAACTAAGTTATGTATTCTCTAAATTGAATTTCCATTTTTTAAATTAAGAATTTTCCATTAATTAATTTAACTTTTATTATTAAATTGACTTTTTGATTGAACCTTCATCGTAAATATTTCAAGTACCTACTTTGAATTTTTTTTAAAATTTTGAACGTTTTAAATGATAAATTCGTAGTGTTAGAATAGTCATGATGGTTCATGCATTTCTACCCTCGCATTTATCTCAATTTATTATATGCTTCACTTTAATTTAGAATATATTATTTACTCAAATTCTCATTATTGATAATTCAAATTACTTACTTCCTAATATTTATAACGATTTTATGAAAAAGGAAAAATCCACGAATTCCCAATTTAATATAATTTAATTACCTACTTTATATTTTATCTAATTTTAAAGATCTAATTGGGATAGGACTATCTCGGTGGTTCGGTAATATCCGTTTCCCAGTTTAATCTATTTACAATTTAATTCAAATACGTATATTTTCGCATTATCATTAATCTTTAAATTATTAATTACTAACTATTAAAATATTTTAGAATATCTTAATCAAATTAATCTAATCTCCAAATCACAAACTTGAAAAGCTATTAACGTCCCTTTAAATCTCATAAGCTCCCAATTAACTAAACTTGACTCACCAGAATTTTCGTTAACTATGTTTAAACTTATATTCTCGATCTTAGAAACTTCATTCCTAAAGAATACGATCTTTAAGGACTCCGCATGCCCTTGACTAATTGTTATAAATTAAACCTTCGAAGTTAATTCACCCCCTGAATAAAATTTCTTTATCGAAGTTAATCTATTAGGATCTTGTATCTCCATCTCATTTCCTTAATCTCGATTATTACAATAACATCTATTTTACCAAATCTGTTTAATTTAATTTTCCAAAATTTTACTTTTAAAGGCAAACGAGGTTTTTGGAATCTCACGGTTTTATTAATTCAACTAGAACATTTGTTAATTATAATTTGAAATTCTATTTAGAATTATCAAAACTATTGTTTTTCCTTTCAAAATTTTATTTTAAAGGTTTTACAGCCCACATGATGGAACGAATTATGCGGGCCATCCGACGATAAGAGTAATTATGGATGTATACATAATTATCCAAGTCCTCGCATGGAAATCATAATACGTGCAATTATGTGTCATGATACAGAACCTAAGCTGGCTTGGGTAACGGTATGAATGATGAGATTATAAGGACATGGTGGATACGCCGCTAATTCATCCTATATATAAGTGCCCTTATCGGATTGTCACTTGAAGCGTTGCTTCGGTTATTATAAGTTCTATGTTATGATATATTCTTTAAAAAGTTTAATTGTTTTCAAAACGATGATGTTGTGGTTTTTCCTTAATTTCGGGACGAAATTCCCTAAAGTAGGCGAGACAGTAACAACTCGGGTTTTCCACGTACAACTTATATCCACAACCCGACCCGTTTTACATTCGGGAAAATTTATCACTAAAAAGTTTCACGTTTATCAAGAAATATTATATGTTTATATTTGATTAGTATATTTATTTAATATATATATATATAACTTTGGGAAATGTACATATTTAACCCAAATGTAAAGATCAAACCCATAATGTTTACATCTTAACTCTTCAAGGACTAAATTGCAATTCTTACATATTATATCGTATGACCCAGTTACCCAAACCCTTGACCCGTATCCGTAACCCATATCCATGACCCATTTAGATTATTTAAAGCACAATTGTCTTTTTAATTTAGGAATTGAATCCCGTTTATGATTTCCCATACAATGTTCGGCTTACCAACATTAATTAATTAAGAAACCCGATCAGCTATATTATAACCGACTAACCCTAAAAATCTAATATATAACCTAGACTTGTTCATAACTCAATTAATCTCATCTGCACTTCCTTCAAAACACGACAAACAGAAAACCTAACTTTAATTGCATTGATACCGTAGTCCTTCTGTCTGACTCTGTTCTTGCCGCCGACGACGGATCGTCGTTCTCCCCTGATTCAGCATTGTTTAAGGTAATTGTGTTATGCATATTACTCGTCGATCACCGTTTAACCAAAGCCCTAACATTAATTGGACAAACATTAACGGATTGATCGAATTTATTATTTAGGGTTTATAATCAAATTTGGTTTATTTAAACTTCTGTATATATTAAACAGTTTTGAGATCTTAACTAACTAACACACCAGCACAACTGGCTGATGTGTGTGTGTGTTAAACCTGTGTGCCGGCCAACCACCTGGGTTCGATTCCGGCTAGCCACAAACTTTTTATTATTTTTGTTATTCATGGTTTTAATTTATATTAATGATTTTAAATGAATTATAATATACTATAATTAATATTAATTATTAAATGAACAATATTTTTGTTACACCGACATCATAAAATAAGCGGTTCGTGTAAGTTAATCTCGTTACAAGTCTTTGTGTATGTGTGTGTGTATATATATATATTATTAATAATAAACCAATATTATTTTATTAAAACTCGACACCAATATTAATGTTTTTGCCGTTAAAACGTCTTTATAAATTCGCTCATCTTTATTAAATATATATTATATATGTATATATGTATGTATTATTTATTTTAAACAAAATCATAATAAACGTATTAACGTATTTAAAAATGTTAATTATATTTTTACTAAAGAATTTCGTTAAGAATTTTAAGATATAAATATTAAGATAATTATATATTTAGACGTATGTTTTTATATTAAATCTCGACTCATATTTATTAAACTAAACTAATTGTTTGTAAGATTGGATTATACGTTAAACAACGATTTTTATAATTAAATAATAATTATAACCCATAAAAATCAATCGTTCAATCCATAACATATCAAACATAATTATAACTCAAATCATATCGAATCCTAAATTCATTATATGTATTATATCATCTATAATTCACTCATCATATCATCTAATTAGGATTCTTGTTGGTAATTCTCGAGGAGTGTGATTGTCGTTCTGGTCATATTTATTTCCGTTCGGCTTAATCGATCAGGTGAGTTTGATCATTCCCCTTTTTATACACTGTTTTCAAATGTTTTGGGGACATATGCATACTTATTCAGATTTTCTATCTATATATATACACAAAATTGCAAATATAATCATTGTGTGATATCAGTTGAATGCTATTTGCTAATTGCTACATGTTTAATTGTTTACTTGATAACGTTTCGGAGAGGTCCAACATATCCCCTTGTAGAGGGTTCTCATTAGTATGATCATACGCACGTCTTAATAACCGGAGCCCGATTCGCTTGGCAAAGGTAAAACGACAACTTTAGTCATTGTAATCAATGCCCGATTCGCTTGGCAACGATTTCATTGGCACACAAGATTTGATTATATGCATGATTGTTATGATTCGATTGATTATTATCACATGGTTAGTTTGCGCATTTATCATTTATCAACTATATATATATATATATATATATATAGGGAGAGGATCAAGAGAAAACTCAGGTTTAGAGAGAAAACTAAAAAACTCCTAAAGAAATATTTTTAATTAAAAATAAAAAAATATTTTCAAAATTCTATTTTAGCCATTATTCTTATATTTTCTTATATTTCACTTAAAAATATACAAAAAACAAAAAAAACCGTTGTAATGCACATACGTATTACTGTGCGATACCGTTGTATTACACATGTGTATTACTATGTATTTTTGAGTTTAATAGTGTTTTATTGCATATATTCAATATTTGTGTATTGTATATATGTAGTAGTGTTGTATTATATGGAAAAAAATAATAAAATAAAAGTCGATATGGTGCACATGTGCGTTAATGTTGTATTACACATACGTACTAATGTGTATTCGATGTGTGTATTAGTCTTATATTGCATATATACAATAGTGTGTATCAAATATGTGCAATAGTGTTGTATTCTATACAATACAAACACTTTTGCATATATGCAAAGCACATTATTGCACACGCGCACTATACCAACGAGGTTACCGACAAGTTTTTTTTTTTTTTTTTTGAACCAATAACAACATATAAGAATAATGGAAAAAAAGAAACTTCAAAAAAAATTAAAAAACAAGTTAAAAATAGTTTTTTAGAAGTTTTTAAGAGTTTTTATGTTTTCTCTTTAAGATGAGTTTTCACTAGAACCCACCCCTATATATATATATATATATATATATATATATATATATATATATATATTTAATGTTGTGTCAAATTGGTAATCATCTCACTCAACATATTTGTT
This sequence comes from Bidens hawaiensis, assembly GCF_021521415.1. Taxonomy (NCBI): domain Eukaryota; kingdom Viridiplantae; phylum Streptophyta; class Magnoliopsida; order Asterales; family Asteraceae; genus Bidens; species Bidens hawaiensis. The sequence goes on along the minus strand of NW_027491117.1, from coordinate 1,140,342 downwards.
GACAAAAACTTCATTTTCTACGCACATGTAGGTTGCCAGAAGATTGAAGTTGGAAACATAGACAAGACCGTAGGATATAATCAAGATAATCATTATATGAACTCACATTTGTGTATTTGAATTGTTTTGTATATTTGGATATTGTGTGTAATATTTGTAAATAATTAATTAGATATTGTCATTTATACTTATGATAGTATCTTCGAGCTGTGAGCAATCGGATCACGCCCCGGCATTTCCGCCTTAGGTTGGGGTGTGACACTGAATATCCCGGCGGAATCAGTATATTAAGAGGATGGGAGTGAAGGTATGAGATATAAACGAAACAACAATAGATAATCAATAATATCAATAAACAAAGACAAAGATTCACTACATTAAATATATCATTAATGTAACAGTTAAAGGAATGTCTAGGGTTTCGTGAAGGCAGCGGCGGTACGAGGAGACAAAGGGAATATTCGTTGGAATGTTTGTGCTATCTTATTTTGTGCCTTATCCACGCTTACAAAGAAATGGAAAACATAGGACGCTATTTATAGGCCCTGACATTCCTTCTAATACCCTAATCATTACATAATAAGTGACAAAATAAATACAAGTGACAAGTCGTCGAGTATGATCTATCTTGTTCTAGCAGACTTGATATGCACAGTATGCTCGAAGCAATTCTTCGAGCATACTTTACTTAGAATATTTTCAGAGTGAAAATATTCTCCTCCAGCATGCTTCAATCTTCTTAACCAATCCTTGCTTTACTCGAATAGGTCCATCGAGCAAGCATATTCTTCTTGATGTCTTCAACCCTGCCTTCGAGACTTATTGAACAATTCTTCAGCATGCTCGAATGCAAAGCTTGCTAGGGATTGAACTATGCTCGAAGTCTATACTTAGAACATTTGACATCTTCTTTATTGTCATCCATACTTGACCCACCAATGTGCTTGGATCACTTGGCTTAAGCTAGATGATCAAGTTGTATGCTCGATTGGTAATCCATACTCGACGAAGAACACTCTTGCTCGGCGAAGTGCAAGGTTCTAAAAGTCGTTAGGTGGTCGACTGGGGAGTCGCGACTACTCGAGAATAGTCGGGGATTACTCGGAAAATACCTACGGTGTACTCGGCCAAGGCGGGGAGTACTCGATCTAGGCGGGGAGTACTCGGCCGCCTACTCAGGAGTTTTACAACATTGGCGAAGTGTAGCTTGCTCGAAGCCATCAACACTTAGAAGATTTCTTTGAAGTTCATCAGAAATACCATGCTCGAGGTAGTAAAACCATGCTCGATGGTCCAAGCTTGCTCAAAGTCAATACTTTGCCGATTCTTTAAGGAGGTTGAGAAGATTCCAATCTTTCTTTGCAAATATCCGACTCAACAATCTCCCCTTAGATTGGAACAAGCTCAGATGCACCAAAACATACCTGCATATAGTTACAAATGTATCAATTTTCTAAATATAGTCAATTTAGGCAAAAAGTCACTACATTACATAAAGGGAATTCTGCCACCTGGGCATTACACATTAAATTCAAATTACATGACCAAAATCAAAATACACATAACAAAAAGGTACAAAATATAAGCAAGATATAACTGAATAAGCCTTGAGCTTCCATCCTTGCTATCTCCTGCCTTGCCTTTTTTCAGCCTCTTTTATCTTTCTTTGCCTAACTACAGCAGCCCTTTGTTTAAACATTTCCAATTCAACACCATCATCATATTCCAAAGGAACACCAACATTGATGATGTCCTGAAGATCTTGGATGTGTATAAACTGAAGTTCTTCATCATACTCCACTACTGCAATTGTCCATCCTGAGGTATTCCGGAAAGAGATTAGGTTGCCTTGATTGGAATTTTATACTTATGTTTATCTCAATTCATGATGTTTTGTCATTATCATTGTTATTATATCACTAGTTTAAGTGGATGCATGGTCTAGGTAACTTTGTTTGGATTGATTGTTCTTTATGTTTTTTACTTGCCTTGTTATTGTTTTTTGTTAATTTACTAACTTGAAAATTCACTTGATTCGCTTGTTTGGTTCATCCTTTACAAAGATTTAGTATCGAAAAATAACCGTGTCCAGGGATTCACACTCGGTTCTTGTCGACACTTTGCTACAAACGATAGGTACACTTGCCTTTCGTGTGTGGTTCGGTTGTAGGTGAAAACCCAATTTTAAAACCCCGATTTGTGTGAAACTTTTTTTATTTTTTTGTTTTATGATTTTTATATATATATAAATTTGAATAAAAGTTTCTCCCGGTTTCTAAAAAACAACCGTAAAAAAAATTTATATATATATATATATATAAAAACTTGACATGTTTGAATATATATATATATAGTTCTTATTTATCATCCCGGTTTCTAAAAAACAACCGTAAAAAAAATTTCTCGGTTTAGCTAAATTATACATATACATATATGTATAATACACATGTTTTTTTTCCTATACACATATGTATAATTTAAGGTAAATGATAATGTACATATGTGTACATTACATAACTAGAGATTAAATGAAAGTATACATATGTGTATTGGTATAATACGAATTAAAAAGATAAAAAAATCGGTTTTTTTTTATTATACATATATGTATAATATGTACACACATGTTTTTTCCTATACACATATGTATAATTTAAGGTAAATGATAATGTACATATGTGTATATTACATAACTAGAGATTAAATGAAAGTATACATATGTGTATAGGTATAATACGAATTAAAAAGAAAAAAAAATTAATGAAACCGGAATGAAATATAAGAATTTTGGTTTTTTTACTTTTTTAAAATTTTTGGTTTTGTTTGTTTTATAATTTTTTTAATATTTTTAGAGGGTTTTTTTAGTGGTCAAAATGGTTCTCAAAGTTCTCAATTTGCCAATGGTTCTCTTAGAATCCTTACCCCATATATATATATATATATATATATATATATATATATATATATATATATATTCAAACATGTCAAGTTTTTAGCGTCGTTGCCGGGGACACAGTGATTTTTTGAAAACGATACAAGTATTTGATTTACCTTGTTAATAATTTTGCTCTATGTTATTTTAGTTTGTTTCATTTTTATTCTTGTTTTATTTTTATTTTTATTTTTAGCAAGTTCCTGTGCCTTGTTCGTTTTATGTTCCGCGTTTCTTTCGGGTGATGCATATCCACCACGCTTGATCCTGAGCTTGTTTCCCCCATTTATGAACCCGAGCTACATCTTTGAGAAGGTTTGAGGAGGAGAGCACACGAAATCGCCGATGTCTTTGAAAACGAAGTTGTGGAGGAGAAAGCGACCCCGAGATAGAAGTTTAAGAAATGGCGGATCCAAACGATCAAGATCACATGGATGACTTTGCCACACCATACATTGATGGTTACAGCAGCAGCGTTAGTGTGACATTCGTGATAAAATCGAGTATACCTTGGTAATTGTTTATCGAATAAGCGATTAACCGCTTATTGCGTAACGAGCAAACAAATAACCAAACGGGTCTGGTTATGACCCGGATATCCCAGGGGGGCATCTATAAGTGATATATGTTTATTATAAGCCAACATATTGATATTATGACTTTAGTACAATAGCAAACCAGTTAAACAAAAGCATGCTAATTTAACTACTCGCTATAACGTTAAACGCGAGAGACAGTTCCGAAACAAGCATTGTATCATCCGTTAAGCTGAAAAAGACCTAAAAAACATTTATTGGGGATATTTTAAGCGATCTGAAAATATGTTCAATTTTTACAAACAAATGGTATGTCTTTCTAAATTCACGAGAAATTGGCCAAAAAACACTCGTTTTTGCGCTGTTTGTCGTACCCGATATATTTTTCGCGCTAAAAACCGAACCCGAAATAAATTTAGCTCAATATTTTATGCATGGAATGAAAACCGAGGAAAGAATGGCCAAAAGAGGGACCCAAAGGGGACCCCCTTGGCGGCAATCGCAAGCTAGCCCCCCCCCCACCCCCCCCCCCGCTTTTTGGATATTTTAGCTTCTTAAGCCTTCTAAAACCATCCTTGGCCAAAGTATCTCAGCCTAAAACCTGGACCAGCTTGTTCTTCAAGTTTTTGACCAAAAACCCTAAGGTAAATTGCATATTTTGATCATTTGAACCATGTTTATCCATGTTTGATTACATATAAACATAATTTGATAACCAAAAGTAACTTCTAACCATGCAAAAACTCTAAAAAATTTTCAAAAACATGGTTTGATTACACACATGGTTAGGAATCAGAATCATACTCTTTTTTGGCCATAAACATGGATTAGAGAGTTTAAACGACATTTTACATTTCAAAAGTTTGGTTTAAAGCCCTAATCGAAACCCTAAGTTTCAAGGCTGTTATGTTGATGATACATGCTTGGTTTGTGATATAGAACATGTACCTACCTTAATTAGAAGCACAAGAACCTAGAAATTTGATTAAGAGAACAAAAACCGCAAAGGTAATACCAAATTGCTTGTTTATGGGTTGTTTAGGGTTAGATTGTGATGTAATTTTTTATAGATTGTAATATTTTTCAGGGACATCAGGGACCATATGATTGAGTACCTGTCCAAATTTGGTACTTTTTCGACCATCCGAGAATATTTGGCGAATTTATTACCGATTAAGGACGTTTATTTGGGAAAAATTATGCTTGGAAAATTCTGAAATTTTTTGGGGAACTCATATTTTGTATAATGTGATCACATATGAAATTTGGGGTCATTTAGAAAATCCTAGCTATGTTTTATGGATTCGCGTTTATTCGAATTCTTATAGTCGTTTTTTTGCTCGAAAATGAAATTTGGCAAAAGTTTTAGGTTCTAGAAATTTTTCAGGGTGTTTTGGGAAGTATTTGGATCACTCAGGAATTTTGTTTTTCGGAAATCGTTTGTTATAAACGGATGATTTTCAGGCTAAATATAGCATATAAAATGAATTTTTATAAATTAATAAATTAGTAAATAATTCCAAAAATATTTTTATTAAAATATACATATTTTAATTGATAAGTGTCTAAATTTTCATAATTTAATGATAAACGGATCATTAATTGTGCTAATTTGAACATTAAACAAATTCAATTATGATAAAAAACCGACGGGTTTGCAATTTAACGAACCTATTAGAATATCAGATCATCAAGAGTGATCATAAAGCATATTTCGAGTTAATTAAGTAAAAACGAACTTTTTGTGAGAAATCCGGACAATTTGGATGGATTGTGCGCGCTTTTCTCCAAACCAAACTGAATAAACGGAAATGAGCCCCATAGCGAATCCAGACCCCTAATTTGTGATCTTTCTTTATAAACTTAATCATTTTATCAACCAACACGTTTACCCGAGTTTACATAGTCATGACTATTTTCTAAACGCGTGAACGATCAACACATTATGCCACGTATTCACCCTACTAACAACCTTAACCGGCAATATCCCAACATTCATGTCGACCGACTAGAGAGCACTTAGTGACTTTTGCAACTGTGATTAATTGCCTTCAAATTTTTACATTTTTGTTGCACTTGAATGCTTTAATAATTTGTTAATACGTAATGTGTCATATCGCATGAAGTGTGGTCGGATATGGTAAGGAAGTGTGTTCCAATCTCTGCAAAGCCAATAGCAATAAGTAGAACCGAAGATCGAAGATCTGGAAATGGATTCCTACTTTAGACTATAGTTTTGATTTTTTTTTCATCAGAACTCAGAAGAGCTGGTGTTTGTGAAAAGGTTCCTTAGGGCACTCTGAGACTGCATGTTCGGTAAGAAAAAGACAATAAAACAAAAAAAAACAATTTTGCTTCTATCTCCTTGTAATCGTATAAAAACGATGACACAAAAAGAAAATAGAAATAAATGAGAGAGAAATTTTATTATCTTAGAATCAATTCTTACAATACAATGAAAACAAGTAGCCCATATATATACACACACATACGCGGCGTACATGTTATGAGCCGTATAACATACATGCCGCATAACACATGCGGTGTATATGTTGGAGAAAAACATATGCGCTCACACGCCTCCCCAAACTTAAATATCAATGTAGGTTTGTCAACGAAGAGGTTCTTGTTTCAAACTCGTTATACAAACCAACAAGGCAGCAAAGCAACTGGATAAAGGCTTGCATAAACTTGTTGGGTGTTGTTGGTTTTGGTATCAATTTAGGAGCGTCTTAACTTTATTCTGAATTGATTTTGCAAAATCAACATTAGACATGCACAAATCGAGTATTTTTTAAATCCGGAACCGAGTAGGAACCGGTTTTTTTGGAACCAGGTACAAACTGGAGCTAATTCTCGTCAGGAACTGGGTAGGAACCAGACCCGACCTGGTGGGAAATAATCAGAACCCAGTGGAACCGGGTAGGGTAGGAACCAGGTACAGTTTATACCAAAAACCGGTTCCACGGGTTTTCCATTTTTTAAACTAAATATGACCGTTGGGAATCGGTTCCAACGGATATATAGCCGTTTTTGGACCGTTGGAACTGGTTTTTAAACATATAACACACACACATACTATAAATAGCTAGGTTTAGTACTTGATAAACCACTTGTCTAACTCTAAAACCCACTTAAAATCGTAATTAAGATTAAACCGGCAAGCAATGGCAACAAATGATGATGTTGTTATAGTCATCGATACCCAAGATTCCCCCGAGGTTTGGGTACATTATGACTTGTGTGTTATGACCGACACACAGGAGATGGCGCGGTGGAAGTACCGTGCCAAGTTTCTGAAAACAGGGTCCAACTCCTCTCCGAAAGCATACCAATAAGTATTGTCAGGAAAAAAACATTTGGACTCCAAAAAAGTGGAAGCAGGAGAGGTGTCCGACTCTGCAACTCCAACCCCCGTCGCCAATAACAGAGCTTAATGGGCGTAGAGAGCGGTATGAAAACGACGAATGGTGTTTGTTAGTTTAGTTTTTATGTTTAATAATGTTTGTAGTTTCTCGTTTTAAAATAGAATGTTCGTAACTCTGATGGAACGAAGTGGTTGTTTTATATATATGTAATATATATATATATATATATATATATATATGATTTATGACTTTAAGATTTAGTTTAAGACAAGTTGTTATATTAAACCCGATTATAAAAAAACATGACCAATAATATTTAAAACGATTACATTAAACTATTAAACATGACTTATAATTAAAGTAAGACTAATAAAAACGGTTACATGAAAGTTGATCGAGTGATTCGTGTTACATATTACATGACTAGAACAAATACAAATTAAACTTCTTCAAACTCTTCTTCTTAGTTGTCTTCACCTTCGTCTTCTTCACCCGATAGCCCAAAGGATAGCCCTTCTTCCACCTCTTCATCGTGATTAGACGTTCAAGTGTTATTGCATCTTCAAAGTTCGCCTTGTTTTATATACAATCCACCCCCAAATGATCCTTTAGGCAAGTGCACATCTCTAACGACTACGGAGTGAGTTTTGTTCTTCGCATTGATAATATCCTTCCACTAAGAGAAAAAACCGATTTTGAAGCTACCTTTGAAGTTTGGATGCTTCGCAAGTCACGAGCCATGGCGGAAAGAATAGGAAATTCGTTTTGCTTTCCTTTCCACCAAGCCAAAACATCAAGGTTTCGAATTTCTTCGACCGATGCACTTTCAACATAGTTTGCTCCAATGTATCAACCAAGTTCATTTGTTGGTGTGTTTCCCCTTTGCCGTTTAATCGTCGACTCACGAACAACATTCATCATATTTATAAGTTTGTCCTTACATGGCCTACTTGTTGTTTGCCTCACAAAAACTGACTTTGAGCTTGGACCATAAACTTGGAAATAATAATCATATATTTCTTGAAGGGATTTGTTGAAAGAATCCTTCGCTTCCGTCGACAACATCGGGTCGATCTCATGCACACCCATGTTATCAAATATTCCCTCGATCAATGCCTTAACCCCCGCAATATTCAAATAAGGGTTTAAAGCGGCGGCACAAGTAAACATCGGTAGTATGTCTTTAAAATACTTTTTTGAACTTCTCCTTCATTGGTTCAACAATACTATTGAAAATATCATTCTTATTTTCAAACTCTTTAAAATTCAAGAAAATGCTATATAACTCTAGCAACATCCAACAACTAGTAGGATAATAAACCCACGACAATTTACCCAAGTACCGTCGGGAAACATATCGGCTTTGCACCGATCCACAAGAGTTTCATGAAATGTTTGTAATGTTTCTTGTTGGGCAAAAGCACACAAGAGCATATGACAGGTTGAGTTCCAACGGGTTGAATCGTCCCGATTCGACCCCTAATACTTTCTTTCCATCGATTTGCAATAATTTTTGTATTCAAGATGTTTTCTTTTCCCACATTTGAAAACATCTTGTAACATATATCTAAAGCATTTCAAACTGGCGTCCATGGTTTCATTAGCGAGACCGTCTTGAACAACCAAATTGATAATATGGACAACACATTGAGCATGGAAAAACTTTCCATAGCAAGGTGGTATGTATTTTATGTAAAATTTTCAACCGTCTTTGTATTGTTTGTTGCGTTATCAAATGACATTGAAAATATTTTTTTTCCACAAGTTAAAAGTCGTTATTATCCCATCTAGAATTTCAAACAATTTTTCGGCAGTATGTAGATACGGAAAGCTTTCAAACGCGATGATGCGCTTCATTATTTGCCAAGAAACCAGATCGACCCAATAAGCGGTGACACAAAGGTAGGATTCCGGTAACCCATGTGGTGCCGACCAAGCATCACTTGTTAAATTCACACCCGTTTGTATAGTTCCAACAAAAACTCAATTAAATCTTTTTTTACACATTCGCACAATTTTAGAGAATGACGTATAAGGGTGGTACGATTTACATGGATGTAGCGAGGTTGAAAAGTCTCTCGAATCATGGCCATCAAACGAGGGTTGTCAAAGTGGTTAACAGCAAACCTTCTTGAATCATGAACTTCGTCATTCTATCATAAACCGCTTTCATGTTGTAACGAAATATTATACCATCTCGACCCAATTCAACTTGGTCCGATGTGAGAATTTCTTTCAACGCCTTGTAAAATTTCTTTTCGGTGTGCTTTTTTAAAAGTTGAGTTTGAATCATGCTTTAAAAAAGTGCCACAAAATTTGCAACGAGCCTTAACGTCTCCATTAATCAACTCAACCAAATCCCAATTCCGTCATACGTCTTTGTTTCGGTTATGCGGGATGACCCGTACAACTTCATGGTCATCTTCAACACGAGCCGGGTAATAAAAACGGATGTAAAAGCCACCTTCTTTTTGCCCTTGTTTTTGCATACCATAACAAGAAGTTGCGGTGGTGGTGGAAGTGAAAAAAATTGGAGGTTCGGGTAAGTCAGGAATGTAAAGCGAGTGTAAACCAAGAGGTTTTTTTTAGCGTTTTTGAACAATTGATCCAAAACCATGTTATATAGTTTTAGGACCTTAAAAACCGGTTCCAACAGTCCTAAAACAACTATATTACCGTTAGAACCGGTTTTAACGGCTACTTTTTCAGCTGCAGGCCATTTAAATCTAAAACCTGGTGGAACTGGTTATTCCGGACAGGAACAAAAACCGGTTAGGAACTGATTTCTGAAAGGATATTCAAAACGAGGTAGGGGTTGCCAGGTACAAAATAACCCAAACCAGGTGAGCCTTCACTTAAAACAGCTTGCAAATCAAAAAAATGTAACTGAAGACAAATAAAACATTTTAACAAAAAAAAACCTAGTTTTTGGCACTTAAAATTTTTTAATTACCATGGACTGAAACATATATCCAAAACAAATAATTTGCATACTTCACTTATTAAAAAGTCATGATTTAACTTATCTTATGATAAACTGCTAACGCTATAAAACATAAGTAAACGAAGTAACTACCAAAATAAACCAACTTCCAACAATTTTGCTCACAAAACCCAACTGTTAATGTGAAAAGGTACTACATCTTTAACAAGTTCTTCAAAACAACACAAAATCTTTTTCAATAGAAACCACAAACGACTCTTAACAAGATAACCTGGACTTCAAGACTAGATTCCACAAATTCAACAATTCTCTAAGCCACAAGGGTGCTAGCTGTGGTTGATTCACTGCAAATAAAAACTGTAATTAGTAAACAGAGTACAACAAAACAAAAACCTTTAAACATCTACAAAAGGTGTTAGTAAACAATTACAGAAACTCTATAAAGTTAAACCAAGTAGATGAACCAGAAAGTTTTGACGGTTTAACAATTTGAACATATTTTAAAATCTATAATATATAATAAATATTAAAAAGTTAGTAAAGTGACAAATTGTGCAACCTAAGCTTCAGTTGGGTTGAACTTGCAACAATATCTAGTCAGTTTATGGGAACACAAGCGCTTTAATGAAAGTGAACAAAAATATAAAAAGAAAAAGATAAATAACATACTATTTCCAGACGGGTGGAAGTTTCTTGGTTTTCTTGTAGTAACGGGCAAGTCGGTGAATCCTGCTCTCAACAAGAATCAATCTGAACTTGGAATCTTTGTCTTTCCTGTTCCTCTCGAGATGCTTTCTGATAGCAACTGCCTTCTTGATCAGGTGGTACAAATCCTCAGGGATTTCAGGAGCAAGCCCTATTAATAAACACAAATTAGCCAACTAAATAATAATAATAATATAACCGTTAATGCACTAGAATGATAGTATAATGTCACATACCATGTGCCTTGAGAATTCTGAGAATCTTGCTTCCGGTTACACTGTTGACCTGAGCAATACCATGAGAGTCACGAAGAATGACACCGATTTGAGATGGTGTGAGACCCTTCTTTGCAAACTTGCAGATGCTGTCTTGAACCTGATAATTTTAACAAAACAGTGATAATTAAATTAAAAAATGAAAAATGGCATTACTTTGTCAAGAAGTCCTAGAATTATTATCAATAAAAAAATGAGTAAAACTAAACATAAAAGTAAAACCTTACTCTTTACTTAAAATACATATATCGTTCACTATTAGCAGTTTCACAGTATAAAGGTGCAACAACACCAGTGAGCATCCAACACTATTTTATTTTATTGAGACCAAAAAACTAAAAATACATTTACATAAGATGCAAAATTTAAATAATCAAAAAATTTAAATTTAATTGTAGAGGCAATGAATAACATAGCATTCAAATGTTGTAAAATATCTACTTCTAGGGTAATTAAATCAAAATGAGTAGTAAACATATAAATAATAAAAATGTAAAAAAGCATACATCCTGAGCAGAGATCTTCAACCAGCTGGGTGGAGTCCTCTTGTAGGGCTTGGCTGATGCAGAAATACCCTTTCTGTTTTCAATCAAACAACTATCAATTAGTAATTTGAATGAATCTAATAATAACATGAGAAAGAGGATTATAATATTATTACCCTTTGCTGTGCATACGACCCATGGTGACGGTGTTACTTGCTGCGCCGGTGGATAAAGAGCAAAACCCTAGATGGATATGCAAATGGAGGCGCAACGAGAAAACTTATGGACCGATTAGTTTTATAGTATGGATTTAAGTGTATTTCAGTGTAGGCCCGGTTTTTATATGAGTTGGGCTTCTTATCATGACAATTGGGCTCAATGCATGTGAACTTCAAGTTAGAGGCGCAAAAAACCCTAACCCGGAACCCGAACCGGACCCGAAAAAAATACCCGGAACCGGTTTCTTTTATACCCGGGTTTTTAATACCCGAACCCGTACCCGACCCTACCCGTAGGGTACGGATAGGGTATGCATTTCGGTGCCAAAACCCGTACCCGAAACCGGACCCGATTTATACCCGGTAATACCCGAAAACCGGAACCGGTTCCATACCCGGAACCAGGTTTTTCCAATACCCGAAAGCGGGTTTTTCAAATACCAGATTTATATCCGAAATTACACGAAAAATACCTGAAAAATACCCGAAAATACCCTTAAAAATTGTAACCCCTTAAAAAATCCAATTTATACCCGAAAAAAACCCGAGAAAAGCCAAAAAAACCCAAAAATAGGGTTTTTTCAATACCCGAAAATAGGGTATTCAAAAACCCGGTTTTAGAATACCCGGTTTGATACCCAACCCGAACCCGATGCATAGCGTATGGTTTTTAGAGAGAATACCCAGACCCGGACCCGACCCGACCCGGGTATTGCCAATACCCGTTTTTCCAATACCTGGTCATACCCGAACCCGGGTATTGAAAAAACCCGATTTATGCACCTCTACTTCTAAGTCATGATAAAATGCTCTTTTAATTGTGGTTAGGCACTTAGGCTTTTTTCCCATTCGACCAGCAATACCATTCATTTAGCGTTGTTAAAAGTGTTAAAAATAAAAGGTCCAGAAGTTTTCCCAACTCGGTTGCAACCTGTCGTCGGTTAGTTTCAACCCGAACCAAACTGATTTGTATATGGTTTGAATATTTTCGTCCATAATTGATTTATGCCATGAAGCAGCTTCGATTTAAACCGGTTTTGACCCATGTTAATCAAAGGAATCGGTATACAACCGGTTTATAAAAAAATAACAAAATGTACACCTCTAACTCTCTAAGCATGTGACACATTCGTTAAACAATGGAAAGAACGAAAGGCTGACAATGTATGAGCTTCATGGATTTTTTTTTTTATACGTATTGAATTTAAATAACACGATCTCTATGTTACCCTATGGATAAAGAAGAAAACAGTAATTTACACTAAGAAAAATAATAATTTGCTCTCATTATGTTAGTCCTTGGTGCGATTGGCAACTATTATTTGTCATTATTTCTTATGCCGGCAACGATTCGAAAGAAGTTAGAAAGTTTACGTTCTAAACTTTTTTTTTTTTTGGTGGATCAAATGGAGATAGAAAAATTGCATGGATTAGTTAGGTGCTAACATTAGCAGATAAATCTAGCGGAGGATTGGGTATTGGAAGTTTATAATCTCTCAATTTGGTGCTTCTTCTCAAATGGAAATGGAGATATTTCAATTCTCCTAATACGCTTTGGGCCGTAGTAATTGATTATATACACAAAGGGAATCACGGTGTCTTTTATCGTGATAAAGTGAGGAAAGGAAATAGTATGTGGAACCGAATTATGAAGTGTGTAAACAAACTTAATAATAAAGCATTATTCATCTCTCGGCAGTTAAAACAAAAGTGGGTAACGGTAACGCTACAACCTTTTGCTAGGACACCTGGTTAGGGGATTCTACTATTGCATCCTATTTCTCTCGCCTTGTGGCTCTATAAGTTGAAAAGGATTTTTTTTATTGTCGGTCGATATTCAGACATGAATTGAGTATGGAATTGGAGGAGATGTCTGAGAGGTGGTAGGGAAGAGGCATAATTTTATTCACTTTGTTCTTTATTAGAAGATATTTAGTTGTTAGTTGAGTGAATGAATGGTGATGGGATTTTGATTTTCAAGATGGTTTTAAAGTGAAAGAGGTTAGGAAATACATTAACAAAGTTATGCTTCCATCTAATCATTATAAAACAAGAGGGTGTAAACGGGTGCCAAAAAAAGTTAATATTTTCATTTGGCGTTTGCTTTTGAATCGCCTCCCGACAAGATATAATATATGCAAGAGGTTTTGATATCCCGTATATTATGTGTCCTTTTTGCTCGCTCGCTGGAGAAAGAGATAGTTGATCATATATTTGCTTGTTATGGTATTTCTCATTCTACTTGGATATCAGTTTTCAAGTGCCTAAAGATCCATTTTACATGACACCCTACCGCTCTTTTAAAATGGTTAGATGGTTCAAAGTTGGGGTTTCATGGAAGGCATTTTCTTAACGACATGGTGGGTGTCATGGAATTCTAGGAATGAAGCTGTATTTTGAGCCAATGATCCACGAAAAAAAATCTTATTTTAGAGACAATATTCATTATTCATAGAGAAAATTATGATTCGCACTCCTATGCTTTATGGGCGGGAGCACTTTACAGTCCTAATTCTTAAATTGATTGATCTTTTCCCTCATGCTTTTCAAGCGGACTTTTTTGCAGCCTTCGTAAGTTGATCATGTGTTGACTTAGTGAAGTTATCATGCCCTTTAATAATAAAGTGAAATTACCATGATGCCCTTTAATAATTATAATAACAATAACAAAGGTCATCGACAAATCAATTAGTACGAGAGATCGAACAAAGGTCATCAACCAAGCCACCAAACCTACGTCATCATTAACCAAGCGCCATCAACCTCCATCACCATAATTGTTGTCTAAAACCGCCGGCAGACTGCCACTAGGGGTGTGCAACGCTTGGATTAAAAAAGCGTGAGGCGAACAAAAGTGAAGGGGTCCTCAGCCGAGGCGATAAGCGAAAAGCGCAAAAGCGAACGCTTTTTGAACACGAGGCGACCGTATTTTAAAAAATATGTAATTATTTATAAGCCACATATTATAGACAAACAACATTATAATATATGTTAAACGTCTGAAACATAAACATATATAAATCCCAAAATTCCAAACGTAGTGTAGTAAAATTTTTCGAGTACCACATTACTCGCCCAAAATATCAAAGTAACTTAAAAACAAGTTATCGAGTACCAAATTACTCATAAGTGTTTCCAAAAGAACACTACTCAAAAGTGTTTCAACTTTCAAAAGTTTATTGTCAAATGTGAAAAGTCTAGAAATGAATAATTATAAAGGTTAAGTTGAAAATGGGTTAACTGGTCGCTTTTTGTGTATAAAGCCTTCGCCTCCTCGCTTTTTCGTCTCGCACAAAAGCGCAAAAAGCGTTCGCTTTTTTAACAGGCTTCGCCTTGGGTAGGCAAAAGCGTTGATGTGTTCGCCTTGGGTCGCTTCTCTCCTCACCTCGCCTTAAGCGCGCTTTTTTAAACCAAGGTGCAACGGGTACGACCCGGACCATTTACATGGAACCCGGACCGAAATCGGAACCGTTTACATGGAATTTTGAAACCCGGAACCAGACCATCTACAAATGGGTCGGTCCGGGTTTTGAAATGGGTTCTACGGGACGGGTTGGCGGTTTTCACGGGTTGGACCACCTCCGCCGTCGCTTTGCCGTTTAGCTTTATTCTTTAGTTATACTTTTAGGGTTTTTAGATACAGATACACTAACTTTACAAGTAAACAAAGAGGAACTTTCATGAAGCAGATGATAAAAGTATTTTAACTAGTAGGTCGAAATCAAAGAAAGATAAAAAATATAAACAATAAAGAAACGAAGTTTGAACCATAAAAAATTAAAATATTAGCGACTTATAAGAACCATAATATATAAAAGATGCATATGCCTCACCAATGCATGTTTTAATTTTTGACAAACAGGTGTTTGAGAAAAGCATAGAGAAGCCGGAGACGGGTTTCACGGTTCCGACTTGGTCCGCCTGGTACAACCCGGAACCGACCCATTACCCGTTTAAGCTGAATTCCAGAACCGGACCCGTACATGTGTCACACCCCGCCTTCGGGCCTAGGCATATGACTCACAGTTGGTACCACTTTTGTCAATTTATCAAAGTTTGCAGCGGAAAATGTTAATATAAAAATATTTACTTTCATAGCATAGGAAATTAAATACCCTTGATTGTTTTACAAAATTACTTGTTTAAAAACAAGTTTAATATATATGCTTCATTATAAAATTAGCTGAGCTACTAGCTGCTTTCTATGCCTAGTGATCTTCTATCTCTACTGGCATATCCATCACTATTCCTTACTCCTGGTTACTTGAAAACAGTTTCAAAATACGTCAGCTATATAGGCAATAGCGTTCAACGACTCAATGGGTCTCAATCCCATCTCATCGGAACTAAATATAGGCACAATCCACATAATCGGACTTCACTCGCCCTAAAGACAGTCACTTGCCTCATGGTCAGTATGTCTGTAGTGCGCCCACTACGGTACATATATGTAAGGATCCAGACACATGTGTATTTTAGTCTGAGTGTTTAGTACTACCTATCAAAACGTTTTAGAGGATTTGAACTAACCCTCATGTAAATATTTTCATAACTCTTTTACATATGGATAACAGTCCATAGTTTTAAGAGTAAGTACATAGACGTATTCACGTCATAAAACATTTCACACCATAAAAAGGTTTGGACGTATTCACCTTTTGTTGATTTCAAGATTTCTGATGAGGTCTAAAATATATACATAAATATATAAATATTTCCTACATTTTTAGATACTTTTGAGCCAAGTTTTTATTAAATATTATTATTATGTGGCTCATGTGTGAGTTTAATGGTTTCAAGAGACAGTGAGCTAAAATACGATAATTTCACTACGAGACCGATGATTAAAAAGTTTAACATACTTTGTTTAATAATAGTAATACTAAAAATATTAGTATATTAATAATAAGAATATTAATAATATAAAAAAAAGAAACAAAAAAAAAGAAACAAAACAAAAAGAAAGAAACAAACGTGTATCATAACAATAATAATAATAATAATAATAATAAAGTTATGTGGGCAAGTATTTTGTTAATTTTTGGGGCCCATGAAGGAAAAAGTCGGTGGAGAGGGACACAAGTAAAATCCCTACAATATTATTATATCATTCAGGGGGGAGCCGCCGCCATTGATATTGCTATTATTATATTCTCTTCGAGCAGAAGTCAAGGAGAGGCTCTAAAAAGTTTTGTGAAGGAGGTGATCTGGAAAGGGAGGAGCCGCCATTTAGAAGACTGGTATATTTCTTATTGGAGCCGCAAGTAGAAGGAGCAAGTAGGTGTCGCAGCAACTCATCTAAACCCGGTTCTTTTGTTTTAAGTTATTATTTTTCTTATGAATTTGGGTGTTGAATTTAAATATTTTATTTTCTTGAACATGGTTGTTGGCTAAAACTATTAGTTGCCTAGGCTTTGAATGAATATTTGTTGACTTTTGGTTTGCTTGTCCATATGGGGTTATTGGTGTTGGACTAATATTATTGTAACAAACTTATTGATGATTTTAAGATGAATATGCATGCTTAATATTACATTCAATTGTTCCATATGTGTCTTTGTGAATGTTTTTCATATGTAGACGCATATTAGGTTACCTACTATGTGTTCGTACTTAGTTTATGGTTTATAGTCGACATAATCCATAGGAACTATTGTTTGAGGGTTAGAGATTTTAAGTGTTCTACCTATCTTGAGACTGAGAGGTAATAGATAGTTGGGTTGTCTTATTCATTAGGCGGTTTGGGCATAGATTACACGAGAGTGGATTTTCCCCTTATTGTCTTTTGATTTTTGCTATCATAAGTCTTTTTGAGCATCTTTAGGTTACTCCTTACGTCCCTTACACTCCCGGATGTATTGTGATTAGTGAGACTGAGAGGTGATCTAGTCGTTAGAGTACTTTAATATTGTTGGAGAGACTGAGAGGTAATCCAACCAACCGGTTTGCGTCATACGTCCCTTAGGTATTCCTTTTAGGTGACACCCAGAGAATGATCAGGGATCCACTAGGATGTCTAAGGTGTTGTATCTTTAGATCCCGGTTCCATCACAATTTCCATAGCCGATAAGCATCCAAGATTCACAAATAGGATTTCAAGTCTAGGTAACGCCTTTCTTATTAGTGTTTTCCTCTAAGTCTTAGACTTTTAAGTTTAATTTATTAATTCACTTTAGCTTAATTAATTAGTCTAAGTAATAATTAATTTTAAAATAAAATAAACAAATCCTTTTCTTTATTATACATTTATTTAGCTTTTATAATCTAGTTCGTTAATTTAATTAGTGTCTCTAGGGTTCGATATTCCCGGACTTCCCATAGCTATTCTACACCCGATAGGTACACTTGCCTGTTGCTAGTGGTTTGGTTTAGGATATTCTAGGTTTTTATTACTCGTTGTACTAGGTTGATTTATTGCATTATTTTTATATACCACTTTTAGGCACATCAAGTTTTTGGCGTCGTTGCCGGGGACACTTGGTAATTGGCGAATTAGATTCTATTTGCTTTTTCTTTGATTTTAGTTTTAGCTTAATTAATTAGATTTTATTTTATTACTTAATTGCTCTTAATTGCTATCTGTGCTTTGTGTGCTGTAGGGATAAGCTTGGGTCCTCACTATTTTATTTGTTTTTCAGCGTATGCGACGTACCCATTCGCTAGGACCACCAGAGTTCACTGTGTCTGACGAACCCGAGAGAGATTTTCGTGAGCGCCGTAGGGAGCTTCGGGAGATTACACGTGCTCTACGCGAAAGCAAGGTACATGTTTCAGATTCCACTTTAGATATGGGTGACGCTATTCCCCCTAGGCGTACGGTTCACTCGAGAGCGAATGAGGGAGTTATGGGGAGACGGTCTGCTATCAGCAAGTACCGCGTCAAACGGTGAGTCTCCTGTGGAGAAGGTTGCTGAGAAGAATATTGAAGAGAAGAAGAGTCCCGAAGTCGATCTTACTCGAGTTCCGTATCCTGCTCGTCTTCTGCGGCAGAAGTATGTGGAGGAATATAGACATTTCTTGGACATGTTTAAACAGCTTAAAATCAATCTTCTGTTTGTTGAAGCACTCCAGCATATGCCCAAATATACTAAATTCTTAAAAGATCTTCTTTCGAACAAAAAGAAGCTGGAGGGGCTTTCGACCGTATCTCTAAATGAAGGATGCTCTGCGGTAGTCCAGAACAAGCTGCCGAAGAAATTAGCATACCCGGGACTCTTCACGATTCCGTGTTTGTTTGGCAGCTCGACTGAGAGTTACGCGTTGGCCGATTTAGGTGCTAGCATAAATCTGATGCTATATTCTCTCTATAAAAAGCTATACCTAGGCGAGCCGGTCCCAACGCGCATGAGTTTATCCTTGGCCGATCGTTCGGTCAAATATCCGCGAGGAATCGTGGAAAACGTACTCGTTAAAGTCGATAAATTCGTTTTCCCTGTGGATTTTGTTATTCTTGACATGGAGGCTGACGAACAGGTTCCGCTCATTTTGGGACGACCCTTCCTGCGTACTGCTAAAGCGCTTATTGACGTCTTCGACGGCAAAATAACACTTCGTGCAGGGGAGGAGAACGTCACCTTTGATGTCGTTAAATCGATGAGGAACTCCAGTAGTCAAGACGATTCCGTTTACTTTCTTGACACGTTCATATCTCAGTTCGAGCGCTGTCTTGACTACATCTCTGGAGCAGATTTGCTCAATCAGGAGGACAAGGTCGATGTTCCCCCGGAGCATGACCTGAGCATTCTTGCTAGCTCACCTCCTGAATACCCCGAGGTGTTCACGGTTGCCGATAGCACCGAGGGACCGAAGGAGAGACCATCGATTGAGGCACCACCGTCCCTTGAGCTTAAAGAGCTACCTCCTCATTTGGAGTATGCTTTCTTGGACGGTGAGGCCGATTTGCCCGTCATCATTTCTTCTCAGTTGACGGATGATGAGAAGTCGAGGTTGGTTGATGTGCTTAAGGCACACAAACAGGCTATTGCGTGGAAACTCATGGACATTCAGGGCATCAGCCCGAACTTTTGCACGCACAGGATACTGATGGAGGATGAGTACAAGCCTGTAATCCAATCTCAGAGGAGGCTCAACCCTAATATGTCGGACGTGGTCAAGAAGGAGGTTATCAAACTCCTCGACGCTGGCCTGATTTATCCCATCTCTGATTCTTCATGGGTGAGTCCCGTTCAGGTCGTCTCTAAGAAGGGAGGGATGACAGTTGTCACTAACGAACGTAATGAGCTTATTCCGACTAGGACAGTCACAGGTTGGCGGGTTTGCATTGACTACAGGAGGCTTAACGACGCTACTAGGAAAGACCACTTTCCTCTTCCGTTCATCGATCAGATGTTGGAGCGTCTGTCGGGACGATAGTTCTACTGTTTTCTTGATGGATTTTCAGGTTATTTCCAGATCCCAGTCGCGCATGAGGATTAGGAAAAGACCACCTTTATATACCCATACGGTACCTTCGCGTACAAACGTATGCCTTTCGGGTTATGTAATGCTCCAGCTACTTTCCAGCGTTGCATGGTAGCGATATTCCAGGACATGATTGAGAGTTCCATAGAGGTCTTCATGGACGATTTTTCGGTATATGGGGACTCTTTGATCAATGTCTTTCTTATCTTGAGAGAATGATGAAGCGGTGCATAGGGACGAAGTTGATGCTGAATTGGGAGAAGTGCCACTTCATAGTGACTGAAGGCATTGTGCTCGGGCACAAGATTTCGCGAGACGGTATTGAGGTAGATAGAGCTAAGATCGACACCATCAGTAGACTTCCTCCACCGACTAGTGTGAAATCCGTTCGTAGTTTTCTCGGGCATGCGGGTTTTTATCGTAGGTTCATCAATAATTTTTCTAAGATCACCCGGCCCATGACTCACCTTCTAGAGAAGGACATCACAATTGACTTCGATGCTGATTATCTGAAGGTGTTTGAGTTTCTCAAGGGGCAGTTGGTTAATGCCCCTATCTTAGTAGCACCCGACTGGAGCTTACCCTTTGAGCTCATGTGTGACGCTAGTGATTTTGCAGTCGGGGCTGTTCTAGGTCAGCGGAAGGACAAGCACTTCCATCCTATCTACTACACGAGTAAGACCCTTAACGATGCTCAGGAGAATTACACGACTACTGAGAAGGAGCTTCTAGTAGTGGTCTTCGCGTTCGACAAATTCCGTTCTTATCTTGTGCTGTCCAAAACCATCGTTTATACTGATCATGCGGCATTGCGATACCTGTTTGCCAAGAAAGATGCCAAGCCTTTTTTGATACGATGGATTCTCTTGCTTTCTGAGTTCGATATTGAGATTAGAGATAAAAAGGAAGCGGAGAATGTTGCTGCGGATCACTTGTCACGCTTGGAGGATCCGAAGAGAGAGAAGATTAGAGAGGACACCATCGGGGATAGGTTTCCCCAGGATTCGTTGATGATGGTGAGAGTGAGATTTGAGAGCGAGCCAGTCTTGTACGTGAGTGCTGAAGAGGAGGGTCTGCCATGGTTCTCCGACATTGCGAATTATCTGGCCGAAGGAGTGATGGTCAAGGGCATGAGTTATCAGCAGAGGAGGAAGTTTTTCGCAGATGCCAGCCATTACATATGGGATTCACCGTATTTGTTTCGTGTAGGCGCCGATCGAGTGTTGAGGAGGTGTGTGAGCAGGGAAGAGGGCCGTGAGATTCTTAGACATTGTCATGAGGGTTTAACTGGTGGCCACCATGGTCCGTCTTCCACCGCTAGGAAGGTTCTAGATTCCGGCTTTTATTGGCCATCGATTTTCAAAGACTCACACGAGTTTGTCAGACAGTGTGACGCATGTCAGCGCACTGGTAACATCTCATCCCGTAATGAGATGCCCCAAAACCCTATTCAGGTTTGTGAGGTTTTCGATGTTTGGGGCATTGATTTCATGGGTCCGTTCCCTTCTTCTCGAGGGAACCGATACATTCTCGTGGCTATCGATTACGTTTCCAAGTGGGTTGAGGCTCAAGCCTTTCCCACTAATGACGTCCGAGTTGTTATGGGATTCTTGAAGAGGTTGTTCAGTCGGTTTGGTACTCCCAAGGCCTTGATTAGTGATAGGGGCACACACTTTTGCAATGCCCAGATGGAGAAGACGTTGGCACGGTATGGGGTCACCCATCGGTTGTCCACTGCCTATCACCCACAGACGAGCGGGCAAGTGGAGAACGCAAACCAAGGCGTTAAGCGTATTTTGGAGAAAACTGTCGGCAAGAACCGCAAGGACTGGTCCGATAAGTTAGATGATGCGCATTAGGCTTTCCGCACAGCTTTTAAAACGCCTATTGGGACCACACCCTTTAGGATGGTTTACGGGAAAGCGTGTCATCTGCCGGTTGAGTTAGAGCATAGGGCATATTGGGCGTTGAGATCCGTTAATCTAGACCTGACCCAGGCTGCGAAAAACCGGTATCTCCAAATTCATGAGGTTGAGGAGCTGAGAGATGAGGCGTACGCGAGATCGTGGAGTTATAAAGAGCGTACGAAGGCATTGCACGATCGGAAGTTGAAGAAGGTGAAAGAGTTTAAGTGTGGGGATCGAGTGTTGGTTTATAATTCCCGTCTGAAGTTATTTCCAGGTAAACTTAGATCGAGATGGGTAGGACCGTATACGGTCAAGGAGGTGTTCCCACATGGTGCGATTGAACTTCAGGATGTTGATGGGAGCTCGTGGAAGGTGAACGGCCATAGGTTGAAGCATTATATTGGTGGGCCGGTTGATTCGGTTGAGGAGGACGTGTTTCGCCTCATCCCAAGGTTGGTTGATTGATTGATAGGGATAGGACCTCGGGTGAATACCCGAGTGTAGAGTTTGTATTTGTTTTCTGTTATTTTTGTATTTTGAGTCGATTTTTAAGTTTTGGAGTCTGTTTGATGTCTACTTTGGGTGCTTTGAGTTTTGTTTTGCAGGTTTGGATGCTATTGTTCGTACTTAATCTCCATTCGGACGAGGGCGTTCTGAGCATATTGGTTTTAGGAGGGTACCCAAAAGCTGCGCCCGCAAATGAAATGCTATATGGTCGTTTTATCAGAACTTGACTTACGAAGATCACTGCCTTATTACCAGGGGAGTCTGTTCCATTTTCTTTATACTTTGCTTTATTTTATTTTATTTTATTTCTGCTTTATTTTGGTCTTTTTCCCGTCTCACATTGAGGACAATGTGAAATTTAAGTGTGGGGATGGGAAACTAGCGTTTTTTTAGGTAGTTTAAAAAAAATATATATAATAATAAAAAAACAAAAAAATAAATAAAAAATAAATAAATAAATAAAATAAAATAAGTAATAAAAAAATTATGTCCCTTGAATTAAATATTTTGCAACAAAATGGAAAATGATAGAAAAATTGGGGATTGGTTGTTCAAAACTACTAATACATACGAGATAAAAAAAATAGAAAGCGCACTTAATTTGAATGTGTCGGTTGGCCCAACTAGCTTTGAAAGGTTTCCCTTGATTATTATAAATATACCTATAATTAAATCATTAAGTCTAGTGGGTTTTCATCTTAGGAAAACATAAAAACTGAAATGTCTAAGGTATTGAAAAGCACCAGTGTAGGTTAAAACCTTGTAAATCTTAAAATTTGATTTCATCTACATAAGTATTGAGCATATAAATATATAAAGCTGAAAAAAGATCCAATAATTTAATGTGTCTCCCTCTGGGATAGTGACTTGGAGATGACATCTATGGATGAGGATCGATAAAAATAATAAATAAAATCCAATAACCTATGTATTTTCTTTCGAGTTGGTAGCTTGACTGATAGGCCTCTGGGTAAGGATTAAAAGAACGTTCATAGTAATGACCAACATCTTACATGCTTCTCACTGGGCTAGCAACCACGGTGAGAACATCCATGGGTGAGGTCTAAGTTATGTTGGAATATAAAATTGCTTAAAATAATTCAGTATTTATTTATGGAGTTAAATTTTAATAGTTACAAGTTTTTAGGGTGCACTGGTAAAATAAAATCTTTATGGTTTTCTCTTTGCTTTAACATGCCTGAAACAAATTAGGTGGCTTTGTGATTTTTGGTGTGAGACCCTTAGACTGAGTGTTAACTTGAACTTAATCACTGAATATGATGCGGGGCCTGATAGGTTGGTGGCTGGGTTTAAGTGGACAACAATATCACCAATCGCGTTTTTTGCATGTATCTATTAATAATTAAGATAACCTAAATGTTTTGAATACCAGTTTTCCGATTCTGATTCCATTGCAAATAGTTTTTTAGGGACGAAAAAGATTTAAGTGTAGGGATATTTGATGTGGTCTAAAATATATATATAAATATATAAATATTTCCTACATTTTTAGATACTTTTGAGCCAAGTTTTTATTGAATATTATTATTATTTGGCTCATGTGTGAGTTTAATGGTTTCAAGAGACAATGAGCTAAAATACGGTAATTTCACTACGAGACCGATGATTAAAAAGTTTAACATACTTTGTTTAATAATAGTAATACTAAAAAAATTAGTAATAATAATAATAAGAATATTAATAATATAAAAAAAAGAAATAAAAAAAAAAGAAAGAAACAAACGTGTATCATAACAATTCTAATAATAATAATAATAATAATAAAGTTATGTGGGCAAGTATTTTGTTAATTTTTGGGGCCCATGAAGAAAAAAGTCGGTGGAGAGGGACACAAGTAAAATCCCTACAATATTATTATTATGATTCGGTTTGTTATCATTCAAGGGGGAGCCGCTGCCAATGATATTGCTATTATTATATTCTCTTCGAGCAGAAGTAAAGGAGAGGCTCTAAAAAGTTTTGTGAAGGAGGTGATCTGGAAAGGGAGGAGCCGCCATTTAGAAGATTGGTATATTTCTTATTGGAGCCGCAAGTAGAAGGAGCAAGCAGGTGTTGCAGCAACTCATCTAAACCCGGTTCTTTTGTTTTAAGTTATTATTTTTCTTGTGAATTTGGGTGTTGAATTTAAATATTTTATTTTCTTGAACATGGTTGTTGGCTAAAACTATTAGTTGCTTAGGCTTTGAATGAATATTTGTTGACTTTTGGTTTGCTTGTCCGTATGGGGTTATTGGTGTTGGACTAATATTATTGTAACAAACTTATTGATGATTTTAAGATGAATATGCATGCTTAATATTAATTTACTTACATTCAATTGTTCCATATGTGTCTTTGTGAATGTTTTTCATATGTAGACGCATATTAGGTTACCTACTGTGTGTTCGTACTTAGTTTATGGTTTATAGTCGACATAATCCATAGGAACTATTGTTTGAGGGTTTAGAGATTTTAAGTGTTCTACCTATCTTGAGACTGAGAGGTAATAGATAGTTGGGGTTGTCTTATTCATTAGGCGGTTTGGACATAGATTACACGAGAGTGGATTTCCCCCTTATTGTCTTTTGATTTTTGCTATCATAAGTATTTTTGAGCATCTTTAGGTTACTCCTTACGTCCCTTACACTCCCGGATGTATTGTGATTAGTGAGACTGAGAGGTGATCTAGTCATTAGAGTACTTTAATATCGTTGGAGAGACTGAGAGGTAATCCAACCAACCGGTTTGCGTCATACGTCCCTTAGGTATTCCTTTTAGGTGACACCCAGAGAATGATCAGGGATCCACTAGGATGTCTAAGGCGTTGTATCTTTAGATCCCGGTTCCATCACAATTTCCATAGCCGATAAGCATCCAAGATTCACAAATAGGATTTCAAGCCTATGTAACGCCTTTCTTATTAGTGTTTTCCTCTAAGTCTTAGACTTTTAAGTTTAATTTTTTAATTCACTTTAGCTTAATTAGTTAGTCTAAGTAATAATTAGTTTTAAAATAAAATAAACAAATCTTTTTCTTTATTATTCATTTATTTAGCTTTTATAATCTAGTTCGTTAATTTAATTAGTGTCTCTAGGGTTCGATATTCCCGGACTTCCCATAGCTATTCTACACCCGATAGGTACACTTGCTTGTTGCTAGTGGTTTGGTTTAGGGTATTCTAGGTTTTTATTACTCGTTGTGCTAGGTTGATTTATTGCATTATTTTTATATACCACTTTTAGGCACATCAATTTCTCACCAACATATGTCTGATCTTTATCTCGGACCTATAGTACGAGAATAACATTCTATAAATAACTAGATCTATGATTTAGCTTTAGATCTTAAGTCTATTTACATAACCTTTACCTTTATATTCATTTCATTTTATAAAACATTTATATACTATGTTTCTTTATCATGAAGAAACGTATATATATATATAGTTCATTTCTTCATCCATAAGATATATCTTTAATAAAGAATAATATTTTATTCATAATCTTATCTTATGAAAGCTATATTTTACTTATTATTTGATCAAGGTATAGACTATACCCCTGACTAGGGTCTAAGCCATACATAATAAAATAATCGGGCAGAACCCCTACCTTGTACGGCTTATCTATGAAATGCTTAAACTTCACGTGGGCAGCACTCCTACTTGCACGTACTTTTAGACAACGAGCGTACCGGGAATGACGGGATTTTGGCACGAAAACCGAGGTAAAGTGTGGGTGATGTGATGGAGACTTCATCCCCATGGCTGCCTATTTATAACCTGAATCTGTGCATCTTTGCGTATCGTGAAGGTGCACTAGCCTAGGTGAGTCATCGCGTAGGCTTGCCACGTGTCGCCACGGTGGATTCTTCGCGTATTGCGAAGATGCAAAACTTTGAATCTGTTCAATTTTAGTCCTTGATCTTTTGGTAACTTGTCTCATATTGATTATAGTTCAAAAATACTAAAGCAGCCCTTATGCAGCGATACGAGCGTGCGAAGTGCAAAGTGCGCCATCAAAACGCCATCGCTCGAGTCCGTGCCTGTGCGCGTCGGGTGCTTCGCACCGTCCGCTAGGACTAGTGAGAGTGGTTAGCCATACAAGAACATTATCATGGAAAACTCCTTCCTTATAAAGTGTTTTCATTTCTTTCCCACTTTCCATGTGGGATAGAGTTTCCTTTCTTATTCCTTTAACATATAATGCTTTCTTTTCTTTCTCTCATTTCTTCTCATTACTTATCCCATAAATATTTTTAGTCCTTTATCTTTATAAACTTGTCAAATTTGGATCAAAACTTTGTGGGTGTTACAACATGGTTTCAAATAACGGTTCCATTATATGGGTTTTGTAAACCGGGTACACGGGTTTCACGGGTTGGAACCGTGACCTACATACCCCTAACTACCACCACAATCTTCACTACAAACTGCCACGACAAGACTACCACCCTAATTTAAGTCCGAATTTGTCCGATTCAGGCATGATTTGGTCTTTAACCTCTGATCTGGTCTGATTTAGCCTTGATTCAACCTAATAGACAAAAACGTTGAATCAGATTTAGAGATTCTCTTCAATTTTGGGGATGTTTGACTTACCGGGGATGAGTTTCGCTTCAATTTTGGGTAATAAGAATCATAATCATAATCATATTTGAACTTGGGTACACCCACTATGTTACTTCAATGGTTGTATATATTCAAATCTGAGTGTAATCGGACTTAAATTGAACCGTAATATGAGTGTAATCGTTGTTGTCTATCTATTGCGAGCATACACACACGAATAATTGAACTAAATCACTCTTTATAACTCGATTTGATTGTTGAACTCAAGGTTGATGAACCGAGCCCTAATTCCTCGATCACCTTCAATTCGAATCGTATCCAGGTAATTATTTTGTTCATATTAATAGAAATCAAATTGCGAGCATTAACCCTCTGTAATTTCGATTAACAAAAGGTTAATCACACCTAATTTGAAATTCAAGTATTCTCATACGGATTTTGAGTTTTTCCTAAGGGAGAAACAAAGTAGACTCCATCTTGTTGAAACAAATCTGTTGAATTGATGTTCTAATTCACCGGAAAACGAGTTCCACGGAAAAACGTGGTGGTGGTGGAGGTGGATGGACTCAAATCGAATACCTCATAAGCCACAAGGACTCAAACGATAATTCTTTGAAGTTAGGGCTGAATGGACGATATTGCCCTTGACGCAGATGGAAAATTTGATGGTCAACTGACGAAAGGGTGCAAAAAAGCCTGTCGGAGAATCACGAGGGTACAAATCAATCAATTTAAGATTTAGGCTTGCAAAGTGTCATAGCCCATAAAGTACAAGGGTGCAAACCATAATTTATCTTATTCTTATCTTTGGATTCATAATAGGAATAGTAAGGTTAATATTAATGGGATCGAGTAAAATCCACTTTTATACATGGAACTCTATTTTGATTTTGATTAGGCCTTTTTTAATCAATTGTGGTCATCTATGATATAATTTTCTTACGTTAACAAAAAAACACTTTAGATAAAGTTATTGGATTTGTGATCACATAACTCACACTTTGTCAAGATTTTTCACACGATTCATATAGTGTCACCATTTGAATTTATTGGTGCTAGAAATTAGAATGGCCTTGGATAGGGTTTGCGTAAAAGGGAAGAGGGAGGAGGAACAAAATTGCCACCAATCTTCCTTGATGTTTTACATAGGATCAAAACTAAAGTGTGTGTCTATATATATATATAATATTTGCTAGATATTCAAATATTTAATCATGGTAATGTTTGTACTTTGTAGCATTGGCATGCATCATGCATGTTAACCATGTACCATACAAAACTAGCAACATGGTCTTGCTGGTTAACATAACCTTATCCAAATCTATACTATACTAGCTTTTAGCCCGCATGTCACACGGGTTTATTTAAGTTTTTGCTTTTAATAATTTTAACTATATTTTTCTAATTAATTGTTTTATTTTTCAACCGAGTTTTGTTTTGATTTAATACGTATATATTCGTTTGTTACGTTAATTACATTTTCTTAACATTTAGGCTATTTCAGTTGAGATTCATTCGTTTATAGTGGGTCAAAAGCTAAAACAAAGATGGTCAAATGGCTTGAATTCCCAATTGAAAATTTTCACTTCATTGCAACTTTTAACCAATTAATTATAGTATAAACATGCTTACAGGTTTACAAGGTTCTTAAATTTCTAATTGAAGTGGAATGCTTCCATCAAAGAAATTGCTAGAGGTTTACAAGGTTCCTTAAATTTCTAATTGAAGTGGAATGCTTCCATCAAAGAAATTGCTAGATACAGTGATATTTACAAAAGATCATGATATTCTTAAATTTTATAGTGATATATGTTTCCCAATCTTTAAAGAAAATCTAACTAACAATGTTTGAAGGTTTGAAAGATTCCCCCAACCAGTACGAATAAATCCACTCATGTAATTATTCTACAAAAATCTGTTAAGACAAAAACAGAAGAAAAATAAAATAAATTTCATCAAACAAAGTGGTCAAAAGCTAAAACAAAGATGGGTCAAATGCCTTATAATCCTTGCAGCTCTATACAATTCCTTAACTCTGGAGGAACCGGTCCATAAAAGTTGTTGTGATGAAGATCTAGAACATGTTACACATACAATTATTCATCATCAGGAAAAAACATATATAGCCCAATGTTTGCTCTTATACGTAAATAAAGTGTTCTTTATATAAGTTGAGTATTTCGCGTTTCAGAGTTTTATGCTTTTGGATTTCAGAGATGTTGCACAATGTTTCTATTTGCTATGCAGGCTCAATTCTTCTTTCTATTGCCGTTGGTTGTGGGGTTTCAACTTTGAAACGGAGACGTTAAAAAACGAGTTAGTTATCGCTTTTTATGTACTTATTGTCATTTAGTGGTTAAAGCTGTTGCAATGGCAAGAGCAAGGCCTTGACCAAAATAGGAAGTCAATTCACGCATTCTTTTTTCAATATATGGTCATCTTAAAATAATAATTAATTTTTTGGCGTATCGGTGTCACCGGATACAAATATAACATACAGATACGAATATCTAAACTAAA
Organism: Bidens hawaiensis; assembly: GCF_021521415.1. Taxonomy (NCBI): domain Eukaryota; kingdom Viridiplantae; phylum Streptophyta; class Magnoliopsida; order Asterales; family Asteraceae; genus Bidens; species Bidens hawaiensis. The sequence continues at coordinate 1,110,954 of NW_027491117.1, read as the reverse complement.
TAACGCATTATACACATAAGAAAATTATTATGCGCACAAGTTATATATACATATATAGATGGATTCAATTAATAATCAACAATAAGTTGTTATTATCGATCAGTCATGCATCGTCCCGTCAATACCATGGCTATATGTAAAAAAGGTCCATATGAACTTACCAGAAGATGTCACATGTGAACAGGCCTCTTATGCTTTCTTAGTAGACGGTCCGTGAAATTAAACTAACCTGTTAATACATCTTCTTCCAAACCCTAAATAAAAGTTACCTTGAATCATAGGTTCACACATACAAACCAAATTCACAAACAAATGATGTTTTTTATTTTGTAAACAAAAACCTTGAATTACCTGCAATCGCTAGCTAGCGGTAACAGTGAGACCTCGAGATTTGCTTCAAAAACATAACCTTCAAATCGCGAGGTAGATTTCAAGTTTCCCGTTAGGGTTTTTGGAATGAACTACGATTCCAAGTTAGATTATCGTTAGGGACGGTGGAGTTGTGAGAAGAGATATGTAGGGTTTGGAATGGAAGAGTTAGGCAGTTTAAGAAGATATAATCTTTGACCCGATCCAAACCCATCACAAGACCCATGACCCGTGAACTTTAATGCTTAAACGGGTTGAAACCGGGTTAAATTAACGAGAGCTAACCATTTAAAAATTAAGCAATCTGGTGGCTTCCATAAAAGGGGGGAGCGACAACATCGCGACACGTAGGATTTTTGGGTTTTCGTTTATATATATTATAGATAATAAATAAAGTTTTTTCAATGTCACATGACATCACATAAGATAGCCTCTTACAAAATTTTCCCATCTCTCTCTCTTATTAAATGCATTTCTATTTTCATATTAATAGTTTGATATTTAACTTTATTTTTTTAATCAATTATTTTCTCTTTTTAATAATTATATTTTGATTTAAAAGCTTTAATACAAACATAAATATATTATTTAGTTTAATATAAATATGTTGTATTAGTTATTAATATTAAGCTTTTATAAGTAGCGAATTTTCACTTTAATTTAGATAAAATAATTAATTTCAAATTTCAAATAAATAAATTTTCACTTTATGTTTGTTTTGCAAAGAAGATTAATGAAAGCTAAAGTCAATCACTATAGATGTTGATTTGTTTTTGAGACAACCTGTTTCAAGGTATGATAATTTATGTGATCTAAATTTGAAATAAAAAACAAAATGAAACTACTAATTTTGATATGGAGGTTAAAATTACAAATCTTGTATACAAAAAAATATTTAAAGATTTATAAATTTTCAACAAACTTTTATTTCCATATAGTGTAAGTGTAATTTATTCTACCATATATTATATCTTTATATCTTTTGAACATATATATATATTTTCTTATTAATAGTTGTGTATTTTATTCTTTTTTTCTTTTTAATATATTACAGTTTTATATAAATATATTGTAATACTTATTAATATTAAGTTTTTATAACTAACGAATTTTCACCTCGATTTAGATAAAATAATTAATTTCAAATAAATAAATTTTCACTTTATGTTCGTTTTGCAATAAAGATTAATAAAAGTTAAGGCTAACTGCTTTAAATGATTTGTTTGTTTTTTAGACAACTTATTTTAACTCATGGTCAGTTGCGTGTTCCATTATCTAGAGTTAAAATAAAAAACAATGTGAAACTACTAATTTTAATATCGATGATAAAGTTATAAATATTTTATCAAAAAAATATTTAAAGATTTATGAATTTTCAATAACTATTTATTTCTATGTTGTGTAACGTGTAATTTATTTTACCATATATTCTATATTTATATTTTTGAACATATTTTTTTTTGAATTTCACGTTGTTTTATTATTTAAATAAATTTATTTATTCTAACTTGTGTTTCACACGGGTCTTAAGGCTGTATGTTATTATACATGAGTGATCATTTCAAAAATTTCCAAGGTCTCTCTCATTTATTTATTTTTTAAATTAATAGTTTAATCCTTTTTCTTCTTTAATAATTATTTCATGGTTTAAAAATTTTAATACGAACATAAATATCTTATTTAGTTTTATATAAATATATTTTATTAGTTATTAATATTAAGCTTTTAAAAGTAACGGATTTCACTTTGATTCAAATTTCAAATAAAGAAACTTTCACTTTATGTTTGTTTTGCAACGAAGATTAATAAAAGCTAAGATTTAGATGGTTTGTTTGTTTTTGAGAACCCTGTTTTAACACATGGTCATCTATGTATTTCATTATCTAGAGTTGAAACCAAAAGTAAAGTGAAACTACTACTTTTTATATGATGGATAAAGTTACAAATTAAATTATACATATTGTATAAAAAATATTTAGAGATTTACGAAATTTCAACGTTTTATTTTCATATCGTGTATTATGTAATTTATTCAACCATATATTATATTTTTTTATATGCTGAACATATTTTTATATTTCACATTATGTTATTATTTAAATAAATTTATTTATTTTAATCCGTGTTTTACACGGGTACCTAACCTAGTTTAATTTAATAACTAATAAATAATAACACGATATTTAGTTTGGGCCATCCCCGAAAGATTCTACATATCACCATGACATGTACACGAATAATTTATTTCTATTCAAAGAAATTTCATCAGTAGACTTTAATCCTTGATGCTTGTATTCCACGTTAGGTGACATCATTACCAAACACACACTTTTATATTATAAACCACAAGCGATTTGGAAATCAAAAATAGCCAAGAACCATGAAGGATAGGTGCATGAACATCACTCGAGTTTCTAAACTTTCATATTTCGTGAATAACATCGTCGATCTCGTTCTTTTCTTTGTCAGGTCATCAACAGAAACTTCTTGTTCGTGATTTTCTTACCCAATGGGCGTATGAGATAAAGCATACATTCAGATTGCTGATGTTTCTGGCATTTAGTGGTATAGCCTTTTTTAGTAGGCAAACACTCTAAAGAAAAGAGAAGGAGAACAAAACTTTTTGGGGCAATTTTCTGATATCTTTCAAATGCAACAATTACAAGTATTTAAAGATGCATGGGAATACATGTCCACCATGCATGTTTGCATGTTCACCATGTCCCTTCCCTTATTCTTAGCCATGATCTACCACTACTTTACCCTACATGCATGCAATTAACTTGAACAATTCAACATAAACAAACTGACAAAATAAACGTGGCTTAATACTAAATGATGGTGGGCTTGACTTTTAATCCAACAATCGGTTGGGCTTCTTCCTGTCACGTATATGCCAGTTGTTAATCATTGACTGGGCCTGCTCCTGCATGTGGTTGGGCTGGGCCGTATCATCACTCTCCCCTTCAAGAACGACGTTGTCCTCATCGTCGGAAAAAAACGGAAATTGTTTTTGTAGAACACTTTTATCTTCCCACGTAGCTTCTTCCAACGGACGATTTTCCCATTGAATTAGTAATTGTTCCCCCCACTCTCCTATCTAAAATGGCCTCAGGTAAGAATGACACTGCCTCCTCAGTGAATACTTCAATATTACCCGTTTTCGAAGCTATTGTGCCAAAACTTTGCTTCAACAATGAAACATGGAAAACGGGGTGGATCTTTGACGATGGTGGCAACTCCAACTTGTAGGCAACCTTTCCAATACGTTCAAGAATTTTGTATGGTCCGAAAAATCTTCTCGAAAGCTTTTGATTTGCACGGTCGATTACAGTTTTTTGACGGTAAGGTTGAAGCTTCAAGTATACCCAATCTCCGACTTCAAACTCTTTATCCACCCGATGTTTGTTTGCTTGCTTGACCATACGTGCCCTTGCAATTTCCAAAGAAGTTTTTAAAATTGCTAAGACTTCTTGATGATTTGAGAGCGACATATCGATAGAAGCATTGGAATTGGTCCCCATAATCATGAATAGAAGTAGTTTCGTGACCATAAAGTGCTTTGAACGGTGTCATGTTGATGGAGCTGTGAAAATTAGTATTGTATGAAAATTCTGCCATATACATGTACCTTTCCCATTTAGAAGGCGTGTCAAAAACAAACGCTCGCAAATAAGCTTCAAGGCAGCGGTTAACCACTTCGGTTTGGCCGTCAGTCTGGGGGTGGTAAGCACTCGAATGCAACAATTTCGTGCCCATTTGTTTGAACAGCTCTCTCCAGAACCTGCTGACGAATGTCGGGTCTCTGTCCGACACTATGGTTTTTGGTAACCCATGCAGTTTGTAGATCTCTTTCATGAAAATTGTTGCTAAGGATACCGCGGTGTAATGAGAAGGTAAAGCAATAAAGTGTGCAAATTTAGACAAGCGGTTAATGATTACCCATATCACTGTTTTACCTTTAGATGCGGGCAAATTCGTTATGAAGTCCATCGAGATGTCATGCCAAGTGTTCTCCGGGACCGGAAGTGGTTGAAGTAAACCATAAGGTTTATGATTTGGTGACTTGATAACTTGACATATTTGACAGTTCTTGACAAAAGCTATCGCATCTTTCTTTAATCCCAGCCAAGAAAAAGAGGTTGACAACCTTTTGAAAGTGGCTGTGCTTCCAGAATGGCCGCCAACAAGAGACGAGTGAAAGTCGTGTAAAAGCCGTTCTCGAATATTACCAATGGGTGGAACCAAAATCTTCCCACTGACATAAACAAGTCCATCTTTGTAAAGATGATAAGGAAACGCTGCTGGATCCGTTGTGATCTTATCGATTAATTCAACGCCAATGGGGTTTTCTGTGAAATATTGTTTTATCTCATTTAACCAAGGTGCTGTTGCATGAGATATTGCCATCAGAGCCGGAATTTGAACTCTACTCAACGCATCGGCCACTGTATTCTCCTTTCCTGGTTTGAAGTGAATTTCAAAATCGTATCCAAGGAGTTTTGTGATCCACTTTTGTTGCTCCGGAGTATGAATTGTTTGAGTTAAAATGTGTTTAAGGCTATGGTGGTCGGTGTAGATGCGGAAACGGCTACCCAAGAGGTATTGACGCCATTTTCGAACGGATTCGGTAATAGCGTACAATTCCTTAGTGTAAGTGGATTGGGCTTGCATGGTTGGGCAAAGTTTTTTTGAAAAAAAGGCAATCGGTTTGTTGTTTTGTGAAAGTACGGCTCCAATGGCATAACCCGAGGCATCTGTGGTGAGGTCGAATGGTTGAGAAAAATCTGGAAGTGCCAATGTGATAAGGTTTTGCATGTGAGTTTTGAGGGTGTTGAAAGAGGTGTCAGCTTTATCATTCCATTCAAAATCTTTGGTTTTGAGGATGTCGGTTAGTGGTGTAGCTATGTGTGCATATTGAGGTACAAATCATCGGTAATACCCGGTAATACCTAAGAAGGCTCGCAACGTGGTAAAAGAATTTGGTTTTGGCCATTGTTGAATGGACATTATTTTTTCGGGTTCTGGTCTGACCCCCTTGCCGGATATGCGATGGCCAAGAAACGTGATATCGGTCACCCCAAAGACACATTTGGATGCCTTTGCATGGAAGTGATTGTCACGTAAAGTTTGAAAGACAAACTGTAAATGAGCATAGTGATCTTCTTTGGAGGCACTATATATCAAAATGTCATCGAAAAACACCAAGACAAACTTACGTAAAACCGAGCGAAAGAGATCATTCATAGCCGATTGGAATGTGGATGGGGCGTTTGTAAGACCGAACGGCATCACTAAGAATTCATAATGGCCATATGTGGTACGAAATGCCGTTTTGTGGATATCTTGTTGTGCCACTCGAATTTGATGATAGCCGGACCGGAGATCAATCTTGGAGAATATATTTGCACCATGAAGTTCATCCAAGAGTTCATCTATGGTGGGAATTGGGAAGCGATCACGGATTGTGACAGTGTTTAGAGCTCGGTAGTCGACGCAAAAGCGCCAAGTACCATCCTTGTTTTTTACCAATAATACCGGTGACGAAAAAGGACTTTGGCTATGGCGGATAATCCCATCACGAAGCATCTCATCAATCAATTGGGTCATTACTTCTTTCTGGAAATGAGGGTAGGGGTAAGGTTTTACATTCACCGGTTGGTTATCATTAAGTAAGGGGATATGATGGTCATGAGGCCGTGAAGGTGGTGAGGTATGTGGGATGTCGAAAACCAATTGAAATTTGGCGAGTAAGTCGGCGATGACGGTATCAGTGTGAGGAGGGAGATCGGTAGAGGATGGGGTGTTCGGAGGTGAGTCCGAAATTAAAGCATGAAGCGAAGCAATGGATCCGTGGCGGAGCATAGAAGATAAGGAACTGGAGGTTACCTGCTTGGTCATAGGCTCCCCTTTGAGGGTTGTTAGCTTGCCATTGATAGTGAAGGAGAGTTCTGGGACTGAAAAATCGGCGGTGATTGGACCAAGAGTTCCCAACCAGGAGATACCAAGAACGACATCGGCTCCGTGAACCGGAAAAACGAAGAATGGAATCTGGAAGGCTGCCTTTTGCAATTGCAATGGGACATCAGGACAGTGTCCTTGACAGTAAATGTGCTGGCCATTTCCAACCATAACAGCAAATGGTTGTAATGGTTTTGTCGATAGACCCAAGGCGTAGGCTATCCGTGGTTGTATAATATTGTGGGTACTACCACAATCAACTAAAACCGTAACTGGTTTCCCATTTATGTATCCCGTGATACGAAGGGTTTGCAAGGAGGACATACCAAAATAGGCGGCATCGGACAAGGACATAAATTGTGGAGGTGCTATGTTGTTCTCCTGCTGATCGGGTGGGTCATCTAAGGAAGCGAGCTGATCTTCATTATCTACAATCAACAAGAATTGTGGAGGAGAACATTTGTGGCCGGAAAAAAACTTTTCGGGGCACCGAAAACATAAGCCTTCTTTTTGACGTTGTTGGATAGCTTCTGGGGAGAGTTTGATGAATGGTAGAGGTTTGGGTGGTGACGGTAGGAGTGGTGGGTTGGTCGTGGTTGGGTGGTGGTGGTATTTGGTTTGGTGAGAGTGGTGGTAGTGGTGGATGACATGGAGGAGATCGGGGAAACAGGTGGTGTGGTGGAGTTTTTTGTAGAATAGGTTTTTGTGGGATAAGGTGGTTTGATTTTAAACAAATGGTTGAATTTGTCTTCAATGCGTCGGGCCAGGCCACAAGCCTCTTCAAACGAAGTGGGCCTAATGATAGCTATTTCGGCCTGTATCTCAGGTTTAAGCCCAGAAATAAAACAATTGAGTAGGGTTTGGGCCGATAGACCTGTGATACGGTTGCTCAAGCGCTCAAATTCTGTTTGGTATTCTGGCACCGTGTTTTTTTGGTGTAACTTGAATAAGGTTGCTTCATGATTATCAAACGTCGATGGACCAAATCGAAGTTCAACGGATCGTTTGAAGGCTGCCCAGGTTCCCAGCAAGCCGTTGGTTGATTGGTTTTGGTACCATGTTAACGCATCGCCAACAAAGTGAAACACGGTGAGGGTGACGCGTTCCTGTGGAGGAATTTGGTAGTATGTGAAATAATTTTCTGCTTGAAATATCCAACCCAATGGGTTTGTTCCATCGAACATTGGTAATTGAATTTTGGGTGATCTGGGGTTGCGTGGTTGAGTAAGGTTTGGGGCCGGTTTGGAGGTTTCATCGTCGTCGGATCCAGGAGCTAAATGGTTGGTTTGTTTGGTGATATGATGATGAGTCGGGCGGTGTTTTCGGTTTGGGTGTCGAGTTTGGTGTTTAGGTTGGTGGTGGCTTGGACCAATGCTGCAATCTGGGTATTAAGGTTGGCTTGAATGTTGGCTGAATTGGTGGTGATGGAAATCAATTGATTCAATTGATCAGTGGCGGTCGGCGGCAAGTCATCCGATGATGTAGTGTCTTTGCGAGGCGGCATGATGGAGGGTGTTAAGACGTGAATGAAAGCACCAAGATGGTATAGCCTTTTTTAGTAGGCAAACACTCCAAAGAAAAGAGAGGGAGAACAAGACTTTTTGGGGCAATTTTCTGATATCTTTCAAATGCAACAATTACAAGTATTTAAAGATGCAATGGAATACATGTCCACCATGCATGTTTGCATGTTCACCATGTCCCTTCCCTTATTCTTAGCCATGATCTACCACTACTTTACCCTACATGCATGCAATTAACTTCAACAATTCAACATAAACAAACTGACAAAATAAACGTGGCTTAATACTAAATGATGGTGGGCTTGACTTTTAATCCAACAATCGGTTGGGCTTCTTCCTGTCACGTATAGTCCGGTTGTTAATCATTGACTGGGCCTGCTCCTGCATGTGGTTGGGCTGGGCCGTATCACTTAGCTTGTGCATTGTAACCATATTCTTTTCAAATCAAACAAGAGATAGTGAAGAATACGAGCCTGGGTCCAATCATTTTCCCTCCACGTTAGAACTATCCATGTTATCTTACAAAGTTGATGAAGAAATATTAGATGACACTTATAGTATCACTAATATTGTAACGGGATATGATAAAGAGTTCATGCCTCGGTTAGTTCATCTAGAACTAATAGAGGGTGCCATCGAAAGCCATGAAGATTACGAAGATTTGGTCCCTTCACATAAAACTAACCGAGGGTGCCACTAGGAGCCCTTGAATTTATACTTTTAGGAATATTGGGATATGGAACGAGGAGATCTCAATGACAAGTCGTTTACTTGGAAAGTTGGAATGCTAGATCAATATGTTTAGTATTCTTTCAAAATTGAGATAAGTTAGTGCTTAGGGTTCACACACGCACGTACATGTGTGTGTATGTTTTGTAATGTGTTTGATAGATGAAGTCATTTAAAAAAAAAAACAAACTTAATATAGCTCTAGTTACATGTTTTGGAATATAAATGATGGGTTTTACATAATTATTCCTTGGTTGACAATGAAGTTTTTTAATAATGGTATTACACGGATTTAATAAGTCCAACATGTTATAAACCAATAGTTTTGATAAAGATTTGTATCTTGTAATTGTAGGGAAATGAAGAAGAAACAAGTAGTATAGGCTTGCTTTTTCTTTAAATTATTTTATAGATGTCTAATGTGTGGTTATATATCATTTTTTTTTATTTTTTTTAACGGCTACACACTCACTCATATAGCTCTACTTTAAGAAATTGTCTACTCTTATGCTAACGTTTGAACCTTGGACTTTACTTTCAAAGACAAGATCCTTTACTACCCAACTAATGTTGAAGTGACGCTATATATCATTGTTAAATGAGGCTTTTCTTTAAACTATAAAATATTTATCAAATTATTGTTAAATCTACAAATTGATTGTGTTTTTTTTAATAAATTATTGTTTAGTTTAAGCATTACCATTCGAACGAAGACTAGTTTCATTAAATACTTATGTACATCTTTTTTAATGAAAATGTAATTTATTGTATTTTAATTTTAGGGTAAATTTAAAATACAAATAGAGACAAAAATGAAAAGCGTGAGAAGGATTTTTGACCACACAAAAACCCTTAAAAATAATAATAAAAAAACCATAAGTCAAAATATAAATAAAAAACAAAAAAAATATAAAAAACTAAAATGTTTCTCCCATTCTTCCCGTTCACAAAAAAAAAGACGAAAAGACACAATGCCGAGATCAATAACAATAAAACACAATAGATTGCAAAATATAACAAAATACCGAACAAAATATAATACAATGTTGAGTAATATAACACAATATCAAGGAAAAAAAGACACAATCAATAACGAAAATAAACACAAAATACAATGATGTTTTTCACTTAACATTGTTTTATTTATTTATTTTTTTTTGAGAACGGGAAAGATGGTGAAACCATTTTGTGTTTTAACCTTTTTTGTTTTTTTATTAAATCTTGAGTTATGATTTTTTTTTATTAAGTCTTTTTTTTTTGTTGGTATGACTACAAGTTTTTCTCATCCTTTTCATTTTTATCCCCCTTTGTAGAATAACTTGACCCTTAATTTTAATTGTTTGGGTTATATATATATATATATATATATATATATATATAATTTTAATTTTATATTAAAAAGTAAAAAGAGAAACTTGAAATAAAAACAATAGATATAGGTGACCTATGTTTGCAAACACATTCTTTGGCAAATTTTGTCTAAATGTCTTGGAAGATAATCAGTGAAGTACTTACTAAACACATTCTTTGACAGATTAAACAGGTTCTACATGGCTCGGTTCACGGTTAATAATTTGAAAAACCAGGTTCAACCATTTGGAACTTGGACGCAACTGTTCAAGCCAAACCGGCCTTTTAACTTTATTATTGCGATTTCTTTTCGTTTTTTTCACTTTTGGAATATGCAGTTATGCGTAAGTACGACGTTCATACATCACCAATGATAACTACTAAAACTTAATACATTCTTAACGGTTTTGACTCCAACCGCCAAACCAAACCGTAAGAACAATACCTTGAGAGTTGAAAGACCTGCTGCACAAGGCCACTCCAAACTCTACTGTGATTTATGAACACATTCACAGAATCTGTCAGTCAAACAACTTATTCTAGAGACCCAAAATTATAATGATTTTATGATTATTTCTGAAGATGAAAGACTACATAGTGATCATAGTTTCCATACAATTCAGCTTACCTACCATGTTTTCCCCTGGATTTGAACACAGTTTCAACAACCTAGGATCTTCAAAACTGTTCTTTGACCAAAAAAAGTCAGCAAAATGCATGCAGAGACATATATTCCGAGCCAATCCAAGTTGAGCCGCTAGTGAGCTACTAAAGATAAAAGCTCAAATCCATTAGAGCTTATACAAGCCCGTGCCTAAAAATAAGCTCGTTTAATAAACAAGCCGGGGCCCGAGCTTTTCTTATCGATCTGATGATCTGAGTAGGTTACAGAGCCAAAACGAGTCCTTAATTTTACAATATTTACTTAAAAATGTAAATATAAACTTAAATATGCATATAAAATTATAATATAAATAACTTAATAATATATATTATGTTAGATATATAAATAATAACTATTTCTTACTTATATAAAAAAATTAATAAGTAAGAAATAGGCCGAGCTCGAGCTAGAAAACTACTCATGAGCTAAGCTCAAGCTTTAGAAAGAGAGCTCAAAAGGAGCTGACCTCGAGCCCTGGCTCGTCTTGTTTCATTTATTTCCTTATTTTGGGAAAATTCATAAATGATTCACAACTTGGTAAGGAGCTTTTAAAGAAGAGAGACATCATTTAATCGAGTATTTCATGGCTAAAAACATGTTCTTCAGATAAATGATTCTAAACCGCAAAAAAAGCAAAACAATTAATGCCCAAAACAAAGATTAACAAAAATCGCAAATTAGAGAAAATGATGATTTCATTGATATACTAAAAGTCCTAAACTTAACGGGTCACAACACGGTTGATGATATAGTCAAAGAAGTATGTGCAAAGCAGCCAAAAAAGCTACACTTTACAAAATCATTCTTCTGTGTACACTAATATACACCTAACAACTCTAGCATTAGTTACTAACAGGCCGACCCGTTTTACACAATCTCCCCACAGTCCATTCCCGGCCCCAACCCACATGGCGGATCATACCATTTATGATTCTCAGGGTAGAAACTGTCAACCTGCAAACCAATGAGTGGGTCGGTTTCAGTTTCATCATTCGTTACATGCTTTATTAATTTAGAATCCTCACAATCAAACCCGTTACACTTGTCACCATTTATTTGATCCCACGAACCGACATCTCCAAGTGTCGGGTCAAAACCGTCATCATCATCTTCCATTAAATCTGTACTTTGACCACCGTTCCAGTCAACCAACTCATTTTCCAAAAGAAACCCGGGTTTCGACCCATATTCTCCCAAGTTCCTAACCTTAGTCAAAACATCAAATAATTCACGAGACACCGAGTCCAAAACCTCAGGCGGAATCTTTAAAACTCTCCCTTCAAGAAGCCCGACTTCATGTTTCAACTCGTTTACTTGCTGCAAAACCGAATTCTGCATATCATTTTCATCACCTGTCCCGTAAAAAAAATCGTGATCCATCAAGAACCCGCATTTATGCCCGACAACACGATGCATAATCCTCGCGTTCCCATCTAACGGGCCGGGTTCATGCCCGGTATGAACCGCATACAACTTAAATACAGCAACCCCCTCTTCTTGATACACAAAGGTCTTATCTTTTTCATTATAATTACAAATTGGCACAATGGCCCGTATCCGAAACCCACACCCGCATCTCTTCGACGCATACGGTTCCCGTTTCAAAACCCTCGATTTCTTAACAGGTTCACCGGCTCGATGACACGCGTAATCCTTAACCTCCGCCATAAATGGCTTATACCTAATATACTTCTGTCTTATACACAATACAACTTTATATTTAGCAGCCAACTGCTTCAACTTACAAGGCACTTGTTTCGCCGGGACGTCAAACGACTCGGTATACTCAAACCGCCGCCTTTTCGACCGACCCAAACCCGACCCATTTAAACAAACGGAACACGCCGAAACACAAGCCCGAATAAAAGACTCAGGAATCCCATAAAACTTAGCACCTACAGTCCAAACCTGTTTAATCTTCTCAATAGTTTCTTTAACCCCTAAATGTTTCAAATCAGCATCACCATGAAAGCTCATTACAATATCTTGCCATTGGCTAGTATGTGACACAAACTGATTATTCAAATTATTCTTAAAACACAGGAATTCGTTACCGTGCTGGCCCGAATGGACCGTGAGCTTATCCTGTATCCGTTTCCACGCGGTTAAGTACGCGGTGTCCTCGTTTCGGTCTTTCCACACCGATTTCCAGCTTGCGAGCACCGGGGCCGGCGTGGCAGCCCTGATCTCGTCCGGGGTTGCCAAACGGCTTTCGAGAATGCATCGGATCATCAACGAGTGTGATTCGGTGTTGAATTTGTAAAATTGGGATGATATGTGAGGGTTAGGGTTTATAATTTGGGGGTTAGGGTTTGTGCCGTCGGAGGATGTGGGGCTGCCGGAATCTTCGTCGTAGTCAAATTCCGTTAGGCAGAAGTCCAACGGCGGCGGCTGTGGTGACTGGGGTTTTTTGACAATTTCCGGCAGGTTTGGGTTAATAAAAATGGACGGCTGGGATTCAGCGGTGGGATCCAGGTGGTGATGGAACAAACCCAGATGGGATTCAATTGGATTCATTATGTTGTTGAAGAAAGTTTGAAAATTGGTGGAGAATGAACAAGGGTCAGTTTAGTCTGACATGAGAGAGGATTTGATTTCAAGAATCTTGGTTTCTCTCTCTACCAAAACAAAAAAACAAAACTTTATGTGTCTAAAGGTTAAATTAGGGTATTATTGTTTAATGGGTTTGACGATGTCTTTGTTGGGTGTGTGTTGGATGATATAATATTGAGATTGGGGAAGATGGTGACGTGGAGAAGACATAGGATTGTTTGTTTTAAGGTTTTGTTTTGGTTTCATATAATCATATGCTTGTCTCACAAGTTTGCCTACTTAGATTGTTCAGGTTCAACTAGTTGTAATTTGTAAGTATTATTGGGGGTTGCTCTGTTTGAGCTTGGGTAGTTTACGTTCGTAGAGTTCGAAATTTCATTGTTGAATGCAGATCTTACGTTTTGTCGTGTTCTTACCAGACGATTACTGTGTAAATTTCCCTTCTCTTATATACATGAGAATGAGTGTCTTTCTTTGTCTACATACTTCCCTCATTGGCCTGTTACAAGCCCGTGTTTCTTTTTATCTCTAGTTAGATTGTTCTATGTGACATGTTCGTGTGATGTTTTAATTTGCTTCTTCGTATAGTTGGTGTATGTAAGTGGTTTGTATCAATTCATAGTACCAACCTATGTTTTATTGGTATGAGGCTTCCTTAATGGCGGAGTGTAATGCTTATAATATGCCTCTTTTGTTGCTAGTATATTATGACGGATTTTGATGAGTGAGATGAGGTTGGAACCTATTGTTGCTTACATAGTTTTCATTTAACTTTCTCTCCTTGTGTTACTTGTATAAATCTTTTTTGATATCTTGAGATTTGCCTCTAGAGTATGCTCCTCTCGCCTCAATTAGGCCTTTGTTGGCCCCTGATTAACTAGCACCGCTTGAAATATGTATTGATTACAGATTTGTTTAGCGAAAGCAATTTGGGAATTAAAAAATAAAAAAATGAGTTACAAAATGAAAGCCTATGAGACAAGTTTACAATGGGAACAAGTCACAAATGTAAGAAAACCACCAAAGAATAATTTTCAAGAACTTACCAGGATTATGATCTTTGACGGCAACCTTTGAATCTCTATAGTGTTCGTGTTATGTCTCTCCCTTGCTAATTAATTATCAACGTTTGTGTTTGTGTAGATGTTTGTGCCAATTTTCAAGCAATATGATATGCACATTTACATTTAGTGACCTTAACTAAGGGGTTGCATGAGGAAATAACTTTGGATACGGATCTGAAGTTGTTTTAGATCTTCTATAATTGTACGTGATTTGCTTCATTTTGGAGTATGCGTGTTACATTTGCCAAGTTACTGTTGGATTTTATGGACCGGTTCGGTAAAGTCAACGCGGCTGACCGAGTTTGACCCGTAAGAGTTACACTTTGGGCAACGAACTAAAATCCGCTTACATTGTTTAATCGGTAAATGACGAATATAACTATGACAGAATTATTATTTATAATAGTTATAAATAGTATAGTTTATTTACTAAGTAAATAAACTTGTTTGGGCTTTAAACGAGTTGGACTTTGGAGACCCGGTTAGGTTTTGATAATTATATATACTAACATATAATAATAACCTAAAAAAAAAGGAGTCTCTCGTGGAGAATAATACTGAAGCCGGCCACCACTCCAAAGAAAATGGAGCATAAGCTCCATTATAGTTGTTGGTTTTTGTTTCTTCACGTAAAGGAAACAAATCGCCACCTCCGTTCAAAGCCAAACATCACCACCGCAACACAGCCACTGCCGCCGCTTCCCCGCGCCGCCCTTTGCTGTTGTTGTTGCTTGCTGCTCCTGATCAGATACCGCTGCTACTACCGACAAAGGTTGTCGTCGCCGCTATCCGGTTACTTGTTCGTCAACTAGCGTCGTTCGTTATCCCTCGGTGTCTCGACCGGTTATTCATTAACTGAGTATATATTATCTCATCGGTAGTTAATAATATATTGCTTAATATTATCGTGCTCGTATGGTTTTGTAACCGGATCCTGTCGGGTTTAGTTTTGGTGCTGATTACTCGTTTATATTCCGCTGCGCATTTATTAATTAATAGGATTAATTATTATGTGTCACATTTATTTAACCGGGTTTAATAAATAAAATTTTGACTGATCACCACTGAAACCCTACAGTGGTATCAGAGCCTTGGTTACAACGTATGAGTCGGTACCGGTCTTTTAACCGGAATTAGAGCACAAACTTTAACTGGTTTTAAAGTTTCTGGTCTAATTAATTTTAAGGAAATTTTATATTTTGGTCAAAATTTTATTTTGTTTTGTTTGACCAAAAGTTTGTCCGAATTTTGGTTGTTTGTTATGTAATATGTAAATCTGGCCCGACTATGTTTGTGGTTGTTTGTGATGTTTTAGTTTTGGTTTTTGGTTTTGGCCATATGGATGGTTCAAATTTGTAACAGTTATGGTTTTTCCTTTATTGTATTTATTTTTGTAATATTGTATTTCATTTATAAATATTGTAATCAACGAAGACCCGAAGACAAAGACCATGGAAACTAAACGGGAATCATGAAGTCAGTGGGAGTTGCTCATGACGACGATTGGATGCACTCAAGTCCATCCTTGTGGTTGTTTGTGTGTTATGACCCCGTGACCCGTTCGGTCTTGCTAATAGGCTCTAGCAAGATCGAACAATTATTGGCCATATAGATTTACGTATTTGTTTATTGCTTTTGTGGTTGCTTATTTTTATAATTGTTATATAATAACCAACCTCACACCAATATATATATTTTTAAAGGAGTTTTAAAATATTAAAACAATCATAATAAAACAAGTACTAAAAGGGATTTTACAACTTGTCAAAATTTGTCTTTAAAACAAAGTTTGATTTAAAACAAATTATAACCAATAATGTTTTGCAAAATTAAACTAAATTTGATTGTCCAAAACTAAATAACTTAATAGGTAACTATTAACTTAAAGTTGGTTATTTATATCGCGACAAACTTAGTTTTAATAGGTTATAAAAAACTAAGTGTCCTGAGAGATGAAAGGGTTCATCAAGTTGTCCCGATTAATACAGTAAAACTGGAATTTTACTCTATTCGGTAATATTTAAAATTAATCCCAATTCTAAAATCAATAGTCCATACCATCCTACTATAAGTCACACTTGAGGCATACTGCGAAACTTCAAGTGTTTGGAGCTACAACACCGCACTTGATTTCTAGCCTATTCCTTCAAGGTGAAAGGGTTTCGTTGACACATCCGACTCTTTCACAAGTGACTATACTAGGGCGACTATTACTTTACTCTCTTGTTACGTGCTACAGTTGTCTGGAGACTAAAAGTGGGCATAGATGAGGCTAAACGTATCTACTTAGGCAAATGTTGTCTTAATAGGCCTTATAAACGAGAGTTGGCTCTATTCACAATTGGCAATCGTTGCTTATCTGCCTAACCACTTACTAATGTTGTGTGCTACAGCTGCCATTAGTAACTGGAAGCTAGATTCTCAAGTTCCTATTTACTAATGTTATTGGGTCATTAATAATAGGATTAAAAACATCGAAAATACTAATAAAATTTACTTTTGCTTATTTAAACAGATGTCTACTGATAATAACTCCTCATTCACCCTCAAGGCTATCCTTGAGAAAGAAAAGTTGAATGGCACCAATTTTCTTGATTGGGACTTGTTCTCAAGATGGCAAAGAAGCACTATGTTCTCGATGGACCTGTTCCAACCGAGCCTGAAAACAATACTGCTGATGCCAAGAGGGTTCTTGACAAGCATATGGATGACTCGGCTGAGGTCGCCTATATCATGCTAGTCACCATGTCTTACAAGCTTGCTAAAGGCTTGGAAGATTTTGGTGCCTATGAGATGCTTGAACAACTCAAGGGCACGTTCCAGAAACAAGCCCGTCAAGAACGCAATGAAACCATGAAGCAGTTTATCAGCTGCAGAATGGAACAAGGATCACCTGTCAGTGCGTACGTCGTCAAGATGAAAGGGTATATCGAACAACTAAGGAAACTTGATTATTCCCTGTCAGATGAAATGGCAGCGGATTTCATCCTGAAATCTCTTCCCAGCTCTTACGACCAGTTCGTAATGAATTTCAATATGAATGGCTGGGTGAAGACAGTGCCGGAGCTTCATAGAATGCTCAAGACGGCTGAGATGAATATTCCCACTAAAAACAATCAAGTCCTTATGGTTCGATCTGGTGGTGTCGTCAAGCCTAAACCCAAGAACAGGGGTCATAACGGTAAAGGCAAGAAGAAGGTTACTGTTGCTGCCAAGTCTGCCACCAACACTAACAAAGGCATTGCACAGGTACCACCGCCCCCCCCTGAGGAGCGCTAGTGCTACAGGTGCAACAAAATGGGACACTGGAAACGTAACTGTCCTGACTACCTTGCTGAGCTGAAAAGGCAGAGGACCAATGGTGAAAGCTCCTCTAAAGGTATTTCTATTTACGTTATTGAACTTTTCACTGTCTCTAGCAACACATGAGATTTGATACCGGATGTGGTTACCACATCGTGAATGTCTTACAGGAGCCTGAAAACTGGAAAAAGCTGAAACAAGGCAGCATGAAACTCATCGTTGGTGATGGGAAGAGAGTCCCAGTTCTTGCAACTGGCACATATCATTTTGCCTGTCCGTCTGGCCTTGTAGTTACTTTAGATAACTGTTTGTTTGCACCTAGTTTGACCAAAAACATTATTTCAGTTTCTTTACTATTTGAACAAGGATTTAAGTACGTTTTTAATAGTATTGCTATTTCTGCCTACTTGAATGATATCTTTTATTTTGAGGCTAAACCTCGAAATGGTATTTATGAGGTTGATGTTCAATAAACAATAATGTATATAATCTTTCTATATTAAAATGCTTCGATCAGATCGAGGCGGAGAGTATCTCAGCTTAGATTTGATACATCATCTGAAAAGAGCGTGGAATTGTTTCACAGCTCACTCCACCTGGCACACCCCAACACAATGGCATGAGCGAGAGGAGAAATTTTACACTGCTAAACATGGTCCGATCAATGATGTGTAGAACTAACTTGCCTCACTCCTTTTGGAGCTTTGCCCTTTTGACCGCCTCCCGCATTGTCAATCTGGCTCCAACTAAAAAGGTAAGCAAAACCCCATATGAGATATGGCATGGGTGAAAACCCAATTTGTCTTTCCTTAAGAGTATGGGGATGTGATGCTTATGTCACTAGTGATTCTGACGATAAGCTCGATCCTCGCGGCGTAAAAGTTGTTTTCGTCGGATATTATAACCAAAGCGGATATTATTTCTTCCATCCTGATACAAATGTGATTTCTATCAAAAGGAAGGGCCACTTTCTTGAGAAGGAAATTCTCGATCAAGGAACTGGAGATAATATTGTCGATCTTGAAGAAATTCAAGAACTACAAACTACCGCTGAGGAAGTTGGAACGTCTGATCAACAAGTTGTTGTTGCTGATACATCGAACATGAACACAAGCGTTCGCAAAAGTAATAGGACTCGCGTACCAAACTCTAAATACCTATGGCATCTAGATGGTCCCGAGGTCCTCTTAGTAGCCGAGTCAAGCGACGAACCTACTAATTACAAATATGCTATCTTAGATTCGGAATCTGAGAAATGGCAAGATGCCATGAACGCCGAGATGCAATCTATGCGTGACACTCAAGTCTGGAACTTGGTTGAGCTACCTCCCGAGTGTCGGGCAGTAGGGAGCAAGTGGATTTTCAAGAAGAAAACCGACATGCATGGAAATGTGCAGACTTATAAAGCACGGCTAGTCGCGAAAGGTTTTACTCAAACTCAGGGTATTGACTATGATGAAACCTTCTCGCCCGTTGCTATGACTAAGTCGATAAGGATATTGCTTGCCATAGCTGCGTACTATGACTACGAGATATGGCAAATGGATGTCAAAACTGCTTTTCTTAATGGACATCTTTCTGAAGATGTCTATATGGTTCAGCCTGAAGGTTTTGTCGATCCCAAATATCCAAACATGGTGTGCAAACTGAATAAGTCCATTTATGGACTTAAACAGGCATCTCGCAGCTGGAATCTTCATTTTGATGAGAAAATCAAAGAGTTTGGTTTTATCAAAAATGAAGATGAGCCTTGTGTTTACAGAAAGGCTAGTGGGAGCATTGTATCATTCCTCATCTTGTATGTGGATGATATACTGATAATTGGAAACAACATCCCTATGCTTAAGAAAGTTAAGAAGTGGTTGGGATCCTGTTTCGCAATGAAAGATCTTGGTGAAGCTGCTTATATTCTAGGAATTAAGATCTACCGAGATAGGTCTAAGCGGCTTCTAGGGCTGAGTCAAAGTACTTACATAGACAAAGTAATGGCACGCTTCTCTATGGATAACTCCAAGAAAGGAGCTCTCCCTATGGCTAAAGGAACCGTGTTGAACAAATCGCAATCTCCGGCAACGGACATTGAAACTAAGCACATGCAAGCAATTCCATATACTTCAGCGATTGGTTCTATCATGTATGCTATGTTATGTATTAGACCTGACGTCTCGTATGCGCTGAGCATGACTAGTCGTTTTCAGCAGAACCCTGGCATTGCCCACTGGACTGCTGTGAAGAACATTCTGAGGTACTTGCAAAGGATGAAAGATATGTTCTTAGTGTTTGGAAGAGTGGAAGAAGAGCTCACTATAAGGTGTTACACTGATGCTAGCTTCCAGACTGACCGAGATGATTCCCGCTCACAATCAGGATATGTATTCACTCTCAATGGAGGAGCTGTTTATTGGAAAAGCTCCAAGCAGAGTGTGGTGGCGGATTCTACCACCGAATCAAAATACATAGATGCATCAGATGCTGCTAAAGAAGCTGCTTGGATGAAGAAGTTCATCACTGATCTCGATGTGGTTCCGAGTATTCATAAACCAATCGAGGTGTTCTGTGATAACACAGGTGCTATTGCTCAGGCCAAAGAGCCCAGGTGTCATCACAGAGCCAAGCACATTCTAAGGAAGTTCCATCTCATTCGGGAAATAATGGAACGAGGAGACATCATAATAAGCAAAGTAGACAGAGATCAAAACCTAGCTGATCCTTTCACTAAACCGATGATTCAGGACAAGCATAATCATCACATAGATGCTATCGTTCTTAGATTAGCTAGTAGTTTGTTTTGATTTAGTATTTGGATGTGTGAACATTTAAACAGTTATACTTTTAAGTTCTCTTTTGATTTAATGGTTAAATTCAAATGTTGAATAATATAACTGTGCTCGATTTTAATACGTTTAATCCATGAATGTTGTATTCTAAATTATCCGTAGTTGGTCAGACTAATGGGAACGACTCTGAATTAAGACTATTCTGACTTTGGACTCAAGGAGTTGACTTCTAAACTCACAGACCTCATTTTGAATGACGTTGGATGTAACTCGCATCAAATCATCTTCATGGATCTTAGTCATAAGATGTATTTTAATATTGGTATACTCATTTAGTGTCCTTAGACCTGAGATACATATTAGAACTCTCGTTTACTAAAGGCTATTCTTTGATCAGTGTCAACCGCTGTCGCGTAACTGCCAGCTATAAAGGTATTGGTTGGGAATAATCTGAAGTTCATTGGGAGTTGTATGTATTCAAGATGGGATTCTGTACTCTTACATGATATGTAACTGTTAGACATCTTGGCGCCCTCGTTGATTCAAATTGGTGAAGTGTGAGGCCTCACCCAAACTTACTACGCGTTTGATAGTCCACTTTGATTCTAGATCGAGAACAATAATGATTGAACACCATATTAGATTGAATATGATCCATGTCTCATTGTTCAATTGATGTCTTATACAGAAAGGATAAATGACGACGATTACCATAAGCTCATTATCTTGCAATAGTGTATTCCAAGATGTTTTGGTTAATGACTTTAAAATGTCATAACTTGTTGGGGGCAGCCATGTGTAGCTAGAGCATCGCTGGCTGTTAGCGTTGAGGAACTTAACCAGAAACCGTCCAAGTGGGAGACTGTTGGATTTTATGGACCAGTTCGGTAAAGTCAACGCGACTAACCGAGTTTGACCCGTAAGAGTTACACCTTGGGCAACGAACTTAAATCCGCTAACATTGTTTAACCGGTAAATGATGAATATAACTATGACGGAATTATTATTTATAATAGTTATAAATAGTATAGTTTATTTACTAAGTAAATAAACTTGTTTTGGCTTTAAACAAGTTGGATTTTGAAGACCCGGTTAGGTTTTGATAATTATATATACTAACATATAATAATAACCTAAAAAAAAAGGGAGTCTCTCATGGAGAATAATACTGAAGCCGGCCACCACTCCAAAGAAAGTGGAGCATAAGCTCAATTATAGTTGGTTTTTGTTTCTTCACGTAAAGGAAACAAATCGCCACCTCCGTTTAAAGCCGAACATCACCACCGCAACACAGCCACTGCCGCCGCTTCCCCGCGCCGCCCTTTGCTGTTGTTGTTGCTTGCTGCTCCTGATCAGATACCGCCGCTACTACCGACAAAGGTTGTCGTCGCCGCTATCCGGTTACTTGTTCGTCAACTAGCACCGTTCGTTATCCCTCGGTGTCTCGACCGGTTATTCATTAACCGAGGTATATATTATCTCATCGGTAGTTAATAATATATTGCTTAATATTATCGTGCTCGTATGGTTTTGTAACCGGATCATGTCGGGTTTAGTTTTGGTGCTGATTACTCGTTTATATTCCGTTGTGCATTTATTAATTAATATGATTAATTATTATTTGTCACATTTATTGAACCGGGTTCAATAAATAAAATTTTGACTCCACTGAAACCCTACATTTACATGTGATACATGTGTTTTTTTGGAGACATGTAATTACTGAGTTTTAACCTTCGATCTTAATTGAAGTGTTAACTATTCATAAGGTAAATAGATACGAATCTTCCTATTCTTTATCTACAAATCTTCTTATTTAATCTTGTTGATTTGCAACTTGACTGTTGAGTTGTTGTTAAGGGTTGATATATGTTTCTCTAACTTAATGAATAACTTAAAATAATCTACATATGATTTCTTTTCTTACGTACTAATGCTGTTTTATGTTTAAATTATAAATAGATAAAGATACCATATCAAAATATTTTTCTACCTGTAAATCTATTACAGGATTTTATACAATTATACCTAACAACCTTTCATTTATGGGCATACTTTTTTTGCTCAGAAGAAAGCTTTTATGTGCTCATTTCAATTTTCAACAACCTTCTTTGGAACAATCTCATTTAACCTTTTATATAGTTGCTAATGCCTAAAGGCATGCATAAATCTAGATTTCTTAACTGTTTCATCAAGGCTTCCGTATTTGCAGGGACGGTTCTTTTCTTGGGCTAAACCGGGCTGCGGCCACATCATCTTTTTCATTTAGTAGTGTATTTTTACCGGAAAAATTCCAAAAATATTATATTTATTAAGTCTGGCCCAACCATGTTATTTGAGTCCGGCCCATATATGTTATTTGAGTTTGGCCCATCCATATTATTTGAGTCTGGGCCAGCCACAAAATGTTAAAAAATAAAGCCCGATACAAAAATAAGCCCAGATTTTGTTGGATGTAACCATCTTAATAAACCTATCACATGTAGATGAATGGGTCGGACCTATTGGGCCCATGAGATTCATTAATATGTAATGGGTTTATGAGGTTGCAATTAAAGTTTTATTATATTTGGTAATGTCTTGGCTAGCAAGTTAGGTTAATATATATAAACCGAGTTATGGTTAGACATTAGAAACACACATGAGATGCAACCGAGTTAGGATTCATCTAAAGAAACACGAGTTACGTGAAATTGGGGTTTTAGAATTTATTTCCTCTATATAATATTGAGAGTTATTCAATATTAGTTATTGTGTGTTTGTTTACGTTTTGGTGAGTTATATCAATTCGTCATTGAGATTTGAGTCCGGCCCATTCATATTATTTGTGTAAGAACGGTGGTAATTTGAATGATTGAATTTAAATTTAAATTATTGAATCGGTATTTGCGTTGATTGATTGAATATAGTACGTTTTCATTGTTTGACCCGGACCGGATTGCCGACCCGAAACATAGTAGTAGGGGAAAACAAAATTTTTTTGGCTCTCGTGAATTTCGGCTCATCCATACTAGACGTTCAAGATCCGCCACTGCGTATTTGAACCAAGTCATGAATTTTCTCTTTGCTTAAAAAATAGACATACGATTAAAGGGAGTAGCTTAATGAAAGGTTGGGGTCTCTTCTTCCATTTTTTTTTCTCAGTGTAAATTTACTTCGAGAGAATTATGATTTTCGTCCTTATGGTTTGACTAAATATGCAGCTTTAGTTTAATAGTTTCAAATTTGCGGTTCTCGTCCAATTAATTTGTTTTTACTTGCAATTAAACCCAATCCAATTAACCACGGCCGTCTCTGAGAATTAAAAAAAAAAAAAAAAAAACTAGGGCCTGGGACATGAAAAACAAAAGGCTCTAAAATATGAACCCCAAAACTCTTACATAATTTAGACAAATGTGATAATAATAAAACAAAACAATAGTTTTTTTTAGCAAAATGATCTAAATAATATACTTAAAAGAATCATGATACTTTTCTAGCTTCATTGATATTAGCTTCATGCCCTTCAACATTACCATGGTCGTCTTCATCAACAAGTACATCTTTTTTTATTAATATTAGAACTCTAGGGTTGTTTTTAAGAAAACGTATGTATCTTCGCATTCTTCTCGATTTGTGTCATTCTTAGTTATTCTATTTTCCTCTTTTTACATTTTTGACTACCGACCAGTGTTTAGGTTTAGGAGGGATAATATCTAAAGAAATAAAAATAATGTAACATCTCGGACTTTTTGTATTTGTATTTGTTTATGTTAAACCAATTCGAGAATGTAATTCGGTCTTTCGAACTATTTAAAACTTTTATTTAACTTGGTTTAAAATTATTTTATAATTCCATAACTTTCAATTATGCCAAATAGCTAGGATTGTTCAAAGGGTAAGACCCTACCCTTTTACCTAATACCCTACCCGGACCCTTTACCCTTTTAGGAAGAAATGTGGACCCGAGACCCTACCCTCTAAATAATAAAAGGGTCGGGTATAGATAAGGATATCAGGGGTCCAACCCTTTACCCTTTAATGCAGTAATCGCAGCTCATTTTCTGCATTTACTTGTTGCATATCTCAAATTGACTTTAATATATGAATCCTAGAACAATTATGCTTTCATTTAATAACACAGTAAGCTCTAACTTCGAAAGTTTATCAACCATTTGAACTGATGCAAATAATATTCACATTCACAAATTACATATAGATAAGTAGAGAACAATTCAGTGATCTTCATATATATATATATGAAAATCAATAGTATGGCCTTTTATTTTTATTTTTATTTTTCTTAGTAGTTGTGAAATTTATGATGAATCATATATAACATACAAACCTCTCATACATTTCAGATTAATCGCGAATCTGATATATATCTATCTAGAAACTAGTAAACGGGTCAAGGGTTTAAAAAAAGGGTCGGACCCTTGAAACCTTTTTACCCTTTAAGGTGAAATTTGAATACCCTTTACTCGACCCATATTATATATTCGAGTCTAATTAAGGGTGTTACGAGTCAGGTAAAAGGGTTTCAAGGGTATGACCCTTATCTTGCTCACCCCTACAAATAGCCCTTAAAAACTCTTAAAATCGTTTAAATGGCTAAAAATGCATTTTCGGGAACTACAGGGACTAATTTTGCCAATTCTTTTATATTTTCGACTAAATCAACGAAACTTAAGCTCTAAGTTATGTCAATTAATGTTTTTAAAATATCCCAAGTCGTTTTCTTGATGCTTAAGACAAGATCTTTATGATATTGGACATGATTTTGTCATTTATTGATTATTTTGTTTCCTAAACGAGTTCGTTTACCAAATAAACGAATTTATGGACTTTATTATTTAAACTAACATAACCTAAAACCCTAAAACTACTGTTCTTGGTCGTGCATAACATCAAACCCACGAAATTCTTCTTCCCCCGTTATCATATTCTTCAAGTTGAATCGAATTTTTTCAAGACTAGTTGACTTTGGTGTTCAAGGCTTCTTTGACCATGATTTTCTCATTCTTCTATTCATCTCAGGGGTAAGTAGTCTTCTTCAAAACTGTAGGTTTTTATCTGTATAACAAAAACCTCAATCAATTTTATTGATTGATGGGGTTTTGTCGGTCAATTGATTTCTGACCCATTTAGGGGCATAAAAGTCAATTTTAATAATTTTTCAATTACTATATCTTCTTATCGGAATTAGCTTTCGGTCCAGAATACTTTTAGTTTTATCTATAGATTTTGAGTGTATTGACCAAAACCCGAGTTCCGACTCACTGTTCGGATTCTTGTCAGTCCCAGCTCGCTTATTTACTGAAAACCTCATAACCGGAGTTCTATACATCCATTTGGATTGATTCCCGCGACTATGTTCTCGGTTTTCACTCTATTTTATTTTGTATAAGTCTCAGGTCTGGTTAGGTCAGAAAAGTTGTCATGTTAACTTTGTTCGTTTATTCTATCTCTCGGTTTATTCGCTTAATCGTCGAGGTGAGATATCATTCCCCATTTTATTTTACTGTTTTTAAACGTTTTGGGGACATATGTGTACTAATACTTCCTTTTATATTACATACATACACAAAACAAGCAAACGAATGATTGTGTGTATTCAATAAAATTTATTTGTTACTTGCTTAAGTGCTTACATTCTATCATATTCGAAGAGGTCCATCATAATCACATTATAGTATGATCATACGCCGTCCTAGTAGCCATAGCCCGTGTTCGAGAGGCATAGTCAACCGACAATCACATTTGTATGCTAGTCATATTAGCCAGAGCCCGTGTTCGTGAGGCATGGTCAACTGACACATTATTTGCTCACGGTTTGATTGATTATTACTCACATTATTTTGTTTGCGCAGTTATTATTTATCATTTATTACATATTATTATTAGTGTCAAAACTGATGATCATCTTACTCAACACGTGTTGTTGACAAATCTCTGTTTATTTTCTACGCATATGAAGGTTACTAGTTGATTTGAAGCTAAGATGAAGGACACATAGAAAGACCTTAGACAATAAAATCAATAAATAATTGAAATATTATTTTGTTATAGATTATTTATTTTTTGGATTATTATTGTTATTTGTGCACATATTTGAAATTTGAAATAAATAAATAAATAGATATTGTCATATTTTATATTGTATGATAGTACCTTGTGGACTGTGAAGCAAGATTCGTGTCCCCGCATTTCCGCCTTAGGTTGGGGTGTGACAAATAACAAAAAATTGATTCAATGATTCATTAACATTTAAGTATATAACATAAAAATTGATCTTTAAATTTATCCATTATTGTGATTTTTTGATGCATTACTATTACTCATACTAGTAAGTAATCATTACTAATCTAATTATATAATCATTAGGGTTGTCACTTTTACCTGAAACCCAAAAAACTGTACCCGAACCAGAACTAACCCGACCTGAAAAACCTGAACCCGAGAAAAGACTAACCCGAACTCAAACCGAAGTCATTCGGGTTGGTTCTCGAGTTTGATTTATAGGTTTTGGGTTAACCCGGAAAACCCGAATAAACATTTAGTTTTGAAATTAAATATATTTTTAGGTATTATAGGCTAAGGCTTAGCCACTAAAGTTATCATAATCTGGACCTTATCGGCTGTTGTCATTCCAACTATTGTGGATCGATTGTTTATTGTTAATTTATGTTTTCCGTTTATTACTAATAGCAACCGTAATCGAACAACCAAATCACGCCAGACTGAAGACGATTATGGTTAGAGTTAGTTTTACTCTTATTTTGAATTGTTTTTATCTAGTTATGTTGGTTTATTGTTTGATTATTTGCGTTACGAGCAAAGAAGAATATGTTGTTTTAATTTTAGCATTGTAGTTTTTCAATTTTTTTTTCTAGGATACTCGAAAGCCGATTAACCCAACCCGAAAAAACCAAACCCGAATTACCTAAACCTGAAAAACCCGTGAGAGATTTGGATTGGGTTTCGGGTCAAGATTTAAAACTTTGAAACCCGAAGAACCCGACCCAAAAAAGCCGAAACCCAAAAAACGAACCCAAAGAACACCCCTAATAATCATAAATGATTAACCTGTTAACTTATACATAAATCACTAATAACCAAAACGCAAAAGTAACCCATTAAGTAATAAATTGGTTAGCGCCTGAAGACTGAAGTCTGGCAAACGACAAAACCGTAAATGTCTGGGGTCACTTGTCGGACTGTCGGAGACTCAGAGTTGGACTGTCGGACCTCAGAGAAACACAGAACTTCAGCAAAAAGGAGAACGCATAAGGCGATAAGCATCGTTTGATTGTCTTACGCACGAGCGGGTATTATTATTATTATTTTAATATTTTTAAGAGTGATGGGCTTACTAAAATAAATGGGCTAAAAATTTACATATGCATATAAATATCTTTAAAAAAACAATGGGCCTAATGGGAGAATGGGCCTAGGACTTGAGCCCACCCAGTCATCCCTATGGCCGGGCCTGCAATTAGCCCCGATTCTTATCGTCAAAACCATTAGCTTGCTCCTCACGTGCAGGGCAATTTTGTTCCTTTTCTCCCTAAATAAAACCCAACCCTAATTCCCAAATCCCACTTTCATTTTCGTCGTTCTTTCCTTCATCTTCCACAAACCCTACACGAACAAACGAGGATTACAATTCATCTAGTGGCTTCAATCATGACTTATTTGGTAGATAAACGGACCAAACGATTACATAATCAAGTAAGGCAAAATGGCCCCTCACGTGATGGGCACGCTGATGGGTTTAACGACCAGGGTTAACAATTTTAGTGGGGTTGGGTTTAATTGCAAGTGAAAACAAAATTTTTGATGAAAACAACAAATTTGAACCTATTAAACTAAAACCACATATTTGCTCAACTTTGAAACTGTTAAACTATACATCATTTTGCTTGGATGTATAGTTTTTGATGATTATGTTTGTAGGACTAGGTTTTGTAGATGTTGATATGCCAAATATGTGTTCTAACCGTTCATGGAAGTCGATGGAGATGAACATGCAGTCGTTGCTGTAGAAGTTGTTGGATGTTATTGATTTTATGAGTCTGTGGGCTGCATCTGTAGCGCCTACTACTTCAGTCACTTAAAAGCTAGCTAGACATAGGAATTACTCCACGAGTTCAGTTAGGTTTTTACTTGAAATGTCTTAGTTTTTAAGCTTATGATAAATGCTAATAATTATCATATTCATTAAATATACATACCATCTTTCTGCTTATGATAAATGCTACTTCAGTCACTCAAAAGCTGTTTTTTATTTATATTTTAAGTTATGATTTTTTATTCTTGAGTTTTTTTTTAATATTTTTTATAACCAAAAATCCTTCTCACACTTATTATATTTGTCTTCCTTTGTATTTTAACAATTTTTAGAAAATCTATGACTATATATGATCATATTTATTATTTAATTATGCTGTATATGCATTTATGTAACCAAAGGCTCTTGAGCCTAATCATGGATGTATAAAGCTGTCTTGAACATGTTTATGAAGCATGTTTTAAGCTAGGCTTGAGATTGGGTCGAGCTCGTTTACACTTGACTAAAATTGAGTGTTTAGCGAGTCAAGTAGTTCACGAGTATTTGGGCCCACTTACACCTCTAGCGCCAAATTGGGTAATGAGTCAAATTAAATTTGTGTTGAAACGCCTTTTTTTTTCACGGGTTGAAATGTGTTAATGGGTTACACTGAACCACTAACACTTTTAGTCCATTTTGAACTTATATAAATAATTAATAACTACATTTATAATCCAAGTATTTGAAAACCCAATATGAGGTTGCATACACTATAAAAAAAAATACTTTGGTGGATTTCCTCTTTCAACTAACTTTTTTTTTATTTAACTTGTTTGTGATAATTGTTTTGGTCAAAAATTACAGAAGCAATAACTGAACATATTCGTTAAGTGAGGTAGAGTGTTCTTCAAATATTCAGTAAGCTAATGCGGTAAAAGTAAAGGGTGCACAACGATGTAGCGAGGAAAAAACCTTAGATCTCGATGAGGATCCTCAGAAAACAACCTCGGGTGGGGAAAATTATCCACTGCCTCAATTTATTGATAAGAAAAAAGTGATTATAGCTCGAGAGCAAGTGTTGATCGAAGCTAGTAGTTTCAGAGAGTGTTTAGAGTGTTGAGATGTGCCGTTTTCCGATCAACATTGCCTCATTGGAAAAAAAAACCAATAGTCCTACAAATCCGGGAACCCTAGCTGGTTGTGACCGCTAGTGGACATATTCCTCCTCCACGTGCACTTCAACTGGTTCTCCGAGTTTTCAGGTGAGAATAAGTCATTTTACCCGTTGCAAGTCATTATAGGCTTGAGTAACCTGCAAGCATAAATTAAATAAAACATATAGTCGGTTAGTTCAGGATCTTGGAGCTAGCTAGGAATCCCAGCTGTCAGAATACTCGTCAGGATCATGCTAGAGATAAAATGACCCATAACAATTGTCCTCAAAAATATTACAGCTGTCAACCATGATTTCACAGATGTTATATTTTTTTTTACTCAATGCAAATTTTGAATTTTGATGGCTAGAGAAAAATGATAAGAATGGCTCAACTCCCTAAGATCTTAACCGCCATATCTTTAACCTTGATATTAATCCCTATATTACTCTAAATTCTCATATCTTCTCATCATATCTCGAATCTAGGTAACTCTCTCATCCCTCTTTCTAGGGTTTTTCTTCATTTTTTCTTCTTCTTTATCTATCGTGGCCAGAAAAAGATCAAAAGCTTCCGTCTCTAGCAGCGATAATTCTCACCTTGACTTCAAATGTCAACATATTCTAGTCGATCCCGAGTTTGATGTCTGTAACTTCTCTAGACCTAGACTTAATAGTCATTCAATCCAACGATGCTTTCCCCGAAGGAGCCATCTTCCCGCCATTTGACAAAACCCTACGCTCCGATTGCATCTCTAGAAATGGGTTGGCTTTCTGGCTTACTCTAGGCCTGACTAATCCTTTTCCTGACTTTATCTCTCGTTTCTTCGAGGCTACCGGCATTAAATGCATTTATGCTATGCCAATGCTGTGGAGGATCTTATTCGTTCTGAACAGGATCATCACAACTCACAACATAGACCTGCATGTCACACCCTAACCTAAGGCGGAAATTCCGGGGCTCGAACCGTTTGTTCACAGCTCAGAAGGTACTATCATACAATTTAAATATGACAATATCTAATTATTTATTTATTACAAAATTTCAATCAAGTACACAAAGTTTAACAAATTACCAAAATAGTACACAAATATTTTTTTATTTCATTAACTAAGGCCTCTCTAAGTGTTTCTTCATCTTAGTTTCAACCAAATGATAACATGTAAATGCGTACAAAATAATATAGATTTGTCAACACGAGGTTGAGTGAGAAAAGTCACCAGTTTTGACACTAATAATAATGTATAAGTAAAATGAGAAAAATTGATATTGTAAGTATAAATCAATCAAAGCATAAGCAAATAAAAGGTGTCAGTTGACAATGCCCCTTGAACACGGGCTATGGGTACTATGACAAAACAATTGCAAATAAGGGTGTCGGTTGACCATTTCCTTACAAATCGGGCTTTGGCTACTAGGACGGTGTATGATCATACTTTAATGTGATTATGACGGACCTCTTCGAATGCGATAAAGTAAACAATTAAACAATAAAGCAATTAGCATTTAATTGATAACACACAACATTCACAGTTTGCTAGTGCGAATAATATATAATATGTACATACTGATAAGTACGCAAGTGTCCCCAAAATGTTTAAAAGCTGTAAAAAAGGGGAATGAGTTCTCACCTTATTACTTAGGCGAGTTTTCGAGATAATAAGAATAAAATAAGAATAAACGAGTTAACCGTCCTTTAACACACTGAATGAATTAATCCAAACAGACCTGAAACTTAGATACAATAAACTAAAATTAAAACCCAGAACATAATCGCTAGAATAAACCCAAACAGATATTGAGAACCCCGGTTATAAGATTTTCAGTAAATAAGTGAGCTGGTACTGACCAGAATCCGAATAGCGAGTCGAAAGTCGGATTTGGTCAATACATTCAAAATATCGAGATAAAACTAAAAGTCTTCTGGACCAAAAGTCGGTTCTGACCAGAAGTGATAGAAATTGATTGGTCAACGTTGTTGACCAATATGCCCTTTAACAGGTCGGAGTCCAATTCAACCGTCAATTCCCTTCAATCACAAAAATTGATTGAGGTTTATTGATCATTTAATAATAAGGGATAACTTTACCTAAGACAACTTACTCAGAAAGTGAATAGATCGGTGAGTAAACGGAGTCAAACACTGGGAAAATAACAAAGTCAACTCAAACACGAACAATATTGAATAAAATAGCAAAGAACGAAGGGGAAAACGGGTGTTTCTTGAGGGTGATGGCTACTACAGGAGAGCTTAGGGTTTAGGGAAGAGGTTTGCATATTAATATGGTTTTGTTTATATAGGATTAGTAAACAAAGGTTAATTTTAGTCAATTAACTTGTTTAAGCAACAAGATCTCGTTTAATGACTCAATCAACTGAAAATTAATCAAAATTCATTCTTGAGGAAGGGGCTAATGTATGTGGACATGTACCAAGTCTAGGAGGGTTTTCTTGGAGCTTAAAACACACGATTTGGTCCAAAAATAAGAGATTTTGCATTAAACACGAGTTAGGACTTAAAATAAACAAAATCTTGCTGATTTGATGGTCTGGCCACTCCCCGTAACCAGCTAGGGGTTCCTGGTCGTGCAATGCGGCGTGGGGTAATTCCTGACCACTTTTGTTTTGTCAATTTTGCTCCCCGGAGTTCTGAAAATGAATTTTTAGCCATTTTAAGCAATTTTGAGAGTTTCTAAGGGCTATTTGGCATGATTGAAAGTTATGAAACTACAAAATAAGTTTAACCAAGTTAAATACCAATTTTTGGGACCAAGATCCTTGATCCCTGATGATCAACTATCCTTAGAAATGTAAATGTCTGCTGCCAGGACAAAGGATCCTATATGGTTCAAGGATCCTCAACAGTTGACTTCAAATATATTTTTAATCTATTTTGCAGGTGTTGAAATGTGTTTACCAGCAATCCTATTTTCATGGAAGATATATTTTACCAAGTCGCCTCAGCTGGTCCTCCTTCACTTAACGGTCATGAGGAAATGGTAGACGAACGTGGCCTAGTTTATAGGGAATTAGTTAATATCCGTTATAATTTTTTTGTATATATTAACATCAAATATGGCTGAACATACATAACACTCTTAGCATACTTAGAATTCTCAGCAAGATCACTTTGTACTCACACTCAGCCTTAATTCCAATCTTTGTAATCATCTTTCAGCATAATATAAACTGGTAGTGATAGTTTTCACTACCCGAGGTTTTTGTGCCGGAGGTATACTAGTTGCCAAGGAATTTTCCTTGTATAAATCTCGTTGTTCATCTTTTAGATTTATTATTTTGTTCATTTCATTCATACAAGTATCAAACCTCACAAACAAATTTGGTTACTTGATCCTTAAACCGATTTTTGACCAAAGCAATTTGGCGCCCACAGTGGGGCCATTGGTGCTTTAAATCCCAAAATTTTCTACCTTTATTCATATATCAAAGTTATCACTCAATGGCCTCTCAAGGAAAAGCTGTTTCTACAACCGCCGCTTCAAGTGTTTCGGCTCAAAATGTTTTTACTACCACTACCTTCCTCTGCGAAGCCACAAAAGCCTGTAACCATAGCTCAGAAGAAGGAGACCGCCCATTTTCTCTGGATCAAAATCCACTATTGTCTCCCAAACAGTAACTGCTAACAATGATGTTTCTGTTTTGTGTGCGCAGATGAAAAACTATATGGGGCAGCAGAACAAAACCAACCAGAGGATCCTCCACGAGATTAAGGAGATCAAGAGAGCTAGGAAGAATGCTGAAGACTCAAGTCCCATCATCCTGAAGATACTTGACTTTAGCACTCTAGATTTCCCAAGTCAAAGAGGTCCAGGATCCTCTTATTATCAACAGGGGTCTTTGGATGTCTTCCTAAAAGGATCCTCTACCCTGCATTCACGAAGATCATCCATCCTTCAACAAGGATCCTCGAGTCAATACTTAAGATCCTCTAGCCAATTCTCACAAGGATCCTCCACCTTCTAGTCTGGACCTTCAGGTTTCTATCAAGGATCCTCTGCTCACCAACTTCAAGGATCCTCTATCTTTCAACCAGGATCCTTTGGCTTCTAGACAGAATCCATCGTTCATCAGTACCCAGGATCCTACAACCCTTATGGAAAAGAACCTTTGAAGGAGCCACGATCAAGGCCGACTGAGGTCCATGAAGGGGACTTCATACCCATGCAGACCAATGCTCCTACCGGACCGACTCTCGATGCTGAACTGATATGTCCTGGGCACAGCTATGGAGTGGGATCTTTTGATCACACGAGAGGTAACACTTACAATAACTTATCTTTTGGTACTAATCATGGTAGTATGCAGGATGTAGGGATCAACCAAGCCATAGACCGAGAGTTTCAGAAACTTAAGGACATGATATCCAGTGTACCGGGAGTTATCAAACCCATCCTGGAGATACCGGCAGGGAGTCATAACATATCCAGATTCACTCCTCCGATTTGTGATGCTGAAATACAAAAGCGCTTCACCGCCCCTAACATGAAATTGTATGATGGGTCCACTGATCCTGAGGAACACGTAGCCTTATATCGAGAGAGGATGGAAATTAATCATGTTCTAGAAAAACTGAAAGAAGTTTGCTTATGCAAAGGCTTTGGATCAACACTCACAAGATTTGCCCTCAAATAGCTGCTAAGTCTTCCTCCCTATTCGATTACTTCTTTTTCTCACTTGATTAATTTGTTTAATAGTCAATTTTCATGTAGTAGATCCTTTGAAAAATTAACTAGTGATTTATATAGTATTGTCCAACCTCGTGGGGAACCCCTTAGACAGTTTCTTACTAGGTTTGGAAGAGAGGCCTTGGAGATTCTAAACATGGATGTCCCGACAGTTGTTGAGGCATTCAAAATGGGATTACAAAAGGACTCTCCATTTTATCAAGATCTTGTTATGATCCCTTATAGGAACTTAGATGAAGTCTGGAATAGAGCTATAAGGTTCATCAGATTAGAAGAAGATTAGAGGATACAAGATCAACTGAACACTCCAACAAAAAATGAATCTCAAGACAAGAGACAAGGATCCTACTTCAGGAATAACAATTCCAAACCATATTCCAAACCGAATAATCAAAAGATTAATGTTGTGGAAGAAGAAGAGGACGATAAAGATTGTCCCAGGATATCTATCTGATTATTGCTTTTCTTTGGATATGGGAGGAGTAATGCTTGCGGTTAGAAGTTTGGGTGATAAAGCAAGATGGCCAAGGAAGAATGAGAAGGCACCTCCCCCAAAGATAAATCAAAATGGTGTGCTTTTCATGAAGACTTCGGCCACATGACAGAAGATTGCATTGCGTTAAGGAAGGAAATTAGTTACCTCCTCAGCAAAGACTATCTCAAGGAGCTGTTTGGAAGAAAGAAGTCCGGGACCCAGGATTCTGAACCAGTCCCGGAAAATGCTGCTCCACCTCCTCTTGATGCCCAAGTTATCAACGTGATCTTCGGAGGCTCCGACGTATGTGGAAATTCTTATTCTGCGGCGAAGAAGCACGCTAAAGAATGTAAATTCGAGAATGATGAAAGGACAATTAGGACTTCCATAATAAATGAGCAAACAGTCATCTCTTTTGATGAGGATGATCGAGTCAATGTCCAGGATCCTCATCACGACGGTTTGGTCATTACTTTGTTTATTTCTAACCATTATGTTCGCAGGATCCTCATCGACGGCGGGAGTTCAGTCAATATCATCTACTATTATTTGATGTTGACAGGTCAAGCAACATTCTACACGTCTTACTGATGACTCGGTCCACTCTAAACCACCTAAAAAACGTGCGTCATGGAAAGCAACGGCTATATTTGATTTAGTCTAGGTTTTCCTAATTTTTAGAAATTTTTGTTAGCTTACTTTTTGTATATATAGAGCCGATACTTGGACTATACACACACAACACCTACACTCAATACTTAGCAACAATCAATCATTGTAACACTGTCCAGATCGATAGCTCCAACAGTTGTACTTTTTTCATTATTTAATAAATTGGTGGTGATTTTTTTCACCACCCGGGGTTTTTTTCTTGTTATCCTCAGGATACAGGCTTTTTCCTCGCAACAAATCCTTATCTTACTACATTTACATTCATTTTTAACAAGCACCTAACCTCACTTACTAATTTGTTTACGAAATTACTCTTGTTGATTTTCACCTAAAACAATTTGGCACCCACCTTGGTGAAATCGGTGTTTCGATTTTTCAAAACCTTTTACGTCGTCCTTGATTATTTTCATCCCTTCATCATGTCTTCGCAGCCAAAAAGCAGTTCTATATTTTCTACAGTGATCAGCACTGCTCCAAATGGTAACCCTATTCCTCCGCCAATTCCGAAGAAAAACACTCAGCCTAGAGGATATCTTCCAACATACTCGGGAAGCTCTACATGGGTAGATCCTGTAACAACGATATTCTCTCTTTGATGAAACAGGTAAAAACTCACATGGAGCACCAAGAAAAGACCAACCTGAGGCTATTCAAAGAGATTGAAGGGATCAAGAAGAAACCATGGGAGGATACTACTCCGCTCATGCCTAGAACCCTTGATTTTGATTCTCTAGGATCATCTATTCTCCATAATCACGGATCCACGGAGGTACAACCAGTTAGGGCTTCGTCTCAACAACAGTTAGGATACTGGGGTAATCGTCCTACGGTATCCTTGGAACCATCCAAATCTATGAGGCCAGATCCCATCCACACGCTGCCTCGTTCAACCATGCCAGCAGGCTCGTTCTCGTCAGGGCCTTCCATAGTATCCTCGGAAGTACATATAGGGGATGATATCCCTATACAAACGCAACCTTATCCTGAAGCCACTCTTATCGGAGCTACAAGCCATCGGAGCTGTAACATCCGTATTTTGAGATTAATAAATAAAAGAAAATTTATTATTTCGTGTGTGTCGTTAATTTGATTGTGTGATAGTGATTAGATTATGTTGGGTTTGGCCTTGGGAGAGGATATGGGCCCTAGGGCCCATGGACCCCTTATATATACCCCATCCTCCACTCCATTTCTTTTCTTTCACAACAAACACACTCAAGAACACCCACACACTCTCTTTCTAGCACCCACATCCGATTCCGAGCAAAAGGAAGGGGTAAATCTCGTGTTTGACACCATCAAACAACCAAGAACACGTCTAGATCCTAGGGTTAGCTCAGATCCAAACCCGAACCGAGACCGGAAAGCTAAGCATCGGCAAATGGTTAAGTGTTAAGGTTGGATTCAGCATGCAAACCGATATAATGATAGATCGGGTTGTAAGATGTATGAAAAACATAAACTTGGTGAGTTTTAACCTCACGGGTGTGTTATAGAACAAAAAGGAGATGCTTGGACCATGAAAAACACGGTGAATTATTTCACCGTGTATGATGTATGAAAAACATAAACTTGGTGAGTTTTAACCTCGCATGGTATTCCATGTGAAATACCATGCGAAAGTCCATGCGAATTCCCTTGCGAATTCTTCATGCGAATTATTTCAAATTGTTGTCAAACACAACCCGATTCAATTTTCTGATGCATATTTTTTGTTAAAGGACTATTAATGAAATTAAAATTCCTCCAAGCTGACTTGGCAGCTCGACCCCAGCCAGGGGCTCTGCCCCTTGGACCCTGCTAGGGCTGCCACCCCTAGACCCCGCTACCATGGGCGCAACCCCGGACCCCCATTAGTTGAGGGTTTCACTAACGTAGATGTATGAAGTAGTAGTATAAATAATTGACACTAGTAATGTGTTACACAATTAGCCGTGCACAGCTAAGGAAGAGTATTACCATTAACTCAGAGATAAACCGACTTCAGGTGAGTTCTAGCCCCCCCCCTTTTTATCGGTTATATTTTCAGGGCTATGTGCATACTCCTATGTGATAGATAATACACTAACTTGAATGGTAAGTGTACGATACGTGTAAGATTGTGTATTGAATGTTGTTACTACAGAATGTCTATATGAATGAGTATGTATATATATTTTATAACTAGAAGGTATGTAAAGTTTGCACATATGAATAGAATGTATGGATGTTTGACGAGACAGGTAGGGTTGTATGGTTGCATGGTTATTCGAGACAAAAGGGACCAGACCCTTATAATATCTATGATGTTAGGGACCAGACCCTTATAATTTCTGTGATGTTAGGGACCAGACCCTTATAATATCTGTGATGTTAGGGACCAGACCCTTACAATATATGTGATGTTTAAGTTAGAGTAGCCTATGGTATACCATAGGGTTTTATGAAAGAAAGTATGTAAGTACGTATGCGTGTATGTAAAGTATGTATGGAAGAAGTAATAGTAATTAAGGTACGAATACGTATCTTCGGATACGTATGAGTAAGAATATAATGTATGTTAATTGATTATCTAGAACTCACTCAGCGTAGCTGACTTTTAGTATGCACGCAGGTAAATAGATTGAAGGAGTTGGCTTGAGGATGGCACGTGGTAGGGACTGGAAGACTGGTATCTCAGGAGGAAATGCTATGGATTATCCTGTTATGTTTTAAGACAAGTTAAATTTTGTTATGACAAGATTCGATGTTTTCTAATGTAATGCATGAAGTTTTTATCATTCCGCGAAAGTTTTAATTAACTCTGATTTAGAACTGTGTTTATGAGTAAATCCAACACCAAAGTAGGGTTACCGGGAACGGGGCCTTACAAGTTGGTATCAGAGCATAAGTTCGAGAGAAATAAGCATCCTACATACTTAGACTCGAACAGATAATGGGACTTAAGGAAGAAAAGAAATAAGATGCCAGTCAGAGAATGCTATGTGTCACCCAAGCAAGCTTAGAAAGTGATCATCTTGTTTAAATTGATCTTGTGTATAGTAAAGAATGAGTAAGAAAGCTAACTTAATTGCTTGATATAAGAATGTTTGTTTATAGGTGATGTTGTGAAATGTGTGATTGACCAATTGTTATAAGTAGACACTAGCACAAGTGGACTCACAAATGGAAGTGTATAGGACACGGAGAGTAAAGTGATCAGCTAATCACAACTGGCCACTGTTATTACCTGTTAGCCTTACTGTCTTTGTACTAAATAGTTCCTGAAGTGATAATGTTTGTGTTTTCTTATAGAATACGAATGGCTGGTGCTAGAAAGACTTCTGGACAAGGAAGTCGCACGAGTCGCCGTGGTAGACCACTGTTACCCAAGTACCCTCCGAGGAACCGATCCTCGAGTCTGAGGACGGGAGAAGCATGATAGTGTGAGAGGAAAGGCATCAGCTCGACCCTTCTATCCAAGCTTCCATTACCCAGGTAGTTGATGCTGTAGTGCAGAATCTTCAACAAGAAAAATCAATTGAGAACTGTGCAAGAACCGCTAAGAAGACAGGGGAAAGTAGTAAGAAAGATGAAGAGATTGTGGGAGAGGAATCGAGTAAAGATTGGTCTGTGAAAGTCGATGATGGTAAGGGAGACCGAGGTGGGTGCAGCTACAAGTTGTTCAAAGGTTATGACCCACCGAAGTTTTCTGGTACGGGGGATGCAATCGCTACACTCCAATGGGTAACCGCAATGGACAAGGTTATCCGGATTAGCGAGTACCGCCCCAACCAAGCAGTGGGTTTTTCTACCCAGTCATTTGGGGACGAAGCTATGTTTTGGTGGGAAACGGTAGAGCAAAGGAAGACCCCTGCCAAGATCAAGGCTATGAGGTGGGAATATTTGAAGGAGATGGTCATGAAAAAGTTTTGTACGGATGCTGAAGTTGAGAGGGCGGAGATGAAGTTCCTGAATTTGAGGGCGGTGAAAATGACACACAGCGAGTACACCACTGAATTTAACCGCATGTCAAGACTAGTGCGCGAAATGGTGCACTGAAGCAAAGAGGATCAAGTGCTACTTGAGGGGACTACCACAAACATCCGCACCTTTTTCCGGGCTAGTAAACATGCTACTTTTGATTCTGTTGTCGAACTTGCATAAATGGTTTATGATGACCTAGCTATGGATGATGTGGTGGTGGAAGAGCAGAAAGAGAAGAAGTGGGCTGCCCTTGCTAAGCGACCTGGTACTCAAATATGGAACCCCAGGGATAAGAAACAGAAGGTGTGGGAGAAAAAGCCATGCAAGACTTGTGGGAAAATGCACGATGGTGAGTGCAAGTGGGGTAAGAGTAGTGATGTGTGCAACGAGTGTGGAAAGGCCTATGGAGGGGAATGTAGGCAAGGGTCGAATGCCTGTTATAAATGTGGAAAGGTGGGGCATTACGCTAACGAATGTAACGCGAAACCCGCCTGTTACAAATGTGGAAAGATGGGTCATATTGCAAGGAAGTGCAGTGAAGGTGAAGCTGGGGGAAGCGTTAAGAAGGATGCCGAGCAGTTTAGGCCAAAGACCAGAGCCTACATGTTGACACAAGAGCAAGCCAAACAAATCCCAAGTGTCATGACAGGTACATTTCTAGTGAACGGTATTTC
Organism: Bidens hawaiensis; assembly: GCF_021521415.1. NCBI lineage: Eukaryota > Viridiplantae > Streptophyta > Magnoliopsida > Asterales > Asteraceae > Bidens > Bidens hawaiensis. The sequence goes on along the minus strand of NW_027491117.1, from coordinate 1,071,003 downwards.
CGCTTCCGTATTGTTGACTCAGGTGCGACTAGGAGTTTTGTAGCTACCTCATTTTGTAAGACAGCGAAGATTAAATGTTTTCGTGTGCCGGAAAAATTTATGATACAGACCGCTAGTGAGACCTCGGTTAAAATTATGAGAATGGTTTAGAGTTGTAAGATAGAGTTGGAAGGAAACAAATTCCCTGTTACCCTATACGTGATTACCCTAGGAGGATCCGATGTAGTATTGGGGATTGATTGGCTATCTGAATTCAAAGCCCAGATAGTATGTAAGAGTAGATTGATAAGACTAAATTCTTTGGATGGCGGTATAGTAACGGTTTATGGTGATAGAGATAGTTCAGGGCTTAACGTCATTTCGATGATAAAGGCCAACGGTTTGTTAAGGCGAGGGTGTGGTGCCTACCTGGCGTATGTTGCCAAAGCTACGACCAAGACGAAAGAAGTGAAAGATGTTCCTGTGGTGTGTGACTATCCCGAAGTGTTCCCTGAGGATCTTCCGGGTTTGCCACCGGAACGTGAAGTAGAATTTCAGATAGAATTAATACCAGGAGCACAGCCTGTCACGAAAGCACCATACCGTCTGGCGCCGTCCGAGATGAGAGACTTTATGTCCCAACTGCAAGAACTCCTCAACAAAGGTTTTATAAGGTCGGGTGTTTCCCCGTGGGGCGCACCAGTGTTATTTGTTAAGAAGAAAGTTGAAAGCATGAGAATATGTATTGACTACAGGGAGTTGAATAAGCTTACGGTGAAGAATAGATATTCGTTGCCACGGATTGATGATTTGTTTGATCAGCTACAAGGTGGAAGCTGGTTCTCGCGAATAGATCTCAGATCAGGTTATCATCCGCTGAAAGTGAAAGAGGCGGGCATCCCTAAGACAGCGTTTCGGACGTGGTACGGACACTACGAATTCCTCGTGATGTCGTTTGGTCTAACCAACGCTCCCACGACATTTATGGACATGATGAACAGGGTGTGTCGGCCGATGTTAAACAAAACAGTTATCGTTTTCATTGATGATATATTAATTTATTCAAAGAGCGAGTCTGACCATGCTGAGCACCTGAGAAAAGTATTAGAAGTTTTGAAGAAAGAGAAATTGTATGCTAAGTTCTCGAAGTGTGCATTTTGGCTACGAGAGGTACAGTTTTTAGGTCACATAATCAATCCCGAGGGGATTACTCTGGACCCAGCTAATATTGAAGTGATAAAGAATTGGAAGACTCCGCGAAACCCGACTGAGATATGCAGTTTCCTAGGGTTAGCTGGCTATTATAGGAGATTCTTTCCGGGCTTCTCCAAGATAGCCGCACTGTTGACCGGCATGAGCCGAAAGACTATAGTATTCAGTTGGGGCAAGCATCAAGAAGAAGCATTCGAAGAGTTGAAGAGAAGACTCACACAGGCCCCAATCCTTGTTCTGCCTGAGGGCGAAGAAGATCTGGTAGTCTGTACTGATGCTTCGCATCAAGGGTTAGGTTGCGTGTTGATGCAACGAGGGAAGGTCATAGCTTATGCGTCTAGACAATTGAAAGTTCATGAAAGTACATACCCGACGCATGACCTAGAGTTAGCAGCTGTGGTGCATGCTCTCAAGATCTGGAGACATTACTTGTACGGTACTAAGTGTGCCATTTTTACTGATCATAAGAGTTTGAAATACTTTTTCGAGCAAAAAGAGCTAAATATGATGCAGAGAAGATGGTTAGAACTGATAAAGGATTATGACTGTGACTTCAAGTATTATCTGGGAAAGGCGAATGTAGTCGCTGACACCTTGAGCCGAAAGAATGCAGAAGTTATCGCGATGGTCAACTCTTATAAGTTGATAATCAACTTAGATTTCTTTGAAGAGATCAGCAAGGTCCAGTCAGAAGTGTTGGTAGATGAAGGGTTGATGAAGAAAGAGAGGAATTTTGGACAGTAGAACGAGTTGATAGATAATACCCATGGTGTAAAGACCAGATTTGATCGGATGTAGATTCCTCGACATGGGAATCTTAGGGGTCGGGTCCTGGACGAGGCCCATAAGTCCAGTTACTCGATTCATCCAGGATCCACTAAGATGTATCAAGACTTGAAGAAAGACTATTGGTGGCCGGGCATGAAGAACAAAGTGGTAGATTATGTTGGCAAGTGCCTAACTTGTTTACAAGTTAAGGGTGAGCACCAGAAACCATATGGAAAGATACAGCCGTTGGAGATACCTGAATGGAAATGGGAACACATCACCATGGACTTCATAACTAAGCTACCGCGTACAGCTAGGAATCATGACACCATATGGGTGATTGTGGACCATTTGACTAAGAGTGCTCATTTTCTGCCAATACGAGAGGCTATCTCGTTAGAAGCGTTAGCCAGTGTGTTCTTTAAAGAAGTAGTGGCAAAGCATGGGGTGCCGTTGTCGATTGTGCCTGACAGAGATACCCTCTTTACTTCAAGATTTGGAAGAAGTTCCACGAGGCGATGGGAACTGGACTAAACATCAGCACGACGTATCATCCTCAAATAGATGGGCAGTCTAAACAGACTATCCAAACCCTTGAGGATATGCTACGTGCATGTGTGTTAGACTTTGGAGGAAGTTGGGATGATCATTTTCACTTGGCAAAATTCTCCTACAACAACAGTTACCATTCGTGTATTGGTATGCCGCCGTTCGAGATGTTGTATGGAATTCGTTGCAGAACTCCTATATGTTAGGGAGAGATTGGTCAGAAGGAGATTGGAAATTTAGAAGTGGTGCAAGAAACCTCATCAAAGTTTGATCAGATTAAGGCCAGGATGAAAGCTGCTCAAGATCGCCAGAAGTCATATACTGATAAGCGGAGACGGCCGATTGAGTTTAAGGTTAGAGACCATGTGATGCTTAAAGTCTCGCCTTGGAAGAGGATTATTCATTTCAGGAAGAGAGGAAAGTTGAGTTCGAGGTACATTGGACCGTTCAGAATCTTAGCCCGAGTGGGTGAAGTGGCTTACAAGCTAGATCTACCCGATGAACTAGATGGAATTCACTCCACCTTTCATGTCTCTCACTTGAGAAAATGTCTAGCCGATGACACATCCCATGTGCCGCTGCTGGACATCGAGGTAGACGAACAATTGAACTATGTCGAGTAGCCGGTGGAGATAGCCGACCGTAAGGAGAAATAGCTTCGTCATAAGGTTATTCCGTTAGTTAAAGTGATATGGAAGCACCGCAAGAGATCGGATGCTACTTGGGAAGTTGAAGAAGAAATGCGCAAGTTTTACCTTGAATTGTTTAAGTAATAGTTAGGTTTCGGGGACGAAACCTCTTTTAAAGAGGGTAGACTTGTAACATTAGTATTTTGAGATTAATAAATAAAAGAAAATTTATTATTCTGTGTGTGTCGTTAATTTGATTGTGTGATAGTGATTACATTATGTTGGGTTTGGGCTTGGGAAAGGATATGGGCCCTAGGGCCTACGGACCCCTATATATACCCCATCCTACACTCTATTTCTTTTCTTTCACAACAAACACACTCAAAAACACCCACACACTCTCTCTCTAGCCCCCACATACGATTCCGAGCAAAAGGAAGGGGTAAATCTCGTGTTCAACACCATCAAACAACCAAGAACACGTCTAGATCCTAGGGTTAGCTCAGATCTGAACCCGAACCGAGACTGGAAAGGTAAGCCTCGGCAAAAGGTTAAGTGTTAAGGTTGGATTCAGCATGCAAACCGATATAATGATAGATCGGGTAGGATGTATGAAAAACATAAACTTGGTGAGTTTTAACCTCATGGGTGTGTTATAGAACAAAAAGGAGATACTTGGACCATGAAAAACACGGGTATACAAAGTTGGTACAACCCAAAACCCATAAAAAGGGTAGAATCGGGTCCTAAGGAAGAGTCACGAAGTAAAATGGCAAAAAAGAAGAAAAGGAGGTTATTTTCGCATAAAACGACTTCGCATCGCACTGGCCATGCGAAACCATGAATTCGCATCACACAAGCCATGCGAAGCGAAACTTCCATGCGAAGCAAACTTCCATGCGAAGCTAAACTTCCATGCGAAGCGAAACTTTCATGCGAAGCGAATTTCCATGCAAAATACCATGCGAAATTCCCATGCGAAATTCCATGCGAATTCCCCAGCGAAATTTTCATGCGAATTATTTCAAATTGTTTTCAAACACGACCCGATTCAATTTTCTGATGCATATTTTTGTTAAAGGACTATTAATGAAAATAAAATTCCTCCAATCTGACCTAGGAGCTCGACCCCAGCTAGGGACTCTGCCTCTTGGACCCTGCTAGGGGCTGCCGCCCCTAGACCCCGTTACCAGGGGCGCCGCCCCCGGACCCCCGTTAGTTGAGGGTTTCATTAACGTAGATGTATGAAGTAGTAGTATAAATAATTGAAACGTGTTACACAGTTAGCCATGCACAGCTAAGGAAGGGTATTACCATTAACTCAGAGACAAACCGACTCCAGGTGAGTTCTAGCCTCCCCATTTTATCGGTTATGTTTTTGGGACTGTATGCATACTCCTATGTGATAGATAATACACTTACTTGAATGGTAAGCGTATGATACGTGTATGATTGTGTATTGAATGTTGTTACTACAGAATGTCTATATGAATGAGTATGTATATATATTTTATAACTAGAAGGTATGTAAAGTATGCACGTATGAATAGAATGTATGGATGATTGACGAGACAGGTAGGGTTGTATGGTTGCATGGTTATTCGAGACAGAAGGGACCAGACCCTTATAATATCTGTGATGTTAGGGACTAGACCCTTATAATATCTGTGATGTTAGGGACCAGACCCTTATAATATCTGTGATGTTAGGGACCAGACCCTTACAATATCTGTGATGTTTAAGTTAGAGTAGCTTATGGTATACCATAGGGTTTCATGAAAGAAAGTATGTAAGTAATGCGTGTATGTAAAGTATGTATGGAAGAAGTAATAGTAAGTAAGGTACGAATACGTATCTTTGGACACGTATGAGTAAGAATATAATGTATGTTAATTGATTATCTAGAACTCACTCAACGTACCTGACTTTTAGTATGTACGCAGGTAAATAGATTGAAGGAGCTGGCTTGAGGATGGCACGTGGTAGGGACTGGAAGACTGGCATCTCGGGAGGAAATGTTATGGATTATTCTGTTATGTTTTAAGACAAGTTAACTTTTGTTAAGACAAGATTCGATGTTTTGTAATGTAATGCATGAAGTTTTAATTATTCGCGAAAGTTTTAATTAACTCTGATTTTAGAACTGTGTTTATGAGTAAATCCAACACCAAAGTAGGGTTACCGGGAACGGGGCCTTACAGGAGCTCAGAATACCAGTTACCTAGCCATGATCCTGGTAACAATTTACTTAACGCAACTTTATATACTAACCATGGATCTGGGCTGGATATGGGGATGTCCTCCGAAATAGCAAGAGAATTGCAAAAAATGAAGGATATGATCTCCAATATCCCGGGGATAATACGTCCAATAGCGGAAGTACTCCCCTCAGGGAGCCACAGGTTATCCAGATTCACCTGGCCCATATGCAACGTGGAGATCCGTAAAAGATTCCAAACTCATAGCATGAAGTTGTATGATGGCACTACAGATCCTGAAGAACATGTTGCCCAATATAGGGAAAGGATGGAGATCAACCCCATCCCTGTTAACATCAAAGAAGCTTGCTTATGCAAAGGATTGGGTTCGACACTAACAGGACCGGCTCTTAAATGGTTATTGAGTATTCATTCCAATTTTATTACCTCATTTTCTCATTTGATTAACTTGTTTAATAATCAGTTTTCTAGTAGTAGATCCTTTAAGAAACTGACAGGTGATTTATATAGAGTAGTTCAAAATAGTGATGAATCCTTGAGAGATTACATCACTAGATTTAGCAGGGAATCTTTAGACATCCCCAACCTTGATGTGGCAGCTGCTGTTGAAGCTCTCAAGATCGGATTAAAGAAGGATTCTCAGTTCTATGACGATCTTGTCATGACACCATGTCGGAATCTAGATGAAGTAAGGAATAGGGCCTTGAGATACATACGGTTGGAGGATGACAAAAAGGCTCATGGGAGTTTGATTATACCAAAATACGAGTCTATCGACAGGAAATCAGATTCCCCACAAAAGTTCTCCAGACCTAAGCCATATTCCAAACAGGATAACTCCAGAATAAATGTTGTGGAAGAAGACGAAAATGATGAAGATTATCCTAAACTTTCTGAATACTGCTATAACATTGATATAAATGGTGTGATATGTGCCATGCAGGATTTAGGTGACAAGGCTAGATGGCCCAAGAAAAATGAGAAGTCAAGATCCGGCAGAGATAAGTCCAAATGGTGTGCATACCACGAAGACTTTGGCCACCACATTTATGAATGTATAACACTTCAAAAGGAAATAGGATACCAACGCAGCAAGGGATACCTAAAAGAGCTGTTCGGAAAGAACAAGAGTCGGGATCCTGCCAAGATACTTGAATGGGCGGTTTCTCCACCACCCGGAGCAAAGGTCATTGCCTTTATCTCTGGAGGATCAGACATCTGTGGAACTTCATACTCAGCGGCCAAGAAACGTGCTAGGGAAACGAAGATGGATAACGGAGAGAGACCTCTCCGTACCTCCACATTGACTACCCAAAGGACTATATCCTTCGAAGAAGAAGATCAATACGACCCTCAGGATCCCCACCATGATGGTTTGGTTATTACTTTAAGTATAGCTAACTGTTTTGTGCGCAGTTGACTTATTGATGGCGGGAGCTCCGTGAACATCATCCAACTAGATGCTTTGAAGAAAATTGATATCTCAGAATCTGAGACTATCCCAAGATCCTCAGTCCTCGTAGGATTCAATGGAGAGACCAAGAATACATTGGGGGATATCAAACTTCCAGTATACATAGAGGGAGTAAACTCTCTACAAATATTTTGTGTTATTGACTTGTTATCTTATTGTAATGTGATCTTAGGCAGGCCTTGGATCCATGACATGAAGGCGGTACCCTCAACATACCATCAATGTGTGAAACTTCCAAGTCATTGTGGTGTTATCAAGATAGAGAGTGGCCAACAAGATGCTAAAGATTGTTATGCATCATCAATGAAGTCGGCAGCGAAACCCACTCCAGCATAGCAATTACAGAAATAATCAGGAGAGACCTGCAAGCTAGGGAACAAGATGTGAAGGAAGTACCCTTGGATCCTCTGGATACTGAGATCAAAGTTTTGTTAGGATCAGGTATGCCTGAGGATATCGAGAAGGGATTGTTATCCTTCTTAAAGAAAAGATCTTCCACCTTCGCTTGAAAACATGAGGATATGAAAGGTATCTCCAAATCTATCATTACACAAAAACTTGGTTTAGATAACTCTTTCAGGCCAGTTCATCAAAAGCGAAGAAAATTTGCTCCAGAAAGAAATATCATCATACAAGAAGTGGAGAAACTACTCAAAACAAAGATGATAAGAGAGGTCCATTATCCTAGATGGTTGGCCAATTTTGTAGTAGTCCAGAAAAAGAATGGGAAATGGAGAGTGTGTGTGGACATCACAGACCTAAATAAGGCATGTCGCGAAGAACCCTTTCCACCCCCACATATTGATTCAATAGTAGATGCAACTGTTGGTCACGAGATACTAACTTTCATGGACGCATCTTTGGGATTCCAACGGACACAAGGTCGAAGACTCACTCAAATTTAAACCAATTATAACTAAATAGATAGTGGCAAATGGATATTGAACACAAGAAGTTTGTGGAATATGTGTTAATAAGTAGCTTAACAATTAAACTAATATAAACGTAAATGACAAAAAGTAATTTTCAAGTTGATTTTCATTTGATTTTAGAAACTAAATAAACTACACGAAAGTTGTAAACGATTGATTAAACAAGCATTCCTCTCAGGGTTCAGGTTATTGCTCAACACTTATGTTAACATTCAATGGACAAACCATATTATCTTGGTTTTGTGTAAATGAAATTGTTTGTGATTAATCAAGAACTAAGTACCCGGATTCCTAGAATGCGAGGTTGTCACTTAACAATCAATCAATACTGTTAACCCTAATTTTTTCCACTAAATCTCAATTGTCAACGATACCTAGAACGCGCGGTTCAAAACTAGGTTTAAACAATATAGACAAACTACAAACAATCCCATAAACATCATGATCATACTAACATAACAATTAGATAATCAATCCAAAATCAAGAACAAATAGCATGAAGTGTCTTGCAATTAACCTTACATCCAAAGATAAATACTAAAGGATTAGCCATAGATAGTTAGCTTCATCAATTCAATGTTTGATCCAAAGCAATCAAAGATTATAGTGTTAATCTTCAATTAAAAGTACCAAAAATCTTGTTCTCAAGCAACAAATCATCCAAAAAAATTGTCTAGAACGGAATGCCCTCAAAAGTATGTAAAAAGGTACTTATAACATCTTTTCCGAGTTGTAACCGTCACCAGCGCGCAGGGTCCACCGTAAGCTATGGTGGTGTAAGGCCCCGTTCCCGGTAACCGTACTTTGGTGTTGGATTTACTCATAAACACAGTTCTAAAATCAGAGTTAATTAAAATGTTTGCGGAATAATTAAAACTTCATGTATTATATAACAGAACATCGAATCTTGTCTTAACAAAAGTTAACTTGTCTTAAAACATAACATAATAATCTATAACATTTCTTCCCGAGATGCCAGTCTTCCAGTCCCTACCACGTGCCATCCTCAAGCCAGCTCCTTCAATCTATTTACTTGCGTGCATACTAAAAGTCAGCTATGCTGAGTGAGTTCTAGTAAATCAATTAACATACATTACATTCATAACCTTACTCATACGTGTCCGAAGATACGTATTCGTAACTTACTTACTATTACTTCTTCCATACATAGTTTACATACATACATACGTACGTACTTACTTACTTTCTTTCATAAAACCCCATGGTATACCAGAGGCTATTCTTTCCCAATCATCACAGATATTATTAGGGTCTGGTCCCTAACGTCACAGATATTGTAAGGGTCTGGTCCCTAACATCACAGATATTGTAAGCGTCTGGTCCCTAACATCACAGATATTATAAAGGTCTGGTCCCTTCATTCCATACCATCATTAAACCATACATTCATAACCTGTTACACACTTATATATAATTATACACGTCTACATACATATTCTTAACTCTTCCTATATCAGTCGTACATCATTCATAGACATTTACGTAGCATACACTTACAACTTAAGGTAAGTTTATTCACTAAACACGCAGTAATATGCATGCAGCCCCGAAAACATAACAGATCAAGGGGCTAGAAACTCACCTGGAGTCGGTGTCTCTCCGAGTTAATGGTAATGCCCTTCCTTAGCTGTGCACGGTTAGCTGTGTACAAATTACGGGTATCAATTATCTATTACTACTATTTCGTATATCGATTTTATTGAACCCTTCAACTAACGGGGGTCCGGGGGCAGCGCCCCTTGTAGCGGGGTCTAGGGGCGACAGCCCTAGTAGGGTCCAACAGGCAGAGCCTCTGGCTAGGGTCGAGCTGCCATGTCAGCTTTGAAAAATTTTATTTTCATTTCTAAGTCCTTTATCAAAAATGCATCAGAAAGTGAATCGGGCCATGTTTTACAACAATTTGAAACAATTCTCATGAAAGAATTCGCTTCGCATGAGAATTTGCTTCGCATGGGAATTCGCTTTGCATGAGACTTTGCTTCGCATGGGAATTCACTTCGCATAGAATTCGCTTCGCACGGGAATTCGCTTCGCATTAGAGTTTGCTTCGGATGGGAATTCGCTTCGCATAAGAGTTTGCTTCACATGAGAATTCGCTTCGCATGGGCATTCGCTTCGCATGAGAATTCGCTTCGCATGGGAATTCTCTTCGCATGAGAATTAGCTACGCACGGTTGTGCGATAGGAATTATTTTCTTTTCTTTGTTTTTTACCATTTTAAAGCCATTTCCTCCGTGACTCTTTCTTAGGACCCGATTTTAACCTTTTTGTGGGTTTTGGGTTGTACCAACTTTGTATACCCGTGTTTTTCATGGTCAGAACACCACCTTTTGTCCTATCACACCCCCGTGAGGTTATAACTCACCAAGTTTATGTTTTTCTTATGTTCTACAACCTGATCTATCGTTCTATTAGTTTGCATGTCGAAACCAACCATAAAAACTTAACCTAGTTGGCCAAACATCACCTTTTGGTCTCGGTTGGGTTCGGATCTGGACAACCCGAGGATAAAGCGGCGATTCTTGTTGTTTGGAGACACTTGAACGACAAAATCTTCCTTACTTTAACCCGGGTTTGATTCGGGTCTTGAGAGTGTGTGTGTGTGTTCTAGGGTGTGTGTGTGTGGAGGGAAAGAAATGATGAAAAGGTGGAGGGGTTGGGTTTATAAGGGAATATGGGCCCCATAACCCACTCCCAATTCCAAATCCAATTATTATCCAAATATTTACACACACAATAAATCAAAACATTCCTTTATTATTATTAACAAAATAGGATGTTACAAGTCTACCCTCCTTAAAAGAGGTTTCGTCCCCGAAACCTAACTATTACTACTAAACAAATGTGGGTAAAACTTGCGCATCTCTTCTTCGACTTCCCAAGTAGCATCCAATCCCTTGTGGTGCTTCAATATCACTTTAACTAATGGAATAGCCTTATGACGAAGCTGCTTCTCCTAGCGATCGACTATCTCCATATGCTGCTCATCATAGTTAAATTGTTCATCCACCTCGATGTCCAGTAATGGCACATGGGACGTGTCATCAGCTAAACATTTTCTTAATTGAGATACATGAAAGGTAGAGTGAATTCCTTCTAGCTTTTCGGGTAGGTCTAGCTTGTAAGAAACTTCGCCCACTCGAGCTAAGATTCTGAACGGTCCAATGTACCTCGGGCTCAACTTCCCTCCTTTCCAGAAATGAATAATCCCCTTCCAAGGCGAGACCTTAAGCATCACGTGGTCCCCAACATTAAACTCAATCGGCCGTCTCCGCTTATCGGCATATGACTTCTGACAATCTTGAGTAGCTTTCATTTTAGCCTTAACCTGATCAAACCTTGATGAGGTTTCTTGCACCATCTCTAAACTTCCAATTTCTTTCTGACAATTTCTCCCCAACATACAGGAGTTCTACAACGTCTACCATATAACATCTCGAAAGGAGGCATACCAATACTGGAATGGTAGCTATTGTTGTACTAGAACTTTGCCAAGTGCAAATGATCATCGCAGCTCTTTCCAAAGTCTAACACACACGCACGTAGCATATCCTAAAGGGTTTGGATAGTCCGCTCGGACTGTCCATCTCTTTGAGGATGATACGCCGTGCTGATGTTCAATCTTATTCCCATAGCTTCATGTAACTTCTTCCAAAATCTTGAAGTAAAGCGGGTATCTCTATAAGACACGATCGACAACGGCACCCCATGCTTTGTTACAACTTCCTTAACGAACACGTTTTCCAACGTTTCCGATGAGATAGCCTCTCGCATAGGCAAAAAGTGAGCACTTTTCGTCAAACAATCCACAATCACCCATATGGTATCATCATTCTTAGCTGTACACGGTAGCTTAGTTATGAAGTCCATGGTGATGTGTTCCCATTTCCATTCGGGTATCTCCAAAGGCTGTATCTTTCCATACGGTTTATGGTGCTCTGCCTTGACCTGCAAGCAAGTTAAGCACTTACTGACTGTTAGGGCTCGGATTTTCAGTATCCTAAGCAAACGATATGTTCAAGATAACTCCAAGATATAGTATCCTCCGAAGATACAGGTATCCTTAATACATTATTGTGCTAATGATTCCACTGCCTTTCTTTGATGCATACCAGGTCATACAACGTTCCCATGTGCTCCTAAAGACTCGGACTACTCTTCAACAACCTCAAAGAACGTGTTCAACAAGGTCAAACAGCTACCTTAAATAAATCGTGTTCAAAAAGGAAATGTGTCTGATTGGAAGGAGTCTGTTATCTCCAGAATTACAGGGATAGCTAATCAGGAAAGAATCAATTATTCATGGAAAAGTAGGAACGACTAATTGGAATTTAGTCTTCTGTTTCCTTTATTGTAGGCAATCTTGTTAGCTCATATTTTATATAAATAAAGCTATAACCGGATAATAACACACACTAGAACACACGAGACTTACTAGTACTCGCATTCTCTGTAATCACGATCTAGTATTAGCTCCACACTTGTAACCGATTTTCATTATTAATAAACTGGTGGTGATAGTTTTCACCACCCGGGGTTTTTTTCTTGTTATCCTGAGGATGGGGGGTTTTTCCTCGCCAAAAATCTCTGTGTTCAAAGAGTTTTACATTCATTTTTACAAGCACCTAGTCCCACTTTACTAATTTGGTTGTAAAATCACATTTGTCAATTTTTTACCAAAACAATTTGGCGCCCACCGTGGGGTAATCAGTGCTTTAATCCATCAAAACCGTTTGTTCCACTCTCAATTACTTTCATTCCTTCATTATGGCCTCACAACCAAAAACTAGCTCCATTCTTGCTCCGGTCACGACTGCTTCAAATGTTAACCCCGGTCCTCCGTCGGTCCCAAAGAAGAGCGCTCAACCCAAAGGAGAACTTCCACCGTACCCAGGAACCTCTACACGGGTAGATCCAGTTATTTCTAACAATGGTATTTTTGCTTTGATGAAACAGGTCAAAACTCACACGGAGTAGCAAGAGAAGACCAACTCAAGGCTATTTAAGGAGATTGAAGGGATCAAGAAAAAACCAAGGCAGGAGGCTACTCCAATCATACCCTGGGCCTTTGATTTTGGTTCTCCAAGATCATCTATCCTTCAGAATCCCGGATCCTTGGGGACACAATCAACAAGGACTCCGTCTCAGCAGCAGTCAGGATACTGGGGAACTTATCCTCCGGTATCCTCGGAGTTACCCAAACCAACGAGACCAGAATCCATTAACATGCAACCTCGTTCAACCATGCCAGCCGGCATATTCTCGTCAGGATCTCCCATGGTGTCCTTTGAAGTGCATGTTGGAGATGACATCCCTATGCAGACGTCACCTTATCCTGAGGATACCTTCAATGGAGGAACTAGTCATCAAGCCTCAGGATACCAAAGACCTAACCATGATCTCGGTAACAGTTTACTTAATGCTAATTTATACACTAACCGAGAATCTGTGCAGGATAAGGGAATATCCCCCGAGATAGCCAAGGAATTGCAGAAAATGAAGGATATGATTTCCAATATCCCTGGGATAATCCGTCCCATAGCTGAAGTTCCTGTAGGCAGTCACAGATTATCCAGGTTCACATGGCCTATATGCGACGTGGAGATCCCCAAGAAGTTCTAGACGCCCAGCATGAAGCTATACGATGGCACTACGGATTCTGAGGAACACGTAGCTTAGTATAGAGAAAGGATGGAGATCAGCCCCATCCCTATTGACATCAAAGAAGCTTGCCTATGCAAGGGGTTCGGTTCAACACTAACGGGACCGGCTCTCAAATGGTTATTGAGTATTCCTTCCAACACTATTACTTTATTTGCTCATTTGATTAACTTATTCAATAATCAATTTTCTTGTAGTAGATCTTTTGAGAAAATGACAGGTGATTTATATAGAATTATTCAACATAATAATGAATCCCTAAGGGATTACATAACTAGATTTAGCAGGGAAGCTTTGGATATCCCCAACCTTGATATGGCGGCTGTTGTTGAAGCTCTCAAGATGGGGTTAAAGAAAGATTCATCCTTCTATGATGATCTTGTCATGACTCCATGTAGGAATCTTGATGAAGTCAAAAACAGGGCATTAAGATACATTCGGCTAGAGGATGACAAGAAGGCTCATGTAAGTTTGGTTATCCTGAAGTACGAGTCTACCAACAGGAAGTCGGACTCTCCACAGAAGTTCTCTAGACCAAAGCCTTATTGAAGAATTAGACACTATTGATGAGCTCAGAGATCTAGCTAAGATCATAATGGCAGTATATCAACAAAGAATAGCCAAGTCTTACATCAAGAATATTCGAATCCGAAGATTCCAAGTAGGGGACATGGTGTTAAGAGAGGCATTCTAGAATACCACTAACCTAGCAGATGGGAAGTTAGCTCCAAAGTGGGAAGGTCCTTACTTGATCGATTCAGAAGCAGGCAAAGGGCCTACAGGTTAATCACTATGGAGGGAGTCCCTATACCGAGAGCTTGGAATGCTATCCATCTCAAGGTATATTTTTGTTAGTATCCTTAACTGGTATGTTCATATCCTCAACATCTTAGGATAAAGGTAAGTTCCCTGATCTACTTTTACATTGTTTCATATTTAAACTTAATAATCTCTTTATCAAATTTACTGACTTAAGCAACGGAGGGGTGTTAGCCAGGCTAACACCCACCCCTCATTAAGAGCTTAGTGTTTTGCAGTTATCCCAAGGATATGTTATCTTCACAACAGTCAGAGGCTGATCACCTCACACACGAATAAGATATCTTGGATATCTTCTAAGGTTTAAATGTTTTCACCTTTCCAACGAATGCCTGGAGCGCACGAATAAGATATCTTGGATATCTTCTAAGGTTTAAAGGTTTTCACCTTTCCAATGATCGCTTGGAGCACACAAATAGGATATCTTGGATATCTTCTAAGGTTTAAAGGTTTTCACCTTTCCAACGAACGTCTGGAGCGCACGATGATTCGGACATAGTTCGAGGCAGGCGGACCAGACCAGCTGATAATCCGTTTGTTGTTTGCTATATACCTGTCAGGGCCGTGAGTCGGGTGAAACCTTATAAAGGTTGACAAGAACACACAGACTCGATTACCCAGAGACCTGTTGAATATCCTGGTGGAATCAGGATATCCAACTAGTGGGAACGAACGAGTGTGAATAATAAACACAAAACAGTAATAAATGGTCAATAAAAGCTCATTCAATAGACAAAGATTCACTGTAATAAATACATCATTGATGGAACAGTGAAAGGAATGTCTAGGGTTTTGTGTGACGACGGCGGAGATTGTACGAGAAAACAAAGATAATATTCTTTGGAATGTTTTTCGTATTCAGTGCGTGCCAGCCTGTATTCCGTCTGGAAATCCATGTCATAAAAGGTATCCTAGGACCCCTATTAATAGACCCCGACATTCCTTCTAGAAGTTCCTAATCATTACTATACAAAATAATACAAGTGTTGAGTCCTCGAGCAAGATAACAGTCTTGCTCGAGCAAGCTCACTATGCTAGGTATGCTCGATGAATGTCCTCGAGCATACTTTCCTTAGAATATCTTTAGTGAAGATATTCCCTTCCAGAAGACTTCATTCTTCTTGACTAGTCCATGCTTTGCTCAAACCAATCCATCGGCAAGCTCATTCTTCTTGATGTCTTCAGTTATACTTATTCAGCAATCTTTAGCATGCTCGGATGTAAATCATTCTCGGGAACTGAACTGTGCTCGAAGTCCTTGCTTTGATCACTTGACATCTTCTTATTGCATCCATGCTTGTCCCTATGTGCTCGATCATCCTGTGCTCGTAATAATTGGTTAAAACTTGTATGATCAAGTTATTTGCTTGATTGGCAATCCATGCTCGATAGAAGAATACTCTTGCTCGTTGAAGTGTAGCTTGCTCGAAGCCTTAACACTTAGAAGAATTAACCATTTAAGGTTCTGAAGACCTTGCTCAAAGTAGTAAAACCATGCTCGATCGTCTAGGCTTGCTCGAAGTCCATACTTAGCTGTTTTCTGAGGAGGTTGAGAAGATTCCAATCTTCCTTATCATAAATCTGACCCAACAATCTCCCCCTAGATTGGAACAAGCTCAGATGCACCAAAACATACTTGCATAGAGTTACACATGAATTAGACATAGAATATATATCATTCAAGAACATGTCATTTCATTACATAATTAGGAATTCTGCCTCATGGGCATTACCAATTAAAGTTTTTACAAATTAAACAAAAATACAAAGATAAACAGAAATAAAATCCATCATCCATTAGCTCCATTCTGTCATCTTCTTCCTCTGCTCCTTGTATCAGATCTTTCCTTTAGTCTCTTGACATAGGCAGCTCTTTGTTTGATCATATCCAGTTCCACAACATCTGAGGAGTCATTTGGAAACTTTGCATCAATTAAATCTTGAAGATCCTGTGGATGCATAAACTTGAGATCTTCATCATGTTTTATCACAGCAATGGGTATTCCAGACTCGTTTCTCAACGTGATTGAATCATTATACTGATTATACGTTATGTACGTGATTCTTCCAAATTGTTGCACCCTTGAGTTTGGTTCCTGCATCACTTCTCTCATAGCCAAGCACTCCTTCAAGGTCTTCCTTTTATAGTGTGAGCTACTTGCTTGAGACTTTTGTTTCTTGGTATCAATAAGGGAGAGTTTGAGATGTGCACTTCACTGATCCTCCTTTTTCTCTTCTCCCTCTCAGTCTAGCTTTTGAGCTCTCTTTTCTTTTGTAGCAAGAATGGGAACCCCCTTTCTGCTTGTTCTTTGATAAATTTCGAGAGATCATTTCTTTGTTGACCAGATGGCTGATTTCTGAATTGATTGTCATGCAGTGTCAATTCAGCCATCTTGGTCAATTGTTCTTTTGTAAACTGTCTCAAGTCATCTCTGAAGATGATTAGATGTTCTTCTTTATCTTCAGTGATAACCCTCAAGGTCTTTGACCATTTATCAAAGAAGAGATGTGTGGGCAGATTCAAATTTCTTGGTTGCACATGCCTCACACTCTCATACCTTGGGGTTCTACTCGAGCTCCCTTGCTGAGTTGTCTTTGTTTTATCGAGCCCTTCTTCTACATACCATCTTCTAATTGTTTCATCTGTTTGCACTAACAACCTTGACATTCTTACTCCCTTCTTGTGGAGAGCACTCATCATTTCAGCTCGTACTTCTTCTTCAGCTCTCATCCTATCTTCCTGCAATTTTCTCTGTGTTTCAATATACATTTTCTGCTCTCTATTATATATTTCCATTAATTGTTCAAGAGGCATGTTTTGAAACTGTTCTTCCGTCATTCCTTTCTCCATCACAATCTTCTTTAACATAACCATCTTTTTGTTTCTCCTTCTTTCCTTTTGGCATCTTCCTTTTCCCTTTGCAGTCTCATCTTTAACTCCTGTTCTCTCTCATAATTTTCTCGACTCTTTTGATCTTTGTGAGAGGCTATTACAAGTTGAATTTTTCTTTTCAGTTTTTCGGGAGAGAGATTTATCAAGAAATTATAGCTGTAGCCGTATAGTTGAAGAAACTTGATATCGTTGTGTTTAGTTTTTAATGATTCATAGTTTGCTTCATCACTGGCTTTCTTTTCAGTTCTCTTTCTACTACTGTCCGATTCTTTTAAAGCCTTTTCACCCTCTTCCTTCTTCTTTGATACCTTCTTCACATAGTCAGATATATCATCTACTAGTGCCCTTTTGTACATTCTGTCAATCTTATCAAATGGTTGCAAGTTAAGGAATGCAGGTTTGTGACCAGCCTTCATCAGCAATTCTCTTTTCGTTTTCCTTTTTCTCCACCCCTTAGCTTCTTTTGCTATTTCTTCTTTTGATAGTCTTTGGAGATATAATGGATCATATCCCAAGCTGATCAGATAATCTTTGTCTTCATTTTCAATTTCAACATTCTTTGATCCGTCATCATTTTCTTTCACATCCTCCAAATCCACTGTCTCTTCAAGATCATGGAGAGCCTCAATCATTGGTTCTTTATTTCTTTCAGATTGAGCCCTCCTTCTCTCTTCTAGCTTTTCCAATCTGATTTTGTACATCATTTTCTTTACTGATTTTCTTCTTTTAGACCTTGGTGTTTCTTTTTCATCTGTATCTTTTCTTTTCAAATTTGATTAAGATGGAGTGGATGTATCAGGTTGTTTTACTTCAGTTTCTGGTTCTTCAATTATGATTTCCTCATCTACTGACTCAGATTTTTCAATAACAGGTTCATCTACATGAGTCTCTTCATATTCTTCAGTTACTTCTTGAATAATGGGCTCATTTGGTTCAACATGCTCTTCAACTCTTGGTTCTCCTTCTTTACTCAGATTTATGAAATCCTGTTGAGCCTGTCTTGCTGTATCACTATCTCTGGATGATGTCTCTCTGGGTTATTCAGAATGAGTGTAAGATCCTTCATTATGACCAATTTTACCATAGTAATTGCTAAGACTTCAATGGTTTCATCTTCTTCATGGATGACTGGTCCCAATCCAAGTTCTTGTTCCTTTTCAGAATTGTCAAGTTCAGTCTCAGATTGTTCTGGATCATTAGTTATTGGCTCTTCAGGCTCAGTGATAACTGGCTCTTCAGTCTGTGTAGGTTCTTGTTCAACTTCATTCAGGTTTGTTTTAAGAGCTTCAATTGTAGCTTTAAAGGCATCATCTGCCTCTTTCATCATCCTTTCAACTGCCTCTTCTTTTTCTTTCATGTTTATTAACACTTCAATGACTTCCTGAGGGATTTCCTCCTCCTCTTCTTTCTCCAACGCCTCCAACTCTTCATTCATTAATTCTATTGCAATTTTCATAGACTCAGTTTCTGCCACATCTGGATCAACTACATTTTCTTTATACAAAATATCATCATACTGAACTATATGCTGGGGCAGGGGATGCAAATCATCTTTAGTAAGTGCAACCCCCTTTCCCTTTGCTTTTCTTTTCAGAATTTCTTCTTTGGTTTCTTCTTCTTCTTTATCCTCCCCCTCAACATCCGAATATCCATCATCATATGCTTGATTGATCATGTTTAAGGAATTTGATGGTCCAACCTCCACCACTTCCTCTTCAGAACTCTCATATAATTCACCTCTTAAGCTTTCTAGAACATCAGGATTCTCCCCCTGTTTTGGTGCATCTGAGGTCTTCTCAACCTCAGACAGCCCCTCTAGAGTTCAAATTTTCAATAAAGCTTCATTAAGTGCATCTTCCAACGACGAGTTCCTTGCAGCCAAAATGGCATTCTGTTCTTTTAACATTATGTTCTCAAACTCAAGTCTGGCATTTTCACAAACAACATCATAAAGATTGGGGCTTGATGGTGGGGTTTCTTGAGTAGGCTCTGGAGTGAGTTCAGAGGATGGGATTGGTTGATTTGGTGGGGTAGGTTCAGAAGCAGGTTGATCTTGAATGGGATGGGTTGATTGAGGTGGTGAAGGAATGTTAGCTGTTGGTTCATTGTCAGATAAAGCAGGCTCAGTGGTGGCTGGTGAAGAGGTAATATCGTCATTTCCATCATTCACCTAAATGGAATCTGTGTCATCATGATAAACAGTAGGTGGTGGTGAGTCAGGTGGAGTTATCTTGTTAACTGTTTCTGCAACATTTGTTACAACCTGAGCTACAAAAATATCATCATCCATTGGCTCTGCAGCTTGGTTGACTACATCCTCATCATGTGCATCTATCTCCTCCTGCACCTCCACTTCTGCATTAACTGCCTCTTGTGTAACTTGTTCAAGCAAAGGCATATGTCCCTCAATAATCTCTTGTGCATCAACATTACCAATGACCACACCATGTCTACCCTCTGGACTATTGTTCCCATCATCACCTTGATCATCGTCATCTGCACCATCATCTTCTTCATTATCACTATTTCCAGGGGTTCTAGGCACATTAATCGCACCAAGAGCTGGTACGAGCAACCAAGGGAGTACATCCCAGTCATCATTGTCAATGAATTTACTCTGAGCATCTTTCATTCTTTTGCGTATATTTGGGTTCTGCAGTTTCAAAACCTTCCCCATTCGTTGAAGATCAGGTAATTCTCTGTTTATCATGATCTGCAAAAAGCGTGGATACATAAGAAATCTTTGATTGACTTGCTTCTCTGCATTTGATGCCAACCCTTAAAAAGTAAGTCTGGAAATGTTGAAGGGTTGCTGATACAGAATTGCTACAGTGAGAGTCCCAAGCTCTCTACTCAACAAAGTCCAAGTCCCTCTCCGAGGAGATAGGGACTGAATCACATGATGAATTAGGAACCTGTAGATTAATGGAAAGCTCCCCTTTTGAAATTGACCCTCTTTTACACCTCCTTGATAGCCCATGGTCTCTTGAAAGACTCGCAGTAATCTTGGAACCGAATACAATTGTTGAGCTTCAAAGTTGTCATTGAGGTCCAATGCAGCTCAAATGGAAGCCTCTGTAATTTTAATATCATTGTTTAGCACAGATCCCTCGATCCTCTTCCGTTCACATCACTGACATAATTTGCTGACTGCCAAAAATGTGTAAGATGGTTCCTGTGGAGTGTGGGGTTTTCCGTCAGCGCCATCCGTAAATTGGAGTTTCGTAGAAAATTTATCATGACTTCTAACTCCATGTTTTCATCGTCTAGCTCCAACTGAGCGCACATATTATGCCGTTTTTCGAATTTAAACGCCATCATTTCTGCAAAAATAAAAGAATGTCAGTACACAAAGTCGCAAAACTAATATATGAGGATTGATAGATGATTAATGGCGTCTTCAAATAACCTGTTCCGTAGTAATATGCGTACCTATTAGAACAAGTAAACAGTTAGTCAAAAAGTCAATTAGAAACCCTAATTTTGAAATCGGTGTGACAATTATCTTATAAAGATGTCTTACCGAAGTCGAAACAGAGCTAATTGTTGTAATCGAAGTGAAATTAAGCAGGTATTAGAGCAGCGAGAAAGAGGGAGATAACACGAGCAAGATGGTTTTTGCGATTAGGTTTAAAAGAGGAAGAGATATGTGAAAAAGTTTCTAAGTCCCACTTTTATATCTAACGTTTGGGTGGTACAGTACCTTGGTTAGTCGTCTAGCACACGACAGTTGTCATTTAATTTCAAATTTAATTGTACCTCCCTTGCTCGAGCATATAGCCAAAGTAAAAGTTGCCCCCCTGTACACGAGTACATGGTACAACCCTTACTCGATGTACTTGGAATATTCTCTGCCCTTGCTCGAGTACATGGTACAACCAATATACGAAACAGAGCAGTATTTCTCTAGACTTGTGCTCGATTGCCTTCCCAAAAGTTTCAAATTACTGAAGTATCGAGTCATACTCGAGGTGTAGTGTGCTCGAGTGTACTTGTCAATTTATTCAACATAAAGTCCTGAGTCATACAAGTAATCTGACCTTACTCGACTATGCATCATACAAGTGTACTTGTCATATCATCACTACTCTATGCTCAAGATGTATTCCAGTGTTAGAAACTTTGCTCTAGACTTCTATAGCTCTATGTGCTCGACGTACTCCTATGCTCGAAAGCCTTAGCAGATTAAATCTTTCCTATTCATGTACTCGAACTCACAGCCTAAGTGTCAAGCTCTCAAGTTTGCTCGAACTATTTCACAAAATGTTCCATCAAGCTCTCAAGTTTGCTCGAACTATAGCTCGAATTCTTATACTTAAGTATCTAGCAAACAATGATGCTCGAAACACATAAATGTCTCATATCATTCAGTTCTTTGTGCTCAAAAACTTAGATCTTAACTACTTACCATGCAATCATGCTCGAAACACATAACATCAATTTTCATAACATAGCAGGTATTCGAAGATAAGGTGCATGCTCAAAACACTTAACAGCAAATTTTCATGTCATACTTGAAACAGATAGTCAATTCACACGTCACTTAGTATACTCGAAGCAGCAATACATGAGCAAGCATAGTCTCTATGCTCGAAACACTTAACTGATTATGCATGTCAGGTTCAGAATCACAATTGTTAAGCAACTAACCCAAGACATGATTAATCATGTCTTGTGCTCAAAATTACAATTTTTCTCAAGGAATAATCATAGCAGAACAGTAATATAAATTGAGCAATTTGTTTAAGGTGACATAAGAGATCAAAATCCAATTCAAAATAAAATTCATTTTAAATCATTTGGAAAGATCTCAACATGGGATCAGACTATTAAAACAACGATCACACCACTTCATGGTTAGTGTTATTATGACTCAAGTCAGGTTGATAGTAGGTATACTTAGCATATTGGTCATTGCTTTCTGTGATACATTTAGGATTCAATTAGAGCATAAGATAGGAATGGTTATTATTATAGCTTCAGAGTGCCTCTAATCTCTTCTCAAAGCGTATTTAGCTTTCTCCAAATCACCCCGAATTGACTCCGACCCCCTAATGCCCTGGTCCAAATTGATTTTTGTATAATAGAGCAGTTACTTGTTTATATTTTTCTTTTTGATAACAGATTGTGAGGTTGAATGTTGGACTTACATGTCATCCAGACTTACATGCCTTACATTCAGGGTGTTTAGGACTTACTTGTATGCCCCACCCCTGTAGTTCCCTTGGTGCCCCTTAAGTCATGAAATCAGATAACTTATATATATATATATATATATATATATATATTATACTTTTGATCTTTTGATACTTTTCAATCTCTTTCTTTCTCTTTTCTTTTGAGAGGTTTTTCATATATCAATAATTTATTTCTGCTCAAATACTTAAAAGATATTTTTATAGACTAGAAACACCAACGGGCTTATGTATGATTGGATAATGACCTTTCTGCCTATCATTCGGAGAGATATGCTAGAGAACATACCTTTTTTTCCAATGTTTCACCACATCATACTTAGCAAATTTAAGTGTATATCACATATTGCAACTACAGACTATGGAAAGCTACCATACTTTGCCAATGACTGTACTCAAAGCCTTTTGAACATATAATCCATGGGTTAGTTATCTTAAACAGTTTTCTATCATTTCCCAATTTAGGTTGGATTCAATTTCCCAGAAAACATTTTCTTGCTTCCTTGAAGCTAGGAACTTGGATAATATTATCATTTCTCTTATTCAATATCACCGAAAACAGTGTTGCTTAGTCAAAAACTTTTACCCATTTTAAAAACCATTTCCTTTTGAGAGTTCAGTTGAAGATCAGTGATTTTTAAAGATGGTGTTGTCATTTAAGCATTTGTAACAAGCACACACTTTCAAAGGATTAAAACACAAACATTTAGATAGCATAGAACCAACAAATCATCACTTTAAGTCTTTCGAGCATGCTCAAAACTTCATCGAGCATGCCCGAAAGTCTATCAAGCAACCTTATAAGTATATCATTTCAATGATTTTGCTCGAAAATCTTTAACTTTGTGCTCGAGCAGTAATTTGCAAGGAATAAGCACGGTATCCTGAACACATGTACATGCTCGACCGCTGGTAACAACACTCATGCTCGAGTTACTTGAGAAAAACCTCAAGTATGAATTGTTTATGCTCGAAGAGCATTAAACACCCATCTACCACAGAAGCATGCTCGAAACACTTGCAAAAGTTTTCAAGACAGCATTCTATGCTCGAGCAGCTGAGTAATGACATCTGTGCTCGAATGAATTAGAATAGTCTTACAGGAGCCTATGCTTGTGCTCGAAGAGCAACAAGCACATTATCAAGCACAGTTCATGCTCGAAGTACTTAGAATCACAAAGATACATCATGCAAGCACTGATCAAAGTACTAAAAGCTGCAATTGGCACAATTAACCGAAATTCCACACTAGAGCATTTACAAACATGATTCATGCAATTTGAGTAATCATTCAAGCATAGAAATTTATCATGCAAACATTCAAAGTTAGTAAAACATATAATCAGTTAGCACTTCACTTAAGCACACATCCTAAATTAAACCTCATCAGTATTTATCATTCCTAGGCATTTTAACAGAAAATGAAACCTGGTTTTATCTAAAGGTTTGGTGAACAAATCAGCCAAGTTATCAGATGTATCTACCCTTTTCATCTCTATTAAGCCTTTTTCCTAACAGTCTCTAATGAAATGATGTCTAATTTCAATGTGCTTAGTCTTAGAATGTTGGACTGGATTCTTAACAATAAACATAGCAGCAGTATTATCAATTAAAATAGGTGTAAGTAAGAAATTCATACCATAGTCCAGCAGTTGATTCTGAATCCATAGAACCTGTGCACAGCAAGCAGATGCAGCAATATACTCAGCTTCAACTGTAGAAATTGACACTGTAGTTTGCTTCTTGCATTGCCAAGACACTAGCCTATTCCCAAGACACTGAAATCCTCCAGAGGTTGATTTTCTACTCATGTTACAACCATCATAGTCACTATCTGTGTAGGCCATCAAGTCAAAGGAAGGGTTCTTTGGATACCAAATCCCCAAATCTGGTTTTCCTTTCAAGTATCTGAATATCCTCTTCACTGCTAGCAAATGTGAGACCTTAGGGTTTGCTTGAAATCTTGCACAGACACACATAGCAAACATAATATCTGGCCTAGAAGCTGTGAGATACATCAATGATCCTATCTTGGCCCTATATTCATGATGGTCCACTGGCTCCCCCATTTCATCATGTACCATTTTCTCATGTGTGTCCATTGGTGTGGACACTGTCTTGAAGTCTTGGCACTTGAATTTGTTAAGAATCTCTTGTACATATTTGGATTGATTTATGAATATTCCATCAGCTTTCTGTTGCAGTTGAAGTCCAAGGAAGAAATTCATTTCTCCCATTGAGCTCATCTTGTACTTGGACTTCATTACCTTCTCAAACTCTTTGCACATCTGTTCATTTGTAGAGCCAAAGTTAATTTCATCCACGTACACTTGCAGCAGCAGTAGATCTTTGTTCCTTCTTTTGTAGAATAAAGTTTTGTCAATTGCTCCTCTGCAGAAACCATTTTCCAACAAATGGTTTGACAGCTCATCATACCAGGCTCTTGGTTCTTGATGTAGACCATAAAGTGCTTTGCTGAGCTTGTAAACCTTGTTTGGATGAATTGGGTCTTCAAATCCAGGAGGTTGAGTGACATAAACTTCTTCATCAATCTTTCGATTCATAAATGCAAATTTTACATCAAGTTGATAGACTTTAATGTTCATTGATGCTGCATATGCTAGAAAGATCCTGATAGCTTCTAGTCTTGCAAGTGGAGCAAAAACTTCTTCAAAGTCCACTCTTTCTTCCTGTAAGCATCCTAGGGCCACCAGTCTTGCTTTGTTCTTGATCACTACTCCCCTTTCATCTTTCTTGTTCCTGAATACCCATTTTGTTCCAATAGCATACTTGCCTCTTGGCTTGTCCACAAAGTCCCATACGTGCAAGTCTCTGAACTGGGCTAATTCTTCCTGCATAGCTTCTATCCAACTGTTGTCCTTCAAAACTTGATTGATGTTCTTTGTTTCAACTTGTGATAAGAAGCAGGCATATAGGCAGATATTGGCCTTTTCAGATGAGCTTCTGGTAACTCTTTCATTTATATCTCCTATGATGTTTTCTGCAAGGTGATTTCTTTCAACAGATGTGGTCTGTACAACTTGTTGTTCAGACACTTCTGTCTCTAGATTTGTCATGTTTAATACAGCAGAATCATCTTCAATTCCTTTTTGACTTTCATCAGATTCTTGAGGTTGATAGATTTCAGATGTTGATGCTTCATTTACTCCAAATTGCATTGAGTCAAACTAAATTGAAATCTATTTTCAAATTGCTGTATCCCTTCAGTCTGAGCAGGTTGTTGACTCTGAATAGGTTCACTTTCAACATCACTTGGACCTTCATTTGAGACTTCAACAGCAGCCTCCTGTCCATTCCTTTCAACTTTAGCTACTCCTTGGGTGCTTCTCCCAAAGTTAAATCTATTTGCTTCAGGAGCAACTGATGTCCACAGCTTGTCCAGATCAACTTGTTTATCTTTTCCTTTTTCTTCAAAGCTGGTTCTATACATACTGTCATCCATATCTTCATTGTAGATTTTAAATGACTTGATCATTTTCTCTAAATCAAACAGCCATTTGGGACCATCAACATTATTAAAATGATTTTCATTGAAGATTATGTCTAATGACTCAATGACTTCCATGTGCTCCTTCACATAGACCCTATAAGCTTTTGAATGAGATGAGTAGCCCACAAAGAAGCATTCCAGTGATTTGGACTGAAATTTGTTCAAATAATCCTTTGTATTCAAGAGTGAGCATCTACATCCAAAAGGCTTCAAGAACTTCACAAAAGGCTTTCTTTTGAAGACAACTTCATATGGAGTCTTGTTTTGAGCCTTGTTTAGTAGAACCCTGTTCTGCACATAACATGCAGTATTGATTGCTTCTGCCCAAAAAGTGACTGGCAGATTAGCATCAGCAATCATGGTCCTTGCAGCTTCAATCAATGTTCTGTTCCTTCTTTCTGCAACACCATTCTGTTCAGGAGTTCTTGGTGCACTGTATTGTTGAAAAATTCCCTTACAAGTGCAGAATTCATCCATAATTCCATTCTTGAACTCTGTCCCATTGTCACTTCTAATGACTTTCACCTTCCTCTCAAGCTGATTTTCCATTTTTAGCACATAGGATCTGATCAGGTCTAGTGTTTCATCCTTGCTACCCATGAAGTATACCCAAGTAAATCTTGAATAATCATCAGTTTTCACTAGGCGGTATCTCTTCTTTCCAATACTTGGAACACTTACAGGACCAAATAGATCCATGTGTAACAGTTCTAAGACCTCATCAATTGTGTTAATCATTTTCCTTTTATGTGAGGATTTATGTTGTTTTCCTTTTAGGCAAGATGTGCATTTTTCTTCCAATTTGAACTCTCTTGTGGGAAGGCCAACAACATGTTCACCTTATACAAGTTTGTTCATGTTCTTTAAGTTCAGATGACACATCTTCCTATGCCATAGCTTGGTTTCATTTTCAGTTGCTTTTAACACAAAGCACGAACCACCTCTTGAAGTTGCAGTATTCATTCTTAGTTCATAGAGGTTGCCATTTCTTGGAGCCATCATCATTATCATTTCAGTTGGAATCACAAACTCAGGCTTCAAAATCAGGCAATGTTCATCATTGAAGGCTACCATGTATCCTTTGTCACAAACTTGAGAAATGCTCAACAGATTATATTGAAGTCCTTCAACATGTAGAACATTCTCAAAGGATACCTTGCCATTTGTGAGTGTTCCTCTTCCAACTATCTTCCCTCCATTCATCACTCCCAAAGGCAACTGGCCCTTCATATTTTCTTTCATAATTGAGCAGTGCAGTCTTGTCACAAGTCATGTGCCTGGAACATCGTCCATGTACCATAAATCATTGCTGTTCAAGGACTATTCCTGCACATACACATAAAACAGAATTAGTTGGAATCTGCTTTACAAAATGCATCAGTTTGTAAGTCAGTATCAGTTGATGATTCATCAAGATATGGAACTGAAACTGGAGGTGGGTCTTCATACACAATCTCACATTCTTCTTCTGTGTTAAAATCTGACCCATTATGCACATCTTGTGATTTAATTACTTCTTCTGTCTGCTCAATCACAGAGTTCTTCTTCTCAATCACTTCCTTCTTTGTCTTCCATTGGAACCCTTTTGGTTCAAATCCCTGTTTTAACAAAAACTTTTCATCATCGTTTAAAACTCCTGGTCTGATCTTTGCTTTTCCCTTATCAGATGACCCTTTTTTCTTCTCAGCTTTATGTGACTCTTTCACATTTTCTTTGATTTTCATAATGGTTTTGAGTTTCTTTCAAGGATCTGCTTTTGTTCCTCACTGTCAGATGGTTTTCTGATGTGTTGTAAAACACTCGTATTTTCCGCACGTTTTATCCACATATTATATTATATTTTATATGTTTTAACTCGTTTTAGATAGGTTTTACATACATTTATTAATCTTGTAGGTTTTGGGTAAAAGAAAGGAAGAAACCGAGCTTTTGGAGTAGTTTACGAGCCTTTTATGCATACGTTTTCAAGTAAAAACTCAAGGGCCGGCCCGTTACATCATGGAAAAGCCCAAGCCTCATATTATAACATAAAAGAAAAAAGAAAAAAAACCCTAGGGGGGTTGACGACTGGCCGATCGCAGCAGGGACAGCAAGGGAAGAGAAGAAGAAAAGTTTTTTCGGCTAGGGTTTGGAGCTTGTGGCGGCTAGGGAAGGAAGAAGGAAGCAAGTGCAAGCCTCGGGATCATTCTCCATTGATTATTACAGCCAAGGAGTAGCCCGGAACATCTCCATATCCTTTCATTCATTACTTTGTTCATCAAACTTTTAGTTTCTTGCTTAATTGTTAATTTGTTTTGCAATTGTGTTGGAGATTGAAGTGTTTAAGATTATTGTTGATCATTGGACAATTGTTAAGATGATTGGTATGAGTTTATTAATGGTTTTATTAAGTGTTTGCTGCTGTCAAAAAAATATGCTCGGCTAATCTTTTTAGTTCTACCTAGGAATGATGATTCTTGTTAGGTTTTAATGAGCTTGTTGGATTGTTTGATTGATAGACTTGAATTTCTATTGTAAAGTTTGATTTAGACATGAAATAGGTTGTGTTTAAGGGCTGGAAATTTTGGTGAATTATTGCATAAACCCCGTGTGTTGATTGATTAGTTTTGTATTGATTGATCGGTGCATTGTTTGATTCTAGACTTGGTGTTTAGGGTTTGTTTGCGGTAGGAACAACCGTAGGGTTTTGTTGCATGATTTATTGGATTAAGTACAGTGGTTAGACACCTTTTTTGAGACCGAGAGGTGATAAGAAGTTAGGGTTGTCTCATTGCCTTTGCATGCTAGAATAAGAATTGCGCGAGAGCGAGTTCGTTTCTTGTCAGGTTTAGGTGTTTTGAGCGACTAGTTGATCTATTTTGGTTTAAGTTGAATTGTTCCTCTATCCTTGGTTGTGTAGTATTCATTGCCATTAGGGTCGAGTGTTGGTTAGACCGAGAGGTGATCTAGCATTAGAACACGTTAGCAATTGTTTTCCGGTTTGGTCGTTTTAGCCGATTTTGAGAAGTTTAGGCTTGTTGAGTGAGACCGAAAGGTAATCCAGTGAGCCCGAGCGATCCTTAGTCGTGTCATCTTTAGGAACCAGTGTCTATATATCATTCAATCCATTAGCTTGTTAGGCCTACAATTTGATTCAGACCTAGGTAGACGTTTTTCTCCATCCTAATTTAACACAGTTAGTTTTCCGTTAAGTTTTCTATTTTAGGTAACTTTTGTTAGTTAGTCCAGTTAGTCTAGTTAAGTAAGTAAAAAATCAAAAATCGATTAAATATTATTCTAAGGTAGGTCTTGTCTAGGGTTTGTAATCGTTAGCGTCTTACGTGTCCACGTGTTCGATACTCGGACTTCCTAGGTCTATACTACTTGCGATCGGTACACTTGCCGGTTGTATGTGGTTTTAGGATTTTCGTTTTAAATATAAAAGCTTAGTTGTGAGGTTCATATTTATAGGGTTATTAGACACACATCAAGTTTTTGGCACCGTTGTCGGGACACGGTTTTAGGCGTTTTGAGAGCAATCCGAGTTAGGACTTATCTTTTGTGCTACTTGGAATTATTTTTTGTTTTATTTTGCTTATTTGTTAGAATAGTTTAGATAATATTATTTCTAATTATAGTATTTATGTGACAGACTCGATCTCGTGGACCACCCGACACTGAAGCATTTCCCGAGCCAGAGAGAGAGTTTCGTGAGAGACATCGTCCCATTTCACCCTCGTCCACTTCTTCATCCGTTGACCCCGACGATAGGGATAGGATCATGGGCGACATTCCACCACCGAGGAGGACAGTTGCGGACCGGGCCCGACCGGCCAATGCTGGCGCGAGATCCAGCATTGCACCACCCGCTATTGGAGTTGCGACGAACTAGCAGATCCTGTCGAACATTCTGAATACCATTGCTCATTCTGCTCTGTTTCACGGGTTGCTTCATGAGAACCCGCACTCTCATCTCACTCGCATCGTGCGTATTTGCGACACTTTCCATCTTGCGGGCGTTTCCAAAGACGCCGTTAAGCTCCGCGTTTTTCTATTTTCTCTCGCTGATCAAGCGAGTCTGTGGCTCAAGTCCCTCCCACAAGGTTCTATTGCCACTTGGGCTGCCATACAGACCCAATTTCTTGAAAACTACGATCCTCCGGCTAAGGCCGCTCGTTTTCGTAACCAGATACATTCTTTTCAGATGGAGGACACCGAGAGTTTTTACGAGACCTAGGAGCGATTCAAGAATCTATTAGCATTGTGCCCGAACCACGGCTTGCAAGATTGGGTGGTCGTCGAAAATTTCTATAATGAAGTGACGTACGCGACGCAGAGTATGCTCGACACGACGGCGGGAGGAAATCTGTTAACAACCAAAGACCCCGACGAGTGTATCGCTTTATTCAATGGGTTAGCTATGAGTGGGTACCAGAGACCACCCACCAGAGGAGGCAAGACCGTCGATTCCATCTCACGAGGCATGCATTCGGTGGACACCACCACCGCACTAACGGCACAAGTCGAGGCGTTGGCGAAGATGGTGAAGGATATGCAGACAAAGAGCAAGTTGTGTGAGATCTGCAGAGGGGGGCATGATACCGTTCAGTGCCCAGTCAGTTCCCAAGAGGAGGTCGTAGACTTCGTAGGAAATCGAAACCGAAATCCAAATTCTTTCAATTCTTATAATTCGGGATGGAGAGGCAATCAGAACTCCAACTGGAGGAGCGGCGTCCAGTCCGGTTTTCAGCAACGCCAGAGTTTATTTCAGGATGCCGGTGAGGGAGCGAGCAGTGGCGAGAAGAAGCCCACTTTGGAGGAGATGATGGCGCAACAAACACAGATACTGTCACAGCTTATGTCACGAGAGGATTCCTGACACAAGGAGAAGCAGGAGAAGTTTCGCGAGCACGAGCAATTCATGAGGAATCAGGGAGCATCAATTCAGAGTCTCGAGCGGCAGATGGGAGAAATAGCGAGTAGGTTGAACGAGAGGCCGCAGGGTTAACTACCAAGTAACACCGAGCAGAACCCAAAGGGATTCGCTAAAGCTGTGACAACGAGGAGCGGTGCAGGGGCACGAGAGGAGCCCGGGATTCAGCAGAGAGGAGTAGTCAAAGAGCCTGCAGTAGTTGTAGAGGAGCAGGTGGATGAGGAGATTCAGATGGAGTCTCCACCGGCCCAGGTGCATCAGAGAAGCAGCCCAGGGAGTTCAGCACAGGCCGAGTGACAGCAGCTACCGAGCGATCCGCCGAGAGTCTACAAGCCCAAAGTACCATACCCCGGAAGACTCCGCCGAGACAGAGATGAGGAGCAGAGTTCCAAATTTCTTAATCTTTTGAAGCAGCTTCTGTTGGTGCATAAATGTCAGTAGTTCATATGTATAAAGTCTGTAATCGAGTCTTTAATATTGTTTATGTAATTGTTTGTGTAACAGCGAAGTTGTTGACAAGTTCGCTTAGGCGAACTTGTTAACCAAGCGAAGTTGTTGACAAGTTCGCCTAGGCGAACTTGTTCAACGAGCGAAGTTATTGACAACTTCGCCTGAGGCGAAGTTGTCGTGTATTTAAGTAACCTACGGGTTACTGTTTCAATGTTGGTCATTTTAGGTTTTTGGTTGATCGAGTTCAGTTACGTGTGAGTCTATTGACGTGAGTCTGTAAGCATCTCGGTGTGAGTTATCAATATAACGTGTGGTTGTTCGTATTGTGTGTACGTGTGTTCGTGAGCTAATATTCTACGTCCGTAACGATCTACACAGGGATCCCGCACCTGTGTATATCGGGATATCTCGTGTGATCCGTCCAGGGAACCTACAATTGGTATCAGAGCCGATGTGAGGGCTGAGATGGATGAGACTACTGAGTGGGAGGAGCAGCCTAGGTGGAAGGAAGGCTGTGCTCATTGGTTTATCAAGACCAAGAAGCCTGCTGTTCCAGCCATGTTCAAGAAAAGCTATAACATTAAAGGCTATGCTGAGGCGAAGAAGGGAATCATCTGTTGGATTTATGATGAACAGATCAAGTTATTTGTGGTAAAACGTTATGATGGCATTCAATACTTCAAGAGAATGTTGAGATCTTTCAACACGTTGCCGGAATGCGAGGTGAAAGATTTGGGCAGGTTGGGCCTGATAAAGAGAAGTAACAACAATATGGCAAGAATGATTGAGAAGATTGTGTGGAAAGAAGGCGTAAAAGAAAAGAAGTTTGAACTATTAAAGCCACAGAAGGGAAAGCTCGTGGAGGATACAGAGAGGGGATTGAGAGCAGATGGCAAGCCATGGATGGTGATGAAGTACAAGCCGATCCAATTATCAAGGAGGTTCCAATGAAGAATATGCCTCAAGATGTGTTGAAGAATCTAAAATGGTGGTACGTTGATTGCCAGACTGCTGAAGCTGTGATGGAAGATGAGGATGAACAAGAGATACTTAGAATTTACGATCCGATGCATCTTGTCAACTTATCGCAAGCTGATCTGAAGATGCTCAACGAGAAAAAGATCTTTTATATTCCAGCTTGGAAGGATGAAGCAAGAAAGTATCAACGAGTTGTGACGGTGTGTGTGAGAGAAGGAGTGCACGCATGAAGATACAGGATTACGAGACAAGAGCTGAAAGATAAAGATATGAAGCTACTGCCAAGAGGGAGTCTGTTGGTGCATAAATGTCAGTAGTTCATATGTATAAAGTCTGTAATCGAGTCTGTAATATTGTTTATGTAATTGTTTGTGTAACAGCGAAGTTGTTGACAAGTTCGCTTAGGCGAACTTGTTAACCAAGCGAAGTTGTTGACAAGTTCGCCTAGGCGAACTTGTTCAAGGAGCGAAGTTATTGACAACTTCGCCTGAGGCGAAGTTGTCGTGTATTTAAGTAACCTACGGGTTACTGTTTCAGTGTTGGTCATTTTAGGTTTTTGGTTGATCGAGTTCAGTTACGTGTGAGTCTATTGACGTGAGTCTGTAAGCATCTCGGTGTGAGTTATCAATATAACGTGTGGTTGTTCGTATTGTGTGTACGTGTGTTCGTGAGCTAATATTCTACGTCCGTAACGATCTACACAGGGATTCCGCACCTGTGTATATCGGGATATCTCGTGTGATCCGTCCAGGGAACCTACAATTGGTATCAGAGCATTTGCTCGATTGTGAGGTTCGGGATATTCACGCGGGTGTAGAATTCGTTTCATTTCGGGTGTTACCGGGACGAGTTTGTGGTGTTTTTGCTCATTCTAGCTTCCTACCAGTGTGTTTAAGACTTCAAATCGTCAAAATCGTCGTTAAAATCCGTTTTTCAGATCTGCAGAAAGTTCAAGTTCGTCAGGCGAAGTTTCTGTTCATCAGGCGAAGTTGCCGTCAGGATTCGTAGGGTTTCAGCGAAGATATAAGGAGAAGCGAAGTTATTCATAACTTCGCCTACCTCCTCAACTTCGCCTAACTCAGCGAAGTTCTTCTCAAGTTCGCCTCGTTCAGCGAAGTTCTCTTCAAGTTCGCTTACTTTCTAAGTTCGCTTATCCTAAGCGAAGTTATTCTCAACTTCGCCAATTTACGCGAATTTACGAAGGATCCAGCGAAGTTATACTTAACTTCGCCTACAGTACTGTTTCGAAGAAATTTTTCTAACTTCGCCCATTTCAGAATTTTTCAGGTTTCTTAGTCTTCAAGAAGGATGTCGTCAATCAACATTTCAGAGCTTGTCAAGATGGAAGTTGAAGCGGGGTCAGCCACAAAGGCCCCAAGATTGCTAAAAGGAACCGACTTTGTTGCGTGGAAGGATCGGTTCATACAGTATGTTAAGTACCAGGATGCAAAAATGTGGGTATGCATCCAAGATGGATATATTCCACCAATCATGCAGTATGAGGGTCGAGACCAAATAAAGAAATACAGTAAAATGGAAGAGGAGGAGAAGAAAATGTACGAAGCCGAAAGCAAGGCTCATGCTGCAATCACAATGGCTCTTCCGCAAGAGATCCTCCATACATTCAGAAAGTATACATCGGCTAGAGAGCTTTGGGAAGCTCTTGAGAGCAGATTCGAAGGAAATGTAGGCATTCGGGCCTCAAAGATAAAGCTGCTTAAAACTCAATTTTCAGTCTTTAAGTACTTAAAGAACGAATCTCTTGATGATATTATCACTCGATATTATCATCTCATGACTGAATTGAGTAACTACTCTATTTCCTACCGAGAAGAAGAGATTGTAGAAAAACTTCTCGATGCTCTCCCACCAAAATGGGAGATGTATACTGTATTAATGAGGGAAGACAAGGACTTCTCTACTTATGATCTTGAAACCGCTGTCAACAAGCTCAGAACTTTTGAGCTTAATATGGTGAGGAAAGAAACATCTATGGATCAGGTTCAAGATCCAAGCATGTATGGTGCGAAAGTGAACTCCAATACAAGTTCAAAAACTGACTATGTCGCCTACTACTCGAAAGGTGAGTCGGGTGCCAATTCTTCACAGGAGGGGCATGTGTCAGTAAATTCAAATGGGG
The DNA here is from genome assembly GCF_021521415.1 of Bidens hawaiensis. Taxonomy (NCBI): domain Eukaryota; kingdom Viridiplantae; phylum Streptophyta; class Magnoliopsida; order Asterales; family Asteraceae; genus Bidens; species Bidens hawaiensis. The sequence goes on along the minus strand of NW_027491117.1, from coordinate 1,036,661 downwards.
ATGTTTGCTTTGTTGCGGGTGGATCAAGTGGTACTCAACAGACAGCAAGCCAGAGTGGTGGATCTTCAAGTTCCTCAAGCAATAATTACTCAAAGATGCCAATGAGCGTCAAATCTGCTGAAGAGCAGTTTGGCCTCTATGCTTCATTTATTGCTTCATACGAAAACTATATTCAAGGAAAAGTAGTTGATCCGGCAATGCTGGATGAAGACTATGACCAGATCGATGCTGATGATCTGGAGGAGATGGATTTACAATGGCAGATGGCCATGATAGTGAGGCGAGTGAAGAAGTTCATGAGGAAGACGGGGAGAAAGTTTGTTGGTGGCAGGCCAGGGTTCGACAAGTCCAAGGTAAGGTGCTATAACTGTCAACAAAACGGGCACTTTGCCAAAGATTGCAGAAACGAGAGAGTTGAGCGTGGTCAGGGCCGTTCCCCACAGCACACTGGAAGTACTAAAGAAGTCAATGCCATGTTGTCCAGAGAAGCAGGTGAATATAACTGGAACCTGCATTTGAATGAAAATAATGAACAGGCAAATATGGCTAAGGTTGAGAATGAAGAACGTGAGAAGACTACCGGAGAAGAGAAAGCTGCTGGTAAGGAAAAAGCTTTCATGGCAGATAACGATGATCAACGCTCCGAGGTAAGTTCTAAATCTATTTGTACTAAATGTGAGAATTTGTCTGAGCAACTTGCTACCATGACTGATCAGTATGTTCGTTTAGATGCTGAATTTAAAACTCTTAAAGAAGATCATCACTTCACAAAAGCAAGAGAAAACAGTTACAAAGTTAAAATTAAAGCATGTGAAAAGGATGTTAAAAGCTTAAAAACTAAACTTGCTGAGAAAATTGAAGTTATTGATCTTAGTTATGAGGTTTTAGAAGAAAAGACTAAACTGATTGCTGAACGTGAAAAGCAGATTGCTGACCACCAGGTGAAAGTGGTGGAACTGAACCGAAAACTGGAGCAGTTCCGAAATTCCTCAGCTATTCTTGATCACCTTGTTAGTGATCAAGGTACCTCTACAAAGAGAGGAGGAATTGGTTATCACGAGGTTCCACCACCGTATAACCACAATTACACTTTTAACCCTAGTGTACAGAAATCTGCTGATTTTGAAGTTCCTCAGACAGTTCCTATCAAGGTTACAAGTAAAGATTCAAGCGTTAGTAGTGGCGAAACGAGTTCGCCTGTTTCAAGTGTAAATATTTCTGTTACGAGTCCGGTCTCATCGGATTCGGATAAGTTGTCCGAATCTGGTAAGACAAAAGAGAAGGTAGTGTTACCCACTGGTGGAGATAAAGATAAAACTTCTTAAAAGAGTACTCCACTCAACCCGTACGTCCCACCTTATGTGAGACGAACGGCTGGTAACACTGCCTCTACATCCAAAACAACATTTGAAAAGAAAATGGAGTATAGGTGTTGTTTTCGGTGTAATAAGGTAGGACATCTTGTTGCAGATTGTCCTCTGACGCCGAAATTCAGAGGTGGGAGGCCTATTAAAACTGAGCATAAGTCTACTGGTAATTTTAATACTGTTAAAAATGAAAACCCTTTAAAGTTTCAAAATGTAACTAATTCAGGTTTTCACAGAAACAAACCTCAGTTTTACAATGCTAATAATCAAACCGCAAGATATAATACTTTCAATACACATAGGTTTGGAAGGCCTCACATTCAATCTCCAATGAGATTTCCTACTAGGACTGACAGGAATTATTCAAATGCTAACTTCGGAAAGCAGAAGTACGGGATGTATAGATCCAAGACCAATTGGTCTTGGGTCCTTAGATTCTAATCCTTTGCTTTATTGTGCAGGAACAGTTGAACAGGGCTGCCCACAGTCTTTGGATTGTAGATAGCGGCTGTTCCCGGCACATGACGGGTAACAAATATTTGTTACACGACTTAAAACCTGTTCAAGGAGCGAGAGTTAGTTTTGCTGGTGAAAGTGGAGGGAGAATTACTGGGAAAGGAACGGTGTCCAATGGGAAGATGACACTTGAGAATGTGAATTTTGTGGAAGAGCTGAAGCACAATCTGCTGAGTGTGTCGCAGATTTGTGATAAGGAGTATACTGTTCACTTCACGAAGAATGAGGCGATCGTGTTGAAGCCTGGTTTTCAAATACCAGAAGAGTGGATAGTGATGACAGCTCCACGTGATACAAATACGTATGTGATGGATATGAGGTCTACTGAAATGGCCTTGGGAGAATCATGTTTGTTGACGAAAGCAAGCGAATCAGAATCCGAACTATGGCACAGGAGAATGGGGCACATTCATCTTCGGAAGATGAACCACATTGTCAAAAATGGGCTTGCGATGGGCGTTCCCTTGAAAAGTTTTAACTTTGAAGACAAATGTATTGCATGCAAGAAGGGAAAGCAACACAAGAAATCCCATCTCACCAAGAAGGTCAACTCAATTGCCAGTACTCTAGAACTGCTTCACATGGATCTCTTCGGTCCAGTGAATGTAAAAAGTCTAGGAGGTACTTCTTACTGCTTGGTGATCACTGATGACTACTCGCGATACTCGTGGGTATATTTTCTAAAATCGAAAGATGAGACGGCTCAAATGGTGAAGAGTTTGATTACTAAAGTTGAGAACGTCATGAGTAAAACAGTTAAGTTCATCAGAAGTGACAATGGGACAGAGTTCAAGAATTTTGAAATGGAGATCTTCTGTCTTCAGAAAGGAATTGAACATCAATACAGCGCTCCGTATACTCCGCAACAGAATGGAGTGGCTGAAAGGAAGAACCGAACTTTAATTGAAGGAGCCAGGACTATGCTGGCAGATTCGAAGCTTCCTGTGATGTTCTGGGCTGAAGCAGTCGCTACAGCCTGCTATGTTCTGAATAGAGTGTTAACCGTTAAGAGACTTGGTAAAACTTGCTACGAGCTTATGCATGGAAGGAAGCCCAACTTGAGTGGTCTTGAACCATTCGGGTCTACTTGTTCGATCTTGAAGACAAATTCGAAATTTGGAGAAGTAGCCGATGAAGGAATCTTAGTCGGTTATGTTGTTGGGACTCCCAACAGGCGTGTCTTCAATACTTCGACTTGCAAGGTGGAGGTGGTATGTAACACTGACATCACAAGTTACCAACCGCCAAAACCAAGCAATGGACCTGCTGAGCTTTTCGACTATGTTAAGCTTTTTAAGTCGTTTAACGTACCGGATTTGGAGATTTCTGAAGAAGAAGAAAGAGCTGCGACGAAGATAATGCTCGATGAGGAAGAAAATCTATTGCAAAGACAACTGATTGAAAAATGTCAACCTTCCTCATCAAACACTATCGATACCCCTGCTGCCTCAACTGAAGAAGAATTTATCAATCCTTTTCACTCTCAGCATGAAACAACCATTGATGAGATCTCTTCTAATTTGGAAGATAATTTGCATGTCGGTTCTGTTCCGACCACGAGAATTCATAAAAATCACCCTTTGGATAATGTGATTGGTGATGTGTCCTCAGGTGTACAAACGAGAAGCAGCTTGAATGAACACACCTGTGTTTATACAAGCATTAAGGAGACAGGAATAATCGATGAATGCCTGTATACCTGCTTTATAAGCCAGATTGAACCGAAAAATTATCAAATGGCTTTAAAGGACAGCTCGTGGGTCGAGGCCATGCAAGAAGAGTTGGCTCAATTCGAGAAGATGGAAGTTTGGACTTTGGTTGAAAAACCAAAGAATGTGCATGCGATAGGCACAAAATGGGTGTTCAAGTGCAAGAGAGATGATAAGGGGATCATTATAAGAAACAAGGCGAGGCTTGTCGTGAAATGTTTTAATCAACAAGAGGGGATTGATTATAACGAAGTGTTTGCTCCTGTCGCCAGATTGGAAGCCATAAGATTGTTTCTGGCGTTTGCTGCTCATGAAAAGATGAAAGTGTTTCAGCTAGATGTGAAGAGTGCGTTCCTCAATGGGAAAGTGGATGAGGTTGTGTATGTTGAGCAACCTCCGGGTTTTCCTGACCCAGACTTTCCTGATCACGTATACAAGTTGAGCAAGGCGCTGTATGGATTACATCAGGCACCTCGTGCCTGGTATTCAACGTTATCGGACTACTTGCTAGAAAATGGTTTTGAAAGGGGTTTAATCGACAGTACTTTGTTTGTGAAGAGAGAAGGAAGTGACTTCCTGCTAGTTCAAGTCTACGTGGATGACATCATATTTGCTGCATCAAGAGTCTCCATGTGTCAGGAATTTGAGGCCGTTATGAAGAAAAGATTCGAGATGAGTGCTATGGGTGAACTAACGTTCTTTTTAGGATTGCAGGTTGATCAAAAGAAGGATGGGATGTTCATTCATCAAACAAAATATGTTCATGATGTCCTCAAGCGTTTCAAGATGGAGGACTCTTCTCCATTTGACACTCCAATTTGCGTCAACCACAAGTTGGGAGCTGAAATTGACGGTGACGCAGATGTGGACCCAACTCAGTATCGGGCTATAATAGGTTCTTTGATGTATTTAACTGCTTCTAGGCCTGATATAATGTTTGCTGTTTGTCTTTGTGCTCGTTTTCAGGCAAACCCAAAGGAATCTCACATGAAGGGTGTGAAGAGGATTTTGCGGTATCTTAAAGGCAAGCCGAAGCTAGGGTTGTGGTACCCGAAGGGAGGAGACGTAGAATTGGTAGCATATACAGATTCTGATTATGGAGGCTGCAATCAGAGTCTGAAGTCGACAACAGGAGGATGTCAGTTTCTCGGTGGAAGATTAGTTTCATGGCAGTGCAAGAAAAAGACGTCAGTTGCAATCTCAACGTGCGAAGCTGAATATATGGCAGCATCCAACTGCTGTTCTCAGGTTTTGTGGATTCAGCAACAATTGCGAGACTATGGTCTGAATTTCTTACTCACTCCTATTTTAATTGATAACACTGCTGCCATCTCAGTAATTAACAATCCCGTGAAACATAGTAAAACAAAACATATTGACATTCGTTATCACTTCATACGGGATTGTGCTGAGAAGAAACTGATCAAGGTCGAAAAGGTCGATACGCTGGGAAATTTCGCTGATTTATTTACAAAAGCGTTTGATAAATCCAGATTTCAAAACCTAATTGAGCTGAATGGGATGATCAATCCCGAGTAACCATGTTTTTGTGATTATTAAAAAAAAAAAAAAAAAAAAAAAAACATCACTATTGCTTAAAATTAGTCGGTTACCTCAGTTTGATGGACATATCCTCGGATATGTTTTGGTCCTCGTTTCTACTTAGAGAATGAGGGTCGCCATTAACCAGATGACTGAAAGTGACCGGGGCAGTTAAGATGTGTTTTCTTTCTGTCACTAAAAATTAGTCGGTCATTCTTAGTGAGAAGGACACATACTTGTATGTGGTCGGTCCAGTTGATCCATTGGATCTTCGGGATTGCCGTTTACCTGAAGACTTTGACGTGATCGGGGTGACTGAAGTCAAAATATTTTTTTTTATGGGAAATGAAATTACTTTTCAAGTCTAATACTTCGTAAGAAGTTCTTTGCTATGTTTAACAGAAAATTGATCCAACCGTGGAAAATGATATATTTACTATCTTTGTGTGCTTAACTGGTGAAGTTATTAGGCTTAAAAGGCTTTAGGACAATCATTGTATGTCATGGTAACTTTTTATGGTGCGTAAAAATAGATGTGATACAAATTAAAGTTTACTTGATTTTATGTGGAAACTCCTTAAGAGTTTTGCGTGTCTTCATGTATATCTTTCCGAAGGATAGGCAGAAAAGTGATTACCCAGTCATACACGAGCCCGTAAGTGTTCTGATTCCCGTGAAGAAAGCGTTTCAAGACACTGCAGTGATCCAGATTCGGGACTTGCAGTTATTTATTACTCTGAAGTCTATAAGTATCGTTTGAAAAAAAAAATAGTACTTATGAAGTTATTGTAACATTAGAGAGTTCAAGATATCGAGACTTCTCAATCATGGAGTAAGAATGAATACGGGATCCAGACATAGAATACTTACAAGTTAATCAGACACTATGGGTCGAAGTCAATTCGGGGTGACTTGGGGAAAGCCAAATACGCTTTGAGGATAGATAGGAGGCATCAATATTTCTGAGTTGTTGCCCACTTAAATTTTAAGGATTAATTGAACCTAACTCGTATCACAGAAACGATGAAAACCATCTTAAGTATATTACCTGCTTACAACCTGTCTCTATATGTCATAATACAGCTAAACACGGATCTATGTAACAGTCACGTAGTTAGTATGATTCCTGTTGGGATCTTTTCTGAAACGTGGTGTCCCTGACTAGACTGAAATTTGATCCCTTATTTGTTAAATTTTTATAAGTTTTTCCTATTTTTGTAGTTGTCTTGTTTTGATAACTGGTTACTTAGACATGATCATACTTGTTTAACTCTTTTTGGAAGTTTCAAATGTTAATTGCAAAATGTTCAAACTTAAAGGTTTGATTTTGAAATTATAGGCGAAGTTCTTGAATCAGGCGAACTTATGCTTAACTTCGCCTAGGCGAAGTTATCCGTAACTTCGCCTTAACTACACTGACCCTATATATGGTTTTTCAAACAGTAAATTTCATTATTTTCAAAATTCTCAGCGAACTTAAGCTCCGAGTTTTCCGGCGAACTTAAGAATTTTCCGGCGAACTTGATTCCTATTCCGATTTCGATCTTCGTTTCCAGTTTCGATTATCACTTGAGGGTACGTGTTGTTGATATACATCACTAACATGTTCTTTCATAGAAGTTTTTACCCGGTTCGAGACCTCGGGTCGTCGGACCTTCAAAACCGAGTTTTTCAAACTTGTGTTACGTGTTCATGGACGAACTTTTCGTCTTAATAACATTAATATGTTGTGTTCTTCTCTCCTGGATCGTCAAATCGTGCGAAATCATCGGATTATTGGCCGTTTGAATCTGAACAGTCGCCGATTAAGATGAAGGCGAAGTTAGGGTTTAGGCGAAGTTATCCGCAACTTCGCCTGGGGCTGAATTTCGCTTGAGGCGAAGTTATCCACAACTTCGCCTGAAGCTTAATTTCGCCTAACTCTTATCTTCGCCTAGGCGATGTTGTGATAAGGCGAAGTTAACATCAACTTCGCCTTGATCATTTTACTTAAATTTAATTAGACGAACTTACAGATGAAGCGAAGTTGTTCCCAACTTCGCCTCATCTTTAACTTCGCCTATACATTTTTTATCACAACTTCGCTCATGGTATAAAGCGAACTTGTGAGTTGCTTAACGGTTATCTAACTTGGTTCGTTTAGTGCAGATATGGATGCTGTTGGAGGAGCTGGTGGTGATGACGGTAACGATCAGAGGCTATTCTTTCCAGCTCATAACCAGTTCATCACTCTAGATCCAGATGCAAAAGGCGTGGAGGACTACCGGGAGATTATTACCTTTCTACTGCGCTCAAGAATATTTCACGCTATCACCACTACCCTGCCTATTTCACTGCCGAATATTGAAGACTTTTGGCAGACGGTAGAGTATGATTGCCGGGTTGAGCCCCCGGTGATGCGAGCCACCGTTAATGGTCAAGTTGTTCAGTTTTCCTCTGAACACATACGGGTGGCGTTGCAATTTGGAGAAGAAACAAGAGATGACCCCACGGAGTTTGTTGCTCCTTTTCGTGATGGCGCGTTCCTAAGGATGGGGTATTCAGGTCTCTTAGGGGATACACAGCGAAGGAAAGGATTCTTATTAGATCAGTGGCGCTTTCTAATGCATGTCATGATAGTCTGTATGTCAGGACGGAAGGCGGGCACTGATGGAATGGGTGCGACGATGCAGTCTGCTATGACTGCCCTGACTTACAATAAAAGATATTCTTTTAGTCAGATGATCTTTTACGAGATCGATCGTCAGAGGAGGGCTGTGGCGCGTGAGCGGTTTACAATGTATCCACGATTCCTACAGATGATTTTAAATCATGTGGCTCCGTCGCTACCTCAAAGACGCCATATTCGATACGTGGAATGTGTGACGAAACGTATCTTTGCTCAGTGTCGCACTTCCAGCGCACGAAGCAAGCCTGAGCTGCGTCCCAGGCATACTCCGCTTTTTGGGTATCTTATTAACCCGGAGTATGTGCCTGCGGCAGGGGACGAGTTTAGGGATCCAAGACAACAACAGGCGGCAGCACCCCAGGCTGTATCAGCTGCGCCTGCTGTATCTACTACTGTATCTGCTGCTGTGCCAGCTTCTGAGATTGATCTTGACGCCATGTTCGGCGGGCAAGGGTTGTTTGATATGGACCGGTTTGATCCACATGAGAACATTCAAGTTCCGGGTCCACAAGCAGATTTTGATGAGGTGATGGAAGAGGCCAGACAGATGATGGTGAGACATGAGAGAACAGTGGGTAAGCAGAAAAGAATTGTTGATGACGAAGATGAGGAAGATGATGAAGAAGAGGCTGTGCAGCTGGTGCGAAAGCGCTCAAGAAGGGAAATGACAGGTATGGGTGTAGGAGCCGGAGAGACTTCAAGGTTTGCACGTTTTGCTCCACCTGCCTTGTCTGGTATGTCCCTTGTTCCTACCTCTGTGCAGGTATCGAGTACAAGCGCTACGGTTGTTCCCGTAGTGGCTACATCGTCGGCTGACATTCCACAGATCACAGCCGTCCAGACGTCGGCTCCAGAAATTGTGTCTCTACCACCTCAAACGCGTACTCCACCGGTGGTAGTAGCACGATTTGTTGAGTCTACGATCACCACTACTGCAGGAGTATCGGGTACGGTACCACCTGCGGACACGCCCAGTTCTGACTCGGAACGGATAGCTTCACTAGAGCGGATTGTAGCTGAGCAGTCAAAGACTATTCAAAGCCTAGTGGAAGCAAATCAACTGCAGGCATCCCTCCTGGCTGAGCACGGGAAAATAATAGATGCCTTGAAGCTTTTCTTGGCATCTCAGGGGGAGATGAGCTGTAGAGGAGATGAGTTGAGGACCAAGCGTAGAGAAGACCGAGACGATGATCCCAATGCACCGGAAGGTGCAGGTGGTGAGCTGCCAAGAACCTCACAAGCTCTTGGGGCTTCCACAGCTGAGGGGGAGTCTACCGAAGCGGCTGGTGGTGATGATGTAGTGATGGTGGAGGACGACGTGATCGATGCGCTGAAGGAACTTGATGATGACATGTTCAGCGACGATGTATTATTTGATGAAGATGTTCTGCCAATCAGTGAGATTGAAAAGATTGGTGCAGAAATTATTGTTGAGGATGTGATAGAGGAAGGAGAGATTGTGGAAGAAAATGTCGAACACGAGATCCCTGAGGTTGAGAAAGCCGATGTGAGGGCTGAGATGGATGAGACTACTGAGTGGGAGGAGCAGCCTAGGTGGAAGGAAGGCTGTGCTCATTGGTTTATCAAGACCAAGAAGCCTGCTGTTTCAGCCATGTTCAAGAAAAGCTATAAAATTAAAGGCTATGCTGAGGCGAAGAAGGGAATCATCTGTTGGATTTATGATGAACAGATCAAGTTATTTGTGGTAAAACGTTATGATGGCATTCAATACTTCAAGAGAATGTTGAGATCTTTCAACACGTTGCCGGAATGCGAGGTGAAAGATTTGGGCAGGTTGGGCCTGATAAACAGAAGTAACAACAATATGGCAAGAATGATTGAGAAGATTGTGTGGAAAGAAGGCGTAAAAGAAAAGAAGTTTGAACTATTAAAGCCACAGAAGGGAAAGCTCGTGGAGGATACAGAGAGGGGATTGAGAGCAGATGGCAAGCCATGGATGGTGATGAAGTACAAGCCGATCCGATGCATCAAGGAGGTTCCAATGAAGAATATGCCTCAAGATGTGTTGAAGAATCTAAAATGGTGGTACGTTGATTGCCAGACTGCTGAAGCTGTGATGGAAGATGAGGATGAACAAGAGATACTTAGAATTTACGATCCGATGCATCTTGTCAACTTATCGCAAGCTGATCTGAAGATGCTCAACGAGAAAAAGATCTTTTATATTCCAGCTTGGAAGGATGAAGCAAGAAAGTATCAACGAGTTGTGACGGTGTGTGTGAGAGAAGGAGTGCACGCATGAAGATACAGGATTACGAGACAAGAGCTGAAAGATCAAGATATGAAGCTACTGCCAAGGGGGAGTCTGTTGGTGCATAAATGTCAGTAGTTCATATGTATAAAGTCTGTAATCGAGTCTGTAATATTGTTTATGTAATTGTTTGTGTAACAGCGAAGTTGTTGACAAGTTCGCTTAGGCGAACTTGTTAACCAAGCGAAGTTGTTGACAAGTTCGCCTAGGCGAACTTGTTCAACGAGCGAAGTTATTGACAACTTCGCCTGAGGCGAAGTTGTCGTGTATTTAAGTAACCTACGGGTTACTGTTTCAGTGTTGGTCATTTTAGGTTTTTGGTTGATCGAGTTCAGTTACGTGTGAGTCTATTGACGTGAGTCTGTAAGCATCTCGGTGTGACTTATCAATATAACGTGTGGTTGTTCGTATTGTGTGTACGTGTGTTCGTGAGCTAATATTCTACGTCCGTAACGATCTACACAGGGATTCCGCACCTGTGTATATCGGGATATCTCGTGTGATCCGTCCAGGGAACCTACAGCTTCACCTTAACATTCCATTCCTTGAGGCACTGACTCAGATGCCTAAACACGCGAAGTTCCTCAAGGATATCCTTTCGAATAAGGAGAAGCTTGCTGAGGTTGCTTCCATCCCATTGAGTGCTAGCTGTTCTGCTATCTTACAACGGAAATTACCGGAAAAGATGGCCGATCCAGGGAGTTTCACGATTCCCTGCATCTTGAGTGATAATACGGTTATTCATGCGCTGCCGATCTCGGTGCCAGCATTAATCTCATGCAGTATTCTGTGTATCGCAAGCTGGGTCTAGGCGAACCGAGGCCTACCAGGAGAGTATCCAGCTTGCTGATCGTTCTGTGAAACACCCTCGAGGGGTGGTCGAGCACATGTTGATTCGTGTCGACAAGTTCATCTTCCCGGTGGACTTTGTCATTCTGGACATGAACGACGATGACAGCGTACCACTAATTTTAGGCCGACCATTCCTTGCCACTGCACAGGCGTTGATCGACGTCTGCGAGGGTAAGTTGATTTTGAGAGTTGGGGATGAGAATGTCACCTTTGACGTTCGACAGTCACTGAAACACCCCAAGTCTGCTGATGACTCCCTGTACTTTATTGATACCATCATGGAGCATGTTGGTGATTTTTTCAGCGAGATCTACGGAGGATCTTCCTTTGACACTCAGATTCTCGATAGGGACATTCCGGAGATTGAGATGGTTGCCATGACCGATCAGTCAATGGAATATGACGCCGAGTCACATCACCCTGAGTCTGAAGTGTCTGCTGAGATCGTACGTGACGATCTGATGGACCGACCTTCTGTCGAGAGCCCCCCTCCTTCCTTAGAGCTTAAGGAGTTACCTGCCCATCTGGAGTACGCGTTTTTGGAAAAGGAGAGGAAATTGCCGGTTATTGTCGCATCTGCTTTGACGAAGGTTGAGAGAGAGAGACTGTTGAGGGTGCTTCAAGAGCACAAGGAGGCCATTGTATGGAAGATTATCGACATCAAGGGTATCAACCCTTCGTTTTGTACGCATAAAATCCTCATGGAGGATAATTATAGGACTATCGTTCAGCCGCAGCGGCGGCTTAATCCGAAGATGCAGGAGGTCGTGAAAAAGGAGATCATCAAACTCCTTGATGCGGGGATCATTTTCCCCATTTCTGATAGTTCGTGGGTTAGTCCAGTCCAAGTGGTTCCTAAAAAGGGTGGCATGACTGTCGTCACCAATGAGAGGAACGAGCTCATTCCCACTAGGACTGTGACCGGTTGGAGAGTCTGCATTGATTATCACAGAGTGAATGATGCCAAGAGGAAAGACCACTTTCCTCTACCTTTCATTGATCAGATGTTGGAGCGTTTGGCAGGTCAGCAGTACTACTGCTTCTTAGATGGTTTCTTTGGGTACTTTCAGATTCCTATTGCTCCCGATGACCAGGAGAAAACCATGTTTACCTGCCCATACGGTACGTTTGCCTATCGACGTATGCCGTTCGGACTGTGTAACGCTCCAGCCACATTTCAGAGGTGCATGGTGGCTATATTTCATGACATGATCGAGGACTCTATGGAGGTGTTCATGGACGATTTTTCTATGTTTGGGAGTTCTTTCGATCAGTGTCTCTCTAACCTCGAGAGGATGTTGGCCCGATGCGTTGACACCAACCTAGTTCTTAACTGGGAGAAGTGTCACTTCATGGTACGCGAGGGCATCTTTTTGGGGCATCGTATTTCGAGTACGGGGATAGAGGTCGACCGAGCGAAGGTCGATACCATCTCTAATCTTCCACCGCCCACTTCCGTGAGATCCATCCGGAGTTTTCTGGGTCATGCTGGGTTCTATCGCCGGTTCATTAAATACTTTTCTAAGATTGCGAGACCCATGACTAAACTCTTGGAGAAGGATGCCCCATTCGTGTTTTCTGAGCAGTGTATCGAGGCATTTGATCTTTTAAAAGACAAACTCGTTAACGCCCCGATCATGATTGCTCCCGACTGGTCGCTTCCCTTTGAGTTGATGTGTGATGCGAGCGACTTCGCAGTCGGAGTGGTTCTTGGACAGCGGAAGGATAAACACTTCCATCCGATTTACTATGCTAGCCGGACCCTGAATGGTGGACAGGAGAGTTACACCACCACCGAGAAAGAGCTTTTAGCTGTGGTGTTTGCATTCGACAAATTCAGGTCCTATCTTGTTCTGTCCAAGACGATTGTGTACACGGATCATTCTGCCATTCGTTATCTCTTTAGCAAACAGGATTCTAAGCCATGTCTTATCCATTGGATCCTTTTGCTTCAAGAGTTTGATATTGAAATCCGTGATAAGAAGGGGGCCGAGAATGTGGCGGCCGATCATCTTTCGCGTCTTGAGGGAGCTGAGTTAGGAGAGCCGGGGGTCAGGATTAATGACCACTTTTCGACAGAGAGTCTTATGTTTGTTTCGGCTCAGGATGAGGGTTTCCCATGGTTTGCCGACTTCACGAACTATCTTGCTGACGGGTACTACCCGAAGATGTCTTACCAGCAAAAGAAAAAATTCTTTGCTGATGTCAAGTTTTACCTGTGGGACGACCCGTATCTTTTTCGTATAGGTGCTGACCAGTTGATCAGGAGGTGTGTTGACATTAAGGAGGGATGGCAGATTCTGAGCCATTGCCATGTTGGACCGACAGGAGGTCACCACGATGCGAGTTTGACGGCAAAGAAGGTCTTTGATTGTGGATTCTATTGGCCTTCGATTTTTAAGGATGCGCACGCGTTTGTGAGGAGTTGTGATCGTTGCCAGCGGGTCAGCAACATCTCTTCGCGAAATGAAATGCCCCAAAATGCTATTCAGGTTTGTGAGGTTTTTGATGTTTGGGGCATTGATTTCATGGGACCGTTTCCATCTTCGCGTGGGAACAAGTATATACTCGTGGCGGTTGATTATGTCTCGAAGTGGGTTGAGGCCAAGGCCTTACCCACTAATGATGCCCGAGTTATACTCCGTTTTCTCAAGAGCCTTTTTACTCGTTTTGGTGTCCCGAAGGCGTTGATTAGTGATAGAGGAACTCACTTCTGCAATGCGCAGATGGAGAAGGCGTTGCGTCGCTATGGGGTCACCCATCCGCTTGCAACCGCCTACCACCCACAGACTAGTGGGCAGGTAGAAGTGAGTAACCGGGGGATCAAAGGTATTCTTGAGAAAACGGTTGGTTCGAATCGTCGGGATTGGTCCGACAAGTTGGATGACGCGTTGTGGGCCTTCCGTACAGCCTACAAGACTCCGACCGGTTCCACACCGTTTCGGATGATTTATGGGAACGCCTGCCACCTGCCTGTTGAGTTAGAGCACCGTGCTTCTTGGGCCCTACAGAGGGTCAACTTCGATATGTTTTCCACAGAGAGCACTCGTTTCCACCAGTTGCACGAGTTAGAGGAGCTGAGAGATCACGCTTACGCGCAGTCATTTAGGTATAAGGAGCGGACGAAGGAACTGCACGATAGGAAGTTGAAGGGTAGCAAGCAGTTCAAGTGTGGGGATTTGGTTTTATTGTATAACTCCCGGTTGAGGTTATTCCCGGGAAAGTTGAGATCCCGATGGTCGGGACCGTTCACTGTCACCGAGGTCTTCCCGTACGGCACTGTTGAAATAGAGGATAAAGGTGGGAAGTTTAAGGTGAACGGTCATAGACTGAAGCACTACATTGGCGAGCCGGTGACTGACCAGACGGTCGAGGTATTCTACCTTGACGCGCTCTTCGAGACTTAGACGCGATGGATGCACACTCGGGAGACCGCCCGAGTTGTAGAGTTTGTATTTATGTATTTGTGTGATGCTATCTGTTTTCTTTGTTTTTTCTATTTCAGGTTGTTCTAAGATGAAACCGCTCGTACTCAATCTCCATTCGAGTCGGTTGATTTAAGGAGTATCCTATATATAAAAAAAAAAACACACAAAAATATGTTTATTTGTTTATGTTTTTATTTTCCGTGTTGTACGCCGCTACATGCGAGCGATTTTGAGTTTTGCAGGTTATATTATGCGCATGGTAGCTATGGTGGCGTTGTGGAACAGGTTCTCCGGAGGTTGCGGCCGCGAATGAAATGTTATACGGTCGTTTGGATACTACTCAGCTGTTGAAGATTCTGCACACAAACTAGGGGAGTAACCCGTTCTTTGTTTTAGTCTTGTATACTTTATTTTTATTTTCTGTTTTATTTTTATGTTATTTTATTTCTTTTCCTTATACTCATCGAGGACGATTTCGTTCTAAATGTGGGGATGGGGTTTATTTTACTTAGTTGTAGAAAATATTTTAAAAAAAATAATAAAAATAAAAAATAAAAAAATAAAAAATATTAATAATAATAAAAAAATAAAAATTTGAAAAATTTAAAAAATAGTCCCTTGAAATTGTTTTCTCTACGTTAAACAGGAGATGATATTATTACCGAGTAGTGGTTATTTTATAAATTCTTGGTGGTTTCAAAAATATATATATAATTAATAAGAACAGTGCCCATTAGACCCGCACGTAATGTATGGTAACCGAACGGTTTTGACTCAGTAATCGTGTGTCGGTATGCTCAGCCTTTGAGAATGAAAGGGCGGTTTGGTTGTTGACCTGATTGAACCTTTTAAATGGCCTGACTTTAGTGGGAAACATCTTATGGGTTTTGTTTGTTTAACTAAGCTCGTGACAGGACTGGAATGAAAAGTCGGGTCATACTCAAGCCTCGGGTCGCATGATCGTCTGTATATTATAATCTTTTGTTTATGTGTCTATTCCTGTGAAGCTCCGTACTTTGTTTCGCGGTGGCGCGGACCTGAACGTTGATGCTAGCAGAAGACAGTTTTGCTCGGCCCTCTGTTGCGCGGTGGTGCAAATCTGAGCCTTGATGCATTTCTGTAGTTTCGTCCAACATGGTGTATTCAAAAAAAAATTGCAAAAAGCCAAAAGGCAGAAAAAGAGATGCATTTGAAATTGCGTACACTTGAAAGAGAGCTAGAGTTTATAATTTGTATATGAGTCGAAATGTTTAATCATGTGGCAAAAGGTTTAAGTCAAGTTGGGGTGGCTCAGCCCGGTAAAACCATAATGGAATTGGTGAAGTGGCAGCAGGGCTTTTAGGTGTGGGTTCCACTTAGTCATACAAATTAATAGAATTGTCACGCCTTATTTGCCTCGGTAAGTATTAGGGGCATGGGTTTAAAGTGGACAGCAATACCGGTAATCGACCTGATTTGGCTTATTAGGTGAAAGTTGGAAGGCGTAACGGGTCACTTATTCTAATACTTTAAAAAAAGAAAAAAATATATAATAATAATAGTAAATAAATAAAACCAAGAGTTGTCGGTTGAACTCGGGTATGATCCTGTGTAGTATTCTTTTTCAGGGACGAAAAAGTCTTAAGTGTGGGATATTTGATGTGTTGTAAAACACTCGTATTTTCCGCACGTTTTATCCACGTATTATTTTATATTTTATATGTTTTAACTTGTTTTAGATAGGTTTTACATACATTTATTAATCTTGTAGGTTTTGGGTAAAAGAAAGGAAGAAGCCGAGCTTTTGGAGTAGTTTACGAGCCTTTTACGCATACGTTTTCAAGTAAAAACTCAAGGCCCGGCCCGTTACATCATGGAAAAGCCCAAGCCTCATATTATAACATAAAATAAAAAAATAAAAAAAACCCTAGGGGGGCTGACGACTGGCCGATCGCAGCAGGGACAGCAAGGGAAGAGAAGAAGAAAAGTTTTTTCGGCTAGGGTTTGGAGCTTGTGGCGGCTAGGGAAGGAAGAAGGAAGCAAGTGCAAGCCTCGGGATCATTCTACATTGATTATTACAGCCAAGGAGCAGCCTGGAACATCTCCATATCCTTTCATTCATTACTTTGTTCATCAAACTTTTAGTTTCTTGCTTAATTGTTAATTTGTTTTGCAATTGTGTTGGAGATTGAAGTGTTTATGATTATTGTTGATCGTTGGACAATTGTTAAGATGATTGTTATGAGTTTATTAATGGTTTTATTAAGTGTTTGCTGCTGTCAAAAAAATATGCTCGGCTAATCTTGTTAGTACTACCTAGGAATGATGATTCTTGTTAGGTTTTAATGAGCTTGTTTGATTGTTTGATTGATAGACTTGAATTGCTATTGTAAAGTTTGATTTAGACATGAAATAGGTTGTGTTTAAGGGCTGGAAATTTTGGTGAATTATTGCATAAACCCCGTGTGTTGATTGCTTAGTTTTGTATTGATTGATGAGTGCATTGTTTGATTCTAGACTTGGTGTTTAGGGTTTGTTTGCGGTAGGAACAACCGTAGGGTTTTGTTGCATGATTTATTGGATTAAGTACAGTGGTTAGACACCTTTTTTGAGACTGAGAGGTGATAAGAAGTTAGGGTTGTCTCATTGCCTTTGCATGCTAGAATAAGGATTGCGCGAGAGCGAGTTCGTTTCTTGTCAGGTTTAGGTGTTTTGAGTGACTAGTTGATCTATTTTGGTTTAAGTTGAATTGTTCCTCTATCCTTGGTTGTGTAGTATTCATTGCCATTAGGGTCGAGTGTTGGTTAGACCGAGAGGTGATCTAGCATTAGAACACGTTAGCAATTGTTTTCCGGTTTGGTCGTTTTAGCCGATTTTGAGAAGTTTAGGCTTGTTGAGTGAGACCGAGAGGTAATCCAGTGAGCCCGAGCGATCCTTAGTCGTGTCATATTTAGGAACCGGTGTCTATATATCATTCAATCCATTAGCTTGTTAGGCCTACAATTTGATTCAGACCTAGGTAGACGTTTTTCTCCATCCTAAGTTAACACAGTTAGTTTTCCATTAAGTTTTCTATTTTAGGTAACTTTTGTTAGTTAGTCAAGTTAGTCCAGTTAAGTAAGTAAAAATCAAAAATCGATTAAATATTATTCTAAGGTAGGTCTTGTCTAGGGTTTGTAATCGTTAGCGTCTTACGTGTCCACGTGTTCGATACTCGGACTTCCTAGGTCTATACTACTTGCGATCGGTACACTTGCCGGTTGTGTGTGGTTTTAGGATTTTCGTTTTAATATTAAAGCTTAGTTGTGAGGTTCATATTTATAGGGTTATTAGACACACATCATTTTCTACTTCCATTCAAGTATTTCTCATACATTTCTTTGTAACTCTTCATATCGAATCCACTCACCACATCAAGAATTTCAAAGCTGTCCTTAAGAATCCAACAAGAATCAGTGTGATGTCCATAGGCATCACATTTCTTGCACCATACCTTGGCAAAAATTCCCATATCTTCAAGTAGTTTTTGGTTTTTGATTTTGTCACTAGGTTTGGGAAAGTCAAATCCCAAAGAGGTCTTTGGACACAGAGTGTTGGAGAAATCCATCTTGATTGGCTCACTGATGTCAATTGTTTGTGGATACTTTTCTTTAACAAACACAATTTTCTTTAGATCGGAGGGAGTTCTTGATGAGCTTCCTTCTTCTTGTCTTGAATTTCTTCTCATTGGCACATAATCAACATCCCCAATATCAAATAACTCATGGTTAGAGAAAACTGGATAAATTGGTGGATGTGACTGATCATAGGAAGATTTAACAGTTTCTTCTGTTCTTTTCTTGATAACAGGCTGTGGTCTTGCACATATGTCAAACACTACATGTTCCCTTCTCATCTTCTCATAGTGTTTTTTTAACTTTGGAGTCATCTTTGGTAGAAGAGGAATCTGATCACTTTTCTTTTTGCTTGATCTTTTCTTCTTTTTGCTTTTAGATGACTTAGAGCTCCCACAGTTGCAGTTACTGTCTTCACTGGAGTACTCACTCCACTTCTTCTTCTCACCTTCAATTTTCTCAATCTCTTGCTCCTCACTCTGCTTTATGGCAAATTCTCCATCTTTTTCCGCAACTACATCAGCATACTGCTCAACAAACTCAGCCTTATCATCAAAGACATTCTTAAATTGTTTGAGATACTCACTTCTGTTCTCCTTGTCTACCTTCAATAGGTAGATATCACAAAAAGGTGGTGGCACCTTTTTATACTTCTCTTCTTCAGTTATTTTATCAATACGACCTACAACATTCCCTGTGGAAACAAGGTTCTTCAAGAATTCCATTTGTATCAGCAATTCAGCATTCTTCATCTTCTCATCTGCATACATCCTTTTTAACCCTTCAATTTCAATTGTCATTCTTGATTGGGTTTGGTATGCCATCATACAATCCTCTTCAAGTCCCTTTATTTGACTTTCATAGGTTGCTTCACTTGCCTCATAGACATTCAAGAAGAATTCCTTTCTTCCACACTCAGTTTTCCACTTTCCAATCTCTTGATTTAATTCATCAATTGTAATAAGAAGATTAGAAATTGAGATATCATATTGTACCTGAGAGTTTGAGGATACAGGCTTGTCATGCACTATGGCCATGAATGCAACATTTGCCTTTTCCATCTCAGCAGCATGGTTGCTCCAATCAAATTCTCCATCCTGTGGCACCCTTGTAACAGCTACATTTCCTTGATCTCTCTCCTGGTTCATAGTGTTTTGATTTGGTCTCTTTTGATTTGAGTGAACCTGCATTTGATTGTTTCTTTGTGGTTGAAATGTTTGTTGCTGGGTTCTGTTCTGATTTTGATAGGGATTTTGGTTGGAAATCTGATTTCTATGTTGGAAATTCTGGTTCTGGTTCTGATAGAATTGATTCTGGTTAACTTGATTGCTAACTTGCTTGGGCATGTTACACTCTCTAGCAAAATGACCTGGTTGTTGACAGTTATAACAGATGACCTTTGATTTGTCAAAACCAATTCTTTCATTTGGTCCATTGAAACTTGTTCTGCCATTTCTATTATACAACATTTTGCTTCTTACTGCCAACATAGCTGTCGGCCATTTTATATCCATGTCTTCTAAATCATCAGCATCTATTTGTTCCAGATCTTCTTGCACAATTCTTGTGTTTATCAGATTCTTGGCTACAAAAGCGTGATATGACTCAGTAAAGATTGAAAATAATGCTTGATAATATGTTCCTTGAGCATTGTTGTTTTGCAAGAACGTTGACTGCCCATTTGCTGCAAAGGGAGTGTCATCTTCAATCAGCTGAACATTGAATCTGGATTGGCCACTGTAGCTTGAACTTGTGTCTGATGGTTCCTCAATGATAGGCTGCTGATTCTTGATTGAGAGGTTGCCCATTGGTGCTGATATCATTCACAATTATCATTCACAATTGAGAGGTTGCCCATTGAACTTGTATCATCACCATTCTCCGGACAGTGATGATAAAAGCTTTTTGTTCAGCTCAAAGTCAGAGATTTGTAAATCAGTTGTTCTTATATCATTCACAATTATCATAAACCTCTGTAACACTGATTTCAGTCTTTCCCCGTCCTTAAACTTGAACCTGTCCAGTTGCTGCTTCAGTCTGTCTTTCTTGATGTCTCTAAGTTCAGTATTTCCTTCAAACATTTCGATAACTGCATCATACATACCCTTTGCGGTCTTATGATGATTGACAGTTGTCAAAATTTCCCAAGAAAGCCCTAACTTCAGCATAGACAAAGCCTTATTGACTCGTTTCTTCATTTTAAGCTCAACGGTGGCATTGTTGTTTGGAGCTGTTGAGGGAACATAGTTTCCTTTAGTGATGGAACTCCAAAGCTCTGGGTTGTTGTAGTTTACGGCTGCTTCGAAGAGCACCTTCCATTTGATGAATTTTTCCTGGCTAAGCAACCTTGGAATCTTGTTAGTGGAAACTTCTTGGTCTTCCATTCTTATCAGATCTGAGATTTGTAGTAGTAAAAACAGAGTAAAGCTTCAAGCTTTATCACACACCTTCAGTCCCGTGGCCTTTATCAAGCTTACTCAAGCTCTGATACCACTTGTCAGGACCGTGAGTCGGGTGAAACCTTAGAAAGGTTGACAAGAACACACCGACTTGATTACCCAAAGACCTGTTGAATATCCTGGCGGAATCAGGATATCCAACGAGTGGGAACGAACGAGTGTGAATAATAAACACAAAACAGTAATAAATGGTCAATAAAAGCTCATTCAATAGACAAAGATTCACTGTAATAAATACATCATTGATGGAACAGTGAAAGGAATGTCTAGGGTTTTGTGTGACGGCGGCGGAGATTGTACGAGAAAACAAAGATAATATTCTTTGGAATGTTTTTCGTATTCAGTGCGTGCCAGCCTATATTCCGTCTGGAAATCTGTGTCCTAAAAGGTATCCTAGGACCCCTATATATAGACCATGACATTCCTTCTAGAAGTTCCTAATCATTACATAATGAAATATAAAATAATACAAGTGTTGAGTCCTCGAGCAAGATAACAGTCTTGCTCGAGCAAGCTCACTATGCTAGGTATGCTCGATGATTGTCCTCGAGCATACTTTCCTTAGAATATCTTTAGTGAAGATATTCCCTTCCAATAGACTTCATTCTTCTTGACTAGTCCATGCTTTGCTCGAACCAATCCATCGAGCAAGCTCATTCTTCTTGATATCTTTAGTTATACTTATTCAGCAATCTTTAGCATGCTCAGATGTAAATCTTGCTCGGGAACTGAACTGTGCTCGAAGTCCTTGCTTTGATCACTTGACATCTTCTTATTGCATCCATGCTTGTCCCCATGTGCTCGATCATCCTGTGCTCGTAACACTTGGTTAAAACTTGTATGATCAAGTTGTTTGCTCGATTGGCAATCCATGCTCGATAGAAGAATACTCTTGCTCGTTGAAGTGTAGCTTGCTCGAAGCCTTAACACTTAGAAGAATTAATCATTTAAGGTCTTGAAGACCTTACTCGAAGTAGTAAAACCATGCTCGATCGTTTTGGCTTGCTCGAAAACCATACTTAGCTGTTTTCTGAGGAGGTTGAGAAGATTCCAATCTTCCTTATCATAAATCCGACCCAATAATAACGAATCCTTAAGATAAGTAGCAGACGTGTTACACATACGGTTTATAACATTTTCATGTTATCTAAGGTTTATAACATCTTCATGTTATCTCAAGTTTTGGCATTTACATGCCCGTGCGTTTGGGACTTTCCCCAGTATTATCTCAAGCTTAGACATTTTCATATCTCCCAAGTCAAGGCCTAGTCGCCAGTGAAAAGGCTTTATCGCCAGTACAAAGGCCTTGTCGCCAGTAAATGGCTTTATCTCCAGGATTATCTAACTTTGTTTTGACAGATCGAAGATCGGACAAATTGCTAAATGTAGATATATTATAAAGTTGTTTTTGACATAGCAAAATTCCAGAAGCATGATACTTCAAAAAGCTCAACAATTGGGGACATCATATGTAAGCTAACTAGACTTATAAATGATTTCCATGAAGGTACTCTTTACACTTAGTTCTATCACTCAATTTAAATTTCAAGGTATGATCTTTTGGTTTGATTGTGCTAACTCACACAAGGCATAAGGATATATTATCCTTAAGATGTTTTATGATAAATCTTAAAGATATATTTTCTAGAGATATAATCCTTAAAATATTTTATTCTGAAATATAAAAAGTTTAAGAAATATGTTTTCTGGGTACATTATCCTTAAGATGTTCTGTTTCAAAAACTAAGTCTCAAAAATATTTCTCGGACACATTATGAATAAAACGTATCAACATGAGTTATCTAAAATATCATACAATTAAAACACAATGTAAAAGCAAAAAGATTATGTCATTACTAACGGAAATTGCAGGAAATTAAGAACAATGCCCAGGCTTCGTTCTCAACAAACAGGAAAACTCTTCCACATTCTCTCCGCTCAGCTCCGCCACGATCTTCTCCCAAGCTGCCACATCCTAAACAGAAGTCTCCAACCCAGCAGTCTTAGCCTCCTGAGCCTGGACTTGATGACGGAAAGCTTGAGTTTTTTACCCATGGTGGTTGAAGATGAAGAGCAAAGAGAAAAAGAAATTTACCTGGATAATGATCGGGTGAAGGTTTAAAATACTTATCCGAGATAAAACAAAGGGGTTCTGACGTTTCTATGGACGAACGACACGTGTAGCTTATCCAATCCATCTGCAGAATTCGAGATTCAAAAAATCAACAGCTGTAAACCACCTTTTACAACCGTTAATTTTAGGGACAATTGTTAGGGCTCGGATTTTTAGTATCCTAAGCAAATGATATGTTCAAGATAACTCCAAGATATATTATCCTCCGAAGATACAGGTATCCTTAATACATTATTGTGCTAGCGATTCCACCGCCTTTCTTTGATGCTTACCAGGTCATACAACGTTCCCATGTGCTCCTAAAGACTCGGACTACTCGTCAACAACCTCAAAGAATGTGTTCAACAAGGTCAAACGGCTACCTTAAATAAATCGTGTTCAAAAAGGAAATGTGGCTGATTGGAAAGAGTCTGTTATCTCCGGAATTACAGGGATGGCTAATCAAGAAAGAATCAATTATTCCCGGAAAAGTTGGAACGGCTAATTGGAATTTAGCCTTCTGTTTCCTTTATTGTAGGAAATCTTGTTAGCTCCTTTTGTATATAAATAGAGCTATAAACGGATCATAACACACACTAGAACACACGAGACTTACTAGTACTCTCATTCTCTGTAATCACGATCAAGTTTTAGCTCCACACTTATAACCGATTTTCATTATTAATAAACTGGTGGTGATAGCTTTCACCACCCGGGGTTTTTTTCTTGTTATCCTCAGGATAACGGGTTTTTTCCTCGCAACAAATCTCTATGTTCGAAGAGTTTTACATTCATTTTTACAAGCACCTAGTCCCACTTTACTAATTTGGTTGTAAAATCACATTTGTCAATTTTTGACCAAAACAATGACATAATATACTACTTCGTTCTTCATGCCCGGCCACCAATAGTCTTTCTTCATGTCTTGATACATCTTGGTAGATCCTGGATGAATCGAGTATCGAGACTTATGGGCCTCGTCTAGGACTCAATCTCTAAGATTCCCATGACGAGGAATCCACATCCGATCAAATCTGGTCTTTACACCATGGGTGTTATCTGCCAACTAGTTATGTTGCCCAAAGATCCTTTCTTTCTTCATCAACCCTTCATCCACTAGCACCTCTAACTGAACCTTGCTGATTTCTTCGAATAAATCTGAATTGATGATTAAATTATAAGACTTGACCGTCGCGATAACTTCTGCATTCTTCTGGCTTAAGGCGTCAGCGACTACATTAGCCTTTCCCGGATAATACTTGATGTCACGGTCATAATCCTTTATCAGTTCTAGCCACCTTCTCTGCCTCATATTCGGCTCTCTCTGCTCGAAGAAGTACTTCAGACTCTTGTGATCTGTATATATAGTACACTTGGTACCGTACAAGTAGTGCCTCCAAATCTTGAGAGCATGCACCATGGCTGCTAACTCTAAGTCGTGCGTTGGGTACGTGCATTCATGAAATTTCAATTTCCTAGACGCATAAGCTATGACCTTTCCTCGTTGCATCAACACGCAACCTTACCCCTGATATGAAGCATCAGTGCAAACTACCAAATCCTCTTCACCATCAGGCAGAACAAGGATTAGAGCCTGTGTGAGTCTCTTCTTCAACTCTTCAAATGCCTCTTCCTGAAACTTTCCCAACTGAACATCACAGTCTTTCGGGTTATACCGGTCAACGGTGCAGCTATCTTGGAGAATCCTAGAATGAATCTCCTATAATAGCCAACTAACCCTAGGAAACTGCGTATCTCGGTCGGGTTTCGCGGAGTCTTCCAATTCTTTATTGCTTCAATCTTAGTTGGGTTCATGGTAATCCCATCGGGATTAATTATGTGACCTAAAAACTATACCTCTCACAGCCAAAATGCACACTTCGAGAACTTAGCATGCAATTTCTCCTTCTTCAAAACTTCTAATACTTCCTTCAGATGCTCAGCATGGTCAGACTCGCTCTTCGAATAAATTAATATGTCATCAATGAAAACGATAACCGACTTATCCAACATTGGCCGGCATACCCTATTCATCATATCCATAAATGTGGCGGGAGCATTAGTGAGACCAAATAACATCACAAGAAACTCATAGTGTCCATACCGCGTCCGAAACGTTGTCTTAGGGATGTCCGCTTCTTTCACCTTCAATTGATGGTAACCCGATCTGAGGTCTATCCACGAGAACTAGCATGCACCTTGTAACTGATCAAACAAGTCATCAATCTGCGGCAACGAATATCTATTTTTCACGGTAATCTTATTCAACTCCTGGTAGTCGATACACATTCTCATACTCCCATCCTTCTTCTTAACGAATAACACCGGCGTTCCCCACAGAAAAAAACTTGGCCTTATAAAGCCCTTACGAAGGAGTTCTTGCAGTTGGGACATCAATTGTTTTATCTCGGACGACGCCAAATGATAAGGTGCTTTCGCGACAGGCTGTGCTCCTGGTATTATCTCTATCTTAATCTCTACCTCATGCTCCGGTGGAAACCCCGGAAGGTCCTCAAGGAACACTTCTGGATGGTCACACACTACAGGGACGTCCTTCAACCCTTTCGTCTTGGTCGTAGCTTCCACAACATACGCCAGGTAGGCACTACACCCTCACCTTAACAAACCTTCAGCTTTTATCATTGAGATGACGTTGAGCCCTGAACTTTCTTTGTCACCATAAACCGTTACCGTACCGCCATCCGAAGAGTTTAGCCTTATCAACCTACTCTTACACAATATCTGAGCTTCGAATTCAGACAGCCAATCCATCCCTAATACAACATTGAATCCTCCTAAGGTCATCACATACAGGGTAGCAGGGAATTCGTGTCCTTCTAACTCTATCTTACAACTATTGACCATTCTCATAATTCTAACCGGGGTCTCACTAGCAGTCTCTATCGTAAAAGTTTCGGGCACACGAAAACAAACCATCTTAGCTGTCTTACAGAATGACGTAGCAACAAAACTCCTATTCGCACCTGAGTCAAACAATACGAAAGCAGAAACACCGTTTACTAGAAATGTACCTGTCACAACATCAGGGATCTTCTTTGCCTGCTCTTGTGTCAACATGTAGGCTCTGTTCTTGGGCCTAGACTGCTCAGCATCTTTCTTACCACTTCCCCCAGCTTCACCTACAGTGCACTCCCTTGCCGTATGACCCGTCTTTCCATATTTGTAACAGGCGGGTTTTACATTACATTCATAAGAGTAATGCCCCACTTTTCCACATTTGTAACAGGCGTTCGACCCTTGCCTGCATTCTCCTCCATGGGCCTTTCCGCACTTGTTTCACACATCACTACTCCTACCCTACTTGCACTCCCCACCGTGCATTTTCCCACAAGTCTTGCATGGCTTCTTCTCCCACACCTTCTGTTTCTTATCCCTGGGGACTGGGGTTCCAAATTTGAGTACCAGGTCGCATAGCAGGAACAACCCACTTCTTCTCCTTCTGCTCTTCCACCACCACATCATCCACATCCATATCATCATAAACCACTTCTGCAAGTTCGACAGCAGAATCAAAAGTAGCAGGTTTACTAGCCCGGACTAAGGTGCGGACGCTTTGTGGTAGTCCCCTCAAGTAACACTTGATCCTTTTCGCTTCAGTGTTCACCATTTTAGGCACTAGTCTTGGCATGCGATTGAAGTCAGTGGTGTACTCGCGGTGTGTCATTTTTCCCGCCCTCAAATTCAGGAACTTCATCTCCGCCCTCTCAACTTCAGCATCCGCATAGAACTTCTTCATGACCATCTCTTTCAAATCTTCCCACTTCATAGCCTTAATCTCAGCTGCGGTCTTCCTTTGCTCTACCTTTTCCCACCAAAATATTGCTTCATCCCCAAACGATTGGGTAGCAAGGCCTACCGCTTGATCGAGACGGCACTCGCTAATTCGAATAACCTTGTCCATTGCAGTTATCCATTGGAGAGTAGCGATTCCATCCCCTGTACCAGACAGCTTTGGCGGGTCACAACCCTTAAACAACCTGTAGCTGCACCCACCTTGGCCTCTCTTACCTTCATTGACTTTCACAGACCAATCTTCAATCGATTCCTCTCTCATAGTCTCTTCATCTTTATTACTACTTTCCCCTGTCTTCTCAGCGGTTCCTGCACGACTCTCAGTTGATTTTTTTTTGTTGAAGATTCTGCACTGCAGCAGCAACTGCCTGGGTAATGGCAGCTTGGATAGCAGGGTCGAGCTGATGCCTTTCATCTCTCACTGTCATGCTTCTCTCTTCCTCGGACTCGAGGATCGGTTCCTTGGAGGGTACTCGGGTCACGTGTGGCCTACCGCATTCCGTACGCCCTCCCTGTCCAGAAGTCTTCCTAGCACCAGCCATTCGTATTATATAAGAAAACACAAACATCATCACTTCGGGAACTATTTAGCTGATCACATTACTCTCCGTGTCCCATACACTTCCCTTTGTGTGTCAACTTGTGCTAGTTTCTACTTATAACAGTCAGTCGTTCATACATTTCACACTATAACACATAAACAAACATTTCTAACTCAAGCAATAAAGTCAGATTTCTTACTCATCCTTTACTATACACAAGATCAACTTACACAAGATGATCACTTTCTAAGCTTGCTTGGGTGACATGGAATTCTAGGACTGCATCTTCTTTCTTTTCTTCTTCAAGTCCCATTCTCTGTTCGAGTCTAAGCATGAAGGATGCTTATTCTCTCGAACTTATGCTCTGATACCAACTTGTAAGGCCCCATTCTCGGTAACCCTACTTTGATGTTGGAATTACTCATAAACACAGTTCTAAAATCAGAGTTAATTAAAATTTTTGCGGAATAAATAAAACTTCATGCATTACATCACAAAACATCGAATCTTGTCTTAACAAAAGTTAACTTGTCTTAAAACATAACATAATAATCTATAGCATTTCTTTCCGAGATGCCAGTCTTCCAGTCCCTACCATGTGTCATCCTCAAGCCAGCTCCTTCAATCTATTTAATTGCGTGCATACTAAAAGTCAGCTACGCTGAGTGAGTTATAGTAAATCAATTAACATACATTACATTCATAACCTTACTCATATGTGTCTGAAGATACGTATTCGTAACTTACTTACTATTACTTCTTCCATACATAGTTTACATACATACATTCGTACTTACATACTTTCTTTCATAAAACCCTATGGTATACCAGAGGCTATTCTTTCCCAATCATCACAGATATTATTAGGATCTGGTCCCTAACGTCACAAATATTGTAAGGGTCTGGTCCCTAACATCACAGATATTGTAAGGGTCTGGTCCCTAACATCACAGATATTGTAAGCGTCTGGTCCCTAACATCACAGATATTATAAGGGTCTGGTCCCTTCATTCCGTACCATCATTAAACCATACATTCATACGTACTTCGATACCTATTACACACTTATATAATCATACACGTCCACATACATATTCTTAACTCTTCCTATATCAGTCGTGCATCATTCATAGACATTTACGTAGCATACACTTACCACTTAAGGTAAGTTTATTCACTAAACACGCAGTAGTATGCACACAGCCCCGAAAACATAACAAATCAAGGGGCTAGAAACTCACCTGGAGTCGGTTTCTCTCCGAGTTAATGGTAATGCCCTTCCTTAGCTGTGCACGGTTAGCTGTGCAACAAGTTACGGGTATCAATTATTTATTACTATTATTTCGTATATCTATGTTAATGAACCCTTCAACTAACGGGGGTCCAGAGGCAGCACCCTTGGTAGCGGGGTCTAGGGGCGGCAGCCCCTAGCAAGGTCCAACTGGCAGAGCCTCTGGCTAGGGTCGAGCTGCCAGGTCAGCTTGGAAAAATTTTATTTTCATTACTAAGTCCTTTATCAAAAATGCATCAGAAAGTGAATCGGGCCATGTTCTACAACAATTTGAAACAATTCTCATGACAGAATTCGCTTCGCATGAGAATTCGCTTTGCATGAGAGTTCGCTTCGCATGGGAATTCGCTTCGCATGAGAGTTCGCTTCGCATGAGAATTCGTTTCGCATGGGAATTCGCTTCGCATGAGAATTCTATTCGCATGGGAATTCGCTTCACGTGGGAATTCGCTTCGCATGAGAACTCGCTTCGCATGGGAACTCGCTTCGCATGGGAATTCGCTTTGCACGGCTTTGCGACGCGAATTCTTTTCTTTTCTTTGTTTTTTACCATTTTAAAGCCATTTTCCTCCGTGACTCTTCCTTAGGACCCAATTTTAACCTTTTTGTGGGTTTTGGGTTGTACCAACTTTGTATGCCTGTGTTTTTCATGGTTAGAACACCACCTTTTGTCCTATCACCCCCCCGTGAGGTCATAACTCACCAAGTTTATGTTTTTCTTACGTTCTACAACCCGATCTATCATTCTATCCGTTTGCATGTTAAAACCAACCATAAAAACTTAACCTAGTTGGCCAAAACTCACCTTTTGGTCTCGGTTGGGTTTAGATCTGGACAACCCGAGGATCTAGCGGTGATTCTTGTTGTTTGGAGACACTTGAACGACAAAATCTTCTTTACTTTAACCCGGGTTTGATTCGGGTCTTGAGAGAATGTGTGTGTGTTCTAGGGTGTGTGTGTGTGTGTGGAGGGAAAGAAAATGGTGAAAAGGTGGAGGGGTTGGGTTTATATAGGGGACTATGGGCCCCACAACCCACTCCCAATTCCAAATCCAATTATTATCCAATCATTTACACACACAATTAATCAAAACATTCCTTCATTATTATTAACAAAATAGGATGTTACAGGTGGCCACCGTAACTTACGGTGGCTTTAAATACATTACACTGGAATTGTTCTGTCTACGGCAGCATGGTATGGCAACCATCCCACCGTAGCTTACGGTGGATACCGTAAGCTACGGTGGCTTTAGCACCACTTTCAACTTTTATATTCAATTCTTGATTGCTCGCCTCCCGTCTCAACTCTCTTGTTCCTTTCTCTCTTAGTTCACTCTAATCGCCCTTTTCTTCTCAATTGTACCTGCATTCACACAATATAGTGTAGTAATCCAAATCCTTGAATTTATACATAAACGCACACATTTTAACTCGAATTACTACACTTAAGGGTGGCTCTCCAATCCACCCGTCACCAAAAAATACAAATGGAACCATCGGATCAAGAAGATACAGCCTTCATCACTCCCACATGTATATATTGTTATATTGCAATGCCTTTTGGACTAAAAAATGCAGGTGCAACATACCAAAGGTTGTTGATACATGACTTGAGCGTCTCGGTCTTTATTATATTGTTATAATATGTTTTATTAATGTAAGGGTATTTTGATAGCCCATTAACTCTATGGTAAGACCATTCGTTACCCCGTAACGAATGTGTCACATTCGTCATAATGTAAGTCACACGCGTTAACCAAGATTAACGAATGTGACATACGAATGTGAGGGCCTTTCGTTTAGTAAATGTAATGAGTTTGGTCATTCGTTAAGTTTAATGTAATGAATGACTCCATTCGTTAAGAGATAACTTAACGAATAGGTCATCTCCTATATATACCCTGTTATTTATCATTAATGTAACGAAGTATTTTGAGAACTGTTTGTGTACTGTTACTCTTCCTGTTTGCTTTCAGATTACACACACAACTCATTCTAATCGTATTCATAACATGAGCAACACGTTGTCATCATCGATCTAAATCATATACAGGTTCCTCAAGTGGTATCAGAGCATGTCAATCGGATCTTTGTGCTTGTTCTGTTCGTAATTGTATCATTTCATCTCAACATTGATCAGTTGAAACATGAATTGATTAATTCGTCAGTTAACGATTTCCGATGAAATAGAGTATATCAGTTAGGTGTAATTGAACTAGTTTAAGTTTAATTCGAGTTAGAGTTAAGGTAATTGAATTGGTTATGGATGTTTGAGGTAGTTTTGGTACCGAATTTAATTTACTTGAGTATTATTTTAATTTTACGTTAATGACGGGTAACATGAAAGTTTGAAAAGGTTAATTGAGGTCTGGTTTGTGTTGGAATTGAGTTTGGATTGGTTTGTTGTGGTTCGGAATTGATTTCCGAGTGTGTTGAGATAAGTTTTAGGGTGTTTCAGACGGATTTGGCCTAAGTTTTAATTTCAGACTTTGTTGAATATTTGAAGGCTGATTCATTACGATGAAGACTGAATCGTTATCTGATTCGTTATGATGAACCATCTCATTCGTTAGATATAACAAATCATTCGTTATTGGTACTCATTCGTGTAAACCTGATTCGCTAAACACCATTCATTAAAACACTGTTGTCATGCGCAAATCCTAGAACCATTCGTACTCATTCGTTAACTAGAACCCATTCATCAAAATTGATCATTCGTTACCTATACCATTCTGTAAAAGTCATTGATTTGTTAAAACCCATTCGTTTAATCAGTATTGTTCATTCGTGAACAGTAGACATTCGTATATTCCAAGATTCACATTTTGACAAGATAAGTCCTTTAAATTTCTGAATGTATTGATGAAACAAATGCTGACGATGGACAATGAGATTGGATCTCACAACAAGGGTCCCAAATTGCTCAAGTTGCCAGAATTTGCACGTTGGGAACCAAAATTCCGAACTCATCATGGATTTGTTCATCCAAGCAGTGTGAGACATCTTGATGTTTTTTATAAAGCACCACTTGTGGGAAGTGAGTCCTTTGGCTTCACAGAAAAAGCATTTAACATGTATGAAGCAAATGAGATCAAGGAAGCTGAGAACAAGACAAAAGCCTATTCGACTTTGACTATGGCTCTTCCCGAGAGTATATTCAATAAATTTAGCCATATCAAGACCTGTGCTTCATTGTTTGCTTCCCTAAAAACCAGAAGTTTAGGAAATACACTTGAGAGCAAGAAAACGTTGGTAAAATTTCAATTTAGAAATTTTACACTTCTCAAGAATGAAACCGTGGAAAAAATGATTAACTGTTTTTGTCATCTGGTTTCTAAGATGTTTATGGTTAAATTAGAACCAACTAAAGTGGACAAGATTGATACGTTGAAGAATGCATTACCTCCATCGTATTCTACATTTTTGCGTGTGCTTAAAGTGAATGGTTATTTCATAAATGATGAACTTACCGCTGATGAGTTCATTAACAAGTTGGAAGAACGACAGTATGATATGAAGTGTCAAAATTCTCTTAAGGATAACCAAAATCCTACTCTCTATGGAGGTTCTCTACCTGCAAGCACCACTTCGGGTTCTGTTCCGATCACTGCATTCTACACTCGGAATTCTCAAGAAGGGTCTCCTAAATGTTATGCCACACCTAATGTATGCTTCATGCGTCAGGTGTAAACATGGGTTCAGGGTCGAGTCAATCAAGCTCTCTGCCTAATGTAAATCTGAAAGAAGCGGAGCGGTAGTTCGCATTCTATCTGCTTTCATGACATCTTACGAACAATTGGTTGGGAGTAAGATTGCAACAAGCGAGCTAACAGATGAAGATTATGACCAGATTGATCCCAATGACCTAGAACTCATGGACTTGAAATGGAACATGTCAATGATCGTGCGTAAGGTAAAACGGTTTATGCAACGAACCAGAAAGGATCTACCTACTTTGAACAAGAGGGTTCGTTTCGATAAATTAAAGGTTAAGTGTTACATCTGCTGTGATTTTGGACACTTCGCCAAGGAGTGTGACAAGCCGAAGAAAGAATATTCGGGTCCTCGCAATACTGATAGATATTTTGGGAAAAGTTCAAATATACCTGAGAAGAATAAACCATCAAAGGGGGATCAGGTTAAGGCGGCAAGTTCACAAGCCCTAGCTATAACTGAGGGGCTAGATTGATCACAACGGTTGTTGGGTGATGTGGTCTAAATTATACATATTATTATATAAATACTTTCTATACTTTTATTACTTTTGAGCTAGGTTTTTAATAAATATTATTTTTAGTTGGCTCATAAGTGGGTTTTTAAGGTTCTAAAAGATAGTGAACTAAAATGCAATACTTTTACCAAAACTTACGAACAAGTGAGCATTCACACATATATTATATATTACTATATTACTATTACTATTCTTATTTTAATTAGAATTAATATTAAAGGTAACCTACACTTATTGTTATTTAGTGTTTTGCTTGTTTTAATAAATATTAAATTAAAATTACTCATGAATGCATTGAAGTATATTAATAAACGAGATTTTGTTTTGGCAACAAATAATTGATAATCATTGGCCCATTCTTAATGGAATTATATTCCAAGTTATAGCCCCTGACGATAATAATTTAGGTCGGCTTATAATTTATAAAAGATTTAAAAAAGCAACAAATTGGGAGGAGGCTAGAAGTTTTGAACGAAGAAGGGTTGTGGTTTAGGCCGCAAGTCAAAAGTTGGGTGTTCAACAAAAGGCAAAAGGAGTTCAACGCAAGGAGAAGAAAGGAAGCCCGTGTTGGTTCAAGTAGAGAGTGTTCGAGTTCAACACCGACTCATCCAAACATTCTTATTATTCGGTTTGAATTATTGTTTTCGTTATGAATTCATTATTTGAACTTATTTTATTATCTTTTGGTCTTGAGTATGGTTGTTGGCTAAACCCTTAGACCGCCTAGGCCTATGATGAACATTTGTTGAAGTTTGATATTGACTTGGGTTTTATTTATCGTTATGGTTTTATGAACTAGTAAAAGGTTTAAATATATTGAGTTGATGCGTATGTGTGCTTGAGGTTTTTTAATTAAGTTTTATTATTCCATAATTGCCTTGATTATTGTTTGTCGTTATGATAGGTTGCTATTAGGTCATCTACTTTGTGTTTTTGACTATTTTATGATTGATTTTGAATAAGATCATAGAAATAATATTATTTAATTAAATAAACCTAAGTGTGCTACTAACCTAAATAGCTGTAAGGTGCTAGTTTATTGATAGGTCTTTGTTGATCAGGATTGCTAGATTTAGTTCTTCATAAGGAGTCCGTCTAGTTTTGATAGATTAACTTTGTCTATTAAGTCATTGAATATATTAGACTGCCTTTGATTCCCGCACTGTAAGGTAGGATTTCGTATAAAGGAACTAGTTTGTAATTAATTAGGTGACCGTAAGAAAACTTGATTTTTAATACTGGTGTGCGTTAAAACTTATTAGAAATCCATAGGTGTCTCTTGAGAATGGTCAGGGGTCCTGTTCGGGTTTTCTCTTAAGCATCTATTTTACGATCCCAGTTCCATAACTAAATAATATCCCGGTTAATTGATAACTGAAACTTAAGGGATTCTAGCCTAGGTGGTCGTTCATCATCATCTGAATTAAGTCTAAGTTATAAGTTTAGTCGTCTTTAGTTTTCTTAATTAGTTAAAATTAGTTTAAAATTAGTTTATTAGCAAAACCCCCTTAAACCAATAATATAAATAAATAGTCGTGTATGTAGTTGAGTCTAATTTAGCTAGTTTACGTAATTAAAAGAGTCTCGTGGGTTCGATATCCGGACTTACTTAGCTGTACTAGAGTCGATCGGTTCACTTTCCGGTTAGTAGTTTTAGTTAAGTTAAGAGTCTAGAATTATTATTTAGTGTATAGATTAGCGTTTATTTAGTTAATAAATTAATAACTACTTTTAGCACATCATTGGGGAACCAAGCTAATCTTGTTGTGGTTGAACCAGTAGATCATTTTGAAGATGCAAGTGGCGATAACTTAACTGAGGAGAGTGACAGTTCAGAATCGGAGACAGATTCTGATAACTCATCTATTGAACCAACTGAATCTTTTGCTTTCATGGCAAAGATTGAGGAGGTTTGTACTAACTCTTCTTTTAAATTATCCATGAATGAGTCACATGAGACAGTAACTACCCAAGTCGTTAATCAGTGTGAGAGTTGTGGTGAACTCAAGTGTAAACTTGAGTCCGCTTTACAACAAAATACTCTACTCATGAACGAGCTTTCCATGATGAAGGATTGCTTTAGACAAAAATCCAAATTGTTGGATCAATCTACTCTTAATATCTAGAATTTGTCTGAAAGCAATCATGATCTGAAAGTGGAAGTTAACTGTAAACTTGTGATTGTTGAGTAACACTTTCAGGAGATTCTCAAACTCCGAACTAGTATTACTAAATTAGAGAATGAAGTCTTAGAGTTGAAAATAAACTTGGAAAATTTACAGACTCATCATTTCTCATAAATGAAATAATTGAAGTCAATAATTCTCATAAAAAGAATGGTAAAGCTGGTTTGGGATATGTGGAGTTTCCTCCTCCTTTCATAGGAGACTACATGAGCATTCCTGATGTTGTTGAGAAATCTACAACTTCGGAAAAGCCCGTTGTTGCTAAAAGTGTCGCAACAACAAAACCGACAATCCAAGAACCTGTTCATATCAAAAGCAATTCGGTCTTTACTGAAAATGAACTAGATGGTTCTATTGAGGAATTAAATGAACCGAAAGTGATTGTGAAAAACAATAACATTCCTTCTGACAATCATATTCTGTGTGAACCTTAGGAATTCGAACAAGCCGTTTAT
This sequence comes from Bidens hawaiensis, assembly GCF_021521415.1. Lineage (NCBI taxonomy): Eukaryota > Viridiplantae > Streptophyta > Magnoliopsida > Asterales > Asteraceae > Bidens > Bidens hawaiensis. Next base: position 1,001,619 of record NW_027491117.1, on the reverse strand, counting down.
GGTTTGAAATCCTAGGGTAATTCCTTGAACAAACCTAAGGTATCATTTAAAGTAAAGAAATTAGACAAACCCAAAGTGTCTGATGAGGATTTGATGAGATTCATTAATCCTCAAAATGAATCTACCAAAGGCAAAGTTTTAAATTAAAAGGCTTATCGAAAGTATTTTTGGATAAAGAAGTTACCTTAAATCTTCTTAAGCCTGAAATGATCGAAAGTGTTTTTAATGATGACACATCAAAAGTTACCAAACTTGAACAAGAATTTCTGAAATCTAAATCATCTAATGTTCAAGTGAAACCTATTGTAACTGATTTTAAACCAATAAAATTTGTAAAATCATCGGGATTGGAGAGTTCATCAAATACTACCAATCTTGAATTTTATAGACATAAAAAGGGTTTAACAGAAAAGGTTTCAAATTCGGAAACTGTTGAGAAACCAAAGATTAATGTTCATCAACCAAAGCCCGAAAACAAGACTTGTGTTCCACCACATAAAATTTTAGAAAATCATTTATGTTTTAAGTGCGGTGAAACCGGTCATGTAGTCAAGAAATGTAAAACTAAGGTTGAAAACATCAAATCAACAACCAGAATGAATGTTCCAGTTGTTGATATGAAATGTCAATCTGAGGAATCTCAAGGTGATGATTCGTTTATAATGTATTCGAACATCAACCCGAGGAAAGTTGTTCGGGTTGATGCTCTTAAAGTATCTAACAAATATGTTGACCTTGTTCAACCTATTTGTAAAAACACTGATTCGGGAGTAATTTGTGATGGATACTTAAAAAAGAAAATAAAGAAACTTGTCACGTATTCTCAAATGCCGAATTTAAGTGTTAAATTAAATTTATATCCAAAATTCTCAAAAGGAGAGCCCAAGACCGAGGCTTGGGCTGCCTTTTTGAACTAATCATTTTACTTTTTGTGCAGCGTTCATCCAAGTCTATATCAGGAGACACGTGGATATTAGACAGCGGATGTTCTCGGCATATTACCGGCAACCACAATCTTCTCAACAATGCCAAGGATATTCAGGGAGGGTATGTTGCGTTTGCGGGTAATAACGGTGGAATGATTATGAAAGACGGAGAGGTCTCAAATGGTAGAATTACATTTGAGCGAGTTAATTATTGTGAGAAGCTAGACGACAATTTGTTGAGTGTTTCAAAGATTTGTGACAAGAAGTACACTATCATTTTTACAAATAAGGAATGTGTTATCCTTCAACCGGGATACACGAGTCCTGAAGATATGGTTGTCATGCGAACTCCTCGATCACATGATATTTATGTCCTCGACATGAGTACTAACTTAAATGTTTCACCTTCTGAAACGTGTTTTGTTTCCAAGGCAACGGAGAAAGACTCGATTCTGTGGCATCGAAGCATGGGACACATCCACGTTCGCAAAATGAATCATTTAATTGCAAATGATTTAGTGGATGGGGTGTCTCTTAAAAATTTCAAGCTGAATGATCATTGCGTTCACACCTGAGCAAATCAATTAACTCGATTATAACGCCATTGGAACGACTTCACATGGATTTTTTTGGTCCAGTGAACCGTGCCAGTATTGCGGGTGATTCATATTGTTTAGTGGTGACCGATGTCTTCTCTCGGTACTCGTGGGTATTATTTATGGGTTCTAAAGTTCAGACACCTGTTTTAATTTAGAATCTTATCACTAAGATCGAATCACTTTACAAATTAAAAGTGAGACGAATTCGAGGTAATAACGGTTCTGAATTTAAAAACAATGTGTTGGATTTCTTTTGTATTCAACATGGAATACATCGGGAATTCAGTGCGCCGTATGTTCCTCAACAAAACGGTGTGTCTGAACAAAAGAATCGGACATTGATAGAAGCGGCTAGGACGATGCTAGCAGATTCTAAGCTTCCTGTTTTTCGAACATGTCACTAGATTCGGACATGTCTACTCGGACAGCGTATGATCATACTATGAGAATGAGGATGAGGATGAGATATCAACCAACCATAAAGCAGTAATCACATAATTCATATAGCAAACAACAATTAATCTAGCATCATTACAACCACATGCAATTAATGGAATTGTGTTTGAGCAAAATAATCTATCTACTCTAGTAAAATACTACCACTTTTGCCACTTGTCAATCTCATAGTCCTTCTCATCTTTTTTTCAATTCATTTCAACATATGGTCCTTATCTTTTAAGCTATTTCAATGTATGAATTCAAGTTTATTTTTATAAAATGTAAATCTTAATCGATTCATTCATTAACATTAATGGTGATATAAGAAAATAAGGAAATTAAAGAAAATAAAGGTGCATCATTGTCAAATAAATTGTTTTTAAACTGATATTCGAGTAGCAACGCATGGTTTTTTTATATAAGATAGGTTTCAAATTTGAATTTAAAATTTTCTCATATGTATTTAAACTCAAGAAAATGTATAATTTCTTAATTTTCTCTAAACATTTTGTATAAATATTGCAAAAATGGAGAATACCTATTATATATACCTTGGTTTTTAGCATCTATATCTATATACACTATTAAAAAAATTCATTTTAGCTCATTCTTATTGGTTGATTTTACTATATTCCAAAAATAATAAAACATCATAGAATTTGTTACTAACAAAATAATTCAAAATTAAATTTAATCTATATAATCTATATCTATATATATACTATTAAAGAAATTCATTTTGGCTCATTCTTAATGGTTGATTTTACTATATTCCAAAAATAATAAGCCCTCATAGAATTTGTTACTAATAAAATAATTTAAAATTAAAATCATAATAATCATTTAATCTATATAATAAATATTATTAAAGACATTCTTTTTGACTTATTCCTATGGGTTGATTTTACTATATTCCAAAAATAATAAGCCCTCATAGAATTTGTTACTAATAAAATAATTCAAAATTAAAATCATAATAATCATTTAATTGAATGCGTTTTCTTCTAGACAACCAATTATGGATCCGCATACGTTTCATAACCATAATTTTCATTCCTTTATCTCCAATTCACTATTTGCGAATCACTCCATTTTCAAATTATCTTATTTCAATATGTATCTTTCCCTTAATTTAACATGCTTCGTGTCTATAGTGCTATCAAGTTCTTGGTGTTTTTGAAAAGTTTAGAATCGAAAAATTGGAATCACCGGTTGGACTAATATAAGCAGAAGTTATTGTTTCTTATCTGGAGGTAATCATAATCCTTCCTCTCTATATACTTTTGCATTAATTTTGCCTAAACTTTGACCTTTTATGTTAATAACATTTTTTTTGTATCTGCACATATTGAATTAACTACATTTGAAATGAATTTTAATTTAAAATTGAACTACTTTTCTTATCATTTGCTAATTTTTCTTTGCAATTGAAGCTTTAAATGTAGAAGATGATAAATTGCTAGTCTTTGCTGGTGAGTCACTTATGCTCCCATAAATTGTTCTATTCTTGCTCCTTTTATAAGTAAATTATCATATATTAAACACGCGCACCTATGTTGCAAAATCAAATTTAAAATTTGGAGATCAAAAGGAAAAGAATATACAGTAAATGGCAAATTAAGAATTCCCATGGACGAAAATTCCCAAGATAACGAGTTTGGGTCAAAACCAGTTGTTTTGGATTGTAATATAAACTTAAAACGCAAATTCATTAATGATGAATTCTTAATTTTTATGTTATTTTAAACAAGCGGGTCGGGTTGGATGGAGTAGCATGCCAAATTAGCTTCGGGTCAAAATGGGTAATAATGATTATAATGAGTTCGGGTCAAAACAAGTTATTTAAAAAACTATTAAATCAGAAGAAGTCAAAAGAGCTAACTTTATTTAATGAGTAGGATATGATGGGTCGGTTTTGGTGTGCATCAATTACATAATATAGACCAAGGGTATAGAAGTCAAACACATGTTGTTTACATTCGGGCTTTCTTATCAGGTAAGACTCGTTAGAAATTACAAATTTGAGACGCCATATGTGGCAAAGATAGTTAGTAATGGGCTTGGCTATGTTGTTGTATCCAATGATTTGGATTAGGTGATCGTTTCACAAAAGTATTGAGAATTTAATTACAAGAAAAGACATATTACAATTGAACTATTGATGATTTCTTTTATGTTGATCCTTTCAGAGAGCTATTTGTATTTAAGGATTTTTTGAATCGGTGGGTCATTATAATAATATTATAGTTTCATCTTTCTTTTTTGATTGGTTAAATGCGACAGGATTTTGTGTATATATAAAAATCTTCAGCGATAATATTTTGCAACATGAATGCAAGTTGGTCATCCTTTGTCGTAGAGGTGACAATTTTATGCATGTTACTACTTATAATGTGTTGATTAATTTTCCATGCAATATGTAATTTTAAGTAGCATTGTAATATAAAATGTAGTTTTATTAATAATATATGATAATTTTATTGCGTATCATATTTTATTTATATTTTCTTAAATTGGTCAAAATCTAATATGTTTATTTCTTTTAGTAAAAAAGTTTGGGCCATTATAGTCTGTAACTATCATCTCTTCCAAATTATACTAACATTAATATTAAATATATAAAATAACCACATTTATTTGGCATAATATATTTATGATGGTTTAAATAGAAATTAGTTTAAAAAATTTATAATTCCATAAAATGAATTTTTAACACATATTGTTGTGGCACACTAAATTAAATAAAATATATAGGATTAGTTTTTACAACAAATTAATTATTCGAGACAAAACAATCTAATTTATGAATATTGTTATATCACGCAAAATTAAATAAATATATAGGATTATTTTTCATAACAAATTAATTATTCAAAGTAAAACGATCTATTTTATGAAAATTTGAAAATGTTTAAGTGAATGAAACAAAATAAGGAACCCTTTTATATAGTTTTTTTTTTTTTTTTGACAAATGGTGTTATGTTCACTAAAATGAGTTATTAATTTTGTGACTATTAAAATGCATTTTTTTATATGTGAGTTAAGGACAAACATAACATTCATTTAAAATTATTTGACACAAATACAAAATTTACAAATTGTTCAAATATATATGCTATATATATATACAATTGACACCTTTAGATAAAAAAGCTTCTATTTAAGTTTTAGATAAGACAATTTCCTGTTGTAGTTTGGTTTTGTAATGATCGTTAATAAAAGTCTAGGCTAGTCTCTAGCAAGAGTTAGCATACTTAAAAGACCCGTTTTACACATGGTCAACTTTATGTGGATTTATCAAGAGTGAAGAGTAGAGACGAACAAAAAATAAATACTTATTTTAGATAAGCAAGAGAAAGTTGCAAACAAAGCAAAAAATATTGTTTATAAGTAAAAATTTGTAGCTTTTGAAGTTTATGTTTTAAAGTTTAAAATTTTGTTTGTAAACATTCTACTATGTAATGTCTTTTTTTGTAAGTCTATGTCTTTCAATATTACGTTTTCGTTTGAATATGACTTACAATTATAAATTATATTGCTGTCTCAAAATACATATTAAAAAAATGTTGTCATTTGAAATTATATATACGTTTATTTGGATGGTTTTTTATATTTTTGCCCGTGTAATATACGGGTCAATAACCTAGTATTATAATAATAGTTTCTAGTACACATAATGCCCCAAAACAAAAACAGAGAAAAAAGGGAAGTGTGATTACTCACCTCAAAATAAAGGTGATAACGAGAAGATGGGTAAAAGCAGGCTAGATAGTTCCACGAGAAGTCTTGAAGATATGTCATAAGTTTAAAGATATAACTAAAGTAAATATTCGAATGATATAGATAGACACAACTCAATATTATGGGTTTATAACGTATATAGGGTCAATAAGTCATTATGTATATATTATATACTAGGTTAATAAAAGTTGGATTAAACGCGTAAATATAATTTAAAAGTTTCTTTCCAATAAAAGCCAAATTGCTCTTATATATGTGTAACCATATATTTATTCATTTATAAAATAAGAAACACTGGTTTCGAAAGATAAGCGGTGATCGATTCATTTAATCAAGTAAAGCTATTTTGAGTTTAATTATTTCAAAAAAAATGTATATTAGGTTACATATGAAAAATATATAAGTTTATAAATAAGTAATAAACAAAATAATACACACACATATTCATATATGATAAACGTTAAATGAGAATTTGTTTTAAAAGTTTAGTAGGGTCGGCCCGTAGACGAGTGAAATCATTGCTAAGTTTTATATATATTTAGTTTAAATATATTAATATTAAATTAAAACAAATAAAAATGATAAAAAAAAATAAAAAAAAACTATAAAACCAGGCCTGGAGGATTTGAACCAGCGCCCCAGGCCGGTTTTAGGTGTTAACAGAAGGTGCACCAGCCAACTGGGCTGGTGACTAACACATTTGTAATACTAAAATGAAAATCCTTAAACATTCTTACAAATACTCACAATCCCCTTATAAACCCTAATTCAATCAAAACTCAAATGACGATTGTTTGCCCTATGTCGTTTAAAATTGACAGAGGACTTTTGACACTCATACAAAACAGATCACAATCCATGTTTTAATTACCTGATTTGAAGTTTGATTGTATAAGATCATGGTGTTAGGATTCTGGGATGTACACGAGTGCAAACTCGATCCAAAACAGTATCTGGGATTGAATTAATAAGGTGCTTTGTTTAGCGTTTTTGTGAGGAATGTTTGGGTTAAATTAATTGAATTTTCACGCTCTCTATCATAGTTTATAGTGTCTTCAGTTGATTTAGTGTCGATTAACTGTCAGTTAAACCCAATTAACTATGATAGAGAGCGTGATTGACCGACAAACGAGCATAATAGTTTACCTTCATGATTCACGGCTTGATTTGTGGATTGAAAAATCAAAGAAAGAAGAAACAAGGGCCGGTGGGAGGTGGGGGGGAAGAAAAGGAAAAAAAAATATTATTTGAAAATTTTGCAATCTTGTCCCTGGTATTTGAGTGCTTGATCAATGATGTGAGAAACTTAAATACAAGGGTGCAAATTGCACTTCTTTGATAGTTTATAAAATCGTTTAAAACAATAATTACTCTAGTAACGAACTAAACATATAATGACCGAATAAAATTAAAGGTAATGATAATATTAATAATTCATCAGCTTTATTAAATAAGTAACGAACCTTTGATTAATAGATAAATAAAATGATACAAGAAAAATTTTAACGGGTCGAGTTTTCGAGTCTAGAAATTGACGAATGTTACACTCTCCATACTTCATTTTTGGTTTTGGCCACTAAATGGAGGTCTGTATTAACAAAAACAAAACACGTTGCAAAAAAATAAGATGATTTGAACTAAAATATGATAATTAATAAACGAAAAACTATGATAATATATATGAAAATTCTGGTGTTGTAAGACTATAAGAGGATAATTTCATACGTGATATTTAACCCCCCCCCCCCCCCAATCATGAACAGAGTATATATGTTTGATGTCTACCGATTATTCATTAAAATGATGCAGAATATTATGGTTTCGTTTATTGATACAAAGTATAAAAGGTATCGATATGATTCATATTTTCATATATATATATATATATATATATATATATATATATATATATCTTTTATGTTTACCGATTAGCAAAATTAGGGTTTATAAAATAGAGGAAATTAAGAAATTAGAATGCATAAAAGAAAATTTTGATACAACATAAGATGATATGGATATAATCCATCAAGAAAACCAAAACCTATTACTACCATAAAACATAAATATTGAATTGGAATAATCAATGGAAACAATTAAAGAAGATATTTTACACTAACCTGGTTGAATATCAATCTTGATTAACCGAGTATAATTGAAGGATACTAAAGAGATTAACACGGACGAATAAGGAGGCGTGAAGGAATCGATAGATGGAAAGCAGGATTTAGGATCGATTTGTAAGCTCTGATTGATTGGGACATACCTAAATGAGTATATTAAAAGGGTATAACGTATAATGACAAACACAAATGTGTTTCTTATTAATTGAATTTATTTTTGAATTATTTAATTGGGAAGAAAATCAAAGAAGGGGTTGTTATTTATAGAAGAAATAAAGTTGGACCAATAAGAAGAAGCCACGTGGGAGGGTTGAGGGTTGTAACTCATGCATAAAAAGTGTTCTTCTGCATCATTAGTTGTACGTTGGTCTTCAACTGCTGTACCTTTGTTTCTATTGGATAGCAAAATCCACTCACACACCACCATCATCTTCTACAACATCTTCCTACTCATCTCCAAAATCAACCTTCACACACACCACCGCCATCTTCTACATCTCTCCCACCTACTTTTGTTGGGTTCAATTTCAAAACCCTAGGTTGCGAATGGTTAGATAGGTAGACTTCTATAGCTATGATTATTGTTTTCGGGTAACCCTAGGTGACGGTGGGAGATGTCGTGGCTGTCAACGCCTTGACTCATTAGGTTGAAAAACTGATCCGGCCACAGCGACGGTTGCCGTGGTCGCCATCGCAAATTTTTGTAAATTAATTTTCTTTGTTTGCTAAATTATCAATTTTGCTTTAGACGTTCTTCTTCTTTGTGTTTCACAGACCGTACGAGGACATCGATTGATCAGCCATTCACTTTCGTCACTGTCGTCGGCTTTGTCTTCTTTGGTATGAACCTTATATCTGTTTTTCTTTTTACTGGCCGTCTTTCGTTTTTAATCATTGCTGCAACGTTCAATTAGATTTGTTTTGACCTGATTTGGTAAGTGGTTAGCAATGCGTCATTGCCGTTTAGGCTTACTGGCTCTGATTTGGTTCGCTTCTTAGTCTGTTGTGAGATAATCAGACCATATGACTTACTTTTATGCAGTGTTAGAAGTCCTGGATCGTGATATCGAGTCCCTTATGTGTTCTTTGTGCCTTGGGTTTTGAATTTTTTTTTCATTTGTATTAAAATTATTTCTGATTTGGTTTGCTTTGTCAAATTATAGTCATGGTCTTCCTACTAGAGAGTGAACCGAATGTTGTATGCTTTGATTTAATTGTTGTGGGGTATAGGGTTCAACTTAATCAGATCATATTTTGATTTGACTGATATGGAAAACGATTCAACTTAACCAGACCATATGATAAGTTTCCTTTTTATATCAGCCATCTTTGACTGATTTGGTTTGAATTTGCTTAATTTTTGGTTAAAGATCAAACATGGCTTCCACCAAATACCATAGTATACATTGGTACAGTGTATTATGTGACATCATTGTTTGATCCAAACCAACTTCAAAGTATATGCATAGGGTTAGAAGCATGCATATTTATAGCTACTTAATGAGTTCATTATTTTACTTTACATGGTCAGTGGCTTGTCATTTTTAAGGTGTTTTTGTCAATTGCTATGTTGTATATTTTGTTTCAAAAGAAATGACATATATTTCTTACATTATTCTTTGTGATAGATACATTAACCATATATATATGTATGTGTGTGTATGAGGAAGGATCATATAGAAAGTGATATTTTAGTGAGAAATATAAGAACCAATCAAAACAGAGTAGATAAAAATTAATAATTAAAATAGGCAAGGCAATATTGTAAAATCTTTATCTTTTTAATTCCTATAATAATGCACATGTTACGTTACATTTTTGTCGATCTCTTATGCTATCAATCAGGGGGTTTGTAAATCAGTATATTTTTTTTTATCAAAATTTCACAATCTCTTATGCTATCAATCATTCGCTGGAGATCAGGGTATCTTTTCACACTTCGATTATAAGAAAGGACTTCAATTCCTTCAACATTCAAGTTTTTTTACAATTGGGATGGACAATCCGATTGAAATAGGTACGTATCTCTGTTTATTAATCTTTTATTGTTCAATTGTTTTGCTATAGTTAAAGGTTGTAAGGCACAAATAACAAATTGTTGTCGATTGATAAAAATTTGATTACATTAGTATAAGGGTTCTGATTTTTGTCACAAGAACCAAACCCTTTATCACACCAGGCACCGACCATTCACATGTTTTGTTTTTGCGGTTGTCCTGTGTGTTGTTATGACACACATAATCATTAAGCTGAACATTGAGGTTTGTTTTTCAAACTTGTGTTGTTTTTAATTGTTTTAAACCAACCCTACAGTTGTGTGTTGGTTATGACACACATAATCATTAAGCTAAACATTCAAATTTGTTTTTCAAACTTGTGTTTTTTTAATTGTTTTAAACTAACCCTATAGTTGTGTGTTGGTCACTTGATTCGCAGATTCTCTTTGTTGTAATGCACATACTTGCTAACTGAAAACATTAAGGGTTGTGGGTTGTTTAGCCATCATGTGTTGTTATTTACAAATTAATCCTAAATATAGACTACCATATTAGGGAGGCCCCTATATTAGGTGTGTGTTATGTTAGAACCATACCTGTAAGATTACTAATATAGATGTTTCTTTTCAATTTTTGTTGTTTTAATTAATTTAGTTTCACATGTTACATAATGTGCTTTATTTTAATCATCACCTAGTGCTTTATTTTGCCTTCATATGTTACATAATGTGCTTTTTCAGATCCATTTGTTAAGCAAGATGCTAACGAGAACTATGGTGTTGGTATAGTTCGAACATCACCTAGGTCGGGTATGAAGTATTATACTCCAGATGTTCCACTTTCGAAAAGGCCACAGATCGATACGATATTTCAAACCCTTGATCAAGCTCTTGCATTCTACCTTAACTATGCTAAACTCGGTGGATTCACAGTTCGAAAGACCACACAAGTAACCAAACGTGGTTTGATAACACTAAAATATTTTGTTTGTTCGAAAGAATGTTATAAACTTTTAATAAAGTTGATACTTTGAACGATCCGGAGGCTTCGGATCCTACCAAACAACGTCGTAATAGGCCCTCTATTCGAACCGGATGTCACGCACATTTGAAGCTTTCCCTTTCAGAAAAAAAGACATGCAAGTTTTATGCCTTTTTGGAAGAACACAACCATTCACTAACCGAGGCTTCAGATTATTAGTTCACGCGTGCAGCCAGACAACTCACATATGTAAAACAGGAAATGATAATGAGTTTGACAAAAATGAATATAGGATATATTAAATGTGCAGCCAGACGACATGTGTTACTTCTAAATCAGTTGCTTCTTCATATTAAATGTGTTTGTATATGATATATTAAACATATAAGTCATTTACCCCTTTGTATCAATGTCTAATGATATGTGCCAGATTATTATCAGCTCATGCTCTATTTTTTTTCAGCTTCATTTTTTCATAATAGATTATTTTTTTTCTGTTTTTTACCAAAACAATCAACAACCGGGTCAACCATCAGTTGCATTTTCGGGCATACTTGCAGCTACAGTTTCAGCAACTAGTTTATTCGATATCGGATCTATGGTTTCATATGTCATTTTCGCTTGCATTCTATCATGCCGACACATTATTCATTGTGTTGAATGGTACTTGTGTGCTGCTTGGTCTGGAGCGTTATTCATATGAATGAAACTCATATTTTGCACGGCATTAATATGAATGAAACTCATTTTGCACGACATTACAAAAGTTACAGTACAAAATAAATTAATAGTAGCATTATCTGTTATCATCTTAACTCGACCAATATATTGTATTTGTGTCTAGCACGGCGTTCTTTTGATAACTTTAACTTGTAACATAGCCAATTGAACATTAACAATAATCGTCACATAAACATTACTTGTCATAAACTACTAGCATTCATAAAAAACCCCAAAACATAACATTCCAATTATTCAAACGATGCGAAAAAAGACCAAATTCAAAAAACACTTTTTAATACTTGCAATAATCAACCATTCCAATCACAACGCCCTTTCAACTCTCTGATATATCCTTTCAAACACGCCTTCATCCAGCTTATTTTTAACACTATCGTCCATCCTAGCATACTCACGAACTTCTTTAATCACTTCATCGCTCAAAATGTTAACATTAGCAAGCAACATTTTTGACATATACTTCAATCTCATATTGTTAAGCTGATTTTTTTGCATCTCTGACTCAACCGCCAAACCAGTATACCAATCTTTCAATTGCTTACCCTTATACGTTTCCATGTGACGTATTGCAAACACACAGCAGTCGACATTATTATTCAGCGTCCTCCAACCCATCTTCAGTTGTGTTTGTTTACTACATACGTTATAGTAAACAACACATACGTTATAGTAAACACTAACTACCTTCGGTTTCGCTTGTCAAGTCAATTGGATTTGAGGCCGTGTTTTTGCATTTGCTAAAGGACGTCATTAACGCAATCCTATCGCTTTTTTAATCTGACTACTGCACAAAGTTTAAAGACCGAGTCATACAACATCAAATTCCCGGCAAAGGAAATAAGCAACACAGCCTACCACATATCTACAAACACAACCGGCAACAACAAAAAAACAAAAAAACAACACACAAAATCCAACAGACCCACAAAACGCAACCAACAGACAACTAACAACGCTACTTCATCTACATTTGACCCATGCTTCTTACCAGCACAACTTCATATTCACACATTCGGGCAACCGATCACACCCACACCAACACACAACAAACACAACCTACAACTATCATAGCAACAACCGGTCATAACCCACACACATCATCAAACACACACCACACTACACACCAAAAACACAAACATAAACTATTTACTATCCTACATAAACAACACCCAACACCAACTTCACAACACACACTACCTAACCACACACACCATCCGGCAAACAAAAACAAATACAACACCACCAGCCCAAAGCACATTCACATCCATCAACACTTCTAACAACACAAATGCACACCCATAAATACACCAACCAACACCAACAAAACAACACAATCAGGACTTCTTCTACACATCGACTACCAAAAAAAAGCACACGACGCCCACACTAATTACAGCCCAATCACACCACAAGCCGAAAACCCAACAATTATCGGTAATCTAGGCATACCGAAGACACTAGGGTTTTTTTCTTTAGCTGAAATCGAAACAAATACGATACACTTACTTGTGCAAATCCCGTCGACGATCTTTAACTGTCTCATTTTTATCTCCAATTGTGTTCCTATCAGGCGGAGTAATCTCAGGAAGCTAACGTTCCGGCAAGGATGGCTATCGTTGATGACCATTGACCAGCCACATTTTAAGCCATACCCTTTTTAAAACCAACACGCTTTTACGGTTTTGCCCTTTTCCAACCGTTTAGAGATTAAAAAACATTTTGTATTGGCTGGAACAATCTCATCCTTTGGATCTACTAACACATGGTTGAGATTATTTCCTACCATTCCTACCCAACACTCGTTTTCTACAATATCCAAACCCGTGTGTGTGTATATATATATATATATATATATATTGATATTATTATTATTACCTATAATAAAACATATAAGGAGGATAAAATGGTAATTGGTAGTTTTCCGTGAGACGCCTGTATATTAAATGCATTTCGACAATGTCTTCAATTAACTCCGTTCAAGTCTCGGGTTATAAGCACCCTTTCACATGTCATTAAATTCAATGCACCATTAAGAAGTACCCTTTCAAATGCCGTTAAATTCAATGCACCATTAAGATCGGTTGTGACCTTCTAAGAATCATCTCAGGCAAAATTAAATCGAGTCTCCAATGATGCTAAATTGCAATCAATGCAACTTTCCAATTCATATTCGGGCTTTAATTGCAATGAATATGCATCAATTGAATTGAACAGTTATAATACCTAATCAATTGTAAACCTATTTAAAGGATCGATATTTCTCCATTGATTATCCGGGTTTTCTTTCATTTTTTACGCTCATTATCATTATACCTATTCTCCTGTCAATTCTCCTTAATGTTTTCAATTTTCCCACTTATGTTTTCTAGTACGGTTTGTTTGAGTTACTTTAAACTCTTCAATTCTCTTCATTTTTCCTAGGTATGTGTTGAATATGGGTTGTATGGGTTCTCTTCGTACTTGGCAGACGCAGCCGTCAATTTTTATCAGGTATGTGTTTATTCTTTTGTTGATTGTGTTATTGTGAATATGGAATTAAGCATTAGTCAGTTTGGGCAATTTTGTTGATTGTGTTATTGTGTTTGGTTAATTTTGCTGAATCCTATTTGCTTGGGTAATCTTTATAGTGAATTTGGAATTAAGCAGTAGTCAGTTTGAGTAATTATTAACATAATTGTTATTTTTGATTAGTTTTGTTGATACCAGTTGCCTTGTGTTTTCTTTACACACAAGTTCAATTTGCTTTGGTTGCCGGAATCAATACCTATTTTAGTGATATCAGGTATAATATAATGTATTCATATTAAGTTTAGGAATGATTTGATTTGGTTTCTATTTGAGTTGTTTCCATGATTTCCTTACTAATACCATCCGTTACTGGTTATTACAATGTTTTCATAACCGGATCGGACACTAAACCGGACAGGTTACCGGTTCAACCGGTCAAAATAAAAAATGATGAAAAAAAAGGTAAATGAAAAAAATATTAAAAAAATGGCATAATAAACTGGTTGAACCGGTCCGGTTCACTGGTCTGACCGGATAAACCGGTTCGGTTCTGCGGTCAGACCGGCGGGTTTTTTGAGAAGCGAGTGACCTACATCGAACGGACCAGTTGGGTGACCGAATCCCGGTCCGACCACCAAACCCGGTCCGGTTCTTAAGTCTTGGTTTTTACATTACTTTATTGTCTGGACCATTAGCTTTAGTTGTTCTCATGTTGTTTGATGAATTTAAATTGTTTTGATGCTTAATTGTATCGACGTGATTATGTATTTGATTCATTTCTGTGAAACTTGTGTACTGGTATGATTTTGCACAAATTGATATCCATGTTTGAACCATACACAGCCTTGGACACTCTCTTGCAGCTGGACATATATTTCACCGTCTGCGCTCATTTAGTTTAATCACTTCACATAAGAGATGAGCTCGGTACCGTACCGGTATTGAAAATACCGATCCCGAAAATCACAAAATCTTGGTACCGGTATTGAAGGTAAAAATTCGGGAAATACCGGTACCATACCGATCCTGAAACTCAAAACTTCAGAAAACAAATTTTGAAATCGGTTGATTTCCTCAAAAGGATAATATCTACTGATTCAAAAGGTTGTAGTTTTGACTTTGACTCGTAATTAAGTCTCTTTTCATGTCTAAATAATTATATTTATCAGGTGGACAATGCTCTTAAGTCTGCCTTCAATACCAGTTTAGACATAAACACTAGACGAAATATTGATCTTTACAATGTAGACAATGCAAGAATTTTGAAAACTACATATCAGTTAGTTTTTAGCTTGCTACGCAAAAAACAGCCTACTGTTATTTCTCGGTTGCTGTGACACTTTCATTACCAGAATTAACCGATGCGCGTATTTCATGGGCCAAAAATGGGATCCTTACTACAGTAGCTGATAACTCTTTTGATGTTGACGGTACCATCAACGAATTGGTCAACCTGATTCAATGTGTTGAAAAGTAAACCTTAATTTGTATTCATAATATTTTTCCTTATTTATTTAAAATTTTAAAAATATTTTGTTTTACACTTTTATATAATGCAGATGGAATGTAGATGTTGACAATGATTGTTGCTCAGGGCAAGTTAGAATTGTATTTTCAGCATTAAAAAGTGCAATATGTTGGATTGGAGACACGACTTTTAAATGGCAAGGACGAGCCGTAACAGGTCATGTTATTCAAACCGTAAGATATTATTCAATCTTTTCTACTTTACAAAAACTAAAAGACGGTGTTCATATATTCATATATTTTTTAGTTCTACATAAGGATTAGTTTTGGACTTAATGTATAAGATTAAATTATTACTTTGATATAATCTTATACTAGGTTAGAATAGGAATTAATTATATACAAAGCCACAAAATCATGAGACGGTTACTTTTAATTACTTGCTTAAAATATGCTTTCTTCATATGTGGTTTAGGTTACTGTATGCAATCAAGTTGGTTTTCGGATCTTTTACCTTTCCTATGATATTCATAATAATTTCATATTTTCTGTATAAACTTTATGATTTCCTTACAAGCATAAGAATTGTAGAAATTGTCCTCACTGCACATCCCACTCAGATCAACAGGCGTACTCCTCAATTAGAATTACTGTAATTGGTTGTGTATATGAAGAAGTTATGACAAGTAACGCTGATGTATTTATGTTTGTATTTGAAAAATTATCCTAGGTATTATCTAAATTAATGGTCCATCGTTATTTATTTGTATACTAAATAACAAATGAATATTTATAAGTTATTCGACTCTTGATTCTGCTTTAACTATTCCAACAGGTCCTATGGATATACCGGGTAACAAATACGTCATTGCCAACTCTTCATGCGACCCAGCCGCGAAGCGCGGGCTCATTGAAAAAGTGTTGCTTTAGTTTTTTACATTAGATTCAAATTTGATACTAGGGTGTTGTGGTTAGAGTTGCAGATTGGCCAGAACCAAATCGACCTTTATTAAAAAGTGGTCTGTTTGACCTGAAGCCGTCTTGACTGAACACGTTTTGGACTCGTAACCATAATTGACCTTTTTTAAAAAGTGGTCCGTTTTGACCTGAAGCCGTCTTGATCGAACACGTTCTGACACATTACCAAGTTGACCTTTTTAAAATGGTCCGTTGTGATCCGAACTGAATTGAGGCTTCTTAAAATGGTTTAAGAAGGTCTGGTCTGCAATTAAGACAGTTAAAAACTACATTGGGTTAAAATATAAAAAAAAGAGGAACTGATAGCTCGAGAAAGAATGAAATATAATTCTATTTACTTAAAATCTTTAGGAGATTCCGTGCATAAAAAGTACAATTTGGGTGTCTACTTATCCCTTTTCTTGCATCTAAAAGTTATACAGAAATCTGATAGTTTGCATTGGGTGGAAATTTAGTAAATTGACTTTCAAATAGCCAAATTTACATATTGTATTTAGTTTGCATCAAGGGGAATTTGGATGTTTCTTAAACTTTTCCAGTCGATTTTTCTTTAGAAATTTAACAGTTTGCATCGGGGGAGACATAGTACTTTGGACTTTTAAATAGTCTAAATTACACACTGGTCAAATTTCACCCTTAACAAAAATGCAACGGGTCAATTTTCATTTATGTTTCAAAAGCTTCTGAAATTTGATACTTTCGATCACGAGTAAGCCAACCTCTTACCATTCTAAAAGTTTTGTATTGATCTTTTGTTTGTTTTTTGTTTTTTTTTTTTACGCAGATGTGAGTTTGTTTCCAGCAATCGAAACACTGAATAGCTCGCGTCAGGAATAGTGAAGCTGTTTGTGACTCATTTAAAGGTTGAAGAGGAACAAGGCCCGTTCGCAAAAATCTTGAGTGTCTTACTGGTGCCGCTTTGGTCAATGACATAAAAACCAATTGATACACAGAAACAGGAAAAACCTAACTGGCATCGGTTTTGTCATGTAAGTAGTCCTTTTTTACTTGTCTATTTTGAACACTTCATTTGTAAGTAACTAATGTATAAAACCCTTAACAAAAATGTAAGTAACACTTCAGTTTGCATCGGGGGAGACATAGTACTTTGGACTTTTAAATAGTCTAAATTACACACTGGTCAAATTTCACCCTTAACAAAAATGCAACGGGTCAATTTTCATTTATGTTTCAAAAGCTTCTGAAATTTGATACTTTCGATCACGAGTAAGCCAACCTCTTACCATTCTAAAAGTTTTGTATTGATCTTTTAATCTTTTAATCTTTTAGATTATGACATGAAATTGTTGATTGAATTCACCTGTTGTATTCGGTTCAGGTCTAAATACCATATTATATTGCTCCGATGATGCCATCTTCTGTATCTCATATGGCCTTCCGTATCTCATCTTTACTTCAGAGATTCGAATGGCTCCAATGATGCCATCTTCTTCACCGTTCATGAATATCCCCCTTCCTGTGGCTGTACGTGTTAAGATCAGGTAAGGTTTTGATCATAAATATCCCTAATTTTTGTTACTTTCCTTCCTGAATATGTATAGTGCGGTTGAGACCGCTAAGCTTGTTTGTACTAAATTCAAACATATAGATCCGGCTAATTGAAACATATATTGGATTGCACTATTAAATGATCATTTTCATTGTAATTCTATAACGTTTGTTGAAAATTCCTATTTGTTTTCTTAAGGATGAATCACTCTCTGTCCATTCGTTTACATACCAAGAGTCGGTTTCTGTTAGCACTGTTGAAATTCCTTTAATAATTTTTAATGGTTTATATTATTTAATATTAGACAGAATTACAAATTTTGTCCTTTAAAAAAAGCCAAATTACAGTTCGTATCCTTTGTTAAGTTTCCTTGCAGGCGGTGTACTTTAAACATTTTTTTCCTACACGTTATGTCCTTTACGCTAACTGGGTTAGAAAAACTCAGTTAAGTATGACATGTGCCAGACATGTGATGGGCATAATTGTAATTTTAGTGTATCTTTAAATTAAAAAAAAAAAAGAAAATATATATAATCCCCTCCTTTCTCTCTTCTTTCTCTCTAAGCCACCACCATCACCATAAACTCCGGCCACCATAAATTCCGGCCACCGCAAACGATCCCTATCACCCGAACCCGACCCATCCTTTTCCAAAACCCGTATCCCTATCACCCGAACCCGACCCATCCTTTTCCAAAACCCTCCACTGAGATCTGCCCGAATCTCGCACCGCCGACTGGGACGCCGTCGCCGAAATATGGATCGTTTGCGTGGGACGCCGTCGCCGAAATAAATATTGATTTTATATTTATTTTAAGTTTCTATAAAATAAAACATACAACCAGATCTCAAAATAAATATAAAATCAATATTCTAATATATTGAAGCATCACACCACACCCAGATCGTGTTCATCTTCTTCATTTCTTCATATGTGAACCACCACCACAACCCATCATAATCACCGGTCACCGCCACCAAAAATAAAAACCCACCAACAAATCAATAATCATATGTCTCTCTCATCACCATACCTTCACCGTCTCTCTACTCACCATACCTCCTACCACCCGTGTCATCATCCCGCACCACACTAACTCCGCTCAACTTCCGGCCATACAATGGACGATTGGGCAGAAATCACTTAAATCGGAGTGCTAATTGTACCCTACCTCATCGATTTGGGGGTAGGGGCGGCGATGACTTAGGGCACAAGATGAAAGTTGACGATGATGCGTGGGGGGTTTCATCGGTGAATCGAGTAGGAGTCACGGTGGTGGTGGATTTGAGTCATGGCATGAGGTGCGGCAGCCAGTAGAGGGCAAGATCTCCGGCAATATGGTAAGTGGCAGCGGTGACTTAAGAAGAAAGGGAGTTAGTTTGGTGATGGTAGTTGTGGTGGTCACGGCTGAGAACGGTGGTTGGTTTGGTGGTTAGGTAGTGGTGGTGTTGGTGTAGTGAGAGGGAGGGAGAGAGTAGAGAGAGAGAAAGAAGACGGGAAGAGAGAGAGAGTATATATTTAATATCTATTATTTATTTTTGTTATAATATATTAATTTATTTTTTAATTATAAATAACTACCAGTAGACGAAAAGACAAAAATGCCCTCACATGCGCCTCACGTGAGGGCATTTAACTGAGTTTTTCTAACCCAGTTAGCGTAAAGGACATAACGTGTAGAAAAAAAAAGTTTAAAGTACACCGCCTGCAAGGAAACTTAGAAAAGGACACGAACCGTAATTTGGCTTTTTTTAAAGGACAAAATTTGTAATTCTGTCTTAATATTATAACTATGAAAGTTACGTTAATTACGAGACACGGATTTTATATGGGAATTTATCTTGAACTATGTTAATAAAGTAAGGTTAAAGGATTAATACTAACGAAATTTAAGTTTAGCGAATTAAAGTTTAACGAGTTAATATTACCGAAATAAAGTTTAACGGATTTAAACTAACAAATTAAAGTTAAATGAACTATATTATTTAAATATTATTTTAACTAATGATTTATTGTTTAACAAAAGAATTATGCTATTTATGGATTATGGATTGTTGTCGGATAGTTAATTTGAAAACAAGTATTCGCGTGAATTGTAAGGTTAACGGGATTTATTAACAAGTTTCTACATATCGTTACGAATATGAAAAGGTTGGGTTTTTGGATGGAAAATAATAAATTTAACTTAAAAGATCTTATTTGATTTTTGATGCCTTTTAATATATTTATTTTGATTTTAGACTTGATTTATATTAACTAAATTGATAAAGAAAGGTTTAAAAGAAAAAGAAAAAGAAAAGTGACCAGACCCGGGTTCGACCACACCAACATGTTCCAACCACTAAACCAACTACATTGTTGTGTTTTATCACAGAAACTATTATATGAATGTATTAATAAAAACTTCTTCTTCTTCACAAAAAGCCCTAGAATTACAATCTGATATTCTGATCCATGTTTGTTAGAATTGGTTTAGGGGTTTTGGATTACGGCTATAAACTATCAAAAACCATGTATCAGTTACCTGGAATAGCTATGGATTGACGGAGAACAAGCTTTGGCCGGAAAACGAACTTGTATGATTGATTACGGGAAAGATAGAGTATATTAGATGAAAAAGATTATTGGGATGAGTTTAGTTTAAGATTAGGATTGTATTTATACTATTAATTGAAGAATAAACTCGTTAATTGATGTTAAATGGATTTGGCCGATATTCCGGCAGGTATTACGGGTTAATTGGGCAGTTTAAAGAATGTTTCAATACAATTAAAGCATCGTTTGACGATTAATATCTTTTTCTATGCTCGTTATACTAAACAAACGGGTCAAAAGCAAGGTTTAACGAGTGATTAGGGGCTCGCCGGAGCTGTGGTCGGAGAATTATCGGAAAGACGGGGCTGGGTGGGTCTTTGGGCTGGTTTTGGTTTTAATATTATAATTTTAAATTATTTACATAATCAGCCCTTCATGTTTCCAGTGCTTTTTATAACAAAAATTATAATATCTTTGCATTTTAACCCCTTAACTTTGAAAAACTATAGAATTGAAATAAAGTTTAATATTTTGATATCTTGCATATTGAACCCGATTAGCTTGAAGTCGGTTAAACATGAGCTTTAAAACTCGGATGCTTGATTCGTGAATATTATATTAATAATAAACGATGAACAAAATACATTGAAATGAAACTTGAGAATATAATTACATATATTCTTTATAAACAAAACCCAAAAATTCAAAATGGGTCGTGTTTTCAGGTCTGAAAAGTAACGAATGTTACAGGATTCATAACTTTTAAAAATTTCGTCCCGAAATTAAAATAAAAATAAAATTTTAAAAGAAAACAACTAATACAAAGAGTTGTAAAAAGTTTTAACAATTTTTATGTAAATAAATAAATAAAAACAATAACGTCGATCTTTGAATGACCCGAAAGACGCCACAAATGGGAATATGGCAAGGACACTTATATATAGAATGTATCAGTGGCGTATCCACCATGCCCTTATCATACTGAATTTGTCCCGTCTTTCAAAAATTATTTTAGGTTTTGAGTTATTACACACAACCAGACTTATTATGTCTTCCATGCGAAGACTTGGATAATTACGTGTAGACCCATAATTACCCTTATCGTCGGATGGTCCACATAATCCGTCCCGTTGTATGGGTTTTAAGATATAAACAATAAATATAACAAACTTTTATGTGAAAAATTTAAATCAAGAATAATAAACTATAAGGATTAGAAATGAGAAGAATATATAAACACGTCCTTGAGGTCAAGGATAAGCGAAAATATTTGGTCAAAATAAATGGGTGATATCATTGTGGTTACAACAAAATAACGATGTTATTGAATTTACAACAAACTGAGTGAAACTCTTGAGTAACATCAAATAATTAGAATAACTAATGAAAACATTGAAGTCATGAACCTACAAACAAATGAAATAATGAGGTTACGAAAAACTAGGCAAATAAATGTGGCATTGAGCCAACAAATACAACAACACGAAAGTCGGTAAAGCATTGGGTTCGAGAATAAGATAGATTAACGAAATTTTAATACATAATAGTGTAAGTTCTCGGAGTCAATAATGACTCATTAAATTATTGACAATTTTCAATAAAATATCAATGTGAATAAAGGCCACGTTGAGATTAAGAATCACAAAATAATTAATTGAAAATTCAAAATTAAAGTGAAACATTCGTCTCAAAGTGATAAAACGTTGAAGTCAAAAATAAATAATTGAAACTTCCAGATCAAAATAAAACATTGGTCCAATTTATGAAACATGGAAAACAAAATAATCCGAATAAAACATTGAGCGGAAATAGAACTAATCACAATCAAAACGATACGTGAAACATTAATAAACTCAACATGCTCATCGTCTCAACTTCCACTAACGATTACGTTTAAGGGAAATCGGTTATAGACCGCGAGTTGAGATAACAAAGCAAACCAATTCAAAATGCAACTTTGAATAAAAATAGTTCACTAATTAACGAATAACCAAACTCGACGTTAACTTTTGTAAACGATCTTCAAAAGAAATCGATATATAAAATTATTTCGATAATGTCCAAACAGAATAATATATATACAATATATATATATATATATATATATATATATATACATGAAGTAGAAAGAAAAGGAAAACAGAAGGTAGCTTGCGACACTTGTTTTCTCGAAGATGAGTTGCGGTATGAAAGTTGTTATAGAGGTGGTGTCATGATTTCTTAATTGAAACTCATTGACATTGACAAAGAAGAGGAAAGAAATGATTGTTGGGATTCATTTAAGTTTGAAAAAAAAATAAATTGTAAAAAAAACCTGGTGTTTTTATAACTCAAAGAAAAGTTATAATAATAATTTGCATAAAAGAAAAACATCCTTAGCTAGCGTAAAACTTTTAACATAATTTTTTTTTGGCCGGCATTTAAGAGAAGGAAAAAAAATTAAGTAAATAAATAGAGGCCACGATAATAGCCTCAGTGGCTTAGGAATTGTTTGAAGTAAAAGATTTCACTTTATTTGTAAATCCATTTTAATCCTTGAATAATATTATAAGCATAATAGTGGTGGTAGTAGTAGTGGTGGTGGTGGTGGTGGTAGTGGTAATAATAATAATAATAATAATAATAATAATAATAATAATAATAATACTAATAAAGGTGTTGATAATAATAATAATAGTAATGATAATATTAATAGTGATAAAAATGAATCATTTGAATTGTCGTAAAGTTCTTTTGAAGAAAATCAATTTGAATATATTTTGTATAACATAATTTTTCTTGAATATATATAAATATATGTATTTATTAATGAAATCTTTTAAAATAATAGAGATTTGAAGTTTCACGTAAAAGAGTGTTTATAAAGGAACAAAATATGGGAAAAGTGTGCAAAAATATAGACAGGTTTGAAAAGACTAAGTATTGAAGCCGAAAAACGAAAAAACTTTTAGAGGACAAGGAACGCGGGGTAAGGTATTGCATGGTGAAAACAGGTTAGACCTTATAGCGGGTGTGCTTAGGTTGTTACCATGGTAGCAAGCTTGAAGCATGAGTATAAGGTAGAGTAGAAGGTTGGGATGAATGGTTGGGTAATAGGTCACGAAAATAAATATGTAATGTCGAGCAGGTATAGTTATGAGGCAAAAGTTGATGAGTTGGCCAAAATTATCACAGCGTGGAGTATTTCGACATTGCGGGGGCGGAGTGGTGGAATTACAAGTGTTACGCAAAGGGTAGGCTTCCATATAAATATTTTGTTTGGGTTAGATTTGAGTATCCAAGAGTTGTGTTGGGTTTGGATTGACTTAGGCATGTGTTGTTGTGGTTAGTGATGAATTTTTGGTTATCATGGTCGGGATTGCAATGGTCAATTGTTTGATGATATGGGTTGTCGTTTTGTGAGTTGAGTTTCAAGGGCAACGCCGCGGAGGACGAGAAGGCATGTCGTGAAACGTGAGGGATTCATATGACATGAGTCGTAAATATGAAATTTGTATTAAAATCAAAAGAAACATTACATGAGAGATTCTTAAAATCGGAATCCATCTATAAATATGAAAATAAATAAAGAAGTACAATCATATGAAACAAAATTTGAGATTGAAATTTAAATGCTCATGTGTCAGCATGAGTTTTTGCATTTCAATAATAATAATCTCGTAAAGTTTTTTTTTTGAATTAAAAATATATCAAATTTTGAAAGAAAAACATGGAATTAATATAAACCCAATATAAGTAATGAAATCGAATTGAAAATCGAGTGTTTATGTACCATTATAACTTTTCGACTTTTCAATTAAAACGTGATAATAAATGAATTATATAAAGAAAACAAATTGAAAATCGACTATTCATGTATCACCATGACTTTTCGTATTTTCAATTCAAAACCCAAAACAATAATTGAATATACAAATAAAGAAAACGAATTGAAACTCGAATATTCATGTATCACCATTACCTTTCGAATTTTCAAATAATAATAAAATTTATAAATAAAGAAAACGGGTTAAAACTTGACAATTGGTGTAATAGAACAAATTTTAGAAATTTCTATTAATATATAAAAACAGAAAACGAATTAAAATTCGACTATTCACATAACACGATGACTTTTCAAAACCACAATATAAACAATTGAGTATTCGGAATCACACGTTGTATGAATTATCATAACTTGTATGTCCCAAATAAAAATAAAAATGCATAACCAAATCGAACTGAAATCTGGGTATTCTTATATCACCACGACTCGAAAGACTTTCAGTTGAAACATATAAATCAAAATGCGTAATCAAATCGAACCAAAAGCTGGTTATTCGTGTATCACCACGACTTGTCAGACTTTTAGTTAAAACACATAAATCAAAACACAAAATCAAATCGAACCAAAAGCTGGTTGTTCGTGTATCACCATGACTTGTTCGACTTTTAGTTAAAACACATTATAAAACATTGAGGGTCGGAGTCACACGTTGCATGATCCATCATGACTTGTGTAATATCCTTAAGAGTGTAACCATATTCTTTTCACAAAGAGAACATGGTCACATTTGAAAACATAGTTGCGATTCGTATGGCGTTTGTGTGGTACGCTTTGGCTTAGGTTTCACGCCCTTTTCCGAACTCTTCAGGTAAGCAACCAGGTCCTGCGGATGATTGGGATTTATGCGCATTGCTTATCCTTAGGTTTCATGAATCTTGGTGTCAAGAGTTCGGAAAACAAGCACGTCCCCCCTACAGTTACTACATACCCGCCACTTAAAACCATCTTTATGAAGAATATAAAAATATCGGAACACCAAAATAAAATTGATTGAAAAAAATATATTTTTTGAAATATTTGTTTTAGGCCTAAACCTTAGAGCTTGTGTGTGAATATATGTATTGGCGACGCTATGAAATGTTATAAACTCGAGCGTGTGAATGAAACTTTAATATAAGTGCGGGCACATAGCACATAGAGTATTCATGTAGTTTGGGCCCTTAAATAAACTATAACTATACTAGGCTGATACGTCTAACATCCTATCTTATAGTTACAATGATCGTCATGCAATAAGTATTCAAGTGTAAAGTAAATGAAATCAAATAGTGTCGTCCTCCCGTTAATTTAACCGAAGCCGTTGAAGCCGGGGAAATGAGAACCACCTTACATAAACAACCGAGGTCGTAACGTTAGACGGCGCGGGTACGTCCTGTCGGACCCTCCCACTATGTGTATGTGTTTGCTTGTGCGTAACTTCCACCATAAAAACAATAAACACGTTGCAAGCAAGTTCACGTATAATCATAAACAATATGCACGAATAATATTAACATGTACGATATAAGTGAATCGGTTTGTAAACAATCACATAACTAACGAAAGAAAAACTTGTGACGTGCTACCCCCAAAATATTATAAAATGTTAAAATGGGGTTATGAAGAACTCACCTTTGAAATAGATGATAAACGAGAAACGAAATCCGAAAACAACCGAAAGTGCGTTTAAAGAGCTCGAAGCGATTGAACTTCTTGAACTATAAAAATAAATACGAAAATTCAAAGACTAACTAACTAGATTATACAGGTTAATTATTTAGTTTTAAAGATGTTGCGTTATATATTACATTATCTTAAGGCGTGGATTATTCTAATATTATTCTAAGTTTTAACGGAATATTTAACGGTTTATATTATTTAATATTATAACTTAAATGCTAATATGAAAGTTACGTTAATTATGAGGCACGGATTTTAGATGGGAATTTATCTTGAACTATGTTAACAAAGTAAGGTTAAAGGATTAATACTAAAGAAATTTAAGTTTAGCGAATTAAAGTTTAACGATTTAATATTACCGAAATAAAGTTTAACGGATTTAAAACTAACAAATATTTGTTAGTTTTAAATCCGTTAAAAATAATATAGTTCGTTTAACCTTAATTAATTAAAGTTAAACGAACTATATTATTTAAATATTATTTTAACTAATGATTTATTGTTTAACAAAAGAATTATGCTATCTATGGATTAATGGATTTTTGTCGGATAGTTAATTTGAAAACAAGTATTCACGTGAATTGTAAGGTTAACGGGATTTATTAACAAGTTTCTACATATCGTTACGAATATGAAAAGGTTGGGTTTTTGGATGGAAAATAATATATTTAACTTAAAAGATCTTATTAGATTTTTGATGCCTTAATATTATCGAGAGAAGGTGGCATGAGCATAACTTTTTTTTAGCCATGATGGTCGTGTGGTTAGCGAAGAACTATTCATTTCAGCCGGTCCTGTTGAGATACAGCTTGACTTATGAAATGAAAGTAAATTAAGTAATTCATCATTGCATCTTGGGGTGGAAAAAGTAGGCAGACGAATTATGATCAAACGAGTGCGGATCATAAAATACGGTGTGGTACTTGAGTTAACCCGCCATGTGTTCGTAGGCTGTAAAAGAGTCAACACGTTTGTATGCTACTTGAGACTGGCTTGGTAAAAGTATAAATTGAACCAAGTTTAAACAACCATAACATATCGAGCTGGATAGCAAGCCTTAAGGGCCTTATGATTTATATATTTAGTAATTAGTATATTAGCTATATATTTGTTATTATAATAATTATTGTGTATCAAATTATCATAATGATAACTAAATTATATAATATTATTTCATATATAAATTAAGTTACCGGTTTTGAACCCCAGCCTTTGTCTTCTTTTTTTCCTTAACAATCTTTTTGGTATTTTTTAATATTGCGCTAGATTTTCAAGGTTTACTTTTTCTCGAGTTTTTACCTCAACAATTCAGACAAAAATATGACGGGCAGATTGAAAATTACATACAAGACGTTTAACATTGTATTATGGCGTGTAAAATAGGCGTTGGAGGTGTTTTGCTTATATTTAACACTCGCCGCAAAGCACGAGCTCTCCTTGTTTGGAAGTACTCAACTCCTACAACAAACTCGGTAAACACAACACCATTACTCAACTCCTGCATCAACCAGGTGCTATTGCTTTCAAGTTTCAATCAACCAACAACGCTTAGCTTCTAAGTACTCAACTCCTACAATAAACTCAGTAACAAAACGACCCCCTACGAACTAAATCACAATTAATGCGAACACGTGTAAAATAGTTTTTTGTACTATTCGTCACAATGTAACTACATGTTTATGGATATTAATATTTGAGTTGGAAAAAATTGGTTTTGGATATAAAGAACTTTTAATGTATGAATAAATTGTACTTGTGTAAGATAAAAATTCAAGAAAGAAAAAATAAGTTATAAAAATAAATGAATTCTTAATATTTTTCAATTATAATAATTGGATTAGTTATATTAATTGAATTGATAACTAGGGTTGAGTTATTCGAAAAATGTCAACAAAAATGAGAAGTGTGAGAATCCATAGTTGATTGACATGTGTCAAGTGGGGACCAAAGGTAAAAGGGTATAAAAGTAATAGTACATATTTTCTCTCTTCATATACAAGTCATATGTCAATTCCCCCATCATTTTAAAACGCCCATAACTTTTTTATGCAACATTATTTTTTTTAAAAAAAATTCACCATAATAATAAGCGTTTTTTTATCTTTAATGTGAGTATCACTTTGTTATATAAAAATTTAAACAAAAATACGTCATTGTGTCTTTTCGTCATTGTGTTTTTCTGTTTGTTATTGTGTTTTTTTCGTCATTGTGTCTTTCAAATCATCATTGTGTTTTTTTAAATGCTAATAATATGGTTGTGTAATAATAATATAATATGTAAATATAATGATAAAATAACAATAAATTATCTAATACATAAAACACAATGATGAATACATATTACACAATTACATGAAACGTAATACACAATGATGAATACATATAACATAATGGCCTGAAACGTAAAACACAATGATGAATACATATAACACAATGACCTGAAACGTAAAACACAATGGAAACTACATATTACACAATGACATGAACATAATACACAGTGACTAAAACACAATGATAAGTAGTAAGACAAATGATGAGCACAAAGACACAATGACAAATAAAAAGACACAATGACGTAATCTTTGTTTTAACTGCTATCTTTAATATGAATATCAATTGATAACATAATAACCAAAATCTATAACACAATGCATAAAAAAACCCAATTAAAAATCATAATGAACAATCAATAACACAATATAAAAAACCCACTAATTTTTATTTTTTATTTTTATATAACAATACGGTACTCATATTAAAGATAAAAAATGTTTGTTATTATCATGAAATTTTTTTAAAAAAATAATGTTGCATGAAAAAGTTATGGACGTTTTAAAATGGTGATGGAATTTACATGTGCCTTGTATGCATGTGGAAAGAGAAAGTCAACAAAAGTGAGTTATTACATTTATGTCATTTTCATCAATTTATTTTCTTAAATTAATCTCCACCATTCAAATATAAGATCAATGGATTAGATTCCTTCTCACCCTTCTCAATTTTGTTGTCATTTGTATTTTAACTTTACCCTAGATAACTATTATACTTTTTAGGTATATTAATTGAAGAGAGAACATTCATTAATACTTTCCTCATTTATCTTTGAACATTTAAAACTTAAAATAAAACTAGTGGCTCATATTCATTTCTCGTAGTAATCTCATTTCTCTTTTGAACCATCCCATATATATATATATATATATATATATAGGAGTGGGTTCTAGTGAAAACTCCTCTTAAAAAGAAAACTTAAAAACTTCTAAAAAACTATTTTTAACTTTTTTAAAAAAAAAATTTTGAAGTTTCTTTTTTTTTCCATTATTCTTATATGTTGTTATTGGTTCAAAAAAAAAAAACTTGTCGGTAACCTCGTCGGTATAATGCGCATGTGTAATAGTGTGCATTGTATATATGCAAAAGTGTTTGTATTGCATAGAATACAACACTATTGCACATATTTGATACACACTATTGTATATATGCAATATAAGTCTAATACACACATCGAATACACATTAGTACGTATGTGTAATACAACATTAACGCACATGTGCACCACATCGACTTTTATTTTATTATTATTTTTTTTCATATAATACAACACCACTACACATATATAATACACAAATATTGAATATATGCAAGAAAACACTGTTAAACTCAAAAATACATAGTAATACACATGTGTAATACAACGATATCACACAGTAATACGTATGTGCATTACAACGGGTTTTATTTTTTATTTTTTATTTTTCGAGTGAAATATAAAAAAATATAAGAATAATGGCTAAAACAGAATTTTGAAAATATTTTTTTATTTTTAATTAAAAATAATTCTTTATGAGTTTTTTAGTTTTCTCTCTAAAGGTGAGTTTTCTCTTGATCATCTCCCTATATATATATACACACACACACACACAGGAGGGTTCAAATGAAAACCACCATTTAACTTAAAAACTATAACTACTATTAGCCAATCATAGAATTTTGTTAATTATTTTTCTTTTTTATTCATAAAGGCACTAGTAGAAAAACTAGCTTTAGACGCTGTGAAAAAGCGCTTTAGACGCTGTTTTTAACCGCGTCAAAAAATAGTGCATCAAAAGCTATTCTTATTTTTAGACGCGGTTTTCAAAATCGCACCAAATGCTTCAAAACCGCATCAAATGCTCCACTCTAATTTTCAGAAAATCGTTTTTAGCCACGGTTTTTAAACCGCGGCAAATACCCCTAACCGCGTCAAATAAGCAACTTATCTTTCCAGAAAATATTTTTAGCTGCATTCTTAAACCGCGCCAAATGAGCATTTATAATTTGCAATTATGGCGTCAAATCTGAAATTTGACTTTCCAAATCTATTTAAACCACTCAATTTAACAATCAAATTAATCCACCAAAAATAACACAATTAACCAAAATGCATTAAATCCAGAATTTACAATATAAACTTCAAAATACAACTTTAAGCCAGACTAAAATGCATTAAATCCATAACTTTATAATATACTCTATCAATCTATTAAACAAAATATAAATCTAAACAACAAAAACTTCTAATCAAGTATACCAAACTTTGTAAAAAAGCTCGGCATCAAGTTCTCGAGTAAGGTGTCGATATCTATTTTGGTAACAAACATCATGTCTTGCGCCATCTTAAAAAGAAATAAATAGACTAAGTTAGTATTTAAGAAAGTCAAACAATTATGAGATATAAAATACTTACAAGGTCAGGAAATCTATTTTGATAAGTATACGCAAAATCAAACATATATTTGAGCACCATGAAACCACATTCCGATTCGGATGGTTGTTGTTGACACTACAATAAAATAACAATTAATTATTTAAAACTTAAATAAATAAACCAACTAAGAAATATAAATCATACCGTAACCATTGTCCATGTGAAATTTACTAAGAGCAGACTGAATTACTTTGAAAGAGGATATTTAGCTAAGTAGCACGGGCTGGAGTACGGGACCAGGATACGGGGACGTTACGGGTACGGGAAACGACAAAAATCAAAAATCCGAGATACGGGTACGGCAAAGTACGACAAAAAAAGAATATAAAAAAATACAAATATATTAAACAAAGTCATATGTATATATATATATATATATTGTTTAAGAATTGAATACGTTGGTTAAAATCTAGGGTTACAAATGAAATATACAAACTTAGAGAGACTAGATTAAAGAAAAAACACCTTTTTTTATAAAAGTTTAAAAGTTTTAAGGATTAAATTCATACAAATGAAACATAAAGGGGTTAAATGTTAAAAAAACCTAAACTTAGTTTAAACCTAAAAACCTAAAAAAAAAAAAGTTAGCAGCCGTCACTATCTCTTCCTAGTTCCTTCTTCCTACTGCTCCGGCGCTGGAATCTCCGTTTCGGAAACTTCAAACACGCCGTACTCACAGCCTAGATACGTATTACACCCGTCCCCAATTTTCGGAAACGACTGGGAAACGTTTCGGCGGCGTTTCCGTCCCCGGTGCGTCCCCGAGACGGGGACTCCACCTCCTTTGGCGTTTCGGAGCAACATAGATATTTAGATTGATCCTTTTTGCCCGTTATTATTAGAGAATCTAAAATATGTACTCGTACTTTCTTGAGGACAATAATTAATAGGGACCAATGATTTCTACAGAAAAAAGCTTACATAACAATTAAGTGCTAATAAATTAAGAAAAACTAATTCAAATAGACTAGTAAGTAAATAAAAAATATAAATATAATACCCATCTATATATGATGCAAGTAACTATTCTTTATCTTCATGAAAGCTACATAGACTGGAGATGGGTCCTTCAACTTCCACACGATTTGAATGACACCATAAACAAATAAACTAATATAAAATAATAAAACAAATAAACTGAGGTACTATAAACTACCTCTGGTCTATAGCCTTGAACACTCATTTTGATATCGCAAGTGCGTGTTTACAGTGAGGTATAAAATTGCCTAGATGCACCGTGAGTTGAGGCGTTTAAAATCTACAATTAACAAAAAAAATATTATAATGAATACTAATATAATAAAAAAACAGACTAATATATAGTTAATTTATCAACCAAGTATACCTTTATTGCCTTTCTTGTCATTGAATAAAATTATTTACAGTGTGCTCCATGATTGATATTCTTTCTTCGACAGACTCATGAGGGACAGGAATATACAAGTAATTTTTATGCACATAATCAACTTGTACCTTCACGCAATGTTCATGCATGAGGATATCATACAAATATCTATCATGTGTAGGATATGCTTGGCCATTGACTAGAGTTAATTGAGCTCTCCTTGAATCAAACGACCATAGCATTTCACATCGACATATATTCTACAAAGCCATATAACGTTTTGATAAACAAATATATGTCTATATCTATAAGCTTTAAATTATATGACTTGTATATTACCTCAATATTCTAATATACAATATGTGAGCCACCCAGTCCGAAGCCACCTAAACCCGGGCTTGCGCGCACACTTTGTCTCGTCTGGTTCATGTTCACCTTCAGGGTCTTGTCCACCCTTTCTCTATAATCTTTAAAATATCCTTCTTGAATTTTTGATTTTCCTACAAACTCAACATCCAATATTATATAAATCAATATATACAAATACTTATAAAAAAACTTATATATATATATATGTCATACCTATATAATATGAAACTACCTGTGTTCTGCCCCGTGCTCAGGTCCAAGAGTTTCAATTAATGGATCAGATTGCCCATTACCATAAGTTTCATCACGCTTCATATTATTCTCAACAGCAATCTATATATAAAGTAAGCATAAATTTAAAATATAATGTTCAAGCATTCGACAGATTTAATACATAGATATAAATATATATTTACTTACCATTTTACTGGCTGTTGCATCTGTTGACAAAAGTCATCGTTGCCAGTTCTTTTTCCTTCTAGCCGCGACCCACAGTTGACAACAGTTGTCTCCCATTTCAGCAAGTTATGGACGACTTTTCACGAGTGAAGGCCATATTGTGTCCATTTTTTTTCCAAACCCTTATATCCCATGTGTCCTAACTTGTGCGGGTGTTTGTTTGCTTATCAATTTAAACTTGTTTGTTCACTTTTTGCCTTCAAATTAATCAACAAACTATGATATTAATATTTTCAACACAATAATAATAAATATAATATATTATACAATATAATTAACATATACAAAGGCTTTTTCGCTTAACCTTAACTTAACAATTAACAAAGTCATCCCACTTTGTTGCATCAAGATAATTATACTCTAGAATAGGATTTTTTTTTTCTGGATCTTTTTTTCATTCTCTAAATTTCTTACTAACAAAACAGCTAGTTTTCGTCAACGGCCTTACTTCATGTCTATTGAAACAAAATTCAATTTGAATATAAAAGTCAAAGGTGTACCTACAGGCTGCAAGCTTGATAAGAAACAGGATTATACAGAATTCACAACTCAGATGCGATTTCTGAGTCGAAACCCCATCAACAATTTTGAAAAAAAAAAATTGGACCTCGAATTGAGGATTAACAATGGTAATTTAAGTTAAAATTAAGAGATTATAACGATCGAAGATCTAAGTTGTTACCTTTAATAAGAGAAGAAATTGAAGTTGAAGGCTGAGGAATTAGGGGAAACCGAGATTGAAGCACGGAACCTGCAGCGAATTCTGAAGCAAGTGTAGATGAATCGAGATATGTTTCTGGTGGGTTTTTTAGGGATGAACAAGTGAAAACTGCTAGAATGAACTGATTAATTAGCTAGGGTTTGGAGTGAATATTTACCGCCACTTTATTTATTTTTTGATGTGTCTCCCGCTTCTTTACTTCACATAGTATAGTATTTATATTATTCTTTTTACAAAATATATCTTTCCACTAAATAAAGCACCAAATTTTAATATTTTTTATTTTTATTAAATTTGTAGTGTATAATCCAAAATTTATATCTATAATAATATATATAAACAAAAACCCCAAAATCGTAGGTGTCGCGATGCGGTCGCTCCCCCCTTTTATAGAAGCCACCAGATTGCTTGATTTTTAAATTGAGGCCTCTCATTGATTTAACCCAAATTCATGGGTATGGGTCTTACCAAAACCAGATAGCTCTTAAACGGGTTATAACATCTCATTAAATTAAAAATTAATCTTACCAATTATTTGATGTGAAAATCCTATAAAATAGGGATATACTAAAATTTAATGTCCAATTTAAAAAGAAAAAGATATTTTTATAATTAATAAAAAATTTTATAGTAAAAAACATAAGCGGGTCATGAGTCATCAAATCCAGATAACTTTTAAACGGGTTATAACATATCATTTTTTTATGAAACCCTTTCATCATCAAATCCTAAGTATATTATTAACTTTCTTACAATAAAGAAAATTAAAATTCAAAAAATAACTATTAAAAAACAAAAAATATAAAACAATTATTTTCTCAAGCCATCAGATTGCTTTATTTGTAAATGAAGGCTTCTCACGCATTTAACCTGAATTCACGGGTAAAGGTCTCACCAAACCCAGATAAGTATATTGATTATTAACTTTCTTACAATAAATAAAATTAAAATCTAAATATACATATATAAATATTAAAAACGAATAACGTAAAGCAACCCCCATAATACAGGGGATAAAATCTAGTATATATATAAAGTCTATCTATAATTATGAATGAAGGATAGACGTCACCAAAATTTATATATACAAGTCCATCTAAAATTTTGGATTGACTTTATAATCCAAAATTTATATATATAGTCTATCTATAATTATTAACTTGTGTAAACTAAATGACAGAAATCTTAAGCAAGATAATATAAGAAAATACGTTAGTAGAAACTTGTGTAATTAGCAATGAGCATAAACCGGTTAAGACCCATGCAACCCGCGAGACCTGAATCGATCATACAAGATTATTTACAATAAGGTCGATTCCTGGATCCTAAGGATGCTACTAAATGGGTCCGAATCGGGTCTCACATGTCTGACCTGTTTGCTCACCCCTACATGTAATACACGGTCCGTATAAAACTTTATTTGAATAATAAATACGTTAGATAAATATTATTAATTTATTAAATAAATAAGATAAATTTACCATCGGTGAGAGTGTTGATATAAGTTATATATAAACAATGGTTATTTTGTAGGAGTTAATAAAGTTTTATACAAAATGTTTGATAATATTGTTAAGGTTAAAGGGTATACCTCATTTTTCATATTTGCCACGTATGTGTTACCTCAGTTTAAACTCAGCTCTCCATCATTCAACATCATGTAACATCCTAAAATTTTTAATGTTGAATAAAGAAAGTTACGTTTAGTGATTTCGCGTTATTAATTAATTAATATCGAGTAAGGAGCGGATCATGGACTTAGATTAATTGAGATAGGTTAAATGAGAATGGGCCTTAGGTCCATGGGCTTTAAGGGATATAAATATCCTCTAAACCCTAAACCATCATTCATTTCCATCTTATTCTCTAACACACTCCAAAACACACACACACCACACACCGCCATACGGCCGGCGGCCGAGGGAGAGGAACGAACAAGATCCGAGAGAGAGTGAACGATTAGTTGTGATTAAACAAGTTAAACGAGATCCAAAAGAGCACAAAAAGGTATGTTCTTGACCTTTAAAGTTTAAAGATCCAAGCTTTATAGTATATACGGGGTATATATACGACCGAAAACGGTTAGGGAACGTAGTGGGTGATGTCGAACCATAACAAGGGTGTTAAAATCGCCAAAATGCTTGATGAAAACCAAACCCGTGGCTGAACTGGGCAACTTCGCCTTCAAAACGATAACTTCGCCTTCAAAACGATAACTTCGCCTTCAAAGCTTAACTTCGCCTTCAAGGCTTAACTTCGCTTACGGCCAAGTTCGCCTAACTGGTAACTTCGCCTGAGGTAAGTTCGCCTAAGGTTTAACTTCGCCTAAAGCTAAGTTCGCCTAAGGTTTAACTTCGCCTAAAGCTAAGTTCGCCTAAGGTTTAACTTCGCCTAAAGCTAAGTTCGCCTAAGGTTTAACTTCGCCTAAAGTTAAGTTCGCTTAGAAAAAAAATTAAAAACCAAATGGAAAATGTGTTAAGACAGTTAATGTAAATGAAATTTTTCCAAGCTGACCTGGCAGCTCAACCCCAGCCAGGGGCTCTGCCCCTTGGACCCTGCTAGGGGCTGCCGCCCCTAGACCCCGCTGCCAGGGGCGCTGCCCCCGGACCCCCGTTCGTTGTGGGTACTAGTTAAGACTAGAAAGATGATATGAGTAGTGATAGTTAATTGATACGTATACTTGTTATACAGTCAGCCGTGCACAACTGAAGAAAGGGATTACGATTAACGGTGAACGTAACCGCATTCAGGTGAGTTTCTAGCCCCACTTCTGTGTTATGTTTTCGGGGCTGTGTGCATACTCGATATGTTTGTTAATACATTTATCCTAAGTGATAAGTGTATGCCTTATATGAATGATGTGAAATGTATGAATGATTGCTTGTCAGTACGTGAACGATCTTCGGATATTGCACTTACTGTCAGGTTGTAGTGTTACGTATAAGGTAAGTATAATGTATTTGCTCATATGTATGAATGCGATAAAGTTAATAAACAAAGGAAAGGCATGGTTGTATGGTAACGAAGAGGGACCAGACCCTAATAATATCTGTGATGTTAGGGACCAGATCCTTATAATATCTGTGATGTTAGGGACCAGACCCTTATAATATCTGTGATGTTAGGGACCAGACCCTTATAATATCTGTGAGGTTATAGGGCGAAAGGCTCTTTCAAACGTATGATAATGTATGTAAAGAAAGTATGAAGGTAAGAATGAAAGTATATGCACTTATGTGTGTATGAAAGAAAGTTAAGAGGTTAAGTATGAAATGTAAGAAGGTATTGTATGATTATGTGATTAACTAGAACTCACTCAGCGTAGCTGACTTTTAGTATGCACGCAGGTGAGTAGGATGAGGCAGCTCGCTTGAGGAGACACGTGGCACCGAATAAGAGGCTGGCATCGGAAGACTCAAGACGTTTAAGTTTAATGTTTCGTTTATTTTGAAAGACAAACTGATGTTTTAAGACAAGACGTGTTTTGTTATGAAATGTTTTATGAAAGCTTTTATATTCCGCGAATGTTTTAATTAACTCTGATATTTAGAACTGCGTTTATGAGTAAATCCAACACGAAAGTAGGGCTACCGGTAACGGGGCCTTACAAGTTGGTATCAGAGCAAAGTTCGAGAGATTTAAGCATCCTACATGCTTAGACTCGAACAGAGAATGAGATTTAAGTAAGAAAGGAAAGAAGATGTCAGTTCAAGAATGCCATGTGTCGCTCAAGCAAGATCAGTAAAGGTAAAGTGTATGATTAAATGATATATGTTAATGAGAAAGAAAAGATATGTGAACGACAGGGATAGGAATAATTGATTGTTTGATTTGACTAACTGCTTAAGTAGAACCAGCACAAATAGACTCATAAAGGGAAGTGTATAGGACACGGAAAGCAACGTGATCAGCTAGTCACAGTTGGCCACTGTTATTACCTGTTAGCCTTGCTATTCTTGTACTAAATAGTTCCTTGAGTGATGATGTTTGTGTTTTCCCTTTTAGAATACGATGGCTGGAGCTGGAGACATTGTTAGAGCTGGAGGTCGCACTGGACGACGCGGCAGGCCTCGTCGTGTCCAGCAACCTTCGGTTGAGACAGCTTCCAACACCGAAGCTGAAGGAAGCGCAGCTGGAAGAAACCCGGAAAACAATGAAGGAGTTCAACTGGATCCCGCAATTCAAGCAGCTATTGTTCAAGCTGTAGCCGCTGCTGTGAAGAATATTACTCCGGGAGGGTCTGCTGGAAGCCGTGAAAGAACTGTTGAAGGGGCAGGTGGTGATGGTAGGAAAGATGATGAGAGGGAAAAGGGTGATTCAAGTGAGGTGAGGTCTGTGAAAGTTGATGATAGGAAGAGGGGCCGAGGCGGTTGCAACTATAAGTCCTTCAAAGGTTGTGACCCGCCTAAGCTGACTGGTTTAGGGGACGCAATCGCTACTCTTCAGTGGGTAACCGCCATGGATAAAATTATCTGAATCAGCGAGTGTCGTCCTGACCAAGCTGTCGGTTATGCCACCCAATCATTTGAAGATGAGGCTATGTATTGGTGGGAGAGTGTGGAGCAGAGGAAGACCCGAGAAGAGATCAAAGAGATGAAGTGGGACGATCTGAAGGAGTTAGTGATGAAGAAGTTCTGTGCTGACGCCGAGGTTGAAAGGGCGGAGATGAAGTTCCTAAACTTGAAAGTTGGGACGATGACACATCACGAGTATACTACAGAGTTCAACCGAATGTCTAGGTTGGTACCCGATATGGTCAGCACTGAGGCTAAGAGAATCAAGTGTTATGTGAGGGGATTACCATCGAGAGTCCGCATGTTAGTCAGGACAAGTAAACCTGCTACTTTCGATTCTGCTGTCGAACTCGCAGAGATGGTCTATGCAGACCTGGCTGCGGATGATGTGGTGGTGGGAGACGAGAAGAAAGAGAAGAAATGGGTCGCTCCTGCTAAACGACCCGGTACTCAGTTATGGAACCCCAAAGATAAGAAGCAGAAAGTGTGGGAGAAGAGATCGTGTAAGACCTGCGGAAAGATGCATGGTGGTGAGTGCAAGTGGGGTAGAAGTTCTGATGTTTGTCTCAAATGTGGAAAGGCTCATGGTGGAGAATGCAGAATGGGGTCGAATGCCTGTTATAAGTGCGGAAAGGTAGGGCATTATGCTAATGAGTGCGGTGCGAAGCCAGCATGTTACAAATGTGGCAAGACAGGCCATATGGCAAGAGAGTGCACTGAAGGTGAGGCTGGAGGTAGTGGGAAAAAAGATTCTGATCAAGCAAGGCCGAGGACTAGAGCCTACATGCTGACCAAAGAACAAGCCAAGCAGATTCCTGATGTTGTGACCGGTACGTTCTTAGTAAACGGCATTTCTGCTTCCGTATTATTTGATTCTGTTGCGAATAGAAGTTTTGTAGCTACGACATTTAGTAAACTAGCTAAAATGAAAGGCTGCCGAGTGTTTGAAACTTTTGTAGTAGAAACCGCCAGTGACACTTCGGTTAAAATAACAAAAATGGTTAAGAACTGTAAGATAGAATTGGAAGGACATGAGTTCCCGGTTACCTTGTACGTTATGACCTTGGGAGGGTTCGATGTGGTTTTGGGTATGGATTGGTTGTCTGAGTTTGAGGCTCAGATAGTATGTAAGAGTAGGATAATAAGGTTAAAGTCCTTGGATGGTAGTGCGGTGACGGTTTATGGTGATAAGGAAAGTTCTGGGCTTAATGTCATTTCGATGATAAAAGCCGAGGGTTTGCTAAGGCGAGGGTGTTGTGCCTACCTGGCGTATGTCGTCAACGCTACGGCCGAGATGAAAGAAATGAAAGATGTTCCTATTG
The DNA here is from genome assembly GCF_021521415.1 of Bidens hawaiensis. Classification (NCBI taxonomy): domain Eukaryota; kingdom Viridiplantae; phylum Streptophyta; class Magnoliopsida; order Asterales; family Asteraceae; genus Bidens; species Bidens hawaiensis. The sequence continues at coordinate 962,115 of NW_027491117.1, read as the reverse complement.
TGCGCGACTACCCAGAAGTATTCCCTGAGGATCTTCCGGGGTTGCCACCGGGGCGAGAGATAGAATTTCAGATAGATTTAATACCAGGAGCCCAACCTGTCGCAAAAGCGCCTTACCATCTAGCACCGTCCGAGATGAAAGAATTGATGTCCCAACTGCAAGAACTCCTCGACAAAGGTTTCATAAGACCGAGTGTTTCCCCGTGGGGCGCACCAGTATTGTTCGTGAAAAAGAAGGATGGAAGTATGAGAATGTGCATAGACTATCGTGAGTTGAATAAGCTTACGGTAAAGAATAGATATCATTTGCCAAGGATTGATGATCTGTTTGACCAACTGCAAGGTTCAAGTTGGTTCTCACGAATAGATCTCAGATCAAGCTACCATCAGTTGAAGGTGAAAGAGGCAGACATCCCTAAGACAGCGTTCCGAACGCGGTATGGACACTACGAGTTCCTCGTAATGTCATTCGGTCTAACAAATGCTCCTGCAGCATTTATGGACATGATGAATAGGGTGTGTCGACCGATGTTGGATAAGTCGGTTATCGTCTTCATTGATGATATATTGATTTATTCAAAGAGCGAGTCTGACCATGCTGAGCATCTGAGGGAGGTATTGGAGACTCTGAAGAAGGAGAAGTTGTATGCCAAGTTTTTGAAGTGCGCGTTCTGGTTAAGAGAAGTGCAATTTTTAGGTCACGTGATTAATCCGGAAGGGATTACTGTGGACCCAGCTAAGATTGAAGCGATAACGAATTGGAAGACTCCGCAGAATCCGACTGATATACGAAGCTTCCTAGGGTTAGCTGGCTACTATAGGAGATTGATTGAAGGTTTCTCCAAGATAGCCGCACCGCTGACCGGTATGACCCGAAAGTCGATAGTATTCAGTTGGGGAAAGTTTCAAGAAGAAGCCTTTGAAGAATTAAAGAAGAGACTCACGCAAGCTCCAATCCTTGCTCTACCCGATGGTGACGAGGATTTCGTTGTTTGTGCTGATGCCTCACATCAAGGGTTAGGTTGCGTGTTGATGCAACGAGGGAAGGTGATAGCTTACGCGTCTAGACAGTTGAAGGTCCATGAGAGTACTTATCCGATGCATGATTTGGAGTTAGCAGCTGTAGTGCATGCTCTTAAGATATGGAGGCATTATCTGTACGGTACTAAGTGTACTATTTATACAGATCATAAGAGTTTAAAGTACTTCTTCGAGCAGAAAGAATTGAACATGAGGCAGAGAAGATGGTTGGAGTTGATTAAGGATTATGACTGCGACATTAAGTACTATCCCGGTAAAGCTAATGTAGTCGCTGACGCGTTAAGTCGTAGGAATGAGGAAGTCCTTGCAACAGTGAAGTCATACAAGTTGATCATGAACCCGAGTCTTTTTGAAGAAATCATCAAGGTGCAGTCAGAGGTGTTAGTAGATGAAGGGTTAGTAAAGAAAGAAAGGATTTATGGCCAGCAAGATGAGTTGATGGAAAACACTCATGGAGTTAAGACTAGGTTCGACCGTATGTGGATCCCACGCCATGGTGATCTTAGAAGTCGAATCTTAGATGAAGCTCATAAGTCAAGGTACTCAATCCATCCTGGAGCTACAAAGATGTACCAAGACTTGAAAAGAGATTACTAGTGGCCAGGAATGAAGAATGATGTAGTGGATTATGTTAGTAAGTGCTTAACTTGCTTACAAGTCAAAGCCGAACACCAAAAGCCTTATGGGAAGATGCAACCGCTAGAGATACCTGAGTGGAAATGGGAACACATCACCATGGATTTCATAACTAAGCTACCTCGTACAGCTAAGCAACATGATACCATCTGGGTGATTGTGGACCGTTTGACCAAGAGTGCTCACTTTCTGCCTATACGAGATGCTATCTCGTCAGAAACATTAGCAAACTTGTTCATTAAAGAGGTTGTGGCTAAGCATGGACTACCGTTATCAATCGTGTCTGATAGAGATACACGGTTTACTTCGAGGTTCTGGAAGAAATTCCATGAAGCTATGGGGACGAGGTTGAACATCGGTACGGTGTATCATCCTCAAACCGATGGACAGTCTGAAAGGACGATCCAAACCCTTGAGGATATGCTACGTGCTTGTGTTTTAGATTTTGGTGGAAGTTGGGATGATCATCTGCATCTGGCAGAGTTCTCCTACAACAACAGTTACCATTCAAGTATTGGTATGCCACCCTTTGAGATGCTTTACGGTAGACGATGTAGAACCCCGGTGTGTTGGGGTGAGATTGGTCAGAAAGAAATGGGAAGCCTAGAAGTGGTTCAAGAAACGTCTTCAAAGTTCGATCAGATCAAAGCAAGAATGAAAGCCGCTCAAGACAGACAAAAGTCTTATGCAGATAAGCGGCGACGACCAATTGAGTTTAACGTTGGTGACAATGTGATGCTCAAGGTCTCGCCTTGGAAGGGGATTATCCGTTTTAGGAAAAGAGGAAAGTTGAGTCCAAGGTACATTGGACCGTTCAAGATTGTAGATCGTGTGGGTGAAGTAGCTTATAAACTGGATTTACCCGATGAGTTAGAAGGAATTCATTCAACCTTCCATGTTTCTCATCTGAGGAAGTATCTAGCTGATGACACGTCTCACGTGCCATTGATGGACATTGAGGTTGATGAACAATTGAACTACATCGAGCAACCGATAGAGATCGTTGATCGCAAGGAAAAGCAGCTTCGTCACAAGATTATACCTTTGGTAAAAGTGATATGGAAACACCGCAAGGGATCAGATGCTACTTGGGAAGCCGAGGATGAGATGCGCAAGTTTTACCCTAGTTTGTTTATGTAATAGTTAGGTTTCGGGGACGAAACCTCTTTAAGGAGGGAAGACTTGTAACATCCTAAAATTTTTAATGTTGAATAAAGAGTTACGTTTAGTGATTTCGCGTTATTAATTAATTAATATCGAGTAAGGAGCGGATCATGGACTTAGATTAATTGAGATGGGTTAAATGAGAATGGGCCTTAGGTCCATGGGCTTTAAGGGATATAAATATCCCCTAAACCCTAAACCATCATTCATTTCCATCTTATTCTCTAACACACACACACCACACACCGCCATACGGCCGGCGGCCGAGGGAGAGGAACGAACAAGATCCGAGAGAGAGTGAACGATTAGTTGTGATTAAACAAGTTAAACGAGATCCAAACGAGCACAAAAAGGTATGTTCTTGACCTTTAAAGTTTAAAGATCCAAGCTTTATAGTATATACGGGGTATATATACGACCGAGAACGGTTAGGGAACGTAGTGGGTGATGTCGAACCATAACAAGGGTGTTAAAATCGCCAAAATGCTTGATGAAAACCAAACCAGTGGCTGAACTGGGCAACTTCGCCTTCAAAACGATAACTTCGCCTTCAAAGCTTAACTTCGCCTTCAAGGCTTAACTTCGCTTACGGCCAAGTTCGCCTAACTGGTAACTTCGCCTGAGGTAAGTTCGCCTAAGGTTTAACTTCGCCTAAAGCTAAGTTCGCCTAAGGTTTAACTTCGCCTAAAGCTAAGTTCGCCTGAGGATTAACTTCGCCTAAAGCTAAGTTCGCCTGAGGTTTAACTTCGCCTAAAGCTAAGTTCGCCTAAGGTTTAACTTCGCCTAAAGCTAAGTTCGCCTAAGGTTTAACTTCGCCTAAAGTTAAGTTCGCTTAGAAAAAAATTAAAAACCAAATGAAAAATGTGTTAAGACAGTTAATGTAAATGAAATTTTTCCAAGCTGACCTGGCAGCTCAACCCCAGCCAGGGGCTCTGCCCCTTGGACCCTTCTAGGGGCTGCCGCCCCTAGACCCCGCTGCCAGGGGCGCTGCCCCCGGACCCCCGTTCGTTGTGGGTACTAGTTAAGACTAGAAAGATGATATGAGTAGTGATAGTTAATTGATACGTATACTTGTTATACAGTCAGCCGTGCACAACTGAAGAAAGGGATTACGATTAACGGTGAACGTAACCGCATTCAGGTGAGTTTCTAGCCCCACTTCTGTGTTATGTTTTCGGGGCTGTGTGCATACTCGATATGTTTGTTAATACATTTATCCTAAGTGATAAGTGTATGCCTTATATGAATGATGTGAAATGTATGAATGATTGCTTGTCAGTACGTGAACGATCTTCGGATATTGCACGTACTGTCAGGTTGTAGTGTTACGTATAAGGTAAGTATAATGTATTTGCTCATATGTATGAATGCGATAAAATTAATAAACAAAGGAAAGGCATGGTTGTATGATAGCGAAGAGGGACCAGACCCTAATAATATCTGTGATGTTAGGGACCAGACCCTTATAATATCTATGATGTTAGGGACCAGACCCTTATAATATCTGTGAGGTTATAGGGCGAAAGGCTCTTTCAAACGTATGATTATGTATATAAAGAAAGTATGAAGGTAAGAATGAAAGTATATGCACTTATGTGTGTATGAAAGAAAGTTAAGAGGTTAAGTATGAAATGTAAGAAGGTATTGTATGATTATGTGATTAACTAGAACTCACTCAGCGTAGCTGACTTTTAGTATGCACGCAGGTGAGTAGGATGAGGCAGCTCGCTTGAGGAGACACGTGGCACCGAATAAGAGGCTGGCATCGGAAGACTCAAGACGTTTAAGTTTAATGTTTCGTTTATTTTGAAAGACAAACTGATGTTTTAAGACAAGACGTGTTTTGTTATGAAATGTTTTATGAAAGCTTTTATATTCCGCGAATGTTTTAATTAACTCTGATATTTAGAACTGCGTTTATGAGTAAATCCAACACGAAAGTAGGGCTACCGGTAACGGGGCCTTACACATCACCAATCAACCCTTGTTATATAGTTCATTCCTCTCATTCTCCACCATTCTATTTTATTTAATATAAAAAAGAAATAAAAGAAAAGAAAAAAAAATGATTGGTGGATGGGGCACCCCTTCAAATGACGGGAATGACCACCCTCATTTGGGTCATGCCACTCGTGAGATGGTTAGGTGCGGGTGGTGTTCAAATGGTGTCACGCGTGATGTGGCATGCCACGTAGGACTAGTGAGTGGCCCAAACGTACCACAAAGGTACTCGTGTACCACATGGCATGAAACATGAAAACAAATACAGTTGATACGTATTACATTACATTTTATAAAGTGAAATGAAACCCTATAATGATAATTCATAAAGCTAAAATGTGTTTTCCCAGTTCATGTAAGTAGCAAATGGATCAGACCCGCGAGACCTAACCCGAACTGGACCCATTTAATGGTATTCTTATGACCTGGAACCGACCCTAATGGAAATAACCGGGTTTGATAGCTTTGGCCTACTTACGTACGAATTGATTGTTTACCGCCTCTATATTTCACATAGTATTTATATTATTATTTTTTTTATTAAATATATCTTCCTAGCCAATGAGCTAGTGGTGGAGCGGTAAGGGAGAGACTTGTGTTCCATCTGACCCAGGTTCGACCCTTGCCTCCAGCATTTAGTTTAAGAGGCACCGGGGAGATGATAGGAGACTAGGTGAGTAGATGGCTTTCGCTATTTAGATTCTTGAACTGAACGAGTTTTATCTCACCGCACTGTCGTGCCTTTAGGCGAGTGTTCATAGGATTGGCTGATTTGAATAGATGGACTAAAAGAATGATATTAAGTCGGGCACCTGTACAGACGCCGGTACACGCGAAACACATTACCAAGCTCGACATGCTTGAAATGCGTTTTCAGGCCCCAATGCACGTGAAACGCATTACCGAGCCCAGTACACGCAAAACTCAAAAATTGGGCGCCTGTACTCATGAAACAGCTAAAAGATATTTCTAGCCCATTTGGAGAATCTAAGAAAGTTGGAAATCTATGACAATTACAAAATAAACTGGCACAATTTGCAAAATATGGTCGAGTTTGACTTTTTATCGGTCAAACCTAAGATTTGGAAGGTTCTAATGATATGGATTTTATCTGGCCCGTTTGGAAAATCTATGAATGGTTGGTAAATTTAGGGTTTTGATTACTAGATAGGGTAATTATTTATTAATTAAAAGCGAGGGCTTTAGACACGGTTTATATAAAAACCATGGCTAAAAAAAGGCTTCATATTATTTGACGCGGTTTTATAGCTTTAGATGTGGTTTTTTTACACAATAGATTTTTGTGAATTTTAAGAAACCTTTTTAGACGCGGTTTTGGGGGTGAACCGCGTCAAAAAAGAAATATTAACCGCGTCTAAAGCTCTTTTTTTACTAGTGAGGACTTATATGTAATTGGTTTATTGGATTTAATAATCCTTATTTAATGGTATTGGCCGATAATAATCCATATTCATTTTATAGTCACTGATGGTCCCAAATTTTAAAAGGTTGGCCTCCAATGGTCCCTCATTAAAAAGGACTAAACGGTGTTACACTTTTTTACCGAATTTCAAACTAATGTTTAGGTTTTTTGAACGTAAAGAGGATACAAGTCAATTGGTGTAAAACTTAGCTCAAAACGCTAATCCAAACGGCTTAATATTTGTTAATTGTAAGTTCAAAGACTCGGATTGAAGCATTGTTTTGTCGTTTTGGAGCATCGTTTCGAACTAAGTTTTTACATTATTCGACTTGTATTCTCGTTCCCATCAAAAGCCCTAATACATTAGCTTGAAATTCGGAAAAAAGTATAACGACGTTAAATCCTTTTTAACGGTGGACCATAGGGGGGCAACTTTTTTTAATTTGGGACCGCTGGTGGTGATAAAATGAATAGGGATTATTATCGACCAATACCATTAAATAGGGATTATTAAAATCCAATAAACCTATGTAATTTGTCATTCTTAATTTTAGAATTATCTCTCTCAAATTAAAACCTATCAATTATTTGTTACGGTGAATGATTGAAGAAACCTAATTTCACGATTGCCCTGGTGATTCCGTTTCATTCATGGCGACCTACATCATTGAAAAAGTTAAATCAATATAAGAGTTGTTGTGTTGCTCGTACGTATGCCATAGTATTCTATGTGGGGAAGATTTTTTTTTTCTTCTTCTTTGAAAATTAATGCTACTAGTGTGCTTTGGGCAGTATCTAGGGCTCTAAGTTCATAACCAATTGCATACAACAATGTCATGGTAGGATTTTAAAACCTTTTTTTTTTATTATTTTCAAGAAAAGCCTTTATGGCACTTTGTGGTAATGTTACATATATGTAAGAAGGCATGATTTAGTTCAGTTCAGTTTTTTTTGTTAGGTTACATATATATACACTTGGTGTGACATATATGTAACAATGAGATATAATTTACTTTTAGTCTAGGTTCGAGGGTGTTTCATTATCTTTTCTGGGAGTACATAGAAGGTATTGTTATCGCTACATATATGTAGCACTATCTTTCATCATCATTTTTTTTTGCGAGTATATATATGCAGTCACTGGTACATATATGTAGCACTATTTATTCATCTTTGTCTGTATAACCATTATTTGTTGTTTTTCTTGTTTCATATATATGAGATACTTAACTTAATACATATAATATTTAGTTTGAGTTACACATATGGACTCTTTTTTTTTCAGCTATACATATATGTACTACTTGAGTTTGATTAAAAAATACGGAGTAATTATTATATAGTAATATACAAATTTTTTTGATATGATGAATTTTTTTTCTACCAAATTTACCTTTCTTCCCTTAAACTAGTCGTCTTTAATTTCAAGTTATTTACTTAAATGCCAATGTTTGTATTAACCATTGATCTAAAAAATCAATGATCTACATTGGTTTAATTGGTATTCTATAAAACTAAGGTTCTCAATTGAACCATCCCATGTATATACATATATGGGAGGGTTATAGTAAAAAGAAGTATTTTCTAGGAATGCTAGGAATAAATCATAGCCATTGAATCATGTTAATCAATGGTTGAGATTTAAAATTACAAAAAACCGACATAGTTTCCTAAAATTACTCTTTCACCTTTATAACCGACGTAGTTTCCTAGAATTGTTCTTTCACCATAATTTGTAATGCCACATGTCAAAAAATTATCGGTTCTTACCTTTTATAGGAAATTCCTTATTTTTATTTGAACCATTATATATATATATATATTTGTAATGCCACATGTCAAAAAATTATCGGTTCTTACCTTTTATAGGAAATTCCTTATTTTTATTTGAACCATTATATATATATATATATATATATATATATGGGATGGTTAAAATAAAAATAAGTAGTTTCTTAGGAATGCTAGGAATAAATCATAGCCATTGGATCATGTTAATCAATGGTTGAGATTTAAAATTACCAAAAACCGTCATAGTTTCCTAGAATTACTCTTTCACCTTTATAACCGACGTAGTTTCCTAGAATTATTCTTTCACCATAGGTTATAATGCCACATGTCAAAAATCTATTGGTTCTAACCATTCTTAGGAAACTCCTTATTCTTATTTAAACCATTTTCTATACATGTATATAAAATGACACCTTGCTGAAAACTTTTTGAGAGTACCAGTCTTGAAAAAGTAACACACTATCCAAATACAAAGCTGGTACGAAAACAACAACACATAACAGGTACAACACAGTGTGGCAGCATACAACGAGCTTATATTTATGGCAAGAATAACACGTCTCAACGACACGACTAATGGTAGTTTAAATTTAGTTCCGGCAAGTATTTTGTACTTCCCAAAAGACCTTATTATATGAGGTAAACTAGGGCTATATGCGCATTATAAATTATGCAAGACAAACATGTGTACCTACTTTTGTTAATAATCATCTAAACACCGTCGCAACGCGAGGGGTTGGCCTACTAGTTGTAAATAAATTCAAAAGTATTCTAACATGGAAATGAAAGGATTTTTAAAATTGTTTGTAGGTATGAAAAGAAAATAAGTATTTTTCTAAGGCTTACTAGAAAACAAACATGATAATTGAAATAGGGAGTTATAGATATTTTTAAAGCTTAGGGATATATAGTCTTAAGAATCAATTCAAAATTATTACATACCACGAGAAAAATGATTTTTCGCCATCTCATATTCAAATCTTGTTTTCATTGGTTTTCTAATATAATCTTTTGAAGATCACCTGTCCAACACAATATGCAGTTTTCCTTATCACAGAATATTGACCACTGCTCATCTGGCCGACTCCTTCAAAGACAATCCAGGTTTGTCTTGTTAGATTTCAATTCGATTCAATGGATACTCTATACAGTTCTTTAATTGCATATTGGTTGTGATATGTGTTAGAAACTGGATTCTTCTAGGTTAACTTTCATGAAATATTAGGTTACTATTTACAATTGGTCCTTTGTAAGTGATAATATCATATTTTGATTATGAATTTTATTAATTAATCACTTTTCAATGTGTTTCTATAGTTTTTGTTGAGAATTTCTATTTGCTTTTTAGGGATGAAGTGTTCTCCGCCCACTCTATTACATGCCAAGAATTGATTTCGGTAAGCATTGTAGAAATAGAAGGTGTTTAACTCATTTTTAATGTTGCATTTTGGCATTACAAACTGGTGATTTTGGAGTTAACCAAAGTCCAAGTTGTGACCATCAATTCTGAGTAGTTTTGTTGGTTAAACAATTTCATGTTCATGTGTCATTACTCATATTACTGTAGCAGTAATCTAATAACTTTATATTGTTATATTTACACAGGTTTTCATCAAGTATTTTGGCTGGAGGTAGACTATAGACAACACTTAATTACCGCGGTACCATCTTTACTTATTTACCCATTCTTATACATTATGTGACACTTGTTCTATAGTTTTATTTGAACGCCTTTTTATAGAATTTTTCCTGTGAATCTAACTTCTCTATTAACGACCCAAATATGTATTCAGTTTCGTATATACTAAATTTGGCAACACAATGCCTAATAATGAGAATCCCATTAAAATTTGAAAGAAAAACAATAACGCCACTGCATTATTAATCTAACAACAAGTAAGGGGTTTGAATTTCCAACATGATACGAAAGTAAAACACCAATCTAACACGGCACATGGGTTTAGGTTTAGTAAAAACTGTGTTGGGTGGGTCGTATCCCAGAAACACGTTTAAGTAAGTTGGTAGGTTCATAGAGTTGGCCCGTTAAGCCCGTTATATTTTATTAATATGTATTGCTATAATTTGCTTTTATGAATAATAGGAAGAAAAAACATCATTTGCAGGTAGTTTATTGGCGAAGACGATAATCGGAGTGAAAATATTAGGAAGAAGACTAAACCAAATGAGGAGATTAAAAAGGTAAATGCTGAAACAACCCACAAAAATGTTGAAGATGATGTTGAAACCGTGTGGTTAACTCTCTTATATTTTTCCTTTTTGATTCAGACACAAGAAAGAGGCCAATGAGATGCGTCGAAGAGTTAGAGACAAGCAAATATATGATTAATGCACGTGGGTGGGCTATTACTCATTAATAGCTTTCTGATTATCTGTAATGGTTTTCTGATTATTTTGCTTCTTGAAGAATACGCAGGAACCCTCAGGTTATATAGGCAGGCAATATTATCATGGGTGGTCTCTGTCCCCATGTTGTTCTCGCTCCCCTCGCTATCCTTCAGGTTCTAGAAACCTTCATCGGCCGAGGAAACTGTTAGGTTCTGTGCATCTCTCTAACTGGATTGATCCAAGTATCAAACTGCTATTCTTTCTAGATAACTTCTTTATTCTCCAATATTGATGATCTGCATTTTTGTAGTTTCATTAAATCAAGAACGTTAAATATTGCATATTTGTTTTGGTCTAAGGACGATTCTGGGTTTTTAGTTGACAATACAAACATATTGAAGCCGAAGGTGGTTGCAAGCAAGAAATATTCACTTTCTAATATGCTTCTCTATGTAGCCCAAAAATTTAAAATGTGGATGGCTAATAAAACTGATAATGTTACTTGAACAATGTGACATTCGTCTTTTTTTTTTTCCTTTTATAATCGTATTTGTTTTATTTTTCCATCTTGTAACCGAATATTATTTATTACCTCATTGTATTAATTATGCCACACGATTTTGTCTTTATTGTGTTTCACGCGTTAACGTTTCGTAGATCGTTATAGTATCAATTATATGCATTTTGATCCCTAAACTATGGTTTTATCAACTGTTGATCACCAAGCCAAACCTGAGGGACCAAATTGCAATTACCCAAACCATTTTCCCTCCCTTTCTCCCTTCCCGGTCATCGCCGACGACACCCCACCCCCACCTTCCTATTTTGCTTCTATTGACCCATAAAATCCGGGATTGATTGATCTTTAATCATCACGCTCCCTCGTGTTATAGTATGTTTGTTAATTGACAGTCAATTTTGGATCAATTTTATTAACTCCAGCCGCGGACTGACATGACCTTGTTAGCCTATAAATACTGGATTATAATCCAATTAACGAGCACCACACCCTCCCCTCATAGGTCCGAAGCTAAGCCCTCACTCAATTTCAGCATCGAAGTTCTTCAGAATCGTTTTTTTGATTTCAAGTTCTAGCCGAAACCCTAGCTCTCGTTTCTCCTTCAATTAAATCTTGTAAATGGTAATTGTTACATGTTTCTTGTTCGGTTTTAATCAAGGAATCAAAGCCCTATGCCAATTTCATAGAACAGAGGGCTATTGATCTTCAATTAAGGGATAATTGATTTAGGGTTCATGGTGATTGGGGATCCAGACTTAAATCAATCATGTTAGTTAGTCTAGCTGGCTATAGTGATGTTCAACGAAACCGGTTCCTGGAACCGAACCGGTGGACCTGAACCGGACCCGAACCGGTTCCTACCCGTTTTTTGTAGGAACCGGACCCTATCTGATTCAACCCGATGATCCGTGACCGGTTCTTGCATTTCTGAGTGGGGGCGGGTAGGAACCGGAACCGAACCGGAACCGGTTCCTAACCGTTTTTTTGGCCGTTTTTTGACCGTTGGGGTCAAAAATAGCCGTTTTTTGACCGGTTACGGTACAGGAACCGGGTTAGGAACCGGTAAGAACCGGTTAGATAGGTTAGAGGTCCGAGGGTGGGAGAACCGGTTCGGTTCCCTAACCGGTTCGAGCCTGGAACCGGTTTAAAAGGGGGTTTTGAATATAGGAACCGGTTTAAAAGGGGGTTGTGACCTCAAGGGTAATTTGGGTATTACAATTTTAGTATCTATTATGTTCGTATAGTCAATTGTTAAGTCAACACGGTGCATCTTCAAAGTAAATAAGAAACAGAAGGTGAAGGTTAGCGCGGTAAACGTCAAAGTAAATGTTGGGAAGATAATGATAACAACAAAATAGAAGGTAACACCCTGTTTACGAATTCGATTTCTTGCAATACTGAGGATGATTTGAATGGAGGCACATCAACTGATCCTCAAAGCCTCTATAAAAAGGGTGAAAATGTGAGTATAATTATAATGTTTCAATGACGGTTGGAATAAAATGGGCAACCTTTTGGCATTTTAGCATCTTGACAAACTATAATGATGCTAGCTTTCTGACCTATAATTACAGTATATCACACACTGAAGGGTCATTGAAGCAAAATATGGACAAGATGCATGCACTGTTGGAGATGAATGTGGTTTTCCTCCTAATGTCCAGGATATAACAGGGAAGGACTCATGATGTTCACTGATGCAATTGAAAAGACACTGGCAAGGTAAACGCCATATAACATTTATTTATATTCAATTTACTTATCTTTTGTCACGTGTTTCGTTTAAAAGAAGAACTTGTAGATTAAAATATGAATGGATGTTGCTGCTTCTGAGTTTTTAATCAAGATGATAAATATGATCTTAATTTCAAGAAACTACCAAACGATGGAGCTCATGTTCTCTCAGCTCCAAGTTTTGCTGATTTATATAGAGAATTTGTGAGAGATTTCCCGATGGTGTCAATTGAAGATCTCTTTGACAAAGATGATTGGACCTCATGGACTTCATTACAATCTTCAGTTGATATCCAACTTGATAGGGATGACTTAATGGCCACAAATCCAAAGACAACTGTGGTAGGTATTTAGAAAAAGGCCTACAATGCTCTGCTATTAAAGCCAAGTAAAAGAATTACATACTTTGCCACAAGTGCTTTAAACATTGTATATTTAAATCATTTCAGTATAAACAAGCAGCTCTTGACTCGTGATGGTTGGTCAGCGTAGTGGTGAACCTTTGTTGCACCTTTTTCGGTTGGTTTGGCTAGCGGAAACGTGTCGTTTAATTTCATTTTTATTCTCTACATCATTATTAGTTTTTTCTTTTTATCTGTTAATTGATTTTGTTCTAAATTTAGGAGTTTATTATTTACAAGTTTGTATGTTCAACCTATTTGACCATTTTTTTATGCTCTTATATTTTATTTTCACTCATTTGGCCTAGACGTGCACAAAAAAACCGGTTCGGAACCTAACTGGTGGAACGAACCGGAACCGGTTCCAGTTCCAACCCGGTTGGAACAATACCCGGTTTGGGTATTGTTGTACCCGAAAATCGTACCCGGTTCTCCTATTTGTATGTCAGTACCAGTTCCAACCCGATTCCTACCCGGTTCTTAATTGGAACCGGTTCGGTTCGTACCCGGAAAAACCGGTTCCGACGGGTTTTTTAGACACCAATTAGCCGTTGGAACCGGTTCCAACGGTAATATAGCCGTTGGAACCGGTTTTTTAGACACCAATTAGCCGTTGGAACCGGTTCCAACGGTAATATAGCCGTTGGAACCGGTTTTTGAGACAATAGATCCGTTGGAACCGGTTCCAAAGGTAATATAGCCGTTTGATACGGTTTTTGATGCCCAAACCTATATATAACTTGTTTCCATTACTTGTTTCACCACCAAACTCAAAAACAAACTAAAATACTACTCCTTTAGCAAACCCGTTCCTTTACCCGACCATCCAACTAAATATTATTATGGCACCCATCAAAAAAACTAACAACAAGGCTAAGAAGAGTGTTTTTGTTGCCCCCGTTCCTGTTACGGAGGACCCAAGGGTTGTTACGGTAGTCAACCATAACCGCAACCAAGACATATGGAAGAATTGGGATTTGATTGTGGATGACGAAGGTTATCAAAAGGCTCGTTGCAAACTATGTGGTTCAATATTAAAGCACGATTCCAACTCTACTTTGAGAAAGCACATCGAGAAGCCATATTGCAAGGCGTTGAAAGGGATTGGCGCGACCGATCAAATTGACTTGGGTAAAGATGGTACACTATTTCGTTACAACACGACTCAAGTTCAAGATAGAATGGCAAAGTTCGTTATTCAACGAGGTTTGCCGTTTAACCACTTTGATGACCCGGAGTTGACGTCGTTGATTCGCGAAACTCTACAACCGAGATACACACATGTAAGTCGTACTACCTTAAGACGTCATTGTATCAGGTTGTGGGAGTGTGCTAAATAAGAGTTAATCGAGTCTTTTCATTCTTTAGAAGCCATGGTTAGTTTAACTACCGATGTTTGGTCGGCACCACACGGGTTGCCCGAATCATACATATGTGTCACCGCTCATTGGGTTGATCCGGTGACATGGCAATTGATGAAACGCACCATCGCTTTTGAAAACTTCCCGTTCCCACATACCGCCGAAAAATTGTTTGAATTACTTGATGAAGTTATAACGACTTACAACTTGAGAAATAAAATATTTTCGATTTCGTTTGACAACGCTTCAAACAATACTAAGGCGGCTGAAAAATTTATCATTAAATATTCACCACCTTGTTTCGGGGATTTTTTTCATGTCCGATGTGTTGCACATATCATCAACTTGGTTGTTCAAATAGGTCTTGACAATGAACACATTTGTGATGATTTAAAATACTTTAGACTTATGTTACAAGATGTCTTCAAAAGTGGTAAAAGAAGACATCTTGAATATAAGAACTATTGCTAGTCGGTTGAAAGAAAGTATTTGGGGCCGAATTGGGACGTTCCAACCCGTTGGAACTCAACTTGTCATATGTTAAAGTGTGCTTTTGCCCAACGCCAAACTTTACAAGCTTTTCATAACAATCTTGTTGAAGAACGCGAGGCCGATATGTTTCCGGAAAGTGTTTGGGTCCAAGTCGGTTATTTGTTGGAGTATCTTGATGTGTTCAAAAAGTCAACAACAAAATTATCGGGAGTCTATTACCCTACTAGTTGTTGGGTTTTGCAAGAATTGTACTATATGTCTTGTGTTTTTAAAAGCTTTGCGGAGAAGAACAAACTCTTCGAAAATATTGTTGCGGTGATGAAAGAAAAGTTCATAAAATATTTTGAAATCATACCGCCGGTCTTTACTTGTGCCGCCGCATTAAACCCCTATTGGAATGTTAATGGGGTTGAAACAACGATTGAGGAAATATTCGACAACTTAGGTATGCACGAGATTGACCCGAAGTTGTCGACGGAAGCGAAAGACAAGTTCAACAAAAACCTTCAAGACCTTTATGACCATTATTTTCAAATGTATGGTCCAAGCACGAGATCGTCTTTTGTGAAAAAAACAACAACTGGTAGGCCGTGCAATGACCCACTTATAAACTTGATGAATGAGATTCGTGAATCGGCATCTAAGAGGCAAAGAGGAAACACACCAAGTAGCGAACTTGGTCGATATAGTGGAGCAAACTATGTTGAGGGCGCAACGGTTGACGAAATTCGCAATATTGATTTGTTGGCTTGGTGGAAAGGTAAACAAAACGAATTTCCCATTCTATCCGCCATGGCTCGTGATTTGCTTGCCGTACAAGCCTCAACGGTTGCTTCCGAATCGGTTTTTTCTCTTAGTGGGAGGGTGTTATCTATGCGAAGAACAAAACTAACTCCCGAGTCTCTAGAGGTTTGTATTTGCCTAAAGGACCATTTGGATGCGGTGGATCGTGTACAACACAAGGCGAACTTTGAAGACGAAATACCAATAGAGCGTCATATTCATGATGAGGAGGCGGAGGACGGGGTTTCTTCCGATAACGAAGACGAGGGTGAAGACGAGAATGAAGACGAAGAAGAGTTGTAATTATTTGTTTTGGTAAAATTATTTGTAACTTGTTCAACTAATATTTAGTTTTGATTTGTTTTATTATAATTACTTTTGTTACTCATGATTAATTTTTGTTACTTTTTTAATAACGACGAACATTTTATTTATTTAAAAACTAACTATTACAAACATTATTAAAACATAAACGATACTAAACATAACAACTAAAACATAAAAAACAAAGTCCGTCGTTTTAATCCGGGAATACTTATTTTTGGGTTGTAGAGCCGGACGACTCTCCCACTTCCGTTTTTTTAGCTTCCAATCTTCTTTTCTCTCGACAATACTTATTCGTATGTTTTCGTAATGTCGAGTTGGACCCTGCTTTAAGAAACTTCGAGCAATATTTGCAACGTGCCAACTCATGTGAGTCGGTCATGAGACACAAATCGTAATGAACCCAAACATCGGGGCATCTTGTTGTTTCGATCACCATAACAACGTCATCATTGGTTGCCATTTGTTGTCGGTTTAAGGTTAATTGTGGTTTGGAGTGTGTTTTATAGTTTTGGAAGTGGTTTAACAAGTAAACAAACAAACCTTGCTATTCATAGTAAGAAAATAACCTATTTATAGTTAAAAAACCGGTTCCAACGGTCAAAAACGGCTATATAGCCGTTGGAACCGGTTCCTAACGGCTCTAATTTTTAAATTTCAAAAAAAACCGGTGGAACCGATTTTTACGTAAAAACCGGTTCCGGTTCATACCCTACCCGGTTCTTAAAAGTTCGCATATCTAGGCATCGGTTCAGGTCGGGAACCGAACCGGTTCTTGATTGGAACCGGTGCCATTTTACAACCCGGTGTAAAAAAACCGGTTTGGAACCGGTTCGGGTTTTCCATTTGAACCCGATTTGTGCACCTATAATTTGGCCCACTAGATCAAAATTAACCCGAATCGACCAATTCATAAATGCAAATTTTCAACCAAATTCATGCATTCATTTCCTTACTTTTAGGCCTGCTCAGGTGTGATGATGTATGTAGCAACTAACAAATACAATTTTATGTAAGTAGTATTTATAGATTACTATGTTTGGATTGATGCTGGTGTGCAATATGCTTTGGTTATAGTTTTGGATGCATCTGAGACACTTACCAACTATACGAATTTTGCTTGGTCACAGCATGTGCAAAATATGTTAGCGGGTGTTTGGGATTGCTTATTTTCATCAACTTATAACTTATTCTCCATTCAATTTTTCTCAATTATAAATTGTTTATTGGATTTCATCGAAACAGAAGGCAAGCGGGCAACAAGCTGCGCCGCTACCCCTTTTTGAATCGCAAAACCCAATCTTTTAAAAACTATATTTGCTGATCTTGGGGTCATAACATTACTATGCATGACCCGCTGAACACGGGTAAATAGCTCCACAGCTTCAGGCGCGAGGAAACCAAAAGTGTCGAAAGCAAAAGGAATAAATACATGTTGGTTGTCAAGACACGCCTTTTCATGTTTTGCCACCTTACCTGAAGTAGCTTTTAATGCGGCTTGACCGACCGCGAAACCACTACTCCCTAAGCCCACCAAAGGAGAAACCCCTGTTAAATCCACACACACGTGTTTTTCTCCTATCCATCCAACAACAAAATGTCAGCCGGTCGAAGAGATGATCTTCCCTTCGACGGGTCAGTCAGGAAATTCACAGGTGCTTCTTTCTTAACAGAAATTCCAGCTCGCCTGAATATATCAAAGAGCACATCCCTAACCAGATCGTGTCGGTACTTGAACCCCGGGAGCTCTTTACACTTCACCGCGTGCTCCCCATATGAGTCTAAACACGCTTTACGACAAACAGGACATATCTCATCAACCGGAAATAGAGGAATCATAAGGCGATACTTAAGGATACTACGATACTCCACTGGAGACATATGCTGGCCTAACCCATCTATAGGGATAGCAAGAAGAAAATCTTGAGCATGTGGTGCTTGTAGACACTCAAAAATGGCTTTTTGTCTGCTTGTCATGTTAAAGTGTGACTCCATGTCGTGAACAATTTTACTAAAAAGAGTGCTCGCCAATGCATGCTGGGCTTTAGAGGGGGCGGTCTCTTTGTTAGAGAAACTGCTAAAATCGAAGCTTGGAATCATATCACGAAGACAAGCCAGAGCACAAGAATAATCAGAATCCATCCCACATATACCACTGTCTCGCAAAATGTAATCCTGAAGCACCCACGATTGGGCTCTCGAGGCCACAAACGCATAAGAGGAAGCCTCTACTGCCGAATACAACCCCAAACCCCCATTCTTAATGGGTAAGGAAGCAAGTCGTCATTGGAGGTCTCCAAAGAAAGGACCTCCACAAACTACAATGTCCTCGATCGCCTCACGCAATCCCTTGTCAAAAAACACCGCTGCCTCCATCATGTGTACAGGTTGGCATGTTCTCAAACCGAAGAAAAGTTTAGCAATACCCATACATGATCGAAGCAAAAGTAACTCACTCTGCGGGTCACCAAGTTTTGGGAGAAGATGCATCAAATCAACAGCATTAGTAGCTCTCTTCTTTGCCAAACCCTTAATAAATCCGGTGTCTTTACTAACAGCTCCCCCAAGAAGCTTCACTCCTAATAATGGTCTCCCGATGTCAGCAGGGAATAAACCGTCACGAGACTTCGTACCATCACAAGAAGGCCAAAATAGCTCAGTTGTCTTAATATTCAGTTCAAGACCCAAAGTTGGACCCGTCACCTTAATGATATCCAGCACTTTAGCCACCTCCATTGAATCTCCAATGACTGTCCCATCATCAAGATACCAGCTATGAAGAAGAAGCTTGCAATTGTCTCGAATATGATGCACAAAGGGGTGTAAAACCAAGGAAAAAAGGAGTGGTCCCAATGGGCCTCCTTGTTGAACCCCTGTGGTTGACCAAATATTATCATCCCCAAGATATAGTCTTGATGGCTGCCCATATAAAAATTCCACCCACAAGGAAATAGAAGGGCATCTGATCCTTACCTCATGAAGTAAAGCTGATCTATCCACCATATTAAATGCATTAGAAAAATCAACTATAAGCATTGCAAGAGACCCATCAGTGTGGCACTCACTCAATACCCTGTTGGCGCTATGTAATATGGCCTCCGCACCACCCGACACACCAACCCCAAATTGGAAATCATTAAGGTATTTGGTCATTTCTTTTCCAACCCCTTTCATAGCCACCTTAGAAACCAAACGCCTCCATATAGTACCCACTGCAATAGGTCGAATCCCGTTGTCGGGTTTTAAAAGCGGTGTAAGAGGAGCAGACGCGACAAACTCTGCCAAAGTAGACGGACATCTCCCTCCTAACCATAAATTAACCACTGCAGTGATAGCACATATGAGGTCAGTGGCAATAGCCGACCCTTCTCCACAAAGAGCATCCAAAATATGTTGCGCTCTCAAACCGTCCCTACCACACGAAGTTCCTTTGGGAAACGATTTAATGAAACCAATGACACTATCAACCTCTTCCACAAGAGGAGGCTCGGAATAAGTCATGTTCGGCATAGCCGGAGGCTTCTTGTACGGGTGTTTAGCTTCTAAAGCCTTTGTGGTATCAGAATTGTAAGGTGCAACACCAGATGAGCATAACACCTTTACTGCAGCAGTAAAGTGACCATCCGCAACTTTTCGAAGACACTGTTCAACGTTATTGTTGACAAGATCCCCCTCCTTTTGAATATCCATGTCACCTTGGCCTAAGGACCTCAAACCAGAACCATTTAACAGATTTTTAATTAACATGGTAATACCGTCAACTTTCCCCCATGTGGCTAAAGAACTCATTATTGAATGATGTTGCATGGCTTTCCTATTCCCGGACCTGCTTTCGTGCCTATTTTTGGGTCTGAACACCTGTAAAGTGTAACGAGGAAGAAGTAACTTATTACCTTTTTGAAAAGTACTCCCTCCGTCTCGGTCAAAGTGTCTTAGTTTGAAAAACACAAGGTTTAAAGTGGATTGAATGATTACTTTTTTTGCTAACCAAATGACAATAATGCCCTTGGAAAATGGGTCCACCATATTGTATATTAATGCTAGTTGTGTGTGCTTAAGGGTAAACTTGAAAATTGGCTAATAAATTTTGAAAGTTGACATTTGTAATGAGACAAATAAAAAATGAAATATAGACACTTTTAATTGGACGGAGGGAGTAATAAGGTGTTTGGGATTGCTTATATTGCAAGAGGAAAAGTTTCATAAGTTACAATGTTATAACTTATTAACTTAATGAAAAGTTATAAGGAGGTAAAATAAGTAATCCCAAACAGCCCCTTAGTTGTTATAGATTTGATTATAGAAAGCGTTTGGTTCATATTTTAAACCCGTCACAAAGCACGGGCTCTCCTGCTAGTCATGTAAAAGATATTGAAAATAATTATCCAATACATGGACATGCATATGTGCATGTTATTTTTTTAAATAAAGGAGTTTCATTTGATAAATATCCTAGAGGACAAAATGAAAGAAACTATTAAGCATATCATATCATGAAAAGAATTAATGATGCGCAAATTTTTGTAAAAAAATATTCCTCTCTAGCTAGCACAGGTCAGAGGTTGAATTTTTGTTTCTACTGGTTTTCTACTATAATTTTTGAAGGCTAATCACAAACTGTGAATTACCTTATCCCAAGAGAACAAATATGGGCATATATGTTAGTTATGTGAATAGTAAACACAAATCATTTTTTTTTAAATTTTAGAGCATGTTTGGGATTGAGTTTGAAAAATATATATTGGCTTGTTAGCTTTTTTAAAAAACTATTTTGGAAAGACAGGATTTAGTGTATTTAAAAAATGTTTTTTAACCCTTTCAAAAAGCTAAAATAAGAAAGATTTTGTGAATCCCAAATACATTTTAACTTATTGGCTTTTTGAAAAAACCAATAAGCCAATAAGTATTTTTCAAACTCAATCCCAAAAATGCTCTTAGTTTCAAATATCAATTTAGCTAACAGAAATCGTAATTTTTTGGTTCTTTTAAGTCAAGAAAACCATCTTTATTTCTTTTATTCTTTTTCTAGCTTAAAGGATTATATGAATAGAAGAGTCTATAAGAGAATATAACATAACAAAATGTACAATCTAACAAAAGAGTATAACCGAACACAAATAAACATAGCCAAAAACATAATATCCAGCAGAACAATGCAACCACACACAATGCAGAAGAATCAAATGACGTGAAAAAGTAGCTTAAAATGACAACATATAAATATAAGCAAACTCCAACAATTAATAACACTACTTTATGCGATCAACACTCATGCAATCATGAGGAAAATACCACAACTTTGCCCTAAAGCACCTGCCTTTGTTCTTGCTTCCATCACCATCTTTCCAGGTGTCGGGACTAATAGCCGCGCCACTCTTCAACTCGCTCACAAAATCCGCATGCTCCTCGATCATCCTTGCCACCCATTCCTTTTTTCCCAAATCAATTCCGTACGTCTCTGATGTGGCTTCCGTAAAACAATTCACCACGAACAAACTTTCACCCGAGCTTACAAACTGACGCAAACGCGTGTCCGGGAGGACGTTTTTCATCCCGAGGGGTTTCAAACGGGGCCACGGGTTCCGTTTAAGTTTCAGTTCGTGTAAGTGATTCCAGCTGTGTATCGTGTACACCTTCCCTTTAAAATAATGTAAATCCATGACGGGAAAATCTAACGAAGTTATAGAATCCCACGTCCCGGCTACAGAATACCATATGGCATGCGATATTTGGTGAGTGACTATGAACACCCACCCGGACAACGAGGGTGAAAAGACGAGAATGCCCCTGACGCTGTCTGGAACCCAACTTATGCTACCAGGAAAACCCGGGAAATGAAGTTTGTGTCTCGTGATGGGATTCGCGAGACAGAACTCACGAGTTTTCCTGTTAAACATAATCAAGTACCCGCAAGTCACACCGACACATGTTTGAGTGGAGCATTGAAGAGTGATTTTCAGTTTTGTTCCGTTATCAAAGTCGGTCAAGTCACACTCGTAGTGTTTTTTCGAGAATGAAACCAAGATGGGTTTTTTGGAACTTAAAAACTTGTCCCTCTCGGAACGTGCAAGCGAGCTCCAAGATTTGCATACTCGGCTGAATGCGATATAGTCAGCGACTCCGAGTAGCATCATGATTAGAGACAGAAGATCTTGGTTAAGACTTGACCATGATGACTCACCCGCGTCGTCGGTGGTACTTGTCTTGCGGCTCTTGCTACTGTGGTTTCTAGCCATATTAATTCTTGTGCTACTTAACCGAGCCTATGAAAACGTACAAACCATAATATAATAATGAACAAGGGAGATAATTCAAAACACGATTCTTATTGATTGATTGTCTTAATTATTTGATTAATTTAGCTCTTACAAGATCCTTTATATAAATAATAAACTTTGAAACTTAGTCAACAATACATTCCTATTTGAATTACACTAAATTTTAGAAAGAAAAAAAAACCTTACATTTCTTGGTCTTTTTGATATATATGTTTCTGTTGATCAAAATTCAATTCTCCAATTAAAAATGCTATGATTTGTTTCTTGATATAATTTTATTTTATTTATTTGGAACTTTATTCTCTAACTTCTTTAAGGCGTCATTATCAAAAACATTTTGATACAATTATTACATTTTCATTATCATTGACGATTCCTGTTTCCATACCAAGTTATTTCAATGTCTTCTTTGATTTCTATAATCTCAAAACAATACGCTTTGTATGATAAGCACTATCATTACAACTCTACTTTTTTTTCTTTGTTTCTTTTTTTTTTCTTTTGGAATTGCAAGATGCACAGAAAGAGCAAAATCCGCACACACACACACATGGGCTTCTGACTAAAATAAAAAACTTTTGATTTTGTTTTATTTTAAAAACTAGTTTTAGAGCATGTGTCATACACGGGATAATTTAAATTATAAAATTACAAATAAAATAAATAATTACACAGCGTATATGAAAAAAATGTATTACATCTATGCTTGTATCTATACTATGTGTACATAAATTGATTTTATTTATATCACAAAATTAATTTTTTAAATGAACTTAATTAATAAAAAAATGCTCGTGCAAAAATGTACCCGAGAATGGTTCTTTCTATTGAAAAATTTATTGTCGATGTCATATATGTATAATTGAAAGAAATTTGGTTATGAACCAATTTCGGAAATAAGACCTCTTATACGATAGTAGTTCTAACCACTCAGCCTAAATACAAAAGGAGCGTTACATTTATTGATATATTTCTCAATTTACCACCCATCAAAAGAAAGTGGAACATTAAATTATAATGATAAATGTTCTTCAAGAACTATATTTTTTTGAGCTACCCCATGAAAAGATTTTGATAAGTTTCAGAGAGCTTCTTGACTTTGTCATAATGGCAACATAAAAAATAACATGCTAACCCATTCAATTTTGTAAATATTTTGTTTCATTTGAGCATAGTTTTGCATGACATGCTTCACATACAACGTTTTGATCACCATTGAAGGAACAGTTAATGTTGACATAAATATTTCAAATTTGATAAAAGTTATAATCATTGATAGGCAATCTTTTATTAAATTTTAATAGTTGAAGGAAAAGTAGTTAATTTGCCAAATCCCGAACATTTTGATTATTTCAAAAAATGGCCTTAAAAATAAATTTGAAACCCGAATCTTGTATAAAATTCTAGGTTTCATACTTTTAACATTTTCAAGTCAACACTTTGAACCCATAACAAATTTGACAATAAATCTAGTTTGCATTCTCAAACTTTTAAAAACACTAAAAAGTTTCATTTTTGACATGTAACAAATTTTGACTTAAATGTAGTTAACTTGTACCAAAAAATCTATTTACCAACTTTTGACCTATAAAATCAAATTTAAGTTTCACAACAAACCCGAAACAATTTTCATTTGAAAAACATGATTTGTTGTTGTTTTTTGAAATTCACCAAGTATTTTGAAATATAAAGTAATATAATATGCTAATAATTATATTTATAAAAATATATAGATATTATATAAATATAGTGTAAAAGAAAAGTGAATAATTATTGATCTATTACATATATATTAGTTTTGGAGGGAAAAAATTATGAGAGTTAACCAAAAGATGACAAGTGTCTACATTTATTTTACTTTATTAGAATAAGTATATTCTTCCAAATGGCATTAATTAGCTTTACATAACGTGTTTTAACGAATTATGTATTAGGATTAGTATTATTTCAAAACTCTAAAAAAAGTTAAATACTTTTAGTAAACTCATAACAATCAAACATATTTTTAGCTTTTTTCATGTATTAACAATGTTTGAGACTAGTTTTACCATATTTTATATATAAATTTTTTATTACATACATAAATCACAAGTTTACATATGTGTAAAATTTATGTAGCAATAAATTTACATATATGTAAAAAAAAATTAGAATATTGGTTTTAAATAATCCCAACTACGACCTATTGGTAAATATCAGCCCCAACTTTACACTTGCCTGCTGACCGTCCCAACTATTGATGTATTTGTTTTTAACAGGCTGCGACTAACGGATGTTAACTCCGTTAGTGATTTGATGACGTGGACCTTCTTCTCCGGCCGGAAACTTGCCAGAAACCTGCAACTTGCCTCCATTCTCTCTAATATCGTCACACCGTCTCCCTCCCTCTTCAAAAGATATCGGAAATTAGAAAATGAAGTAGATTTCATTTTCTTTCATGGTCAATCCCTATATACCAAACCCGATTTTATTTTCAAAAATTTGAAATCAATGTTACACGATTTACAAAATAAGCATAGGGCTTAAGAGGATAAAACGAGTCGAATGATGTGTCAATTACCTCAAATGGTGCACGATTGACAAGGTGGACTTCGCCGGAGACAAAAACGGCGGCACGTCGGTTAGGTTTCGAATGAGGAGAAAGATAGAGAGAGATGGTGTAACGATATTAAGGAGAATGGAGGCGAGTTGCAGGTTTCTGACAAGTTTCCGGCCGGAGAAGAAGGTCCACGTCAGCAAATCACTAACGGAGTTAACATCCGGTAGTCGCGGCCCGTTAAAAACAAATACGTCAATAGTTGGGACGGTCAACAGGCAAGTGTAAAGTTGGGACTAATATTTACCAATATGCCATAGTTGGGATTATTTAAAACCAATATTCCAAAAAAATTTAGATATGTGTGAAAACTAATTTTCATAATTGTAATCGTAAATACATATGTAAAAAGTAATAAAACTACACTCAAATAACATTAGCATAATTTTTTTTATAAAAAATGTTAGTTATTATGGGTTCCTTTAAGTTCTTAAATAATTTAAGAGTTCTTTAAAGATACTCATTCTTGTACATTATATCTATAATCTATCTATAATATATATAAACGAAACCCCTAAAATCCTACGTGTCGCAATGTGGTCGCTCCCTCCTTTTATAAAAGCCACCAGATTGCTTGATTTTTAAATGGAGGCCTCTCATTGATTTAACCCAAATTCATGGGTATGGATCTTACCAAAACCAGATAGCTTTTAAACGGTTTATAACATCTCATCAAATTAAAAACTAATCTTACCAATTATTTGATATGAAAATCCTATAAAATAGGGATATACTAAAATTTAATATCTATTTATAATTATTAAACAATTTTATAGTAAAAAAACATAAGCGGGTCATGGGTCACCAAATCTCATAGCTTTTAAACGGGTTATAACATATAATTTATTTATGAAACCCTTTCATCATCAAACCCCAAGTGTATTATTAACTTTCGTACAATAAAGAAAATTAAAATCCAAAAACTAAATATTAAAAAACGAAAAATGTAAAACAATTATTCTCCCAAGCCATCAGATTGCTTTATTTGTAAATGTAAGCTTTCCAAGCATTTGACCCGAATTCACGGGTAAAGTTCTCACCAAACCCAGATAGCTCTTAAACGGGTTATAACATCTCACTATATTAAAAATTAATCTCATCTAATAGTTGATATGAAAATCCTATAAAATAGGGATATACAAAAAATTAATATCTTATTTTATTTAAAAAATATATTATTTATAATTACGAAACAATTTTATAATAAAGAAAATAAACGGATAATGAGTATCACCAAACCCAGATAGCTTTTAAACCGGATTATAACATATCATTTATTTGTGAAACCATTTCATCATCAAACCTCAAATATATTAATTATTAACTTTTTTACAATAAATAAAATTAAATTCCAAATATACATATATAAATATTAATAATGAATAATGTAAAACAACCCCCGTAATACGGGGAATAAAATCTAGTAATATATATAAATGAAATCTTTAAAAGCTCTATGGTTGCTCCTAAATTCTCTCAAGCCACCAGATTGCTTTATTTGTAAATGGATGTTTCTCATGCATCCGAATTCACAGGTATGGGTCTCACCAAACCTAGATAGCTCTTAAACGGGTTATAACATCTCATTAAATTGAAAATTAATCTTACCAAATAGTTTATATGAAAATCCTATAAAATAGGGATATACACTAAAAATTAATATTCGATTAAAAAAAAAGATATTATTTATAATTAAGAAACAATTTTATAGTAAAAAAAATAAGCGGATCATGAGTCACCAAATCCAGATAGCTTTTAAACATTTTATAACATATCATTTATTTGTGAAACCCTTTTATCATCAAACCTTAAGTATATTATTAACTTTCTTACAATAAAGAAAAATAAATCCAAAAAAATAACTATTACAAAACGAAAAATGTAAAACAACCCCCGTAACACGGGGGATAAAATCTAGTTTATTATAAGGATTAGGATCCTCATACACCAATATGGATCCTCATACACCACTTTTTGCCTATACGGTTCGTATAGAGCTATACTGGCCGTATAGCACTCATGTTGTGTCGGACGTTGTCGGTCATTGTTTTTGTTGTCTCGTATAGCCTTATACGGGCTGCATAGGCCTATACAGGTCGTATAGGCATATACGAGTCGTATAGACAATTTGTTTTAGACACTTTTATAATGTGTTTTGTTATCTTTATTATAAAAGTTAGAGATAGTGTAAATGCACTAACTTACGAGGTTATATTTACATAAAGACTTAAATATGAGTAAAATATTGAAATGTTGGATAACATAATAGGATAAATTAATTTAAATTTACCTAACATACTTGGTTTGGTAATTTTTAGAAAGTCGCGGTTCTAAAAAAAATAATAATAATTTGTACTTAAAAAAATAATAAGCAATATGCAAATATGCAAACATTAGTCGTTTGTGGATGTCAAAGTGGCTATCGGAGTTCCTCCAAACACTTTAGTAGGAAATCTAAAACAATGCATCCCAATGAAGTGCTTAGAGAACTTCTAATAGACAATTGACCTTGTTAGTGTGTTTGGTGAATAAGCAAACTCGAGCTATAGGTATATATAGAAAAAAAATTATGAGTTTATCAATAGACGTAGATGCATTAATAGCTTGAACTTGGCTAGCATTGCGTCTCTGCTAGTTGAGTGCATATTCTTAAAACCAAGAAGTCATGGTAAGGACCATGTATTTGAGGAGTCCTTATATTCTCATTTCATAATATATCCCTTTTACACGACTAGGTTCAAGCTATAACTCCATACATCATGTCCTAGGATTCCTTGCACGCTGAGTAGTAAGTAGAGATGTATAATGCTTATAATCACATGTTATAATGTTTATAATGTTCATTTCCTTGTGCCACCAATTACTTTCACTAAATTAATCTTAAACATAGATAACAAGATTTATAAATATATATTTTTTTATTATAAAATCATGATGTCTTCCAAAGTTTTAGCTAAAGTTTTGTATAAAATCACAAGTTTTCTTACATGAGTTTAAAAATATTTGAATTTCAAAATAGGGTAGGTGGAACCTACCTTATGAGAAAAGCTTTCCCAAGCATTTTATCATCTGAGACAAAAACAACTTAGAAGAGTTTAAGCCAAAACAAAAATGGAATGCATCATTTTTACTTTTCAAAATACAAAAGGTAACAATCATTTGGTGAAAAATCTTTAACTTGTGCATAAAAGTCAAATGATACTTTTGGAGATCTAAAGACATGGCTTAAACATATGGAAATCGGCCTACGAAAGTGGACAAAACAGTACATAACGTTCAAAACACAAAATGAAAGATAGAGTGCTTACGATATTCGTACACCATCTCTCAAAATTCACATAGTCTAAATATGATCGTATAGGAGTTATACGATCGTATGAAACCCTACGTGACAAAAGTACACACGAGTACACTGAGCGTGCAGATGTATGGAGCAGGGCCGGCTCCGATAAAGCAAAAAAATTTTTGGGCCTTAAGTAAAAGAAGTATTTTGTTGGGTTTAAACAATTTAATTTTAATATAAGCTTACTTGATTACAATTTAGGTTGTTAAAAAACTTTTGTATAAAAATATGATTAAACATGTCTCAAATGAGACAAGAACCCATAACCTTTTTGTTGGAAGAAATACCCCTTTGCCGACTAAGCTAGTGGTTATATAATTTAGTATAAACATTAGATATACATATTGTTTTAATAAAAATACATCTATTTGAAAAAAATCGGGCTTAGCTGGTGTCGGCTTGTGGCCGTCGACCACCCAGCACCCCCTTAGTGCCGGCCCTGGTACGGAGTTTGACCGTAAGTCATACGATAGTATAACTTACATACGACCGTATGGAAACAAAAAAATAAAAAGAATTGATTGAGGAGGTGTTTGGGATTGCTTATTTTCACCAACTTATAACTTATAAGCTTTTTAAAAAGTAATAAGGTGTTTGGGATTGCTTATATTATGAGAGTAAGAGTTCCATAAGTTACACTTTTGTAGCTTATTAAATTAATGAAAAATTATAAGGATTTAAAATAAGGAATCCCAAGCATCTCCTGAGCCGGATGTGTTTAGATTTGTGATAGTATACGGATATGATTGCTAAAGGACATATGATATAATATTTCGTACATACTTACCGTCTTTTTACGTAATGGCACGATATAATATTCCGGACGTGATATAATATTCTGTGCATTA
This sequence comes from Bidens hawaiensis, assembly GCF_021521415.1. NCBI lineage: Eukaryota > Viridiplantae > Streptophyta > Magnoliopsida > Asterales > Asteraceae > Bidens > Bidens hawaiensis. The sequence continues at coordinate 933,034 of NW_027491117.1, read as the reverse complement.
TTTGACTTGACACAATATTCCGTACGTGATATAATATTCTACGAGTTTAATATATAAACATGAGCGACACAATTTTGTTTCTCATTCGTTCACTATCAAACCAACGGAGTGATGTCGATTTTTGGCGACGACGATAATGATAATGAATTCTATAACATCATATCATTGTTTACAACCAATCAGGTCTATTTTTTGTTAAAATTAAATTTGTATTATTTAAGCAGGAGCAACACTAAATATTTATTTTATTTCAGTTGTTTGGTGTCACACCCCGGTCCAGGGCCTGGGTGCGACGTCCCGGGTTGGTATCTGGTTTTGTAAATATATCAGAGTAGCGGGTTCATTTTAGCGGAAGTCTTAAATATTAAAATATTAATTTACATTATCAAAATTACTCGGGAATTAAACACCCGAGTTTCAGTTTTACAAAAAAGTGTTATATTATTATTACAAGGATTATATTTCCAAAAATAGAGCCATCTTGAGCGATCTTCTAATTACTCCAATCCTTGTATCACCTACCATCATCTAGTTACCTGCATGGGTGGGAAAAACACGTCAGCTATATGCTGGTGAAATGTTGATTCGATAAAACAATTTAAAACAGTCGTTAAATACAATCATAGTTTTCTTTTCACAAACTCAGTAGGAATGCCTGTCCATTCCAGGGATTTATACCACTGCCCTACACACACAATTCAAAGGTTCCCCGAGTACATAGCCCCTGTTCGGAGACAATCTTCCCCTAGGCTATGTAACCTTTTTGGAGAACTGGTTATGACTGACTTGGTTTTGTATGCCAATTATCAGTTATGTTTGGATTCAGACACATGTGTATTCGGTATGAGTTGCTTTTTATTATCTATTTTGTATTACAACGATTTTAGAGACAATAATCTCATGCAAACATTTATCAGACTCTTTGCAATAAACAACCTGTCTATTACAAGAGTAAAATCAGTTCAAACCATAAAAGGTTAACGTGTTCACCTTGTATTATCAGTTGGTAATATCAGAATCCTTAGCTTCTGTATGCTATTAACCTATATATCATAATAGGTATGCATAAGTACCTAGTTGGTAATATTCAACAGACTTTAAGTCTGTTTTAGTTCAACAGACTCGAGGTCTGATCAGCAGACTCTTAGGTCTGATTCAGTTCAGCAGACTTGAGGTCCGATCAAGTTCAGCAGACTCGAGGTCTGATCAGCAGTCTCTTAGGTCTGACCTAACCTTAGTATAGTTATAGTCGTTTTATGAAAATACTTTACATTTACATATGACGTTTGGAATAACACGCTTTGGCCTAATAAAGGATATCACGTTGGCAAACTTCTCCAGGTAAGCAAACGGGTCCCGTGGTTGATTGAGATGTATACGAATTACTTACCTTAGGCAAGAAGAGTCTACTAATGATATCCCCCTTCCAGTTACTACGTGCCCGTCAAAATAATAGTTTTGATAACATTACTTCACATGGAACTATGGAAGCAATGTCTTCACTTTGCAAGATATTACTTGGAAAACATTTACAGTTTAACGACTATACCCTTAACTAGGTTCTAATAACTATAGAGTAATTAGTAAAGTAACCTAACCTTAATCCTACCTTAGTCGGCTAGTTGGAAGTAAGAACAGAGAAAAAAATCGGCAGCAGTTCAGCTCGTGCTTCGCTTACGGGATCAATAGCTCATTTAACAGCATAATCAACACCTCGTTTCTTTGCGAAATCAGCCCTCGGAACCTTGGAATACTCTAGCACGCTTACCAATGCTAACTATGTGAAATCTAGGGTGAAAATAGGATGAATGAGGCTGAACCCGTAGTTGCCTATTTATAGCCACGATTTGTGCATCTTCGCGACGCGCGAAGATGCAGGCTATGGCGGTTCGCGCCGCGCGAAGATGCATGGAGAGCGCCGCAATTTTGCATGTCAACCTAGAGTGACACGTGTCGACATGTAACCGGATAATTTTGAAATGTGTGCCAGCAACTTCGGGACACGCGAAGTTGTTCAGCCTTCATCTTCGCGCCGCCCGAAGATGCACAAAAATTGAAATTTTCATTTTCAGTCCCTATATTTCCAGATTTGGCATTTTTAGTCCTAATTTAGATGGGGTATTTTCGCGGTGTTACATCCTCCCTACCTTTAGAGAAATCTCGTCCTCGAGATTCATGTAAAGATATGTGGATACTTTCGTTTCATCTCGGACTCAAGTTCCCAATTAAATTCCGGATCTCTCCGAGAATTCCATTTAACTTTTACTAACTTCAATCTTTTGCGTTTAAGGAACTTGGTTTGACTATCTTCGATTTGTATTGGTTCCTCTACAAACTTGAGTTTTTCATTTACTTGTACATCTCTTAGAGGCATTGCGAGTGTTTCATCAGCTAAGCATTTACGCAAATTTGATACGTGAAACACATCATGAATTCCTTGCATTTCCTCAGGTAATTCTAACCGATGAGCTACATGACCTATTCTTTCAACAATCTTGAATGGTCCAACGAATCGTGGACTCAACTGTCTCTTCTTTCCAAAACGAATGTAACACCCGTTAATTTCCGGTTTAAAGAATTAAAGCATGTAAAGTATGTATATTTCTCGGGAGTTATCCGGCATATTTCGTTGGCCTTCTCATCAACCCGGTACGTTAATATATGTAACTTTTCCACCAAGATGTTAATACTTTAAAACTTGAAGGGCTGAATGTGAAAATTCTTTATATCATAAACCCTAACCCCATTCCCCCCCTTTTTGCTATTTCCGATCGGCCAAGGCAGCCGCCCCCACCCCTTTGTTCTTTGACTTTTTGATCAATTCCAAGCTCCTAGAAGTGGTTCAAGGTATGTACTACAATCCCCAACACTCCCTTCGTTCAATCCTAGTCGTATTGATGCTCAATTTTGCCGATTCTTTTCGTATGGCAGATTTCGGCTAAGGATCAATTGACCCGCTTCCCGTGGATAAAAATTAGGGCTTCTAGTGTAGAAAGATTCCCAGGTATGGCATTTACATCATATTAAAATTTCGGGGTCATTGAAGGTGTTTAGGTCGGTCAATTGATTTTAGTTCGAAAATTAGGGTTTTGATGCGTTAAACGATCGAATTTACAACCAAATCAGTTTTCATAGCCCGAGATGGATTTAAGGGCTGTGAGAAAATTATTTCTTTAGTACTCGGGGCTGATTTGGTTGGGGATTAGTCGATCGAGTCGGTTGTGCGCGAATTGTCATTTAAACGTTAATTTGAGTGTTGTGTAAAGGAACCGCCAACCATATCGACTCGTGTGACATAATTATGATACATGAGAAGGTTAGGGAATTTGGTCCATATGGCTTGATTTTCTTGGCAATTGGTTTAAGTATTTATTACGCGCGTATTCGACTCGATTTGCATACAAACGGGTGAATTGTGCATCATGGTTAGCCCCGACCGTGATCGTAGGGTGGGTTTGGTTAAATGAAAGGTTTTAGGGACTGAGGTAAAGTAAATGAGTATGGGCTAGGCCTCGGGTCAAAAAACTATTGGGTTTGGACGGTCCGTTAGGCGAGTGTGTTATTACGGGCTAGTTTAGTAACGCGTTGTGTACAAATTACAGGCTCTTACTTGTGAGTGTGCACTTAGAGATTCCCTAGCTCGTTGCTGGTGTTTGGTTGATTTCAGGTGAGTTCATGATGCCCCCTTTTAACTTTTTTTAAGTTTTGGGCTACCATGCACACCTAAGCGATTTTGCTTAATGAAACGTTTAAACTATTTTATGTAGGCTTGCTTGTATATGGTAGGCCTTGGGATGTTATAGTCTGTATGTATGTATGTATGTATGTATGTATGTATTATTTTGTGGCTAATATTTGGCGATGTTAGTAGTCGTTATCGACTACGGATGTTACGTATGCCTACTTTGTGTTTGCATATGTTGATGAGATGTTACGTGTTTGGGTTGTACGTTTGCTCGACCCTGATGTTATTACTTGGATGTTATATGTATATAAATATATTTATATATATATGATGTGCGTCGGATAGCCCTATAACAATGACCCTCACAACTAAGCTTTAATTATAAAACGAAAATCCTAAACCACACACAACCGGCAAGTGTACCGATCGAAAGTAGTATAGACCTAGGAAGTCCGAGTATCGAACACGTAGACACGTAAAGACGCTAACGATTACTAACCCTAGACAAGACCTACCTAAGAATAATATTTAATTGATTTTTGATTTCTTTTAACTTAACTTAACTAACCAGACTGACTGACAAAAGTTACCTAAAATAGAAAACTTAACGACAAACTAACTGTGTTAACTTCGGATGGAGAAAAACGTCTACCTAGGTCTGAATCAAATTGTAGGCCTAACAAGCTAATGAATTGAATGATATCTAGACACCGATCCCTAAATATGACACGACTAAGGATCGCTCAGGCTCACTGGATCACCTCTCGGTCTCACTCAACAAGCCTAAACTACTCAAAATCGGCTAAAACGACCAAACCGGGAAACAATTGTTAACGTGTTCTAATGTTGACTCACCTCTCGGTCTCACCAACACTCGACCCTAATGGCAATGAATACTACACAACCAAGGATAGAGGAACAATTCAACTTAAACCAAAATAGATCAACTAGTTGCTCAAAACACCTAAACCTGACAAGAAACGAACTCGCTCTCACGCAATTCTTATTCTAGCATGCAAAGGTAATGAGACGACCCTACTTCTTATCACCTCTCGGTCTCTAAGAAGGTGTCTAACCGCTGTACTCTAACCTCAAATTCATGCAACAAAACCCTACGGTTGTACCTACCGCAAACAAACCCTAAACACAAAGTCTAGAATCAAACAATGCACCGATCAATCAACACAAAACTAATTAACCGACACAAGGGGTTTAAGCAATGAATGACCAAAATTTCCAGCCCTTTAACACAACCTATTTCATGTCTAAATCAAACTTTACAATAACAATTAACATCTATCAATCAAACAATCCAACGAGCTCATCAAACACTGACAATTATCATCATTCCTAGGTAGAATTAACACGTTTAGCCTCTAATCATATTTGGAAAACCATGAACACTTAATAAAATCATTATATAACTCATCTCAATAATCAATTCAAGCATTCAATGATCAATACAAATCATAAACAATTCAATCTCTCGAGTAATTGCAAAACAATTCAACAATTAAGCAAGAAACTCAAAGTGTATGAACAATGAAAAAGATATAAGGATATGAGATGTTCCGGGGCTGCTCTCGGCTGTAAAAAACAGTGGTGAATGATCCCGAGACTTGTCCTTGCCTTCTTCTTCCTTCCCTAGCCGTCACAACTCCCAAACCTAGCCGCACAGAACTTTTTCTTCTTTCCCCTTTTCTGCCTTCTGTCCGATCGGAATAGCTGCCCACTCTAGGGTTTTATTTTATTTTTTATAATATAATATAATGCAAGACTTGGGCTTGTTCATGATGCATATGGGCCGGGCTTTGAGTTTTACTTGAAAATGTATGCGTAAAAGGCTCGTAAACTGCTCCAAAAGCTCGGTTTTTCTTCCTTTTAACCATTAGCATACAAGATAATAAAAACTATGTAAAACCTATATAAAATAAGTTAAAATACATAAAATGTAATATAATACGTAGATAAAAGGTGCGGAAAATACGTGTGTTTTACAACACATCAAATATCCCCACACTTAAGACTTTTTCATCTCCGAAAAAGAATACTACACAGGATCATAACCGAGTTAAACCGACCACTCTTGGTTTTATTCATTTATTATTATTATTAATATAATTTTTTTTCTTTTAAAGTATTAGAACAAGTGACCCGTTACCCAAATATTTCTTCCAACTTTCACCTAATAAGCTAGATCAGGTCGATTGCCGGTATTGCTGTTCACTTAAACCCATGCCCCTAATACTTACCGAGACAAATAAGGCGTGAGAATGCTATTAGTTTGTATGACTAAGTGGAACCCACACCTAAAGGCCCTGCTGCCACTTCACCAATTCCATTATGGTTTTACCGGGCCGAGTCACCCCAACTTGACTTAAACCTATTGCCACATGATTAAAACATTTCGACTCATATACAAACTATAAACTCTAGCTCTCTTTCAAGTGCACGCAATTACAAATGCATTCTTTTTTTTTTTTTTTTCTGTTTCTGCCTTTTGGCTTTTTGCATTTTTTTTGAATACTCATAGTACATAGCTTTGCATGAATACAAACAAATACAAAAGATAAAACAACTAATATACAGACGATCATGTGACTCGAGGCTTGAGTATGACCCGACTTTTCATTCTAGTCCTGTCACGAGTTTAGTTAAACAAACAAAACCCCTAAGATGTTTTCCACTAAAGTCAGGCCATTTAAAAGGTTCAATTAGGTCAACAACCAAACCGCCCTTTCATTCTCAAAGGCTGAGCCTACCGACACATCGATTACTGAGTCTAAACCATTCGGTTACCATACATTACGTGCGGGTCTAATGGGCACTGTTCTTATATATATATTTTTGAAACCACCAAGAATTTATAAAATAACCACTACTCGGTAATAATATTATTTCCTGTTTAACGTGGAGAAAACTAATTTCAAGGGACTATTTTTTTTTTCAAATTTTTCAATTTTTTTTTTCAAATTTTTTCTACAACTAAGTAAAATAAATCTCATCCCCACACTTAGAACGAAATCGTCCTCGATGAGAACAAGGAAAAGAAATAAAATAAAATAAAAATTAAAACTAAAATAAAAAATTAATATACAAGGATAAAACAAAGAACGAGTTACTCCCCTGGTTTGTGTGCAGAATCTTCAATAGCTGAGTAGTAACCAAACGACTGTATAGCATTTCATTCGCGGCTGCAACCTCAGGAGAACCTGCTCCAAGACGCCATCGTAGCTACCATGCGCATAATATAACCTGCAAAACTCAAAATCGCTCGCATGTAGCGGCGTACAACACGGAAAACAAAAACATAAAAGAAATAAACATATTTTTATGTTTTTGGTTTTTATAATTTTTTTATTTTTATTTTTATTTATTATTATTATTATTATTTTATTATTATTTTTGTTTTCAATAATGGAACACCCCTTAAATCGACCGACTCGAATGGAGATTGAGTACGAGCGGTTTCATCTTGGAACATCCTGAAATAGACAAAACAAATAAAACAGATAGCACAAACATATAACAAAAATACAAACTCTACAACTCGGGCAGTCTCCCGAGTGGTGTATCCATCACGTCTACGTCTCGGAGAGCGAGTCAAGGTAGAATACCTCAACCGTCTGATCAGTCACCGGCTCACTAATGTAGTGCTTCAGTTTATGACCGTTCACCTTAAACTTCCCGCCTTTATCTTCTATCTCAATCGTGCCATACGGGAAAACCTCAGTGATTGTGAACGGTTCCGACCATCAGGATCTCAATTTTCCCGAGAATAACGTCTACCAGGAATTATACAATAAGACCAAATCCCCACACTTGAACTGCTTGTTACCCTTCAACTTTCTATCATGCAGTTCCTTTGTCCGCTCCTTATACCTGCGTGATCTCTCAGCTTCTCTAACTCGTGCAACTGGTGGAATCGAGTGGCCTCCTCGGCGGACATATCAAGATTGACCCTTTGTAGGGCCCACGACGCACGGTGCTCTAACTCAACAGGCAGGTGGCAGGCCTTCCCATAAATCATTCGAAACGGTGTGGAACTGGTCGGAGTTTTGTAGGCTGTACGGAAGGCCCACAACGCATCATCCAACTTGTCAGACCAATCCCGACGATTCGAACCAACCATTTTCTCAAGAATACGTTTGATCCCCCGGTTACTCACTTCTACCTGCCCATTAGTCTATTGGTGGTAGGCGGTTGCAAGCCGATGGGTGACCCCATAGCGTCGCAACGCCTTCTCCATCTACGTATTGCAGAAATGAGTACCTCTATCACTGATCAACGCCTTCGGGACACCAAAACGAGCAAAAAGGCTCTTGAGAAACGGAGTACAACTCGGGCATCATTAGTGGGTAAGGCCTTGGCCTCAACCCATTTCGAAACATAATCAACCGCCACGAGTATGTACTTGTTTCCACGCGAGGATGGAAACGGTCCCATGAAATCAATGCCCCAAACATCGAAAACCTCACACACCTGAATATCGTTTTGGGGCATTTCATTTCGTGAAGAAATGTTGACGACCCGCTGGCAACGATTATAACTCCTCACAAACGCGTGCACATCCTTAAAAATCTAAGGCCAATAAAAACCGCAATCAAATACCTTCTTTGCCGTCAAACTCGCACCGTGGTGACCTCCTGTCGGTCCAACATGGCAATGGCTCAGAATCTGCCATCCCTCCTTAACGTCAACGCACCTCCTGATCAACTGGTCAGCACCTATACGAAAGAGATACGGGTCGTCCCACAGGTAAAACTTAACATTAGCAAAGAATTTCTTCTTTTGCTGGTAAGACATCTTCGGGTACTACCCGTCCACAAGATAGTTCGCGAAGTCGGACTCATCCTGAGCTGAAACAAACATGAGACTCTCTGTCGGAAAGTGGTCATTAATCCTGACCCCCGGCTCTCCTAACTCAGCTCCCTCAAGACGCAAATGATGATCGGCCGCCACATTCTCAGCCCCCTTTTTATCACGGATTTCAATATCAAACTCTTGAAGCAAAAGGATCCATCGGATAAGGCGTGGCTTAGCATCCTGTTTGCTAAAGAGATAACGAATGACAGAATGATCCGTGTACACAATCGTCTTGGACAGAACGAGATAGGACCTGAATTTATCGAATGCAAACACCACAGCTAAAAGCTCTTTCTCAGTGGTGGTGTAACTCTCCTGTGCACCATTCAAGGTCCGGCTCGCATAATATATCGGATGGAAGTGCTTATCCTTACGCTGTCCAAGAACCGCTCCGACTGCGAAGTTGCTGGCATCACACATCAACTCAAAGGGAAGCGACCGGTCGGGAGCAATCATGATCGGGGCGTTTACGAGTTTGTCTTTTAAAAGATCAAATGCCTCGAAACAGTGCTCAGAAAACACAAACGGGGCATCCTTCTCTAGAAGTTTGGTCATGGGTGTCACGATTTTAGAGAAATCTTTAATGAACCGACGGTAGAACCCACCGTGACCCAAGAAACTCCGGATGGATTTCACAGAAGTGGGCGGGGGAAGATTAGAAATGGTCTCGACCTTCGCTCGGTCGACCTCTATCCCCGCACTCGAAATACGATGCCCCAAAACAATACCCTCGTGTATCATGAAGTGACACTTCTCCCAGTTAAGAACTAGGTTGGTGTCAACGCATCGGGCCAACATCCTCTCAAGGTTGGAGAGACAATGATCAAAAGAGCTCCCAAACACAAAAAAATCATCCATGAACACCTCCATGGAGTCCTCGATCATGTCATGAAATATAGCCACCATGCACCTCTGAAATGTGGCTGGAGAGTTACACAGTCCGAACGGCATACGTTGATAGGCAAACGTACCGTATGGGCAGGTAAACGTGGTTTTCTCCTGGTCATCGGGAGCAATAGGAGTTTGAAAGTACCGGAGAAACCATCTAAGACGCAGTAGTACTGTTGACCTGCCAAACGCTCCAACATCTGATCGATGAAAGGTAAAGGAAAGTGGTCTTTCTAATGGCATCATTCAGTATGCGGTAATCAATGCAGACTCTCCAACCGGTCACAGTCCTAGTGGGAATGAGCTCATTTCTCTCATTGGTAACGACAGTCATGCCACCCTTTTTTGGAACCACTTGGACTAGACTAACCCACGAACTATCAGAAATGGGGAAAATGATCCCCGCATCAAGGAGTTTGATAATCTCCTTCTTCACGACCTCCTGCATCTTCGGATTAAGCCTCCGCTGCGGCTGAACGAAAGTCCTAAAATTTTCCTCCATGAGGATTTTATGCATGCAAAATGAAGGGTTGATACCCTTAATGTCGATAATCTTCCATGCAATGGCCTCCTTGTGCTCTCGTAGCACCCTCAACAATCTCTCTCTCTCGACCTCTGTTCAAAGCAGATGCAATAATAACCGGCAACTTCCTCTGCTCGTCCAAAAACACGTACTCCAGATGGGCAGGCAAATCCTTAAGCTCTAAGGAAGGAGGGGGGGATCTCGACAGAAGGTCGGTCCATCAGATCGTCTCGTACGATCCCAGAAGACACTCCAGACTCAGGGGTATGTAACTCGGTGTCATCCTCTGTTGACTGATCGATCATGGCAACCATCTCAATCTCCAGAATGTCCCTATCGAAAATCTGAGTGTTGGAGGCAGATCCTCCACAGATCTTGCTGAAAAACTCCCCAACATGCTCCATAATGGTATCAATAAAGTACAAGGAGTCATCAGTAGACTTGGGGTGTTTAAGTGACTGTCGAACGTCAAAGGTGACGTTCTCATTCCCAACTCTCAAAATCAACTTACCCTCGCAGACGTCGATTAACGCCTGTGCAGTGGCAAGGAATGGTCGGCCAAGAATAAGCGGTACACTATCATTGTCGTTCATGTCCAGAATGACAAAGTCCACCGGGAAGATGAACTTGTCGACACGAATAAGCATGTTCTCGACCACCCCTCGAGGGTATTTAACAGAATGATCAGCAAGCTGGATACACGGAATACGACATGAGATTAATGCTGGCACTAAGATTAGCCAGCGCATGAATAACCGTATCATCACTAAAGATGCAGGGAATCGTGAAACTCCCTGGATCGGCCATCTTCTCTGGTAACTTCCTCTGTAAGACAGCAGAATAACTAGCACTCAAAGGGATGGAAGCTACCTCAGCCAACTTCTCCTTATTCGAAAGAATATCCTTAAGGAACTTCGCGTGTTTAGGCATTTGGGTGAGTGCCATAAGGAATGGAATATTAAGGTGAAGCTGCTTCAAAAGATCAAGAAATTTAGAATTCTGCTCCTCATCTCTATCTCTACGGAGTCTCCCGGGGTATGGTACTCTAGGTTTGTAGACTCTCGGTGGCTCGCTCGGTAGCTGCTGTCTCTCGGCCTGTGCTGAACTCCCTGGGCTGCTCCTCTGATGCATCTGGGCCGGTGGAGACTCTATCTGAATCACCTCATCCACCTGCTCCTCTACAACTACTGCAGGCTCCTCGACTCCTCCTCCTCTAGACCTCTGCTGAATCACGGGCTCATCTCGTGCCCCTGCACCGCTCCTCTTCGTCACAGCTTTTGCGAACCCTTCGGGTTCTACTCGGTGTTACTCGGTAGCGTACCCTGCGGCCTCTCGTTCAATCGACTGGCTATCTCCCCCATCTTTCGCTCGAGACTCTGAATCAACGCTCCCTGATTCCTCATGAACTGCTTATGCTCGCGAAACTTGTCATGCGTCTCCTTGTGTCGGGAATCCTCACGCGTCATAAGCTGTGACAACATCTGCGTCTGCTGCGCCATCATGTCCTCCAAAGTGGGCTTCTTCTCCCCACTGCTCGCTCCCTCACCGGCATCCTGGAATAAACTATGACGCTGCTGAAAACCGAACTGATTACTGCTCCTCCAGTTGGAGTTCTGATTGCCTCTCCATCCCGAATTATAAGAATTGAAAGAATTTGGGTTTCGGTTTGGATTTCCTATAAAGTCTACGGCCTCCTCCTGGGAACTGACTGGGCACTGAACGGTATCATGCCCTCCTCTGCATATCTCGCATAACTTGCTCTTCGTCTGCAAGTCCTTCACAATCTGCGCTGCCTCTACCTGTGCCGTGAGTGCGGTGGTCGTGTCCACCGAATGCATTCCGCGTGAAATAGAATCGACGATCTTACCACCCTTGGCGGGTGGTCGCTGGTATCCACTCATAGCTAACCCGTTAAACAAAGCGATGCACTCATCCGGGTCCTTCGTCGTCAGCAAATTTCCTCCCACCGCCGTGTCAAGCATGTTTTGCGTCACGTACGTCACTCCATTGTAGAACTTCTCCACAACCGCCCAATCTTGCAAGCCTTGTAGAAACTCTCGGTGTCCTCCATCTGAAATGAATGAATCTGGTTACGTAGACGAGCGGCCTTAGCCGGAGGATCGTATTTCTCAAGAAATATGGTCTGCATGGCAGCCCAAGTAGCTATGGAGACCTGTGGGAGGGACTCAAGCCGCAGACTCGCTTAATCGATGAGCGACAATGGGAAAACGTGGAGTTTCACGGCGTATTCGGATACGCCGGCAAGATGGAAAGTATCGCAGATACGCGCGATGCGAGTGAGATGATTATGCGGGTTTTCGTGAAGTAACCCGTGGAACTGAGCAGAATGAGAAATGGTGTTCAGAATATTCGAAGGAATCTGCCAGTTCACGTTACCTCCAATGGCGGGTGGTGCAATGCTGGATCTCGCGCCAGCATTGGCCGGTCGGGCCCGGTCTGCAACTGTCCTCCTCGGTGGTGGATTGTCTCCCATGATCCTATCCCTATCGTCGGAGTCAACAGATGAAGAAGTGGAAGATGGTGAAACGGCGTGACGTCTCTCACGAAACTCTCTCTGGCTCGGGAAATGCTTCCGTGTCGGGTGGTCCTTGAGATCGAGTCTGTCGCATAAAACTATAATTAGAAATAAATTTAACTAAACTATTCTAACAAATAAGCAAAACAAAACAAAAATAATTACAAGTAACACACAAGGTAAGTCCTAACTCGAGTCGCTCTCAAAATGCCTAAACAGTGTCCCCGGTAACGGCGCCAAAAACTTGATGTGCGTCGGATAGCCCTATAACAATGACCCTCACAACTAAGCTTTAAATATAAAACGAAAATCCTAAACCACACACAACCGGCAAGTGTACCGATCGCAAGTAGTATAGACCTAGGAGGTCCGAGTATCGAACACGTAGACACGTAAAGACGCTAACGATTACTAACCCTAGACAAGACCTACCTAAGAATAATATTTAATTGATTTTTGATTTCTTTTAACTTAACTTAACTAACCAGACTGACTGATAAAAGTTACCTAAAATAGAAAACTTAACGACAAACTAACTGTGTTAACTTCGGATGGAGAAAAACGTATACCTAGGTCTGAATCAAACTGTAGGCCTAACAAGCTAATGGATTGAATGATATCTAGACACCGGTCCCTAAATATGACACGACTAAGGATCGCTCAGGCTCACTGGCTCACCTCTCGGTCTCACTCAACAAGCCTAAACTACTCAAAATTGGCTAAAACGACCAAACCGGGAAACAATTGTTAACGTGTTCTAATGTTGACTCACCTCTCGGTCTCACCAACACTCGACCCTAATGGCAATGAATACTACACAAACAAGGATAGAGGAAAAATTCAACTTAAACCAAAATAGATCAACTAGTCGCTCAAAACACCTAAACTTGACAAGAAACGAACTCGCTCTCGCGCAATTCTTATTCTAGCATGCAAAGGTAATGAGACGACCCTACTTCTTATCACCTCTCGGTCTCTAAGAAGGTCTCTAACCGCTGTACTCTAACCTCAAATTCATGCAACAAAACCCTACGGTTGTACCTACCGCAAACAAACCCTAAACACAAAGTCTAGAATCAAACAATGCACCGATCAATCAACACAAAACTAATTAACCGACACAAGGGGTTTAAGCAATGAATGACCAAAATTTCCAACCCTTTAACCCAACCTCTTTCATGTCTAAATCAAACTTTACAATAACAATTAACATCTATCAATCAAACAATCCAACGAGCTCATCAAACACTGACAATTATCATCATTCCTAGGTAGAACTAACAAGTTTAGCATCTAATCATATTTGGAAAACCATGAACACTTAATAAAATCATTATATAACTCATCTCAATAATCAATTCAAGCATTCAATGATCAATACAAATCATAAACAATTCAATCTCTCGAGTAATTGCAAAACAATTCAACAATTAAGCAAGAAACTCAAAGTGTATGAACAATGAAAAAGATGTAAGGATATGAGATGTTCTGGGACTGCTCTCGGCTGTAAAAAACAGTGGTGAATGATCCCGAGACTTGTCCTTGCCTTCTTCTTCCTTCCCTAGCCGTCACAACTCCCAAACCTAGCCGCACAAAACTTTTTCTTCTTTCCCCTTTTCTGCCTTCTGTCCGATCGGAATAGCGGCCCACTCTAGGGTTTTATTTTATTTTTTATAATATAATATAATGCAAGTCTTGGGCTTGTCCATGATGCATATGGGCCGGGCTTTGAGTTTTACTTGAAAACGTATGCGTAAAAGGCTCGTAAACTGCTCCAAAAGCTCGGTTTTTCTTCCTTTTAACCCTTAGCCTAAAAGATAATAAAAACTATGTAAAACCTATATAAAATAAGTTAAAATACATAAAATATAATATAATACGTAGATAAAAGGTGTGAAAATACGTGTGTTTTACAACACATCAATATATATAGGGATGTACTTATAAGGATGTTTATATATATTTAAGTATGATTATTTATTGTTGATAATGACCTAAACGTTATATCCCGTCTATTTTACATTTCTTGGAATGACTATCATGATTATTATCTATTGATGTTATTTATTTAAAACTTGAACTCACTCAGCTCAAGCTGACTTTGTGTGCATGTTAGTGTGAGTTTCAGGTTAGGAGATGGATGTATTACCGCTTGGAGGTGCACGAAGCTACTTGGACGGTGGAGGGCATGCTTAGTCGGATGTTTCAATAATAATAAACATTTTCGTTTCAACATTTATTTACATACATTTAAATTGGTTTTGGGCATAACTCCCGGGTTTCGGGAACTTGTTTCATTAATTATGGTTTTCCGCTGAATTATTTTCTTAAGTATTTTCAAGTTTCGGTATTTTCTTAAGTATTTTGTATGAATACCAACTGTAGGGTTCCCGGAGTTTAGGGCCTTCCAAGTTGGTATCAGAGCCATGGTTCGAGGGATCCGAGCATCCCCGAATGCTTGGACTCGAACTGTAAGAGAAGAGAATGGTATGCCCACCGCGAGTAGCTGCACGCCAAGAGGTAACTTTAAATTATTTAGTCATTCCTTTGAATTAAAAAGTTTCCATTATGTGATTAACTGTTTAAGTGTTAGATAGAAGGCTAATGTGGTTAGGGACAGGGGTGATTAGGACGGGCGGGTAAAGTAAACGACTAATTACACTTGATCAACGTCATTAGCAGTTTACCCTTACCTTACATGTTCTAAATGCCACTTGTACTTGACCGTGTTAAAATTCTGTCTTCGTAGGGATAAGTCATGGTTAATACTCGTGCAGCTAAGAGAGGTGGTTCTAGTGTTCATGGTCGTAAGCCACGTGCCGAAGCCGAGAATGTGATTCTTACTCCCTAGCAGGAAACCCCGATTCATGAGGAGGGGGATAACCCCGTCTTATATCCTTCTATGCGCATGGCTATCGCGGATGAGGTTTACCAGGTGCTCAATAGCGCCATTCCCGAGATCGTTGCTGAGGCCGTTAGGGCCATGGAGGAGTCTATGGTTTGTAAGAGTTCGGGTAAAGAAAGGAAGGGTAAGGAGGCGCAGGTCGATGAGGAGGAGGAGGTGTATGTGCCGAGTGGGGATGAAGACGAAGTGCAAATTGTTAGTGTGTCTACTCGGGGTTTCTCATATGGTGACTTTAAGAAGTGTGACCCTCCTTCTTTCGATGGTACCAAGGATGCGTTGGCAGCACATCAGTGGGTGAGGGAGATGGAGGCCGTTCTGAGAGTTAGTAAGTGCAAGGGAGATGACATGGTGACCTATGCTACTGCTTCGTTTCGTTCCGAGGCACTGTGTTGGTGGGATAATCTGGTGCAGGCTACAGGTGATCGTTCGATTAGAAGGATGATGTGGGATGAGTTGAAGAAATTGGTTCTGGATCGGTTTGTCCTCCACACGAATTGGATAAGATTGAACAGGATTTCTTGACCTTGGAGGCGGGCAGTATGACGCATCGGGAGTATACCACAAAGTTTAACAAGATGGCTCGTTTATGTCCCGATTTGGTTACTCCCGAAGCCAAGAGGATTAAAAAGTATGTGAAGGGGCTTCCGGCAGATATTCATAGGGGTGTGGTGACCACCGACATGAACTCTTTTCACTTGGTGGTTACCCTAGCAGGTACATTGTATGATCAGAGGGAGAAGATACCGCCGACCGAGACTAGGAAGACATGGAACACAAATTCGTACGGTAAGCGGCCCGGGGGAAGCAATTTTAATTTGTCTGAGAAAAGGGTAAAGACTGAGACTTATGAGTTTAAGAGGGATGAGGCTTTAGGTAATTGCAAGAAGTGCGAGAAACCGCACAAGGGGGAATGTAAGAGTGGGTCTGGCTCCTGTTTTCGTTGTGATAAGGTTGGACACCCTCATTTCGAGTGTCCGACGTTGACTTGTTTCCGCTGTAAGGGTTCCGGTCACTTGGCATCAAACTGTCCTACCAGTAAGGCGGGGGGGGGGGGGGGGGGAGGTCCGATCAGGGGACTTCCTCGAGGGGGAAGATGGAAGAGAAGCCGAAGGACAGGGAAAGGGCCTTCAACATCTCCAAGAGAGAGGCGAAGGATGATGCGGATGTTGTTTCAGGTACTTTTTCTCTATTTATCTTTCATTCCACCATTATAATTTCTTATTCCTTTAGAATCGTATGTGATGATTATGTAGCTAAGCAATAGTATAATATTATCCTAGGTACCTTTTTACTTGATGAATTACAGGCGTCGGTCTTATTTGATTCGGGTGCCAGTAGAAGTTTTGTGTCTACCGCTTTCTGTTCCTCGTTGAATAAATCACCCGAGCGCGTAGTCGATGCGTTTGAGGTTGAGGTCGTCGTAGGAAAATCCGTTTCGGTGTCTAGGGCTATTCAAGGTTGTTCCATCGAGTTGTCTGGGTATAGATTTCCGGTGCGGTTGTACTTGATGCCGCTTGGTTGTTTCGATGTGGTGCTTGGGAAGGATTGGCTCGCGAGTGTTGATGCTCAAATCATTTGTGGTCAGAAACTTGTTTGTCTGAGGGCCCCGGATGGGACCCAGATTACGGTCTTCGGTGACCGGAATGGTGCGACGCCACATATCATCTCTCGGAAGTTTTGGAAGCTCTGCGAAAGAACAAGTTGTATGCAAAATTTTCTAAGTGTTCCTTCTGGTTGCGTGAGGTTCATTTCTTGGGTCATGTTATTAACCCGAGTGGTATTTTGGTTGACCCTGCAAAGGTGGAATCCGTAAACGAATGGGAATCTCCTAAGTCTCCATCTGAAATTCGTAGTTTTCTGGGCTTGGCGGGGTACTACTGCCGCTTCATTCCCGACTTTTCGAAAATTGCTTCATCATTGACCAAGTTGACTAAGAAGAGCGTTAAGTTTGTTTGGGGTACTGAGCAGGAGGAGGCTTTTCTCGAGTTGAAGAACAGGTTGACGCATGCCCCGATTCTAGCTTTACCCGATGGCACCGATGATCTGGTGGTTTATTCTGATGCCTCTTATCAGGGGCTTCGGTGTGTTCTGATGCAGCGAGGCCGAGTCATCGCTTATGCCTCGCGGCAGTTAAAGCCTCACGAGGCTAATTATCCTACTCACGATTTAGAGCTGGCGGCGGTTGTGTTTATGCTTAAGTTGTGGCAACATTATTTGTACGGTGTTCCTTGCGTTATCTATACCGATCATAAGAGCCTAAAGTATTTCTTCGAACAAAAGGAACTAAATATGCGTCAGCGTCGATGGTTGGAGTTGATTAAGGATTATGATTTGGAGGTTATGTATCCCGGTAAGGCTAACGTGGTAGCCGACGCGTTAACGAAACCTATTCGTGTAAAATCTTATCAGCTTATTCTTAAACCCAATATTTTGAAGCAGATAGCCAACGTTCAGAATGAAGCTTTACAGGTGGGATGGATTATGTCAGAGCGTATTTGGGGTCAAGAGAAATTGTTGGAAGACGTCGGTGATGGGGTGAAGTATAAGGATGGGTGTTTATGGGTACCGAGGTATGGGGGATTCAGAGGTAAAATTTTGGAGAAGCACACAAGTCGCGCTATTCCATTCACCCGGGCGCGACCAAGATGTACCAAGACTTGAAGAAGAATTATTGGTGGCCTGTGATGAAGTTTTAGGTGGCTCAGTATGTGAGTAAGTGTTTGACGTGTCTGCAAGTTAAGGCCGAGCACCAGAAGCCTTTCGGGAAACTTCAACCCTTGGAAATCCCTGAGTGGAAGTGGGAGCATCCTACAATGGATTTTGTGACTAAACTACCATATACTCCTAGGGGTAGTTATGACACCATTTGGGTAATCGTTGATAGACTGACCAAGAGCGCTCATTTCTTGCCGATCTGAGAAACTTTTAATTCCGAGCAGTTGGCTGATGTGTTTATTCGAGAGATCGTTTCTAGGCACGGGGTGCCGGTATCTATTGTTTCGGATAGGGATACGCGTTTTACCTCTAAGTTTTGGAAGAAGTTTCATGAGGAGATGGGAACCAAACTCCTCATCAGTACCGCTTATCACCCGCAAACGGATGGTCAGTCCGAGAGGACCATTCAGACTCTTAAGGATATGTTGCAGGCTTGTGTTATCGATTTTGGTGGTAGTTGGGATCGTCACTTACCGTTAGTCAAGTTCTCTTATAATAACAGTTATCACGCCACGATTTGGATGCCACCGTTTGAGATGTTGTATGGTAGGAGGTGTAGGACTCTAGTCTGTTGGGGTTCCATTGGTCAGAAACAGTTGGGTAGTTTGGAGGTGGTTGAGGCTACGACTGAGAAGCTTGATAAGATAAAAGCTTTTATGAAGGCCGCTCAAGATCGTCAAAAGTCCTATGCGGATAAAAGGCGAAGGCCTATTGTCTTTGAGGCTGGGGATCGGGTTATGTTGAAAGTTTCTCCTTGGAAGGGTATTATTCGTTTTCGTAAGAGGGGGAAGCTTAGTCCGAGGTTCATCAATCCGTTCCGTATATTGTCCCGTGTTGGTGAGGTAGCGTATAGACTGGAGTTGCCCGATGAGCTCGCGGGGATTCATCCTACTTTCCACATGTCCCACATGAGGAAATGTTTAGCTGATGAGGAGGCCCATGTGCTTCTTGATGATATTGAGCTTGATAGTAAGCTGAACTACGTTGAGGAACCTATTGCTATACTTGACCGTCAGGAAAGGCGTTTGAGAAATAAGGGGGTTAGACAGGTGAAGGTGCAGTGGAGGCACCATAGGGGTTCCGAGGCTACTTGGAAGTCCGAAGACGAGATGATGAAACTCTATCTGCAGTTGTTCCTGTCGCATCGGGATTCGGGGACGAATCCCATTTTAAGGGGGTGGACTTGTAACACCCGTTAATTTTCGGTTTAAAGAAATAAAGCATGTAAAGTATGTATATTTCTCGGGAGTTATCCGGCATATTTCGTTGGCCTTCTCATCAACCCGGTACGTTAAAATATATAAGTTTTCCACCAAGATGTTAATACTTTAAAACTTGAAGGGCTGAATGTGAAAATTCTTTATATCATAAACCTTAACCCCGTTCCCCTCTTTTTGCTATTTTCGATCGGCCAAGGCAGCCGCCCCCACCCCTTTGTTCTTAGACTTTTTGATCAATTCCAAGCTCCTAGAAGTGGTTCAAGGTATGTACTACAATCCCCAACACTCCCTTCGTTCAATCCTAGTCGTATTGATGCTCAAATTTGCCGGATCTTTTCGTATGGCAGATTTCGGCTAAGGATCAATTGACCCGCTTCCCGTGGATAAAAATTAGGGCTTCTGGTGTAGAAAGATTCCCAGGTATGGCATTTACATCATATTAAAATTTCGGGGTAATTGAAAGTGTTTAGGTCAGTCAATTGATTTTAGTTCGAAAATTAGGGTTTATCGAGTGTAGAATCGTCAATTGTTGAGTTTGATGCGTTAATCAATCGAATTTCCAACCGAATTAGTTTTCATAGCCCTAAATGGATTTAAGGGCTGTGAGAAAATTATTTTTTTAGTACTCGGGGCTGATTTGGTTGGGGATTAGTCGATCGAGTCGGTTGTGCACGAATTGTCGTTTAAACATTAATTTGAGTGTTGTGTAAAGGACCCGCCAACCATATCGACTCGTGTGACATAATTATGATACATGAGCAGGTTAAGATGGGAATTTGGTCCATATGGGGCTGATTTGCTTGGAAATTGGTTTAAGAATTTATTACGCGCGTATTCGACTCGATTTGCATACAAACGGGTGAATTGTGCATCATGGTTAGCCTCGACCATGATCGTAGGGTGGGTTTGGTTAATTGAAAGGTTTTAGGGGCTGAGGTAAAGTAAATGAGTATGGGCTAGGCCTCGGGTCAAAAAACTATTGGGTTTGGACGGTCCGTTAGGCGAGTGTGTTATTACGGGCTAGTTTAGTAACGCGTTGTGTACAAATTACAGGCTCTTACTTGTGAGTGTGCACTTAGAGATTCCCTAGCTCGTTGCTGGTGTTTGGTTGATTTCAGGTGAGTTCATGATGCCCCCTTTTAACTCTTTTTAAGTTTTGGGCTAGCATGCACACCTAAGAGATTTTGCTTGATGAAACGTTTAAACTATTTTATATAGGCTTGCTTGTATATTGTAGGCCTTGGGATGTTATAGTATGTATGTATGTATTATTGTATGGCCAATATTTGGCGATGTTATTAGTCGTTATCGACTACGGATGTTACGTATGCCTACTTTGTGTTTGCATACGTTGATGAGATGTTACGTGTTTGGGTTGTACGTTTGCTCGACCCTGATGTTATTACTTGGATGTTATATGTATATAAATATATTTATATATATATATATATATATATAGGGATATACTTATAAGGATGTTTATATATATATTTAAGTATGATTATTTATTGTTGATGATGACTTAAATGTTATATCCCGTCTATTTTACAATTCTTGGAATGACTATCATGATTATTATTTATTGATGTTATTTTTTTATTTAAAATTTGAACCCACTCAGCTCAAGTTGACTTTGTGTGCATGTTAGTGTGAGTTTTAGGTTAGGATATGGATGCATTACCGCTTGGACGTGCACAATGCTACTTGGACGGTGGAGGACATGCTTAGTCGGATGTTTCAATAATAATAAACATTTTTGTTTCAACATTTATTTAAATACATTTAAATTGGTTTTGGGCATAACTCCCGGGTTTCGGGAACTTGTTTCATTAATTATGGTTTTCCGCTGAATTATACTCTGAGATGTTTATTTTAATGGAATGAACTGTTTTCAAGTTTAAGTATTTTCTTAAGTATTTTGTATGAATACCAACTGTAGGGTTCCCGGAGTTCGGGGCCTTACAACGAACAACACCCTTCCATGGCAATGTTTTAAAAACAGTATTTTTCTCGTACCGAATTTGGTTCGAAAATGGTACAACCGGTTGAACCGGAATTTACCGGGTTAAAATTTACCTTGTAATTTCATATAAATACACTTTCAACTCAAAAAATAACCTAAAAGTGCATTAATAAACATCACACTTTAACTAAGTATCACACATGAACAACGGTCAAGTCAGATAGAAAGTTTATATACTTTGTATACGAAATTAGTCGATTACAAAAGATGTAAATAAATCAACATGGATTTGCATGATATAAAATTGGTTGATTAACTAAATGTCGTTTATCGTGTGTACTCGTTTCAACTTTATCCGCTATGTTAAAAGTCATTTTTTAAAATATGAGCCGCAAAAAATATCAAAAATATTTTGGATTTAAAACCGGTTTGCCGGTTTAAACCGGTATTTTTGAAAAAACCGGCGGTACGATGTTCTAGCAAACCGCCCAAAAATACCGGACTCTAAATACCGGTGACCTTACGAAAATCCGGTTTAACCGGCCGGTACGTACCGGTTTTTAAAACACTGTTCCATGGTGATACTTTAAGCAATACTTTATCTACTTCTTTAAACTCTAACGGTTTTCGTCTTATATCAGCATAGCTCTTTTGTCTGTCTCGTGCTGCTTTCAGTCGTTCTCGTATTTGGATTACTTGATTAGTTGTTCTTTGAACAATTTCAGGACCAGACAACTGATTATCATCGATCTCGGACCAGCATACAGGCGTCCTACATTTACGTCCATATAATGCTTCGTATGGTGCCATTTGTATGCTTGTGTGATAACTAGCATAGACACCATAGAAATAGAAGCTACACATGAACAAAATTCTAGTTTCAAAAAATTTATTGAAAAAAGAAACAGCTAGGAGACTATAAAAAAACCACGTCATACTTGTCTTTTCTGCATCCTTAGACACCGGTATGGACAGACCTATTATATAGGGCGCGAGGCCAACCGATCCTATATTTTTATTTTATTTAGGAATATTGGTTTTAAATAATCCCAACTATGGCCTATTGGTAAATATCAGTCCCAACTTTACACTTGTCTGCTGACCGTCCCAACTATTGATGCATTTGTTTTTAACGGGCCGCGACTAACGGATGTTAACTCCGTTAGTGATTTGCTGACGTGGACCTTCTTCTCCGGCCGCATCACGCTGGAAACTTGCAACTCGCCTCCATTCTCCCTAATATCGTTACACCATCTCTCTTTATCTTTCCCCTCATTCGAAACCTAATCGACGTGCCGCCGTTGTTGTCTCCGGCGAAGTCCACCCTCGTCAATCGTGCACAATTCGAGGTAATTGACACATCATTCGACTCGTTTTTATCCTCTTAACAAAAGCCCTATGCTTATTTCGTAAATCGTGTAACATTGATTTCAAATTTTTGAAAATAAAATCGGGTTTGGTATACAGGGATTGGCCATGAAAAAAGATGAAATCTACTTCATTTTCTAATTTCAGATGTCTTTTGAAGAGGGAGGGAGACGGTGTGACGATATTAGGGAGAATGGAGGCGAGTTGCAGGTTTCCGGCATGATGCAGCCGAAGAAGGTCCACGTCAGCAAATCACTAACAGAGTTAACATCCGTTAGTCGCGGCCCGTTAAAAACAAATACATCAATAGTTGGGACGGTCAGCAGGCTAGTGTAAAGTTGGGACTGATATTTACCAATAGGACATAGTTGGGATTATTTAAAACCAATATTCCTTTTATTTATTTTTTATTTACAATCACTTATATTATGATACTGTAACCAACCCCCAAGACTTTCAAACGGTGATATCCAAGATTTTCGAACCTTTTTTTTTGGTTAAAGCATTATTAATTAAAAAACAACCAAACGATTTACAATGAAGTGGCAGGTAAGCGGGCAACAAGCTGCGCCGCAACCCCTTTTGGATAGCAAACCCAATCCTACTAAAAACAAAATTTTGGTTCTTATGGGCCGATAAATTGTTATGCACGACTTTCTGAACTCTATTCAGAAGGTCCACGGCATCCGGAGCTAAGAATCCAAATGTGTCAAAGGCAAAGGGGATAAACACGTGTTAAATCGAAAAGATCTATCTATATATGTAACATGCTGTGTTTTGAAAACCAAAATATGAGTATCAAATTCGATCAAGTATCTTGGATATTCTTTCTAAATGGTTGTTAATCGGTTCATTATCTTTTCATGGTCGTTTATTTGTTTTCACAACGCCTCAAAAACCTCATTGTAACTCTTACTTATGTTAGGCAATGTAAGTTATCATTATTTACATCACCTTGATCCGAAAATTCAGACGTCGAGTTAAAAAACTTCAAAGCATCGAAAACAAAAAATGGCCTCGACAAGAAAAAATCCTAGGTCTACTACACAATTTGAGGTTCAAAAGGTCTTGTTTGCAACTTTACAGTTTCAAGTGGTTACAAAGGAAAGGAAAGTTTTTATGCATGTAACCAACTTCAAAACAGTTTCAAGAACTTCAAACAAAAGGTAAGAAACAAAAAAAAAATAAAACGAACAACAAAGTAACGGCATAACTCAAACGCCATATTTTCGGCAATTTATAGGTGATTTACACAACAGCAATATAAAACTGTAGTCTACAATAGAATGGCAAAGTAGTAACTTAAAACCATCATTACCTCATAACCCGATCCTTAATCACATATTACGCCAACTGTTTTGCCTCTTGGCCTCGAAGGCAGACCCGTCATTAAGCATGTCTTGAGCATCAGTTTCCATTCCAAGCTTTGAGAGGGCGAGCGCCTGCATGTAAAAAGCAGTTGGCCACTCGGGCAAACATACTTGAGCTTGCATTGCATCCCTTAACGCATGTTCGGGTTGTTCAATCATCAAGTAGGATAGGGCCCGCCTCACAAAGATTGTACCCGAAGGGACCGACATCATTGAAACCAGCTGCAGTTTCAAACAACAGTTTGGGTGAACATAAAGTATAACGGGCCAATGGTAAAATAGGAAAAAATAACTGAAAAGAAAGCAGGTCAAACGGGTTTAAACTTGAAAGTGATCCGCAACCCCAAGAGTTGGGTTTTGGGCTCAAACCGAACCAAAAACCGAAAATTCGATTTTTGAGATTTTGAAAAGCGTTTGGTTTAGGATCAGTTTTGGTTTTTTCGGTTTTACCATTTGGGCTAAAGAAAAAATGGATTATGATAAAAATTCGGTTTCTAAGAAAAAATAAAATCAAACCGTCGGTTTTTGTTTGTGTTTGATCATTTTGGTTCGTTTTTTTTTCGATTTCATGCAAACTTCTAGTCTAAATTATACCTCCTAAATTATATTATTACAAAAAGTGGGTTCTTATTGGAGTAAAATAGTTTTATAATCATATTTGACACGATTAACACTTATATGTTTATACAAAAAAATTAATCTTTTGGACAAAAGGTGTTATATGAAATGATGAATGATGATGAAAATACCTTAGAATAGTATTCGATTGCACCATTAAAATCTTTGTCCCTAAACGCGATATCTCCAAACTTCTTCGTATTTAGCATATCTTGCACTTGTTGGGTCCATTCTTGAAAGGACAGCTTCATATAAAAATAATTACATAAAAAACAATTAAATAAATAATAAATAGTAAAAGAGCCCCTTGAGCTTGAAAAACCTTCTCACAAGCCAAGCTCTAGCTTTGAACATATAGCTCGAAACAAACCAAGCCCGAGCTCTGCTAAGCTAAATGAGCCAAGCTCAATCTTGGCTCATTTACAAGTTACAACCCTAATCAAACTTCCAGTTTCGGTTTCACAAGTTTTGGATCAGGTTTTGCTCCCACACTACCATGTAAACCCAAAACTTAGTGCATAATATTCAAACAAAACAAGAGATCTACACACCTCATTTTCAGCACCCTCTTCATCTCTATACCCTGTTTTTAGCAAAAAGTCATGTACTGCAGTAAGATCCATCCGTGCGCACGCCTTGCCGAGAGGAGATAGTAAGGTTGGAGCCGCCGCCGCCACCGGTGTTTTTGTTAGACCCATTAACACATGTGATTCAGCCTACACATTCCAAATACCACAAAACAACTTCAGTTAGCATTTTTTTTTTCAATTTGTAACCAAATGATTTCTGTAAAAGAGAAATGGTTTGACCTCCTGCTTTTGAAGAGGTTCCACTGCGGAAAGAAGAAATTTGACATCTGGACGGTCTCGCCCCTCATATTGGAGACACTTTGAGGCAAGTTCCACCATCACCGTTGCATCATCATCAGCATATTGCCCTTCCAATGATGAATCCATCAGCAACAACACGTTTTTTCCCCTTATTAAATCCAATGCCTGAAACAAAAAATATATAAATTATAAATCTTAAAACTGCAGATTATGAAAATATGAGCAAATATATATGTATATTACATGGCTTGGAGGGATATGTTTTCCACTCAAAAGATCCAGCAGCACAGTTCCATAACTGTAAACCACACTCTCTGGAATGACCCGGCCTGCAATACAAGCATGTGAATTTATGTTTGTAAAGGAACCGAACGAAGACAAACCGTACATGCTCGTGTTCATTCGATAAACTTTAATTGAACAAACGATCGAACACGTACAATTAAATGAACGAGGTTTTCTTGTTCATGTTCGTTCCTTAAGAAAATGAATGTGTTCGTGCTCGTTTGTTTAAAGTATAAAAAAACGGTTCACGAACACAAACAAACAAACATAACCGAACAAACACTAATTAAAAATAAACATGGAAATCGATCTGTCAGGTCTAAAGTAACAAAACTAGACTGAATTGTAGTGGCTCTAGAAGGTTTAACTGAACATATAAACAAATCTAAACACATGTAAACTAACGAACATTAACGAAGATAAACAAGCATAAATGAATGAACGAGACATGCAAGTTTGTTTGTCTAAAGAACAAAGAGTTTTTTTTTTTTTCATGTTCATTCATTTATTAAATAAACGAAATTCCTGCCGAAAAGTTCAATGAGCGTTCGTTATTAAACATATACCTGTGCGCAAAAACTCAGGGGGTGTGTAAGCAAGATTAGTGCTATAACTCTTCCCATCTCGACTATTTTTCATCAATCCGAAACTAGATAAGCGTGGGTCACCATCCTGATGCATATTAAATATTAAACTATTAATATCCAATATAGATATACAGTTATTAATAAACTTATACCTCATCAAAAAGAACCCTGTAGGCATTCAAATCATGATAAATTTTCAGATTTTCCGCATTGCAATGCTCGAGAGCTTGTGCGATATGGTATGCAACTCTAACACGCATTTCCCATTGTAAAGGCTGTTTATCCCCTGTATCAACAGTCATCAACTTCATAAATCATACACATTTATAAATAAAAACATAATAAGAATAAGTTGAAATTCATACAGTGAAATAGATGCTTTGAAAGTGTATCATTTGGCATATATTCAGCCACTAAAAGGCGCTCATCTCCCTCTGCACAACAGCCGATTAGATTCACTAATCTGTTATGCCTAACTTTACCAACACCGGCAGCTTCTGCCTGTTAAACATTAACATATGAATCATTTACATAGCTTCCTAATATAGATCTAAAATTAGAATGCGCAATCAAGCAAAACGGTATAAGTTTATCGAGAACAGGTTCTTACAATAAAAAAAGTAAAAAGAAGAAAAAAAGATACGTCAAAGTATTGAAAATTTTAAACAAAATAAAGCTTACATTTTGCTTGATTGTAATAATTTAGCCTACAAAAAGTTAACAAGTTCCTAAAAGTAGCAACTTTTTAACTCAATCTAACTTGATTTATTTCACTTTTTCCTTTCAATCTGAAAAGAAATCATCATATCACTTTCCTAAAACAGCTTTTTGTTAGTAAATGCATAATAGCTTGTACCATACAACTGCTTAATGCACTCAACAACTATTCTATCTACCTCACCCCTATGTCTATCTTAATGATTCAAAATCCCTAAAAGTTCAAAATCACAACAAACAACCACAAAACAACAAATGCAGGTATGCAAGTTTTAATCATCCATAGTTTCATACCACAAACTGTTGAGGATCAGGCCACGAGAGCTTCGAGAACCGCTTAATCGCAACAACTCTATTACTTTTAAGTTTTCCTCTATACACCACATTCGGCGCCTTCTCGCCACTTTCCGAAACTATAAGCTCGCTACTGAACCCGTTCGTAGCCGCGCGAAGCTCATTAAGTTTAAACTCCTTGAACACCGGAACCACCGCTTGATCCTGATCCTGCTGATCCGATCCTGGTTCTCCATCACCTTATTAAACATCAATTCATAGCATCAAAAAATCAACAATATATAAGCATTTATTTTTTACCAAAATGCGGTACCAGTACTCATTTTTCATGTTTTCGGCATCCGTGCCGCTCGGATTTACCAGTACGGAACCGAAAATATCTGTACTGTATTTTCCGGTATGGTTAAGCTTTGGTTTTGGTACCGGCACCAATCATTACAGGACAGAAAATATCTGTACCGTATTTTCCGGTATGGTTAAGCTTTGGTTTTGGTACCGGTACCAATAAGTACAGGACAGAAAATATATGTACTGTACTTTTCGGTATCGTTAAGGTTGGGTTTCGGTACTGGTTACTGTACTTTTTGGGTACCGATCTAGTACATGACAAAAAAGCCCTAATGGTAATATTTAAGTGAAAGAGTTAAAACTAGTACCCGGATCTGGTTTGGATTCAGGGACTTGATCAGGAGACTGAACATTGGCGGTTTTGGACTGAAAACAGCCCATTTTGGATTATCTTTTCTTACATAAATTTGCAAGGAACAACTGGAGTGAATGAAATGAAGATACCCTTGAAATGAAGTTGATGAAGTGAGGGTATGATTGGGTGGAAGAAGAAGAAGAGGAAGGAGGAAGTCACGTGATGAGGTGAGGGTGTGAGCACGTGAAGAGTGCAGGTCAACTTTTTGTTGACTCACACTATACATGATGTAGTAGTAGTAGTAGGAGTGTAGGGGTCTTGTGTGTTGTGATATTGACATGCGTTTCGTCATTTTGTTTACTTGGGTATTAAAAGTTAAAACGTCTTGCTTGTTATTTTGTTATTTTTTAAAGATGAGGGTGTTAGGCTCGGATACGAAATTAATTTAACTAACGAGGTTAATTAATTAATCTCTCTACAATAAAGTTAACTAAGGAGCATTAATTAATATCTTAAATCTTAAATATATTTATTAAAGAAATCTTTAAAAGCTCACTGGTTGTTTCGCAACTCCTCTCAAGTCACCAGATTGTTTTATTTATAAAATGAAATTTCTCATGAATTTGACCGGAATTCACGAGGCAGCCCTTAAATGGGTTATAAAATCTTATTATATTTGAAATTAATTTCACCAAATATTTGATATGAAAATCCTATAAAACAGAGATATAATAAAAATTAATATCCGATTTTTTTTAAAAAAAATATATTATTTATAATTAAGAAACAATTTTATAGTAACGAAAAATAAATGTGTTATGAGTCTCATTAAAACCAGATAGCTTTTAAACGGGTTATAACATCTCATTTATTTGTGAAACTTTTTATCATCAAATCTTAAGTATATTATTAACTTTCTTACATTAAATAAAATTAAAATCCAAAAAAATATATAAATATTAGAAACGAAAATTTTAAAACAACTCCCGTAATACGGGGAATAAAGCTAGTTTATACAATAAAGTAAAGATTAATGGGTCTGGTAAAACATATCAACATAAAAAGGTTAAGATGGAAGTCATACCCCTTTAACTAGTAACGAGGTATTCCTGGTGTTTACCATCTCACTACAAGCAGTGACGGAGCCACAAATTTTTTTCCTATGGATTTGGGATTTTTTGATACTCGATTTTTCTCCAGTGTTAAAGTTTTCGGGCCCGGATGATTTGGGTCAGTCATTCGGTTAAATAAATAAAATGCAAAATCACTATTATAGCAAATGTCCATCATCAGCATTGAATGAAATATATTACTAAAAAGAAATTGACCAGTCGTTGTTTTTGACTTTTTTATTTACTTTTTACTTAAGTATTATGCTTAAGGATATTAATTAGGTTGGACTTATTAACCAATTCAATTAACATTCATTACTATTGGTATTCATTCTATTAATGTTTGTTACGAACTTTTATTGTTTTTTTAAGCCTTTTGAATTTTATAAAAAAATATATTTATTACTAAAATGTTTTTTTAACTAACTTTTTCATAAACAATGGGTATGAATATAATTTTTTATAATAATACCGATTCGTTTGTCGAAAAAAATGGGTTCGCTAGTTAAATCGTACCTATAGGTTATATATAAAACCAAAAAAGCACTGGGTTCGGCCGGACCAAGTTGAGAGTATGCGGTTCCCCCACCACTACAAGAGGGAGTAGATGATATGTCAGGGCCAGGATCTCGTGTCACACGTAAAACAATATGACAAGAACACACATACACGAAATCTAAATATGAAGACCCTATGATTATACCGGCGGAATCAATTATAATAAGGATGTTGGACTAGCTATATAACTGTATGAAACACTCACAGTATACTCAAAGAGTCCAATATATTAGAATAAATCGTTCAAGAATAGTGGAAGTGTTTATAGGGCATGGAACGTCTAGGGTTTTGATATTCAATGACCGTCATACTAGGTTAGCATAAATGAGGTCTTAGTCTCTCATTAATCGTTTATGCACATGCACCTATTATGTAAACCTAGTATTCTTTATATAGGCCCATAGACGTTCCTTCTTGAAGCCCTAATGATTATATAATACATTGAAAATAAATACAAGTGTAAAATAGGTCTTCGGGTATGATAAATCCTTGTCGAGCAGACCGTGTAATACTGAGTATGCTCGAAACATGTCTTCGAGCAAACTTTACTTAGAATATTTTAGACTTAAATCTTCATGACATATTCCAGCTTTGCTCGAATAAGTCCCACGAGCAAACATATTCTTCTAGACCTCTTCAATCTCTTTTTAGGATTTATTGAGAACAACTCCAGTATACTTGGGTACTGAAACTTGCTCGAGATTGAATCATGCTTGAAGCTTTACTTAGAACATATTGAGATCATCCTTTATTATATCCATGCTTGACTCACCAAAGTGCTCGTACAACTTGGTTTAAGCTGGATAGATCAAGTGTTTGCTCGGATAGCAAACTGTGCTTGATGAATAACATCCTTGCTCGACGAAGTGTAGCTTGCTCGAAGCTTTCAACACTTAGAAGAATTCCAGAAGATAATCTTACGAGCGTAAGATATCATGCTCGAGGTAGTAAACTTCATGCTCGAAGATCCAAGCTTGCTCGAGTTCCATACTTAGCCATTTTCTGAGGAGGTTGAGAAAATTCTAATTTTCTTTGTCAATTTTCTGACCCAACATGATATGCGCCTCATTCGCATTTAGTTATCTCGCTTCTCGGTAGATCTTTGTAGCAACATATGATGTTTAAAATATGTAATGAGAGGGATAATTATACAATCAAATGATAATCTTCTGTATCATAGTTAAAACGACGGGCATAAATATTTTGTTGGAAATTTATTTAAGATGAATGAATATTTTATTTAGTGAAATTATTAATGAAACTCTTAATATGGTGAATTAAAATTAACTCTTGAGTAGAGTTTTATTTATGTCACTTGATGAGATTTATTATCTCAAATTAAGCGAGACATTTCACTCATCCATGTTTCTTGTATAAATTTTCCTAAAGTGAGAAGAGAAGTTTTTTGAAACAAAAATGATGATCATAAAAAAGAAGCCTTTGTATATTTCATTTCCAAGAAATATGGAAGAGGAAAACTCTCTAAACTTCATCTTTATATTACCAAGTTTTAGCACACTAAAGTATCTGGGGTAGCCTCGGGAGTGTAGCCTTCCCCGGCAATACATACTGCTCTGGCTGTTGTACCTTAGGAGACATACGCGCTGTCTAAGTAGAGGCGTGAAATCTGTTTTAAGGGACCCGTGTTGAACACGAATCCTCAGCCATCCCATCAATATTTCGTTTGCTCTTTATGATATTCAAGGTGCTTTGTCGAAGACCAAATGTGATGAAGAAACAAGATAAGGATACTTCATGAAGACCCGTTAAAGAACCCGCTAAAGACATCGGAACATATTAATTTTGAATATGGAAAAAAATCGTATTTTATACTCAATTTATTCGTTTTGTAAATAGTATTGTACTACTTTATTTCTCATTACTAATGAGAGTATTGTTAGTGTTTACGTTATTATTTTATTTTTTAAATAAAAAGTGACATATGTTCTACAATCTTAAAACATATTTCGTGAGATTGTTGCTACAGTCTTAAAACCTTATATATAAGAATTTTGGGTTCACGAAAGAATTGACATAAGAGGTATCTGAATTTTTTTATAAATTTTAGAAATAATTTTGGGAAATATTATTTGTAGTAGAACATTGTTTTTAGATATTTTAAAAGATTGGGGTACAATCTTATATCTAAAAAATACTGTGTTACATAACGAAATATTTGATTCGACCGTTTGGTTTAGAAACGATGTTTGTAATCGTTATCATTCAAACGGTTTTTGGATAACCATTGAGGTTTTATGTCTAACAAGTCGGTTAGAAATGGTTCTTAGCAAACCGTTCATTTTAAAATGACTTTTGTAATCGTCGATTTTCTAAAACTCGAGTTAGAAACGGTGCATAAAAAAACATCTGTCTAAAGCTAATTTCGTAATAAGTTATTTTCTAATTTGTGGGTTAGAGTGGGTGTATTGGTATATAACATATGTTTAATATCTAGCATGCGTGTAAGATACGATTTATTTTATATATATATATATATATATATATATATATATATATATATAACATATGTGTTTAAAATGTTTTGTGTAAACGTTAATTTTCTAACGCACATGTTAGAATATAATGTAGGGATACGTACATGTGTATTTTGGTGAAATAGTGCACAAAAGATTCCACATGCGTCTGTTCATGTTTCTCCCATTAAGTTACTAATAATTTATGCATTAACTCAGTGCTAATGGAGTGACTTTTGGGTTATACACTAGAATAAAAAACCAACAATTTAAAAGGTTTTGCCTCAACATTAATGTTTCATGTATGTATTGTCTTTCGTCTAACCCACGTGTTGGAATCCTTTAAGTTATAATATGTTGTTCGAAATTGTTTATTTTATAACCATACTGACTGGAAATGTTTTATGTGAGCATTTAATTATCTAACGTGTGTGCTAGAAACAATTAGAAATGGTTTCTTTTATAGACTCTATTCTTGGAAAACGTTATATGTAAACATTCAAGTTATAGCGCACGTTGACGTAGGCTGTCGCGGTCTACTCAAACAATTAATTTTAAGACTTAAATACCTATAATAAGTACGGGTAAGTAAGGTCCTCTCCACAGGAACTCAAGAAAAGTGCTAATTTAATATTCCTAAATTAATTATTAAACTAAAGGCGGACAGACGAAGTCAAGCAATTTTTATAAAAGATTAATTAAAAATAAATGATTACTTAAAAAGACTTTGTAAACATATTAATAAAAAGCATTCATTCTAGGTTTGGGTTATTTGTTCCATACGTTAATCACAGATTCTCTCGTCTTTGGTTTTACAATAATTGCTAGTCCTATGGTTTGATCTATGATGACAAACGATAACTCAACCGAATTGTTGACACAAATGAACCCAGACTCCACAATTGCCAATTCTATGTCTAGGACAACTAACTCAATGATAAAGTTTGATGATTCTAGTTCAATGACACAAGAGCTTAAACCCTAAATGTTGATGAACAACCAAACAAAAGTTACACGAATCAATAATCGCAAACACAAACCTTAATCAACCAAATAACTAATTAAGCAAGAAAAATTCATATAAAATCAATCAAGCTCTATTCATTAAGCATAAGAACATGTTCTCAATTGTATTTCACACAAAACCTTAGCCTATAACGAACACGGGAACTTAGCCGAGCATCGTCATATCTATTAAAACACT
The DNA here is from genome assembly GCF_021521415.1 of Bidens hawaiensis. Taxonomy (NCBI): domain Eukaryota; kingdom Viridiplantae; phylum Streptophyta; class Magnoliopsida; order Asterales; family Asteraceae; genus Bidens; species Bidens hawaiensis. The sequence continues at coordinate 899,673 of NW_027491117.1, read as the reverse complement.
TATCTTGATGAACATACGATCAATGATGGAAACAGAAGCTTCGGTATGGATGAAAGTCGTCTTAGAACACCTCTTTTGCCTTTGGAAGTCGATATATGCCAAATAGGGTCGAAAAATTGTTTATATAGTGGAAACCCTAATTTTTGCCAACTTTAAACATCTTTGCGTATCGCGAAGATGATATGCCTTGCTTCTTCGCGTATCGCGAAGGACAAAATAGTCGAATCTGAGTTCTGCAACTTCGCGTATCGCGAAGTTACCCTTATTGCATCTTCGTGTATCGCGATGATGCATAATTTCAGAATTTATTATTTTCTTCTCTTTACTGCCTCGTGATGCGTGCACTTCCAATCTCTCACTTCTAAATCTTCATTCCAAGCTCATAAATATCCTCGTTAAGCTCCATAACTTCCAAGTCCCTGAAAATATATAACAACTCTTGAAGTACCAATGTTCATTCATTTATTTAACTAAAATTAACTAATTAATATATAAAATTAACTAACATTTACCCAACCATCACATCCCCACACTTATCCTTTTTCGTCCCGAAAAAGGTTTTGCAATGGAATCAGAATCAGAGATCATTCTTACAAAATACTTCATAGATTATCTTATTTAAGCATAAAGAACACGAAAACCATGATTGCCGACATTGTTGTCCACTTAAACCCATGCCTCAATACTTATCGGGAAAAATTAGGTGTGACAGTTTTATTAGTTCATATGATTAAAATGGAACCCACACCTCAAAGCCCTGAAGCTGCCTTACCATGCTTCATTATAGTTTTACCGAACCAGACCACCCCAACTTGACTTAATCTTAAAATTAGACGATCAAAATTTTGCACATTTGTACGATTTTTCAAGTCCATATGTAATAGCTAAGACAATCTTGGATATTTTTATCGAACCAAAACCTAAACTTAAGCATTAAAGTCGACCAAAATGGCCATTAGATAAGATTAAGGTACAATTAGGTAACCAACTAGTAAATAACCCCACTACATGACATACCCCTGTTATCAAGTAATACCCCGAAGTCCATCACCATACGTGAGTAGGCACGAATTCATCTGTAGGGCTTACATATGATGTGTTCTGTGTGGTCCGTTTCTTAATGGTAATGAGACGCGAGCACGGGGACCCCATATGACTAACAGCGTGTATGATCAAGTCAGTAGTGAATTTGTACTTTTAAAGCACTTTTTGTGATCATGTTTAATGACTTATGAATTGGCAGATAAACTGCGGGTTTGCTCTTTTTAAGCTTATTTAATATACATAAATCCACTTAGGATTTACGCATACCTAGATGATAAACCTCATACCGACCCATGGTCTCCGAACCCCGGAGCATCCCATCAATACATGATTTAAGGCCATAAAACCATACGGCTATGTAGTGTTAGCCAGTTAAACTAGCAGTTTTTTCATTTATGTTTATATCACAAGCCATCTAGCATACTCTAATGTTAAGCCTATCCAACCATTGCACTATAGACTATTCATATTAAAATAAATTTTTAGTGATCAAATCTAATAGAAAGGCTTGAGTATGGCCTAATCTTTTATTCTAGTCATTACACAGGCTTAGCTAAACAAACAAAACCCTGAAGGCGTTTCCCACTAAAAATTAAGCATTTAAAGTTCAATTAAGTCAACAACCAAATTATCCTTTCATTCTCAAGGCTGAGCCTACCGACACATCCCAAATTAAGTGTGTTCCCGTTTTATTTATCTCATATTATATAATAATTTTGAAAAATAACCCCCAATTTTTCTATCATTTTCCATTTATTATGCAAAAATCTTAATTCAAAGAACATAAAAACTTTTAAAATTTTCAATTTCTCCCCCATCCCCACACTTGAGGCAAGCATTGTCCTCAATTTTTAAAAATATGACAACTAAAATAGGGATGGGGTGAAAATTTACTTTGACAATTTTAAAACCGGGGTTAATGTGATGATGGTTATTTATTATACATCTATACAATTACACTCTTAACACAAAAACTAATAAAACAAAGAAGGTTATGAAAACGAAATCACCTGATAGATAATAAAACTCTCATGTGCAATTCTCGTGCCCTCGGTGATCTCTCGGTGAACTTACTCCTCAACTCTCAAAACAAAATCTGTAACTCTCAAACATGTAGAAGCACGCTTCTCACAAATGTTAAAAATATAGGTCTTTTAAACCGTTTGCAAAAATCATTAATTTTAAATTGCCAACCGAGCTTAATAAATTCATAACCAAATTTTTCTCCAAAATACGGACCTGACATAGCTGTCGTCACCAAAGTCATTGTCGGAGGCACCGGAGATATTGCCATCTGCACCGGTGTTGGAGATCTAGAAACAACTAGAGATCTTGAAATAACTGGAGGAGTAGGAGAAACAGGAATAGATGCAGGTGTAGACGATCTCACTGTAGCTACAAACGGCTGGCTTGGAATCTCGATCCCTAAGCCTCGTCTAACCCTCTGTTTCTTTGGTTTCTCGCCCTTTTCTATCATCAGCTCTTTACCCTTACGCTTACACTTCTGAGCATAAGTTAACTCGGCAGTCGGCCCCTAACCACCATCATCACCACCTGTACCACCATCACCACCCTCATGCTCAGAATCTGAATCATCATGAGCCCAACGATCGTAAGATGGCGCCACATAGTCTATATTGGCAAGATGGCCAATCAGACGCTTGTACCGCGGCCGATCTTGAATGCTTTGGTTCCTATAAGTACGTAAACACCTCATAGTCTCGGCGTTCATGTGCTCAAACTGCATCAAGTCTGCTAGATTTGTTGGATCTTTAAAAAAAGTTAGCTGGAGATCATCAATAATAAGCTAAAGGAACCTTGGTTACATCAAGAACTTGTGTCGACTTGTAATGCTCTCCTTCAGATGATAGAAAACCAGTTCAGAGAAGTTGAACGGTTTATTCAGCACCAACGCAATGAATGCCGATTGCAACATAACGCGACATTCGTCGTAACCACCCTTAGGATCACCAAGGCAATGTATCAATACATGTAACAGATACTTGTACTGCTCGCACAAGTTAGCCTTGTTATACATCGATCTATCCAAATCCCCCTTGTACCATATCCTCCTGAACAACCCATGTATCAACCCTTTGTCAAACTCACATCTATCATCAATCGTATCCTGAAAACCCAAAATATCTCGAATAACACCCACAACCACCGGTTTATCTTGTATCTTGGGTTCAATCTGATTCTCTCTCTCTCGTTGAATCGAGCTGTATCCCAAAAGCCACGAATAATGCTTTGGTAAACCAAAGTCTGTGTGGAGATCGCCTTGAATATCCTGAATCGTAATAGGAAGTTAATGATCCCTCCAAATATAGATGTATCTTCAAAGCTGTCACGTAAGAAAGCACAAATATTGTGCTTTTTGTCCCATGATAGTAACACAGGAGCTTCTTCGGGTTTCGCTTCTTGAACTTGAGCTAGTTCCTCAGGTTTTTGTTCGGGAACAACCTCTGGTTGTTGTTTGGGGACAGGATTAGGAACAATCTTGTCAGCCATACTGTAAAATGAATAATATATTAGTTTAGTATTCATCAAGAATATATCTTCTGTTTACTTTAACGAATCAGTTACATTCGTTATAATAAACTTAAATGAATGAACTCATTCGTTATGAGTTTACTTTAACGAATCAGTCACATTCGTTATCATATTCGTCATATTAATTCTCACATTCGTTACAAACAACAAATCAGCATCCTATTCGTTATGATCAATAAAAGAGATCTATTCGTTATCAAACGAATAAATATATTCGCTAACCTAGCGAATGACATGGTCATTCGTTAGTCTATAACGAATCTGAAACAATTAAGTTAATCTTGACTCTTAACAGTCAAAGTCCAATTCATTCAGATTATCAAAGTAAAAAACGATGAACTTCGTCCAACAATTCATTGATTCAGATTATATTTAATCTATTAATCCCTAATCAAATAAGTTGGATATACATTTAATACATTAAACGATGATCAGTTAACACTAATTTTTTATCAAAATCATTAAACATTTGATTATAATCAATGTCTGTTCATGTCGGTTTACAAATTGAACAATTTAATCCTAAAACCCAGATCATATATCAACATCTTTGTATCAGGATACTCGCCATTACTTGTATAATCACAAGATATCAGTTAATTGATCTAAAACGCATGTATGGATTTTTGAGAAAATTTTGCAAGAGGTTGTTTAGGAATGGATGAAATAGTGTTTGTACGAATGAAGAGTTTGTTCGTCGCATAGTGATTATAAACCCTACAAGAATTGCACACGAATCGAGGATTTTCGTTAAAATTTGAAATAACAAATATCCTCATTCGTTAAAGATTTAACGAATGATCTTTACATTCGTTGAAATTTTAACGAATGATACTTTAAACTTTCATTAGTTAAAATAGGATACGAATGACTACCCATTCGTTAGATCAGCGGAAGCGAATGTGCTATCCATAACGAATGTGGTCATACGTTATGGATAAGGATGAATGGCATGTCATTCGTTAATACCATGTTAACGAATCACCGTATTCCCTTAACGAATGAGAAAAAAATCTCATTCAATGGTTTAAATAGTCATTTAAAAACCAACTAGGGTTTTGAAAATGAATTAAATAATCAATTAAAAACAACTATGGTTTTAATTGAATAAAATAATATTAAATGCATTAAACCCAATCAATCAATGATCAGAAATGTTTAAGTTAAGCGAATATTTACTTTAAAATACGTTAAGCATGAATTAACTTAAAATTTGGGGTAAAAAACTTTTCTTTTTGTTTTGAATAAATTCGCTAGCTCAGTAAATCGAAAATAAAGCAGAAAAATGAAAATATTTTTGGATTTTTAAATTTCAAACAAAAATTAAATGCTGTAAATGTAATGCAGTAAACAATCTATGTCTAACAAAGCAGTACATATTTTTGAGAGTCAAGCAGGGAATCATATTGATCAAAATTTCCTTCCGTCACAGTTTTATTTTCGGTTTTTATTATGACCGGTGTTAAGTCGATTATTAGTATCGTTGTTCACCTAATCTTTTAACAAATGTTTCAGAACTTTCGGTGATATGTTTAATTTGTTCAATTAGGCACAAAAATATCAGAAGCTATTGGTTCTCATCTTGATTCAGGCGTAATTTGATTTTCTCTAAATCACCTCAACTTGACTTAAACCTTATAATCAATTTGATTTAAAATGTTTTGGTTAAAGCAAACTAGCACGTAATCCCCGCTACAAGATACACCCCCCGTTATCAAGCAATACCCTAAAGTCCGTTCCCATGGATGAGTATGCATGATTTCATCTGTCGGTTTACACACATTGTGTCCCTTGTGGTCCGTTTCTTAATGGTAATAAGACGCAAGCAAGGGGATAATGTATGACTCACAGCGTGGTTTGATCAATTATGTAATTCATTTTCGTACTAAATCACATTAAGCAATCAAGTTTAGAGACTTAAGCAGATACACTGTGGGTTCGCTTTTTCAAGCATTGTTTTAATATTCAACGAAATGAATACCAAATGTAAAACCGCATAAAGACCTAATGGTGTCGGGAACCTTAAGGCGTCCCATCAATACAAGATTTAAGGCCACAAGACCTAACATCGTTGAAGCGTTAACCACAAACTAGAAGCTTTTTATTTAAAATGGTTTTCAAATTGATTAGAAGGCAGATTATTACATTTCTGCTATCATTATCAAGACTTTTTCTAGAAACCAATATTCCTTTTATTCGGCAATTTTAGGTTTATATCACTTACTAATCCTTACTCGTTTGTTTAAAGACCTACCAATACATCGATACAGTTAAGCACACAATCTTTTATTACCTACTTTTTATTGAACTTGGGATCAAATGACTAATGTATTATCATTTTCCCTTTTTGCTACAAGACTCAATTTTGAGGAGCATTTTTCTAGGTTTTTGTAATTTTTAATATTTGAATTTTTTTGGAGTTTTAAATTTTTCTATACAAACATTAAAAACAATATTTTTGTATTTTTATATCCCCCCCCTAAAAACTACAAATAGAAAAAAAAATATGAAAAATGAAAAATAAAAATGATCTAACCGAGCTTTTGAATTTCAATTAAAGTTTTTAAACCATTTATACCAAGCAAATATTAAAAACGCGTTTTGTCAAAGCCTTAGTATAAAGGTCCGCCTTTTGAAAATCCGTGTGAATTTTTTCAATATTGATTAATTTCTTTTCAAAGCAATCACGTATGAAGTGATAACGGATTTCAATATGTTTTGTTTTGGAATGTTGAACTGGGTTTTTGGTGATCGAGATAACAGCTGAATTACTAATAAAAATGAGAGTAGTAAGAAACTTCAAACCGTAATCCTGCATATGCTGCTGGATCCAAAGAACTTGTGAATAGCAACTCGAGCCGCCACATACTCCGCTTCGGCTGTTGAAGTAGAGAGCGTTGTCTGCTTCTTACACTGCCAGGAAACAAGCCCGTTTCCTAAAAACTGACAACCCACTGTTGTTGACTTCAAGTTGATCTTGCATCCTCCGTAGTCAGAGTCGGTATAAGCCGTCAAATCAAACTTATTGTCCTTGGGGTACCACAACCCGATGTTGGGATTTCCCCTTCGATAATGTAAGATACGCTTAACCGCCGCTAGATGTGTCACTCGGGGACTACTTAAGAAAGCCTGTGGAGCTTGATCAGGATCTAGATCTATGATGACGACGTGTTGTTCATGATGAATATACGATTAGGACGAGTAATTACGTTATTGTGTGTTTTCTGATAGCATACGGACAGAGTAACAAGTGCACAAACGAATTCACAAAAGACTTGTTACATTAATGATAGATAACAGAGTATATATAAAGGATGACCCATTCGTTAAGTTATCCCTTAACGAATGGTGTCATTTGTTACATTAATATCAAACGAATGTACAAACACAATCGTTATACATTACTATCCGAATGGCCCCATATTCGTATGTCCCATTTGTTAATCTTGGTTAACAAATGTGACTTACATTATGACGAATATGACACATTCGTTATGGGGTAATGAATGGTCTCACAATGTAGCGAATGGGCTATACTTACCAAAATTCCCTTAGATTAATAAAACTAATATAATAATACGATAAAGATCGAGACGCTCAAAGCGTGTATCAACAACTTGCATAAGATTGAAGTTTAATTGATAAAAATCATATCTAACCATTTAAAACTCTCCAAAATGATCCAAAAACATATTTTAATCTTAAACATGTACTAAGCTAAATCAAATACTTTTTTTGTCCATAAACATGGATTAAGGGGTTTAAATCGCGTTTGTATGGTTCAAAAGTTTGGTTTAAATCCCAAACCGAAACCCTAAGTTTCAAGGCTGATATTTTGATGATACATGCTTGGTTTTGTGATATAGAACCTGTAGTTACATTACTTAGAAGGACAAGAACCTAGAAAAGTGAGGAAGAGAGTTGAAACAAACGAAAACCGTAAAGGTATGCCGAAACACTTGTTTAGGGGTTGTTTAGAATTAGATTATGAAATGCTTGTTTTTAGTTTGTGAAATTTTGCAAGGACATCAGGGACCATATGAATGAGTTCCTGTCCAAATTTGGTAATTTTTTGATCTTCCGAAAATATTTGACGAATTTATACCGTTTAGGGACGTTTATTTGGGAAAGATACTTAAACTACTTGAAAAATTATTAAATTTGAAGAACTCAGATATGACATAAAATTATCACCTATAAAATTTGGGGTCATTTGGATAACCCTAGATATGTTTTCTGAATTCGCGTTTATTCTAGTTTTTATAGTCTTTTTTGCTCGAAAAGGTGACTTGGCTAGATTGTTAGGTTCTAGGAAATTTACAAGCTATTTTGGGATATATTTGGATCACTTAGAAATTTTGTTGGATTTTTTAGAAATCATTTGGTATAAACGGATGATTTACGGGTTAAATATAACATATATAATGAATTTTTATAAATAAATAAATTAGTAAATAATTCCGGAATTTTTTTTATAAAAATAAACATATTTTACTTGATAATTTTATAAATTTTAATAATTTAATGATAAACGGATAATTAATTGTGCTAATTTAAAATTTAGACAAATTCAATTTTGATAAAAACCGGCAGGTTTGAGACTAACGAATCTGTTGGAATATCAGAACATCAAGAGTGATCAAAAATCATATTTTTGGGTTAACTGAGTAAACCGAACTTTTTGTGAGAAATTCGGACGGGTTGTGCGCGTTTTTCTCCAAACCAGACTGAATAAACAGAAAAGAGCCCCGTAGCATATCTAGACATCTAATCCATGATTTATCTTTATAAATTTAATCATTTTATCAACAAACACATTTACACGACTTTGGATGGTCATACCAGTTTTCTAAACACGTAAACGATCAACTTGGCCCAGCAGGTGAAATGAGGAAACTGAGCCAAGTTCGGTTTTAAAAGCTAGGCATTGAACAACGTCACAATCTAAGCATATTGACATGTTCTGGGCGTGACAGGTATGCCCAGACTACATATACAGTCCAATTTAGTATGGGGACTATAATAATATTAATATATTAATATTATTATAATATTGATTATAGGGACTAAGTGATAGCACATGAAACAAACCACGAGCTGATATCGCACTGAGTACCTACTAAACAGTGAGTTTCATGACCCATCTTTTAAACTGTTTTACGAAATTTTGGGGTGAAAAACATGTTTATATACGTCTATCTATTTGAAAACGATTTATTATGTGAATTATCTAAGTGTTAATACACGAGAAGTCCCCACAAACACAATGATTGACTACGAACTGATGAATTGTGAATAGTATTGTTGATTTATAAGTTAGATTGAGATGGTACAAATGCCGAAACATTATGAGATTACACACGACTACATGTTTATACAAAAACGCTATATAGTGTTAGGCATAGCAAATTTGGGAAAAACGTAGTCTGTGATGGGCATGGGAATAACGTGGTCTGTGATGGCCATGTGAATAACATGGTCTGTGAGGGCCTTAGGAATAACATGGTCTGTGAGGGTCATGGGAATAACGTGGTCTGTGAGGGTCATGGGAATAACGTGGTCTGTGCAGGCCATGGGGATGACGTGGTCCGTAATGGCCATGAGAACAACGTGGGCAATGGAGGCCACGTGATATGAACAAACAGTCAAGGTTTCACTATAACTTGGCATAATTACATATATGGATACATACACACTATACAGTATTAAACATACTTATTTGAGACATGTTGTGGGCGGAAGGGGGGCCACAATAGTTGATATTGCGTGGGAAATGGAGGGACGCAACACGAACAAACATTCGAAATCCCCTTGTAATTTAGTATGATTACATTATAAGCATATGAACATACTTGTGTACAAACAAATGAACTTGTAAACGTATATACATACGTACATATATAAATGCGTACGCACAAACTATGACCGTTGCTGTTACGCATAATTGTTTTGTTGAAACTCGTGAAACTTACCAACTACTTGTAGTTGACGGGCTGGTTTTGATCTGTATCACCTAGTTTGTAAAAGAAGTTAAAATGATGCAAAAAATATTGTAAATTAGCTTGTATTATTCTTTATAAACAATGTGGTTGATACCAGAGGTGTCTGTCACATTACCGTGTTACGTTTCCGCAAATTGCTTAACGTGGTGTGACAGAAGTTGGTATCAGAGTTATTGGTTATAAATGATTCGGTTATCGCTTAGGATACCTAAAATATAATCGTAGGCTCGATTATATCTGGGGAAATTAATAATAAGTAATGATATATACTGATGGATACCGGGATGAACTCGAAGGGCAAGTAAGTTATTATGGTCCAGAACTTAATAACAGACTTGCTTGTACAAGGGAATTCGGGGAAAAGTCGCGGAATATACAAATAGGTAAAAATGGAAGCATATGTGCATAAAAGGTAATGTTGAGTATATATGTATGTAACACGCACACATGCTTATATGGAACAATGTGTACGAATACGTGTACATACTGTACTGTCGATAATATTATATCTTATTGTAATAAATATTATATTCGATTATAATTAATATTAAACTTTATTTTAATTTTAATTTTAATTTTAATTAATACTATACCTAATCATAATTAATATTATATTTTGCCCTAATTTAATAATATCCCTTACTTTAATCCATTCTATCGAAAAATATTATTTTTATGATTAGCCGTTGCATCGAAAGATATTGAAAGTTGGTAGCTTTATGTAAGATGAAGAACCGGTGTTGTCTGTAAACGAGAATACTGAGAATGCCCTATCGAGTCAAAATTGGATCTTTTGGTATGACGGAACCACAGATGGGCTTAATATTCAAGGCCCATAAAGGAACCGTAGGAGGTGTGATCTACATACACTCATTTCAAAGGGTTACAACACTTCTCAGTTTGGACCAAATCTTTATCCTATATATCCGTTTTCTAACAATAAATTAAAAAGCTTTTCGGTCGTCTCTCCACTTTTGTTTATTCAAGAACAAACACTATTCCTAGGAGAATGCCTAGTGGTGAGCCCGATTTATTAAATTATGAATGTATAATTACCATACTAAGTCTTCAATTATAACATAACAGACCGTGACTACCAGTACATACCATGTACTAACTATATTTCAAAAAGAAATACTAATAATAATAATTTTCTTTACATATCACCAGTGCAACGACCCAGATAAACCTCCCTAACTAGCAAACTCTTCAAACCATCTGCGTACGAGTACCTTCAACCACTCCTATATTTTTCCCACTCCGATCGGTTTATTATAGAAGAGGAACCCCATGCTCACGGATCGATGATGTGCCTTGGCTGGTGTGGAATATACTTACTCTTAACTAATAAATTACCACTTTTAGTAATCCCAGCATGCTGCAGGTACTGGATGACCTAGTGAAAGAATATTCTATAGTTATATTTAATAACATCCAAAGGTCAAGTGGAGCATACAAATGCATTTCGACTAATAACACACTGTTTAAACTCATAACGATCAGATGTCTACTTACGGGAGAGGCAGGGCAAAAACAGTTGCCTAGAGGTGGGATTATTTTGGAGTAATTACTGTGTTAGTCGTGACATGTTAATGATTGTTATAATGTGTACTTGGATAGACAAGGATTTTATGATATTGTTGTGTATAGCATTTTTGTCAATACTCCACGCAAGCGTCTAATAATGTGCTATGCTGATATGGAGGACAATTTGGACTTTTCATTACAATACCGACCCTTACCAGGTTAAAAATTTCTTGTTACTTGGTGGAAAATTTTGTTACATACATACAAACAATGGCCACTGTTAGGCCAAATCTATGTACTATCCTTGGTATATAGACACAGGAACAGATGTGTGTGACACATATGTGCTATTTGAAATTCCTGATTAACATCTAATGTGATTCCTCCTGTGATTAGTTATGTAGTGAATTGTTAGTCGTTATAGAATGGCCCCGAAGAAAACAAACACATTATCTGAGGCATTTGTGGCCGAGATGATTGTTCGGCAACTGCAGAAAGCAATTCCGACAATAGCAGCACGATTCGCTGCCGACATTAATACAACTATGAATACAAATCAAATGCCGAACTTTAATACGACCGCGAATACTATTTCACAGCCTAATACTAATACGGTTACAAATGTTATACTCCCAATAAATACTAGCATCATCACGAATAATACCCACCCAGTGAACACTAATGCTACTACCAGTAATAATAATCCCCCCCAATAAATGCCATTGGCAACAAAAATCTCCTACCGAACATGAATACTGGTCTTAACAACAGTGATCTTTCACGACAAGAATATTCATTTAAATAATATATGTTGTGCAAACCTATAAATTTTAGTGGTACTAAAGGATCAAGTAGATTAGTAAAATGGAACAAAATGATAGAGTCTGTTTATCAACACCGGTAGTTGCCCATCAGATTGTATCATTGAATATGCTACTTGTCACTTCTTGGCCATGCCCTTATGTGGTAGAAAACGATTGAATGAATTTGGGGACAAGAGGTAATCAACCACATGACTTGCGCAAAACTTAAAACCCTTATATCGAAACATTTTCGTCCAAGAAATGAAATCTAGAAATTCGAACACGAACTCGGGAAATAGGAAATGAAAGGTGCAGACCAATTGAGATACACGAACCATTTTAACGATCTGCTTAGACTGGTGCCATGGTTAGTTGCCCCATAAATAGGGACTTTAGTTAATTCAGTACCCACTTAAATTTTGAGAATGCTGTGACACAAGCCGGTGTGGTAGCTTTTGAATTGATCAAAAGTGGCATGTTGAGAATGTCCGGGGAATCATCTAGTACTAAACAAACCTATCATGAAACAGATACAAGAGGTACAACCAATTAAACGTGTGTGTCCTACAACTCAAAACGATACCGCGATCAACTTTAGTTCTGAACGAAAAATATACAATGAGCTTTCGTCAAAGTGTGGGAAATGTAATTATTATCATATAAGGGAATGTCGAACAAATGTATGTTATAAAGGTGGGAAGAGTGGACAGTATGCCCGTAGCTGTGGAACCATTATGAGCACTGTAAACCGACCGTTCTAACCTCACCATTCACAGTTACCCTAACAGCAACCAATTCGCTCACAACCTATGACAAACCATCATGCTTGCTATGAGTGTGCCAGTATAAGACGCTCTTAAAAGAACTGTCCCAGGTTAAACCAAGAACAAGCATCGACGTCTAACTGGAATAGAGGCCGCGATTAGTGATTGAATCAGACAGAACACAACAAGCCCTAAATATGGTGATGGGTACATTCGTAAATGCTTCCGTTTCGTTGATATAAGTACCGATAAAAGTCTTATTCCATATAAATTGTTATCCGTGGGAGATATACCGGTTAGTAAACTAATAGATCCCTATGCTACAGAAACTGCTAGAGGTAAGCCTATAATTGTTTACCGTATTGGTCAAAGCTGCCTCTCGACCTAAACGACTAACTATTCTGTATCAATTTACTCCCAGTGGAATTGGGGAGTTGTTACGTAATAGTCAGTATGAACTAGTTAATTGAGTTCAAACTGAAAGTTGAATGTAAGGACAGAACTGTTAGAATACCTCTTCCATATAACGAAATGATCAAAGTACAGAGAGAGAAACCTGGTACTATAACACTTCTCATATCCCATCTTAAAGTATTAAAACAGTTACATCAAGGATGCATGGTGTATTGGAAGAAAGTAATAATCAACAAATTCTATAAAAGTGTATGGATTTCGGGCTAACTAACGTACCGGTAGTGTTCATGAATTTTACGAACCGAATCTGTAAGTCAATTCTTAACAAGTTCGCCATAGTGATCTCCGACGATATCTTAATATGCTCGATAGACAAAGAAAATATGGGCAACACTCATTGGTTATAAGAAACACAATTAGTAGGTCATCTTGCAAACTAACTAAAGAATTCTTGTAGACCCCAATAAGATGAAAACTTTTCTAGTATTACCCAATCTTTAATCACCCTAACTCAAAAAGACCGAAATTATGAATAGGAGCATAACAAGAAATGATATCCCAATTGCTCTACAAGGATTGTGTCAAGATCTAATGCTGAGTCTTCTAAAAGGACTAATGAACTTGTAATTTACTATGATACATCCCTAATGTAAGACCCCGAATCCTGAGAATCTTACAGTTGGTAATCATATCCAAAATTTCACAAAAAACTTAAAACCCAAAACAATTCATTTTATCTAAAACAAGTTCAGAGTAAATAAACAGCGGAAAACTCATAAGTATTAAAAATTCCCAAAACCCGGGAAGAAGTACCAAACGATAAACAATGGAAACAGTTACTTATAAAAATCCCATGACCAAGTATAAGGTAAAACGTTTTGTTTATAAAAGGTCTCGACTAGGAATGCCTTCAACCGTCCAAATAGTCTCTAGCACATCCAAGCGATAATCTCCGATCCTTAGCCTGAAAAGTCAAACTAACATACACACAAAGTCAGCTTAAGCTGAGTGAGTTCAAGTTTTATACAATCAATGTTTATAATTCAGTTTAGATTTCAAAAGCACAAAAACCTTGAAAATCATAATTAAATAAATAAATATTTTTCCTTTAAAATATTTATGCTAACATGGGCCTCGCACCACAAGTCGTAACTCGAGTAATATATTGGACCCAGTAGCAGAAAACAGTATGTAATACGGGCCTCTCACCACGAGTCGTAACTCTAGTAATATATTGGACCCTAATACAGAAAATCCACACAATATGGGCCTCTCACCACGAGTCGTAACTCGAGTAATATATTGGACCCTAATATAGAAAATCCACACAATACGGGCCTCTTACCACGAGTCTTAACTCGAGTAATATATTGGACCTGGCCATAATCATCATGCACACATACATCAAAGGCACGCTTACACGTAAGTTCATCAGGTACACACATCAATAGGCATATATATATATATACATACATACATACATACATATAACTTAATCACGATGAACTAATATGATTCAACAGGTATAGTTCATAGGGTAATATGTATAAGTAATTCCAGAAAAACATAAGTAAGTCTACCCGTATTTAAATAATACTAGGCCTAACAATATTCTCGAGCCTAGACCCTAAGTAATATACATATAACCTTAGGGAATATATGCCCATAAATGGGTCTAAAATATCCTAAGTCATAGAATATAATTTACACATGATTTCATAAATATACAAATACGAATAGGACTATGCAATACCATCCAAATAATTTAAACAAGTAAAATCGGGTAAAATTGTAATAGGGTGTGTATGCCAGCCCAAAATGTAAAAAGAGTTAAAAAGGGCATCATGAACTCACCTGTTATGAGGCACACAATCACAACGAGCTAGAGAACCTCTAAGCAAATCCACAATCAAAAGCCCGTTGGATTGCACACAAAGATTACTAACTGAACCGCACCGACTCGTTTATTCTACGAGGCGTTCTAACATGATTTGATTGACCTAAATCCTAGACCTTACCAAATTCAATTACATCAGCCCCCGAGGCCGTCTATTTACCAACACCACCCTTAGTTAATTCCGGGGACAAAGGATTTCCAAACTACACCCGAAAGTTGTTAATTGTATCGAATACGCAGGTTAACAAGTGGTTTATGCACTTAGCAACCAACTCAGCCCCGTTTGGACCAAATTAAGTTTAATTACCCAGCAACAAGTCCACACAACACTACAAGATTTGAATGGGTCGGCAATTCGCTTGTACAACACATAAACTGCCATTTAAACGCGAATTTGCGTTGTACCGACCCGTTTGAGCAACCGACAACCAATTCAGCCCCATTAACATAAAAATTAAGTTTTCCACAGCCCGTATAACATACCAAGGCTACACAATCTGAATTGGTTGTTTTTTCCCTCAAACAACGCGCTAAACGCAACAATCATCAAACTAGACAAATGAAATCCTAGTTTTTCAATCTGTCGACAATTGATCAATCAAACGAGCTTCATAGCCCACGATACTAAAGTATAACACATATGGCATACCTAGGAAGATCACGGAGCAAAACCTCACTTCAAACAACCCTGACAAGAACACAATTGGACAGCCACCGGTTAAGCCTAAAACGAACGTATTGATCAATAACGAGTATAACATGTAGATTTTAACATCCAAAGATGCATTTTATTACATAGGAAAACCATAGAAATAAATTATGAAATTTTAACCAGAGTTTAATAAATTTCTTAGACTTTTAAAAATAGTTTTGTTACATTTTTCCAATGCACACAAAATTCATAAAAATTCCTCCAACACAGAAAGATACGTGCAGCTATTTCAGAGCGTAACAAAATGATTTTATTTTTATAAAAATCATTACCAAACCAAATTAAACAGTTCCAATTGGGTTTGAATCCTAACTCAAAATATTAAGTTCCAGAAGTGGAACCAACCAATTTGGACTTGTCAAAAAAGAGTTATGATGTCGGGAAGACAGACCAAAATCCATCATCCTGAATAAGATTTGACACTCGATCTTATAAAATCATAAAAACCATTCAAATCTCGTCCAAACATTACATATTATAACTTTGCTAAACTAGACTCAAAGTAGAAGATCATAGAAACAAGAACAGATCAAAAAAAATAAATTTTCATCGAGTTACAGACCGAACAATAAACCAGTACGAATCTGTCAGAAACTGTTTTAATCAAAATTCAACCATAACGTGCTCAACAAAGGGTTTAATGGTGAAAAGGAGTTATATTAGGCTAGGACCGATCTTGAATTAGATGGAGATCACTTGGGATAGGCTGGAGATGATGAAATTCATGAGGGGGAGGGCTGGAAGAAAGTCTCGATCAGCCAAGAGAGAAGAGAGAGAGAGAGAGAGAGTTAGGGTTTACAATATAATAAATTTACACTCTGGCCCCCGAGCTTGTAAAACGAGATGTCTTGAGACAAAAGGTTAATTAAAATGACTTTCGAGGATGACTAGAAGGTCCTTTAAGATGCCAAATCGGGTCTCGGTTAATGCACAAACTCGACAAGGCTTACTTTCTTATTAACGAAATTTAACGGGCGTTACACCTAACAACTAAAAGTGTATAAGAGGAAGTATACTACCCATAACCCGAAATTGGGAACAGTTGTCTTTGCACTTAAGATCTGGGAATACTACTTGTATACCACTAGATGTACAAAGTATATGAACCACAAAAATCTATAACCTACAATTGATCTGAAGAAATTTAATATGAGGTAATGGAGATGGGTAGAGTTGTTAAACAATTATAATTGTGAAAACCAACGAAATACTTCACTACAATAACTGAAATTTGAACCCCAAACCTTTATAATCTACGAGACTGGATCATGAATGAGGAAAAATCATGTTCGAAATATTCTCTTCATCCAAGTACTAAGAAAGACGAAAGGATGTTAAGAAATTTTATGGGTGATATGACATGAGAAAAATTATAGTCACGTATGATATTAAATGCGTGGCCCATACTAAAGTTAAGGCTGAGTATCAAAAACCTTGGGAATGTTACCACAACATGAAATTCCCTAATGAAAGCGGAAACAAATTACAATGGACTTGTAAGACCCCGAATCCCGGGAATCCTACAGTTGGTAATCATGCAGGAAAACTTAACAAATTTTTTTTTAAACCCAAGACAGTTCATTTCATTTTAAAAACTAGTTCAGAGTATAAGATCAGCGGAAAATCATAAGTACTAAAACAAGTTCCCAAAACCCGGGAATTATGCCCAAAACCAAATTTTAAATATGTCTAGTAATAATTGAAAAGAAACAGTGTTCATTATTGAAACCCTCGACTAGATATGCCTTCAACCGTCCAAGTAGTCTCGAGCACTTCCAAGCGGTAAGCATCCTCCTCCTAACCTGAAACTCACACTAACATACAAACAATATCAGCTTGAGTTGAGTGAGTTCAAGTTTTAATAATTGACATTTATATAAATCATTCCAACAGTTTAGATATAATATGGGATATGAGTAGTTAGGCCATAATAAACGATAAGTAGCCATACTTATATATCTATATAATTATATCCCTATACATAACATCCAAGTAATAACATCAGGGTCGAGCACACGTACAACCCAAACACATATCATTCCATCCGATGGTGATCATGCCACACGAGCAGATCACCACCCACTGTATGCAAACACAAAGTAGGCATACGCAAACATCCATAGTTAGTAATAACTAACTAACATCACTAATCATAGGCTATAATATAACATACGTGCAAACATACATAAATATCATTCCAAGACATACTCTAATACAAGTAAGCCCATGCGAAACAATTTAAACGCGCAAAATTAGTTAGGTGTGTATGCTAGCCCAAAACTTGAAAAGAGTGAAAAGGGGGCATCATGAACTCACCTGACACGAGGCACCAAGTCACCACGAGCTAGAGGGCCCCTAAGTAATTCCACAACTCACGCGCCTGTCAGATTATATACAATAGTTACTAACGATACGAAGGGACTCGCTTATCCTACGAGGCGTTCTAATATGGTTCTAGTTACCTAAAGCCCCAACCTCACCAATTTTGATTAAAACAGCCCCCGTGGTCTTATATTTACTAAAACAACCCTTAGATACTCACGAGAATGAAGAACTCCCAAATTACCCCCGGAAGTACTAGATGAGACGAATATGCGCGTTTAAGAGTTGTTTAGGCACTTAACATCCAAATCAGCCCTGTGTGGACCCAATTTGATAAATTCACAGCCTACTAGCCCACACGACACTACACGAGTTGGATGGGTCGGTAACTCGCAATCACAACGCACCAACTATTCAATAACGAATACGCGTTGTACCGACTCATTTGAGTAACCGACAACCAATTCAGCCCCAATACTTATAAAAATAATTTTCCAACAGCCCGTACAACAAACCAAAGCCACCCGAACTGAATTGGTCGTCAATTACTTCAACCCTCGCGTTAAACGCAACAATTCACTATTCTAGACAACCGAATACTAACTTTCAATCTACAACTAGTTGACCATTCAAACAAACACCATTGCAAATGATTTTAAAGTATGTTATTTTGGACATACCTAGGAAGATTGTGGAGCCAAAACCTTAGTCAAAACAGCCCCGAAACTGCTCAATTGGACAGCCACCCGGTAAATCTAAAACAAGAGGTTTAACGATCAATACGCGGGGTATACGGATGAATTAAGGTGTAGAAGACTAGTAGGGATAATAAACTAACCTTGAATTGGGATTTCACACCTTAAAATCAGCTGGAAAAAAGAAAAATGGGGCTCTCTTTGCTGCTGCTTTCTCCGATCGGGACCAGGAAAAGAGGGGGCTAGGGTTTTTGTTATTATATAAACAAAGTTACACTCTAGACCCTCAAGTTTGAAAGAAGTAGCAACTTGATTGAAAAGCTAATTAATTTAACATACCGGAAGGATGAGAAAGTCACCGAGGAATTCCAGATAAATCCCGAGAGATGTACATACTTTACATGATTTAAATCATTGGACAGAATTTAATGGGCGTTACAAGTCCACCCCCTTAAAGTGGGATTCGTCCCCGAATCCCAATACGATAGGAAAAATTGCGGGTAGAGTTTCATCATCTCATCTTCGGACTCCCAAGTAGCCTCGAAACCCCTACGGTGCCTCCACTGCACCTTCACCTGCTTAAACACCTTATTCCTCAAACGTTTCTCCTGACAGTCAAGAATAGCGATAGGTTCCTCAACGTAGTTCAACTCACTATTGAGCTCAATATCACCAAGAGGCACGTGGGCCTCCTCATCCGCCAGACATTTCCTCAAATGCGATACGTGGAAAGTAGGATGAATCCCAGCAAGCTCGTCGGGCAATTCCAGCCTATATGCTACCTTGCCAACACGAGACAAGATACGGAACGGACCTATGAACCTCGGACTAAGCTTCCCCTTCTTACGAAAACGAATGATACCCTTCCAAGGAGAAACTTTTAGTATAACCCAATCACCGGCCTCAAACACAATAGGTCTGCACCTTTTATCCGCATAGGACTTTTAACGATCCTGAGCGGCCTTCATAAAAGCCTTAATCTTATCCAGCTTCTCAGTCGTAGCTTCGACCACCTCTAAACTACCCAACTGTTTCTGACCAATGGAGCCCCAACGGACTGGAGTCCTATACCTCCGTCCATACAACATCTCAAACTGTGGCAACCCAATCGTGGCGTGATAACTGTTATTATAAGAGAACTCGAGTAATGGTAAGAGACGATCCCAACTACCACCAAAATCGATAACATAAGCCCCGCAACATATCCTTATGAGTCTGTATGGTCCTCTCGGTGACCATCCATCTGCGGGTGATAAGCGGTACAAATAAGGAGTTTGGTACCCACCTCCTCATGAAACTTCTTTCAAAACCTAGAGGTAAAACGTGTGTCCCTATCTCACATGTAAACACATCGGCCAACTGCTCGGAATTATAAGTTTCTCGAATCGGCAAGAAGTGAGTGCTCTTAGTCAACCTATCCACGATTACCCAAATGGTGTCATAATTACCCCTAGGAGTACGAGGCAATTTAGTCACAAAATCCATCGTAAGATGCTCCCATTTCCACTCGGGTATTTCCAGGGGTTGAAGTTTCCTGAAAGGCTTTTGGTGCTCAACCTTAACTTGTAGACACGTCAAACATTTACTCACATACTGAGCCACCTCATACTTCATCTCAGGCCACCAATAATTTTTCTTCAGGTCTTGGTACATCTTGGTCGCGCCCGGATGAATGGAATAGCGCGACTTGTGTGCTTCATCCAATATCTTACTCTTGAATCCCCCATACCTGGGTACCCATAAGCGACAATCCTTATACTTCACCCATCACCGACGACTTCTAACAATTTTTCTTGACCCAAATACGTTCTGACATAATCCATTCCACATGTAAAGCTTGATTCTGAATGATGGCTATCTGTTTCAAAATATCGGGTTTGATAATAAGCTGGTAAAATATTACACGAATAGGCTCCGGCTCTCCTTCCGGCTCAATGCGTAGACGACCACGTTAGCCTTAACGGGATGGTACATAATCTCCAGATCATAATCCTTAATCAATTCCAACCACCGACGCTGACACATATTCAATTCCTTTTGTTCGAAGAAATACTTTAAGCTCTTATGATCGGTATAGATAACACAAGAGACACCGTACAAAT
Organism: Bidens hawaiensis; assembly: GCF_021521415.1. NCBI lineage: Eukaryota > Viridiplantae > Streptophyta > Magnoliopsida > Asterales > Asteraceae > Bidens > Bidens hawaiensis. Next base: position 878,838 of record NW_027491117.1, on the reverse strand, counting down.
AATGTCTCCACAACTTAAGCGCAAGCACAACCGCTGCCAGCTCCAGATCGTGAGTAGGATAATTCGCCTCATGAGGCTTTAACTTCCGTGAGGCATAAGCTATGACTTGGCCCCGCTGCATCAGAACACACCCAAGCCCCTGGCAAGAGGCATCAGAATAGACAACCAGATCGTCAGTGCCATCGGATAAAGCTAAAATTGGAGCATGCGTCAACCTGTTCTTTAATTCGAGAAAAGCCTCCTCCTGCTCAGTACCTCAAACAAACTTAACGCTCATCTTAGTCAACTTGGTCAATGATGACGCGATCTTCAAAAATTCGGGAATGAAACGGCGGTAATACCCCCCAAGCCTAGAAAACTACGGATTTCGGACGGAGACTTAGGAGATTCCCATTCGTTTACGGCTTCCACCTTTGCAGGGTCAACCAAAATACCACTCGGGTTAATAACATTACCCAAGAACTGAACCTCGCATAACCAAAAAGAACACTTAGAAAATTTCGCGTACAACTTATTCTTTCGCAGAGCTTCCAAAACTTCCATGACCGGCGTGATCGGATTCGCTTTAGGAATAAACAAGAATGTCGTCGATGAACACAATAACAGAATGATCAAGCATTGGCCTACACACCCGGTTCATAAGATCCATGAATGCAGCCGATGCGTTGGTCAAACCAAAAGACATCACGAGAAATTCATAATGCCCATAACGAGTGCGGAAGGCAGTCTTAGGGATATCTTCCTCCTGAATTTTAAACTGATGATACCTGGACCTAAGGTTGATCTTCGAGAACCAACTAGCTCCTTGGAGCTGATCAAATAAGCCGTCGATCCTTGGAAGAGGGTACCGATTTTTCACAATGAGTTTATTTAATTCACGGTAGTCGATGCACATCCGCATGCTACCGTCCTTCTTCTTGACGAACAAGACAGGGGCACCCCACGGTGAGATGCTTGGTCGAATGAAGCCCTTGCCGAGCAAGTCTTCCAATTGAGCCATAAGTTCTTTCATTTCGTTTGGTGCTAGACGATAAGGGGCTCGAACAACGGGTTTTGCACCCGCAACGACATCTATCTGGAACTCGACCTTGCGATCTGGCGGCACATCTAACAAATCATCTGGAAACACATCCAGGAAATCCCGAACAATAGGAACCTCACTGTAACGCCCGTAAATTTCGTTAATTGGCTCGATCGTTTATAAATGTTGGTCAAAAAGCCGGGGTTTCATCATCATTATAATTTAGAGCCTTGTAATACGTTTTAAAAGTCCGTTTGTCCATCCTTTTTTCCCAAAACACCTCCTCTTACGACTTAAAGTATTATACTAGTATGTAGCACCCGACATTTTCGTTTATCGGCATGCACGTTGTAGAGTTTGTATATTTATCGGGCTTGACCCGGCATTCTCCCGGGAGCTCCTTGCAAACCTCGTAAACGTTCTCACTTAACTTTCCACCCAAGTTGCTACATACTTCAATTTGGAGGGACTTGGATGTAACTATTTTATATCATAAAACAAAAGAAAACTCAAACCCTAAACCTATTTGCAGCCGTCGGACCAGGACCCCCCTGCTCGTTTTTCTTCTGCCCAGCCAAGTTTCAGCCGTGAAAACTTCAATTCAAGGTCGTTTCTATGATTCCCCATGTCTTTTACACCTTAATTGATCATATTAACGCGCTTATTGGTAGTTAAGATTGAGTTTTGATGATAACAGCTTGCTGACAGATTCGTATACGTTTATTGTAGGGTCTGTAACGCGATGTTAATCCACTGTTTTTGATCGATTCTTGATTCCATAATGTTCTACTTTGAGTCTAGTTTCGAGAAAGGTATAATACGTAATTTTTGGACGAGATTTGAATAGTTTTTATGATTTTATAAAATCGAGTGTCAAACCTGATGCGGGACGACAGATTCTGGTCCGTCTTCCCGACATCATAACCTTTTTTCGACAAGTCTAAATTTGTTTTTTCCACTTCTGGAAGTTAATATTTTGAGTTAGGAACCAAACCCAATTGGAATCGTTTAATTTTGCTGGGTAATGAATTTTATAAAAATAAAACCATTTTGTTGCGCAGCTGAAATAGCTGCACATACCTTTCTGTGTTAGAAGAATTTTTATGATTTTTTTTTCCACTAGAAAAATATAATAAAAATATTTTTATAAACCTAAGATATTTATGTAAAACTGGTAAAACTTTAATAATTTAATTCCATGGTTTTCCTATATAATAAAATACATATTTGCATGCTAAAATCTGCATGTTATATTCGTATTGATCGATAAGTTCGTTTTAGGCTTAACCGGTGGCTGCCCTTTCTCGCATCTTTCGGGGCTGTTATAATTGAAGTTCGTACTCCGTCATATTCTTAGGTATGTCACTTACAATATACTAAAATTTCATGGCCAATGGAGGTGTTTAGGTCGGTCAATCGATTTTAGTTCGAAAACTAGGGTTTATCGGGTGTAGGGTTGGCAATTGTTGAGTTTGATGCGTTAAACGATCGGATGACCGACCGAATCAGTTTGTACAGCCCTAGGGGGGTTTAAGGGCTATGGGAAAATTATATTTTTGATGCACGGGGCTGTTGGGGTTAGTGCTTCGTCAATCGAGTCGGCGGTGCTTGAATTTTCGTTTAAACGTTAAAGTAAGAGTTGTAAAAAGGAACCGTCAACCCTATCAACTCGGGTGACATAATCTTGATGAATGAAAAGATTTAAAATGGAATTTGGTCCATTCGGGGCTGATTCGTTTAACAAATGGTTTTAAGGTTTATTTCGCGCGCATTCGACCCGATTTGATTATCGTTGGGCCTTAGGCCAAGATGTTGGGCCTTGGGCCAAGTGTTGGGTCTTGGGCCAAAGTGTTGGGCCTTGGGCCAGTTGGGCCTTGGGCCAAAGTGTTGGGCCTTGGGCCAAGTTGTTGGGCCTTGGGCCAAAGTATTGGGCCTTGGGCCAAGTTGTTGGGCCTTGGGCCAAAGTATTGGGCTTTGTGTAAAGTGGTTGAGCCTTGGGCCGAGTTGTTGGGCCTTGGGCCAAAGTGTTGGGCCTTGGGCCAAGTTGTTGGCCTTGAACGGCCCATTAGGCTAGAGTGTTCTTACAGTCTAGTTTAGTAACGCGTTGTGTATAATTTACAGGCCCTTGCTTGTGATTGTGCACTTAGGGATTTCCTAGCTCATTGCAGGTGTTCGGTTGATTCAGGTGAGTTCATGATGCCCTTTTTACTCTTTTACGTTTTGGGCTAGCATACACACCGAAATACAATTTTAAACGATTTTACTCGTTACAGTGAATTGAATAGTTTTACATGGTCTTACTCGTGATGGTGCATTTTGAAAGCTATATTTGAATTATTTTATATGCCTTAGGATATTTTAGACTCGTTCATGGTCTTGTGTCCTTAAGGTTACATACATTATTGATGGTCTAGACTCGAGGATGTTAGTGGACTTGGCAGTAATTGAATATGAGTAGACCTATTTGTGTTTGCATGCACTGATGTTACGTGTTGGGTTGTACGTGTGCTCGACCTTGATGTTATTACTTGGATGAGATGTTACGTGTTTGGGTTGTACATGTGCTCGACCCTGATGTTATTACTTGGATGAGATGTTACCTGTTTGGGTTGTACGTGTGCTCGACCCTGATGCTATTATTTGGACGGTATTTATAGGTATATAAATATATGGATGTATATAGATGTCTAAGTATGAATACTTAGTGTTGATGATGGCCTAACTGTTTGTATCCCGTATTATATTTAAACTCTTAGAATGTTTTATAATCCCGTTTTTATATTTAAACTCTAGGAATGTTTTATAATCCCATTTTTATATTTAAACTCTTAGAATGTTTTATAATCCCGTTTTTATATTTAAACTCTGGGAATGTTTTATAATCCCATTTTTATATTTAAACTCTTAGAATGTTTTATAATCCCGTTTTTATATTTAAACTCTGGGAATGTTTTATAATCCCATTTTTATATTTAAACTCTTAGAATGTTTTATAATCCCGTTTTTATATTTAAACTCTGGGAATGTTTTATAATCCCATTTTTATATTTAAACTCTTAGAATGTTTTATAATCCCATTTTTATATGTAAACTCTTGGAATGTTTTATAATCCTGTTTTTATATTTAAACTCTGTGAATGTTTTATAATCCCATTTTTATATTTAAACTCTTAGAATGTTTTATAATCCCGTTTTTATATGTAAACTCTTGGAATGTTTTATAATCCTGTTTTTATATTTAAACTCTGTGAATGTTTTATAATCCTATTTTTATATTTAAACTCTTAGAATGTTTTATAATCCCGTTTTTTTTATATTTAAACTCTTGGAATGTCTTATAATGTCGTTTTTATATTTAAACTCTTGGAATATTTTATAATCCCGTTTTGATATTTAAACTCTTGAAATGTTTTTAAACGAATTTATATAGGCTTCTAGGAATGGTAGGCCTTGGGATGTTAAATATATATATGTATATACATTATTGCTTGGCCTATATTTGGCGATGTTGTAGTCGTTTCGACTACTGATGTTGTGTATGCCTACTTTGTATTTGCATGCACTGATGTTACGTGTTTGGGTTGTACGTTTTCTCGACCCTGATGTTGAGCCGTGATCGGGTCAAATATATTACTTGGGGAAGACCCGGGGTGAGGAGGCCCGTATCACGTGCTTGGATGTATAAGCCGGGATCGGGTCAAATATATTGCTTGGGGAAGACCTGGGGGTGAGGAGGCCTGTATCTCGTGCTTGGATGTATAAGCTGTGACCGAGTCAAATATATTACTCGGGTTTGACTCGTGGTGGGGAGGCTCGTGTCACATGCTTAGGTCTTACCGCGTCCGGGTCAAATATATTACTCGAGTCTTGACTCGGGGTGGGGAGGCCCGTGTACGTGTGTTCGACGATGATTGTATTACTTGATGAATTATATATAATTTATTTTATTTATACCTTCTCTGTTGTGTATAACTATAGCTTTGAAATAAAGTATGAATTATTGTTTATGAAAACTTGAACTCACTCAGCTCAAGCTGACTTTGTGTGTCTGTTAGATTGACTTTCAGGTTGAGGATTAGAGATTTCCGCTTGGACGTGCTAGAGACTACTCGGATGGTTGAAGGCACATCTAGTCGAAGAATTAATAACGCAAACTGTTTCTTTTAAATTATTACCATAAGTATTTAAATTTTGGATTTTGGTCACCTTCCCGGGTTTTGGGAATTTTGATGTTATCTATTCCGCTGTTTACTACTCTGAAACGATTTTAATGAGATGAAGATTTCAAATAAAACGAATATTTTATTTACAATTGATTTTGGACACCTGTACCCGTGTTTTGGGATTTTTGATACTTAAACTTTTCCGCTGTTATTTACTCTGAACTTGTTTTAAATACAAATAATCGTTTGGTTTTAAATTTTTGTGAATTTGTGGACGTGATTACCAACTGTAGGATTCCCGGGATTTGGGGTCTTACACTCACTGATGGTAGCCACCTCGGTTTTCACGTTTATAGCATACACCAAATACGCCCCGCATCCTTGCTGCATCAGTTTTCCCGCCTTAAGAATGGATTTGATAGGTGGTATCGCACCATTCCGATCACCGAAGACAGTAATTTGGGTCCCATCCGGGGCCCTTAGACGTATAAGTTTCTGACCACAAAGGATCTGAGCATCAACACTCGCGAGCCAGTCCATCCCAAGCACCACATCGAAATAGCCAAGCGGCATCAAGTACAGCCGCACCGGAAATCTATACCCAGACAACTCGATGGAACAATCCTGAATAGCCCTAGACATGGAAATGGACTTTCCTACGGCGACCTCAACCTCAAACACATCTACTACGCGCTCGGGTGATTTATTCAACGTGGAACAGAAAGCGGTAGACACAAAACTTTTACTGGCACCCGAATCAAATAAGAACGATGCCTGTAATTCATCAAGTAAAAAGGTACTTGGAATAATATTACACTACTAATTAGCTACACGATCACACACACGTTTCCGAAAGAATGAGAAATTATAAACGGTAGATTATAAAGATGAATATGGCAAAAAGTACATGAAACAACGCCCGCATCATCCTTTGCCTCTCTCTTGGAGACGTTGAAGTCCCTCGCCCTGACCTTCGGCTTTTCTTCCACTTCCCCCCTCGAGGAAGTCCCCTGATCGGACCCCCGCCTTGCTGGTAGGACAATTTGATGCCAAGTGGCCGGCCCCCTAACAGCGGAAACAAGTCAACGACAGACACTAGTAATGGGGTGTCCAACCTTATCGCATCGAAAACAGGAACCAGACCCAAGCTTACATTCCCCCTTGTGCGGTTTCCCGCACTTCTTGCATTTACCAAACGTCGTATCCCTCTTAAAATCCAAAGTCTCAGTCTTTACCCTCTTCTCAGCCGAATTTAAGTTGTTCCCCCGGGCCGCTTACCATATGAATTTGAGTTCCACGTCTTCCTAGTCTCGGTCGGCGGTAACTTCTCTCTCTGATCATACAATGTGCCCGCTAGGGTAACCACCGAGTGAAACGAGCTCATGTCGGTGGTCACCACGCCGCTACGAATATCCACCGGAAGACCCTTCACATACTTTTTAATCCTCTTGGCTTCGGGAGTAACCAGATCGGGACATAAACGAGCCATCTTATTAAACTTTGTGGTATACTCCCGATGCGTCATATTGTCCGCCTCCAAGGTCAAAAATTCCTGTTCAATCTTATCCAACTCGTGTGGAGGATAAAACTGATCAAGAACCAACTTCTTCAACTCCTCCCAAGTCATCCTCCTAATAGAAGGATCACCCATAGCCTGCGCCAGATTATCCCACCAACACAGCGCCTCGAAACGAAACGAGGCAGTAGCATAAGCCACCATGTCTTCCCCTTTACACTTACTAACCCTCAATACGGCCTCCATCTCCCTCACCCACTGATGTGCTGCCAACGCGTCCTTAGTGCCATCGAAAGAAGGAGGGTCACATTTCTTAAAGTCTCCATACGAACAACCCCGGGTAGATACACTAATAGCACGAACCTCATCTTCATCCTCACTCAGCACAAACACCTCTTCCTTGACCTGCGTCTCCTTACCCTTCCCTTCCTTATCAGAACTCTTACCAACCAATGATTCCTCCATGGCCCTAATGGCCTTAGCAACGATCTCGGGAATGGCGCAATGGAGAACCTGATAAACCTCGTCCGCGATGGCCGCGCGCATAGCAGGGCCTAAGGCGGGGTTATCCCCCTCCTCATGAATCAGGGTTTCTTCCTACTGCGGGGCTGGATTCTCTCTCTCGGCCTTGGCATACCATCTCGATTTTCTTTCTAGAGACTCATGGTCGGACCTTCAACTTTATCTTGTGCGCAGAAATTGAAGAATGCCTCGTAAACTAACACCCTATCCCTTATGCTCTAATGATGAATTCCCTCTTGACTCTATTGCTCTTCCCCTGTGGTTAACCCTCTGCCTAAGTTGATTTATAGAGTATCATAGCAAACTCTGCGATCAGATTTTCAAAAAGATAATCCCATTGTCTCAACTCCTTAAACTTTGCGTTAACTGACCTTTACCGTATGTACACAATTCTGTATAATCGATCAAACTCATGCGACGACATTACCTATGATGAACACTTAAGCGCTCTTTCATTTTGTTTTCCCTTTTTCTTTCCTTGGTGTGGAATCTTGACATGAACCTTATTTCATACAAGAAACTATCTCTAAATTTGAAGCACTATATATCGCTCATCTAAGGATCAGATCTGTCATGCAATCAACCAAAAGGAGCAACCCTTGTTAGTCGGCGTAAGGCACCCCATTTTTTTTAAACCCTTCTTTGCGAAACCAACCAAAACTGTTAAATACGTAATTCACGAAGTACAAGCAATTGGTCAGCAAGGTGAGTATTCCTATAGATACGTTACAGTCTACACTAGACCCTAAGCTCAATTCTTCAGGCTAAAGTAAAGGAAAAAATTCGGATTACCATATTCTCCTTTCAGTTGCAGTTGACATTGGCTAAGTAATGATTGGTGATAAGAACCACTTGCAATGTGCTTTTAGTGTGGTCAGTTAGCTACGGTACACCCTATATATAAACACTAACAGTATGCTGATGGTGAGGACTAAAGGCAGATGATTTTCCAATCATAACCCTTAAGCAATTTCACTTCCGCTGTGACCTTGCAGAACCGGTACTCACACCAAACACCATGAATCTCAAAAAAAGCATCACCATAGTCATTCACGCAAGACATTTCTCAACTCTTTTCACTATCATACGTTTTGACATCTTTACGTCCATAAACTACGGTTATATTTACAAATTTACACAATCAAAATTTCGGGACGAAATTTCTTTCAACAAGGGGATGATGTGACAACCGGAATATTTTTGTTAAACGTATGAAAAAATTGTGATAGTAACCAATAGACGGGATGTCTACTTAATTCGTTTTGAACTTTCAATGTGCGAAAATTTTACTGAATTCATGTTGTTCATGTTTATAGACTGTGAGTCTACTTACTTACTTAGCAGCACCTATCAATTTTCGGGATGAAAATTCTTTCAACAAGGGGATAATGTGACACCTCGCTCTTCCACGTTAACGCCGTCAACCCAACTCCGTTATATCGCACCTCACGCATAACATTTACACGAGTCAGTAACAAGTCACACGTATGAGTCATATTGTAAACATTGGTGATTAATGTCGAACCGGTTACGTTAATAACTTGTATGATATAATTATTGCAAGATAAGTGATTATGTGTTAAATGTTTTTCCATATTATAGTTAGTTATTAAAAGTCTAGTGTAAAAAAAAAAAGTTAAGCTCCTCGCGCGTCTCGTAGGCTGAGGCCTCATCCTCCGCGCGGCTCGGGGGACGACCAGGTCGGGAAATTTTCTTTAAAACCTATTTTTCAAACCCTAGCTACCCCATAACCCTTTCCAGCCGTCATTGGACGAAAAATATGAGTTCTTGGGTCACTTTGGGAGCTTTTGGGTGATTAGGAAGATTAGGGGTCATCAACATCATTGTATGATCGTTAATTGTAAGTGTTTCATCGATAATAACTCGTTTACGTGCTTGTTTATTGTTTGTGTTGAAAAACCCTGATAGGATATGAAATATTTTTGTAATATGGAGGTTTTATGGTGGTTGTAATGATCTTGGTTCGTTTATAGGTGTGATAAAACATTAGGGTTGTCGTATACATGATTATTGATCGATCTTTGTTGAAATCAGAATGCTGACAGCTTTGTACTCGCTTATTGTTGCGACTGTAACTTGATGATAAACGATGGTTTTTAATATCTTCTTGATACTAGGATATAGTTCGTCGAGTCTAGTTTCTAGAAAGTTATGAATTGTAATTTTTGGATATACAAAAGATAGGTTTTATGATTTTACAAGATGGCATGTGAAATCTGGGAAGATGTTTTCTGGTCTAACTCCCAGACATCATAACTTGAGATTGACAAAGCCAAATGGGTTGGTTCCACTTCTGAAACTTAGTATTATGAATTTAGGAGACAACCCAATTGGCCTTGCATAATTTGGATAAATGAGTTGAGCGAACCATTAAAATACTTTTTGTTGCGCAATCTGCTGAACTGTTTGTACCTATCTACAATGATTGAATTATTATAAGCTTTTCTTATATGATAAAAACATAATAAAATTTTTTTGGGAAACCTAATCCATATGTTCTACTTTGATAAATTTTGTAGAATTTATCTTTGAGTGTTGCATAGTGAATAAAATCAGTTTGTACGTGCTAGAATCTGCCTCGTTAACTGAATGATCATAAGTTAGGTTGTATGATTAATATTTGGTTGCTTTGCCATGAAATGTTGTGTGGATACATGTAGGACTTTTTTTACAGTTGAAATTAGTTAATATCACCAACATGTCGTCGGGTCAAGTTCGTGTTTGCGTGTGTCCATACATGTGTCTTAGAGTTTTGTGTTGTTAAACACATTCTCATAACATAAACACTTGTACTAGGTAACGTTTAACGAGTCAAGTGCATACATTGGTTTGAGAAAAGTCCATTACACGGGCCACCAGGTGAGTTCATGCTTTTTCCCTAGTTGTTTTCTGGATTGAAAACAACAAAACTATTTTCGTATACTTGTTTTCTGGATCGAAAACAACAAAACTATTTTCGTATACCTGTTTTCTGGATTGAAAACAACAAACATTTTCTTTACTTGTTTTCTGGATTGAAAACATGAGCATACTTACATACTGGTTTTCTGGATGAAAACACAGCGACTTACTTGTTTTCTGGATTGAAAACATGGACATACTTACATACTGGTTTTCTGGATTAAAACGCAGCGACTTACTTTGGATTTATGTAGATTCTTATATATCACAAGTGTATACTAGATGCCCTCATATCACTTAAAGTCCTTACATACCTTGAACCGTTAAGATGGGATCGCGGGGAAATTTAAGTAGTACTACTGGGTTTGACAAACCCCACTTGCTATAACTCGACTGGAGATCGGACGGGTGTAAATTGTCCTAACATACATCGCTAGTGCTTTGTGATAGACCTAGTAAGAAGGCATACAGACAGTCAGCTTTGGTTCAAACGTCTAGTAGCTTGTAAATGGGTTAGCTACCCTAGTATATTTGAAAAGTGCTAAATCCACATACGCAACTGATGCTACGTATACTATCTATACTATACATATTATTTTTTTACGACAACTTATGAACTCACCAACCTCGTATTGACCCTTGAGTATTTATACTTGCCCAGGTTGCTAGATGTGCTAAGGAGTGGATTGCATTGCATGCGTCTGGAGTCACACTTGTCGCATGAACTTTATATGGAACATTATTTACATTTGACGGGTTGTGCATGTTTGAACATATGGTTCATAATTTTTAAACCATTTACTTTTACGCTTCCACAAAACTTTAAATTGTTCGGATTGGATTTTGTGTTCTCATGTTTGAATGAGACTTCAATAAATGTTTTGAATATTTTAACTTGGTTGTTTGGTATAACGAATGAGCTAGATCCTGGTATGTCACACACCTCACGGTAAAACTCCGTAGTCGAAATTGGGGGTGTGACACCGAATCCCGGGAATCCTACAGTTGGTAATCATGCAGGAAAACTTAACAATAATTTATTTTAAACCCAAGACAGTTCATTTCATTTTAAAAACTAGTTCAGAGTATAAGATCAGCGGAAAATCATAAGTAATAAAACAAGTTCCCAAAACCCGGGAATTATGCCCAAAACCAAATTTTAAATATGTCTAGTAATAATTGAAAAGAAATAGTGTTCATTATTGAAACCCCTTACTAGATATGCCTTCAACCGTCCAAGTAGTCTCGAGCACGTCCAAGCGGTAAGCATCCTCCTCCTAACCTGAAACTCACACTAACATACACACAAAGTCAGCTTGAGCTGAGTAAGTTCAAATTTTAATAATTGATATTTATATAAATCATTCCAATAGTTTAGATATAATACGGGATATGAGCAGTTAGGCCATAATAAACGATAACTAATCATACTTATATATCTATATAGTTATATCCCTATGCATAACATCCAAGTAATAACATCAGGGTCGAGTACACGTACAACCCAAACACATAACATTCCATCCGATGGTAATCATGCCACACGAGCAGATCACCACCCACCATATGCAAACACAAAGTAGGCATACGCAAACATCCATAGTTAGTAATAACTAACTAACTAACATCACTAATCATAGGCTATAATATAACATACGTGCAAACATACATAAATATCATTCCAAGACATACTCTAATACAAGTAAGCCCATGCAAAATAATTTAAACAGTTCATCAAGCAAAATCAGTTAGGTGTGTATGCTAGCCCAAAACTTGAAAAGAGTGAAAATGGGGCATCATGAACTCACCTGACACGAGGCACCAAGTCACCATGAGCTAGAGGGCCCCTAAGTAATTCCACAACTCACGCGCCTGTCGGATTATATACAATAGTTACTAACGATACCGAAGGGACTCATGTATCCTGCGAGGCGTTCTAATATGGTTCAAGTTACCTAAAGCCCCAACCTCACCAAGTTCGATTAAAACAGCCCTCGGGGCCATATATTTACCGAATCAACCCTTAGATACTCCCGAGAATGAAGAATTCCCAAATTACCCCCGGAAGTACTAGGTGAGATGAATTTGCGCGTTTAAGACTTGTTTAGGCACTTAATATCCAACTCAGCCCCGTGTGGACCCAATTTGATAAATTCACAGCCTATTAGCCCACACGACACTACAAGAGTTGGATGGGTCGGTAACTCGCAAGCACAACGCACCAACTATTTAATAAACGCGAATACGCGTTGTACCAACCCGTTTGAGTAACCGACAACCAATTCAGCCCCAATACTTTTAAAAATAATTTTCCAACATCCTGTACATCAAACCGAAGCCACCCAAACTGAATTGGTCGTTAATTACTTCAACCCTCGCGTTAAACGCAACAATTCACTATTCTAGACAACCGAATACTAACTTTCAATCTACAACTAGTTGACTAATCAAACGAACACCATTGCACATGATTTTAAAGTATGTTATGTTGGACATACCTAGGAAAATTGTGGAGCAAAAACCTTAGTCAAAACAGCCCCTAAACTGCTCAATTGAACAGCCACCCGGTAAGTCTAAAACAAGCGGTTTAACGACCAATACGCGGGGTATACGGATGAATTAAGGTGTAAAAGACTTGTAGGGATGATAAACTAACCTTGAATTGGGATTTCACACCTTAAAATTGGTTGGAAAAAAGAAAAATGGGGCTCTCTTTGTTGCTGCTTGCTCCGATCGGGAGTAGGAAAAGAGGGGGCTAGGGTTGTTATGATATAAACAAGTTACACTCTAGACCCTCAAATTTGAAAGAAGAAGCAACTTGATTGAAAAGTTAATTAATTTAACGTACTGGAAGGATGAGAAAGTCACTGAGGAACGCCGGATAAATCCTGAGAGATGTACATACTTTACATGATTTAAATCATTGGACAGAATTTAACTGGCGTTACAGGACTTCTTAAAACACATACTTAAAACGTCTAGAGAAAAACAATACAGTTTGGATAATAGTTCACCAACTGACCTAATTTGCACACTTCCTTCCGATTTGTAACAACTACGCAACTGAAAACTCGCCCTATTTTAACAAAATCATATCTCGACATAGTGCACCTATTTCAGATATGTCAGATTGAAATAGTTATTCCACCTCTCATCTTTGGCAAGTTGTGCATGAAGCTTTAGAACCCGAATAGACCTGATCATGGTTTGCTATCCTCTAATAGATGATCAAACCGAATAAACTATTCAAACATTAGATGATAAAATTGCACTTTGTACTAGACTTTAGAGGAAAATAGGACCGGTACCTTCCATTAGTTTAATCCTCGTATGCTAACAGTTATCATAATATTATACAAGTGACTATATACTGTATTATACGAGCAAGAATATAAATCGCCACCTTACTAGACTAAAAGTTGGTGACACTAAAAATACGAAATCCGAATTGATTTCGGAAACCATAAATAAAGCTCATAAGATTAAAAAAACAAACAAAAAAAAGCCGCCAAAATTGACAAAAGGACTATACCAAAAAACTTACGAAGTTGTCTCGAAAATTAATCTCATAGCATATCGACTGAAACTATCTCTATAAATGAGTTTCACTCACGATATTTTCTATAGATCAAACCTAAACAAATGCCTTGCTGATAAGGCGGGAATAGTATTAGTTGAGAACTTACATACAACTAAACTTTGTAAAGGAACCCATGAAAATATTGAATGGGGAATCAAATAGTTACGACTCAACAAAATTTTACTGGTTAAAGTTCGGTGGAATCCACAGCGGGGAACCGAAAGAACGAATTCCGAAACAAATACTCATGTCTTCCCATAAAAAGGGCGTAATTAGTATAACGATTTTGGGGACGAAATTTCTTAACTGGGGGAGAATGTTACATTCATGACAAAACCAGGTATGACTTAGTACTTATCTATCGAATAAGCGATTAACTGCTTATAGCGTATTGAACAAACGAATAACCAAGCGAGTTTGGTTATGACCCAAATATCCCAGGGGGCATCTATAAGTGATTAATGTATATTATAAGCTAACATATTGATGTTATGGTCTTAGTACAATAGTAAACTAGTTAAACGAAAGCATACTCGTTTAACTACCCACTATAACGTTAAACGCGAAAGGTAGTTACGAAACAAGCATTGTATCATCTGTTAAGCCGAAAAAGACTTACAAAACACTTATTTGGAATGTTTTAAGCAATCCATGAAAATATTTTTGAATTTTACAAACAAATGGTATGTTTTCCTAAATTTACAAGAATGAAATTGGTCAAAAAAACACTTGTTTTCGCACTGTTTGTCGTACCCGAAATATTTTTCTTGCTAAAAACCGAACCCGAAGTAAATTTGGAACCGGGAATTCGCATACGGCATGCAAAACAAGGAGTAATACACTAAATGTGAGGCCAGGGGGGCAAAAGTGGTGGCCGCAATATGGGGACCCCACCACTTTTGTAAAACTTCACATATAAGTCTTTTATGCATATCATTTCACCATAAAAATCTTGGGGAACTTTTGGACAGCCTCTGGACCTTCTTGGCACACAAAAACTGTAAGACCCCGAATCCCGGGAATCCTACAGTTGGTGATCATACACGAAACTTACAAAATTCTAAAACCTAAAACAATTCCTTTCATTTCGAACATCCTTATAATTATATATAAACATCCTTGTAAGTATATATGAACATCCTTATAATTATATATAAACATCCTTATAAGTATATATGAACATACTTATAATTATATATAAACATCCTTGTAAGTATATATGAACATCCTTATAATTATATATAAACATCCTTATAATTATATACCTACATATACTTCATCCAAGTAATAACATCAGGGTCGAGCACACGTACAACCCAAGCACGTAACATCTCATCCAAGTAATAACATCAGAGTCGAGCACACGTACAACCCAAACACGTAACATCTCATCCAACGTATGCAAACACAAAGTAGGCATACGTAACATCCGTAGTCGATAACGACTACTAACATCGTCAAATATTGGCCATACAATAATACATACATACATACGATAATATCATCTCCAGGCCTACCCTATACAAGTAAGCCCATCCAAAATAATTTTAAACAATTCATCAAGCAAAATCGCTTAGGTGTGCATGCTAGCCCAAAATCATAAAAGAGTAAAAAGGGGGCATCATGAACTCACCTGACACAAGACACGTATTAACCACAAGCTAGATAATCCCTAAGTAATCCCAAAACTCAAACACCTGTCGGTTTACATACAAACATAACAAACGACATCGAACGGACTCGTTTATCCTACGAGATGTTCTAACATGGTTCGAGTTACCTAAGACCTCGACCTCATCAAACTCAATCATAATAGCCCCCGGGGCCTTACATTCACCAACACGA
This sequence comes from Bidens hawaiensis, assembly GCF_021521415.1. Taxonomy (NCBI): domain Eukaryota; kingdom Viridiplantae; phylum Streptophyta; class Magnoliopsida; order Asterales; family Asteraceae; genus Bidens; species Bidens hawaiensis. Next base: position 863,269 of record NW_027491117.1, on the reverse strand, counting down.
CCCTTAGATACTCCCGGGAATAAAGAATTCCCAATTTACCCCCGAAAGCACTAGGTGACACTAACACGAGCGTCTAAGAGTCGTTTAGGCCATTAACATCCAACTCAGCCCCGTGTGGACCCAACATGATAAAATCACTGCCAACAAGTCCACACGACGCTACACGAGTCAAATGGGTTGGTAACTCGCAAGTACAACGCACCAACTATTCAATAAACGCAGTTGCGCGTTGTATCGACCCGTTTGAGCAACCGACAACCAATTTAGCCCCATAACTTATAAAAATGATTTTCTAACAAACCGTACATCAAACCAAGTTCCCCCGAGCTGAATTGGTCATTAATCACTTTGACTCTCGCGTTAAACGCATAAAACTACAATTCTAGTCAACCGAACACTAACAATCAAACTACAACTAGTTGACCAATCTAACGAACACCAATGAACATGATTTTAAATTATGATATATGGGACATACCTAGGAAGATTGTGGTGCAAAAAATCACTTCAAATAGCCCCGACAAGAACACAATAGAACATCCACCGGTTAAGCCTAAAACGAACTTATCGATCAATAACAAGTAAAACGTGCCGATTTTAGCATGCGAAGATGCATTTAATTACATAGGATAACCTTTGAAATAAATTATTAAATTTTTATCAGACTTTGATAAATGTCGTAGGTTTATAAAAATATTTTTATTATATTTTTCTAGTGGACACAAAAAATCATAAAAATTCCTCCAACACAGAAAGGTATGTGCAGCTATTTCAGTGCGCAACAAAATGGTTTTATTTTTATAAAAATCATTACACAGCCAAATTAAATGATTCCAATTGGGTTTGGTTTCTAACTCAAAATACTAACTTTCAGAAATAGAACCAAACAATTTGGACTTGTCGAAAAAGGGTTATGACGTCGGGAAGACATACTAGAATCCGTCATCCCACATCATCTTTGACACTCGATCTTATAAAATCATAAAAAGCATTCAAATCTCGTCCAAAAATTACATATTATACCTTTCTGGAAACTTGACTCAAATTAGAACATCATAGAAACAATAATCAATCAAAAACAATAAGGTTTCATCGAGTTACAGACCGAACAATAATCGAGTACGAATATGTCAGAAATCGTTATGACCAAAACTCAACCCTAACGACCAATAAGCGCGTTAATATGATCAATCAAGGTGTAAAAGACTTGTAGGGACATAGTACGAACCTTCAATTGAAGTTTTATAATCACATCTTGGCTGCAAAACAAGAAAAATCGCAGCTCCTTGGCTGCTCTCTTGTTTGATCGGGTATAGGGAAGGGAGGGGGCTAGGGTTTTTAGTTTTATGATATAAAACAACAAGTTACACTCTAGCCCTTCTAATTTGAGAGATATGGCAACATGAAAGGAAAGTTTAAATAACTTAACGTACCGGTATGACGAAAATGTTTCCGAGAAATGTCGGTTAAATCCCGAGGAATATACATACTCTACAAGCTTAAACCCTTTGAACCAAAAAATTAACGGGTGTTACAAAAACCCTAGGTAAAAACTCAAAAGTTTCATAGTTTAAGACTTGTTTTAACAAGTTTACTTGCATAAGATTGAAGTTTAATTTATAAAAATCATATCTAACCATTTAAAACTCTCCAAAATGATACAAAAACATATTTTAATCTTAAACATGTACTAAGCTAAATCAAATACTTTTTTTGTCCATAAACACGGATTAAGGGGTTTAAATCGCGTTTTTACGGTTCAAAAGTTCGGTTTAAAGCCCTAACCGAAACCCTAAGTTTCAAGGCTGATATTTTGATGATACATGCTTGATTTTGTGATATAGAAAACGTTACTTAGAAGGACAAGAGCCATAAAAGTGAGGAAGAAAGTTGAAACGAACGAAAACCGCAAAGGTAATGCCGAAACACTCGTTTAGGGGTTGTTTAGGATTAGATTGTGACATGCTTGTTTTTACTTTGTGAAATTTTTCAGGGACATTAGGGAGCATATGAATGAGTTCGTCCAAATTTGGTAATTTTTTGACTATCCGAGAATATTCGAGGAATTTATTACCGTTTGGGACGTTTATTTGGGAAAAACACTTAAACTACTTGAAAAATTATTAAATTTTGTGGAGAACTTAGATATGGAAAACTACTTGAACTACTTGAAAAATTATTAAAATCTATGATATCCTATGAAATTTGGGGTCATTTGGATAACCCTAGCTATGTTTTATGGATTTGCGTTTGTTTGAGTTTTTATAGTCATTTTTGGCTCGAAAAGGTGACTTGGAAAGATTTTTAGGTTCTAGGAATTTTACAGGCTATTTTGGGAGATATCTGGATCACTCAAAAACGTTTTTGGAGTTTTCAGAAATCGTTTGGTATAAACGGATGATTTACGGGTTAAATATAGCATATAAATGAATATTTATAAATTAATAATTCAGTAAATAATTCAAGAAATATTTTTATAAAAATCTATATATTTTACTTGGTAAGTTTGTAAATTTTCATAATTTAATGATAAACGGATAATTAATTGTGCTAATTTGAAATTTAAACAAATTCAATTCTGATAAAAACTGACAGGTTTGTGACTAACGAATATGTTGGAATATCAGAACATCAAGAGTGATCTAAAATCATATTTTTGGGTTAATTGAGTAAAACCGAACTTTTTGTGAGAAATCCGGACAATTCGGATAGATTGTGCGCGTTTATCTCCAAACCAGACTGAATAAACAGAAATGAGCCCCGTCGCGAATCCAGACATCTAATGTATGATTTGTTTAAAAATTTAATCATTTTATCAACAAACAAGTTTACAAAAGTTTATATGGTCATTCCTATTTTCTAAACACGTAAACGATAAACTTGGCCCAGCGTGTGAAACTTGGAAACTGAGCCAAGTTTGGTTTTAAACACTAGGAATTGAACGTCACAACCTAAGCCTATTGACATGTTCTGGGCGTGACAGCTATACCCAGACTAGATATGCAGCCCAATTTAATTAAGCTTCCGGTAGTCAATGCATACTTGCCAACCTATGATGGTTCTCATCGGAATTAACTCTTCTTTCTCGTTTATTACGACCGTCATTCCTCCCTTCTTGGGTATAACTTGAACTGGGCTAACCCAAGGTGAATATGAGATTGGGTAGATTAGTTCGGCATCAAGGAGTTTGATAAATTCTTTCTTCACCACATCTTGCATGCTATGGCTAAGCCGCCTTTGATGTTGGACCACGGGTTTATACTCTTCATCCATAAAGATCTTGTGGGTACGAAAGGAAGGACTGATGCCCTTTATATCCATGATATTCCATGCAATGACCTTTATATGGTGTTGTAAGACCTTAAGAAGTTTGTCTTTTTCTTATTTAGAAAGGTGAGATGAAATGATTAGAGGAAGTTGGGAATCTTTTTCAAGGAAAGCAGATTCAAGATGATTTGGGAATTCTTTTAACTCTAAGGCTGGTGGTTCTTCTATGGAAGGTTTTGCTTTTTTGATTGCATTATGAAATTTCATAAACTTCTTCCGGTGTATCTTGACTGATATGTCTGCAATGTGATTTTCCTCTTCTTGAATGGGTTCGGAATAGGTTCGGTTATGATTTGTGTCTCGAGTGCGTTGGTGATGGCAGAATCTCTCACATGACAACTCATGATGGAATCAATAATATCAATACGGTATAATGTATCATCATGATGTTGATGGTGTTGCATAGATTTACCTATGTTAAAAGTGACAGCCTCATCATTTACCCTAAGTGTGAGTTTGCCTGTACAAACTCATTAAAATTTATTAACAAATATCGCAACCCAAATACTTAGGTAACGTTTGATATACAGGAATGATAGGGGCAATGGAATGACTCATTCCTTCCCACCCCCTTCATTTTTTTCATTCCATTCCTCCTTCACCCCACTTTCTCAACAACAACCACCACTACCATCGCCACCACAGACATCTGACCGCCACTGTCGCCACCACCATCGCCTCTGCCACCACCACCTTAGCACTAGCGCAACCACTGCCACTGCCACCGCCACCATCGTCGCTGTAACCACCGCAAACATTGTCACCGCCGCCGCCTGACCATCACCGCCGCCACCACTGTCGCACCTGACCACCACCACCGTCGCCGCTACCCTACCATCTCCATCACTACCAATGCTACCACCGCTTGATCACCGCCACCACCAACATCGTCACAGCCACCACCATTTTCATTGCCGGAGCTAACACCACCACCGTTGCCATTGCAGTTTTTTTGGTAAAAAAATATTTTGAGATAAGAGTGTTTTTATTATTTCTATTTCATTCATACAATATTTTTTTAATACCCAATAGCATAAAGTAATAATTCATTTCATTCCCATATGTTAACCAAACAAGATAAGGGAATGATAATGATCAATTTCATTCCCTTGCCTAATCCATTCCTTCTCCCATTCCATCCCCCCTTCATTCCATTACCTCTAGCCAAACATACCCTTAATAAATTTTACCAACTTGGATTTTTTTTATGTCAAAAACATTACTAAACCAATTAGAGGGAAAAATATATTTTTAGTTATAAACTCTAAAAAATCCAAACTTTGAACAAAACCTATCGCCGTCTTTGATATTTTCTAGGACCATTCGTCGAACCAAACTTGCCTGATTCAGCTCGCTTAAACTCTTTGTTCGCTTTCACTCGCTTGCTTTAACAAGTGAGTTTTCATAACCCCCTTTTTCATCTTTTAACATTTTAGAGTGTAGTGCGTTACAAATTTTTATTGTTATTTCATGTGCCGAACTGAACTTGGCCGATTCATCTTGCTTAAAAGCTTAGTTCGCTTTCACTTGCTTTCTTTAACTAGTGAGTTTTCATAACCCCTTTTTCGTCTTTTAACATTTTAGGGTTTAGTGCGTTACAAATTATTATTGTTATTTCATGTGCGGAACCGAACTTGTCCGATTCAGCTCGCTTAAACGCTTAGTTCGCTTTCACTCGCTTGCATTAATAAGTGAGTTTTCATAAACCCTTTTTCATCTTTTAACATTTTAGGGTGTAGTGCGTTACAAATTTTTATTGTTATTTCATGTATCATGTTGTAAACCAAAATTCACATATGTGTCTCGTATGTATTTGCTTCATATCATAATGCTTATAAATTATATGATTACGAGCTAGTTATTTACTATTTTTGTTGGTGGAAGTGACTCACACGCTTACACATTCTCATAGTGGGAGGGGTCCGACGGGATGTGCCTGCGCCTCCTAATTCTTCAACTTATGTTGGAATGCTTGGTGATTCTCGTCTAACACTCCTAGTAGGTTGGCTAACGGGGGTTCCCTAGTAGATTTAGCTTATGTCAAGCGAACGAGAATATCATGTATATATTTTATTTTACTTTATGATTGAGACGTTACATATTGACTTTTGAATTTTCTACTTTTCATCTCATATACATATGTAATACTTTATGAATTCTCGCCAACATTATTATTAACAAAATATATTATTTTAAACGTGCTGTAGGTTGAAGTTTAATTGAGGATTAAAGACTAGATAGTTGGACCATTAGGTTATTAAAAACATATCATAATGAAATTCAAAGTTATTGTATTGTTTTTTTATTAATGCCAAATTGTGTATGTGTGATTTAATGAAATGAAGTAATTATATTTGCCACATTAATAGTGTCATGAGCTTGTCAGCAATCTGTACGTACATCGCCGACATCTTTCGCATTGGCATCTTACGCCCAAGGTCAGGGTGTTATAGTTTTTTTTGATAGGTTTGTCCTTGTTGGCTTAAGTGAGGTAAACTTTAGCTTGATTCACGTATACAAGTCTAGGGAATGCATTACCAAGATGACTTGGATCACCACAATTGTGGCAAGCTCGATATGTTAGGTAAGATTGATTAAAGGGTTGGGTATTTGGCGCGACATGTGATTGAGCAAATGATGAAGCAACAACTTGAGTCATAGGTGGTTGGGTTGGGTTTGCAAGTGTTTGCGGCATGAGTTGATGGTATGGCCATAATAACCACAATTAATGCATAGACGGCATGGTAAGGTAGTTGGACAGTGAAACTTGTAGGTACCACAAAAAGTTTAAATGCGTAGGGTTTTTTGCTTCTAAACTTCAAAAAATCATTATTTAGGCCAAAATAAGCGATTTTAAGCATGGAAATTGATGTGTTGTAAAACACAATTATTTTCCGCACCTTTTATTTACGTATTATATTTTATTTTATGTGTTTTAACTCGTTTTAGATGGGTTTTACATATTAATCTTTATCTTGTAGGCTATGGGCGAAAGATTGAACAAACCGAGCTTTTCGAGGAGTTTACGAGCCTTTTACGCATACGATTACAAAAACAACTCAAAGCCGGGCCCATATGATCATGGAGGCCCAAGTCTTACAATGATATTATAATATAAAAAAAATAAACCTGAAAAGAACCCTAAGAGAGCCGATCGGCAGTTTTGACATCAGCCAAGGAACAAGAGAAAAATCTTTTTTGTGCTAAGGTTGTGGACTTGTGGCGGCTAGGGAAGGAAGAAGAAGGCAAGGACAAGTCTCGGGATCATTCACCATCAGTTTTTACAGCCAAGAACAGCCCCGAAACATCTCATATCCTTACATCTTTTTCATTGTTCATACACTTTCATTGTTCTTGATTAATTGTTGAATTGTTTTGCAGTTGCTTGAGATATTGACTTGTTTATGAATTGTATTGATCATTGAATGCTTGAATTGATTATTGAGATGAGTTATATGATGTTTTTATTAAGTGTTCATGGCTGTCCAAAGATGATTAGAGCCTAAACTTGTTAGTTCTACCTAGGAATGATGATAATTGTTAGTGTTTGATGAGCTTGTTTGATTGATAGATGTTAATTGTTATTGTAAAGTTTGATTTAGACATGAAATAGGTTGTGTTTAAGGGCTGGAAATTTTAGGTAATTTATTGCTTAAACCCCGTGTTTCGGTTAATTAGTATTGTGTTGATTGATCGGTGCATTGTTTGATTCTAGACTTTGTGTTTAGGGTTTGGTTGCGGTAGGAACAACCGTAGGGTTTTGTTGCATGAATTTGAGGTTAAAGTACAGCGGTTAGGAACCTTCTTAGAGACCGAGAGGTGATAAGAAGTTAGGGTTGTCTCATTGACTTTGCATGCTAGAATATGAATTGCGTGAGAGCGAGTTCGTTTCTTGTCAGATTCTGGTGTTTTGAGCGACTAGTTGATCTATTTTGGTTTAAGTTGAATTGTTCCTCTATCCTTGGTTATGTAGTATTCATTGCCATTAGGGTCGAGTGTTGGTGAGATCGAGAGGTGAGTCAACATTAGAACACGTTAGCAATTGTTTCCCGGTTTGGTCGTTTTAGCCGATTATGAGTAGTTAGGGTTTATTGAGTGAGACTGAGAGGTAATCCAGTGAGCCCGAGCGATCCTTAGTCGTGTAATCTTTAGGGACCGGTGTCTAGATATCATCCAATCCATTAGCTTGTTAGGCCTACAGTTTGATTCAGACCTAGGTAGACGTTTTTCTTCATCCAAAGTTAACACAGTTAGTTCCCCGTTAAGTTTTCTATTTTAGGTAACTTTTGTCAGTCAGTCTAGTTAGTCCAGTTAAGTAATTAAAAATTAAAAATCAAAAATCAATTAAATATTATTCTTAGGTAGGTCTTGTCTAGGGTTAGTGATCATTAGTGTTCTGACGTGTCCACGTGTTCGATACTCGGACTTCCTAGGTCTATACTACTTACGACCGGTACACTTGCCGGTTGTGTGTGGTTTTAGGATTTTCGTTTTATAATTAAAGCTTAGTTGTGAGGGTCATTCTTTTAGACATATCCGACGCACATCAAGTTTTTGACGCTATTGCCGGGGACAGGGTTTTAGGCGTTTTGAGAGCGACTCGAGTTAGGATTTACCTTGTGTGCTACTTGTAATTATTTTTGTTTTGTTTTGCTTATTTGTTAGAATAGTTTAGCTAAATTTATTTCTAATTATAGTTTTATGCGACAGACTCGATCTCGAGGACCACCCGACACTGAAGCATTTCCTGAGCCAGAGAGAGAGTTTCGTGAGAGACGTCGCGCCGTTTCACCATCGTCCACTTCTTCATCCGTTGACTTCAACGATAGGGATAGGATCATGGGCGACAATCCACCACCGATGAGGACAGTTGCAGACCGGCCCGACCGGCCAATGCTGGCGCGAGATCCAGCATCGCACCACCCGCCATTGGAGTTAACGAACTGGCAGATTCCTTCGAATATTCTGAACACCATTTCTCATTCTGCTCAGTTCCACGGGTTACTTCACGAAAACCCGCATCATCATCTCACTCGTATCGCGTGTATCTGCGACACTTTCCATCTTGCTGACGTATCCGAAGACGCCGTGAAACTCCGTGTTTTTCCATTCTCGCTCATCGATAAAGCGAGTCTGTGGCTCGAGTCCCTCCCACACGGCTCCATAGCTACTTGGGCTGCAATGCAGACCCTATTTATTGAGAAATACGATCGTCCGGCTAAGGCCGCTCGTCTACGTAATCAGATTCATTCTTTTCAGATGGAGGACACCGAGAGTTTCTATGAGGCATGGGAGCATTTTAAAAATCTTCTAGCGTTGTGCCCGAACCACGGTTTGCAAGATTGGGCGGTTGTCGAAAAGTTTTATAATGGAGTGACATACGTGACATAGAACATGCTTGACACGGCGGCGGGAGGAAATTTGCTGACGACGAAGGACCCGGATGAGTGCATCGCTTTGTTTAACGGGTTAGCTATGAGTGGATACCAGCGACCACCCGCCAAGGGTGGTAAGACCATCGACTCCATATCACGCGACATGCATTCGGTGGACACGACCACCACACTCACGACACAGGTAGAGGCGTTAGCGCAGATTGTGAAGGACTTGCAAACGAAGAGCAAGTTGTGCGAGATATGCTGAGGAGGACATGATACCATTCAGTGCCCAGTCAATTCGCCGGAGGAGGCCGTAGACTTTATAGGAAATCCAAACCGACATCCAAATTCTTTAAATTCTTATAATTCAGGTTGGAGAGGCTATCAGAACTCCAACTGGAGGAGCGGAAATCAGTCTGGTTTTCAACAGCGTCAGAGTTTATTCTAGGATGCCGGTGAGGGAGAGAGCAATGAGGAGAAGAAGCCCACTTTAGAGGAGATGATGGCGCAGCAGACGCAGATGTTGTCACAGCTTTATGACGCGAGAGGATTCCCGTCATAAGGAAACTCAGGAGATGTTTCGGGAGCACGAGCAGTTCATGAGGAATCAGGGAGCGTCAATTCAGAGTCTCGAGTGGCAGATGGGAGAGATAGCTAGTCGGTTGAACGAGAGGCCGCAGGGTACGCTACCGAGTAATACCGAGCAGAACCCGAAGGGATTCGCGAAAGCTGTGACAATGAGGAGCGGTACAAGGGCACGAGATGAGCCCGTGATTTAGCAAAGGTCCAGAGGAGGAGTCGTCGAGGAGCCTGCGGTTGATGATAGAGAGGAGCAGGTGGATGAGGAGATTCAGATGGAGTCTCCGCCGGCCCAGGTTCATCAGAGGACCAGCCCAGGGAGTTCAGCACAGGCCGAGAGACAGCAGCTACCGAGCGAGCCGCCGAGAGTCTACAAACCTAGAGTACCATACCCGGGAGACTCCGCAGAGATAGAAATAAGGAGCAGAATTCTAAATTCCTTAATCTTTTGAAGCAGCTTCACCTTAATATTCCATTCCTTGAGGCACTTACTCAGATGCCTAAACACGCGAAGTTCCTTAAGGATATTCTTTCGAATAAGGAGAAGTTAGCTGAGGTAGCTTCCATCCCTTTGAATGCTAGTTGTTCTGCTGTCTTACAAAGGAAGTTACCAGAGAAGATGGCCGATCCAGGGAGTTTCACGATTCCCTGCATCTTGAGTGATGATACGTTAATTATGCGCTGGCTGATCTTGGTGCCGGTATTAATCTCATGCCGTATTCCATGTATCGCAAGCTGGTTTAGGCGAACTGAGGCCTACCAGGATGAGTACCTAGCTTGCTGATCGTTCTGTGAAATACCCTCGAGGGGTGGTCGAGAACATGCTTGTTCGTGTCAACAAGTTCATCTTCCCGGTGGACTTTGTCATTCTGGACATGAACGATGATGATAGTGTACCGCTTATCTTAGGCCGACCATTCCTTGCCACTGCACAGGCGTTGATCGACGTTTGCGAGGGTAAGTTGATCTTGAGAGTTGGGGATGATAATGTCACCTTTGACGTTCGGCAGTCACTTAAACACCCCAAGTCTGCTGATGACTCCTTGTACTTTATTGATACCATCATGGAGCATGTTGGGGAGTTTTTCAGCGAGATCTGTGGAGGATCTGCCTCAGACACTCAGATTCTTGATAGGGACATTCCGGAGATTGAGATGGTTGCCATTACCGATCAGTCAACGGAAGATCACACCGAGTTACATACCACTGAAAAGTGTCAGCTGGGATCGTACGAGACGATCCGATGGACCGACCTTCTGTCGAGATCCCCCCTCCTTCCTTAGAGCTTAAGGATTTGCCCGCCCATCTGGAGTACGCGTTTTTGGACGAGGAGGGGAAGTTGCCGGTTATTATTGCATCTTCTTTGACGGAGGTCGAGAAAGAGAGATTGTTGAGGGTGCTTCGAGAGCACAAGGAGGCCATTACATGGAAGATTATCGACATCAAGGGTATCAACCCATCGTTTTGCACGCATAAAATCCTCATGGAGGATAATTTTAGGACTGTCGTTCAGCCGCAGCGGCGGCTTAATCCGAAGATGCAGGAGGTCGTGAAGAAGGAGATTATCAAACTCCTAGACGCGGGGATCATTTTCCCGATTTCTGATAGTTTGTGGGTTAGTCCAATCCAAGTGGTTCCTAAAAAGGGTGGCATGACTGTCGTCACCAATGAAAGGAACGAGCTCATTCCCACTAGGACTGTGACCGGTTGGAGAGTCTGCATTGATTACCGCAAACTGAATGATGCCACGAGGAAAGACCACTTTCCGTTACCTTTCATTGATCAGATGCTGGAGCATTTGGTAGGTCAGCAGTACTACTGCTTCTTGGATGGTTTCTCCGGGTACTTTCAGATTCCGATTGCTCCCGATGACCAGGAGAAAACCACGTTTACCTACCCATACGGCACGTTTTCTTATAGACGTATGCCGTTCGGACTGTGTAACACTCAAGCCACATTTCAGAGGTGCATGGTGGCTATATTTGATGACATGATCGAGGGCTCCATGGAGATGTTCATGGATGATTTTTCTATGTTTAGGAGCTCTTTCGATCAGTGTCTCTCCAACCTTGAGAGGATGTTGGCCCGATGCGTTGACGCCAACCTAGTCCTTAACCGGGAGAAGTGTCACTTCATGGTATGCGAGGGCATTGTTTTGGGGCATCGTATTTCGAGTGCGGGGATAGAGGTCGACCGAGCAAAGGTCGAGACCATTTCTAATCTTCCCCTGTCCACTTCTATGAGATCCATCCGGAGTTTCTTGGGTCATGCTGGGTTCTACCATCGGTTCATTAAAGATTTCTCTAAAATCGCGAGACCCATGACCAAACTTCTGGAGAAGGATGCCCCGTTTGTGTTTTCTGAGCAGTGTATCGAGGCGTTTGATCTTTTAAAAGACAAACTCGTTAACGCCTAGATCATGATTGCTCCCGACTGGTCGCTTTCCTTTGAGTTGATGTGTGATGCGAGCGACTTCGCAGTCGAAGCGGTTCTTGGACAGCGGAAGGATAAACACTTCCATCTGATTTACTATGCTAGCCGGACCTTGAATGGTGCATAGGAGAGTTACACCACCACCGAGAAAGAGCTTTTAGATGTGGTGTTTGCATTCAATAAATTCATGTCCTATCTTGTTCTGTCCAAGACGATTGTGTACACGGATCATTCTGCCATTCATTATCTCTTTTGCAAACAGGATGCTAAGCCACGCCTTATCCGACAGATCCTTTTGATTCAAGAGTTTGATATTGAAATCCGTGATAAGGGGGGCCGAGAATGTGGCGGCCGATCATCTTTCGCATCTTGAGGGAGTTGAGTTAGGAGAGCTAGGGGTCAGGATTAATGACCACTTTCCTATAGAGAGTCTTATGTTAGTTTCAGCTCAGGATGAGGGTTTCCCATGGTTCGCTAACTTCGCGAACTATCTTGCGGACTGGTACTGCCCAAGATGTCTTACTAGCAAAAGAAGAAATTCTTTGCTGATGTTAAGTTTTACCTGACAACCCGTGTCTCTTTCGTATAGGTGCTGACCAGTTGATCAGGAGGTGTGTTGACGTTAAGGAGGGATGGCAGATTCTGAACCATTGCCATGTTGGACCGACAGGAGGTCACCACGGTGCGAGTTTGACGGCGAAGAAGGTGTTTGATTGTGGTTTTTATTGGCCCTCGATTTTTAAAGATGCGCATGCGTTTGTGAGGAGTTGTGATTGGTGCCAGCGGGTCGGCAACATTTCTTCGCGAAATGAAATGCCCCAAAATGCTATTCAGGTTTGTGAGGTTTTTGACGTTTGGGGCATTGATTTCATGGGACCGTTTCCATCTTCCCGTGGAAACAAGTACATACTCATGGCGGTTGATTATGTCTCGAAGTGGGTTGAGGCCAAGGCCTTACCCATGAATGATGCCCGAGTTGTACTCCATTTTCTCAAGAGCCTTTTTGCTCGTTTTGGTGTCCCGAAGGGGTTGATCAGTGATAGAGGAACTCACTTCTGCAATGGGCAGATGGAGAAGGCGTTGCGACGCTATGGGGTCACCCATCGGCTTGCGACTGCCTACCACCCACAGACTAGTGGGCAGGTGGAAGTGAGTAATCAGGGGATCAAACGTATTCTTGAGAAAACGGTTGGTTGGAATCGTCGAGATTGGTCCGACAAGTTGGATGATGCGTTGTGGCCCTTCCGTACAGCCTACAAAACTCCGACCGATTCCACACCGTTTAGGATGATTTATGGGAAGGCCTGCCACCTGCCTGTTGAGTTAGAGCACCGTGCGTCGTGGGCCCTACAGAGGGTCAATCTTGATATGTCCACCGCGGAGGCCACTTGGTTCCACCAGTTGCACGAGTTAGAGGAGCTGAGAGATCACGCCTACGCCCAGTCATTCACGTATAAGGAGCGGACGAAGGAACTGCATGATAGGAAGTTGAAGGGGAACAAGCAGTTCAAGTGTGGGGATTTGGTCTTATTGTATAACTCCCGGTTGAGGTTATTCCCAGGAAAGTTGAGATCCCAATGGTCGGGACCGTTCACGGTCACTGAGGTTTTCCCGTATGGCACGATTGAGATAGAAGATAAAGGCGGGAAGTTTAAGGTGAACGGTCATAGACTGAAGCACTACATTGGCGAGCTGGTGACTGATCAGACGGTCGAGGTATTCTACCTTGACTCGCTCTCCGAGACGTAGACGTGATGGATGCACCACTCGGGAGACTGCCGAGTTGTAGAGTTTGTATTTTTGTTATATGTTTGTGTTATCTGTTTTATTTGTTTTGTCTATTTCAGGATGTTCCAAAATGAAACCGCTCGTACTCAATCTCCATTCGAGTCGGTTGATTTAAGGGGTGTTCTATTATTGAAAAAAAAATAATAAAAAATAAAAAAATTAAAAAATTAAAAAAACCAAAAACACAAAAATATGTTTATTTCTTTATGTTTTTGTTTTCCGTGTTGTACGCCGCTACATGTGAGCGAATTTGAGATTTTACAGGTTATATTATGCGCATGGTAGCTTCGATGGCGTCTTGGAACAGGTTCTCCCGGGGTTGCGGCCGCGAATGAAATGCTATACGGTTGCTTGGTTACTACTCAGCTATTGAAGATCCTGCACACAAACCAGGGGAGTAACCCGTTCTTTGTTTTAGTCTTGTATACTATATTTTTATTTTTTGTTTTATTTTGTTTTATTTTATTTCTTTTCCTTATTCTCATCGAGGACGATTTCGTTCTAAATGTGGGGAAGAGATTTATTTTACTTAGTTGTAGAAAAATTTTGAAAAAAAAATTGAAAAATTTGAAAAAAAATAGTCCATTGAAATTTGTTTTCTCTACGTTAAACAGAAAATGATATTATTACCGAGTAGTTGTTATTTTATAAATTCTTGGTGTTTTCAAAAAATATATATATAATAAATAAGAAAAGTGCCTATTAGACCCGCACGTAGTGTTTGGTAACCGAACGGTTTAGACTCAGTAATCGATGTGTCGGTAGGCTCAGCCTTTGAAAATGAAAGGGCGATTTGGTTGTTGACCTAATTGAACCTTTTAAATGGCCTGACTTTAGTGTGAAACATCTTAGGGTTTTGGTTGTTTAACTAAACTTGTGACAGGACTGGAATGAAAAGCCGGGTCATACTCAAGCCTCGAGTCACATGATCGTCTGTATATTAGATGTTTTATCTTTTGTATTTGTTTCTATTCATGCAAAGCTATGTACTATGAGTATCAAAAAAAATATATATATGCAAAACGCCAAAAGGAAGAAAAAAAAAGAATGCATTTGTAATTGCGTGCACTTGAAAGAGAGCTAGAGTTTATAGTTTGTATATGAGTCGAAATGTTTTAATCATGTGGCAATAGGTTTATGTCAAGTTGGGGTGACTCGGCCCGGTAAAACCATAATGGAATTGGTGAAGTGGCAGCAGGGCCTTTAGGTGTGGGTTCCACTTAGTCATACAAACTAATAGAATTGTCACGCCTATTTGCCTCGGTAAGTATTAGGGGCATGAGTTTAAGTGGACAGCAGTACCGGCAATCGACCTGATCTAGCTTATTAGGTGAAAGTTGGAAGAAATATTTGGGTAACGGGTCACTTGTTCTAATACTTTAAAAAGAAAAAAATATATATTAATAATAATAAATAAATAAATAAATAAATAAAACCAAGAGTGGTCGGTTTAACTCGGTTATGATCATGTGTAGTATTCTTTTTCAGGGACGAAAAAGTCTTAAGTGTGGGGTTATTTGATGTGTTGTAGAACACACTTATTTTCCGCACCTTTTATCTACGTATTATATTTATATTTTATGTATTTTAACTCCTTTTAGATGGGTTTTACATATTAATCTTTATCTTGTAGGCTATGGGTGAAAGATTGAAGAAACCAAGCTTTTCGAGGAGTTTACGAGCCTTTTACGCATACGATTACAAGAAACAACTCAAAGCCCGGCCCATATGCATCATGGAGGCCCAAGTCTTACAATGATATTATAATATAAAAAAATAAACCTGAAAAGAACCCTAAGAGAGCCGATCGGCAGTTTTGACAGCAGCCAAGGAACAAGAGAAAAATCTTTTTTGTGCTAAGGTTGTGGACTTGTGGCAGCTATGGAAGGAAGAAGAAGGCAAGGACAAGTCTCGGGATCATTCACCATCGGTTTTTACAGCCAAGAGCAGCCCCGAAGCATCTCATGTCCTTACATCTTTTTCATTGTTCATACACTTTCATTGTTCTTGATTAATTGTTGAATTGTTTTGCAATTGCTTGAGATATTGACTTGTTTATGAATTGTATTGATCATTGAATGCTTTAATTGATTATTGAGATGAGTTATATGATGTTTTTATTAAGTGTTCATGGTTGTCCAAAGATGATTAGAGCCTAAACTTGTTAGTTCTACCTAGGAATGATGATAATTGTTAGTGTTTGATAAGCTTGTTGGATTGTTTGATTGATAGATGTTAATTGTTATTGTAAAGTTTGATTTAGACATGAAATATGTTGTGTTTAAGGGCTGGAAATTTTGGGTAATTCATTGCTTAAACCCCGTGTGTCGGTTAATTAGTTTTGTGTTGATTGATCGCTGCATTGTTTGATTCTAGACTTTGTGTTTAGGGTTTGGTTGCGATAGGAACAATCGTAGGGTTTTGTTGCATGAATTTGAGGTTAAAGTACAATGGTTAGGCACCTTCTTAGAGACCGAGAGGTGATAAGAAGTTAGGGTTGTCTCATTGCCTTTGCATGCTAGAATAAGAATTGGGCGAGAGCGTGTTCGTTTCTTGTCAGATTCAGGTGTTTTGAGCGACTAGTTGATCTATTTTGGATTAAGGTGAATTGTTCCTCTATCCTTGGTTGTGTAGTATTCATTGCCATTAGGATCGAGTGTTGGTGAGACCGAGAGGTGAGTCAACATTAGAACACGTTAGAAATTGTTTCCCGGTTTGGTCGTTTTAGCCGATTTAGAGTAGTTACGGTTTATTGAGTGAGACCGAGAGGTAATCCAGTGAGCCCGAGCGATCCATTGTCGTGTCATCTTTAGGGACCGGTGTCTAGATATCATCCAATCCATTAGCTTGTTAGGCCTACAGTTTGATTCAGACCTAGGTAGACGTTTTTCTCCATCCAAAGTTAACACAGTTAGTTCCTCGTTAAGTTTTCTATTTTAGGTAACTTTTGTCGGTCAGTCTAGTTAGTCCAGTTAAGTAATTAAAAATCAAAAATCAATTAAATATTATTCTTAGGTAGGTCATATCTAGGGTTAGTGATCATTAGCGTTCTGACGTGTCCACGTGTTCGATACTCGGACTTCCTAGGTTTATACTACTTGCGATCGGTACACTTGCCGGTTGTGTGTGGTTTTAGGATTTTCATTTTATTATTAAAGCTTAGTTGTGAGGGTCATTCTTTTATATCCGACGCACATCAGAAATAGATCTAAAAATACCCAAATAAAATAAATGAATATTGTTATAAAAAATAAAAAAAATAATGATCCACAAGTTTAAACGGGTCGGGTTTTTGGTTTCGGAATTTAACGAATGCTATATATACTGGACAAAACTTGCATAAATCCTAACCGCCTTGTGTCTAACCCACTGTCACCACCAAACCGCCTTTAACTAATTCAAGTTGTTCATTATGAAAACGAAAACCCTCGAAATTGGGTGGGTTTTGTAATTACCGGAGATGTGAGAGGCGTATTTGAATCTGGAGCATACTTGCCCACCAGAGACTTCTATAAGGACATATTAATTAGAAAGATGTACAAAGCTTTACCCTCATCAAGATGCTAATGATTGTGATTGCCGTCAATCCAAACATTGACAACACCGTTCGATTAATGGGAATGCTGATGCTCTTTTATTGGAGCAAATAAGTTGTGTTGTTTCTGATGTCAGTGGTGGTGGTGTTCTATTGGTGATAGAGATGAGTTGTAGATAGAATAAGAGAGAGGATTTGTTAGTGCATACGTCTATCGCTTTCGTCTTTGTCAAATAAAGGTGAGCTGAGCTTAAAGGAGATAAATTGGAGCATTTTATATTGAGTAAAAATGAAGATATTATTATGTGGAGTGATAGAGAATTTGAATATGTGGACGTGGGCGAAAACGGCACGTAAAACGGAGTTATAACGAAGAAGTTATGCTCAAAACAGTTTTCTGTTTTCTGGAACATAACTTATTATGCGTCCAGATACATATGCGCTCCAACTTATGTAACGCCCGTAGATTTTCGTTAAAAGGGTTTATGCGTAACAAAGCTTGTATTTTAACCGAGACTCGTTCCGGCATCCTAAAGGACCTCCTGGTCGTTCCTATAAGCCTTGTTGTTCAACTGTTGACAAAAGAAATCTCAATTTACAAAGTTTGGGGGCTAGAGTGTAAGTTTTTTATAATGAAAAAAAAATAAAACCTAAAACCCTCCCCCTTGCCTGCGATCGGTGGTATGAGCAGCCCCAAACATTCTTTTTTTCTCACTTCTCCAATCATCCAACCCTAATTCTTGCAATTGGCGGTGTGTTCGATTGATTCACAGGATTCCTAACGTTAATTGGTAAGTCTTATGTATCAATTTTATGTTTTGATAAGTTCTTGATAAACCCTAAGTGTCCAAAATTTTATAATTTTGACGATTATGATGTTAATTGATGATTTAGAACCCTAGAGATGTCATAAACATGTTAGGGTTTGAGTTTTGAGTATAACAGTTTCTGACAGATTCGTACTCGTTTATTGTTCGGTCTGTAACTCAATGAAAATTTATTGTTTTTGATCAATTCTTGTTTCTATGGTATTCTACTCTTAGTCTAGTTTCCAGAAAGGTATAATTTGTAATTTTTGGATGAGATTTGAACGGTTTTTATGATTTTATACAAAAGGATGTCAAAGATGATGCGGGATGACGGATTCTGGTCTGTCTTCCCGACATCATAACTCTTTTCGACAAGTCCAAATTGGTTGGTTCTACTTCTGAAAGTTAATATTTTGAGTTAGGAACCAAACCCAATTGGAATCGTTTAATTTGGTTAGGTAATGATTGTTATAAAAATAAAACCATTTTGTTGCGCACTGAAATAGCTGCACGTACCTTTCTGTGTTGGAGGAATATTTATGATTTTTATGTGCTCTAGAAAAATTAAAAAAAAATATCTTTATAAGCCTAAGACATTTATTAAATTTTTGTAAGGCCCCGAACCCCGGGAACCCCACAGTTGGTAATCATACAAAACACTTAGAAAAATATTAAACTTGAAAACGGTTTCTTCCATTAAAACAAACATCTCAGAGTATAATTCAGCGAAAAACATGAATAATAAAATAAGTTCCCAAAACCCGGGAATTTTGCCCAAGATCAACATAATTATCTTTATATAAAAACTTTTAAAAACAAATGTTTAATAGTGAAACTTCAATTCCCGTATGCCCTTCACCGTCCAAGTAGCTTCGTGCACGTCCAAGCGATAAGGCATCCTCTTCCTAACCTGAAACTCACACTAACATGCACACAAAGTCAGCTTGAGCTGAGTGAATTCAAGTTTTAAGTAAATAATATCATTAAATAATAGTTATGATAGTCATACCAAAGTTTTAAAACGTAAAAGGGTACATCCATCAAATCATCATTACCGAACTAAACATCCTCATACATACATATACAAAATGTATATGTAAACATCCTTTCAATTACATATCTATATATATCACAGTATATATATATATATATATATATATATATATATATAACATCCACGTATAACATCAGGGTCGAGCATACGTACAACCCAAACATGTAACATCAGTGCATGCAAACACAAAGTAGGCATACACAACATCAGTAGTCGAAACGACTACAACATCGCCAGATATAGGCCAAGACATAATGTATATAAATATATATATAACATCCCAAGGCCTACCATATGCTAGCAAGCCTATATAAATTCGTTTAAAACCTTTCATCATGTAAGAAAACATTTAGGTGTACATGCTAGCCCAAAAGTAAAAGAGTAAAAAGGGCATCATGAACTCACCTGAAATCAATCGAACACCTGCAACGAGCTAGGAATCCCTAAGTGCACAATCACAAGAAAAGGCCTGTAAATTATACACAACACGTTACTAAACTAGACCGTAAGAACACTCTTGCCTAATGGGCCGCCCAAGGCCCAACACTTGGCCCAAGGCCCAATACTTGACCCAAGGCACAACAGCTTGGCCCAAGGCCCAACAGCTTGACCCAAGGCCCAAGGATAGTCAAATCGGGTCGAATGCGCGTGTAATAAACCTTAAAACCATTTGTTAAACGAATCAGCCCCGAATGGACAAAATTCCATTTTAAATCTTTTCATTCATCAAGATTATGTCACCCGAGTTGATAGGGTTGACGGTTCATTTTCGCAACTCTTACTTTAATGTTTAAACGAAAATTTGCGCACCGCCGACTCGATTGACGAAGCACTAACCACAACAGCCCCGAGCATCAAAAAAATAATTTTTCCACAGCCCTTAAACCCCCCTAGGGCTGTACAAACTGATTCGGTCGGTCACCCGATCAATTAACGCATCAAACTCAACAATTTGCAATTCTATACCCGTTAAACCCTAGTTTTCGAACTAAAATCGATTGACCGACCTAAACACCTCCATTGGCCATGAAATTATAATATGATGTACATGTCATACCTAGCGGGATGTTGATGCAAAAACCTCACCCGAAACAGCCCCGGAAAAGCTCAATTGGGCAGCCACCCGGTTAGCCTACAACACGACGTTTTTCGATCAATACGCGCAATATGAGGACCAATTAACGTGAAAAAGACTTGGGGAATCGTAGTAAATATCTTGAATTGAAGTTCTAAGGTTTAGAATTGGCTGCAAAAAAAGAAAAATCGCGGGTCTTGGCCTTGATGTTCCTGCCGATCGCAACAGCCAAGGGGGGCTAGGGTTATGTTGTGTTATAACATAAGATATTACACTCTAGTCCCTCCAGATTGAGGTGTAAGGCAAAACGGAAGGAATAGTTAGGTTCTTTAACGTACCGGGATAACGTAAAGGCTTCCGAGAAACGTCGGTTAAGTCCCGAGAGTTATACATACTCTACAAGCTTTAGTTCTTGAAACCGGAATTAATGGGTGTTACAATTTTGGTAAAAATTTCATAATTTATTTCTATGGTTTTCCTATGTAATAAAACACATCTTTGCATGCTAAAATCTACATGTTATACTTGTTATTGATCGATACGTTCGTTTTAGGCTTAACCGGTGGATGTTCAATTGTGTGCTTGTCGGGGATGTTTGAAGTGAGGTTTTGCTCCGTCATCTTCCTAGGTATGTCATATGTGTTTTACCTTAGTATCGTGGGCTACGAAGCTCGTTTGATTGATCAATTGTCAATAGATTGAAAAACTAGGATTTCGTTTGTCTAGTTTGTTGATTGTCGCATTTAGCGCGTTGTTTGAGGGAATTAACAACCAATTCAGATTGTGTAGCCTCGATATGTTATACGGGCTGTGAAAAACTAAATTTTTATGTTAATGGGCCTGAATTGGTTGTCAGTTACTCAAACGGGTCGGTACAACGCAAATTCGCGTTTATTGGTAGTTTGTGCATCGTGCTGGCGAATTACCGACCCATCCAACTCGTGTAGCGTCGGGTGGACTTGTTGGCTGTGATTTTACTAAATTTGGTCCACACAGGGCTGAGTTGGTTGCTAAGTGCATAAACACCCGTTAACGAGCGTATTCAATAAAATTAACAACTTTTGAGTGTACTTTTGAAATCCTTTGTCCCCGGAATTAACTAAGGGTGGTTTTGGTAAATACATGGCCTTGGGGGCTGATGTAAACGGTATTAGTATGGTTGGGGCTTTAGGTCCATCAAACCATATTAGAATGCGTCGTAGGATAAACGAGTCGATTCGGTACCGTTAGTAATTATTGTTCGTAATCCGACAGGCTTTTGAGTTATGGGAGTACTTAAGGGTCCTCTAGCCTGTTGTGATTGTGTGCCTCGTGTCAGGTGAGTTCATGATGCCCCTTTTTACTCTTTTCAAGTTTTGGCTAGCATACACACCGTATTACAATTTTACCCGATTTTACTCGTTTAAACTCCTTAGATGGTATTACATAGCCTTATTTGTATTTGTGGACTTATGAAACTATGTTTGAATTATATTCTTTGCCTTAGGATATTTGAGACTCGTTTATGCTTCTATATTCCTTAAGGTTATATATATTACTTATGGCCTAGGCTCAAGGATATAGGCTTACTCGTATCATAGCATGTCTTGAGATGATATTTATGTATGTATACGCATGTGTTACTTTATGACCATAGGCTTACTTTTAGTATGGTATATTTTGGAATGATGTGTGTATATATATATATACACGTATGTTTATACATGCGTTATTTTTTGGCCAATTATTGGCGATGTTAATTAGTCGTTATCGATTAAGGATGTTTGCGTATGCCTAATTTGTGTTTGCATACATTAGATGGAATGTTACGTGTTTAGGTTGTACGTGTGCTCGACCCTGATGTTGTTACTCGGATGTTACGTGTTTGGGTTGTACGTGTGCTCGACCCTGATGTTGTTACTCGGATGTTACGTGTTTGGGTTGTACGTGTGCTCGACCCTGATGTTATTACTCGGATGTTACGTGTTTGGGTTGTACGTGTTCTCGACCCTGATGTTATTACTTGGATGATAAGCATAGGGATATAATTATATAGATATATAAGTATGACTACTTATGGTTCATTATGGCCTAACTGTTCATATCCCGTATTATATTTTAAACACTTGGAATGATTTATATAGATGTCAATATTTTAAATACTTAGAATGATTTATATAGATGCCAATATTTTAAATGCGTGGAATGATTTATACAGATGCCAATATTTTAAATGCTTGGAATGATTTATATAGATGTTAATATTTTAAACACTTGGAATGATTTATATAGGTGTCAATATTTTAAACACTTGGAATGATTTACATAGGTGTCAATATTTTAAACACTTGGAATGATTTATATAGATGTCAATATTTTAAACACTTGGAATGATTTATATAGATGTTAATATTTAAAACTTGAACTCACTCAGCTCAAGCTGACTTTGTGTGTATGTTAGTGTGAGTTTCAGGTTAAGAGGAGGATGCTTACCGCTTGGACGTGCTCGAGACTACTCGGTCGGTTGAAGGCATAGCTAGTCGGGAAAATTTAATAATGAAGACTGTTTATTTTTAAGTTATTACTTAACGCATTTAAATTTGGTTTTGGGCATATTTCCCGGTTTTTGGGAACTTGTTTTAGTGCTTGTGAATTTCCGCTAATTTTATACTCTGAACTAGTTTTTAAAATGAAATGGGTTGCCTTGAGTTTAAAAGAAAATTTTGTTAAGTTTTGGGAATCTTGGCACTTATTATTCCGCTGTTATTTACTCTGAATCGGTTTTAAATAAAACAAAATTTTTCTTGGTTTTAAATTTTTATAAGTTTCTTGTATGATTACCAACTGTAGGATTCCCGGGATTCGGGGTCTTACAACTTATGCGTCCGGATACATATGCGCTCCAACTTATGCGTCCGGATACATATGCGCTCCAACTTATGCGCCTGGATACTTATGCACTACAACTTATGCGCCCGGATACGTAGTTATGCGCCAGAAGTGCTCTAACCTCTCAATAAATAGTAATCTTGACATATTCATTCATAACTTTTTGGTCCAGAACGTACCTGTACTGTTATTTGTCATATCTTGTTGTAAACCTTGATATCTATGAGAAATAGAGAGAAGATAATGAGAAATCTTGTTGTTTTCAATCACGTTTAGGGATTCCGCACCTTCACATTGATTCTAGATATCGATCTACGTCTTGTTCATGACACGAACACGTTCCTACAAGTGGTATCAGATCATTTAGGCTCGCTACTCGCTTGGATAACACAAGATTTCAAGACTTTCTTCTCTATTTCTAGTTTTCACTGTTGAAACTTCACCAAACTTTCACCATTGATTCATTATGAGTCCGTGACAAACCCTTGAAAGATACAACTCATTTCATCCACAAATTCAACCCAAAAATGTCAAAAATTTTGCATTTCATCCTTCTATGCGCATAAGTTTTCTAGCGCATAAGTCCAACGCATAACTTACACGACGCATAAGTATTTATATGTCGTATAAGTACATATACGCTAGACTTATACGCTATAAAACATATATGCTGACTCCAGACTTATGCGTTGACCAGACTTACTTATGCACTGAGATGACAAAAATTTGAAAATTTTCAACATGGAATTTTCGAGTTTGTTTAACATTGGAGCTACACCGAGAAGAAACAGAATGAAAGTTTTGAACAAAGAATTTGATGAGTTTGAGATGATGACTGAATAATTGTTTGATCATTTAATCAAAAGATATTGCAAGCTTGTGAGAGAAATGAAACATATAGGAATTGAGAGATGTGAGTTCGAATACATCGATTGGTTGTCCGATATACTTGTTAAAACTTCACCTGAAGATTTGGGTATAATTAGTTTGTCAATACAATCGCACCCCAACACATACAGAAGTCTCAATCTCTCCCGATTCATCGAGAAGCTAACGATGCACGAAGTAATTAAAAATTCTGAGATGGTTGTGAAGGTTGATGATGAAATTGAAGTTCAAAATGATCAGGCTGAAAAGTTTGAAATGATTGATTAACTTGCTGAAAAGATTGTAAAATCTGAAGAACAATCATCGTCAAAAGTTGAAAACATTCCAAAGTTTGATGGTGATGGTGATTCAGAATGTGATGAAGATTTGGTGATGGAATCATTGTTTCAAACTACTTGTGATCCTCTGAAGTTGGAATCAAGGGAAATTAAGGTTGACGATGAAGCTGGGGAAGCTGTTGTTGGAGCTAAGGGAACTGAACCTATTCTCAATCAAGTTAATACAGAAAGTTCAGACGTCCCGACTATGAAAGTTAAAGAGGTTAAGTTATTCGAGGTACACTCTGAACCTTCTGCTCATTATCATGTCAAAATCAAATCAGAGTAAATTATGAGTCATTAAACATTCATAACGTAACGTCATGTGAAAAATGTGAGTTACTTCATAACGAATGTTTAGAAAAAGATATGGAGAATAAATTGTTAAAAAATCACAATGATTCTTTACTAAATGAGCTTAAACGTATTAAGGAAGCTTATTCTAAGCTTCAAACATGTGAAAAGGCACTGGGGAAAATATTGATCAAAATGACAAAACAATGTTGATGTTAAAACAAACTATAAATGATAAACGGATTTCCATAAACAAACATATTGACGAAAATACTGCATTTAAACGAAAATTACAAATTGTTAATGAAAAAGTTGATTTGAAGCTTAATAGTTACAAAGCAGCATCTTTTGTCCTGGACAATATTCTTCCCAAACTGATAGGCAAAAATAATGTAGTTGGGGAAGTTTTTTATGGATATAATGATCATGGTTTGGGGTATAAGCAAGTTCCAACCCCAATTTCCCTTGAGCCTCTAAAATCTGAAAATAAAAAAACTGGGCGTGATCGTGTTCAAGAACCTCCGGTTAGAAAGTTTGTTGACCGGATAAGATGTTTTAACTGTAATGAAGTAGGGCATGTGTTCTTTGTGTGTCCTAATCGTTATAAGAACGATCATCGTACCCACCAAAAATTTGTTAATAATGTTGAATTCGTACGTCGTACGAAATCTGAGAGCGAGAAAGAAATCTAGTATCAAAATCAATCCATTAAGGATTTCTTTGTTCGAAAAGTCAAATGTAAACAAACTAAGGAACCTCTTGTTATAATAAGAGTCCTAAGTTTTCTTACGGTCTAAAATAAAATGTTGTTACATCTAAAATCAATCAGCATAGTCTTAAAAAAGAAAAACCAAAATGTGAAAATTCAAAATTTAAAAATGCAGGCTCAAATGTTAATTCAAATTGTTGAGGTTGTTGATTTGAAAGATTGTGAGGTTAAACGGTTTGAGAATTTGAAATTTTACGTGAAAAGTTCCAAATCAAAGTTATATCATTGGATCATCAAGGACTCATATGTCAAATCCAAACAAGATTTTGTTGAAAATGAGTTTTGTTCTGAAAGTTCGAATAACATTGTCATATCTGTAAAATCCAAAACTTCAGAAAATTTAAATGTTTTAAATGCTAATTCAGAGTGTTCAGACAGCAAGCATTCTGTTGTAACAAATTTGTCTGAAACTCCTAACATCGTTGAGAATTTTGAAAATGTCTTGAGGTCCAAGGCCAAGCAGGCTTGGATTTCTCTGTTTTCTTAAAACTGTGTGTGCAAGGGCTCTCAAAATTCATCACGTTTATCATTGGAGCATGGTTGTGCTAAACATTGTCAAATCAATGGAGGGCGAGACAAACACAAGAAATCTGGAAAGATGGAGCTCATTATAGTTTGTTTTTCATGTTCATTTTGGATTGATTAACTGTTTATTCTTGTTAATGAGGTTGCCATGGTGATTAACTGAAAGTGATCTAAAAATATCTGTAGACCACATCAAACAGTCAGGTTTATTTTTTGATAATGTTTTTGATTTTAGGGGGGAGTAAAGAATTTTGAGAAAATTCAAATACATTTAAGAGAGATAAAAAAAAGTTAAAAAATGAGTTTTTGAAGAAAAAAGAGAAAATGATCATACATTGATCATCTGGTCCCAATTCCGGTAAAAAGTAAGCAAAAAGGTTGTGTGCTTAAATGTATCAATGCATTGGTAGAACTTTAAACAAACAGGTAAGAAAAAGTATGTGATATAAATCTAAATACAGCCGAATCAAGTGGATTAACATGTTGAAGCTTAGTTAATATCTACTTTAAGAAAACAAAAAGTTTTAAGATTGCTGTGTGTGCATGTGCTCATTTTGCAAAGAAATTCAGCTTATTTTTCTATTTTATTTTGCAAAGAAATTCAGCTTATTTTTTCTTTATTTTTGCTTAAGTCTTAGATCCTCTCTACGTGTAGTAATACCGACATGAGGATTAAGACCTAAGTATTCTGCTTTATTTTCTTGGTGTTTCGTATAAAGCTTTGGATTTTCTCAGCGTGATAATATGGTATTATCCGACTTGGTTGTTAAAGCTTTATACAACTTCAACTTATTTTATCTTTTTATTTTTTTAAATTGGAACCTTATCTGCGTGTAGTAATACCGATCAGGGAAAATTTTAATGTTCTGAGTTGTTTTGCTTCGTTACTTTTGCATGAGTCATAGCAATCGACTTTTAGGATCAAATAAAAAATATACATGTGAATAATTGATTGTATAAAGATATACAAATTATGTCTTAGAGGTGGGGTCCACAGAAGATTAGCGCTTAATTGAACCAAATTAAATCATATCATAGAAATTTCAGAATCATTTATTGGGAGCTTTATGTGGAAAACAATACCAATGACTGACTTAACGCCAGCCATAATAAAACTGAAAATAACACTCTGATAGAAGAGCAATTTGGTCAATATGATTACCTGCTCAAACACACAAAAATATGCAAGTGTTTACATGTTTGTAAATAGCTTGAAGTGCATTGTTTACTGTCTTTATTTCTTTTCATTAAAACCAAAAAGATTTTGTTTTTTTCCGTTTTATTTTCGACTATTGATGTTGGAATACAAAAAATCAATTGGAAAAATACTTAAATGTCAGTGTTTTTTCAAGATCATTAATTTGAACTTGATAAACAAATTTTTTTGTTGATGTTTGTGGTGGTAAATTGTCAAATGGTTGAAAACTCTTTACAAGTATTTGAGTCTGTTTACATTGTTAATTAAGATTTTCAACTTACAATTACCATGAGTAACAGGTCCCATCAAGACATGAAGCTTGTGGTGGAGTCTACTAGACTATCAAGAATTGAGGGGGGAGAGTTATTGAAGATTTTAAAGATTCAATTCTGGAAAGTGTCAAAGACTATACAAACAGAGACAATAATGTTTAAACAATTATTTGAAGCTTGATGTCAAATGTTCTTTGCACTTAAGGAAGGAATTGAGAATTTGAAATAGATGTGTTGACAACACAAGTGATACCCAGAAGTAAAATGTTAAAGAACTTAATTTTAATGGAAAGACTTGGAAATATCCGAGGGGGAGTCTGATAGTGCATACGTCTATCGCTTTCGTCTCTGTCAAATGAAGGTAAGCGGAGCTTAAAGGAGCTAAATTAGAGCATTTTATATGGATTAAAAATGTAAATATTATTATTTGAAGTGATAGAGAATTTGAATACGAGGACGTGGGCAGAAACGGCACTTAAAACGGAGCTATAACGAAGAAGTTATGCGCAAAACAATTTTCTATTTTCTAGAGCATAACTTATGCGCTCAGATACATATGTGTTCCAACTTATGCGTCCGGACACATATGTGCTCCAACTTATTCACCTGGATACTTATGGTCTCCAACTTATGCGCCTGAATACGTACTTATGTGCCAGAAATGCTTTATCCTCCTTATAAATAGTAATCTTGACATATGCATTTATAACTTTTTGGTCCAGAACGTACCTGTACTCATATTTGTCATATCTTATTGTAAACCTTGATATATATGAAAAATAGAGAGAAGATAATAAGAAATCTTGTTGTTTTCGATCACGTTTAAGGATTCCATACCTTCACATTGATTCTATATATCGATCTACATATTGTTCATGACATGAACACGTTCCTACAGGATTTTGAGCGAGAAAGGGAGTGTGATGGAAAGAAAGACAATATGTTTTAAAATGTTTTTTTATTATTAAATTGTTTTCTAATTATTAAAATGTTCTTTTAAATATATAGGTAAATTGAAAATTTTGTCCTCGTGTACTAGGCACCTAACCTAACTTAACGAAAAAAACTAGCTGGGTTAGGGCCAAAGGAAAATTATTGTTGGATTTATAAACGTAAAGGATAGAACATATTAATTTGAAGATAAAGGATAATGAGTGAAATCGAGTACCAACATAAAGGACCATCTTTGTAATTCTCTATGAGTGAAATCGAGTACCAACATAAAGGACCATCTGTGTGTGTGTGTGTGTAGGGGATGGTTCAGGAGAGAAATGAGATTACTGCGAGAAATAATATCAGCCACTAGTTTTATTTTAGGTTTTAAATGCTTAAAGATAAATGAGGAAAATATTAATGCATGTTGTCTCTTCAATTAATATAACTAATAAATATAATAGTTATCTATTCAATTAATATAACTAATCAATTATTATAATTGGAAACTATTAAGAATTCATTTATTTTTATAACTTAATTTTTCTCTCTTGAATTTTTATCCTACACAAGTACAATTTATTCATACATTAAAATTTCTTTTTATCAAAAACCAATTTATTCCAACTCAATATATTAGTATCCATCAACAAGTAGTTACATTTTTATGAATAGTACAAAAAACTAACTTACACGTGTTTACATTAAATATCAACAAAAAAGTACACAACCAACACAAAAACATATAACCTACACTTGTTCTAAGAATAAGAAAACATATAACCTACACAAGAAAAACATATACCCGACACACAAAATTCAGAATCAATAAACTACACAAGCACACAAAAACGTATAACCTACACACAAAAACATATAACCTACACTCAAAAATTTTATCCTACATAAATACAATTTATTCATACATTAAATTTTTTTTCTATCCAAAACCAATTTCTTCCAACTCAATATATCAATATCCATCAACACGTAGGTATATTGTGATGAATTATACAAAAAACTATCTTGCCTATGTTAGCATTAAATGTCAATAAAAAATATACAACCTATACAAAAACATCTAGCATACACTTGTTCTAAGAAGAAGAAAACATATAACCTACACACGAAAAACATATGACTTACACACATATAGGATATGTGTATCTTTGTTTAGTTTATATAATTGTTGATGTCGAATTACATATGTAAGTTGTATACTTTTTTGTATGTTGTGCATTTTTATTGCTTAAAACAAGTGTAGGTTATATAATGTTGTGTAGGTTGTATATTTATTGTTTATATTTGATGGACACATTTGTATGATATTTTTTATTATTATTTATCATAACAATTTTTCTAAGTATATCAATTGAAAAAAAAATATTACTTTTTGATATTTATTGTTAAAAATTACGTGTTGATATATGCTAATAAATTGAGTGGAAATAAATTGTTTTTTAATAAAAAAATAGCATTATATGAATAAATTGTATTTTTGTTGGATAAATAAATATGGGATAAATAAATTACATATAAAAGTAAATTAGTGTTTTATCTTTTTAATTATTATAGTTAAATTAGTTAGATATATTAATTAGAGAGTGATGTATTATGGTTATATTAATTGTATTAATTGAAGAGAGAATGCATTTATTGTTGAATTTACATTTTTTCATTTATTTTTAGACATTTAAAACCTAAAATAAAACTAGTGATCCATATTCATTTCTCGCAATAATCTTATTTTTCTCCTAAACTTAAACATATATATATACATATATATATATATAGGGGAGATTTATCCTAAAAATAAGTAGTTTCCTAGAAAGACTATGAATAAATCATAACTATTGAATCATGTTAATCAATGGTTATGATTTAAAACTACAAAAAACCGAAATAGTTTCAAAGAGTTGCTTTTTCACTAGTATAAACAGTTGTAGTTTCCTAGAATTGTTCTTTCACCATAGTTTGTTCATGCCACGTGTCAAAAATCAATTAGTTCTTACTACTAGTAGAAAATTCTTTATTTTTAATTGAACCCTACTATATATATATATATAGGATAAGGTTAAAATGAAAACCATTTGAGTCGTGAAAACCCGCAAAAACCCTATGTAACATCGTTTTTTTTTGTTACACGTAATATATGTTGTAACATTTAATACAAAATATCGAAACATCAAAAAAAAATGTTTTGCTATTTTTTAGCATTTTTTTACTAATTTTTATATACGTTTTCAAGAGAGGGAAAAAGCTATATTTATATTTATATTTTTTATTCATTTTAATTGTGGACCACAAGATTTAAACATTAATTAAAAACATGTGGTTGAGAATGGGTTTTCTAGACTTTTCACAACTCAAGTGGGTTTTCATTTTATACTTAGCCTATATATATATAGGTGAGAGTTATCCTAAAAATAAGTAGTTTCCTAAAAAAGACTATGAAATCGTAGCCATTGGATCATGTTAATCAATAGTTGTGATTTAAAACTACCAAAAACCAACATAGTTTCAAAGAATTGCTCTTTCACTAGTATAAACCACCGTAGTTTCCTAGAATTGTTCTTTCACCATAGTTTGTTCATGCCACGTTTCAAAAGTCGATTGGTTCTTACTACTCGTAGAAAATTCTTTATTTTTATTTGAACCCTACTATATATATATATATAGGGGTGGTTTCTAGTGAAAACTCCTCTTAAAGAGAAAATTTAAAAACTCTTAAAAACTTCTAAAAAACTATTTTTAATTTTTTTTAGAATTTTTTTTGAGGTTTCTTTTTTTTCCATTATTCATATATGTTGTTATTGGTTAAAAAAAAAACTTGTCGGTAACCTCGTCAGTGTAGTGCGCATGTGTAATAGTGTGCATTGCATATATGCAAAAGTGTTTGTATTGCATAAAATACAACACTATTGCATATATTTGATACACACTATTGTTTATATACAATATAAGATTAATACACACATCGAATACACATTAGTACGTATGTGTAATACAACATTAACGCACATGTGCACCACATCGACTTTTATTTTATTATTATTATTTTCCATATAATACAACACTACTACACATATACAATACACAAATATTGAATATATGCAATAAAACCCTATTAAACTCAAAAATACATAGTATACACATGTGTAATATAACGGTATCGCACAGTAATACGTATGTGCATTACAACAGTTTTTTTTTATTTTTTTTATATGTTTCGAGTGAAATATAAGAATAATGGCTAAAACAGAATTTTGAAAAAAAAAATTTATTTTTAATTAAAAATAATTCTTTAGGAGTTTTTTAGTTTTCTCTCTAAAGGTGAGTTTTCTCTTGATCCTCTCCTTATATATATATATATATATATATATATATATATATAAGTGGGATCCAGTGAAAACTTCTCTTAAATAGAAAACTTAAAAACTCCTAAAAAACTATTTTTAACTTTTTAAATATTTTTTTTGAAGTTTCTATTTTTTCCATTATTCTTATATGTTGTTATTGGTTTCAAAAAAAAAAAAAACCCTTGTCGGTGTAGTGCGCATGTGTAATAGTGTGTGTGCATTGCATATATGCAAAAGTGTTTGTATTGCATAGAATACAATACTATTGCACATATTTGATACACAACATTGTATATATGTAATATAAGACTAATACGCACATCGAATACACATTAGTACGTATGTGTAATACAACATTAACGCACATGTGCAGTACATCAACTTTTATATTATTATTATTTTTTTCCATATAATACAACACTACTACACATATACGATACACAAATATTGAATATATGCAATTAAACACAATTTAACTTAAAAAATACATAGTAATACACATGTGTAATACAACGGTATCACACAGTAATACGTATGTACATTACAAGGGTTTTCTTTATTTTTATTATTATTTTTTTATTTTTTTCGAGCAAAGGGTAAGAAAATATAAAAAAAATGCAAAAACAGAAATTTGAAAATATTCTTTTATTTTTAATTAAAAATAATTCTTTAGGAGTTTTTAAGTTTTCTCTCTAAAGATGAGTTTTCTCTTGATCCTCTCCCTATATATATATATATATATACACACACACACCCACAGGGGAGAGTTAATCCTAAAAATAAGTAGTTTACTAGAAAGACTATGAATAAATCATTGTCATTGGATCATGTTAATCAATGGTTGTGATTTAAAATTACCAAAAACCGACATAGTTTCAAAGAATTGCTTTGTCACTAGTATAAACCGCCGTAGTTTCCTAGAATTGTTCTTTCATCATAGTTTGTTCATGCCACGTGTCAAAAATCAATTGGCTCTTACTACTCGTAGAAAATTCTTTATTTTTGTTTTTGAACCCTACTATATATATTTGTGTGTGTGTGTTTCTAATGGGATTAGTGTGTGACACCTCACATTCTGACATTAACTACGTTAACCCAATATCCGTTATCTTACATGTAACACCCGTAAATTTCGTTAATCGGCTCGATCGTTTATAAATGTTTTCATTAAAATCTAGGGTTTTGTCTTTCTAATTTAGAGCCTTGTAATACGTTTTAAAGTCCATTTATCCATCCCTTTGCTCAAAGCATCGCCTCTTATAACTTAAAGTGTTAGATTAGTATGTAGCACCCGACAATTTCGTTTAACGACACGAAACATTTGTAGAGTTTGTATTATATTAGAGAGTCGATCCTTCAACTTGAGGGACTTCCTAGCCGTTCTTTTAAGTCTATTTATTTAACTTTTAGTCCAAGATAAGACATTTTTCAAGTTGGGGGACATAGATGTCAAAATATTATATCATAAACCCTAAACTCCTTCCTCTCTCTCTCTCTCTAATCCCAATCACAACAGCTACAGCCCTCCCACCTCGTTTTTTGTGCAGCTCCAGCCGAGTTCCAGCCATCTCGAGTCAAATTCAAGGTTGTTTCTATCATAATATAACTCTTTTTCACCACTAAACCCTTTGTTGAACACGTTAGGGTTGAGTTTTGAATATAAAAGTTTCTGAAAGATTCGTACTCGTTTATTGTTTGGTCTGTAACTCGATGAAAATTTATTGTTCTACTTTGAGTCTAGTTTCCAGAAAGGTATAATATGTAAATTTTGGACGAGAATTGAATGGTTTTTATGATTTTATAAGATTGTGTATCAAAGCTGATGCGGGGTGACGGATTCTGGTCTGTCTTCCCGACATCATAAATCTTTTTTTAAAAGTCCAAATTGGTTGGTTTCACTTCTGGAACTTCATATTTTGAGTTATGATTACACCCAATTGGAATCATTTAATTTGGTTTAGTAATAATTTTTAAACAAATAAAACCATTTTGCTGCACACTGAAACAGCTGCACGTACCTTTCGGTGTTGGAGGAATTTTTATTATTTTTATGTGCACTAGAAAAATATAATAAAAATTTATTTTTATAAACCTAAGACATTTATTAAACTCTGGTAAAAATTTCATAAATTATTTATATGGTTTTCCTATGTAATAAAATACATCTTTGCATGCTAAAATCTGCATATTATACTCGTTATTAATCGATGCGTTCGTTTTAGGATTAATCGGTGGCTGTCCAATTGTGTTCTTGTCGGGGCTGTTTAAAATGAGGTTTTGCTCCGTCATCTTCCTAGGTACATCATATGTGTTATACTTTAGTATCGTGAGCTATGAAGCTCGTTTGATTGATCAATTGTCGATAAATTGAAAACTAGGATTTCCGTTGTCTAGTTTGTTGATTGTGGCGTCTAGCGCGTTGTTTGAGGGAATTAACAACCAATTCGGATTGTGTAGCATCGGTATGAATTAAGGGCGGTGAAAAACTATTTTTTAAGTTAATGGGGCTGAATTCGTTTTGGGTTGCTCAAACGGGTCGGTACAACGTAAATTCGCGTTTAATTGGTAGTTTGTGCGTTGTTCATGCGAGTTACCGACCCATCCAACTCGTGTAGTGCCGTGTGGACTTGTTGGCTGTGATTTTATTTAATTTGGTCCACACGGGGCTGAGTTGGTTGCTCGGTGCGTAAACAACTCGTAAACTCGCATATTCGTCACATCTAGCAACTTTCGGGGGTAAATTATGAATCCTTGTCCCCGGGATTATCTAAGGGTGGTTTTGGTAAATAAAAGCCCCGGGGGCTGTTGTATTGTATTTGGTGAGGTCGAGGCTTTAGGCCAATAAAACCATGTTAGGACGCCTCGTACGATAAGCGAGTCGGTACGGCCCGTTAGTAATTATTGTTTGTAATCCAGTAGGCGTCGGACTTGTGGGGTACTTAGGAATTCTCTAGCTCATTGTTGATTCTGTACCTTGTGCCAAGTGAGTTCATGATGCCCTTTTTAACTCTTTTTACGTTTTGGGCTGGCATACACACCTTATTACAAGCATTACTCGATTTTACTCGTTTAAAACTATTTGGATAACGTTGCATAGTCTTATTAATATTTGTGCATTTAGGAAATTAGGTGTGAACTATATTTTATGCCTTAGTATATTTTAGACGTGCCTTGGGTCTTAAATTCCTTAAGGTGATATATATACATTACTTGTGGTCTAGGCTCGAGAATCTTATTAGGCCTAGTATCAATTGAATACGAGTAGACTTACTTATATTGATTTACGGAAACGAATTATACATATTACCTTGTAGCCTATGAATGTTGATATTATTTAGTTCCTTGTGACTAAGAATTATGTGAGTAGGCTTATTGATGTGCGTGTGCATGGTGATTATGGCCGGGTCAAATATATTACTTGGGTTTTTAAATCCCGTGGTGGAGAGGCCCGTGTGGCGTAATCATCAATTAGGCGGGTCAAATATATTACTCGGGTTTTTAAATCCCGTGGTGGAGAGGCCCGTCGTTTTCTAAACCATGATCGGGTCAAATATATTACTCGGGTTATACTCGTGGTGGAGAGGCCCGTATCAGGTGTTTAGGTTTGCTAGGCCGTGACTGAGTCAAATATATTATTCGGGTTAGACTCGTGGTGTGTAACAACTTGGGTTTTTCCACGTACGACTTATATCCATAACCAGACCCGTCTTAGGTTCGGGAAATTTATCACTAAAAAGTTTCGCGTTCATCAAAAAATTATTATACGATTTATATTTGATTATTATATTTATTTAATATATATATTTAACTTTGAAAGATATACATTTTTACCCGAAACTAAACTTTAATCCTTATTTGTTTCCACATCAAATCTCCAGGGACTAATTTGCAAATTTTGCATAATATGTTTATAACCCATTTACCCAGACCCGAAATCCATACCCGTATACCCAAATCTGAGACCCATTTAGTTAACTTGAGCCACAATTATCGATCTAAATTGAGAATTGGATCGTGTTTATGATTTCCCGTATCATTATCGGCCCAAACAACTCTTTTAATTAAGAAACGAGATCATATATAACACGAATTGATTTATTCTATGAACCGACTTGGCCTAAAAGTCAATTATGTATCTTAAACTTGATCATAATGCAATTGCTCGTGTCTGCTCCTCTCTATCCTCATCGCAAACCAAACCCCTATGGTTAATTGGATTAACGAAGGCTGATGATACCCGTTCCTCGTCCTTGACCGCCGACTTGTTGACTCGTGATTGACGGAGTTTTAAACAACGATTTAGGTAATTAGTTATATGGTTTAATTTGTTTTGTTATGATTCATATTAACCCTAACCTTAATTTAACGAACACGTAATGGATTTATCAATTGCTTCGTCTAGGGTTTGTAATCAAAGTTGGTTTACTCGTTTCTGTATATCAGTTTGCAGATCTTAATCAACTAACACCCTAGCTCAGACGGCTCACTAGCGCGAGTTAGAGTCCCGGCCAACCCATGTTTTTGATATTTTTCTTATTTCATTGTTTTGATATGTTTTAAATGGTTTATAATATATAATAATTAATATTAAATGCTAAATAAATAATATTTTATTTAACCGTGTAACGTTCGTAAATTCCGATAAAAAGATTTATCCTTGTAGTGATTGCGTACACCATCGGGCTTGACCCGGCTTTTTCCTGAGAGCTCCTGGCTACCCTCATAAACGTTTCTCACTTAATTTTTCACCCAAGTTGCTACACACTTCACACTGGAGGGACTAGAGTGTAAATTTCCATTTTATATCATAAAACAAAACCCTAGCTTCCTTTCACCCTACCCTGGCCGATCAGCAGTTAGAGCAGGCTCCCCACCCCCGATTTTTCTTTTTTGCAGCAGTGGTTAGGCTGTAAAAATCTAATTCAAGGTTAGTCCCATGTCCCCTCTAGTCTTTTACACCTTAAACCATCCTTATACATCGTGTATTGGTCGTTAAGGATGAGTTTTGATGATAACAGATTGCTGACAGATTCGTATACGTTTATTGTAGGGTCTGTAACTCGATGAAAATATATTGTTTTTGGTCGATTCTTGTTTCTATAATATTCTACTTTAAGTCTAGTTTCCAGAAAGGTATAATACATAATTTTTGGACGAAATTTGAATGGTTTTTATGAATTTATAAAATCGAGTGTCAAAGCTGATATGGGATGACGGATTCTGGTCTGTTTTCCCGACGTCATAACCTTTTTTCGACAAGTCCAAATTGGTTGGTTCCACTTCTAGAAGTTAGTGTTTTGAGTTAGGAACCAAACCCAATTGTAATCGTTTAATTTGGTTGGTAATGAATTTTATAAAAATAAAACCATTTTGTTGCACGCTGAAATAGCTGCACATACATTTCTGTGTTGGAAGAATTTTTATGATTTTTGGGTCCAATAGAAAAATATAATAAAAATACTTTTACAAACCTAAGACATTTATTAAAGCCTGGTAAAAATTTAATAATTTAATTCAAAGGTTATCCTATGTAATTAAATGCATCTTCGCATGCTAAAATCTGCACGTTTTACTCGTTATTAATCAACAGGTTCGTTTTAGGCTTAACCGGTGGTTTTGGTTAGTTGAAAGGTTTTAGGGGCCTTGGGCTAAGTTGTTGGGCCTTGGGCCAAGTGTTGGGCCTTGGGCCAAGTTTTTGGGCCTTGGGCCAAAGTGTTGGGCCTTGGGCCAAGTTGTTGAGCCTTGGGCCAAAGTGTTGGGCTTGGGCGGCCCATTAGGCAAGTGTGTCCTTGCGTCTAGATTAGTAACGCGTTGTGTATAATTTACAGGCCCTTACTTGTGAGTGTGCACTTAGGCAAGTGTGTCCTTGGTGTTCGATCGATTCCAGGTGAGTTCATGATGCCCTTTTTACTCTTTTTAAGTTTTGGGCTAACATAAACACCAAAATCCAATTTTATACGATTTTACCAGTTACAACTATTTGAATGGTACTACATGGTCTCACTCGTGATTGTGCATTTTGAAAGTCATATTTGAATTATTTTATAGGCTTTAGGATATTTTAGACTCGTTTATGGTCTTGTATCCTTTAAAGTTACGTATATTTTTTATGGTCTAGGCTCGAGGATACTATTAAGCCTAGTATTAATTTCTAGATTATCCATTATTTATGGATTGAATGTGATGATATGGTTTGGTTGAATGTTTGAATTTGATGTTTGTATGTGTGTAAGTGAATGTGTATGTGAATGTGAATGTGATGGTAAACTGTGACCGGGTCAAATATATTACTTGAGGAGGACTCGTGGGTGAGGAGGCCCGTGTTGCATGTTTATGACACGGCTGGGTCAAATATATTACTTGGGGAAGACCCGGGGTGAGGAGGCCCGCCGTATTATAAACCGTGGTCGGGTCAAATATATTACTTGGGGAAGACTCGGGGTGAGGAGGCCCGTATCACGTGTGGATGTTAAACCACGACCGAGTCAAATATATTACTTGGGGATGACCCGGGGTGAGGAGGCTCGTATTGCGTGATTTTGTTTTATTAAACTGTGACCGAGTCAAATATATTACTTGGGGATGACCCGGGGTGAGGAGGCTCGTGTTTCATGATTTTAACGGTTTTGTTAAACCGCGGCTGGGTCAAATATATTACTCGGGGAAGACCCGGGGTGAGGAGGCCCATGCTGCGTGAAAAAAAAATTGTTTAATGTTTTATTCACTTATGATTTGGTTAAGAAAAGCTATTTACGATTTTATGTTCTCATGATTTTCCACTACATTCCATACTCATGGAATTTAAATTTTTAATGAATGTCGTTTATGAAAACTTGAACTCACTCAGCTCAAGCTGACTTTGTGTGTATGTTAGATTGACTTTCAGGTTAAGAAGTGGATGCTACCGCTTGGACGTGCTGGAGACTACTCGGAAGGTTGAAGGCATTTCTGGTCGAGGAATTCAAATAAAACAAATGTTTTATTTACATTTGATTTTGGACACCTGTACCCGTGTTTGGGATTTTTAAATACTTACACTTTTTCCGCTGTCATTTACTCTGAACTTGTTTTAAATAAAACGAATCGATTGGTTTTAAATTTTTGTGAATTTGTGGACGTGATTACCAACTGTAGAATTCCCGGGATTTTGGGTCTTACAAACCGACACCACAAAGTTGAACGTTTCTTGTCAATTAATCTCATTATGAATTTTTATGTGTGTGTGTGTGTGTGTGTATATATCTTATTAATAATACACTAATATTATTTTATTAAAGCTCGACACCAATATTGATGTTTTTGTCGTTAAAACGTCTTTATAAATTTACTAGACTCAAAGTAGAATATCATAGAAACAAGAATCGATCAAAAACAATATATTTTCATCGAGTTACAAACCGAACAATAAACGAGTACGAATCTGTCAAAAACTGTTATGAACAAAACTCAAACCCTAACATGTTTATGACATCCCTAGGGTTCTAAATTATCAATTAACATCATAATCATCAAAATTATAGAAGTTTGGACATTTAGGGTTTATCAAGAACTCATCAAAACATAAAATTGATACATAAAACTTACCAATTAACATTAGGAATCCTGAGAATCAATCAAAGGCACCACCAATTGCAAGACCCAAGGTTGAATGGAAGATAACTAGGGTGTGTTGGTGGTTTGAAATTTGGAATGAGGGAGAATGGCTGCAATCATCGATGGTTTTGGGGGGAATTAGGGTTGGGGATTTTTATTTTAATATTCTTTTAATTCTTAATTACAATAATAGTCCTTGTTGAAACAAGTTTGGCTTCAAACGAACTTTTCAACAATGAACCGGGTTATAACGAACCATTGTGACTAAAATACTAACCCAATTTAGTAAAAATAAAGCCTCGTCGGTATCTTTGGTAAAACTATTTTATAAAAGCCGAAAACGTACAAAGCACGCACAATCGATCGCAATTTCATGAAACGAGCTATAAACTAAACACATAATCATTCAGAATGAAATTTCATACTGATAATATTATAAATATATGCTTGAGGTATTATTTCATATTTTCACCAACATTCGGGTCAGACTCGTATGATTCAATAATTCTCCAATTACCACAACATGAATGTTTGTGCAATAACCGACACACTTAATATACCCCAATTAAGTAAAACGCATGAATGAGTGTTTGAGATAACGGAGATTGTATTAATGATGTTAACCATAAATTGCCGGTGTCGCAATCCGCACCTACCCCCACAGGTGTCAGCACAGAAAACAAACTCGAGATTCGTTCGTTTTACGCGTTACCAGTCGAATAACTCAAAATCCTATCAAACAAACTCCGCTTTGGGCAAATAATATATCCACGCGTTTTTCTCGACAAGACCCATCAAAGACACCAGTTCCTGTCACCAGAAACTGCCGCCATCGTCTCTGGAAAACTAAACCATCACCATATTTTAATCCTAAACGAAGAATTGATCAATAAACGAGCATAACAGGCGGATAAATAGACTTATAAAACATATTAAAAAGGCTCCTAAATTAGAAAGGTGAAACCCAGCCTATAAAAAAAAACTTTTATAAACGATCAAGCCGGTTACCAAAATTTCCGGGTGTTACAGCTCACTGGCGCGGGTTAGAGTCTTGGCCAACCCATGTTTTTGATATTTTTCTTATTTCATTGTTTTGATATGTTTTAAATGGTTAATAATATATAATAATTAATATTAAATGCTAAATAAATAATATTTTATTTAACCGACACCACAAAGTTGAACGTTTCTTGTCAATTAATCTCATTATGAGTTTGTGTGTGTGTGTGTGTGTGTGTATCTTATTAATAATAAACTTTATGTAACTCCCATTAATTCCGGTTTCAAGAATTAAGGATTGTAGAGTATGTATAACTCCCGGGACTTAACCGACGTTTCTCGGAAGCCTTCACGTCATTCCGGTACGTTAAAGAACCTAACTTTTCCTTCCATTTTGCCTTACACTTCAATCTAGAGGGACTAGAGTGTAATATCTTATGTTATAACAAAAAATCTAACCCTAGCCTTGTGCTGTTGCTATCGGCAGGAAGAACAACACCCAAGACCCACGATTTTCTTTTTTTCAGCCAATTCTAAGCCTTAGAACTTCAATTCAAGGTATGTACTACAATTCCCCAAGTCTTTTACACGTTAATTGGTCCTCATATTGCACGTATTGATCGAAAAACGTCGTGTTGTAGGCTAACCGGGTGGCTGTCCAATTGAGCTTTTCCGGGCTGTTTCGAGTGAGGTTTTTGCATCAACATCCCGCTAGGTATGACATGTACATCATATTATAATTTCATGGCTAATGGAGGTGTTTAGGTCGGTCAATCGATTTTAGTTCGAAAACTAGGGTTTATCGGGTATAGAATTGCAAATTGTTGAGTTTGATGCGTTAATTGATCGGGTGACCGACCGAATCAGTTTGTACAGCCCTAGGGAGGTTTAAGGGCTGTGGAAAAATTATTTTTTGATGCTCGGGGCTGTTGTGGTTAGTGCTTCGTCAATCAAGTCGGCGTTGCGCGAATTTTCGTTTAAACGTTAAAGTAAGAGTTGTAAAAAGGAACCGTCAACCCTATCAACTCGGGTGACATAATCTTGATGAATGAAAAGATTTAAAATGGAATTTGGTCCATTCGGGGCTGATTCGTTTAACAAATGGTTTTAAGGTTTATTACACGTGCATTCGACCCGATTTGACTATCCTTGGGCCTTGGGTCAAGCTGTTGGGCCTTGGGCCAAGCTGTTAGGCCTTGGGCCAAGTTGTTGGGCCTAAGGCCAATTGTTGGGCCTTGGGCCAAGTCGTTGGGCCTTGAGCCAAGTTGTTGGGCCTTAGGCCAACTGTTGGGCCTTGGGCCAAGTTGTTGGGCCTTGGGCCATGTTGTTGGGCCTTGGGCGGCCCGTTAGGCAAGAGTGTTCTTACGGTCTAGTTTAGTAACGTGTTATGTATAATTTACAGGCCCTTGTTTGTGATTGTGCACTTAGGGATTCCTAGCTCGTTGCAGGTGTTCGATTGATTTCAGGTGAGTTCATGATGCCCTTTTTACTTTTTTACTTTTAGGCTAGCATGCACACCTAAATGTTTTCTTACATGATGAAAGGTTTTAAACGAATTTATATAGGCTTGCTAGCATATGGTAGGCCTTGGGATGTTAAATATATATATATATATATATATATATATATATATATATATATATATATATGTATGTATGTATGTATATACATTATTTCTTGGCCTATATCTGGCGATGTTGTAGTCGTTTCGACTACTGATGTTGTGTATGCCTACTTTGTGTTTGCATGCACCGATGTTACGTGTTTGGGTTGTACGTTTGCTCAACCCTGATGTTATACGTGGATGTTATATATATATATACTGTGATATATATAGAGATGTAATTGAATGGATGTTTACATATACATTTTGTATATGTATGCATGAGGATGTTTAGTTCGGTAATGATGATTTGATGGATGTACCCTTTTACGTTTTAAAACTTTGGTATGACTATCATAACTATTATTTAATGATATTATTTACTTAAAACTTGAACTCACTCAGCTCAAGCTGACTTTGTGTGCATGTTAGTGTGAGTTTCAGGTTAGGAAGAGGATGCCTTATCGCTTGGACGTGCACGAAGCTACTTGGACGGTGAAGGGTATACAGAAATTGAAGTTTCACTATTAAACATTTATTTTTAAAAGTTTTTATTTAAAGATAACTATGTTGATTTTGGGCAAAATTTCCCGGGTTTTGGGAACTTATTTTATTATTTATGTTTTCCGCTGAATTATACTCTCAGATATTTGTTTTAATGGAAGAAACTGTTTTCAAGTTTAATTATTTCCTTAAGTGTTTTGTATAATTACCAACTGTGGGGTTCTCGGGGTTCGGGGCCTTATATATTATCTTATTAAAGCTCGACACCAATATTGATGTTTTTGTCGTTAAAACGCCTTTATAAATTTACTCATATTTATGTATTATATAAATTTAAATATATATATATATATATTATTGGTTTTAAACAAAATCATAATAAAGGTATTTAACATGTTAAAATGTGTTAATTATATTTTTACCATCGGGTTTCGTTGAAGATTTTAAGATATAAATTTTACGATGATTATATATTTAAACGGTTATTATTATAATAGGTCTCAACTTATATTTATTCAAACTAATTATTTGTAAGTTCGATTATACGTTAAACAATGATTTTTATAATTAAACGATAACAATAATCCGTAGAGATCAATCATTCAATCCATAATGTACCAATCATAATTGTAACTCAATTTACATCGAAATCCTAAATTTGTTATACGTATTACATCATTTATAATTCGTTCATGATATTATATTATTTAATTAGGATTATTGTCGATAATTCTCGAAGAGTGTGATTTCCGCTTTCTTGTCGTATTCATTCCCGTTTGGCTTATTCGATCAGGTGAGTTTTATCATTCCCCTATTTTAATCAGTTTTCTAAAACGTTTTGGGGACATATGCGTATACCATACTATATATATATATATATATATATATATATATATATATATATATATAGGGTAAGGCTAAGATGAAAACCCACTTGAGTTGTGAAAACCCACGGAAACCCTCGAAAACCCTATGTAACATCGGTTTTTTTTGTTACATGTAATATATATTGTAACATTTAATACAAAATATCGAAACATCAAAAAAAAATGTTTTTCTATTTTTTAAAATTTTTTTACTAATGTTTATATATGTTTTCAGGAGAGAGAAAAAATTATATTTATATTTACATTTTTTATTCACTTTAATTGTGGACCACAAGATTTAAACATTAATTAAAAACATATGGTTGAGAATGGGT
The DNA here is from genome assembly GCF_021521415.1 of Bidens hawaiensis. NCBI lineage: Eukaryota > Viridiplantae > Streptophyta > Magnoliopsida > Asterales > Asteraceae > Bidens > Bidens hawaiensis. The sequence goes on along the minus strand of NW_027491117.1, from coordinate 819,968 downwards.
TTCTAGAGTTTTCACAACTTAAGTGGGTTTTCATTATATATATATATATATATCAAAAATAGCAAACGTGTATTTATGTGTGATTAATCAAATATACATGTTATGTGCTTACTTGTCTTTGTATGCAATCGCTTGACATATCCCCTTGGAGAGGGTTATCATACTATTGACCACCGCCCGATTCACTTAGCAACGGTCTTATTCTCATTATTTGCTCATGATTGATTTACCGGCGCCCGATTCGCTTGGCAATGGTTTAATCGACAACTTATTTGTTCATGGTTTGATTTCATTACCGCATTATTACGTTTTGCTTATTTATCATACTATATCATATTTATTATATTATCCTTATTTTATTGCAAAACTGGTGGTAAACTCGCTCAACATGTTTGTTGACAAAACTCTATTTTCTACGCATATGCAGGTTGATTGAAGTTGAAGTATGGACACTTAAAAAGACCTTAGGGTTATATTGAATACAAACTTGAATTTAAGTGATTATATATATATATATTTGAATTGTATTGTTGTATTTGAATATTGTGTGTACATTTGAAATAGAATAATTTAATAGATATTGTCACATTTTATATGATAGTATCTTCGAGCTGTGAGCAATCGGATCACGCCCCGGCATTTCCGCCTTAGGTTGTGGTGTGACAGATTGGTATCAGAGCCGAAGGTTATAAGATAGGTCGCTAGAAATGGTCCTAGACATATGATTAGGAACCCTATACGTGCTTATCTGAACTGCCTTATGTGCTATTTAAACTGTTTGCAGCTTGCATAGATTAATTATTTAAACGTATTTATCTTGTTTGTTTAAATGCACACCCCCATTCAAACTCCGAGGCTATGCCTCACATTCAAAATATTTTTCGAAATCTTCTATTTTAGTATATTGTCTTTTATTGTGGGAAATTCCTTAAGAATTCTCGTGTTTCTTTTTATTTCTTCACCTTGAAGCGTGGGGGCATGACAAATGTCGTGCAACCATAACTTCAAGTGGTACCCATAATCGGCTAAACGGTTGCGTTGTAAGCATAACCGGCTAAACGGTTATACTTCTAAAATTGTGTTTTTAGTTATTCTAAGTTTATTTAATTCATTGATTCGATGTTTAGTTGAGTCGGTTAAATGCCATGTAACGCTCATGGTTCGAACAACTCCATTGATTCGATAATTCGTTAATTAGTTGGGTCAGTTAAATGCCATGTACACACTCATGGGCTGGACAACTCAATTGTTTATTACTCGATATATGAATTGGGCCAACAAATTGCCATAGAATGCTCTTGGGAGGCCAATTCACAAACTTTATGTTGCTTTATTAAGTTGGGCCATTCAAATTGCCATGGAAAGCTTATGGGAGGTCAACTAGTTTGTTATGCTTGGTTATTTCATTCTTGGATAACCTTATAAACATTGATCATTCACTTAAATGCTTCAAACTCATACATATTATTTTAAATCCCGACTCGTCCTTGAGTCTTCACTAGCACTAATCCATGTACATACACACACATATACATACGCGTCCCCATTATTTCACATTAACTCATTCCTACAACTCACCTATCATCTTACACATTTTCATTGTTGATCCTCGTAGAATGTCTTCGCACGCTCATCGTCGTAATCATCGTCGTTCGTTGACCCCTCATGATCGCCGTCTGGCTGCTAGAATCACTAAAGAGTTCACTACTGCTTTACCCGAGATCGTGGCCAACTGCAAAATATCAACTCTAGTGGATCCGCTACTTCGGCTACACCAAACAATTACCATTACAAGAACTTCACAAGTGCTAAACCCCCTTCTTATCTTGGCGAGGAGAATGCTACTAAGCTCCTTCGTTGGTTCGAAAAAATAAAGAACAAGTTTATCCACTGCGAATGTCCGGAATATAAGCATACTAGGTTTGCATCGAGTGTCTTTGAGGAACGAGCTCTCACATGGTGGAACTCTTATATGGACCTCCACGGTGTTGAAGAAGTTTTGGCTATGACTTGGGAGGAACTTAAAGATACAATGAAGAGGGAGTTTTGCCCCGATCATGAACTACAAAGGCTCGAGACGGAGTTTTGGGAGCTTAAACAAATTGGTGGTGACAATTCAACCTACTCGAACCGTTTTAAGGAACTTAGCCTGCTAGTACCTCACCTTGTAACCCCTTTGGCTCGTGGTATTCGCAAATACATTCGTGGATTGCCGACGATCTTCCATGATGCTGTGGTTAATCGAGACCCTCTCTCCATCGAGGAAGCTATTACTCTTGCTGCTTCACCGTCTGATAACCATGTTAGAGATGGGACTCTGCCTAGTAAGGATGCTAAACCTACCCTTGACAACTCTAAAACTGATTCCTCCATCGATGCTAAGGCCGAACCCAAATCCACTAGTCATCCTTCTCACCACAAATGTAAAGCCAACCACTGCAACTATGCTGTTAACAAAACCAATCCAGAACCCCCAACCAAGATGCTCCTAACAAGAAGAACTATACTGGAACTTTTCCGTTATGCTCCGTTTGCAACTACCGTCACCCGCCTCAATCCCCATGTCGCTTGTGCACTACTTGCAACCGTTATGGTCACCTTGCTAACTTTTATCGTGCACCATCCGATACTCAAACTACCCCACCTACTCAACCCAGTGTTCCTAAAAGCCGTACTTGCTATACTTGCGGAGATCCTAGTCATCTTCGCAATGCGTGCCCTCGACTTATCCATGCACATCAAGCTCAAGCTATGCGTGCCCCCTGCTACATCCCTACTGCTTCTCAAGTCTCGACCCATCAACCATATCCACTGCAAGCTCCTATCACCAATATGACTCACCCTTATCCAACTCCATACCCGCACCCTCAAATTTACCCAACTCACTTCAACCCAACCCCACTTATGCAAGCTGTTCAAGTTCCACTTATCCAAGCTGTCCCAAATCCACCTACCGCTACTGCTCAAGTCATCATGGATCCAAGTACCTCAAGTGCTCCAGGTCAAGGGAATCAAGCCAACCGTAACTGAGGATCTTTGAAGACCATGAAGTTTTTTTTATTGCTTTATTTATTTCCATTTTAAGACTATCTTATCTTATCTGTTTTTGCATCGTATCGACTCTTTGGTTGTTTGTGACGTTGAGTGATTTTATGTTGAACCATGTGCATGTTCCTCGTATGAATGACGTTCCTTTATACTTTGTTAGGCTTTTGAACTCTTACCTTATTATCTTATTCATATCCATCATATTTCGTTATAGCATTTGTCTCAAGAAACCCATTTTCTTTCGATTTCCAAATCTTACTCTTAATAATCAAAAGATATAACAAGAATTACATGGTTTTATTAATCAAACTCGAACCTTTATCACCTTTTAAATTTAAAATTTATCAAAATGTTTGTTTCTTTCAAAATGAGGATTTTAAATGTTTATAACCCACATGATGAAACGAGTTATGCGGACCATCCGACAAAAAAGAGTAATTATGGTCCGGAACATAATTATTCAAGTCCTCGCATTGGAATCATAATGTGTAAGACCCCGAATCCCGGAAGTCCCATAGTCGGTACTCATACATAATACTTATAAAAATACTTAAACTTGAAAACAGTTCATTCCATTGAAACAACCAATTCAGAGTATAATTCAGCGGAAAATCATAATTAATAAAACAAGTTCCCAAAACCCGGGAATTATGCCCAAAACCAATTTAAATATATATTTGATAAAACTTTTAAAAGAAATGTTTAATATTTCAATCTTTCATCCAAGTATGCCCTTCACCGTCCAAGTAGCTTCAAACAGGTCCAAGCGATAAGGCATCCTCCTCCTAACCTGAAACTCACACTAACATGCACACAAAGTCAGCTTGAGCTGAGTGAGTTCAACTTTTAATAAATAACATCAATAATTAATAATCATAATAGTCATTCCAAGGATTTTAAAAAAATCAAAGGGATACATCAGTTAGGCAAACATCATCAATAATTAATCATCCTTATATATATATATATATATATATATATATATATATACCTATATATATAAACATCATTATAAGTACATCCCTATATATATATATATATACATATATATATAAACATCCAAGTATAACATCAGGGTCGAGCAAACGTACAACCCAAACACGTAACATCTCATCCAGCGTATGCAAACACAAAGTAGACATATGTAACATCCGTAGTCGATAATGACTACTAACATCGCCAAATATTGGCCATACAATAATACATACATACATACGATAATACCATCTCAAGGCCTACCCTATGCAAGTAAGCCCATCCAAAATAATTTTAAACAATTCATCAAGCAAAATCGCTTAGGTGTGCATGCTAGCCCAAAATCTTAAAAGAGTAAAAAGAGGCATCATGAACTCACCTGACAAAAGACACGTATTCACCATAAGCTAGAGAATCCCTAAGTAATCCCAAAACTCAAACACCTGTCGGTTTACATTCAAACATTACTAACGACATCGAAAGGACTCGTTTATCCTACGAGATGTCCTAACATGGTTCGAGTTACCTAAAGCCTCGACCTCATCGAACTCAATCATAACAGCCCCCGGAAAGGTTAGAATTGACAGCCACCCGGTAAGCCTACAACACACAATTTAACGATCAATACGCGTGATATAACGATCAATTAAGGTATAAAAGACTTGGGGAATCGTAGAACTAACCTTCAATTGATGTTTTTTGCTCACACCTTGGCTGGAATGAAGAAAATCGCAGGGGGGGGCTGGAAGCTGTCGATCGGAACAATGAGGGAATTAGGGTTAGGTTTGTTTATGTTATAAACATTTTTCACATCTAGTCCCTCAAATTATGAAGAATTAACATTTTGGTTGAAAAGTTAAATGTTTTAACGTACCGGGATGATGAGAAGGTTTCCGAGAAATGTCGGTTAAATCCCAAGATATATACATACTTTACAAGCTTCGAATCCTTGAACCGAAAATTTACGGGTGTTACAATTCCACCCCCCTTACAATGGGATTCGTCCCCGAATCCCGATGCGACAGGAACAACTACGGATAGAGTTTCCTCATCTCGTCTTTGGAGTCCCAAGTAGCCTCGGAACCCCTGTTGTGCCTCCGCTGCACCTTCACCTGACTAACCACTTTATTTTTCAAGCACCTTTCCTGACGGTCAAGAATAGCGATAGGCTCTTCAACGAAGTTCAGCTTACTATCAAGCTCAATATCATCAAGAGGCACATGGGCCTCTTCATCAGCTAAACATTTCCTCAAATGGGACACGTGGAAAGTAGGATGAATCCCCACGAGCTCATCGGGCAACTCCAGTCTATACGCCACCTCACCAACACGGGACAATATACGGAACGGACCAATGAACCTCGGACTAAGCTTCCCCCTCGTATGAAAATGAATAATACCCTTCCAAGGAGAAACTTTTAACATAACCCGATCCCCAGCCTCAAACACAATAGGTCTTCGCCTTTTATCCGCATAAGACTTTTGACGATCCTGAGCGGTCTTCATAAAAGCCTTAATCTTATCGAGCTTCTCAGTCATAGCCTCAACCACCTCCAAACTACTCAACTGTTTCTAACCAATGGAACCCCAACAAACTGGAGTCCTACACCTCCTACCATACAACATCTCAAACGGTGGCATTCCAATCATGGCGTGATAACTGTTATTATACGAGAACTCGACTAACGGTAAGTGACGATCCCAACTACCACCAAAATCGATAACACAAGCCCGCAACATATCCTCAAGAGTCTGTATGGTCCTCTCGGACTGACCACCCATCTGCGTGTGATAAGCGGTACTGATGAGAAGTTTGGTACCCATCTCCTCGTGAAACTTCTTCCAAAACCTGGAGGTAAAACGCGTATCCCTATCCGAAACAATAGATACCAGCACCCCGTGCCTAGAAACGATCTCACGAATAAATACATCGGCCAACTGCTCGGAATTAAAAGTTTCTCGGATCGGCAAGAAATGAGTGCTCTTGGTCAATCTATCAATGATTACCCAAATGGTGTCATAACTACCCCTAGGAGTACGAGGCAATTTAGTCACAAAATCCATCGTAAGGTGTTCCCACTTCCACTCAGGTATTTCCAGAGGTTGAAGTTTCTCGAACGGCTTCTGGTGCTCGGCCTTAACTTGCAGAAACGTCAAACACTTACTCACGTACTAAGCCACCTCATACTTCATCGCAGGCCACCAATAATTTTTCTTCAGGTCCTGGTACATCTTGGTCGCGCACGGATGAATGGAATAGCTAGACTTGTGTGCCTCATCCAATATTTTACTCCAGAATCCCCCATACCATGGTACCCATAAACGCCCGTCCATATACTTCACCCCATCACCGACGTCTTCCAACAACTTCTCTTAACGCCAAATACTCTCTGACATAATCCATTCCACCTGTAAAGCTTCATTCTGGACGTTGGCTATCTGTCTCAAAATATCAGGTTTAAGAATAAGCGATAAGATTTCACACGAATAGGTTTCGGTCTCTCCTTCCAGCTCAACGCGTCGGCTACCAAGTTAGCCTTACTGGGATGGTACATAATCTCCAGATCATAATCCTTAATCAACTCCAACCACCGACGCTGTCGCATATTCAGTTCCTTTTGTTCGAAGAAATACTTTAAGCTCTTATGCTCGGTATAAATAACGCAATGAACACCGTACAAATAATGCCTACACAACTTAAGCGCAAACACAACCGCCGCCAGCTCCAAAACGTGAGTAGAATAATTCGCCTCATGAGGCTTCAACTGCCGTGAGGCATAAGCGATGACTCGGCCTCGTGCATCAGAACACACCCAAGCCCCTGGTAAGAGGCATCAAAATAAACCACCAAACCATCAGTGCCATCAGGTAAAGCTAGAATCGGGGCATGCGTCAACCTGTTCTTCAACTTGAGAAAAGCCTCCTCCTGCTCACTACTCCAAGCAAACTTAACGCTCTTCTTAGTCAACTTGGTCAATGATGAAGCAATTTTCGAAAAGTCGGGAATGAAGCGGCGGTAATACCCCGCCAAGCCCAGAAAAATACGAATTTCGGATGGTGACTTAAGAGATTCCCACTCGTTTACGGCTTCCACCTTTGCAGGGTCAACCAAAATACTACTCGGGTTAACAACATGACCCAAGAACTGAACCTCGCATAACCAAAAGGAACACTTATAAAATTTCGCATATAACTTGTTCTTTCGCAGAGCCTCCAAAAATCCCGTGAGATGACCGGCGTGATCGGATTCGCTTTTGGAATACACAAGAATGTCTTCGATGAACACAATAATCGAATGATCGAGCATCGGCCTACACACCCGGTTCATAAGATCCATGAACGCAGCCGGTGCGTTGGTCAAACCAAAAGACATCTCGAGGAACTCATAATGCCCATAACGAGTGCGGAAGGTAGTCTTAGGAATATCTTCCTCCCGAATTTTCAACTGATGATACCCGGACCTAAGGTCGATCTTCGAGAACCAACTAGCTCCTTGGAGCTGATCAAATAAGTCATCGATCCTTGGGAGGGGGTACCGATTTTTAACAAGGAGTTTATTCTATTCACGGTATTCAATGCACATCCGCATGCTACCGTCCTTCTTCTTAACGAATAGGACCGGGGTACCCCAAGGTGAGATGCTCGGTCGAATGAAGCCCTTGTCGAGCAAGTCTTCCAATTGAGCCATAAGTTCTTTCATTTCATTCGGTGCTGGACGGTAAAGGGCTCGAGCAACGGGTTTGGCGCCCGGTACAAGTTCTATCTGGAACTCAACCTCGCGGTCCGGTGGCACATCTGGCAAATCATCTGGAAACACATCCGAGAAATCCTGAACAATAGGAACATCACCGATGGTAGCCACCGCGGTATTCACGTTTATAGCATACGCCAGATATGCCTCGCACCCCCGCTGCATCAACTTTCCCGCCTTAAGCATGGATATGATATGTGGCGTCGCACCATTCCGATCACCGAAGACCGTAATTTGGGTCCCATCCGAGGCCCTTAGACGTACAAGTTTCTGACCACAAACGATCTGAGCATCAACACTTGCTAGCCAATCCATCCCAAGCATGACATCGAAACAGCCAAGCGGTATCAGGTACAACCGCATCGGAAATCTATACCCAGACAGCTCGATGGAACAACCCTGAACAGCCCTAGACACGGAAACGGACTTTCCTACGGCAACCTCAACCTCAAACACATCGACTACGTGCTCGGGTGATTTATTCAGCGAGGAACAGAAAGCGGTAGACACAACTTCTACTGGCACCCGAATCAAATAAGACCGATGCCTGTAATTCATCAAGTAAAAAGGTACCTGGGATAACATTACACTACTACTTAGCTACACGATCATACATACGATCCCGAAGGAATGAGAAATTGTAACGCCAGAACATAAGAAGAGATAAGGAGAAAGTACCTGAAACAACATCCGCATCATCTTTCGCCTCTCTCTTGGAGATGTTGAAGGCCCTCGCCCTAGCCTTCGGCTTCTCTTCCACCTTCCCCTTCGAGGAAGTCCCCTGACCGGACCCCCCCCCCCCCCCCCGCCTTGGTAGTAGGACAGTTCGATGCCAAGTGGCCAGCACCCTTACAGCGGAAACAAGTCAACGTCGGACACTCGAAATGGGGGTGTCCAACCTTATCACATCGGAAACAAGAACCAGATCCACTCTTACATTCCCCCTGTGCGGTCTCCCGCGCTTCTTGCAATTTCCAAAATCCGCATCCCTCTTAACATCTGAAGTCTCAGTCTTTACCCTCTTTTCAGACGAATTAAAATTGCTTCCCCCGGGCCGCTTACCGTACGAATTTGTGTTCCACGTCTTCCTAGTCTCGGTCGGCGGTAACTTCTCCCTCTGATCATATAATGTACCTGCTAGGGTAACCACCGAGTGAAAATAGTTCATGTCGGTGGTCACCACACTCCTATGAATATCTGCCGGAAGCCCCTTCACATACTTTTTAATCCTCTTGGCTTAGGGAGTAACCAAATCGGGACATAAATGGGCCATTTGGTTAAACTTTGTGGTATACTCCCGATGCGTCAAACTACCCGCCTCCAAGGTCAAGAATTCCTGTTCCATCTTATCCAATTCATGCGGAGGACAAAACTGATCAAGAACCAATTTCTTCAGCTAATCCCATGTCATCCTCCTAAACGAACGATGACCCGTGGCCTGCGCCAGATTATCCCACCAACATAGTGCCTCGGAACGAAACGAGGTAGTAGCATAGGTCGCCATGTCATCCCCCTTGCCCTTACTAACTCTCAGAACGGCCTCCATATCCCTCACCCACTGATGTGCTGCCAACGCGTCCTTAGTACCATCGAAAGAAGGAGGGTCACACTTCTTAAAGTCTCCATAAGAGCAACCCCGGGTAGATACACTAATAGTCCACACCTCATCTTCATCCCCACTCGGCACATACACCTCCTCTTCCTCTTCGACCTGCACCTCCTTACTCTTCCTTCCCCTATCCAAACCCTTACCAACCAATGACTCCTCCATGGCCCTAACGGCCTCAGCAACGATCTCGGGAATGGCGCTATGAAGCACCCTATAAACCTCATCCATGATTGTCGCACGCATAGCAGGATCTAAGGCGGGATTATCCCCCTCCTCATGAATCGAGGTTTCCTGCTGGGGAGTAGGGATTTCACGCTCGGCTTCGGCACGTGGCTTACGACCACGACCACGAACACTAGGACGACCTCTCTTAGCTGCTCGAGTATTAACCATGACTTATCCCTACAAAGACAGAATTTTAACATGGTTAAGTACAAGTGGCACTTAGAACATGTAAGGTAAAGGTAAACTGCTAATGACGTTGATCAAGTGTAATTAGTCGTTTACTTTACCCGCCCGTCCTAATTACCCCATGTCCCTAACCCCATTAGCATTCTATCTAACACTTAAACAATTAATCACATACTGGAAACTTTAAAATTCAAAGGAATGACTAAACAATTTAAAGTTACCTCTTGGCAAGCAGCTACTCGCGGTGGGCATATTAGTTTTTCTCTTACAGTTCAAGTCCAAGCATTCGGGGATGCTCAGATCCCTCGAACCATGGCTCTGATACCAACTTGTAAGACCCCGAATCCCGGAAGTCCCACAATTGGTACTCATACATAATACTTATAAAAAGATTTAAACTTGAAAACAGTTCATTCCATTAAAACAACCAATTTAGAGTATAATTCAGCGGAAAATCATAATTAATAAAACAAGTTCCCAGAACCCGGGAATTATGCCCAAACCCAATTTAAATATATACATTTGATAAAACTTTTAAAAAAATGTTTAATATTTAAATCTTTCATCCAAGTATGCCCTTAACCGTCCAAGTAGCTTCAAACACGTCCAAGCGATAAGGCATCCTCCTCCTAACCTGAAACTCACACAAACATGCACACAAAGTCAGCTTGAGCTGAGTGAGTTCAACTTTTAATAAATAACATCAATAATTAATAATCATAATAGTCATTCCAAGGATTTTAAAAAAATCAAAGGGATACATCAGTTAGGCCAACATCATCAATAAATAATCATCCTTATATATATATATATATATATATATATATATATATATATATATATATATATATACACCTATATATATAAACATCTTTATAAGTACATCCCTATATATATATATATATATATATATATATATATATGTATATATATATATATACATATATATATATAAACATCCAAGTATAACATCAGGGTCGAGCAAACGTACAACCCAAACACGTAACATCTCATCCAGCATATGCAAACACAAAGTAGGCATACGTAACATCCGTAGTCGATAATGACTACTAACATCGCCAAATATTGGCCATACAATAATACATACATACATACGATAATACCATCTCAAGGCCTACCCTATGCAAGTAAGCCCATCCAAAATAATTTTAAACAATTCATCAAGCAAAATCGCTTAGGTGTGCATGCTAGCCCAAAATCTTAAAAGAGTAAAAAGAGGCATCATGAACTCACCTGACAAAAGACACGTATTCACCATAAGCTAGAGAATCCCTAAGTAATCCCAAAACTCAAACACCTGTCGGTTTACATTCAAACATTACTAACGACATCGAAAGGACTCGTTTATCCTACGAGATGTCCTAACATGGTTCGAGTTACCTAAAGCCTCGACCTCATCGAACTCAATCATAACAGCCCCCGGAAAGGTTAGAATTGACAGCCACCCGGTAAGCCTACAACACACAATTTAACGATCAATACGCGTGATATAACGATCAATTAAGGTATAAAAGACTTGGGGAATCGTAGAACTAACCTTCAATTGATGTTTTTTGCTCACACCTTGGCTGGAATGAAGAAAATCGCAGGGGGGGGCTGGAAGCTACCGATCGGAACAATGAGGGAATTAGGGTTAGGTTTGTTTATGTTATAAACATTTTTCACATCTAGTCCCTCAAATTATGAAGAATTAACATTTTGGTTGAAAAGTTAAATGTTTTAACGTACCGGGATGATGAGAAGGTTTCCGAGAAATGTCGGTTAAATCCCGAGATATATACATACTTTACAAGCTTCGAATCCTTGAACCGAAAATTTACGGGCGTTACATAATGCGTGAACTTGTGTGTCATGATTTAGAATCTAAGGTAGCTTGGGTAACGATATGAATGATGAGATGATAAGGACATGGTGGATACGCCGCTGGTACATCCTATATATAAGTGCCCTTATCGGATTGTCATTTGAGGCGTTGCTTCAGTTATTATAAGTTCTATGTTAAGATATTTTCGTTAAAAGCGTAATTGTTTTCAAAACGATGATGTTGTGGTTTTCCTTAATTTTGGGACGAAATTCACTAAAGTAGGGGAGACTGTAACAACTCGGGTTTTTCCACGTACGACTTATATCCATACCCCGACCCGTCTTAGGTTCGGGAAATTTATCACTAAAAAGTTTCGCGTTCATCGAAAAATTATTATACGATTTATATTTGATTATTATATTTATTTAATATATATATATATATTTAACTTTGAAAGATATACATTTTTTACCTGAAAAGAAACTTTAATCCTTATTTGTTTCCACATCAAATCTCCAGGGACTAATTTGCAAATTTTGCATAATATGTTTATAACCCATTTACCCAAACCCGAAATCCATACCCGTATACACAAATCTGTGACCCGTTTAGTTAACTTGAGCCACAATTATCTATCTAAATTGAGAATTGGATCGTGTTTATGATTTCCCATATCATTATCGGCCCAAACAACTCTTTTAATTAAGAAACGTGATCATATATAACAAGAATTGATTTATTCTATGAAGCGACTTGGCCTAAAATTCAATTATATATCTTAAACTTGATCATAATGCAATTGCTTGCGTCTGCACCTCTCTATCCTCAGTACAAACCAAACCCCTATGGTTAATTGGATTAACGAAGGCTGATGATACCCGTTCCTCGTCCTTGACCGCCGACCTGTTGACTCGTGATACGGTGTTTTAAACAACGATTTAGGTAATAATTATATAGTTTAATTCATTTTGTTATGATTCATATTAACCCTAACCTTAATTCAATGAACACGTAATGGATTTATCAATTGCTTCGTCTAGGGTTTGTAATCAAAGTTGGTTTATTCGTTTCTGTATATATATATCAGTTTGCAAATCTTAATAAACTGACACCCTAGCTCAGGCGGCCAAGGTGTGTGTGTTAAAGCTTGGACGGCTCACTGGCGAGGGTTCGAGTCCCGGCCAGCCCATGTTTTTTATATTTTTCTTATTTCATTGTTTTGATATGTTTTAAATGGTTTATAATATATAATAATTAATATTAAATGCTAAATAAATAATATTTTATTTAACCGACACCACAAAGTTGAACGTTTCTGGTCAATTAATCTCATTATGAGTTGTGTGTGTGTGTGTGTGTGTGTGTGTGTGTGTGTGTGTGTGTGTGTGTGTATAGCTTATTAATAATAAACTAATATTATTTTATTAAAGCTCGACACCAATATTGATGTTTTTGTCGTTAAAAGGTCTTTATAAATTTAATCATATTTATGTATTATATATATATAGGAAAATTGGTTTTTATTGGTCCCAGCTATTTAATTTTTGTCGGTGCAGGTCCCAACTTTCATTTTGGCTGGCAACGGTCCCAGCTTTCACATACGTTTCTTCTACCAATCCACGACTAACGGAGTACTAACTACGTTATGTTTTTGCTGATGTGTCCATCTGAGTTGTCAAAAAAACATTACGTGGCAGCCACCTTGGCAGCCATCTGAGTTGTCAAAGACCGGAGAATCAAAAACCCCTACCCGACTCCGACCTCCCACCCATCGCCGCCATCAAACTCAAACCCACCTCCCCACACCACCGTCCCACCGCCACTCCCGCCACCCCCACCACCACCGCCCAATGCCGCATCAGCCACCATCAAGTTCACCATCTACGGCCGGGAGGCCGGCCACCATCATCTTTGTGCATTAAGCCATCTCCCCCATATTCGTTATTCATCTCAGTTTGTATCCAATCGCCTTGCCCCGTTTTTCCAGCGACCCACCCCCGTGTTCCGATTCAGGAACTCGATTCATATATGATAAATTGGGGGGTTTGACGCGTTGGTGGTGAAGAGTTCAGATCTTGGAGGATGGCTAGCGATGTTGACATGAAAATCCCCAATTGGGGGTTTGACGCGTTGGTGGGTTTGAGTTTAATGGCGGCGATCGGCGAGAGGTCAGAGTCCGGTAGGGGTTTCTGATTCTCCAGTCTTTGACAACTCAGATGGCTGCCACGTAACGTTTTTTTTTACAACTCAGATGGACACATCAGCAAAAACATAACGGAGTTAGTACTCCATTAGTCGCGGACTGGTGGAAGAAACGTATGTGAAAGTTGGGACCGTTGCCTGCCAAAATGAAAGTTGGGACCAACGTCGACAAAAATGAAATAGCTGGGAACAATAAAAACCAATAATATGGAATATTGGTTTTCAAAATCATAATAAACGTATTTAACATGTTAAAATGTGTTAATTATATTTTTACCATCGGGTTTCGTTGAAGATTTTCAGATATAAATTTTACGATAATTATATATTTAAATGGTTATTATTATAATAGGTCTCAACTTATATTTATTCAAACTAATTATTTGTAAGTTCGATTATACATTAAACAATGATTTTTATAATTAAACGACAACAATAATCTGTAGAGATCAATCGTTCAATCCATAATGTACCAATCATAATTGTAACTCAATCCACATCGAAATCCTAAATTTGTTATACGTATTACATCATTTATAATTCGTTCATAATATTATATTATTTAATTAGGATTATTGTCGATAATTCTCGAAGAGCGTGATTTCCGCTTTCTTGTCGTATTCGTTCCCGTTTGGCTTATTCGATCAGGTGAGTTTTATCATTCCCCTATTTTAATCAGTTTTCTAAAACGTTTTGGGGACATATACGTATACCATACTATATATATATATCTATATCAAAAATAGCAAACGTGTAATTGTGTGTGATTTATCAAATATACATGTTATGTGCTTACTTGTCTTTGTATGCAATCGCTTGACATATCCCCTTGGAGAGTGTTCTCATACTATTGACCACTGCCCGATTCGCATTGGCAACGGTCTTATTCTCATTATTGGCTCATGGTTCATTTACCGGCGCCCGATTCGCTTGGCAATGGTTTAATCGACAACTTATTTATTCATGGTTTGATTTCATTACCGCATTATTACGTTTTGCTTATTTATCATACTATATCATATTTATTATATTATCCTTATTTTATTGCAAAACTGGTGGTAAACTCACTCAACATGTTTGTTGACAAAACTCATTTTTCTGCGCATATGCAGGTTGATTGAAGTTGAAGTATGGACACTTAAAAAGACCTTAGGGTTATATTGAAGACAAACTTGAATTTAAGTGATTATATATATTTATTTGTATTGTATTGTTGTATTTAAATATTGTGTGTACATTTGAAATAAAATAATTTAATAGATATTACAAAATTTTATATGATAGTATCTTCGAGCTGTGAGCAATCGGATCACGCCCCGGCATTTCCGCCTTAGGTTGGGGTGTGACACGGTGGAGAGGCTCGTGTCACATGCTTATGTATTTCCGCATCCGGGTCAAATATATTACTCAAGTTTTAACTCATGGTGGAGAGCCCGTGTACGCGTGTTCGACCGTGGATAGATTATTTGGTTATTATTTTTATATTTAATTATTTAATTATTCATTTGCTCATTATTATCTATACTGTTTTATATCTATAACTTTTGAAATGAATTATGAATGTTGTTTACTAAAACGTGAACTCACTCAGCTCAAGCTGACTTTGTGTGAATGTTAGTTTGAATTTTAGGTTAAGGATTTGAGATTATCGCTTGGACGTGCTGGAGACTACTCAGAGAGTTGAAGGCATTTCTAGATGAGAACTTTAAAATAAAACAAACACTTTACTTTATATTCGGTTTTGGGATTTTAAATACTTAACTTTTTCACTGTTTATTGTTTGGTACTTCTTCCTGGTTTGGGAATTTTTAATACTGATGAATTTTCGCTGTTTATTCACTCTGAGCTTGTTTTAAATAAAACGAATTGTTTTGTTTTAAATTTTTGGTGAAATTATGGATGTGATTACCAATTGCGGGATTCCTGGGATTCGGGGTCTTACACTACACGTCATGCATAACATGTACACAGGTCAGTAACAAGTCACACACATGAGTCTGCCTGTACGCGCAGGTGATTGATGTCGAATTATATATGTTTAAATAATTCAAATGTAATTGTTATGTGTTAGATGATTTTATGGTTACATGATTTAGTACATTATGCTCTCTTAACATGCTATTAGCTATTATATAAAAATAATATCTCAAGCATATATTTATAATATTATCTATGTGAAGTTACACGTTAAATGATTATGTGTTTAGGTAGCTTGTTGTGTGAAATTGCGATCGATTGCGCGTAATTTGTTCTCACCTTTTATAAAATAATATTTATGAAAGAACGAGGCTATAGTTTTATGAACTTGGATTAGTATTTTATTCGTAATGATTCGTTATAATCCGGTTTGGGTGTTATAAAGTTCGTTATAAGCCAAAACTAATTCTATAAGGACTATTCTTGCAAATATGATTAAAATAATCCAACCCTAATACCCACCCTCAAAAACATCAACACACACCTACTTTTTCCCTACAATCGAGAAAACCACCAGCAAGACCTAATCACCGTCAATTCAATCTTAATTCTTGCAATTAGAGGTGTCTTTGAGTGATTCACATGATTCTTATTATTAATTGGTAAGTTTTGTATATCAGTTTTATGTTTTGATGAGTTATTATGAAACCCTAGATTTTCAATCTTTGTAATTTTGATGATTGTAATGTTAATTGATGAATTAGATGCTTAGAGATGTCATAAACATGCTAGGGTTTGAGTTTTGATGATAATAGTTTGCTGACAGATTCGTTCTCGTTTAACGATTAGTCTGCAACTTGGTGTTAAACGATGATTATTGATAGATTCTTGATTCTAGGACATAGTACTCTAAGTTTAGTTTCCAGACAGGTAAATTTTTTAATTTTTAGACGAGTTTTGAATAGTTTTTATGATTTTACAAAAACACAGGTCAAAAATGATTCGGGGAGTTATATTTTGGTCTGTCTTTCCAACACCATAGCTCCCTAATGACATAACCAAATGGGTTGGTTATACTTCTAGAAATTAGTATTATTAGGTTAGAAGATAACACAATTGGCCTTGCACAATTTGGATAAATGATTTAAGAGAACCATGGAAATAGTTTTTGTAGTGCAATCTGCTGAACTGTTGGTACCTATCTGCAATGAATGTACTATTGTAAGTTTTGTATACATGAGAAAAATATAATAAAAATGGTTTTAGAAATATAATTCATATATGCTACTGTGATAAATTCTGTAGAATTTATTTCTAAGTTTTTCTTACTAAAAAAAATCCGTTTGTACATGTTATAATCTGTCTTGTAAACTGCTTGATCAGAATTTGAATTATATGACAATTGCTTGATGTTTTGATCATTGTGTGACAAAGGATGCATGTTAGAAAAACTAAGAACTATCAACATTAACTGCAATCACCAACGTGTCGTCGGGTCAAGTTTGTGTTTGCATGTGAGTCCATACGTGAGTCTTAGAGTCTTGTGTTGTTAAATACACTCTCATAAGTTAAAAACTAGTACTAAATAGTAGTTAACGAGTTAAGTACATTCTTCTGGCTTTTGAGAAAAGTCTATCACATGTGACGCCAGGTGAGGTCATGCTTTTTCCTACTTATTTTCTGGATTGAAAACACCAAAACTATTTTCGTGTACTTGTTTTCTGTATTGAAAACAACAAAACATTTTCCTTGTTTTCTAGATTGAAAACACAAAACATTTGCCTACACTTGTTTTCGGGGAGAAAACAAAGGCATACTTACATACTAGTTTTCTGGGGGAAAACACAGCGACTTGTTTTGGTTTTATTTAGTTTCTTATATATCACAAGTGTATACTAGATTCCCTCATATCACTTAAATCCCTTACATACCTTGAACCGTTAGGATGGGATCGCGAGGAAATTGAAGTAGTACTACGGGGTTTGACAAATCCCACCTGCTATAACTTGACTTGAGGTCGGACAGGTGTAAATTGTCCTAACATACTTGCGTCAGTGTTTTGTGATAGACCTGGTAAGAAGGCATACAGACAGTCAGCTTCAGTTCAAACGTCTAGTATGTAATGTCCTTGTTTTGAAATTTAATTAAATTAAATAATACAAGTTTATTTTAGACTTGTGTCATGTTACGTTATTTAATCTAATTAAATAATATGGAGTGAAAGAATGAGGTTGAAGTTGATTATGGGCTTAAGAAGGATTATGGGCCTAGCCTATATAAATATCCTAAAACCCTAATCCTAATCCTTATCATCATTCCATCATCATTTCCCAATCATCAGACACACACTCCTACGTATATCTCCTGTGCACACACACAAACATTCCTTCATTTTCATTCATTCAAGATCTTGAGAAGATTCAAATAAGGCTTCAAGATAATCAAGTCCAATCTAGA
Organism: Bidens hawaiensis; assembly: GCF_021521415.1. Lineage (NCBI taxonomy): Eukaryota > Viridiplantae > Streptophyta > Magnoliopsida > Asterales > Asteraceae > Bidens > Bidens hawaiensis. Next base: position 801,774 of record NW_027491117.1, on the reverse strand, counting down.
GCTAATCCTAAAAGGTAAGTTTTATGGTTTAGATCTACAAATTCCATTTCATCTTCATCTTATTCTTAGAAATTGTTAAGTAACAATGAAATGGATCTTGAGAGTTAGATAAATGAATCAAGAACCCAACCCCAACGAACTTAATGGAAACCATTTAAAATGGGTATCGCTTGGTTTAAAACAATATGACGAAACTATATATAAATATCAATTAAAGTTAAAATTCGGTTTAAGCAGTGCAATGTAGTGTATGCGTATATATACAAGGAGTTCGGTTTATATGAATGGAGACTAAATGGTCACAGGTCCGAGCCAAGTAGCTCGAATAGAAATCAAAACCCGGTGTCCAAAGAGTTAAACTAGCGATATGAGGACTTGGTCCAAGGAGACTCGAGCCAAATGAAATAGTATGGAGTTCGAACCAAGTCAACCTAAGCTAAGGGGACTCGACTCAATTCGATTCTAGTTAAGTTAAAAGGGGGATTGGCACGAGTATAATCAAATGGAATCGGGACTCAAGTGAAAGCAAAGAATCGGCCGGACCATGGTCGACTCGCTTATAGTCGACTCGATCCCCATTCGAGTCGAATCAGGTACTTGATTCAATGCCTGGAATTGACTCAAATCACTGAATCGATTGAAAACTGGAACTCGACTCAATCAATGAGTAGAGTGGAAAAGAGATATCGGCTCGAGGTATGGACTCGACTCAATTACGAGTCGAGCGTGATTAGGCTAGCTCGATTAAACCCACCTTGGAATGACTATACTATAACTCGATTGGAAGGAGGACTCGAGTCAATGGATTGACTCGAGTGGATGCGTGAATGGTTCGATCCAATCAAAAACTCTAAGACTCAATCAGTTGGACTAAGACGCGCATATATATATTCCCGAGTAACAGTTTCTCCCTTCGACTCCCTCTTCTTCCTTCTGCCCGTCACCATGATTGTCGGTAGGGAGGGTGGCGGTGGCCGGGAATTAGATTGAGAGAGAAGAGTAGGTGTTATTTATAAATAAGTTAAGGGGAGGGGGTTTAGGGTAATATTTTATAACAAAAATAATAAGTAAGTAAGTAAGTAAGTGGTGGTGGTGGTGGTGGTGGTAGTGGTAGTAGTGGTAGTAGTAGTAGTAGTAGTAGTAGTAGTAGCAGTAGCAGTAGCAGTAGCAGTAGCAGTAGCAGTAGCAGTAGCAGTAGCAGTAGCAGTAGCAGATGATGATAATAAAAGAATAAGATAAGAATATAAACCGAACTTAAGCCGACTTGTTTAGAACCTGAACCCAGGACCCAACTCATAATGAACCGCCAACTGACAAAACTCGTAACCCGAAGGTTCATTAAATACACTTAGACATATAAGTTCAATAACAAATGGTTAACTCATAAAAATAAGGGAACTTAACCCGAATTCGGTTCAAACATAAACTTGACAAGAACCAGACTCGTCTAAGGAACCATTAACACATAAACTCATTAAAGAACGATAAACTAATAAAGTAAGATTACGTTAGAAGGTCAGTTCATTAACAAATAAAGTCGGTTTTGTTAGCATAAAAATATAAAAGAATAAAAGATAGAAAATTAATGTGTGTTATTCAATTAACAGTTAGTCGAGCTCGATTGAAGAAGGGCACTACAATTAACTCCGAGCGGAATCGACTGCTGGTGAGTTCTAGCCCCCTTTCTCTGTGATGTTTTTCAGGGCTGTGTGCATACTCCTATGTGATAGTTAATACACTTACCCTAAGTGATACGTGTATGATTATGTATCGAATGTTATTATTATGGAATGTTGTATGAATGTGCGTATATAATTATATATGCAATTAAAAGATATGTAAAGTATGCACGTATGATAACAAACGTATGGACGATTGACGAGACATGTATGGTTGTATGGTTAAGCGAGACAAAGGGGTCAGACCCTAATAATATCTGAGATAGAAGGGATTAGATCCTAATAATATCTGAGACCGAGGCAGGAGGGACCAGACCCTAATAATATCTGAGATAGGAGGGACCCGACCCTAATAATATCTGAGACAGAAGGGATCAGACCCTGAAAATATCCAAGATAGAGGGACCATAGGAAAGTACGAAAGAAAGTGTGTAAGTATGTATGTATGTATGTATGTATGTACGTTCATACTTATGTATGTATGTATGTAAAGTATGTGTGAATGAGAAATAGTAAGTAAAGTATGAAATACGTATCTTCGGATGTGTAATAAGTATGAACGTGAAAGTATTGTATGTTAATTGATTATCTAGAACTCACTCAACGTAGCTTACTTTTAGTATGCACACAGATGAATAGAATGAGGCGGGTTGCTTAGAGGGAGACACGTGGCAATAAGATGAAGACTGGCATCAAAGAGAAGAGAACTCACATGTTATTTATGTTTAAACGTTTAAGACTTATGTTATTTTACTTAAACAAGAACTTAAGTTATGATTGAATGTATGACTTTTATTTCCGCAATTTGTTTTAGTTAACTCTGATTTCCAAATTATGTGAATGAGTAAATCCAACCCGAGCAAAAGTAGGATTCTAGGATTGGGGTCTTACATAGTAGCTTGTAAATGGGTTAGCTACCCTGGTATATTTAGAAACTACTAAATCCACATACACTACTTATGCTACTTGTGTGTGTGTGTGTCTATATATATATATATATATATAGGGGTGGGATCGAATGAAAACTCCTCTTAAAGAGAAAACTAAAAAACTGCTAAAGAATTATTTTTAACATTTTTTAAAAACAAATTTTGTAGTTTCTTTTTTTTCCATTATTCTTATATGTTGTTATTGTTCTCAGAAAAAAAACACCTCGTCGGTGTAGTGACATGTGTAATAGTATGCATTGCATATGTGCAATAGTGTTGTAGAATACAACATTATTGCACATATTTGATACACACTATTATATATATGCAATATAAGACTAATACGCACATCAAATGCACATTAGTATGTATGTGTAATACAACATTAATGCTCATGTGTGATATATCGACTTTTATTATTATTTTTTATTTTTTGCATATAATATAACACTAATGCACATATGCAATACACAAATATTGAATATAATGCAATTAAATACTATTGAACATAAAAATATATAGTAATGCACATGTGTAATACAATATTATCGCACAGTAATACATATATGCATTACAACGTCTTTTATTTTATTTTATTTTATTTTTTTATATTTTTTGAGTGATGGGTAACAAAATATAAGAATAATGGCAAAAACGGAAATTTGAAAACGTTTTTTATTTTTAATTAAAAATAGTTCTTTAAGAGTTTTTAAATTTTCTCTTTTAGGATGAGTTTTCTCTTGATCCTCTCCCTACATATATATATATATATATGGAGAACTCCTTCTTTGAGAGAGAACTAGAGAACTAAAAGAAATATTTTTAATTTAATTAAAAAATATTTTTAATTTTTTTTTTCTTTCAGCCTTCTTATTTGTTGATATTCTTCACTAGAAAAAATTAAAAAATATTTAAAAAAACTCGTTGTAGTGCACATATGCAAAACATCGACTTTTTTTTATTGCATATATGCACTAGTGTGTATTTTGATATATACAATAGTGTTGAATAGCATATATGCAATTGTTCGTATTCTATACATGCAATAGTGTTATAGTATATACAAAAGTAAAAAAATCGATATAGTGCATATGTGCATTAGTGTCGTATTACGTATATGCGATAATGTGTATTGCAAACAATTATTAGTGTTGTATTTGCATATATTAGATAGTGTGTATTGTATAATACAATTGTGTTGTATTATATTATACGTAATAAAACACTATTATACATATGCAATGCACATTAGTGCACATATGCATTACATCGACGGCTTTTTTTTTAAGAAACAATATCATCTTATTAGAAAGAGGAAAGAAAAAAATTTTCACACAATATTTTTTTAAAAAAAGTTAAAAATAATTCTTTATTAGTTCTTTTGTTCTCTTTTTAAAAGGAGTTATATATATATATATATATATATATATATATATATATATATATGAGGTTATTATCATTTCAGATCTCCAAAAAAGTTAAGAACTTCTAGGAACTCATAATAACCAAAAATTTATTTTATTTTTTCATATATTAACATTGTTTGAGACTAGTTTTACCGTATTTTATATATAATTTTTTTATAAATCACAAGTTTACATGTTTAAAATTTATATAATAACAAACTTACATATATATATAACAAAAATTTTAAATATGTTTAAAAACTAATTTTCATAATTATAATCGTAAATATAGATATATAAAGTGATAAAACTACAATCATATAACATGAGCATACAAATTTTTTTATTAAAAACGTTAGTTATTAAGAGTTCCTTCAAGTTCTTAAATAATTTAAGAGTTCTGTAATGATACTCATCCTATATATATATACACCTTTTACTACAACTTATAAACTCACCGACCTCGTATTGACCCTTGAGTATTTATATTTGCTAGGGTTTCTAGATATGCTAGGAGCAGGTTGCATTGCTGATGTGCGTCGGATAACCCTATAACAATGACCCTCACAACTAAGTTTTAAATATAAAACGAAAATCCTAAAACCAAACACAACCGGCAAGTGTACCGATTGCAAGTAGTATAGACCTAGGAAGTCCGAGTATCGAACACGTGGACATGTAAGACGCTAACGATCACAAACCCTAGACAAAACCTACCTAAGAATAATATTTAATTGATTTTTGATTTTTGATTACTTAACTGAACTAACCTAACTGACTGACAAAACTTACCAAAAAATAGAAAACTTAACGACAAACTAACTGTGTTAACTTCGGATGGAGAAAAACGTCTACCTAGGTCTGAATCAAACTGTAGGCCTAACAAGCTAATGGATTGAATGATAATTAGACACCGGTCCCTAAAGATGACACGACTAAGGATCGCTCAGGCTCACTGGATCACCTCTCGGTCTCACTCAACAAACCCTAACTACTCTTAATCGGCTAAAACGACCAAACCGGGAAACAATTGTTAACGTGTTCTAATGTTGACTCACCTCTCGGTCTCACCAACACTCGACACTAATGGTAATGAATACTACACAACCAAGGATAGAGGAACAATTCAACTTAAACCAAAATAGATCAACTAGTCGCTCAAAACACCTAAACCTGACAAGAAACGAACTCGCTCTCGCGCAATCCTTATTCTAGCACGCAAAGGCAATGAGACAACCCTAACTTCTTATCACCTCTCGATCTCTAAAAAGGTGTCTAACCGCTGTACTTAATCCAATAAATCATGCAACAAAACCCTATGGTTGTTCCTACCGCAAACAAACCCTAAACACAAAGTCTAGAATCAAACAAGCACCGATCAATCAATACAAAACTAATCAACCAACGCAAGGAGTTTATCCAATGAATTAACAAAATTTCCAGCCCTTAAACACAACCTATTTCATGTCTAAATCAAACTTTACAATAACAATATACGTCTATCAATCAAACAATCCAATAAACTCATCAAAACCTAACAATTAACATCATTCCTAGGTAGAACTAACAAGTTTAGCCTAGCATATTGTTTGGACAGCAGCTATTGATCAATAAAAACATCATATAAACCATTCCAATCATCATAATAATCATCCAATGATCAATACTAATCATAAACAATTCAATCTCTTAATCAAGTGCAAAACTAGTTAACAATTAAACAAGAGAATTAAAGTGTTGAACAATGTTTAAAGAGGAAGGATATGGATGAATATGGGGCTGCTCCTTGCTGTCAAAAACGATGGTGAATCAATCCCAAGCTTTGGTTCTTGCATCTTCTTCCTTCCTAAGCCGCCACAAGTCCCAAACCCTAAGCTTTTCTTTTCTTTTTCTCCTTTTTCTTTTTGTCGATCGGAACCTCTGCTGCCCACCTTTAGGGTTTTATTTCTTTTTTATATATTATAATATAATGTATCTTGGGCTTTTCCAATATGTAACCGGGCCGGGCCTTGAGTTTTTTCTTGAAATCGTATGCGTAAAGACCCGTAAACTGCTCAAGAAGCTCGGTTTTTCTTCCATTCAACCCTTTGCCTACAAGATAATCAAAACTATGTAAAACCTGTATAAAAGAAGTAAAAACACATAAAATATAATATATTATGTAGATAAAAGGTGCGGAAAATACGTGTGTTTTACAACACATCAATTGCATATGTCAGGAGTCAGACTTGTCACATGAACTTTTATTTCACTTTGTTAGCATATGATGGGTTGTGCATGTTCAAACACATGGTTTATTGTTTATCTTAAAACACTTACTTTAACACTACCGCAACACTTTTAAATTGTTTGGTTTGAATTTTGTTTTCTCATGTTTGAATGAGACTTAAATAAATTATTTAAATATTTTAATTTGGTTGTTTGGTATAACGAATGAGCTAGATCCTGGTATGTCACACGCCTCACAGTAAAACTTCGTTAGTCCAAATTTGAGGGTGTGACATAGTGTTTTCTCATCATTTAAGTTATCACAATGGTGTGTTATTAGTTGTTTACTACTATTATTTTTATACATTTTGTTTTGTGTCATAGTATATGTTTGTTATTTTTAGGTTATATAATACTGGATACTATATACTTAACGTGTTGGGGTTGGGGGGTTGGAGTCGGGATATGAGAGACAACAACCTCTATGGCTTTTGAGATAGAGAAAAAGTTTGCCCCCTGTTACACCCCAACCTAAGGTGGAAATGCCGAGGCGTGATCCGATTGATCACAGCTCGAAGATACTATCATAAATATAAATGACAATATCTAATTAATTATTCTGTTCAAATAATACACACAATAATCAAATACAATCAAACAATTCAAATAAATAAATACAACCAGTCTAAATCCATGTATTTCTTCATTATAATCCTAAGGTCTTTCTAAGTGTCCATTCTTCAACTCAGGCAACCTGCTATGCCTAGAAAATGAAGTTTTGTCAACAAATATGCTGAGTGAGATGATCACCAATTTTGAATCATTAAATAATAGCATATATATATAGTTGATAAATGATAAATGCGCAAACCAACCATGTGATAATAATTAATCGAATCATAACAAACATGTATATAACCAAATCGTATGTGCTAATGAAATCATTGCCAAGCGAATCGGGCATTGATTACAATGACTAAGGTTGTCGTTTTACCTTTGCCAAGCGAATCAGGCTCCGGTTACTAAGATGAGCGTATGATCATACTACTGAGAACCCTATACAAAAGGGGATATGTTGGACCTCTCCGAAACGTTATCAAGTAAACAATTAAACATGTAGCAATTAGCAAATAACATTCAATTGATATTCACACAATAATTATGTTTGCGATTTTGAGTATATATATAGAATAGAAAATATGAGTAAGTACGCATATGTCCCCAAAACATTTGGAAAACAGTGTATAAAAAGGGGAATGATCAAACTCACCTTAGACGAAAGGCAAGTGATTAATAAATTCGACAAACGAACTAATGATTTAAGCGAGTAGTCCAATACGCGTCTAACGAGATTAATGATCAGAATCTGAAACTTTGTGATATGAAACTATAAATAAAAACGAACTTAATGCCGCTGGAATCAATCCAAACGGATGAGTAGAACTCTAGTTATATTGATTTTACAATGACTTATAAAAAGCGAGTCGTCCAATACGTGTCCAACAACATTAATGATCAGAATCTGAAACTTTGTGATATGAAACTATAAATAAAAACGAACTTAATGCCGCTAAAATCAATCCAAACGGATGAGTATAAAAAGGGGAATGATCAAACTCACCTTAGATGGAAGGCAAGTGATTAATAAATTCGACAAACGAACTAATGATTTAAGTGAGTCGTCCAATACGCGTCTAACGAGATTAATGATCAGAATCTGAAACTTTGTGATATGAAACTATAAATAAAAACGAAATTAATGCCGCTGGAATCAATCCAAACGGGTTTTGGTCAGAACCCTTAAAATTTAATTACGAGAAGAAAAGTCTTCTGGACCGAACATTGAATTCGACCAGAAGTATGAGAAAACGAGAAGTCAAAGTTGTTGATTGTTTTACCCTTTATCGGGTTTTAAAGCAATTGACCAGTCAACACCCTTCAACCACCAAAATTAATTGAAGGTTATTGACTAGGGAATATGTATGAACAAGTTTACAGTTTACAACTTACCCGGAAAGTGAAAGGATTGATGAGAAACAGAAGTCAAAGATCCTAAAGCAAGCAAAGTCAATGAACAAGTCTTGAATCTTTAATGATCATGCAAAAACCGAAGGGTTTACGAGCTGAACAGAAGGTAGGACGGCTGGAGGATGTTCTTTAGGGTTTGATTGAAGTTTACAGCAGATGAATGGGGCTTGTTTATATAAGAATAGCTAAAACGAACCAAATATAGGCTTTTTGGCCCGTTTAAGCAAGTATATGTGATTTAAGGAAAGAATCAACGATTTATACATAAAGATCTGGTCTTGGTCAGTAAGAAACGATTTGGGGTTCATATTTTAGTTATAGGCTGTTTACTTGGCCCTTAATTCTCTCTAATATGCCTAAAATAAGCGATTTAATACCTTAAACGAACTAGAAAAAGAACTAAAGTTAAACGATCTGTGCAGGGGTCTCCATGCGCCGCGCGACGGGGATGATGGTGGTGGCCACGCGGCGCTCTGGCCTTCATTTTGTGGACTTTTCATTTTTGGCAACATAGGTCCTTATAGTTTGAGAATTGGACAATTAACGAATCTTTTATGATTAAATTAAGAAATGAACTACATATGAAACCTAAAGGGTATAAAATGAATATTAGAGACTTAATTACTTATAAATATTGGTTTTTGATTAATATTAAAGATCTAAAATGTTTTCGGCTCGGGTTATACGCAAACGAATACTGTTTCGAAAAATCCGAGATATTATACCCCCATCCTACCACGCTACCAATAGCCTTATAACTAGAAGTGAGGGATTATTGAGTGGCTTTTTAATGATTGTGTTTGGTTACAACTCTTAATGGCTTATTAGAGATGCGTTAAGAAATGATAGACCTAAATTGGTGTGAAAACTATTATTCGAACACCTGAAGATATTCCTGTGGTTAAGAAGTGGAAGACTTCATCGCTGGTTGGAGAAGTCAAATCGATTCAAATTTTGAACAAAGTACAAGAGGTTCTTGTAAACATGGGGATGAACGGATTGACGATTCGATATCTGGGGGGGGGGGGTTGAATGTCCTCGTTTCCTTTTTATCTTTGGAACATGCTATAGACTTTATGGAAAATAAAAAAGAAGTTTGGAAATCAAGCTTCAAGTCCTTCGAGCATTGGAGTGAAAGACTAGCATGGATCGGAATTAGAGAGGTGCCGGCTCACCTTCGATCTTATCAGTAATAGCTTTGGAAAAGTCCAAGTTTCCTAGTCTCTCTCTGACCTCAAAGTCAGACTTAAATATCAATTTAAACAAGGGAAGTCCACAAAAAATTCGTACAACTGGAGATAGGAGGAGGATAGCAAAAGGCTCAAAATATCGGAGTTCAATCCCGGAATTGAGTCAAGCTCAATAGCGGGCGGGAATTCTCTCTCTCCAAATTCGGCCCCGATTGAAGACGAGTCCATAATGGAGGTGGAGGATTCAGAAACTCAACGAGTCAATTCTAGCTCCAATTCTGGAGCCGAACAAGCGAACTTGGCGGAAGAAATCAACAAAACGATAATGGTGGGTGAAGCAGTGGGGGTTGATTTTTCTAAAATTGACAAACAGGCACGCAATTTGGTGGTAGGAGGGGTTAACTTGGTTGGTTCCAGATGAATTTTTTAAGCCTTAACGTTAGAGGTTTGGGCAATGCAGATAAGCCCGAGTGGATTAGGCGTATTAAACGATCTCATAAATAACCTCTATGGGTTTCCAAGAAACTCAGTTTGCAAACATGACGGGGGTTAATTTGCAAGCTTTCTGGGGTAATACCAATTTTGTTTCTGATTCGGTTGAGGCTACGGGCAGATCAGGGGGCATTGTCAGTTTTTGGGACCCCAACGTCTTTTCCAATTCTAATGTGGTGAAAAACAGATATTACCTCCTAGTGTCAGGCCGTCTAAAAGGTCAGTATTTGGATTTTCATGTTCTAAATGTGTATGCCCCTCATTGTAGTATGGCCAAAAGGTCTCTTTGGGTTCAATTGTTAAAAGACTCCTACGCGGGGATTTGGGTGATTTTCGGTGATTTTAACGCAGTTAGATATCCCGAGGACCGGAGGAATTCGTCTTTCAATCCAGTGGTGGCTAAAGATTTTAACGATTTTATCGAGTCCGCTGATCTCTCTGAATTTTCTATGCAGGGTAGACGCTTCACGTTTTGCAAAGGTAAAGGTTCGAAAGTTAAATTGAGCAAAATTGATCGGTTTTTGGTGTGTCAGAACTTTGTAGGTCTTTGGTCCAATGCTTGCCTAATGGCGCTTCCTCGATTCTTTTCGGATCATTGTCCGTTAGTTTTAGCCGTTGATCCGGTTGATTTTGGTCCTATCCCTTTTCGGGTTTTTAATTCTTGGCTCGATAAACCTGGTTTTGACATGATTGTTAAACAGGCTTTCGATTCATTTGTCTTCTCTGGATCTCCAGATCTTTTTTTAGCCAACAAACTAAAACATGTCAAACAGTGTTTAAAAGTTTGGGTGGCTGAAAATAAAATGCGTGAGGAAGAAGTGTTTGACAGTCTATCCTCGGAATTGTCTTATCTTGACAACATCTTGGAAGTTCGTGAGTTATCGGAAGAAGAAGAATGGGTTCAGGCAGAATGTAAAGCGGGTCTGTTGGAGTTATCTGAGCATAAAGTTAACGATTTGAGACAAATATCTAGAGTTAAATGGGCTTCGTTTGGAGATGATAATACCGCCTACTTTCATGCTATTATTAAAAGTAAGGAAATTAAAAATCGGATGCACGTATGGTGATAAATGGAGTTTGGTCGAATAATCCTAAACTCATAAAAAGAGAAGCTAGAAAATTCTTTGCAAACAGATTTAAGGAGGAGGTGGGTATAAGACCCACTCTCTCGTGTCCCGGTATTAATCGCCTTTCAGATATTGAAGCTGCTTCACTAATTATCCCGTTCTCGGGTCAGGAAATTAAAAATGCGGTGTGGGATTGTGGCGAAGATCGGGCCCCGAGCCCGGATGGTTTCAATTTTCGTTTCATAAAACGGTACTGGGAATTTTTAGGCCCAGGTTTCGTTAAGGTTCTTAAATCATTTTATGAAGCGGAATCAATTTCTACAGGATGCAGCTCGTCGTTTATTTCTTTATTTCCCAAAGTGCAAGATCCTTTGTGTTTCAAGGACTTTAGACCAATTAATCTCATTGGTGCGATCAGTAAAGTGATTTCCTCGGTTCTCGCTAACAGGCTGAAATTAGTGTTGAATTCGATTATTGCGGATACCCAATCTGGTTTTATTAAAGGCAGAAATATCATTGACGGCCCGTTAATTATTAATGAACTCATCGCTAGGGCGAAGAAGAGAAAAGACAAACTCTTGCTTTTCAAAATCGATTTTGAAAAGGCTTTCGACCACATAAATTGGAATTTTATTGATTCGATTCTCGAGCAAATGAATTTTCCTCCCAAGTGGCGGGGTTGGATTAGGGCTATTTTGAGATCTGCTCGGTCTTCAGTTCTCGTCAACGGCTCACCTTCGTTTGAGTTCCAATTTCAAAGAGGGGTTAGGCAAGGCGACCCCCTGTCGCCTTTTTTGTTCATTATCGGGATGGAAGCGTTTTCTTGTATGTTCTCCAAGGCTAACGAGTTGGGTATCTTTCGAGGCATTACCTTACCGAATAACGGGCCTTCCATTTCGCACTTGCTTCACGCGGACGATGCTATTTTAGTGGGAGAGTGGTCTAATGAAAATGCATTTAATATGATTATTGAGATGTTTCCATATCGTCTCTGGGCTGCAAATTAATTTCCTTAAATCGAGTCTAATGGGCGTCACTGCTGCACCTGTGGAGATCTCAGAAATGGCAAATTGGATTAATTGCCAACAAGGCGTTTTGCCTTGCTCTCACCTTGGTATTCTCATAGGGACCAATATGAATCGTATTGGTAATTGGAATTCGGTGGTCGAGGCCTTTGACAGGAGGTTATCGGTTTGGAAGGCGTCTGTTCTATCAATAGGGGGTAGACTAACTTTGCTGAAATCCTTAATGGAAACGCTCCCAACTTATTATTTTTCGCTGTTTAAAGCTCCTTGAAGCATCATAAATCAATTGGAAGCGAAAAGGAGGTCCTTTTTTTGGGGTGGTAATGATGAAAAGAAAAAGATTTGTTGGGTGAGTTGGGATAAAGTTACTTCCAGTAAAGAGCCGGGTGGGCTCGGTCTTTCTCCTTTTAGGGATGCAAACATAACTCTTCTTACAAAGTGGTGGTGGCGTTTCAAGAACGAACCCAATGCCCTATGGAGAAAGGTTATTGTCTCTTTACATTCGACTAACAGATCTTGGCCTATTCTTCCACATTCGAACAATCAGCCGGGTACGTGGAACTCTATAGCGAAATTGGAAAATCAGCTCGCGTTTCTAATATTAACCTGGGTAATTTAATTAAAGGAGAGATGGGAAGAGGTGATAAAACTAGATTTTGGCTTGACCGGTGGATCGGGTCGGAGCCGCTTCAGTTAACCTTCCCTAATTTGTTTGCGTTGTAAAAGGATAAGACTTGTTTAGTAGAGAGGTGTTATGATCGAATCGGAGAGAATATTGTATGGAAATGGCGCTAGAAGAGGTGATCTATAACTCACGAAGAAAATTTAGATTTGGCAATATGTTTAAATATGTTGTTGCATGTGAGGGTGGCCAATAGCCCAGATCGATGGGTATGGTTAAATGATTCTTTTGGAATTTTTTCAGTTGCGTCTATGAATAAGTTGTTCGATTCTTCCAACTCTCCCGTCTCGTGTGTCATGAAGTGGAATAGTTGGGTTCCTAAAAAAGTTAATATTCATGCATGGAGAGCCGAAATAGAGAGGATTTCGTCTCTAAAAGCGCTTTCTAAAAGAAATATTGAAGTGGGATCGACGATGTGTAGATTGTGTGGGGAGCATAAGGAAACAAGTGAACATCTCTTTACGTCTTGCTTTGTTGCCTCGGTTGTGTGGCAAGGAGTCAGTACTTGGTGTCATCTACCTCCTATCTATGCTTTCTTGGTGGCCGATCTCCTCAAAGTTCATGAAACGAGTGATTTGGGCCATCTCAAAAGTAAGGTGTCATATAGTATTGTTCTAGTCGCTTGTTGGTGTATTTGGAAGGCAAGAATGATCGCATCTTCTCCAACAAACCGGCTTGCATATCCAAAATAATGAAGGATATAAAAGTTGGGTTATCTATGGATCAAGAATCGTTCTCCTCATAAAAGTATTAGATGGATCGATTGGTGTAATTTCGTATTGTAATCATTTCTTGGTTGTGTTATGGTTTTTAGCGTCTCGCTAGCTTTTTTAATGAAATCTGCCATTCAAAAAAAAGTTAAATTTCATATACATACACATACTGAATGATACAGAATTCACCTCTTAATCAGTAAGATCTCTTACTAATTCAACCGAAGAACATCAAGCCTCTGAGATTTTAGTAAGTAAATTTGTTCATTTGTAATTTATCGTTTACCATTAATTTTTTATTCATATAATATCCTCATTTATATTAAACTAGTTTTTAACCCAGCGCGTTGCGTCGGGCAGGTTGGTAAATCCAAACGTTGGTAAGACACAAGCATTACCGGTCCTAAGTGTTAGGCGGTAAGTTGACGTGAATTCAGTCAGTTTCTGTTACATGTGTTATTGTACGGATGCTAAAACAAAAAAAAAGGTTATAAAAATTGAGATGGAACATTGGGATAGTGTTGGTCGGTGAAACTCGAGCGTTGGTAAAAACCTGAGTGTTGTTGGTCCTTGGCGGTGAGTCTATGCAAATTTGGTTGGGTTTTTCACATTCGTTATAAAACCGGACCAAAAAAAAAAAGAATTATCATTCAGTCAGTTTCGTTACGGTACTATAACTAAAACAAAATGCGCTAAGTCTACGCAAATTATGTCAGTTTTTATCACATCCGTTACGGTATATTGGTATTGGAACTAAACTAATAAAAAACAAACATAACAAAGATAATTAGAAATATAATTATCAAAGTTTAAAACAAAAGACAAAAAAAAAAAAACAAAACTTGGTCCAATAGAATCTTGCCAAATAAACCAATAATAGTCCAGCGTCGCCAAACTCCTCTTTTATATATATTAGTAATAGTAATTATAATTCTTACAAATATGTGGGGTCAATATATGACAAGTTTACTTGTTCAATTAGCGCATACTATTTAGAACGAATATATTCAAATTTTCAAATCATATTTAACATGTGGAGGAAACCTTTTGACATTATAGATTCAAATTATTATTCCCTAGCGAGAAAATCAAAGGCCAAAAAAGGATCCTGCTTTATTTACTACTAATAGAATGACTCTAGTTATATCTTTCGATTGATATGCCCTTTGTTTACATGTTTTCCTTAAATTAACGAGTTTGATTTGTTGACAGGTAAAAGGAAATCGGGAATGGAGATGATTCGCTGATGGAGACTATTCGATTCAAAAGGAGATCAGTTTGTGATTCGGTTAGTTTATATCCCTAATTTCAATTTCTACCAGAAATCCCCTTTTGTAAGTTCTATTAAAGAAGACAACATTGCTTTACGAACTGTAGTTGAAACTATTTTGATCTCTTGATTTTTAACAACTTTACACATTATGTGATACTTCCTTAAGAAATTATCAAATGGAAGTTGTTTATCATCTTTGAGTGTGTTTTGTATTTTGCTATTTTAGTACCATGTTCTTATCGTAATGGTTATTGTTAATATCTTAACTCACATATGCACATGATATGTAGTTGATAGTTTAACTGATGAATGATACCAAATGGGAGCTCTTGTTTTCCTCATTTTGAACCTATTTTATAAGCTTATGTGTTAATATAATAAAGGTCGTCTGATAAATCATTTATTATTGTTATAAGGAAATAAAATGCTTGGTAGCATGAGTATCATGCACTTGATGAAGTTCAGGGAACAAATTGAACTTAACTGAACCTTTTTTTTTTGTTAAGAATTCGTTTCATGGTCGCGTTAAGGCAAACCACATGTTTATGGGACAAGCACACAAGATATGTTTCAATTTTGATACAACTATTTTACCTTATGATGACTTTATTGGAAAACCATTCAAAGCTGTAAACAAAGAATCATAATTGATTCCCAGATTCATACCATTGGTATATATGTTAATGTAACTATATTTTATTATTGCACTTGTAATCTTTGTTATCTAATTTTCAGGTTTACCTTAGTATCAATTTGGTTGCATTGTTCATAGTGTTGTTATATGTCCGTTTGGTAAAACGATTCTAGATTATGCGATTTTATAAGTGCAAGATCTAGAGTTAATATCATATTATTATTCATTTGTATTACTATTTTACTTTTAATGGTATTAAACTAGCTTTTTATAATAAGTTAGATATCCATTTCTTTATTTGTGATCTGCGTGGTTTATGAAGAGTTTCTAACCAAAACGTCCTTCACTTTAATTGCAGAAATAGATAGCAGAGAGGCTTCTTATAATTTATAATCATTTACATATTTATCACTATGCATGATGAGTTCTTAATTAACAATGATAATCAGTGGGTCAGGCCGCCCAGCTGGATACACAATCGTAATGCAGCCCATGACAATTTGAACCATGCCACTCTGCATTCTGCAATTGCGTGGTGTTACCGGCTGGTTCTAGCAATTGACTACCACTCTTTACCATCGACTTCGTGAAATTATGTTGTGTTCTTGCTTGCATATATTTTTAAATTTAATTAGTACGTCACATATGCTTGCAGTCAATTTTATGGTCATTTCATTACTTCTTTGTTATTAGTAATTAACACATTATTTGGATATGTTATTAACAGAGTGGACTAAAACGAGAGGTGCCTTATATGGAGCAGGAGTAATCCCTAGAGCTGTCAAATAATTTTTTTTGATTCTTTGGAGCGCCAAAACGTAGCGTATAGTGCTAAAGTAACTTTCTTGAATCTATATAACGACGACACGATCAACTTGCAGAATATGTGAACTTTGTGGTTTCAAAGGTGACAACATATTTGAAACAAATTCTATTTGCTTATTAAAATGATAATTATTCAGTATTCATATCTGAAACATTTTATCTCATATGTGCATTTTATTGTAATTCAAAAATTGTATGTAACAACTTTTAATTTCATTCAATCGAAATTTGTAAAATTATGTTAAGTTGAACAGTTTGGTTGTTTATTGCATATAGTACACATGATTGCTAATTATTTGTAATTATTTAAATTGCTGTATTATTTTTTTATCATCCCGTGTATCACATGGGTTCTAATATAGTGTTATATATAAAAAATAATAGAAAATTAGAAGGAATGACGATCAAGCTCTATACTTCATTTGATTCTAATTTCCAAATTCAACTCATGAAGTTAATTCACATATATAAATTTAAATTCATCCGTTATTTTGATTTATACATCCATACTAGCTTTTGAACCTGTGTATTGGAATTTGTCAAATAATAAAAATAAATAAGTTTTAATTGTGATTCTCAAAATATTTAAAAATTAATTTAATGAACAAAGTAAAACTTATGAATTGTGTTTTTTTTTTTCAGTTCACGACTTATAAAATGCATTTTATCCATGTTTGTAAGGCCCCGTTCCCGAGAGCTCTACTTTGGAGTTGGATTTACTCATAAACACAATTCTAAGATCAGAGTTAATTAAAACTTTGGCGGAATAATTAAAACTTCAGGCATTACATTACAAAACATCGAATCTTGTTTTAACAAAAGTTAACTTGTCTTAAAACATAACATAATAATCCATAACATCTCTTTCCAAGATGCCAGTCTTCCAGTCCCTGCCACGTGTCATCCTCAAGCCAGCTCCTTCAATCTATTTACCTGCGTGCATACTAAAAGTCAGCTACGCTGAGTGAGTTCTAGTAAATCGATTAACATACATTACATTCATAACCTTACTCATACGTGTCCGAAGATATGTATTCGTAACTTACTATTACTTCTTCCATACATAGTTTACATACATACATACATACGTACTTACATACTTTCTTTCATAAAACCCTATGGTATACCATAAGCTATTCTTTCTCAATCATCACAGATATTATTAGGGTCCGGTCCCTAACATCACAGATATTATAAGGGTCTGGTCCCTAACATCACAGATATTATAAGAGTCTGGTACCTTCATTCCGTACCATCATTAAACCATACATCCATACGTACTTTGCTAACCTATTACACATTTATATATATTCTTACACGTCCACATACATATTCTTAACTCTTTCTATATCATTCGTACATCATTCATAGACACTTACGTAGCATACACTTGCCACTTAAGGTAAGTGTATTAACTAAGCACATAGTAGTATGCACACAACCTCGAAAACATAACAGGTAAAGGGGCTAGAAACTCACCTGGAGTCGGTTTCTCTCTGAGTTAATGGTAATGCCCTTCCTTAGCTGTGCATGGCTAACTGTGTAACAAGTTACATGTATCAATTATCTATCACTACTATTTCATATATCAATGTTAATGAACCCTTCAACTAACGGGGGTCAGGGGGCAGCGCCCCTGGTAGCGGGGTCTAGGGGCGGCAGCCCCTAGCAGAGTCCAAGGGGCAGAGAATTCGCATGGAAGAATTCGCATGAGAATTCGCATTTTACAATAATTTTGAAAGAATTCGCATGAGAGAATTCGCATGGAAGAATTCGCATGAGAATTCGCTTCGCATGAACATTCGCTTCGTATGGCTGTGCGATGGGAATTCTGCTTCGTGCGATCAGAATGCTTTTTATTCGTTTTTACCATTTTGAAGCCATTTTTACTACGTGACTCTTCCTCAGGACCCGATTCTACCATTTTTATGAGTTTTGGGTTATACCAACTTTGTATACCCGTGTTTTATGAGGTCCGATCATCACCTTTTTGTCTTATAACACACCCGTGAGGTTATAACTCACCAAGTTTATGTTTTTCATACATCTTACAGCCCGATCTATCATTCTATCAGTTTGGATGTCGAAACCACCCCATAAAAACTTAACCTTGTTGGCCAAAACTCACCTACTGGTCTCGGTCGGGTTTGGATCTGAACAACACGTAGATCTAGACGTGTTCTTGTTGTTTGAAGACACTTGAACAACAAAATCTTCCTTACTTTAACCCGGGTTTGTGTTCGGGTCTTGAGAGAGTGTGTGTGTGGAGGGAAAGAAAAATGGTGAAAATGTGGAGGGGTTGGGTTTATATAGGGGGCTATGTGCCCCACAACCCACTCCCAATTCCAAATCCAATTATTATCCAAACATTTACACACACAATTATTCAAAACATTCATTCATTATTATTAACAAAATAGGATGTTACAGGTGGCCACCGTAGCTTACGGTGGCTTTAAAGTCATTACGTTGGAATTGTTCTATCTACGGCAGCATGGTACGGAAACATCCCACCGTAGCTTACGGTGGGTACCGTAAGCTACGGTGTCTTTAGCACCACTTTCGGCTTTTATATTCAATTCTTGATTGCTCGCCTCCCGTCTCACCTCTCTTGTTCCTTTCTCTCTTAGTTCACTCTAATCGCCCTTTTCTTCTCAATTGTACCTGCATTCACACAATATAGTGTAGTAATCCAAATCCTTGAATTTATACATAAACACACACATTTTTACTCAAATTACTACACTTAAGGGTGACTCTACAATCCACCCGTCACCAAAAAATACAAATGGAACCATCGGATCAAGAAGATACAGCCTTTATGACTCCCACAGGTATATATTGTTATATTGCAATGCCTTTTGGACTAAAAAATGCAGGTGCAACATACCAAAGGATGTTGATACATGAATTGAGCGTCTCGGTCTTTATTATATTGTTATAATATGTTTTATTAATGTAAAGGTATTTTGATAGCCCATTAACTCTATTGTAAGACCATTCGTTACCCCGTAACGAATGTGTCACATTCGTCATAATGTAAGTCACACTCATTAACCAAGATTAACGATTGTGAGGGCCTTTCGTTTAGTAAATGTATAACGAATGAGTTTGTTCATTCGTTAAGTTTAATGTAACGAATGACTTCATTCGTTAAGGGATAACTTAATGTGACACCCGGTAATTTCCCAATCCTATAAATTAAGTAATCAACCTAATAATTAGGTGATTGTAAATATTAAGCGCGCTATGTTAGTCAGCGCGTGCATTTGTTATGTGCGCCCTGCGCGAGCGCGCTATGTTAGTCAGCGCGGGCATGTTATGTGCGCCCTGCGCGAGCGCGCTATGTTAGAATCAGCGCGGGTATTTGTTATGTGCACCCTGCGCGAGCGCGCCATGATAAGAACCAGCATGGGCATATGTTATATGCGCCATGCGCGAGTGTATTGGTTTTATGTATCCATAATGTTGTCTATTGGGTTGACCGTCTAGCATGATGCTAAGGCGGGTGCATCCCAAATCGTTTATGCGCGTGCGGAAAGGGAACTAACCTCCCCGCATGGCGGGAACATTGAGAGCTAGTTTGTCTGAAGCTCCAAGATGGAATTGACTTCAACATAACTGATCACTATGTTGAAATACCAAGACCACCTGGAGAATCTACAAATGAAACTCAATGTCCCTGACTGCGAGAAGGTTACGTACCTACCCGCAGCAAAGAAATGTCCTTCACGCAAAAAGCTATGCGCACAAAGTGATACGCGCAGAACACTTAGTCTATTCTCCAGAGGTAAGGAGATTACTCCCGCCCAAAAGGAAACAGTAGCGTGTTTCAGAGATTTTCCACTTTTTACTGTACACTGACAAAAGTACCTGAAAAAGCACACTGTAACATGAAAAGTCAACTGTCAGCCACCCTACTCCCACCAACCACATACCTGCATGTCCTGTCCAAATCAAATCAAAATCTTTTATCCACTACTCCACTTTTAAATAAATAATAATAATTTCCATACTTTATTACACCTAGATATGAAAAGATTACAATCCCCTAAAGCAAGGGATTGTGTTCCCTTGAGTTTGCCTATAAATATGTAACCTAAATTATCAC
This sequence comes from Bidens hawaiensis, assembly GCF_021521415.1. Lineage (NCBI taxonomy): Eukaryota > Viridiplantae > Streptophyta > Magnoliopsida > Asterales > Asteraceae > Bidens > Bidens hawaiensis. Next base: position 781,512 of record NW_027491117.1, on the reverse strand, counting down.
CCAAAACACACTTCAAACTTCTCTCTTAAGAACTGCAAACTTACACTAATCATCTCCCAAGCATCCGTTGTTTTCATTTCCGATCCTGTTACTAGGTAAGCCGAGAATATAACCTTGAGATCTGCTTTCCAACCCTTATATTCTCCTAATTCTTGATCTTAATATATATACTTCTTGTTATTTAATCGTATTCTAGACCTTCAATTCCGAGGCCAACACCAAGGAAACCCGAATCTCGATTAATCCCTTAACAAGAACCACAGGTGAGTCTCACAGCCCCTATTTTCACTGTTTTCACTACTTTTAAACTGTTTTCGGGGCAAGGGACACGTACTTAAATAATGTTTTATCATGGTATACTTACAAGCTATGCAAGCGATTATGTGTTTAAATTATGTTTCATGATGAGCAATGCGAACGGTTATCTATGGTTTTCGATGTATGTGCGCTAGAATTCGAGTAAGTGATCACTTTACCATTGGAACTCTAAGGGTAGGGACTGCTGGTTTGATCCACCCACTCGTAGGGGTCGCACCTCTTTGCATGGACGAGTGCCTAGTATGGTCATGGGGCAGTACTATGGGTTTGAGCCCGCTCGTAGGGGTCGCGCCACTTTGCATAGACGAGCGCCTTGTTTTCCGGCACAACGTCCGCGCGTAACCCGCGGGACGGTATTATTGATTAGCTCGTAGGGGCAACGCCTCTTTGCATAGACGAGCACGGTTTTTCAGAAATGTCCACGCGTAACCCGCGGGACGGCATTACATTATTTAGCTCGTAGTGGCAGCGCCACTTTGCATGGACGAGCACGTTTTCCAGAAACGTTCGCGCGTAACCCGCGGGACGGTATTACTTATTTCGCTCGTACTGGCAGCGCCACTTACACAAACGAGCACGATTCCCAGTAATGTTCGCGCGTAGCCCGCGGAACGATTTTTATCAGAAATATATGTCAGATCTATGTTTTCATACGGATTATCAAGTATATGTTTAGACATGAAATCAGAAATGTGTTTCAATATGATTTTTATTAAGACTATGATGCAATGCGATTTATCAAGTTACTAAAACTTGTGAACTCACTCAGTTTATACTGATTCAAATGTTTTTAAGTGTCTTTCAGGAGATAACTAGGTAGTGCATGGAGTCACACTTAGAGCACCTCACGCTGAACATCTAAAACTAGCTTTTTGGAAGATTTTAGTTCTATCCCTTCGATGCGCGTGGTTGTTCCCGCCGCGCAAGGGGATATGGCGTGGAAATCTTCAACAGTTTTTATACTTGGATGTTTTTATGTAATTTTTAAACAATGTAATGTATTTGTATTAAACATTTCATGCGCAATGAAAATCTTACTTTGAATGTTTGCAATGGCCCGTGCTTAATTATCAATCCCCACTCGCGCGCGCCCGGCTGTTTCCGCCGCTCAGGGCCGGGTGTGACAGATTGGTATCAGAGCACTGGTTATAGCGAACTAGGAAAAGAAGTTTTAACCTAGACTATAACCGTTGGGGAAATCGCATGAAATATTTTTTCAAAGAAAATATTTTCAAAAGAAACTATACACACACTTAGGAACACGGGTCACACAGTGTCTAGTAAATAAAGATAAAAACATTATGTGCTCAGAGTACATGCGCTAAGTTGATATATTTTCACTCTTTTAAAGCGAGAATGCCTCCAACTAGAGCCAAGGGAATTACCATGACACCCGAGGAACTCGCGGAAATAATCGCGCAAGCGATCGCAACACATGAGGCCAGCAAGGCCGAATCTAGTCAGGGTCGTCAGGAGAACGAGACCCCAGAACCCGAATCAGGAGCTTTGGACAAAGGATGCTCCTACAAGACATTTATGGCCTGTAAGCCTTGGCCATTCAAGGGTACCGAAGGGGCCATTGGGCTCTACAACTGGATTGACAAGATGGAGACAGTTCTCTCCATTAGCGGATGTAGTGAGAACCAGAAGGTCCTTTACGTGACCTGCATGTTCCAAGAAGCAGCTTCGTCTTGGTGGAAGCTTCAAGTGAAGACCTTGGGGCGAGAAGTTGCTCTTCACAAGACCTGGGAGGAACTGAAGGAAATGTTGATGAGAAAGTTCTGCTCTCGCGCAGAAATTCAGAGTCTGCAACAGGAATTCTGGAACCACACCATGGTAGGAACGGATATCGACGCCTACAATAACCGGTTCAACGAGCTTTGCCAGTTGGTGCCAGACATGGCAAACACGGAGGAAAAGAAGATCGAGAGGTATATCTTTGGGTTACCTCCTGTTGTTAGGGTTCCGCTCAACGCCGCAGCGCCTCCAACCTTTGATGAGGCGGTAGCGCGGGCCATCACCCTTACAAGGGATACGGTCCGTGCGGGTATGTTGACTACGCGCGGAATCGAGCAGCGAACCTCTGATCCCAAGAGGAAGTGGAACTCTCACCACCGAGGGTCCGACTCCAAGCAGCCACCGTTCAAGAAGCAAGAAAGCGCAAGGGTTTACGCGATCCAAGCCGCGGAACCATCAAGGAAAGGATACAGCGGGCCTCGCCCATGGTGCAACAAATGCAAGTATCACCACGAGGGTGAATGCGCAAGAATCGAATGCGCCAAATGTGGCAGACCAGGGCACAAGGCGATGAATTGCCGTATCAGAGAAGCTGGAGCGAGCGACAACTGCTACGCATGCGGGAAGCCAGGGCATTTTAGTCGGGATTGCCCGCAAAAGGGAAACCAAGCTCGCGGGAGAGCTTTTGTGATCGGCGCAGGCGAAGCTAAAGAAGAGCCGAATGTGGTAACCGGTACGTTTTTGCTTAACGGCCATTTTGCATCTGTCTTATTTGATACTGGCGCTGACCTAAGTTTTATATCCGCTGAGTTTAAAGACTCCCTAGGCCTAGCAACCAGTAGGCTAGACACACCTTATACTATAGAACTAGCCAATGGTAGGCAGTTATGCGCGAACGAAAGAACTGAACAATGTGTAATAGTCATGGGAGGTTACGGGTTCATTATTAACTTGTTGCCAATAGACTTGGGAAGTTTTGACATTGTAATAGGTATGGATTGGTTAGTCGAGAACCACGCGGAAGTTATTTGTCATGAGAAGCAGGTTCGGGTCCCACTGTTGAATGGAGAAACCTTGGTGATTCAAGGGGAAAGAAGGGGAGTCGCGACGAAACTGATTTCGTGCCTAAAGGCGCGCAAGTGCCTAAGGAAAGGGTGTTATGCCTTCCTGGCGCATGTAGTAGAGAAGAAAGGAGATGAGCGAAGAATTGAAGACTTACCAGTAGTGCGCGAATTTCCAGAAGTTTTTCCTGAAGATTTGCCCGGATTTCCGCCGCCGCGACAAGTCGAGTTTCGTATTGATTTAGTCCCAGGAGCTGCGCCAGTAGCTCGAGCGCCTTATCGACTAGCTCCATCTGAGATGCAAGAGCTATCCAATCAGTTACAGGAACTATTGGATAAGGGTTTCATACGCCCAAGCTTTTCGCCTTGGGGAGCTCCAGTACTGTTTGTTAAGAAGAAGGATGGTTCGTTCAGAATGTGTATTGACTACAGGGAGCTGAATAAGCTGACAGTCAAGAATCGGTACCCCTTACCGAGGATTGACGACTTATTTGACCAGTTGCAGGGATCCAGATATTATTCGAAGATAGATCTACGGTCCGGATACCACCAACTTAGGGTCCATGAGGAAGATGTGCCGAAAACAGCCTTCCGAACTAGATACGGCCATTATGAGTTCTTAGTGATGCCATTCGGGCTAACTAATGCGCCGGCTGTATTCATGGATCTGATGAACCGCGTGTGCAAACCATACTTGGACAAGTTTGTGATTGTATTTATAGATGATATTCTGATTTACTCTCGGACCAAGGCCGAGCATGAGCAACACCTGAGATTGATTTTGGAATTGTTGAGGAAAGAAAAGTTGTATGCGAAGTTTTCCAAGTGCGAGTTTTGGCTTAGAGAAGTTCACTTTCTCGGTCACATTGTAAACGAGAAAGGAATACACGTTGATCCTTCCAAAGTCAAGGCCATCGAAAACTGGGAAGCGCCAAAAACCCCAACTGAGGTGAGGCAATTCCTAGGACTAGCTGGCTACTATCGACGCTTCATTGAGAACTTCTCCAAGATAGCTCTACCTCTGACCGCGCTAACTCGGAAAGACAAGAAGTTTGTTTGGGGCGAAAATCAGGAAGCAGCGTTTCAAATGTTGAAACAGAAGTTATGTAGTGCGCCAATTTTGTCTCTGCCCGAGGGGACGGATGACATCGTCGTTTACTGCGACGCTTCACATCAGGGACTCGGATGTGTCCTTATGCAGCGAGACAAAGTCATAGCGTATGCCTCGCGCCAACTCAAGACCAATGAAAAGAACTACACAACGCATGATCTGGAACTTGGGGCGGTTGTCTTCGCGCTAAAGATTTGGCGCCATTACCTCTATGGTACAAAGTGTATAATCTTTACGGATCACAGGAGCCTTCAACATATATTTGATCAAAAGGATTTAAACATGAGGCAACGAAGATGGGTTGAATTGTTGAATGATTATGATTGTGAAATAAAGTATCACCCTGGAAAGGCGAATGTGGTAGCAGACGCGCTAAGTAGGAAGGAGCGAATAAAAACGCTACGAGTCAAGGCTCTAGGGTTGACCATTCGCGCAGATCTCTCTACCCGCATCCGAGACGCTCATCAAGAAGCCTTGAAACCAGAGTTTGCTAAAAACGAATCCCTTGGGGGTATGATTAAGAGTTTGGAACTTAAGGAGAACGGCAATCTATATTTCGCTAACCGCATATGGGTCCCTCTCAAGGGAGGATTGCGCGAGCAAGTATTAAACGAGGCTCACAAGACGCGGTATTCCGTACATCCTGGCGCAGACAAGATGTACCAAGATGTTAAAGCGCTGTATTGGTGGCCCAATCTGAAGGGCGCCATCGCGATGTATGTCAGTAAGTGCCTGACGTGTTCGAAGGTAAAGGCTGAATACCAGAAACCATCAGGGTTGCTTCAGCAGCCAGAAATTCCCATGTGGAAGTGGGAACAAATCTCTATGGACTTCATCACCAAACTGCCAAGGACACCTGGGGGTTACGACACGATCTGGGTTATTGTAGATCGGCTAACTAAGTCAGCGCACTTCCTGCCGATCAAGGAAACCGATAAGATGGAAAAGTTAGCCCGATTGTATATTCGAGAAGTAGTTTCAAAACATGGAGTCCCAGTGTCCATCATTTCTGATAGAGATAGTCGGTTCACATCAAGGTTTTGGAGATCGTTACAAGGGGCTTTAGGTACTCGTCTTGACATGAGTACGGCATATCATCCCCAAACGGATGGTCAAAGCGAGCGAACAATCCAGACATTGGAAGATATGTTGCGCGCGTGCGCAATCGATTTCGGTGGTAGCTGGGATACTCATCTCCCATTGGTTGAATTTTCTTACAACAACAGTTATCACACAAGCATCAAGGCTGCGCCGTTTGAAGCTTTGTATGGGCGCAAGTGTAGATCCCCACTGTGCTGGACTGAAGTGGGTGACAAGCAAATGACTGGTCCAGAATTGATCCAAGAAACAACAGACAAGATTTTTCAGATACGGGATCGCCTTAAGACAGCGCGCGACAGACAGAAGAGCTACGCAGATGTGCGAAGGAAACCGTTGGAGTTTCAAGTGGGGGATAAAGTACTTTTGAAAGTCTCTCCATGGAAAGGAGTCCCCCGTTTCGGCAAGCGAGGAAAGTTGAATCCGCGCTATATTGGACCATTTGAGATCCTGGAAGGATCGGTCCGGTTGCTTATAAACTCCGTTTACCCGCCGAACTCAGTGGAGTTCATGATACGTTCCATGTGTCCAACCTCAAAAAGTGTTTATCTGACGAAACGTTGATTTTACCGTTGGAAGAGATTCACATCGACAAACAACTGCACTTCGTAGAAGAACCTATAGCAGTAACCGATTGGAAAGAACAAAAGTTGCGCAGAAGTCGAATCAAGTTAGTAAAGGTTCAATGGAACTCAAGGCGTGGGCCTGAATTTACTTGGGAAAGAGAAGATCAAATGCGCCAGAAATACCCACACCTCTTTCAGAGCATGGCTTCTGCCAGCGACGTCTCCTAAATTTCGGGACGAAATTCTCTTAACAGGGGGAGAATGTGACACCCGGTAATTTCCCAATCCTATAAACTAAGTAATCAACCTAATAATTAGGTGATTGTAAATATTAAGCGCGCTATGTTAGTCAGCGCGTGCATTTGTTATGTGCGCCCTGCGCGAGCGCGCTATGTTAGTCAGCGCGGGCATGTTATGTGCGCCCTGCGCGAGCGCGCTATGTTAGAATCAGCGCGGGTATTTGTTATGTGCACCCTGCGCGAGCGCGCCATGATAAGAACCAGCATGGGCATATGTTATATGCGCCATGCGCGAGTGTATTGGTTTTATGTATCCATAATGTTGTCTATTGGGTTGACCGTCTCGCATGATGCTAAGGCGGGTGCATCCCAAATCGTTTATGCGCGTGCGGAAAGGGAACTAACCTCCTCGCATGGCGGGAACATTGAGAGCTAGTTTGTCTGAAGCTCCAAGATGGAATTGACTTCAACATAACTGATCACTATGTTGAAATACCAAGACCACCTGGAGAATCTACAAATGAAACTCAATGTCCCTGACTGCGAGAAGGTTACGTACCTACCCGCAGCAAAGAAATGTCCTTCACGCAAAAAGCTATGCGCACAAAGTGATACGCGCAGAACACTTAGTCTATTCTCCAGAGGTAAGGAGATTACTCCCGCCCAAAAGGAAACAGTAGCGTGTTTCAGAGATTTTCCACTTTTTACTGTACACTGACAAAAGTACCTGAAAAAGCACACTGTAACATGAAAAGTCAACTGTCAGCCACCCTACTCCCACCAACCACATACCTGCATGTCCTGTCCAAATCAAATCAAAATCTTTTATCCACTACTCCACTTTTAAATAAATAATAATAATTTCCATACTTTATTACACCTAGATATGAAAAGATTACAATCCCCTAAAGCAAGGGATTGTGTTCCCTTGAGTTTGCCTATAAATATGTAACCTAAATTATCACCCAAAACACACTTCAAACTTCTCTCTTAAGAACTGCAAACTTACACTAATCATCTCTCAAGCATCCGTTGTTTTCATTTCCGATCCTGTTACTAGGTAAGCCGAGAATATAACCTTGAGATCTGCTTTCCAACCCTTATATTCTCCTAATTCTTGATCTTAATATATATACTTCTTGTTATTTAATCGTATTCTAGACCTTCAATTCCGAGGCCAACACCAAGGAAACCCGAATCTCGATTAATCCCTTAACAAGAACCACAGGTGAGTCTCACAGCCCCTATTTTCACTGTTTTCACTACTTTTAAACTGTTTTCGGGGCAAGGGACACGTATTTAAATAATGTTTTATCATGGTATACTTACAAGCTATGCAAGCGATTATGTGTTTAAATTATGTTTCATGATGAGCAATGCGAACGGTTATCTATGGTTTTCGATGTATGTGCGCTAGAATTCGAGTAAGTGATCACTTTACCATTGGAACTCTAAGGGTAGGGACTTCTGGTTTGATCCACCCACTCGTAGGGGTCGCACCTCTTTGCATGGACGAGTGCCTAGTATGGTCATGGGGCAGTACTATGGGTTTGAGCCCGCTCGTAGGGGTCGCGCCACTTTGCATAGACGAGCGCCTTGTTTTCCGGCACAACGTCCGCGCGTAACCCGCGGGACGGTATTATTGATTAGCTCGTAGGGGCAACGCCTCTTTGCATAGACGAGCACGGTTTTTCAGAAATGTCCACGCGTAACCCGCGGGACGGCATTACATTATTTAGCTCGTAGTGGCAGCGCCACTTTGCATGGACGAGCACGTTTTCCAGAAACGTTCGCGCGTAACCCGCGGGACGGTATTACTTATTTCGCTCGTAGTGGCAGCGCCACTTACACAGACGAGCACGATTCCCAGTAATGTTCGCGCGTATCCCGCGGAACGATTTTTATCAGAAATATGTGTCAGATCTATGTTTTCATACGGATTATCAAGTATATGTTTAGACATGAAATCAGAAATGTGTTTCAATATGATTTTTATTAAGACTATGATGCAATGCGATTTATCAAGTTACTAAAACTTGTGAACTCACTCAGTTTATACTGATTCAAATGTTTTTACGTGTCTTTCAGGAGATAACTAGGTAGCGCATGGAGTCACACTTAGAGCACCTCACGCTGAACATCTAAAACTAGCTTTTTGGAAGATTTTAGTTCTATCCCTTCGATGCGCGTGGTTGTTCCCGCCGCGCAAGGGGATATGGCGTGGAAATCTTCAACAGTTTTTATACTTGGATGTTTTTATGTAATTTTTAAACAATGTAATGTATTTGTATTAAACATTTCATGCGCAATGAAAATCTTACTTTGAATGTTTGCAATGGCCCGTGCTTAATTATCAATCCCCACTCGCGCGCGCCCGGCTGTTTCCGCCGCTCAGGGCCGGGTGTGACACTTAACGAATAGGTCATCTCCTATATATACCCTATTATTTATCATTAATGTAACGAAGTATTTTGAGACCTGTTTGTGTACTATTACTCTGCCCGTTTGCTTTCAGATTACACACACAACTCGTTCTAATCGTATTCATAACATGAGCAACACGTTGTCATCATCGATCTAGATCCTATACAGGTTCCTCAAGTGATATCAGAGCCTGTCAATCGGATCTTTGTGCTTGTTCTGTTCGTAATTGTATCATTTCATCTCAACATTGATATCAGAGCCTGTCAATCGGATCTTTATTAGAATATAGGTAGATAGATTTATTTGATTTTTGATTTCAATTTAATATTATTTTATAGTTAGTATTTTTATATGTTAAAAATTTGTATACACAGTTACGTGTGTATATAATCCCATCTAGTTCTTATATTTATTACCAGGTTAAATACCCATGTCATACATGGGCTTGACAACTTAAATTCTGTAAGTGATAACTTTTAATAAATAAAGTTGAGTAATACATTAATAAGTATGAAGTTAAATTACAAACTACTATTCACAATCTTAAAAATAAATCATAAATCTCTAAATACTTCTTTCGATACAACAGTAGACGATACACTAAAAATATGGTAACAACTAAAGTAAAATAGAATTATGAGAGCATAAACGGTATAATCGGAACAATACGAACCAGTCATCAATAGAAGAAAGTTTTCAGTCAGTCGAAATGTGCAGTAAAAGAGAATTAATAAGGTTTTGATTGACAATATATGGATAGAAAGAAAGAGATTACGTTTATAGGGGAAAAGAGTGCGGGCTGTGTTCAGTTAAAAATCCACGTATTTTTAACAATGAACCCGCTAAGTAAGTTTTAGGAGCTAAGATTTTTCATATACATGTAAATGTTTTCTTACATATAAAAACGATATAATTTATATTAGACAAATTAAATAATGAAAATGTTCAGTTTATAAAATGCTTTATAAGCAAACTGAACATTTTTAAGAAATAAAATATGTTTTGTTAAAGCAGTTATAGAAGTCATTAAACAAAAAATATATAAAAATAAATTTAAAAAATGTATAATTAATAGGAGAGAGAGGCGGGAAAAAATAGTAAGAATGCATAAGGAAATGACACGTGACAAGAAGAAACTTTTATTTATTATATAGTATAGATTATAAGTTTTTTTTTTTTCAAACCCTTAAAAGACAAATTCACTATTGATGTATTCTCAGTTGTTTATGTTAATTTAAACGACCGGGTTTCTTTAACGTACAACATGGTTCAGATTAAAACAGTTTATGATTAGAATGAGTTTTGGCCCACGGGTTGGTTTAAAAAAGTAGCCATTTACAAATTCTTTTTTTAGTTGACCATTTAGAGTATGTTTGGGATTGAGTTTGAAAAATGCTTATTGGCTTATTAATGTTTTCAAAAAGCCAATAAGCTAAAATATGTTTGGCAATCACGAAAATCTTTTTTATTTTAGTTTTTTGAAAGGGCTAAAAAGCAGTTTTCTAAAAGCTCAAAATCCTAGCTTTTCAAAATGGTTTTTTGAAAAAACAAATAAGTCAATAAGCATTTTTCAAACTCAATCCCAAACATGCTCTTAATCAACCTATCATTTATGTTAAGTTTATCATCTTAAAAATCCACAAAAAAATATAAATACTAGACTACATGTTTTTTAACACGAATGTTATACATTAGCATGATGTTAATCAGATAACAAATTGACTTTGTATCCTTTTATTATTGAATATTTAAAAAATATACATTTGTTTAGTGAATGAGTTGTCCTTGCATAAAAAAATGAGGTCGTTCAAGAAATTAACAAAAGTCTGCTATTCATGTTTCCAAGAGATGAAAAATATTACTATTCTTCATATAGGATCTATCAGACATAAAATGATGCGTTACAAGAAAGTATTAGTTTCCAGATGTTTTAAATGGCCTCAAAATATAAGGTTGTCAAGTCATAAATTAGTCATAAAAGGCGATGATGAAGTGATGTTGCTTAAAACATTAACTAGAAAATTGGTCTATGCAATGAAGCTAAACTGCATATGAAAATACCTTATGATAATCGTGCTATAGAAGCTGAAATCATATCCAAAAGTAATATTGGAACTTACACCTTTATTCTAAAAAAAATCCTACACCTTTAGATAAAATAATTAATTTCAAAAAATGAAATTTTCACTTTATTTTTGTTTCGCAATAAATATTAATAAAAGCCAAGGCCAATCTATATATGGTTGGTTTGTTTTTAGACAATTTATGTTAGCTCATGGTCAGTTATATGTTGCATTATCTATAGTTAAAAGCAGAAACAATGTGAAACTATTAAGTTTTGGTATAGAAAATAAAGTTACAAATAAAACTACAAATATTGTGTACAAAGAAATATTTAGAGATTTATGAATTTTCTAACAACTTTTTATTTCTATATTGTTTAATAATGTATAATTTATTAAACTATATAATATATCTTTATATTTTGTTGAACATATTTTTTGTATTATACATTGTGTTATTATTTAAATAAATTTATTTATTCTATCTGTGTACTACGCGGATAGCTAACCTAGTATATGTGTATATATATATACATATAAAAAATAATAATAAGAAAAACTCATAATAATAACAAACTTTAATATTTATTTATGTTTTATACATTGCTTTTAAAACTTTAATATAAAAAATGATATAAAAATTAATGCATTTATTACTATTTAATATTTATTAATTAACTCAATTAAACCAATATGAGAAATTGTTATACCTTACTAAATTATATTTGGCATTATGAATTTTTTTAAATAATTATAATTGTTTCATATGTTTGAGTTCACTTATAACTTGTATCAAATATGTAAATATTTTTTTATTAACATTATATATTATTAACCTAGTATATTATATATATTGAAAAAGAAATGGGTTCAAATGGCCCCTGGTGTCATCTAGCAGACAGACAGAACTGAGCAGGGAGGTTGATTCACCCGGGTCTCGATTTCCAAATGATTTGAGCGCAAGTTTGTTAATCTCCATCGATTATAGAGTTCCCGGTATGTAGTTTTCTGTTTTTATATTAACAGATACGCTTATTTGGGGGTCTTGAGTTATCGTTCCAAAACCTGAGTAATTGGCGTTGCATGGTGTAGGAAACCCTAAGTTGTATGCTAGAATGCTTAATTGTAGTTTTTGAGTTTTAGATTCAATTGCATGTTAAGGTTTGATTTCTAAATTGAAAAATGAGTAGCGTGGGATGAAAATCCTGTTTGGTTGCTAAGTAAATCTGAATAGAATCCGAGTAGAACTCGTGCATCCAAAACAATGATGAATCGTGATTTAATGAATCGATCAAGAACACTTGGTTTTAATAATATTACTTTGTGAATAAAGAAACTAAACAAAATTGATAATGGCGTGGATTAGAGAAGTTCATATTGATATTAAAATGGTGAATTGTAATTTATGCCCACATGGTGTTCGATTAAATGTCTAAAGTAGTTAAATAATGAAAAAGTGAATGAGTTGCAATGCCTACTTAAGTGACATAATTTGTTTGAAAGGTTTAAACTAGTGGGTAGATGGTTATGATAAACCTAGTTGGAATAAATGATTTAATGCGTTCTTATTAATTTAGAAATTGACTCGATGTCGAGATAGGTGTGGCATAGATTGGAAGGCAAGGAGTTAAATGAGCAACAAAACCAAAAAAACAAAGTAACGAGGTACAAGGTAAGTCATTTATACTTTGAATATAGGACTTAACCATTTAATATTGTGATGCACGATAGAGTAACTCCATTCTTATATCTTGTAAGATTTGTTGTGCTTGGTTTGGTAAAATTTTATGTTGATGCCAACAGTGCACAGTTACGGGTCGAGGGTTATTTCGGGTATTAATAAGTGTCGTTTATACATGAAAGTTAGTTTCAACATTCTTGACGCATTTGTATAATTACTATAAAAGGTTTTAGGTCAAACGGGTTTAGTTAAGATGTCAAAACAAATTTGTAAAACCGATTTTCGGTTGCTGTCAGTACCAGATCAGCCCACTCGCAGGTGCTGTTTCGGGGCGTTAATCATTTTAGTTTTGTGTGATTTTTGGTACAAAGTTCGTTAATATCATAAATGAGTTTATGTGATTTTTATAGAATTTTATGAAATGGTTTGATATGGTTTTGCGAATTGTTTGTTAATAAAATAAGGATTTTCAGCACCAGCTCAGATCACTTGCGGGTGCCGTTTCAGGGTCTTAATTATTTTATTTTGACATGAGTTTTGGTAGGAAGTTAGTTAATATCATAAATTAGTTGATGGAATTTTTGTGGAATTTTCTGAAATGGTTTGATATGGTTTTATGCGTGTTTCATTAATAAAATCGTGTTTTCAGCATTGTGTTTATTAATGCTGTAACTGGTTAAAAGTGTATATGTGACTAACGAAATGACAACCAGTAAAGAGGGTGAATATGTAATACTTTTAAGTTTTAGCTAAGGTATTATTTGAATGTTATGATGTTGGTAAACGTAAAGTTTGAACCATTTGTAATGTTAATTATCGTCTTGACCCGTTTGGGATAAAATAAAAATAATAAATGTTGAAGTTAAAATAGCTTGGTCTGATTACAAAGCTGAGGCCATGGTTTAAGTTGTGGGTTTAACTTCTTTGATTGTGGTTAAGATGATTAGAAATATGTACAAAAGTCTGGGACGGAATGGGCAGGTAAAAAGCCAAAAGTTTGATGCTGATAATATCGAGGGCGTACTATACGCCGAAGTTGACATATGGCACGCTGGCTTTTAGTTTGCTTGCTGATCAATGTTGTTGTAAGCTGGTGATTACGCCAAAGGCTTCAACTACCACGATCAGGCGCATTCAATTCAAGACATCCGTTACCAGAGGCATCATTCAAGACATTAGCAAGTTTCTCGCCAAACCGACGATGATTCGGATTCACCTAGACGCTCATCTCATCGTCATTGAATATTAGAAACCCTAGATTTGAATATACCGCCTGTTTATATCGCGTTCTTTCTCCTCAAAACCCACAGGCGTTGATGCAGCAAGCCATACGGAGACTTCAATTCATCCTCTGATCGGTATATTTATTGACTCACACAGCGCTCAAACCTTCATCGAAAATCCTGGTAATCTCCTCTTCAAACTCATATTATTCAATTCTGTTCAAATTCGTTACTAATTAAATCAATTTGATGTGTTTCTTCGTTCTCTATTGTGGCCACCAACGACCAGATTCGAAAGACCAGTGGGAACCCATAGCCCCTACCAAAGAAGCTCAGGCAAACCCCTAATTTTAAATATCTCTGTTTGTACATGAATATATTACTGCATAGACATTATATATTAATGTGTTCATCATTTACCCTGCATATATGTGTTTATGGCATATATTTTAGGTTTTTTGTTACTATTGTTCATGTTCATGCTGTTATAATAAGTGACTAATTACTATGATGAGAAAATGAAGGGGAAGGCTTTTTTGATTGCTATTACTGCATCTAAATGATAAATAACTTCATCTTTGTTTCAGATAGTTTACTATTCTTTTCCTCATGATTAAACTCTCATATTGGTTTTCGGGTCGATCCAAATATTCAAATATGCTATGAGAGAGTTATTAATTTGAAATTTGGTGTTCATGATCAAATATAAAATTTGTTGTGTTGTGTCTGGCATTGTAAAGAAAGTGCACAAAGTTTTTACTGTTTTTGGATTACAACAAAGTGTTCACTACAGCTGTACTCGGTGGCCTTGGCAAGGCGGTCTTAGTGTTGACTGTTGACAAAAGCTTTTGATTGGGATTCAAACAGAGAAGGTGTAATGTGACTGTAAATTAAGTCAAGTGCCACTGTTTTATAATTATTTTCGTCTCTTGAGTGAAGACTACTACAAATTCATAAAACTAAATAAGATAGATGTTTAACAAAACAACTTGTTGCTTCAGGTTTGTACGGATTCCAGAGCGAACATCAAACAAAGCTGGCTGCATTCAAGATGTGAGTGGACGAATTTTGACTTTTTCAAGCGCAGTTCGAATAACGAACACCCCTAATAACCCCTAATAATGTTAACATTTCATAAGTATATAATTTCTTTCTTATGTGCAGACATTTGTTCTTATATATCTTCTGTTTTCTTTGAAAATTAGCTAAAGATGTATCAAAACATCAGTTAGACCAGTATCTACAAGATTGCAAAATTCTGTTACAAATATTTTTGGATGCCTAATCGAAGAAATTAAATCAAAGGTGATGATTCTCTCATTTCTTATCAGTTACTTTTAAGAATAAGAGAAGAATAAATTAAAATCCTGGTTAATGCGTGTGGTATACTTTTTGCAAGTTCAATTTATATTAAGCTTGTAAACGAACACAAGTAGGACAATTTCGTTATCATTCGTTTAACATTAGTCAGACAAAGTGACAAACGATCAAACATAGAATTTAATGAACATGGTTTTCTTATTTTTGTTTGGTCAAACACAAATGAGTGTTGACGAACTGAACAAATGACACTTGTGTTCATGTTCGTTCGTTTAAGTGAATGCACAAAAACTTTTGTTACAGTTCCTTTATGTAACTAAACTAATTTTCGTGTTCGTTCATTCTTGACTAAAAAGTTTGTTACAAAAATGTCCTTTCAATTAGAATTTAAGTCGTGTCTTCTCTGACATGTTTGTAGCTTTAATTAATGTTCACTATGAATGTAGTCATTTAAGAAAACACATCCCAAAATAAACCATTATGAGTTTCACAAATAATTCTACTTTGACAGTAACAATACCATAGCAGATTTCACATAGCTAGCACACTCGTATTTTATGATGTTTTTACTTCATTTTGAAACGAGTAATTTTTTAACCGAGTCAAAATTGGTTTGTGTCAAAACAAGTAATTCTTGGTACGGGTCAAAATGGTGTGTCAAAACGAGTAATTTTTAGTTGGAGTGAAAATGGGCCCGGCTGACTTGCCAATATTAATTTTACATTTCATATGACCAGATGACTTTTTGAATATTTTCAGGCAATACAAACCCGGATAAGTGAGGACGCTGCAAGATCTTGTTCCATACATGAACAAGGTAAGATTAATGTTGTGAATAAGCTTGGGAATGAGAGTTATTGTTAGATAATTAGATAATATTTACTGAAGTAATAGACGGGCTGTCAATAGACACTTATGTTTAGTTTTAGGATACAAAACGTAAAAGCGCAAAGCGTGCATTCAAGACAGAACAGAAACCTTTGGATTTCAATATGAGTTACAAGAAATCTATTTTTGAAAGAGATGCAGGTGTGTTATTTATACTGCTAACATGTGCTTAAGTGATTATTGATTGTTACATGATTGAGTTTATACTTTATAGTTTGTCTTTCACATTACTGCATTTGTGTGATTAAAACGGGCCGTTTTAAAAAATGTATCGGTCTTTGTTCGGGTGAAAACGAGTTCGGGTTGTTACGGGTTTTTATAAGCAAATTGAGTTCGGGTCGAAACGGGTAGTTTTAAAAATGTGTTTGTTTGATTTGGGTCAAAACAGATCGTTTTAAAAATGTAACTATTTTGATCAGGTCAAAATGTGTTATTTTTAAATTAAGTATGAATTTGGTTAGGGCCAAAACTGTTTATGGTTATACGGGTTTCAAGCAAAATCAATTTGAATCAATACGGGTCGTATTAAAAATGTATCAATTTGGTTTGGGTCAAAATGGGTTATCTTTTAAAAAAATATCCATTAGGCTCGGAACAAAATGGGTTTCGGCCGAAACTGGTCGTTTTTAAAATGTATATTAATCTTGTCCGGGTCGATGGGTCTGATTTTGTTAGTTTATTTCTCACATTTCGGTTGGTCAGTCTCTAAAACTTCTAACCGTGGTGAACAGTTTATCTTTGTGATTTGTATAAATACCAGCTGTATAAAACCGGACTGGGCCATAAGATTTAATAGTATCCTTTTATTTTATGGATATTTTATATTATATTTTTATAGCTATTTATTTGAATTTTATGTTTAAGTTACTTAAAAAATGGAAGCTTGTATTACATATTTTTAGCATCCTATTAGTTGCTATGTACGAAGCCCGACTTACCACAGAGCGGGATGGTGTTCGTGTTCATATTCATATTCATGTTTTATTTGAAAAATGTGTCGTGGTGCAAAAATTGTGTAATGCAGTAATGGATTTCACATCTGCACAGTGACAGTCCTATAGTTAATTATTATGTTATTGCCCAACTTTGCATTTGTTAAATAATTGGGTGCATTGGCTATCTTTATTTACTCATAACTCTTTATATTTGTAGGTAATTTATTAGCTGCTTGGTATTTTGTTTGTAAGTAAGAGAAGGGATTGGTGGCCTACTAATTTTTAGTAAGTAATTTCTTTGTAATCCTGTTGTGATTCATATTTCATACCTTTTAAAGCTTGGATTCCTTGGTGGCGTAAGCTCAATTATGCCACTCAATTTTAATTATAGTATTCATTAAATGTTGAATTGAATAATATGTTTGTTTTTCAATGCTTTGTGAACTATTTTGTTGATGAAATGGTAACCTCTTGGTAAACTAAAATACAAAAATTCTTTTTCTTTTAGGTAGTGTTTGTTATTGAGGAATGGAAGGTGGAATGTAATAAGCCGTTCCAAAGGAAAGGAAAAAAAACATGTTTGATTACCATGCATGAATGAAATGGATCATTCCAAATTGAATGAAACTCTTATTTTTAGGATTTTCATTCCTTTGAGTATGGGTGTTTTTTTTTCATTCCTTCAAGGAATGAAAAAGTCAAAAAGTCAACATCATCATTACTATTATAAAATTATAATCATATTATTATTATTATTATTATTATTATATTATCATTATCGTTTTGTATATTATAATATGACTATTATTATATTAGAACTATTACTACATTATCAATATATTTTATTTTTAAATTAGATGAGTTAACATTTCACAACGCATATACAGTTTAACGATCTCGTTACAGCACGAGGTCCTAAAAATACTTATTATGAATATTCATTTATTATTAATTTTATTTATTTATTTTTTATTATTATTACTAATAAAAATATTAATAATGATAAAGTGATTAATTATTCCATTCTTACATGGTAACCAAATATGACAATAAAATGGTAATGATCCATTTAATTCCTTTCTCAATTCCATTACCATGTCCATTCCATTCCCTCATCTATTCCATTACCTCGTACCAAACATACCCTTAGCTTGTTCATGGTAAAAACAATGCTTTTTCTTTTTTGTTGAAGATATACGTTCTTGCATCTTTATTTTTTAGTCGTGTATATATTGTCTATTTGCTCCAGGAATATCAATTGTTAAGGTTGCACTCTTATATCAAGGGACCCGTAGTTATGTTCGGTGAAACTTGCTTGAGCTTACATTAATGGAGCTATTTGTATTCAGATTCGTGCATGCGTGCATTTTGTGCAACTATTAATTTATTTATTTCAAATGTATAGTTAAGTTATGAATTATGAACTATACTTTTTATTTATAATACTGTCTTCTGCTTATACTTTAATTAATGAATGCAGACTTATTCTAACTGGATCTATTTTTTTGTATAATGAAAATATCTCAATAATATATCCCTGAGTAAACTCAGCGGACTCATTTCAACATGTATTAAACGCTTTGTGTTATCTTTGGTGTGTAATTTATGATTATATGTGTTCTAACTAACCTATGTAACCAAAATTTTGTGTTGATTTAATTAGTTTTAACTTTGCACTGGTGTGATTATGTATATAGTTACAATTTTGAATGTTGCTTGGTCAATTCATGTATATGTTTGTTGTCACGGATGTGATTACAAAACACATTTTGTTCATATTTTAACACCCGCCGCGAAGCGCGGGCACTCCTGCTAGTATATATATATATATATAAGAAAAGGTTTTCGATATATGAAAATGCCAAGAAAGTTGAGGGTTATTCAGACACCCCCACCCCCCCAACGCACACATATATCTGACGGTACATGCTAGTGGAGATTTCTTCACACAATACAAGAAATATTTATGCACTACAAAATAAAATAAAAAATTTAGGTTAACGTTAAGTTTAACTACACAAAAAAGGTCTCATGTGTTAAAAAAAATAAAGTTGTAATATAACTACAAGAATATGAACACATGTTATACATCGATTAGTATTAAATGCTTTCATTAACCAAATAACAATAAAATTGATGAGAGTAATAATAAAGTATTATCATGTTAACGTCTAAAATAATATTAATACTATCACAAAAGCAATACATCATAAAAATCAAAACAAAATAAGAAAACCATGACTCAATTCTTGCAAAGTACAAAGTTAATGGGATTTAAGATAAAAATAAATTTACTAAAGTTCCAAAAACGCATGCACAAAAGTAATAAATCGCAAAATGTATATAAGAGTAAGCGTACAAAAGAGTTTGTTAAGTGTCATATGCATGCTTTTGATTTTTTGTTTTTTTAGTTTTAAAAACTTTTTTTTAATTAATTAGTTAAATCATTACATACGCTTGATCGATTATTTAACGAATGTCCATCCGTCTACGTGACAGTGACATGGTAGTGCTTTTTGTTAGTTAAAGTCTCTCTACAAAAGGGTCATTTATGAGATTTCGAGTGCCTGAGAAAATACTAAAAAACTAAGGCCCTATGTCTATGGAGGCATTATTTTACTATTTTAGTCATTGTTTTCTTGAGTTTAACTATTTTGATTCAGTTGTCAAACTCTTAACAATTTGAGTTTTATGGTTTCAATTTGAAATGATTTATGTCCAACTGATAAATGCCCATCCAAATTCTCTGTTATAACCCCCCCCCCCCCCCCCACTGCACCCCATGTGAGGGGTAGTTTCGTAAACTCTGATTTCGAAATATCTTTCCCCCACCACCATACATACCTACAAACTGATTTGGGGTGTTACAGCCGGAAAGTGAGGCTCGCATGAAGCTGTATGACTATCCAGACATGACTCATATGTAATGCGGGATTCGTCGGAAAGCTCTCGAGATTGTTAGGAATCGTGAGTGAATAACTCAGGTCGCTGAAAAGCTATTGGTTTGTTGTAACTCTTCTATGGATAAACGTATTTTGCTGGTAAATAGTCTCTGAATCCTAGCCACTACCTTAAATGTTTGATCCGCCATTTGGAATCTTTCAAATTGAATCTAGGGAAGGAGGTGCACGACTATGGCACCCCACATATTCATCTTCGCTGGAAATCGTGAAACAAGGTAGTGGAACCCTAGTCACCGCAGCCGCTCTCAAACCTTTTTACGCCATCATTGTCGTCGTTGTTGGAGTATTACGGTTTAGTCCTTTGAGGTGATCACAGGCTCGAAAGCCACCGTTGCCACATGTTTTGCACCACCACCACACAACCGATGTAACACCCCAACTTACGGCAAAATATGTTGGACGAGACATTGATTTTTCATAGCGTGCAACACTATTTAAAGTGACAATATAAATTATTCATATTATTAAAATCATATTACATGGTTAACAACAAATTCCAAAGTTAATATCCTGATATATTTATTTAAATTTAAATATCCTAAAGGTCCATACTAAGCGAGCAACTTCAGCTTGTAGCATGTATAAAATAAAGTTTGTCAACACGAATGTTGATGAGCAATCATAAAATAATATAATGTGTAAAATATACGAATCATATGTCACGGTGAAATATCTAAACATAAATGTAAATGCATAGAATAACTTGAAATAAATTAATCTCGTTTTCTTTGACGCTAGGCAAAGTTACTAAGGACCGCATGTTCGTCTCAAAGACCGTCCCACTCTTGTGTTTGCGTTTGAGTATACCTGAAATAGAATCCATCACCAATAACCAAAATTAAACATGTAAGCAAGTAGCATATAACATGTAAAGCAAGAAGATATATGATAGAATAAACACATTGACATTAGCATGAATCGTATTTGAAACTTGAAAACATGAAATAAATGACTTGTAGTTTATACATGCCACACCCCCCAAATAATGAAAAGATAGAAAAGAGGGTTATGATAAACTCATCTTAAAAGTGTGCGAAATAGATGACACAAAAGACGCGATTAAGCGAGTAGATCGACTTGACTTGGCTCGAACTAGACTTATAAAATACTAGGTCTAAGATTAGTTTTGAAAAGATGATAATAAGGAATAGAAAAAACTATTGGTTTAGTTCTTGAATCAGGGTTTTAAATAAAGATTAGTGCAAAAGTTAAAGTTAGACGAAAAGCTTATTATAAATGAGTGTGTGTGTGTATATATATATATATAGGATTAGGTTAGAATAAAAACCCACTTGAGTTATGAAAACTCTAGAAACACATTCTCAACCACATGTTTTTAATTAAAAGATTAAATCTTGTGGTCCATAATTAAAGTTAATAAAAAATGTTAAAGTTAATTTACATTTTCTCTCTCATGAAAACATAAATAAAAATTAGTCAAAAAAATTAAAAAAAAATAGCAAAACATTTTTTTATGTTTTCGATATTTTGTATTAAATGTAACAATATATATTACATGTAACAAAAAAAAACGATGTTACATAGGGTTTTCACAACTCAATTGAGTTTTCATTATATACTTTGCCTATATATATATATATAATCTGATTTTATTATATAAATTAAGTTAAGTTAATTATTAGTTAATTTTAGATGATTCGGTTTGGTAAAAAAATAGCAAACTGAATAATGCATAAAAGAAAAGTCAGTTAAGCGAGTGTTTGGCTTTATCGAACTTGAACTTGAAAATATGTCTAGTTCGACAAACTCATAATAAAATTATTGTTATGTAGATGAAAAAGTCATACTACTTGATTAAAGATAATTAAACGAAAAATCACCTATTTAAAAAGAACATAAACCCTAGGTTTTATGCTTGACTAAATTGGATGTAAAAAAAACCTCAAATTAATGAATTGATTGAGGGGTTTGTTCCTGTAACATCGCAATTCCCATGTAAATTTAGAGCGTGTTTAATAAAAATACTTAAACTAGATTTATAGAGAAAAAGGTGTATTAAGCCTATAATTAGAAAAATATATTTGCTAATCTCATTATTTATGATTTTACAACTAACTCAAGTAGTCAAAGGGTTTAGTCATGAAAATTGAGGGCTGCCAAAAGTTACATATACAAGTTGTTTATGTGAGAACTTAGGTCAATATAGGTTTTAATCTCATCAACATGGTAATCGCATAATTGAAAAGCTAAAGACTCGATTCTATTATATAGCCTTGCTCGTTTTATGCCTCATGGTAAGTAATCCTTCAGGTTGTGATGGAATAGTTAGGGCTTCTTATGGTTCACGGTTCTAAACCTGCAATTTAGGATTTTTGGTGCTTGCTTTTAGTTAGAAATTTTATTAATCATGTTTATAATGATGACACATTATGAGCGAATCAGAGATCATATTGCATGTTATAAATTTGATGGATTATTGTTAACTTGAATGCAAAAATTGTGTTGATGCACACTAGGTGTTTGCTAAAACACCTTAAAGAAGTAGAGGTAACCTAAATATGGTGAAATTGGGCAAAACTTGAGATGTTATGAACTTAAACGTTTATGGCTATAAACTGATCTAACGGTTCAAAGAATGATTTTTTGTGATGTTTATCTTGATTGTTGGATATGGTGATTACTCAATTGAGTGTAAATTAATTGGAGTCCCTAGAATGCTTATAATATTTTGACATAAAATTAGTTGACCTGTATGCATGTTCGTAAATGATTGCTGTCATAGGATTTTAAAATCAATGACCAGGAGACTGGGAACAACGTGACGACACATAGACAGAACAGTTGGAATTATGATGTAACAAGCCATGAGGTAAGTAGTTCTTAACTACTATACATGATTAAATATTTCTTTTGTTCCACTTGTTAGTTAGGACTTAATGCCTCTCATAATTAGAATGGGATTCGATCCAAGTACAAATGTGTGGTTTTATCTTATTGAATGACTATGGTTTGGGTTACCAAGTCCATGGTAATTGACGGTTTTTAGTTGGGTTAAAACCATGTAAAGGGGCCGAATATAGTAACCAATCATAGGGATTCATGCTGAGTACCTGTCAAGATTTTCATCAGTTTACAACAAATCACATAAAATCAACCGAATATCAGTTTAGGGCATGTAATATATTGTCGGAAAGCTCTATTTGTCTACTTTTCTTAGATTAATGGAGTAAAATGTTAGTTTTGTACAGCTGCATAAAGTTGTTTTGAAAACAGTATAATTTCTCGTTGTCATATTAAAGTAGTGAAATCATCTAAGCATCCGTTTTTAGTGTATTAAATATGGTTGTAAACCTTGATATGTTACTTGCGCTATTTTGAAGTAAAATAAGTAGAATTCAACAATACACTAGTCAAGGATGCCAACATTGTTATCGTGTAAAAGTTTGCTAATGTTGTAAATTGGTAATAAAAATGTTTTCATGTTTTATTAGATGAGAAATTTGTCATAAGAATGAAATTCAAAATAGTATTTTTTTTATGGTAGTTAAAGAATGTGCACAACAAATATATGCCATGATTGTATGTATTTTACCAAAGGCGAAGTAAGGAACGCATATTATGGCTTGATGGGCCATCGGCCTATACAAGTAACTCTTATGGAGTTGTACTTCAAATTATATCATTATGTGTGCTTAGCACATTTAATATACTATCTTGAGGTATGTTCATGTCAAGAATGTGTGAGCGACACGACCTGTAAGCTAAGAGAATCAAAGAGGGTTTCAACTTGTTCGTGTTTCTTTTTAAGTAGTTAATAATATTTATGGTATTGAAGTGGGCATTAGTTGGATTAATATTAATATGGAATTTGTATATTTAATTACGTATTTAAATATTTGGGGTGTGATATTGATGATTTAAATCGGATACGATAAGCCGAAGTTGAACAGGCGAGTACCACGTTGGCATGGGCGTGTTACTCTGATTATGTTATGTGAACCGGCGTATGACTGCATCGGGCCTGGTTTGAACTTGAATATTTGATAAATTGCATATTTTTATTTAGCATTATATACAGTCCATGTGATATTAAACTAATGATGGTGTGTAATGCCTTAGGTGAAGCTTGTATTTTAGCTTATGATTGGATAGGAGTATGAAGATCAATGTCTAAGAAAAAAGAAGATGAGATCATGGATGAGGTGATGTTTGGTGGCCAAGTGAAGGAGACGATGTAATGACATCATATCCTTAAGGGTATTCACGTTGTTATACAAGTATGTAATCTAAAACCCCGCGGTCTGAAATGCTCGTGTTTAAGGTCTTGGATTAGATCAAACAAAGATGCTTTTGTAATTGTCAAACAAATGCTATCAAACCCATGTGTGGATATCAAATATTTTAAGTATGTTTTGGTGAATATACATTGGTATAAACTGAGACGGAAACCTCATGTAACATTTTTCATTTATGAAAAAAGGTTTTAAACAAAGTAGAAACTTGTTTATCTTAAAAGAGTATTTATAAAAAAAAAATGGGACCGCTTTTCTGCTTTGTAAATTCCATTACTTTAAGTAAAAAAGAAAATTTATTATTAAAATGTTAGGGTGTTACAAGTTGGTATCAGTGCACCAGTTCGAGGGACTTAAGTATCATATGGTACTTAAACTTGAACCATACGTTGCTCTTGATTGACCAAAGCAACTTTGATCCAAGTCTTGACCATGAGAAATTGCCGAGCTGAAGAAGGAACCAAAATAAGGAATTAAAACAGTTGAGAAAGCTTGTTAACCACGGGGTGGTGTGAGCCAGACTAAGAATCCTAAGCATAACATTAATTATTAAACTTGGCCCTCTTAACAATCAATATAATGTGCAAATGTACTCCTACAATTGATCTTGTCACCCCATAATTAACAAGTGAGAAGGTGAAACAAAAGAGTTTATGAAGTTTTTTGACTTCAAAGAGTGTATGAAACTTTATGGTATCATACAAAGAGTGGTGATAATCATAAGATTTCACCAAAGAGCTTATGGAGTCTTTTGACTTCAAAGAGTGTATGAAAATTTATGGTATCATACAAAGAGTGGTGATAATCTTAATATTTCACCAATGAGTATATGTGGTCTTTTGACTTCAAAGAGTGTATGAAATCTTATAGTTTCATACAAAGAGTAGTGATAATCACAAAGGTTTCACCAAAGAGTTTTATGTAGTCTTTTGACTTCAAAGAGTGTATGAAACTTTATGGTTTCATACAAAGAGTGATGATAATCACAAGATTTCACCAAAGAGTTTATGAATTCTTTTGACTTCAAAGAGTGTATAAAACCTTATGATTTAATACAAAGAGTTGTATTAATATTCGGATTCCACAAAAGAGTTTATGAAGTTGTTTGACTTGTGTATGAAATCTTCAGATTTCAAACAAAGTGTTACGATAATCTTATGGATTTCAAAAGGGAATATTACATAAAGATTTTGAGTTAATGAGAAGAGTGTTGAAAAGTATTCAACTTCTACAAAGTTTGTTATCATGAAAAAGTGCTGTAAAGTTTGTCACTATAGAAGAGTTTAGAATATTTTTTTTAGATTTTATGAAAGAATAAAATAGTGACTTGGGGCCTAAATTTTTGTCAACGTAATAATGTTGTTTGAAATATGACCCGTAATGGTTTATCGTAAACGAGAAGGAAACATTGAATTATGTGAATAAGTAAAAAAAAGAGTTTGGTACTAAATTATGTATATAGTATAATTAAGAAGTTTGGTGTCACAAATTTTTTTTTATTATTTTATTACTTTTGTTTGGTTTTAATGTAAATTATTTTGATGTTTAAACAATTATGATACGTTTGTATGTTAGTTGTTTGTCAAAGACTTTAGTTTAGGAAAGGGAAGTTTGTATTGCACGTGCAAGTTCGAGGCTCCCATATAGCAAAATTTCTTGCAACCTATTTTTTTTCTTTTTTATGAAGAACTCCATTTCTTTTTTTTTCTTTTCTTTTTGGAGAGGGAAGTTTGTATTGCACATGCAAGTTCGTCGTACCCTAACCAGATCATGTCAGGTTTAGTTTTGGTACTGATTAACCATTTACTTTCCACCGCGTAAAATTATTAATTAATGAGATTAATTATTATTTATCAGTTGTCACGCTTATTAAACCGGTTTTAATAAATAAACTTTTGACTGATCACCACTTAAACCCAACAGTGGTATTAGAGCCTTGGTTACAACATACGAGTCGAATCCGGTATTTTCACCGGTTCTACATCATAAACTTCAAGGTAGTTGTCATTTTTGATCTACATAAAATATTAAGACAATTTTAGTTTGGTCCAAATTTTATTTATTTAATTTGACCAAAATATTGCCCGACTTAATTTTCATTGAATATGTAAATCTGGCCCGACCTTGTTTGTTTGGTTGAATGATTTTATTTTGGCCATATGGATGGTTCAAAAGTTGCATTTAGTTTTCGGTTTTATTTTATGGTTTTTGGCCACCTTGATGGTTTAAAACTGTAATAGATAGTGTTTAGTTTTTCATTACTTGTATTAGTGTAAATTTGTAATGAAGAAGACCCGAAGGAAAACCGAGGACGAGCTCATGGAGTTCTTGAAGTCAGTGGGAGTTACCAAAGATGACGGGATGCACCAAGAGTCCATCCTTGTGGTTGTTTTGTGTTGTGACCCATTGACCCGATTGATCTTACTAATAGGCTCTAGCAAGATCAATCACTAATCTTGGCCATTTAAGATTTACATATTCTTATTTGCTATTGTGGTTGCTTGCTTGATTATAATAGGTTATAATACCACCAACCTAATACCAAATATTTTAAAATAAATTAACCAATCAAGTTTTGCAAAATTGAACTAAATTTAATTTTCCATAACTAATAACTTAACTGGTAAAACTATTAACTTAAAATTGGTTAGAATTATCACGACAAACTTAATTTTAATAGGATATATAAAACTAAGTGTCCTGAGAGATGAAAGGGTTCATCAAGTTGTCTTGATCAATAAAGTAAAACTGAACTTTTACTGTATTTGGTAATATTTAAAATTAATCCCAATTTAAATTAATAGTCTATGCCATCATATTATAAGTCACACTTGAGGCATACTGCGAAACTTCAAGTGTTTGGAGCTACAGCATCGCACTTAATTTCTAGCGTATCCCTTCAAGGTAAAAGGGTTTCGTCGACACATCCGGCCCTTTCACAAGTGACTATACTAGGGCGACTATTACTTTACTCTCCTGTTACGTGCTACAGCTGTCTGGAGACTAAGATGGGCATAGATGAGGCTAAACGTATCTACTTAGGCAAATGTTGTCTTAATAGGCCTCATAAACGAGAGTTGTGCTCTATTCACAATTGGCAATCGTTGTCTGTCTGCTAACCACTTACTAATATTGTGTACTACAGCTGCCATTAGTAACTGGAAGCCAGATTTTCAAGTTCCTTTTACTAATGTTATTGGGTCATTAATAATAGGATTAAAACATCGAAAATACTAATTAAAATTTACTTTTGCTTATTTAAACAGATGTCAACTGATAATAACTCCTCATTCACACTCAAGGCTATCCTTGAGAAAGAAAAGTTGAATGGCACCAACTTTCTTGAGTGGCACCGCAACTTGGGACTTGTTTTCAAGATGGCAAAGAAGCACTATGTTCTCGATGGACCTGTTTCAACCGATTCTGAAAACAATATACTGATGCCTAGAAGGTTCTTGACATTCATATGGACGACTCTGCTGAAGTCACCTGTACTATGCTAGCCACCATGTCTTACGAGCTTGCTAAGGGCTTGGAAGACTTTGGTGCCTATGAGATGCTTGAGAAAATCAAGGACATGTTCCAGAAACAAGCCCGTCAAGAACGCTGTGACACCATGAAGCAGCTCATCAGCTGCAGAATGGAACAGGGATCGCTTGTTAGTGTGCATGTCGACAAGATGAAAGGGTACATCGAACAACTAAGGAAACTTGATTATCCCCTATCAAATGAAATGGTAGCGGATTTCATCCTAAACTCTCTTCCCGGCTCTTACAACCAGTTCGTAATGAATTTCAATATGAATGGCTGGGTGAAGGCAGTGACGGAGCTTCATGGAATGCTCAAGATGGCTGAGATGAATATTCCCGCTAAAAACAATCAAGTTCTTATGGTTCGATCTGCTGGTGTCGTCAAGCTTAAACCCAAGAACCGGGGTCATAACGGTAAATGTTGAGTCGGCTTTGAGCAAGGAAGATTGGAATCTTCTCAACCTCCTCAATAAATCAGCTAAGTATGGAATACGAGCAAGCTTAGATCATCGAGCATGGTTTACTACCTCGAGCATAGTCTTTCAGCATATTCTTCTAAGTGTTGAAGGCTTCGAGCAAGCTACACTTCTCCGAGAAAGAGTGTTCTTCTATCGAGTATGGATTGCCAATCGAGCAAACAACTTGATCATTCAAGTTTTAGCCAAGTGATCCGAGCATAGGATGTCCGAGCACAATGGTGAAGAGCATGGATGCAATAAGAAGATATCATATGGTGCGAAGTATAGACTTCGAGCATGGTTCAGTTTTGAGCAAGCTTCACATTTGAGCATGCTGAAGATTGCTAAATATGTTAAAGACAGAACTGAAGACATAAAGAAGAATAGGCATGCTCGATGGACAAGTTTGAACAAAGCAAGGATTGGTCAAGAAGAATGAAGCATGCTAAAGGAGAATATTTTCTATATGAAAATATTCTAATTAAAGTATGCTCGAATACACTCATCGAGCATACATTGCATATTGAGTTTGCTCGAGCAAGATACACATCATGCTCGAAGACTCTTACACTTCTATTTTTATTTATCTTTCATTATGTAATGATTAGGGAATTCTAGAAGGAATGTCAGGGTCTATAAATAGCATCTTAGGTTTCATTTAGGGTACGACGACTGAGCGCACACAATACGAGAGAAAAACATTCCAAACGAATATTCTCTTTATCTCCTCATACCGCTGCCGCCATCATGAAACCCTAGACATTCCTTTCACTGCTACATTAAATGATATATTAAATGCAGTGAATCTTTGTCTTTGATTTTGTTCTTAACGACTATCATTTAGTATTTCGTTGTTATTATATCACACATTCGTTCCCATCTGTTGAATATCCTGATTCTGCCAGGATATTCAATAGGCCTTTGGGTTATTGAATCTGTGTGTTCTTGTCAACCTGTTTAAGGTTTTCACCAGATTTACGGTCCTGACAAGTGGTATCAGAGCCGTGGAAGCTCGCTAAAGGCCACGGGACTGAAGGTTTGTGATAAAGTTTGAAGCTTTACAAAGTTTTCGTCTGTGAAAGTTCAAATCTGAGAAGATGGAGGATCAAGAGGTATCAACAAACAAGATTCCAAGATTACTAGGACAAGAAAACTTCATCAAATGGAAAGTCTTATTTGAAGCTGCTGTCAACTATAATGACCCTGAGCTTTGGAACTCAATCCAAGATGGACAGTATAATCCCTCCCTTGCTGCAAACAACAGTGCCACCATTGAAAGCAAGATGAAGAAAAGAGATGACAATGCACTGTCAATGTTGAAACTAGGTCTCTCTTGGGAGATATTGACCAGCGTCAATCATCACAAAACCACTAAGGAAATGTATGATGCTGTAATTGACATGTTTGAGGGTAACACAGAGCTCAGAGACATTAAAAAGGACAGATTGAAACAACAGTTGGATCGATTCAAGTTCAAAGAAGGTGAACGACTAAAGTCAGTGTTGCAGAGGTTCATGACCATTGTGAATGAAATCAGAACAACTGACTTAGTGATTTCAGATTTTGAGCTGAATAAGAAATTGTTGTCCTCACTGTTTGGAGAATGGTACACAGCCAGCAAATTTATTAAGGAAAAGGCAAATTTTCCCAACTTCAAGTTGGATGATGTGATAGCCTTTCTAAAGACTGCTGAGCATGAGATGATAGAAAACAATATGATAAGAGAAGAGAAGCCCAACTTCCAAATGACAAATGCTCTAGTGGCACCTATGGGAAACCCCACTTTTAAGTCTAATCAACAGCCAATTGTGGAGGAACCAGCTGAAACAAGCTCACTGTGTGGAGGAAGTCAATCAAAATTTAATGTACAAATGATTGAAGATGACACTAGTTCAGAAGCCAGTGGACACCCTCCCTACACACAAAACAATTCAAGTCATGGAACAGATTACCAAGCCTTATTTTCTATGTTCACTGATTCCTGCCATGCCTTTGTGGCAAAGAATCTGATCAACACAAGTATAGTGCAAGAAGATCTTGAACAGATAGATGTGGATGATCTTGAAGACATGGACATAAAGTGGCAAGCTGCAATGTTGGCAGTCATAAGCAAAATACTATACAACAGGACTGGGAGATCATCTTTCTCGGGAAATACCGGTATCGGTCCTGGTCCCGATACTGAAACTCAAAACTTTGGTACCAATGGTACCAAATCGGTACCGATTTTGGTACCGGTACCAATACGTACCAGTACCAACCGGTACCGTACCGAATTTGCCCATCCCTACCAAATACCACATTGAAAGTTTTACATATACAATTATATATAACGCTGATGACCGCGAGTATTACTTTTTTGGCCAATGTACCATTAAGAACGTTGTCTCTTCCTTTATAATCCCCACTATTCTTGTTTAGAGAGCTTCCTACCTTCAAAGATCTCTTAATTTATGCACCTCCAAATAGTCCATATTGTGACCATAAAAACCGTCTACACCACCTCCTTTTTTTTCTTTTGCACAAACTTGGTTTGCTCCAAACTCAACATTTCTCTAACCAAGCTCACATCTAACGGTATTGTAATATGAAGCAAAATACAAATCTGCAACCAAATTGAATTAGCTATCTCACACGACACAAGTAAGTGGTCCGAAATCTCCTAAAGAAATGCGTTTAGTGTGTTCTATCATAACACTCTAACCCTCTCTTCTCTCTCACTCACATTGTGTTTAATATTCTTTATTTATTAATAATCTTATTATAAACAACAATAAACGTATATAAGAATATACGAAATATGGTAATTATCTCAAAATAGAAAAAAATGAAAATATGTTGTTTTATCAAATTAAATGATCTTATAACTTCAAATTATATTTTTGCCAAAACAGGAAATAAATAATTTCATATTTTGGGTTCTTCACTAAAGATCCAAGTTCGATCCCTACATGTATCACTTTCGGTGAATTATGACATCGAATGAATTGAGCTAGGCCTTGTGCAAGGTTGTCAGTTCAAATCTCAAGCAACCCGAGTTTTCGTCTCACAATGTGTCATGCCAAAGAATTCTGCTTTTGTGGTGACACAACGACTGTAAGTGATATCTCAGTGTATGGTTTGCTAGGGGAATGTCCAAGGCAAACTCTGAAGCCAATGTGAGCCTGGTTAAAACAACATAGTTTGGTTAGGGTAAGACAATAAGATTCTCCAAAATTAAAGAATGCGATGGCCTAACATAGGGGTGTTCAGAAAATCCGAAATTCGAAAAAAACCGAAATCCGAACCAAGACTGAAACCAGAATAACCCGATCCGAATTCTTATTTGTATATTCGGATAGGATTGATCCGAATAACTAATTCGGATTCGGATATGAATTTTAAAAATTTTCGGGTTGTTCGGATTATTTGGATATCCGTTTAATCCGAATAAATAATATTATTTTTTGTGATATATAGCCATTGGCCCAACTAATTAACAATATCCCTAAGTTTCCTAACTCCCATTCTACACTTGCACCAGTCGTAGTCTTCTAGCTAGATGCAATGTCAACCTAGACATTAAATTAGAAACATGGGAAATTTGGTATGTTACATTGTTTATAGCTATGTTCGTTTTTCCTATCTAATGCATTATTAGTACCGTGCTCTTTAGGGTTATTACCTTGTTTCTAAGCTTTAAAATAGAAAGACCAGTTATTTGAATATTATGAATGAAAATGATAAAATAGTATCCTAATTTTCATCCAAATGTTCAATTGAATTGCAATTTTCAAATTTAGGAAAAAAATGTTATTCGGATTATTCAGATTTTATCCAAACCTGATCCGAATTATCTGAATCGGATTTGGATCGGATAGGAATATCACTAATTCGAATCGGATCGGATTTCGGATAGGGTCATGGAATTTTCAAATCCGAATAATCCAAACCGAATAAACCGAATAATCCGCTATCCGATCCGATGAGCACCCTAAGCCTAACACACAAGGAAATAATCGTTCCAAAAAAAATAATAATAAAAGCCATATTACTATATATATAAAAAGAACTTTGGTGCCGCAGGTGGCCTATTGGGCCACTTGGTGGCACCGTAATGGTTGATGATTTTTTTTTTTATTTTTTCTTTTTTGTTTTTTTTCCTTCAGTTACCATAATAAACGTAATGGAAACCGACCAACGCCAATTTTTTTGTTTGTTTTAGTTCCTGTATCATAACAAGCTTGAAAGAGACTGACCGAGTTTGCATAGAATAGCGACCTTATTTAAAGCCCATAACCGACAACGCTCGGTTATTACAAATGCGCAAATTTACCGACCGAACTTCCCCTCTGGTAAAAAAAAATCAAATAAAAAAAATTGGTCGTTGGTTCACCTTTTTATATATTTTTTTCATTTTTTTTAGTTCTGGTATTTTAATGTAAGTGATCAAAACCGATGAATTCGTGTCAGGTTACCGCCTCAATGCTCGGGACCGACAACGCTTGGGTTTTACCACTGCTCGGGTTTGCCAACCAAATAAACATCTTCTTTCATATTTTGTGTTCTTATATGTTAGTTTGACGAATTAATTTTTTTGGTTTTAACGCTCAAATTTTACCAATGATGTCTATATCGTGACAAACCCAGTCGATACTAACCGAATTCGTGTCTACTCATCATCGTAAAGCTCGGGTTTTGCCAACTGTCCCAGCGCAATGCAACTAGTTTCAAATAATAATAATTTCATTAATTACAAAATGACTATAACCGATCAAAACTTAAATAAGTCAAAAGGTTCCATTAACCAACACTTTTAAGAAAATAATAAGTTAATAGCAATAATAATATTATAATAATTAAGTGAAGTTTATGACAAGAAAAAGAAAATGTTATCCAGCCAAAAGTCGGTATATATTCAACCCTTCGCCGGTCATCATCGTTTCCAAAAAAGGCAGCAGCACACACCAAAAAAAAGTGTAGAAAAACACACACACAATGTATCATCCAAAACCCTAACTTTTCATAATATTATTCAACTTCAATATTACACGATCTGCATACGATTTTGATCTGTTTACAAGTTTTTCGATCTGGGTTTGTCTGTTTGATTAGCGATTATTGAACTGATTTTGATGAATTGATGGTTGGAATTGATTTGGGTTTGAGTTTATTGAAGGTAATTTTGTGGTTAGGGATTTTAATTGTGTTAATGGTGTGTGGATTGAACTGGTTCATTTAGATATAAAGATCGGTTAATTGATTGTTAATTTTGGCTTTTGGTTTGATATGGATTGAAACGTTGACGTTTTGGTAAGATGTAGAGGTGGTTATTGTAGGGTTAAGTAGAGGTAAATTGAGTTTCTTTTCTACAGTTAAAAGTGGTTATTGGTACGGGTACGAAAACGGGTTCGTGTGGCGGAATCAAGTCAAGAAGTTGGTCAATGATGGAGGGAAAGATGTTGACTTGTGCGAGTCTGCGGGATGGAAGAGAAAAGGCTTATTGCAATGGAAATATTTGTCCTGGTAAGCTGGAAGGGTAGGCTGTAAGATGTTTAGAGGTGGCAATTTTGACCCGTTGATCGATAAATGGGTAAATTCAGATTGTGTTTGATCTTTAACGGGTCAATGGCTGTGTCAAAAGGGTTTAAAGTTCTTAAAAGTAAACCTGCTAATTGCTCTATTAAAGTACTTTAAATTTTTTTTTAATGTTTTGTTATGTATGCTTGAAACATTGATTCAAAGATAGGCATAATCGTTTTAATGCGTGGCACTTGACTTAAAGTACTTTTTTTCATTCTCATCTTTTGTATTTTATGTGGTGCGGCTTTCAGTCTCTTCATTTCGCACACTAATAATGAGTAAACTTGAAATAACTGCTAATTCAAAAACTTATTTTTTATACCAACACAAATTAAGTAATAATGAAGCTGAAGTGTAATTCTTGATATTTTTATCAAGATTTCAACTTGGAATTGTCACTTGTTAGTATATGCAACTGCATGTTTTGTAGTCAATGGTTGTGGTTAACTAACTCTTGATATTTTGTTGACTTTGACCCGTCAAGTCATCAGAGTTGAGCAAAGCAATAACTGCTTTCATAGTCTGTTACCTTTCCACGAACCATCAAATGGTCTATTTATTTATTGTCTGCATAAGCCGTGCTCTATCTTGTCCCAGTGGATGTTGGTCAGGCTTGCGAACGTTTCTTAAGGGTTTTCTATCTGTGTGAAGTTGTTAGTAGTAATTGTGTTATCAGTCAACTATGTTATTGCATGAAGTGGCTTGAAACATCCAACTTTTAAAGATGCTTAATATCTCAAGTTGGATCTTTGCTCTCGTCATATGTGACATAAATCTTGAAATGTATCGAGTCTGGTGCACTTTGGTCACCTTGGTTAGCTAAACCATGGTTAAACCCGTGTGTATATTGTGATCATTTTGGCTGACTCTTATCATAATATATATCAACAGGACTTGGCGTTATATGGCTAAAAGAGAAGGTGAAAGTGAAGTTTCTGTGGACTTAACACGAGAGTCATTAATCGCGCTAGCTTATTCTCTGCCGGATACCGCTACAACTTCACCCGAGTGCCCTAAAACTGATACTAAAAATGTCACCGAGGCTGTAAATACTGATGAAAAAGATAAACTTAGAACCGAGTTGATCTCAATAGCATATGACGAGTCACCTGACACCAAGGATTCACCGGGAGAAACCAACGGTTAGATCGCTTAGCCATTACTTATATTGTCTTTGTGGGTTTTACTAGCTCGTTTTTGTTTTAATGTTTATCGTGTGGGCCGTGATGAACATCTTCAAGTTGCGCTAAACTTTACTGCAAAAATTTGCAAAAATAAATCAGATGTTTTGCAGTCATCAATGTTAATTTGTGACTATTGTAAGTTGATTTCCTTTCATTGAACATTAATCCGCTAGTGAGTCAACTCACTTCTAATGGGCTTGTATATTACTTTTTGAGCTTGCAAGTTGGTATCTGTCTGCAATTGTATAAATATAGAATAATATGGTATCTAGCTAGCAATTAGTGGGATTCTCTTGTGCAATGCATTGGGGATTTGGTTGGTATTGGTTTGATTCGTTACAGTACACACTCTCGCCATAGCACCGAAAGAGAAAAGAATTTGGTTGGCATTGGTGTGATTTGTTACAGTACACACTCTCACTCTAGCACCGGAAGAGAAGACATAACTCCTTTTTCAACAAAACATGTCAAGAAAAGAAAATTAAACAAAGCCTTGAAAACCATAATAAAAGAATACCAGCACCGGGCCCAATAATATAGATACTGACAATTGGTGTGGTAGCGACTAGCCTACTATATTAAAAATTACTCTATTTTGAATACAACTATCTTTAAACATGATTTATAAAGGAATGTGGAGAAAAGAAGGTAAACACAGGTATGGCGATACCCGTTCTGAGGGTAATGACACTTGTACCGGTATGGTATTGACACTTGTATTAACTCTTAGGGCCCGTTCGTTTTACGGACTTATTTTAAAGGAATTGGAATTGGAATTGGAATTGGAATTGGAATTGGAATTGGATTTGGAATTGGAATGGAATGGAATGTTTGAGAATCCCTTTTATGTGTTTGGTTGGTTAATATGTATTGGAATTGAAATCTTCTTCGTTCTCGGGTTTTTTTTTTTTTTTTGAAGAACGAGGGCAAAGACGGAAACGTTTAATTTTTTTACATTTTTCGTTTTCGATTTATATTTTGAGTTATGATTTTTTTATTAATTTTTTTAAAATTTTTTTGGAGGGGTTTTTATTAACAGGTTTGTTAATAAAAACCCCTCCAAAAAAATTTAAAAAAAATTAATAAAAAATCATAACTCAAAATATAAATCAAAAACGAAAAATGTAAAATAACTCAAACGTTTCGGTCTTTGCCCTCGTTCAAAAAAAAAAAGACCTGACCCGAAACCCGTTCTAACCCGAACCTTTTGACCCTAACTCGTTCCGACCGAACCAAAACAACCATTTTTTAGTTGACCCATTTCGACCCTAACCCGTTCCGACCCATGACCCGTTTCGACCCAACCCAACCCATTTGCCACCCCTAGATTAGGGTTAATAAAATAATCCTTTATTTTTCATAACAATCCTTATAAAATAGGTGGGATTTTAAATCCTGTGAAATATGGGATTTAATGGAATTTAGTTTCCATTCCTATTCTTTCATTTAATGAAACGAACAAATCAATTCATGGGATTTAAAATCCCATTCCTTAGAATTCCTTCCAAATCCTTGAAACGAACATGACCTTAGAGTATGTTTGGTTGGAGGTAATGGAATGAAGGGGGAATGGAATGAGAGAAGGAATGAAATAGACAATGGAATAAAATTGATCATTATCATTCCTTTGTCTTGTTTGGTTAACCTATAGGAATGAAAGCAATTATTAATTTTTATTGTTTAGTATCCAAAAAAATTGTAGAAATGAAATAGAAATAATAAAAACACTCATATCTAAAAATACTTTTTAACCCAAAAAAAACCCTACAATGGCGACGGTGGTAGCTCCGGTGACGAAAATGGTGGTGGTGCCGATGGTAGTTGTGGTGGTGGTTGTTAAGGAGGAAAGGAATGAAAAAAAGAAGCGGATGGGAAGGAATGGTTTTAATGGAATGGGATTCCATGTGTAATGGATGATTCCATTCCATTGAGCAACCAAATACCACTTTTTTCATTCCCACGTAATGAATCATTTTATTCTTATTATAATTCCTGCATACCAAACACTACCTTAGTATAAAGATATCTTTTTTTTTAAATGAAACTTTGTTTCAAACAAATTTATTGAACTGGAATGCGGGGAAAAGAAAAATACACATCTGTGCAGTGCTTTAAAAAAGTTTACAAACATAAGTTAACAGAGAAAAATTAAATGAATGAAAATTAAATAAGTTAGAAGACATTTATTGATTAAAATATAATTGATGAAATTGAAAAAAAAAAAAAACAATTAGTCGGTATATTGACACTGTTTTAGAGATTCTATAAACTTTCTATTTATAGCCTTTGTACATAGGTTAATTACATTTAGGTCTTTTAAGTTTGACTAACACATGAACCATATTTGTCATGACAAAGTATATAAATATGTATCACCGAATATTATCGTTGTATAAATCATTAGCTCCCACTTGGCCACTTCACACCTTCTTTTGAACATTTGCATTTGACTTAAAACGTTGACTTGTTGGCATCGGCATATTGATGTGGCATTGTGGCTTGATAATAATACGGGACATTTGTATATATCTTCTTATTAAGTTCTTTTATTACATATTTATCTAATCTTAAAAATCAAATACATATTTTTTCTTTTTAAACTTATTATAATACAAATATATCCATTTTAATTTATTTTATTAAAAATAATTTATAGAATGACAATATTACCCTTTTCTTTACTAAAATTATTAATAGTTATTTTTGTTTTGTCTTTTCCTTTTCGTTTGTCAGATATTTCTTTCTTTTTCAGAATTGAACTTCTTTTTTCCACTTTGTTGATTATAACTATTAAAAATTATTAGTGGTTGTAGAATAAGCGACAACGGCGACGGCTAGGGTTCCTGCGAGAGCTTTTTCCTTTTTAACTCATAGTGGCAGCTACTTTTCGGCGAAGGGGTCACGGTGGCGGCAAAACACTTTCTGAAGATAGCTGGCAGATGTGGCAAGACTCTCATTTAGTCAGCAGGTCGGTGATGCCGGCGAAGAATCCAGGATTGGGAGGAGAGATGCAACGATGGTAACCGACGAGGTGCAGTGGTGATCGGAGATGTGATGAAGATGAAGAGAGGTTGTGGTTGAGGATGAAGATGATAAATATTTTATTGTAAGTTTAATAAGGGCATTTTTGTCTTAATGTATAATTTCATAAAAGAAGGGGATATATGTAACTTAAGTTTTGAGTTGGGTATATATGTTATTAGATTAGTTAATAACGGGATATATGTAATTCCCTCTAGTATCAATAGCATCAGGCTACAATTTTAGACCCAACAATCTCCCCCTTTAGACTAATGTTATCGATATCTTATATCATCTACAGACCCAACATCTTTGTATTATCTTCATACCGATATCAACATCATATTCAAACATGTCACATCAAGCATATTGTGATATTTAATTCGACAAGCTTTAGTCTCAAATTCAAAACTCACCAATCCCCTTTAGACTGATGTTTTCCAAATGTACTTTGCTGAAGAACGTTTTTGTTAGTTTACTCTTTGAATACACTAATCAAAAAATTTTATCTTCTCACGTACATGTTGTGATTAAAATGACATGAATTCGGTTGTATTGGTTAGCTTATGATACAGAAAAAAACATATCTAAACCGACGTGCATTCGATCAATAAATATGGGCATTGTGGTGGCAATTAGACATGAATTTGGTCGGTTTTATTTACATTTGTTATGTACCGGAATTGAAACAAAAAGAATCGTATAATGTAAAATAATATATTTAAAATGATATTTGTTTAGTTTTTCTAGAAAGTCAACTTCAAATATTATCGCGATAAACACCATTTGGAATAAAAATTATAATCCAAAAATGATCTTATCAAATACTTATAACTCTCTTAACAATAACAAGACTAAGGACATCGATATAACGAACCTTACGAACACCTTCAACAAATGGAATGACACTCAGAAACTCAAGAAAAGCCCATAAGTAGCATCATCCATCCAGCCCATAAACCCATAAGTAGCATATATCTTTTCTAAGCCCAATCCAGTTTCTGCAAACATCAAGCCTCGTGTACACGTATATCAACATTAGTTCCCAAGCATACAAAACATATAAACTCAAGTTAGACATTTAACCAAAATACGTTTGCTAATGAATTAATATTTTTAGTTGAACATAGTAAACTAAGAAATTGAAAGATTTAGTCGAAATTGTTTGTTTGGAAATTTCCCGAAAGCTGAAATTGTTATTTGAAATTGTGGAAGATGACGAGTGATATTTCAAGTTAAAAATCACGCCGTATGCCAAGAACTATTTGCTTATCAACTTTCTTTTGAGTATCATCTGTAAAGGTACCTTCCATTTGATTTAATTCATACACGTTGAAAATCTCACGAAATAATGGATGACGACAAGAGTGATATTGTTTGCATACTGTCATAAGCATCTACCCGTTATAATAGATAGCGTGATTACATTCGTTACATAAAAATAATATTATTTCGAGTTTTAGGTTTACCACTACATAAAACAGCAAAATTTTTAATTTTGATACTTTTAAAAATAACAACTTCAATACTTTACAGTATAGTTACAACACGTGTCGAGTGACATTTTTATAACGCATTAATGAAGTTAGAAATAAACAAAGGTTTTAGGCCCATGAAGATCCTCTAGTGAAGTACTGAACCGACCACTCCTTAAGTCATGTCTCACACTATACACACTTTTGGGCCCCTATGGAACCTTCATTGAACCCATTAGTCATTAGTGCACACCTTATGTAAAACAATACACGATTGGTACTATATTTCTCATTATTGTAACGGTCTTGGGCCTATGTAATACTGCGCCACATCAAGGACCCACAAATGAGCCTTTGAACCCCGTACATCCCTATACAACAAACACCCATACACACGTGGTACACATGTTTGGCTAAATACAGTTTCCAATCACATGTACAAACACACATGGTACATATGTCGGCCGGTCGACCATATGCAGTTATGTGCATGTATCATCGAGCAGTCTTTATTTGGGTTGTAAGCATACTGAAGGTTCGACGAACTATTCGTCAACTGTTTGACAGGAAATTCGTTTATGTTTGTTTGCTTAATAAATGAACAAACATGAATGAATCTCGTTCTATTAACTTAATGAACGAACATGAACAGAGATCATGTTTGTTCAATTGTGTTCGTGAACATTTGATAATGTGTTTGCTTACTCTTTATTGTTTAAAAATTTAGATACAAACTAGTAACTTAAAAAAAAAACGTAAAACAAATAGGACAATCAAACTGCCAGCCCGCTAAAACCGACTGGTCTTACATTGTGGTTGGTTTGATTTCTCTTCTAATACTCTTTATGGTGATATAAGACAAAACTGTCTTTATTTTTCCTCGATCTTAACTCTTAATTTACCTGCGTTGTAAGCAATTTTTCTATAAATACTTTTGAAAATATTAATTTTAATAAACTTAAAAAAGAGGAGGTAATATAAGAACCATTAAAGATGATTTTGGGCCCTTAAAAACTTCTATTAAAGATGATACGAGCCTTTTTGGGCCCATACCGACCTCCATCAGTCCATTGTACTGATTCAATAGTACAAACCTTACACAATTGGTACTCCACTTCACATTATTGTTATGGACTTGGGCTTTCGTTATGATGGGCCCACAATACATCCCCATACAATAAACACCCAAAGACAAGTGCTACGTTCAATATGTGGGCAATGTACCATGGTTAGGGGGCACATGACCCCTAGGTTCTTATGTCTTCACTTGATTCAATTTGTTTTTATTCTTTTAGTACACACACTTAAGCTTGTATACTGTATTAGACGTGTTTCTAATCGGTGGTTGGAGCCAAGAATCTCATTTTACGGGTTAGGAATTTTTTGATGCTTGAGTTCGTTATTATTTGACAATTTTTTGTTTATGGATCATAAGATACAAACTTTTTATGCAAGGATTTCTCATATTGCTATAATAATACCTTTTTGTCCAAATCACACACGTCTGTATCCATCTACAACCTAACCCAATCCTCTACCACCCTTAAACCCGACTGAATCCTTCAAATCCACCGTCAATTATCTCTAACCCATCGCTACCCTTTTTACCCCTTAACTACCGGAACTCACTGCACCACTGTCGTCCTCATCCATAATGAAAATGAATCTTTATCCTCCTCTAACAATGTGCCAGTTTCGGTATTACTTATCTATTGCTTTGGCTCGAGAGACTACAAGAAATCCTCGTCTGAGTTCGATAGAACTAGGCCATACGCCACATTGTTTTTAGTCAAATTGGTTACAATCGAAGGATGAATCTTCAAGACAGTAGGTTCTAATTTAGATATATACAATAAGGAACTTTGTTGTGCATTATTGTTTGTGTTATGTGCTATGCGTATTGTATCATGCATAATTACTTGTACATAATATTTTTATGTGTGTACCCTCTCTAGTGAAGAACAGCTTATTCACCGTATACCGTCTATGACCATCGTGCCTTTAATTAAACAATAAAAGTACTTCGTGCGTGTGTGTATAAGGAAGATTAAGAGAAAACTAATCGTTAGAGAGAAAACTTAAAAACTCCTAAAGAATAATTTTTAATTAAAAATAAAAAAATATTTTCAAATTTCTGTTTTTGCCATTATTCTTGTATTTTGTTATCCTTCACTCGAAAAAAATAAAAATTAAATAAAAAAATAAAAAAACCCGATGATTTAATGCACATACGTATTACTATGCGATATCGTTGTATTACACATATGTATTACTATGCATTTTATGCTCAATAGTGTTTACTTGCATATATCAATATTGATGTATTGTATATGTGTAGTAGTGTGTATTATATGCAAAATAATGATAATAATAATAATAAAATAAAATAAAATAAAAGTCAATGTAGTGCATATGTGTGTTAATGTGGTATCACACATACGTACTAATGTGTATTCGATATGCGTATTAGTCTTATATTACATATATACAATAGTGTGTATTAAATATTTGTAATTATGATGTATTCTATGCAATACAACACTGTTGCATATATGCAATGCACAATACACCGACAAGGGTAACAAAGTTTTTTTTTTTTTGGAATAATAACAACATATAAAAATAATGAAAAAAAAAGAAACTACAATTTTTTTTTTTAAAAGTTAAAAATAATTCTTAGGAGTTTTAAGTTTTCTCTTTAAGAGGAGTTTTCATTTGATCCCATTTCAGAACTCCAAAAAAATTAAGAACTTTTAGGAACTTATAGCAACCAAACATTTTTTTTATTTTTTTTTCATATATTAACGTTGTTTAAGACTAGTTTTACCATATTATATATAAATTTTTTATTACATACATAAATTACAAGTTTACATACGTGTAAACTTTAGGTAATAACAAATTTACATATATGTAAAAGAAAATTTAGTTATGTGTAAAAACCAATTTTCATAATTGTAATCGTAAATACAGATATAAAAGGCGATAAAACTACACTCAATACATTAACATACAAAAAATTTTGTAAAAAACGTTAGTTATTAAGAGTTCTTTTAAGTTCTTAAATAATTTAAGAGTTCTGAAATGACACCAACTATATATATATATATATATATATATATATATATATATATATATATACTTTGAGACTTATACGTAATTTTAATCTTTTACTTTTAACCATATAGTTTTCATCTTTTATAGATTTTTGGGTTAACATTTCATCTAAATTCTACGGGTTAACATGCTGCAACGCGCACGTGTGGTCAACGTTTTTACGTTTATTTTCCCCCATTTAGCGTCCCTATCCCAACGCGCGGGCCTAAGTCGACTTAGTTATTCTTTTCTATGTTAAACATTTCGGTCTAATTTTGCGTGTTAACTCGCCCCAACGGGCGTGTGTGGTTGAACACTTTTACGTATAATTTTCGTTCAGTTCAACCATCCAACCGCAAAGCGTGGGTCCAACACCCCTTCAACACACAGGTTCGATACCTTTTTCATTGGTTTACGCCTCCGTCACAACGCGGGGCTAATTATTATTATTTTTTATAGGTTTTATATAAAACCGAAAATAAAACAAAGATAACGCTGTCCCTGTTTCTAACTTGAGCTGGCTCGTGAGTTGATGGGTTGATTATTTTTGTTAGCTAGGATAATTTTGCATGTTTCTTTTCAATGAAAAGTGTTAAACAAGTTAAGACTTTCAAATCTTACTAGCCAATGAGTATGTTAGTAGCAAATAAACTCACAAACCAATAGAGTTTTTATATGAGCGAACCACCTTTAGCTCGAATCCGGCTCAACCCTTTATATGGGCAACCTACCTTTAGCTCGAATTCGATTCAATCCTTTATATGAGCTGAAGAGCTCGAGAGAAATCAATTAACTCGAGTTTTTAGAGTTTTTTTCTAAATAGAAATCAAGTGAGAGGAGAATGGTTTTATAAGAGAAAATTCCTTTTATATTTCTAGATAATCCACCGTTTTAAATGACATATCTTAAAAGTCGTACATGTGTTATCACCTCTTGTCTTGTGACATGGAAAATATTTTAAGATACGTTCAACATAAAATGATTTTAAAAATAATTTATGTATAATAGCTTAAAAAAGATACATTTTTAGTAACGCGAGTAATGTACTTGATATTTTTTCCGGTAGCAACAATTAAGTGAATTAAGTCGTTATAGGAGTTGTTTAGTTGTAACTATTGGTGTTTGGTATAACATGTGGTATCAATGAGACTAAAAAGTTCTATTTAATGACATGTTTGTAATGTGTTTCCTGAATGGTTAACATTGGCAAAATATCTTAATGTTGAAATCATCTTAAACACAAATTAAACCTAGTAAGCATTGACTATTTGTGATTTAGTTCAAATTATTGTCGCAAAGCTTAAAAAAAGGAGTACAAGTGATCCTTTAATACC
The DNA here is from genome assembly GCF_021521415.1 of Bidens hawaiensis. Taxonomy (NCBI): domain Eukaryota; kingdom Viridiplantae; phylum Streptophyta; class Magnoliopsida; order Asterales; family Asteraceae; genus Bidens; species Bidens hawaiensis. The sequence goes on along the minus strand of NW_027491117.1, from coordinate 737,972 downwards.
AGAAAGAGGATTGGTACAATTATTGTAGTACTCATTTCCAAACATGTTGATCAGTTATGTGATATAAAGAACACATAATCATATTAATTGTGTATCTATAAATCTGGCGAATGCGGTTACGAAACTCGTCATGATGTTGATGGCGTCAGGCTCCCGTGCAGGGTGTACAATTATGATGGAGATGAAGTGAGATACTTAGCTCACGGTTTAGAGAGAGAGAGAGAGACTAATGGTGATTTGATGGCTAGGATTACTAAAAAGTGTTAATATCTCGATCTCTTATAATCTTTTTATATACATCAAAGGGAAAGCCCAAAGTTTGTTATGATAGCAAGGGAATTACATTCATCGAATAATTACCATTATATGATCCTAATACTTTATCATTATACTTAAAAAAATAATCGTGAGGGCCATTTAATAGATTAATATAAATATTAATCTATATATTATTCTTACAAAACATTCTTGTATGTGAGTTACAATTACAACCACAAAGTTAGTGAGAAGTGTAAATGCTTCATTATCTAGACTAGTTAAGAAGCAAATAGGTGGTCACTACTACAGGTCTAAAACCCACGGGGGTGTGTGCATGCGTGCAAAAAATCAATTAACCGTGAGAAGGGGATGTGTGTGTGTGCGTGCGTGTAAAAAATTTGTTAATCACGAGATGTGTAAGAAATTAGTATAGTCATTTAATTTATAATCTTAAATGTTTAAAATGAATAAAAGGAGTATGCATGTGACATTAAATATATTCCGTCTCAATTAATATAATTAACCATACCATAATAATTTTCTCTTTGCAATCAGCATAATTATATAAACCATAATAGTTAAAAAGATAACAAAATAATAATAAATTTATATTTATAATTTATTTTTACTCTCTTAAATTCATTCTACACAACTACAATTTTTATTCATGTACTACACTTGTGATTTTCCATATCACACACTTGCGTTTTTTTTATAAAAAAACATATTTTTTATACATATGCATATAACCTACATAAAAACATAAAACTTACACTTATATTTTTGCAAAGATTTATATTAACTCATATATATTTAAGTTGGGTTTTATGGATTATATCAAAACTATTTTATTTGTTTATAAATAGAAAGTGTATACAATATATTATATTCTTTATTTTCAGCTATTAACTAACTTAATGGATATAGAAGAATTGATTAACATTTTTGTAACACGTGCTGTATTTTTAAGCATCTCGTGTGTTTCCAAATGATAGAAGAAGCATTTAACAACCATTTGAAAAGGAAACACTTGTGTATGTGTGTGAACAACATAATGTATCATATAATAAATCAGGATGCGAGGAAAATACAAAAACATAACTCACAACTAAAAAAACGTACTTCGTAGAACTAAAACAACATGACTGAAAACGTATGAACTAAAATACTCTTGTAATATTTGATATAAGAAACACACTATATCTAAAATTTCATATGAACTAAACACCATAAGTAGAGAATACAGAAACACCATTCAAAACTTTTGTTACATATAAAAAACTATATTACACTTCCGGTGCTTTATAGATCGTTTGAGTATGTTTATGTTAAGATCATTTCCTATGATCATGCTCTTGAGATAATTGGTTGTCTATTATTGGCTGGGAATATTTAATTGATTTGCCGCCATTTGAACTTCTTGTTGATTTGTATGTTTAATCCTTAAGTGATACCTTCGCTTCATAGTTTGTCCATGACATGGATCGACTGTGAACTTCTTGTCTTCAAATGATGTACGATCAAATCTATGGCGGTGTTCCACGGGCTGGCCATGGACTGTAAGTCTATCTTTTATCTTTAAACATTTCCGTTGTTGTATTTGATGCTAGGTTTTCTTAAATTCACGATGCTTATTCTTTAGCTTACTATACGATACAAATTTAATGACTTAGTAGTGATTCAACAAGTGGAAAGCACAACATGAAAGCATAAATATTTTAGAATAGTATTTAACCTATGTGTTTAAATTTTTGGTATAACGAAAGTAAAAAATTAAAATCGATATATATGCTTTGAAAAATAACATATATTAATATGCTCATCTAGATCATTTCTTAACATTAACCTAATGACATGAAAAGTCTTTGTTAAATATATATGGCAATCACATATCGGGTGTAATTGCACAATGTAAAATGGCTTAAAACTTTGACTCTTTAGTGTCTTGCATGCGTATAAATAGAGATGCATAAAAAAACCAATAAATCATCCCTAACAATCTCCATCAACTAAAAACATCTTAAGAGAGATAAGAAAGATTAGAACCATGGCTTCATTCTCCTCTTTAAAGATTACGATTCCCACAATTAAGTCTCCCTAATTTGCTAATCATGTTAATGTATGTGATTGGACAATTAAGATCAGGGTTTATGCTTTAGACATGGTCTACTGATATAACCAACAATGCACACTAACGTTGTTATTTATTGTTTTATTTCTAAAAGAAAAAAACCACACGAATATGGAGCAGACAAGCTCCACACAAACTAGGATCGTGTGATTTAGCTTTAAATCGGATTGAAAGGAGGAAATGAGACAAAGGAACAAAGTATTTGATAATGTTTTGTTGGGGCCACACGTGGGCATTGAAATTTAGAGGGAACAGAAACTTTTTAATCAAAAGCTATTGCTTTCAAGACAATCGTATCTTGTAGGCCAAAGGAAATGAACCCATCATTAGTGATGTTACATCTATACACACATAAACAAACATATATAATCAATTTAATCATGGGTCATAAATAATGTATTTATCAACTCATATCATTGGTAATAATTTTATTAATAGTACAAAGGGAATAACCTTTACTTTATTTCTTAGAGAAAGAAAAAAGAACATTTATTTTTTATGTAACTTGTTTGATAAAAATATGAAGTAAACATGTTTTAACTTTATAATAAGTTGGAATATGTTAGATTTAATATTAGTATATACTTAGTTTTGAGCACACATCTACAATTATTTTTTCCTTCATATCCCTTTAATTAAAAAAATATATAATTAAATATCAACCATTGATTAAATTAAGATGAAATGTATTAAGTTATGTGAGTTAAGCATGTCACCTTTCATTCAAACTCAAAACCTGACCCGGAGCAATACTAACCCGAAAAATGGAACTTATACCCGAAACTTGTACATGGTTTTTTTTTTGGGTTCCGGGCCAATAAATTCGAGTAATGTATACATTCTAGAACCTCGATATTAAGTATAGTCAATTCAGTTCACATTCCATCATTTGAGACCATACCCATTATTTTAATTCCAAAAGTAATCCGGTTCAGTTCGCATTCTATTCAATTCATACCTGATCGACTGTTTTATGGTTATATATCCAATGAATTCAATATTAATCAATTTGACATATTCACAAGTTTTCAATTCAATCAATGTTTGTTTTATGACGCAATTGAGATAATCTACTCAGGCATGCAATCCATTAATTCATCATCGCCTATATTCATGGCGGCTTGGTTGTGTTATGGTTATATATCAAATGAATCAACATTAACCGATTCATAGTTCACGACTTCACAACTATTTAATTCAATCACTATTTGTTTTAATTCGTAATTGGGACAATCCACTTGGGCGCGCAAGTCGTTAATTCGTTGTTTTCAATTGTAGGATTAGGTCCACAATTCGATTCATCATCTACAATTCACCATTGAGTTTGCAATTCGATTCATCAATGTAAGGTGCAAACACCTACCTTTTGTTTTGGTCTAAAATTCTATTCATCATCCCCTTATTATCAATGCTTATACAATGTTGGAAATTTTGAGCAAATAAGAGAGGATGTGGCATCATATGAGTAGGTGCATGGCTATCAAACCACATGGCAATACCGCGCCACCCAATGTGGGTATGATGCAAGACTTCATTTCATAACAAATGGCCATATGGCAACATCACGCCACTCAATGTGGGTATGGTGCATGACTTCATTCCATGACAAAGGTCTGCCACATAAAATTGAATTCTTGGATAATTAGAATGAATTAATTATTATAATTTATTAATATCACACATAAATACCATCAACACTTCACCATTTTATTCACTTAAACCTTCACCATTTTTATTCCCTCAAATCCTCAATGGCTAATTTCTCAAACGATGATCTTTGAATATTCATATCGCTGAACGATTCTGATAACGATGCTGCTTTTAAAAGATAGCAGCATGAAAATTTTCAAAGATCTCATCGAGCAAGCCGAAGAAAAAGGCACGACGACATCATCAAATATTCCTAAAAAATGGTTCCCTGTGATTGCGAAAAACAATCATTTAGTTTAAATTTTTGCATTTTAATTTTTTGTTTGAATTGTCGTATTTTATTTTTCCGGTTTTTCAGTTATGTAATATTTTTAATTTTAATGAAATTTTAGTTTAACTACATTTAATTGTTTAATTTATTTTAAATTAAAAAAACAAACAAAAAGTTATAGGGTACTTGTGGGTAGGTGCTGCACGTAATTTTATGATTTGTGAATAGAAATGAGGTGACTGTACAAAATTGACCGGTGCATAGAAATAACATATATTAGTACATGTCCTACATACAACACCTACTGTTTATAATACACCTATTGTGAAATTGATTATATTGTGTAAATTATCATATTCTGTTACTATCCTATGGTTACTATAAGGTAAGTTGTAAGAATTCATATTCTGTTTGTACTTGGGATTCCTTAATTTGAAATTGTTTCCTTTAAATTTTATAGCTTTCTTTGTTGAATGCACGAAAACCTATTAACCTGACCCAATAAACATGAACCTGGTTAACCGGAACTTTAAAAACCAAGAGAGATTAGGCCTTAGGGTCATGTTTTGGTTATGGATTTAATTTTTCAAACCCGTAAAAATCCGAGTATCTTTATGTTAGCTTTCTAAAAAAATATAGATAATTATTACAATGAGAATTATTAAAAAAATGTTTCACAATTCAACCCCAAAATCAAAGTGTCTTTATGTTGTTCTTTTTCTTTTTCCTGCCTGCACAAAAGGATTATTATTAAAAATAGACGTAATCTATGCATAAGTTTTAATTAAACACAGTTGATAACGTTTATATAGCGAATCCTAATTCTATTTAATTTATATGTTCTATTTGTTTAATAATTAATTCAGAGCAAGAGAAGATCGTGTGTTTAAATTGGAACGGAAGACAATGAAAATAATGCCAGAGGTGGTACATGCAATATGGACAAATAGAAAAAGGCACCATAAAAAATGAAAACGATACGAAATTTTGATTGTGACAAATGACGGCAATAGATTCACGACCATAGCAACGGCGGTAAGATGCATGACGATAGATTTGTGGTGATAAGAGTTACAATTACAACTTTCGAAATAGAATTGTGCCTACACATCATCATCATCATCATCATCATCATCATCATCATCTTACTCAGTATATCCCACCAATAGCAAAGCTATGGTAGGGTCTGAGGAGGGTAAGATGTAGACAGCCATACCTCTACCCCATAAGGATAGAGAGGCTGCTTCCGGTGAGACCCCCGGCTCGATAGTAGTTTTGCATCAAGCCTTGGACATAAGGCACATAGCACTCAATCATCGGGACACCGGCTGATCGGTGCATGTACACTTGTCTTTCGGCTATCAACGCCACTACATGATGCCTGATTAACCGTCCGTCACTTTTAACGTTATTTTCACTAGATTAGTAAAATAACGTCAAAATTAGTGCAATTTCACTTTTGCCCACCCGAGGGTTCACACATATATACATCATATGTGCGCACCGCAAGCAGGGCTTTGAGCCGATAATAATCTCACATTTAAACTTAGTGCCAACAATCCAACCTTTCGTTTATTTTTCTCTCAATAAATCTCTGCTAAAAAAACACTTAACGTCGTTAAGTTTTTTTTTTTCAAAGTTTAAAACTCATGTTTTAGGGCTTTTGATCGGAAGAAGTATACGGATCGACTGATGTAAATAAGGATTTAAACGAACCGGACGTCCGACGGACATCCGTTCGGTGAGAAGTTAGTTTACTTACGCCCGTTTAATAAATGAATCAGACTTGAACAAAAGAACGTTGCCGGTAAGCTCAATTTCTTAATGGACGGGCACGAACATGCATTTTCGTTCAGTAGAGTGTTCGTGAACCGTTCGTTTGTCCGATAAAAGTTTAACGGACGAACACGGACAAGGTCTCGTCTGGTTCGGTTCGGTCCGCTTACAGCCCTAGATGTAAAATTTGTTTCGAAACGGTGATCCAAACGACAAAATAATGTTTTAATTTGGGTGTTTGAATTTCCAATTAAAAAAAAATTAACCATTTGAATCACCGTTTCGAGATAAGTTTTACATCAGTCGACTCGTATCATTCTTTTGACCAAAAGCCTTAAAACATCAGCTTGAAATTTGGAGAAAAACTTAACGATGTTAAGTGTTTTTTATTGAAGGTTCATTGAGAGAAAAATAGTTAAAAGGTTGGACCGTTAGCAGTGATTTTTAAAGATAGAATTATTATCGGCCAATATACAAAAAGTGAGATTATATATTTCAAATTTGTCACAAATGTGATAATATATATATGTGATTTGTCTCCCAGTCAAGCCGAAAAAGAAAGAACAAATGTTCTCATATAATAGGGAGTATGGTTGTTCAAACCGCTGGCCGCTCGAATTTGCTCGTCGCTCGTTCGGAAATTGCTCGAAAAATGCTAGCTCATTTTCTCGCTCAATTTTAAATGAGCCGCTCTGCTCAGTTCGGTTCATAAACAAGCCAAGCAACGAGCAAAGGTCTATTCGGTTCGGTCGGCTTGAATATTTTTTAATTTATTTTATATATAATTATATATGAACAAATATATAAATATGCAGACAACACACACAAATATAAGATACAAATTTTTAAACCCTTTAAAATTTTGTCAATTTTATAGTTTTATTTGTTTACTTCAAGTTTTCAGAATACCAGAAGTTTATTTACATGTTCATTATATCTCAGTTCAAATTTATTTCTTATAAAAAGTTACAACTTATTACATGTTTGTCTAGAAACTACCAATTTGTTTACACGATATATTATTTACAACATTCAAACTTGTTTTTTACTGAAATTTTAAAGTGAAAAAGAAATAAATAATGATAATAAATCGCTTGATGTTAGATCGAAAAGTGCTCAGTTCGATTTTGGCTCGTTTCAGTTTCCGCTTGGTTTGAATTTCAGCCGTTAGGTTCGGTTGTAAACGAGCCAAGCAATGGGCAAGGCTTCACTCGGTTCGGATCGGCTCATGAAGAGTAGTAATAGGGAGATCATGAAGGAAGGAAAGATCCAATTGAACAACTACGTACAAAATATTAGAATAACAAAAGAATTATAAATTATCATGCCATTAAACAATTCTTATTTATATGACAAATTGGAGCCCCATCAAATTTTTTAACAGGTTTAGAACTACCCAGAGTACTCGACTTCTGAGTGAGTATTTTTGAGACGGGATGCCATCCTTTATTTTGATTTTAACGCTCCATGTATTCAAGAACACCATCAAGTAGGAAACTCACCAAAAAAACTCTCTTAAGTCAGGTTAAAACAAGAGATCCGTCAAGATTTCTTTGTACGTGGAGTGGTAATGCTTTTTTGACACACTAAATGTGCCGCACTTGTATCCACATACTAACATGACACATTTGTCATCTTCTGCAATTAGGACCGCCGCCCAATATTCATCGCTAGCGTCAGTCGAAAAGAATTCTTTTGTCAGTTGGCGTGGGAATCTTTAAAGGTGGCATCACAATCCGCTGGCTTCTTTCTCTCTTTTACAGCTTGTGCTTGCTTTTCAGTCCACCGAGGAGGATTCTTTTTTAACATGGGGAACAAGTGTACTGTTTGGCTTGACAGTTTTGGCAGAGATTCGGCTATATAGTTAACTTGACCAAGAAATTGTTGAATTTCTTTTTGCGACATCAGTTTGTCAGGAAAACATCTTTATGGGCTACGGGTGGCTGGTGAAATTTTCCATCGGCAATTTTCATTCTAAGGAAATCAATTTCTTTGAAACCAATTTCCATTCTTTTCCGACAACGTTATCCCATATTGTTGGACTACTGAGTGAAAATTTTGAGTAATTCTATATAGGATTCTTCATCTTTGGAGAACAACAATATATCATTAATGTACACCAGGGTATTGCGCATGATAGGCTCAAAAATTGTCACCATTGCTTTTTGAAAAGTGGATGGTGCGATTTTTAACCCGCACGATGTTACATTCCACTAGTAGTGATGATCTGGAATGCAGAAGGCTGTTTTTGGCCTATCTTCTGGTTTGATTCCAAGTTGCCAGAAACCGGCCTTGGGATCAAATTTCGGTAAACCTTTTTGCATCTACTAAAGACTGGAATATGGAATTTTTCTGTGGGAGTGGAAACTTGTTATCTGCAAAAAAATGATTTAAAGGCTGATAATTTATAGCCAACCTTAACTTTCCAAGAACCTTTTCACTTCTTTTATATAGATAGAAGGCTTCAAAAGCCCACTGGGACTTTGTAGATTCAATTAAACCTTGTTTGACCAGTTTTGAGCATTCTTCTGTTGCAAGCTTGTAGCGGTCAGGGTTCATGCCTGGGTGGCTTGATTTTGTTTGGGTTTATGTCTTTGTTCTGTTTGAACGGTAAAGACAAAAAAAATAATGGATTAAGCCACAAGGGGAGTTGATTATGGTTAGGAATTCTGTGTGGTTTGAGGCACAAGAGGTTTTGATAATTTGACTTTTGAGCGTCTCTACGGGATGAGGTGAGGGTGAACTCTTATGGAGATTATGGATTGTGGTGTATGGATTGACGTATTTTTCCCATTTAAGACCATTGTAACAAGAAAACCTCTTTTCTGGTAACTGGAAAATAATGTCCCAACCAAGGAAAAGATCTTTCCCATGAATGCTAGATCCCAAAAATCTATGTCTGATAACACATGTGGGAAATAGTCTAATTTATATTTGCTTGCTGATTTTGTCAATAGAGAAAGTCTGATCGTTGGCAGTTAAGAAAATCTGTTTGTGAGGGCGCCAAATACTGGGAGGTAGAATGGTTGGATTTAGGACTAACTGTGTAAACCAGAGTTTATCAATACAATCTCCGGGGTCGGTTTTGCATAGTGATTTAGGAGAAAATTAAACTTGACTTGAGGATATAGAATCGGAGGATCTGGAGACGATTCTCTAGCTCTTGCCATGAACATTGGACGAATGTCGCTGTTTATGCTTTCTGTGTCTGAGGATTTTGTATCTGTTTCGTTATCTGAATTAGAATAACAGATTGAAAGTACTGCTCTATCTCCTGGTTCATCATCAAGGAAATACAATGACTCTATATCCGAGACGTCAATTTGTTACACTTGGTTGATCATCTGAAGCAAGACCTGAGCTTTCTTTTTATCTTTGCAATCTTTAGCAAAATGGCCTTTCTGGTTGCAAATATAGCACCTATCAGTGCCTTTTCCTCGATGACATTTTTTGTTTTATTTTTTATTTTTACTTTTTTTTTGATTTTATTTTAAATTTTGAGTTATGAATTTTTTAAAATAATTTATTATTATTTTTTTTGAGTTTTTTTTTTCATAAATCTTTCTTAACCTTTTCATTTTTGTCCCCTATGTAGAATAAATTGACCATTCAAAGTATTATACCTTATCAATTAAATTATTTATTCAACAATTATGATGGATAAATAAGTAAATTTGACATAGAAACAAATAAAAAGATATATAAAGATTTTAAAGATATGTTTTTAAGACTATTTTCATAATAATGTCAAAATCTCATATGGGCACACCACAAAATATGCTCCAACTATGTCAAAGAGATCAGTGAGTGTGAGGAAGGCTATTGATTTTGTGATCATGTTTGATAGTAACCCACTTCCCGTCACATTCATGCTACCACGAACATCTCCCCTCCTAGATCTAAAGTCCAAAATCAACTTCATCTTTGTGCACTCCATTTGGGGAACATATGATAAACTTTGTATTAATTATAATTATAAGTAGAGTAGTCAATAATGATAAGTATGATCATCATCCCGACATCATTTAGGACTATTATAAGTTTTTTAATAAGTAAATTAGGATGGAGCTCATGTGATATACAGGTGGTTAAAAAATATATAACAGAGAAGTTAAATTTAATAATATGCGTAATAACATATCTTATGGATTCATAAGATATAAATAATTTTCTAAAATACATAAATTAGTAAGAACAATAAGTATTTGTATTTGAAAAGAAATAAAAATGGAAGATTTTGAATCTATACATACAAAGAGAAAGAGAAGGTTAACATCATTTAATCCTAGTTGGGTTGGTAAGCTAAAAATATTTTAAAAGTAATGTAGTAAGTTTGATTCCCACTAGTAATATATTTTTCATTTCATGAAATGAAAACTTGTACACTTGGTAACCTCTGTGTGTGTGTGGGGGGAGGGGGGTCTAGTTGAATAACTTGTGGAAAGATGATATAATTTTAATTGTATAGGCAGAGGTAGATGCATATAAAATTAAAGGAAAATTGGATCTTATTAATCCCATATTTTTACAGTTGGTCGATAATAATCTCACATCATAAAATTGTTGCCACCGGTCTCACCATTCACACTATTTTTATTCATTGGAACCCGGTATAAAAAGTTAATTTTGTTAAGTTTTATCCATATTTCAAACTGAGAATATAGAGTTTTTGATCAGAAGGGGTTTACGAGTCGATTGGCGTAAACTTATTTCGAGACAGTGCTCTAAACGACGAAATGTTGCTTAAATAACTGTGCCCAAAGTATATAAAGAATGAATATCATGTATTCTAAGCTCATGCAATCAAGAAGAAACATGATTAGAAGCGCACTCAAGACATTCTGATTGTTAAGTATTATTCACAAGTATCTCCCGAAGATTTTTCAAGAATTCCTCCTCAATTCCAAGTAGAATTTGAATTGATTTAATCTCAGGAACAACTCCTATATTGTGTAGCACACTTGAAAAATACAAGAGCCGTTAAATCAATTGCAAGAACTAAGGATTTACTAGATCGAGTTTCCCATCTTGAGGAGCACCGGTCTTGTTCGTGAAGAAATAGGACAAAACCATGAGGATGTGTATTGATTACCGAGAATTAAACAAGTTAACTATTAAGAACCGGTTCAATTTCCTAAGATAGATGATCTTTTTGGTCAGTTAGAAGGTTCTAGTTATTTCTCAGAGATTGATTTAAGGTTAGAATATCATCATTTAAGAGTTTAGGAAGAAAATGTAAGGAAGACTACTTTTAAAACTCGTTATGGTCACTACGAATTCTTAGTTATGTCGTTTGGCATAAGGCCCCAAACTCGGGCACCTTACTTTTAACTGGATTTACACATGAACTCAAATTACAAGAGAATAACTCATTCTATGTTGCGGAAATTAAAACTTTAAACATAAATTTCTATCCCTAAACCGATCCTAAATATGGTCGCCACGTCATCTATAATACTTGCATGGATACTGTGTGTGCATGGTAAGACATCTGAATATGAAAAAGAAGCTGTCTTTAGAAATCAATCGAATAAAGAGTTTTATCGTTTGAAGGCAGAACGTGATCAGGTTGAAACTACATCTCAAATCAATAAGTTCATTGATAGGAGACGTTGTTTTAATTGTAATGAGGTTGGGCACGTGTTTTACGCTTGTCCCAATCGATACAAACATGATCACATTCCGTCTCAAAAGACTGTTAGCAAGAGACCAGGTTTTGGTTTTGTGAATAACCAAGTTAATGCTGTTCCTGAACCTGTGAAAATTCTGAGACGAGGTGAAACAGTTAAAAGTGAAGTAATTAAAAATGAGATTTTCAAAACTTCACAAACAAATTTTTACAGCAAGAAACAAGCTATAGGCCAGAATTGGGTGGCCAAAAATGTGCCAAAACCACCGATAACTGTTGAAGAAAAGAAAGTCAACTCTGAGTTACTTGTAACAAGTGATGATTTGTTATCAAGTGAATTTGATTTTGAGAATGTTAGGTTGTTATACAAGAATTTCAAATAACCCAAGACCAAGAAGGCTTGGGTTTCCTTGTATCATTAAAACGATTTTCTGTGTGTGTAGGGGCTTCCAAGATCCCATGATTCACGTTGGATTATGGATAGTGAAGCCTCAAGGCACATGACTGGTACTCTTCACTTGCTTAAGGATGTTAAATCTATTAGTGGAGGTTATGTTGGATTTGCGGGAAACTAAGGTGGACAGATTGTTGGAGAAGGAACTTTGACGAATGGGAAAGTCATATTCGACAAAGTCAACTACATTTTCGAGTTGGAGAATAATCTTCTTAGCATATCACAAATCTGTGATAAGAGTTTCTCGACTCACTTCACAGATAAGGAGTGTCTTATTTTGAAACCGGGTTTCAAAATACCTGATGACTGGGTGTTAATGCGTGCTCCTCGAGAGAATGATCTTTATGTTCTAAATATGAGTACTGCATCAACGTATTCAGAGTCTGATCAATGTTTTATATCAAGAGCATCTGAACGGGAGTCTGTGTTATGGCATTGTAGAATGGGTCATATTGGTGTGAGGAAGATGAATCCCTTGGTTCACAATAATTTGGTTGAGGGAGTGAACTTGAGAAGTTTTCAACTGCATGATGAATGTTTGGATTGCAAGAAGGGAAAACAAATGAAGAAAAGCATAAACCACAAACTACGGCCCAACATTCTCCCCCTTGGTTTATTGCTTAATCTCAGCTATCTTCAAAATATCAACCGTAGACTTTTAACATGCATCCATAGCCGTCGCCTGTTGAGCTTGGTCAGATTTAGCAGCAGCCACTTGACGTAACCGTTTCCCAACCTGATTGATCTGCATCCATTCCTTAATACCTTTCTTCCGGCATATATATCGTGGCATCAGAAGAGACACTTGGAGGTTGAGTGTCTTATTTAGTGCCTTCATTCCTGAAATATTAAGGCCGGCTAACAATCCAGCACAAGTCATGCTACTTGCTAATAGAAGTAGATACTTATGCCATTGGTTAAAGAAAATAGTAGAAGTTCTTAGGTTCAATCGACTCAGAAACATCGAATACATTATGTTTTCGGTTGAACAGATGAATTCTCGGTCAAAGTTTGATCGAGAGTTCCTTGAGATGTCAGTTGACCAAGGAATTCTCTGGTTGACCAAGAGATTTCGGTCAATCTCCATCAAAAATACATTGACACGACCCATTGTCTTCTCCATTCTACCAATAACCATTGATGACCAAACCTGCATCTTCATTCAAAAACTCAGAAAAACAATTAGTAACTTCAAGAAGAAACCGAAAAGACAGATTAAAATTGTGAACCGATCGAGTCACTGTTACCTCAAAACCATCATATCCAAGTATCAAAGATAGACATTAGATAGATTTTCTTACCTTTCTCAAGGGTTTCTGGCTTTCTTCATAATATCTTAGATGAAGACATGAAAAGATGGATACGGAATGATTAGATAGTTTTTTTCTTTCTTTTTTTTTTTTAAATTTCAGAAGATCTTGGAAGATTGGGGAAGATGAAGGTTCTTGAGTGTTTGTGAGTTTCAAGAGTGACTAATGATGTGCAATGAGTGCCTTTTAAACTTCCAAGAAACATCAATCTATACCGAAAACACATATGGACCGAGAACAACTATCTTGGGCTGAGAACACACATCAGTGGAGTCCGTTGGGCCAAACAGACTGGCCCACTAATCAAAACCACCAGTTGTCAAAATTCCATGGTCTAAAAACCAATCCCGATTCATGTAAAAATGATTTTTTAAAGACATTTGTTTCGACACGAGTAGACATGAGGTAAAAAAAAAATTAAAAATAAAATAAAAGTAGAATAAAAACTAAACTAAAACAAAATCAATTTACCTATCTAGTCTTCAGTTGATTTGACATATTTTGGGATCAAATTTCAGCTGTTTTTTTTAAAAGCAACCCCCTTTTTAAGAAAAATCCGAACATGAAATCATATTGATTAAGATACGATCACAATGATCCATTTTCAGTGTTATTGTGACATAGTGAAAAGGTTGATAGCAGGTAATTATCATGATTTTCATTGCGCCAGTGATACCATTAGATTCAGTTAGGCATAAATCTTATATGAACATCACTTATGGACCTATGATGCCTCTTAATTCTTCTCAAAGCTTATTTAGCTTTCCCCAGATCACCCCAATTTGACTCCAACCCCCTAGTGCCTGATCGTAATCAAACAACCGCGAATCCCCTTGTCTTTGAACTATAGGAGTATAGCGTTGACAATCAACGTTCTGAACTTGAAAAATCTGCGGAGGCTAGGAATGTGTATACGTCGAAGTGGACTAGCATACCCCACAAAGAATCCTTCAACAAATTTGGGACCAAATTTGCCACTCGGATCAAGATTTGTACATGATGATCCAACGGTTCCAGCCATTTGAGATTTGGTTTTCGACGATTAAGTAGCTCGAAACACGTCTTGCCGAACTTCTTAACAGTAAGTACCCGGTTGAGAGTATAATAGGCTAACGCCACTGCTTCAGACCAAAAATTCACAGGTAACTTTGAGTCAGAAAGCATGGTTCGAGCTGTTTGTATCAATGTGCGATTCTTTCGTTTAGCAATCCCGTTCTGTTGTGGAATATAAGGTACATTGACCTGACGGATCTAGCACATGAATAAATTAGATTGAAAAATTGCCGTAAGACCAGCAATATGATATGCAAAGATAGGCTTGTGTCACACCCCAATCCAGGGCCTAGGAGTGTGACCATCAGTTGGTACCTGTTTTGTAAATATATCAGAGTAGCGGGTTTATTTTAGCGAAAGTCTTTAAATATTAGAATATTAATTTACATTATCAAAACTACTCGGGAATTAAACAACCGAGTTTCAGTTTTACAAAACCGTGATATTAAGGATTTGTAATATTAAAAAACGAGCCATCTTGAGCGATCTTCTATGACTCCAATCCTTGTATATCATCTCATCTAGTTACCTGCAAGGGTGGGAAAAACACGTCAGCTATATGCTGGTGAAACGTTGACTCGATAAAACATTTATAACAGTCGTTAAATACAAATATAGTTTTCTGTTTCACAAACTCAGCAGGAATGCCTGTCCATTCCCGGGATTTGTACCACTTCCCTACACACACAATTCAAAGGTTCCCCGAGTATATAGCCCCTGTTCGGAGACAACTTTCCCCTAGGCTATATAACCCTGTTAGAGAATCAGTTATGACTGACTTGGTTTTGTATGCCAATTATCAGTTATGTTTGGATCCAGACACATGTGTATTCGGTGTGAGTTGCTTTTTATCATCTATTTTGTATTATAACGATTTTAGAGATTATATCTCATGCAAACATTTATCAGACTCTTTGTAATAAACAACCTGTCTATTACAAGAGTAAAATCAGTTCAGACAGTAAAGGTTAACGTGTTCACCTTATATTATCAGTAGGAAATATCAACCTCCTTGGCTTCAGTATGTTATTAACCTATATTCATAATGGGTATGCATAAGTACCTAGTTGGTATTTTTTTCAGCAGACTTTCAGTCTGTTTTAGTTTCAGCAGACTCAAGGTCTGGTCAGCAGACTTGAAGTCTGATTAGATTCAGCAGACTCGAGGTCTGATCAGCAGACTTGAAGTCTGACCTAACCTTAGTATAGTTATAGTCGTTTTATTAAAAAACTTTGAATTTACATATGACGTTTGGAATAGCACGCTTTGGCCTAATAAAGGATATCACGTTGGCAAACTTCTCCAGGTAAGCAAACGGGTCCCGCGGTTGATTGGGATTTGTACGAATTGCTTTCCTTAGGCAATAAGAGTCTACTAATGATACCCCCCTTCCAGTTACTACATGCCCGTCAAAATAATAGTTTTGATAACATTACTTCATGTGGAAGCAACGTCTTTGCTTTATAAAACATCACTTGGAAAATAATTACAGTTTAACGACTATACCCTTAACTAAGCTATATCTTATGTATTTAAAGTAACTAGTAAAGTACCTTAACATTAATCCCATCTTAATCGGCTTGATGGAACTTAAGAGCTAAGAAATCAGCAGCGGTTCAGCTTGTTCTTCGTTTATACGATCAACAGCTCGTTAAACAGTGTAACGACTCCTCGTCTCTTCGCAAAAACAGCCCTTGACACCTCGGAACTCCCTTGCACGCTTGCCAAGGTTAACTATGTGAAAACTAAGGTGAAAATGGGATGAAATGACTTGAACCCGTAGCTGCCCTTTTATAGGTGAATTTTGCAGACCATCGCGTAGCGCGATGGCCTTTTCCCCAAGGCCGTCGCGTAGCGCGACGCCGCAATTTACCAGAGGCTGCCACGTGTTGACACGTGGTTACTTAACCTGGTCATTGCGTAGCGCGATGAGACCGGTGAGTTTCTTCGTCGCGTAGCGCGACACCTACCTTTTTCTTGAATTGTGTGATTCCCTGTCGCGTAGCACGATGGAGTTAGTCAGGAGATCATCGCGTAGGGAGATGGATCTCAAAACTTAAAATTTTCATTTTCAGTCCTTTAACTTTCAGAATTTACACTTTTAGTCCCCTAACTTATAATTTTGACATTTTTAGCCCAAAACTAGATGGGGTATTTTCAAGGTGTTATATCCTCCCCACCTCTAGAAAAATCTCGTCCTCGAGATTTATGTAAATAGATGTGGATACTTTCATTTCATCTCGGATTCAAGTTCCCAAGTATATTGATGTGCGTCGGATAACCCTATAATAATGACCCTCACAACTAAGCTTTAAATTTAAAACAAAAATCCTAAAACCACACACAACCGGAAAGTGTACCGATCGCAAGTAGTATAGACCTAGGAAGTCCAAGTATCGATCACGTAGACACGTAAGAACGCTAAAGATCACTAACCCTAGACAAGACCTACCTAAGAATAATATTTAATTGATTTTTTTTATTTTTAATTACTTAACTGAACTAACTGGACTAACTAACAAAACTTACCAAAAATATAAAACTTAACGGGGAACTAACTGTTAACTTAGGATGGAGGAAAACGTCTACCTAGGTCTGAATCAAATTGTAGGCCTAACGAGCTAATGGATTGAATGATATCAAGACACCGGTCCCTAAAGATGACACGACTAAGGATCGCTCGGGCTCACTGGATCACCTCTCGGTCTCACTCACAAGCCTAAACTACTCAAAATCGCCTAAAACGACCAAACCAGGAAACAATTGCTAACGTGTTCTAATGTTGACTCACCTCTCGGTCTTACCAACACTCGACCCTGATGGCAATGAATACTACACAACCAAGGATAGAGAAACAATTCAACTTAAACCAAAATAGATCAACTAGTCGCTCAAAACACCTAAACCTGACAAAAAACGAACTCGCTCTCGCGCAATCCTTATTCTAGCATGCAAAGGCAATGAGACAATCCTAACTTCTTATCACCTCTCGGTCTCAAAGAAGGTGCCTAACCGCTGTACTTAATCCAATAAATCATGCAACAAAACCCTACGGTTGTACCTACCACAAACAAACCCTAAACACAAAGTCTAGAATCAAACAATGCACCGATCAATCAACACAAAACTAATTAAACGACACACGGGGTTTATGCAATAATTCACCAAAATTTCCAGCCCTTAAACACAACCTATTTCATGTCTAAATCAAACTTTACAATAACAATTCAAGTCTATCAATCAAACAATCCATAAAACTCATCAAAAACTAACAATTAACATCATTCCTAGGTAGAACCGACAAGATTAGCCAAGCATATTAATTGGACAGCAGCAAATACTCAATAAAAACACCATAAAACTCATACCAATCATCTCAAAAATCATTCAACAATCAATACTAATCAATAACAAGTCAATCCTTAAAGCAATTGCAAAACTAGTTAACAATTCAATAAGAAAATCAAAGTGTTGAACAATGTTTCAAGAGGAAGGATATATGATGTTTATGGCTGCTGTTGGCTGATGGAAACTGACGGGAAATCGATCCCCGAGGCTTGTTCTTGTGTCTTCTTCCTTCCCTAGCCGCCACAACCTTCAAACCCTAGCCGAAAAAAGATTTTCTTCTCTTGTTCCCCCTGCTGTCTTGCGATCGGCAGAATGCCCAGCCCCTAGGGTTTTTTCTTATTTTTATATATTATAATATAATGGCATCTTGGGATTTTCCAACATGTAACCGGGCCGGGGCTTGAGCTTTGTCTTGAAATTGTATGCGATAAAAGACCCGTAAGCTCTCCGAAAAGCTCGGTTTTTCTTCCTTTCCACGCTTTGCCTACAAGATAAATAAAAATATGTAAAACCTATCTAAAACAAGTTAAAATACATAAAACGTAATACAATACGTAGATAAAAGGTGTGGAAAATACGTGTGTTTTACAACACATCAAATATCCCCACACTTAAGACTTTTTCGTCCCTGAAAAAGAATACTACACAGGATCATATCCGAGTTTTAACCGACAACTCTTGGTTTTATTTATTTAATAATAATAATAATAATAATAATAATAATTATTATTATTTTAAAGTATTAGAACAAGTCACCCGTTACCCAAATATTTCTTCCAACTTTCACCTAATAAGCTAGATCAGGTCAATTGCCGGTAGTGCTGTCCACTTTAAACCCATGCCCCTAATACTTACCGAGCCAAATAAGGCGTGACAATTCTATTAATTTGTATGACTAAGTGGAACCCACACCTAAAAGCCCTGCTGCCACTTCACCAATTCCAATATGGTTTTACCGGGCCGAGCCTCCCCAACTTGACTTAAACCTATTGCCACATGATTAAAATATTTCGACTCAAATACAAACTATAAACTCTAGCTCTCTTTCAAGTGCACGCAATTACAAATGCATTCTTTCTTTTTTCTTTTACTGCCTTTTGGATTTTTGCAAATTTTTTTTTTACTCATAGTACATAGCTTTGCATGAATAAAAACAAATACAGAAGATAAAACAACTAATATACAAACGATCATGTGACTCGAGGCTTGAGTATGACCCGGCTTTTCATTCCAGTCCTGTCACGAGCTTAGTTAAACAAACAAAACGCCTATTCCTACTAAAGTCAGGCCATTTAAGAGGTTCAATTAGGTCAACAACCAAACCGCCCTTTCATTCTCAAAGGTTGAGCCTACCGACACACAATTACTGAGTCTAAACTGTTCGATTACCATACATTACGTGCGGGTCTAATGGGCACTGTTCTTATTTATTATATATATATTTTTGAAACCACCAAGAATTTATAAAATAACCACTACTCGGTAATAATATCATCTCCTGTTTAATGTAGAGAAAACAAATTTCAAGGGACTATTTTTTTCAAATTTTTTCAATTTTTTTTTTCAAAAATTTTCCTACAACTAAGTAAAATAAACCCCATCCGCACACTTAGAACGAAATCATCCTCGATGAGTATAAGGAAAAGAAATAAAATAAAATAAAATAAAATAAAAATAAAACAGAAAATAAAAATAATGTATACAAGACTAAAACAAAAAACGGGTTACTCCCCTGGTTTGTGTGCAGAATCCTCAATAGCTGAGTAGTATCCAAACGACCGTATAGCATTTCATTCGCGGCCGCAACCTCGGGAGAACCTGTTCCACAACGCCATCGTAGCTACCATGCACATAATATAACCTGCAAAACTCAAACTCGCTCGCATGTAGCGGCGTACAACACGGAAAACAAAAACATAAACAAATAAACATATTTTTGTGTTTTTGGTTTTTATAATTTTTTTTATTTTTTTCAATAATGGAACACCCCTTAAATCGATCGACTCGAATGGAGATTGAGTACGAGCGGTTTCATCTTGGAACATCCTGAAATAGACAAAACAAATAAAACAGATAGCACAAACATATAACAAAAATACAAACTCTACAACTCGGGCAGTCTCCCGAGTGGTGCATTCATCACGTCTATGTCTCGGAGAGCGAGTCAAGGTAGAATACCTCGACCGTCTGATCAGTCACCAGCTCTCTTATGTAGTGCTTCAGTCTGTGACCGTTCACCTTAAACTTCCCGCCTTTATCCTCTATCTCAACAGTGCCGTACGGGAAGACCTCAGTGACCGTAAACGGTCCCGACCATCGGGATCTCAACTTTCCCGGGAATAACCTCAACCGGGAGTTATACAATAAAACCAAATCCCCACACTTGAACTACTTATTACCCTTCAACTTCCTATCGTGCAGTTTTTTCGTCCGCTCATTATACCTAAATGACTGCGCGTAAGCGTGATCTCTCAGCTCCTCTAACTCGTGCAACTGGTGGAAACGAGTGCTCTCTACGGCAGACATGTCAAATTTGACCCTCTGTAGGGCCCAAGAAGCACGGTGCTCTAACTCAATAGGCAGGTGGCAGGCCTTCCCATAAATCATCCGAAATAGTGTAGAATCGGTTGGAGTTTTGTAGGCTGTACGGAAGGCCCACAACGCAGCATCCAACTTGTCGGACCAATCCCGACGATTCGAACCAACCGTTTTCTCAAGAATACGTTTGATCCCCCGGTTACTCACTTCTACCTGCCCACTAGTCTGTGGGTGGTAGGCGGTTGCAAGCCGATGGGTGACCCCATAGCGTCGCAACGCCTTCTCCATCTGCGCATTGCATAAGTGAGTTCCTCTATCACTGATCAACGCCTTCGGGACACCAAAACGAGCAAAAAGGCTCTTGAGAAAACGGATTACAACTCGGGCATCATTAGTGGGTAAGGCCTTGGCCTCAACCCACTTCGAGACATAATCAACCGCCACGAGTATGTACTTGTTTACAAGCGAAGATGGAAACGGTCCCATGAAATCAATGCCCCACACATCGAAAACCTCACAAACCTGAATAACATTTTGGGGAATTTCATTTTGCGACGAAATGTTGCTAACACGCTGGCAACGATCACAAATCCTCACAAACGCGTGCGCATCTTTAAAAATCGAAGGCCAATAAAATCCACAATCAAAAACCTTCTTTGCCGTTAAACTCGCACCGTGGTGACCTCCTGTCGGTCCAACGTGGCAATGGCCTAGAATCTGCCATCCCTTCTTAACATCAACACATCTCCTGATCAACTGGTCAGCACCTATACGAAAGAGATACGAGTCGTCCCACAGGTAATACTTAACATCAGCAAAGAATTTCTTCTTTTGCTGGTAGGACATCTTCGGGTAGTACCCGTCCGCAAGATAGTTCGCGAAGTCGGCGAACCATGGAAAACCCTTATCCTGAGCCGAAACAAACATGAGACTCTCTGTCGGAAAGTGGTCATTAATCATGACCCCCGACTCTCCTAACTCAGCTCCCTCAGGACGAGAAAGGTGATCGGCCGCCACATTCTCGGCCCCTTTTTTATGGATTTCAATATCAAACTCTTGAAGCAAAAGGATCCATCGGATAAGGCGTGGCTTAGCATCCTGTTTTCTAAAGAGATAACGAATGGCAGAATGATCCGTGTACACAATCGTCTTGGACAGAACAAGATAGGACCTGAATTTATCGAATGCAAACATCACAGCTAAAAGCTCTTTCTCGGTGGCGGTGTAACTCTCCTGTGCACCATTCAAGGTCTGGCTCACATAGTAAATCGGATGGAAGTGTTTATCCTTCCGTTGTCCAAGAATCGCTCCGACTGCGAAGTCGCAGGCATCACACATCAACCAAAAGGAAGCGACCAGTCGGGAGTAATCATGATCGGGGCGTTAATGAGTTTGTCATTTAAAAGATCAAACGCCTCGATACACTGCTCAGAAAACACAAATGGGGCATCCTTCTCCAAGAGTTTGGTCATGGGTCTCGCGATCTTAGAAAAATCTTTAATGAACCGGCGATAGAACCCAGCATGACCCAGAAAACTCCGGATAGATCTCACTGAAGTGGGCGGGGGAAGATTAGAAATGGTATCGACCTTCGCTCGGTCGACCTCTATCCCCGCACTCGAAATACGATGCCCCAAAACGATGCCCTCGCATACCATGAAGTGACACTTCTCCCAGTTAAGAACTAGGTTGGTGTCAACGCATCGGGCCAACATCCTCTCAAGGTTGGAGAGACACTGATCAAAAGAACTCCCAAACATAGAAAAATCGTCCATGAACACCTCCATGGAGTCCTCGATCATGTCTTGAAATATAGCCACCATGCACCTCTGAAATGTGGATGGAGCGTTACACAATCCGAACAGCATACGTCGATAGGAAAACGTACCGTATGGGCAGGTAAACGTGGTTTTCTCCTGGTCATCGGGAGCAATAGGAATCTGAAAGTACCCGGAGAAACCATCTAAGAAGCAGTAGTACTGCTGACCTGCCAAACGCTCTAACATCTGATCAATGAAAGGTAAAGGAAATTGTTCTTTCCTCGTGGCATCATTCAGTCTGCGGTAATCGATGCAGACTCTCCAACCGGTCACAGTCCTAGTGGGAATGAGCTCGTTCCTCTCATTGGTGACGACAGACATGCCACCCTTTTTAGGAACCACTTGGACTGGACTAACCCACGAACTATCAGAAATGGGGAAAATGATCCCCGCATCAAGGAGTTTGATGATCTCCTTCTTCACGACCTCTTGCATCTTCGGATTAAGCCGCCGCTGCGGCTGAACGACAGTCCTATAATTATCCTCCATGAGGATTTTATGCGTGCAAAACGAAGGGTTGATAACCTTGATGTCGATAATCTTCCATGCAATGGCTTCCTTGTGCTCTCGAAGCACCCTCAACAATCTCTCTCTTTCTACCTCCGTCAAAGCAGATGCAACAATAACCGGCAACTTCCTCTCCTCGTCCAAAAACACGTACTCCAGATGGGCCGGTAAATCCTTATGCTCTAAGGAAGGAGGGGGGCTCTCGACAGAAGGTCGGTCCATCGGATCGTCACGTACGATCCCAGCTGACATTTCAGACTAAGGGGTATGTAACTCGGTGTCATCCTCCGTTGACTGATCGGTCATGGCAACCATCTCAATCTCCAAAATGTCCCTATCGAGAATCTGAGTTTCGGAGGCAGATCCTCCACAGATCTCACTGGAAAACTCCCCAACATGCTCTGTGATGGTATCAATAAAGTATAAGGAGTCATCAGCAGACTTGGGGTGTGTCAGTGACTGTCGAATGTCAAAGGTGACGTTCTCATCCCCAACTCTCAAGATTAACTTACCCTCGCAAACGTCAATCAACGCCTGTGCAGTGGCAAGGAATGGTCGGCCAAGAATAAGCGGTACACTATCATCATTGTTCATGTCCAGAATGATAAAGTCCACCGGGAAGATGAACTTGTCGACACGAACCAGCATGTTCTCGACCACCTCTCGAGGGTATTTCACAGAACGATTAGCAAGCTGGATACTCATCCTGGTAAACCTCGGTTCGCCTAAACCTAATTTGCGATACACGGAATACGACATGAGATTAATACTGGCACCGAGATCGCCAGCGCATGAATAACCGTATCATCACTCAAGATGCAGGGAATCGTGAAACTCCCTAGATCGACCATCTTTTCTGGTAATTTTCTCTGTAAGACAACTGAACAGCGAGCACTCATGGGATGGAAGCGACCTCAGTAAGCTTCTCATTATTCGAAAGGATATCCTTGAGGAACTTCGCGTGTTTAGGCATCTGAGTCAGTGCCTCAAGGAATGGAATGTTAAGGTGAAGCTGCTTCAAAAGATCAAGAAATTTGGAATTCTGCTCCTCATCTCTGTCTCTACGGAGTCTCCCGGGGTATGGTACTCTAGGTTTGTAGACTCTCGGTGGCTCGCTCAGTAGTTGCTGTCTCTCGACCTGTGCTGAACTCCCTGGGCTGCTCCTCTAATGCACCTGGGCCGGTGGAGACTCCATCTGAATCTCCTCATCCACCTACTCCTCTAGAACTACTGCAGGCTCCTCGACAACTCCTCCTCTAGACCTCTGCTGAATCCCGGGCTCATCTCGTGCCCCTGCACCGCTCCTCGTTGTCACAGCTTTAGCGAATCCCTTCGAGTTCTGCTCGGTGTTACTCGGTAGCGTACCCTGAGGCCTCTCGTTCAATCGACTGGCTATCTCCCCCATCTGCCGCTCAAGACTCTGAATTAACGCCCCGTGATTCCTCATGAACTGCTCGTGCTCTCGAAACTTCTCCTGCGTCTCCTTGTGTCGGGAATCCTCACGCGTCATAAGCTGCGACAACATCTGCGTCTGTTGCGCCATCATCTCCTCCAAAGTTGGCTTCTTCTCCCCACTGCTCGCTCCCTTACCGGCATCCTGGAAAAGGCTCTGACGCTGCTGAAAACCGGACTGATTGCCGCTCCTCCAGTTGGAATTCTGATGCCTCTCCACCTCTAATTATAAGAATTGAAAGAATTTGGATTTCGGTTTGGATTTCCTATGAAGTCTACGGCCTCCTCCTGCGAACTTACTGGGCACTGAACGGTATCATGCCCTCCTCTGCATATCTCGCATAGCCTGTTCTTCGTCTGCAGGTCCTTCACAATCTTCGCCAACGCCTCTACCTGTGCTGTGAGTGCGGTGGTCGTGTCCACCGAATGCATACCGCGTGAAATAGAATAGACGGTCTTACCACCCTTGGCGGGTGGTTGCTAGTATCCACTCATAGCTAACCCGTTAAACAATGCGATGCACTCATCCGGGTCCTTCGTAGTCAGCAAATTTCCTCCCGCAGCTGTGTCGAGTATATTTTGCGTCACGTACGTCACTCCATTGTAGAACTTCTCGACAACCGCCCAATCTTGCAAGCCGTGGTTCGGGCACAACGCTAAAAGATTTATGAATCGCTCCCATGCCTCGTAGAAACTCTCGGTGTCCTCCATCTGGAAAGAATGAATCTGGTTACGCAAACGAGTGGCCTTAGCCGGAGGATCGTATTTTTCTAGAAATAGGGTCTGCATGGCAGCCCAAGTAGCTATGGAGCCCTGTGGGAGGGACTCGAGCCACAGACTCGCTTTATCGATGAGCAAGAACGGAAAAACGCGGAGCTTCACGGCGTCTTCGGATACGCCGGCAAGATGGAATGTGTCGCAGAAACGCGCGATGCGAGTGAGATGATGATGCTGGTTTTCGTGAAGTAACCCGTGGAACTGAGCAGAATGAGAAATGGTGTTCAGAATATTCGAAGGAATCTGCCAGTTCGCGTTAACTCTAATGGCGGGTGGTGCGATGTTGGATCTCGAGCCAGCATTGGCCGGTTGGGCCCGGTCTGCAACTGTCCTCCTCTGTGGTGGAATGTCACCCATGATCCTATCCCTATCGTCGGAGTCAACGGATGAAGAAGTGGATGAAGGTGAAACGGGACGACGTCTCTCACGAAACTCTCTCTGGCTCGGGGAATGCTTCAGTGTCGGGTGGTCCACGAGATCGAGTCTGTCGCATAAAACTATAATTAGAAATAAAATTATCAAAACTATTCTAACAAATAAGCAAAATAAAACAAAAATAATTACAAGTAGCACAAAAGGTAAGTCCTAACTCGGGTTGCTTTCAAAACGCCTAAAACCGTGTCCCCGGCAACGGCGCCAAAAACTTGATGTGCGTCGGATAACCCTATAATAATGACCCTCACAACTAAGCTTTAAATTTAAAACAAAAATCCTAAAACCACACACAACCGACAAGTGTACCGATCGCAAGTAGTATAGACCTAGGAAGTCGGAGTATCGAACACGTGGACACGTAAGAACACTAAAGATCACTGACCCTAGACAAGACCTACCTAAGAATAATATTTAATTGATTTTTTATTTTTAATTACTTAACTGAACTAACTGGACTAACTAACAAAACTTATCAAAAATAGAAAACTTAACGGGGAACTAACAGTGTTAACTTAGGATGGAGGAAAACGTCTACCTAGATCTGAATCAAATTGTAGGCCTAACGAGCTAATGGATTGAATGATATCAAGACACCGGTCCCTAAAGATGACACGACTAAGGATCGCTCGGGCTTACTGGATCACCTCTCGGTCTCACTCACAAGCCTAAACTACTCAAAATCGCCTAAAACGACCAAACCGGGAAACAATTGCTAACGTGTTCTAATGTTAACTCACATCTCGGTCTCACCAACACTCGACCCTAATGGCAATGAATACTACACAACCAAGGATAGAGGAACAATTCAACTTAAACCAAAATAGATCAACTAGTCGCTCAAAACACCTAAACCTGACAAAAAACGAACTCGCTCTCGCGCAATCCTTATTCTAGCATGCAAAGGCAATGAGACAACCCTAAGTTCTTATCACCTCTCGGTCTCAAAGAAGGTGCCTAACCGCTGTACTTAATCCAATAAATCATGCAACAAAACCCTACGATTGTACCTACCACAAACAAACCCTAAACACAAAGTCTAATCAAACAATGCACCGATCAATCAACACAAAACTAATTAACCGACACACGGGGTTTATGCAATAATTCACCAAAATTTCCAGCCCTTAAACACAACCTATTTCATGTCTAAATCAAACTTTACAATAACAATTAAAGTCTATCAATCAAACAATCCATAAAACTCATCAAACACTAACAATTAACATTATTCCTAGGTAGAACCGACAAGATTAGCCAAGCATATTAATTGGACAGCAGCAAATACTCAATAAAAACACCATAAAACTCATACCAATCATCTCAAAAATCATTCAACAATCAATACTAATCAATAACAAGTCAATCCTTAAAGCAATTGCAAAACTAGTTAACAATTCAATAAGAAAATCAAAGTGTTGAATAATGTTAAAAGAGGAAGGATATATGACGTTTATGGCTGCTGTTGGCTGATGGAAACTGACGGGAAATCGATCCCCGAGGCTTGTTCTTGTGTCTTCTTCCTTCCCTAGCCGCCACAACCTTCAAACCCTAGCCGAAAAAAGGTTTTCTTCTCTTGTTCCCCCTGCTGTCTTGCGATCGGCAGAATGCCCAGCCCCTAGGGTTTTTTCTTTTTTTTATGTATTATAATATAATGGCATCTTTGGCTTTTCCAACATGTAACCGGGCCGGGCCTTGAGCTTTGTCTTGAAATTGTATGCGATAAAAGACCCGTAAGCTCTCCGAAAAGCTCGGTTTTTCTTCCTTTTCACGCTTTGCCTACAAGATAAATAAAAATGTAAAACCTATCTAAAACAAGTTAAAATACATAAAACGTAATACAATACGTAGATAAAAGGTGTGAAAAATACGTGTGTTTTACAACACATCATATATTCAGGTCCACGTCTTGAATCCCCACGAACTTTTACGAACTTAAATCGTTTACGTTTAAGAAATTTAATCATGCTATTTTCAATTCGAATTGGTTGCTCCACAAACTTAAGCTTTTCATTAACCTCCACATCCTTTAATGTCATTGCAAGAGTTTCATCTGTTAAGCACTTGCGTAGGTTAGAGACATGAAACACATCGTGTATGCCTTTCATTTCATCAGGTAACTCTAGCCGATAAGCAACAGGTCCTATTCTTTCGAGTATTTTTAATGGTCATACGAATCGTGGACTTAACTTTCTTTTCTTTTCAAATCGTACTACACCTTTCCAAGGTGATACCTTAAGTAGTACTTTGTCTCCCTTTTGAAATTCCAAAGGCTTGCGACGAATATCAGCTTAATTTATAGTCTATCTCTTGCTGCTTTCAATCGTTCTTGTATCTGGATTACTTGATCAGTAGTCTTTTGAACAATTTCAGGATCTTATTGTTGATTATCTCCAATTTCTAACCAGCATACAGGTGTCCTACATTTGCGTCCATACAGTGCTTCAAATGGTGCCATTTGGATAATCGTATGATAACTATTGTTATATGAGAATTCCATTAAGGGTAAATGAGTATCCCAACTTCCTCCTAGATCAATTACACATGCACGAAGCATATCTTCCAAGGTTTGGATAGTACGTTCACTTTGACCATCTGTTTGCGGATGATACGCGGTACTTAAGTTCAATTGCGTCCCCATAGCTCTCGGAAAACTTGCCCAAAATTTTGAAGTGAATCTGCTATCTCTATCTAAACTGTTAGACAATGGCACACCATGTAAAGATACAATATTCTCAACGTATAATCGTGCCAGTTTATCCATGCTATAAGATTCTTGCATTGGAATGAAATGAGCCGACTTCGTCAATTGGTCAACAATAACCCAAATTGCATCATTTTGGCGATTGGTTTTTGGTAACTTCATAATAAAGTCCATGGTTATCATATCCCATTTCCAAATCGGGATCTCAGGTTGTGTTCACAAACCTAATGGCTTTTGATGCTCGGCTTTGACCTTTGAACATGTTAAACATTTTGCCACATACAGAGCAATTTCTTTCTTCATTCCAATCCACCAATAATCATCCTTAAGATTATGATACATATTATCACTACCCAGATGCATCATATACTTGGATTTGTGAGCTTCTTCTAATATCTTCTCTCGCAATTTCCCAACCATTGGTACCCAGATTCTTTTCCCTAATCTGAGTATATCATCATCGCCCTTAACTAATTGATCTATTGTTCCATTTTCTTTTTCATCCTTTATGTTATTTTCTTCTAGTGCCAACTTCTGAGCTTCCTTGATTTCAGTTAAAAGATCAATTTTGAGTTCTAACCTCAAAGCTCGTACTCTTTTTGGCTTTTCGTGCTCTTTTCTACTTAAAGCATCATCTACCACATTAGCTTTACCTTCATGGTAAACTATCTCACAATCATAATCGTTCAACGTTTCCATCCATCGCCTCTGTCTCATGTTCAATTCTTTCTGATCAAATATGTGCTTCAGACTTTTTGATCGGTATAAACTGTAAACTTTACACCATATAAATAATGTCGCCATAACTTTAATGCAAAAATTATAGCTCCCAACTCCAGATCATGAGTGGTGTAATTTTTCTCGTGAACCTTTAATTGTCGTGAAGCATAAGCAATTACCTTCTTCCCTTGCATCAAAACACATCCCATTCCTGTATGTGAAGCATCACAATATACAATGAAATTATCTTGTCCTTCAGGCAAGGCTAAGACAGGCGCATTTGTTAGTTTCTGTTTAAGAGTTTCAAATTCCTCTTCTTGCTTCGGTCCCCATTCAAATTTCACAGACTTGCGGGTCGATGATGTCAATGGAACCGCTATCCTTGAGAAATTCTGGATAAACCTTCTATAATAACCTGCTAACCCCATAAAACTTCTTACTTGAGTCGGAGTCTTGGGTTTCTCCCATTTGGTAATAGCTTCAATCTTTGCCGGATCTACTTGAATACCTTTCTTATTAACAATATGTCCAAGAAACTGTACTTCGGATAACCAGAATTCACATTTCGAGAATTTGGCATAAAGCTTCGAGTATGGTTTTCAAATGAGCTTGGTGTTCTTCTTTCGTCTTGGAATAGATAAGAATGTCATCAATGAAAACAATAACAAACTTATCTAAGTGAGGTTTACAGACTCGATTCATCATATCCATAAAAGCTGCCGGAGCATTAGTGAGTCCAAAAGGCATAACAGTGAACTCATAATGTCCGTATCGGGTTCTGAATGCTGTCTTGGATATGTTTTCTTCTTGAACTTTCTGTTGATGATACCTGGATCTTAGATCAATCTTGGAAAAACAACTTGCTCCTTGTAATTGATCAAAAAGATCATCAATCCTCGGGAGCGGATATCGATTCTTGATCGTGACTTTATTCAATTCTCGGTAATCAATACACATCCTCATTGATCCGTCTTTCTTCTTAACGAACAATATTGGAGCTCCCCAGGGTGAAGAACTTGTCTAACTGCTTTTTTAGTTCCTTCATCTCAGTTGGTGCTAATCTATAAGGAGATTTAGCAATTGGAGCTGTTCCCGGAACTAAATCGATTCTAAACTCAACTTCTCAATCGGGTGGAATTCCAGGCAATTCATCAGGAAACACATCCTTGAATTCAGCGACAATTGGGACCTCTTCTAGTTTCTTAGACTCGGGCCCCTTGGTTACATAAGCCATAAATGCTAAGAAATCTTTTCCCAAACAATGACTAGCTTTTATTTTTGAAATGATTCCTATCTTACTAGAATCTTTATCGCCAGCTATTCGCATCATTTTCTTATTTGGAGTTAAAATTTCAATAGCTTTTCCGTTACATAGTATTCGGGCTTGGTTGGCGGCTAACCAGTGCATTCCTAAAATAACATCAAATCCAGCTAACTCCATTGGTAACAATTGTACTGGCATTTCATATCCGACTAAGGTAATATAACTATTTAATACCTCAGATATTTTGATTAATGACCCATTAGCCGTTTCTACTTCATATTGCTTACTTAACTTAGCTAGTGGTTTATTTAGTAAATTATAGAATTTATAATCTATAAAACTTTTATTAGCTCCAGAATCAAATAAAACTCTAGCATAAGCATTATTAATAGGGAACGTACCAGTGATTACATCTGGCAATTCACCCGCTTTTTGTGTACTCAGCATAAAAGCGCGAGCATTTCCCTTTCTCCCCTCGTTTCTGGCACCACTACTACTGGCGCCTCCAGCTGCCGGTTTCTTCTTAGTGCATTCCGAACGAAAGTGTCCCTTCTCACCACACTCAAAACACACAATCAACTTCTTCCTACAATCCTCCTCCTTGTGTCCCGGCCTTTTACAAAAGTTGCAAGTTGAGTATGGATCAAACTTGCGGACATCAACTTTGGGGGTGGGTTTCAAACATCTCCCATCATGCTTTTTACCACAATTATTACACAGCGGTCGATTAAACACACTTGACCCTTCTCTACCTCTTCCAAACTTCTGTCTACCATCATTCTCTTTCTTCCTTTCAACCATCATCTTTTTTTTTTCATCTTTATTTCTAATCATACTTTCCGTCAGATATCCTGCTAATTCAATTGCAGTTTCAATACTAGCAGGCATGTGTGATCTTACATGATCACGGATTTCTTTTGGCAACCCATAAATATATCTGGTTACTTTGTTGTACTCCGGTGTAACCAGATGCGGTACCAGTCTACAGTATTCAAGGAACTTCATGTTGTATTCCTTGAGATTAGTGCTGATAACCTTATGATTCCATAGCTTGGTCTGAATTTAATCAACTTCATCTATCGGGCAGAACCTTTGTTTAAACAGTTCCTTGAAAGTTTTCCACTCCAAATTGTACATATTACTCCTTCCCTTGATCTCGATTAGTGTATTCCACCACTCTAGCACCTCTCCTTTGAACATCTGAGAAGAGTACTGGATGCTTTCTTCCTCCGTGCATTTACTTATAATCACAATCGATTCCATTTCCTCAATCCAACGGAGCGTTGTTATTGCCCCTTTATCCCCGTAGAATTCTTTTGGTTTATATACTTGAAAATCTTTGAAGGTACATCCTGTGCTAACCTTTACTCTTTTTGTTTTACTCGGGATGTGTTCAGCAGTTGAACTTTCTTGTTTCTTTTCTTCTTCATCCTTTGTGTTTTCAGTTTCTTTTCTTTTTGAATGTACTGATACGCTATGGCTTGGTTGTGTTTGTTTTACTGATTTTGACTTGGCTAAACTTTTAGAATTAGCCGTATGGTCTTGCACCATCTTTATTAGAGGAGTTACAGCTTCCTTGATTAGTGGGGAAACCGTTTCTTTTATCATATCACGTATTCCTCCAATATATTCTTCAGGAAGTGAATTATTATTTTCAGGGGTCTTTACTTGACTCCCTTAACTGACTCGGTTTTCTCGTTGTTTAGACATTCTGTAAATCATAGGAATACATAATTTAGAACACAACACGCAAACTTTTATTCATAATATTACAAAAGATAGAAATACAACAACAGTAGTTATATAACCCTAATCTTTGGCCCATTTCTTAACCATCTTCTTCATCTTATCACATTTTTTTATGATCTTATCACCCATCTTTTTCTTCTTGATCCTTTTGTTTCTTAATTCATCCATCACCGAGTTAGGTGGGTTGGGATACCCTACGGTGCGGATGCCGAAGGAAAAATATAAGCGTTTTCTCTCGGATACAAGTGACGATTAGCTATATATGTCTGCATTTCCTCATCAGGAAGGTTAGTTGTATAAAATTCTTCAATCAAGCGGGCTTCTTCCCGTATCTCGTTTGCTTGTTCAGCTATGGTTGGTACAGGTCCATGATAGGGTGGAAAATTAGGATTATCAGAATAATAAACCGATCTTCGACTTGGTTCAGCTAAAGTTTGAGCACCTGGTGGGGGTGATCCAAAATGCCATAAACTCTGGTTTGAATGACAGTTCATCCAACTCGAGATTCAGTACTAGTTTCTTGTTTGACTCTACTTTGAACTTCTAGATCATATGGATAATAGTTCGGGGTACCGGTCATTGGAATACTTTCAGAAGTGTCACTGGATATTTCTATTGGCATTTCTGGACTTCCCGGAGCATAAATTGGTTGGCTTTCGTAAGCCAAGTAAGGATCGATTTGATCAACAGGGTTTAACTGGTTTGGATTCATCGGATTCAGATCAGTTGGGTTCACGTGCACCGGTTTAGTCAGATTTACCGAAACAGTTGGCCATTTAGGACCAAAATTTGTACTAACTCGGTCAGACGGCTCAGCATCGGGGGCAGGATTAGATCGCCTTGCGACCCGACGTTTTTGTCCGTAGTAGTTAGAGTAAGATATCTGTATATATAATAACTTAGGGATAGGCAGACTACCAATCATAAATTATCCCTACTTATCAGGTAAATGGTTAAAGCTTAGGTACTAATTTTAATACCTATTTCGCTGAAACCGATGTCTCTGATACCAACCTGTCACACCCCAATCCATGGTTTAGGAGTGTGACCATCAGTTGGTACCTGTTTTGTAAATATATCAGAGTAGCGGGTTTATTTTAGCGGAAGTCTTTAAATATTAGAATATTAATTTACATTATCAAAACTACTCGGGAATTAAACAACCGAGTTTCAGTTTTACAAAACCGTGATATTAAGGATTTGTAATATTAAAAAACGAGCCATCTTGAGAGATCTTCTATGACTCCAATCCTTGTATATCATCTATTATCATCTAGTTACATGCAAGGGTTGGAAAAACACGTCAGCTATATGCTGGTGAAACGTTTACTCGATAAAACATTTATAACAGTCGTTAAATACAAACATAGTTTTCTGTTTCATAAACTCAGCAGGAATGCCTGTCCATTCCCGGGATTTGTACCACTGCCCTACACACACAATTCAAAGGTTCCCCGAGTATATAGCCCCTGTTCGGAGACAACTTTCCCCTAGGCTATATAACCCTGTTAGAGAACCGGTTATGACCGACTTGGTTTTGTATGCCAATTAACAGTTATGTTTGGATCCAGACACATGTGTATTCGGTCTGAGTTGCTTTTTATTATCTATTTTGAATTATAAAGATTTTAGAGATTATATCTCATGCAAACATTTATCAGACTCTTTGTAATAAACAACCTGTCTATTACAAGAGTAAAATCAGTTCAGACAGTAAAAGGTTAACGTGTTTACCTTATATTATCAGTAGGAAATATCAACCTCCTTGGCTTCAGTATGTTATTAACCTATATTCATAATGGGTATGCATAAGTACCTAGTTGGTATTTTTTTCATCAGACTTTAAGTCTGTTTCAGTTTCAGCAGACTCGAGGTCTGGTCAGCAGACTTGAAGTCTGATTAGATTCAGCAGACTCGAGGTCTGACCAGCAGACTTGAAGTCTGACCTAACCTTAGTATAGTTATAGTCGTTTTATGAAAATACTTTGAATTTACATATGACGTTTGGAATAGCACGCTTTGGCCTAATAAAGGATATCACGTTGGCAAACTTCTCCAGGTAAGCAAACGGGTCCCGCGGTTGATTGGGATTTGTACGAATTGCTTTCCTTAGGCAAGAAGAGTCTACTAATGATACCCTCCTTCCAGTTACTACATGCCCGTCAAAATAATAGTTTTGATAATATTACTTCACGTGGAAGCAACGTCTTTGCTTTATAAAACATCACTTGGAAAATAATTACAATTTAACGACTATACCCTTAACTAAGCTATATCTTATGTATTTAAAGTAACTAGTAAAGTAACTTAACATTAATCCCACCTTAATCGGCTTGATGGAACTTAAGAGCTAAGAAATCAGCAGCTGTTCGACTTGTTCTTCCTTTATACGATCAACAGCTCGTTAAATAGTGTAACGACTCCTTGTCTCTTTGCAAAAACAGCCCTCGACACCTCGGAACTCCCTTGCACGCTTACCAAGGTTAACTATGTGAAAACTAAGTTGAAAATGGGATAAAATGGCTTGAACCCGTAGCTGCCCTTTTATAGGTGAATTTTGCAGACCATCGCGTAGCGATGGCCTTTTCCCCAAGGCCGTCGCGTAGCGCGACGCCGCAATTTACCAGAGGCTGCCACGTGTTGACACGTAGTTGGCCACGTGTCCCGGGTTACTTAACCTGGTCATCGCATAGCGCGATGAGACCAGTGAGTTTCTTCATCGCGTAGTGCGACGCCTACCTTTTTCTTGAATTGTGTGATTCCATGTCGCGTAGCGCGATAGAGTTAGTCAGGAGATCATCGCGTAGCGCGATGGATCTCAAAACATAAAATTTTCATTTTCAGTCCTTTACTTTCAGAATTTACACTTTGTCCTTTAACTTATAATTTTTGACATTTTTAGCCCAAAACTAGATGGGGTATTTTCAAGGTGTTACAGCTTGACATACTATATAGGGACTGATAAGATATAAACATAATGATTTTCGAATCTAGTGGTATTACATCTTGAAGCGTGATTATATATCTAATTTGAAAATTTAAAGTTTAAATGATTACTGTGTGTGCATGCATAGATTTTGCTAAGAAATTCAACTTATTTTTCTTTTATTTTGCAAAGAAATTCAACTTTATTTTTTCTTTAATTTTGTTCAAATCTTGGATTCTCTATTGCGTGATAGTCATATCCGACCTAAGGGTTAAGATTTGATTATTCTGCTTTATTTTCTTGGTGTTTCATATAAAGTCTTGGACTTCCTCCGCGCGATAATACGGGATTATCCGAATTGATTGCTAAGACGTTATATAACTTCAACTTATTTTTATTTTCTTATTTGGTTAAAATAGAACCTTATCTGCGTGTAGTAATACTGATCTTAAAGAAAAATTTTAGTGTTCTGCTTTATTTTTACTTTTCTTATTTTTGCATGAATCACAGCTAATCAAATTCTACGATCAAAAGATAAACGTACATGTGAAAGTTCACTGTGCAAGAGATAGAAAAATTATGTCTGATAGGTGGGGTCCACATATGATATGTGCTTAATTAAACCTTAAACATATAGTAAAGTCACCGACAAGTCTGTGTAAAGTTTAAAAGAAAAATTATATCTACAATCATCGTTGGATTACGTGCATAATAAGATTTAAATTGAAGTGTAGCTTAGAACGTCATAAGTCAATATGATTCCCTGTTCGAACTCACAAAAATATGTACTGCTTTATCGTCTTTACTTTCATTGCATTTATATTCTCATATTTCATTTTTGTTATTTTTATTAGAAAAATGAAAAATACAAAAAGATTTTAAGTGGGTTTTGATATAAATTTCGAAAAAACCAAAAGACTTTATTTCTTCCTTATTTTCGATTTACTGAGCAAGCAAACTATTCAAGATAACAACAACAACAACATCCATACCCTGTAAAAATCCCATCAATAGCAAAGCTGTAAGCAGGGTCTGGGGAGGGTGGGATGTAGGCAAACCTTACCTCCATCCCAAAGAATAGAGAGGTTGCTTCTAGAGAGACCCCCGGCTCGAAAACCATATGCATGGAATCAAGTAAAATAAAACCGGATTCAACAACTAACCTGTAGGCCGTGAAGGAAAGACATATACCTATAATAACTAAATAAATAGGTAACTGTAAGATAATTAAAGTAGTCGTAATAGAAAAAGATAAATAATAATAGTGATATTAGTAATGAACACTAAATACGTGTTATAAAATACTATTTTGAGGATAGGTTATTATAGTAATATATCATTTTTCACTCAAAAAAGGTAAAGAAACGCCTCCTATGATAAAATTATAATAAAAAAAACTCTACGTTTCTCCTAAAAGTCCTTAGCCTTAAACCTACATCTCCAAGAATTCCTATCCTCAACCATATCCTCGGAGAGGTGCAAATCTAGTAAGTTATGCTTAATCCTCTCGGGCCAAGTCAATTTGAGGCGTCCTCTATCCCTCCTCTCCTCTATATTTATAGTTTCTATGGATCGAACAGGAGTCATCATCTCTCTTCGCTTCACATGTCCAAACCATCTCAATCTTTTTTCTCTTATCTTATCTGATATGTTAGCAACCCCAAATCTCTCTCGAAAAACATCATTTCTTATTCGGTCTAATCTTGTGTGCCCACACATCCACCTTAGCATTCTCAACTCTGCTACCTTTAGCTTACGCGCATGTGACTTCTTGATGGCCCAGCAGTTTGATTCATATAACATCGCAGGTCTAACCGCGGTCCTATAAAATTTACCCTTTAGCCTGGTTGGGAATCTCTTGTCGCACAAAACTCTTGTAGCTGCCCTCCATTTACTCCATCCAACTTGGACACGGTGTGCCACATCACTATCTATTTCCTCGTCACTCTGGACAAACTATCCTAGATACTTAAACTTCGTTACCCGCGAAAACACTTAGTCTTTGATGGTAATCTGGATCTCCTCATCATCGTTTATCCCTCAAAAGTTACAACAGAGATACTCGGTCTTTAAGCGACTAATCCTTAAACCTTTACTTTCTAAAGGTGCTCGCCACTCCTTTAACCTCATGTTTAGTTCTTGTTTTCTCTCCGCCACTAACACAATATCGTCTGTGAACATCATGCACCAGGGGACTGTCTCCTGAATTGACTTTGATAACTCTTCCAAGATTATTTCAAAAAGGAACGGGCTTAGTGCTGACCCTGATGAAGGCCTGCGTCACCGGGAATAAGTCGGTATCTCCCAAGGGCGCACGGACGCTTGTTGTAGTGTTGGCATACATATCCATTATCACCTCTATATATTTCCATGGGACCCCTCTGCCCTCAAGGCTATCCCAAAGCAGTCGACGTGGCACATTGTCATACGCTTTTTCTAGGTCAATGAACACCATATGTAAATCACGCTTCTTCTCCCTATACTTTTCCATGAGTCTTCTTAGGAGGTGTATCGCCTCTATAGTGGACCGCCCTGGCATGAAACCAAATTGGTTCACTATAACCTGAGTTTCCCGTCTGATTCTATTCTCTATAACTCTTTCCCATAGCTTCATAGTATGACTTAGTAGCTTGATACCTCTGTAGTTCCCACAACATTGGGCGTCTTCTTTGTTCTTATAAATAGGTACTACAACGCTGCTCCTCAATTGATCTGGCATACTACCAGACTTGAAGATATTATTGAACAGAGTAGTTAACCACGAAACTCCTTCCTCCCCCAGGCACTTCCACACCTCAATAGGCATGTTGTCTGGGCCAACTGCCTTAGCCCTTCCCATCCTCTTTAGTGCATTCCTCACCTCTTCCTACGTAATATGTCGGCAGAAGCAATTATTCTGTTGCTGTCGTCGTAGGCGTGTGTTGTCATTTTCTTCTTGGTAAGCCCTCTCATTGTTGAAAAGGTTCTAAAAGTTGGTTTGTCATCTTAATCTGATGTCCTGCTCTTTAACTAGTACCTGCCCATCTTCACTCTTTATAAACTTCACAGCCCCTAGATCTTTCCTTGCTATGGAAATCTTGAACATATCATGTTCCCCCTCTTTTGTTTCTAAATGTTCATACATCCATTTATAGGTAGTGTTCTTTGCCTCTGACACTGCCTTCTTCGCCTCCCTTTTACCCTTTTTGTATGACTCCTTCATCCCACTCGCTCTTCCTCATTCATGCACCTCATAAGCTCCATAAAACTTCCTTGTTTGTCCTGTATCTTGTCTTGGACGATCTCACTCCACCACCACGTCTCCTTATGCCCCAACCCCCCCCCCCCCCCCCCGTATTACTAGTCGTAACCTCTAGAGTATCCTTCGCTATTTGAGTAATATTTGTCGCCATTCCTTGCCACATCTGGCATGAGTCCCCGTCTACTCCAACCAAGGTCAATAAGATAAGCTTGTCCTTAAATAGTTGTAGCTTGTCGTCCTTTAGATATCCCCATCAAATCCTAGGTGTACCTTTTCTCTCTCGCTCAGTCAACTCTTTTCTAAAGTCTATATCTGCTACCAGCAATTGATGTTAGCCACGGCCGTCTCCCCCGGTATCACCTTGCAATCCCTCCACCAACGCCAGTCTCCTTGCCTCGTCAATATGTAGTCGATCTGCGTGTTTCATCCCCGCTGCTAAAGGTAAACAAATGTGATTCTCTTTTCTTAAAGAACGATTTTAAAATACCTACGTCATGGGCCACTACAAAGTCCAGGAGATCTATGCTGGATTCATTCCTATCACCAAACCCAAACCACCGTGAACGGCATAGATACCATCGCTATCCTTACCAATATGACCATTAAAATCACCTCCTATGCACATCCTTTCATCCCTAGGTATAGCCCTTACCACCGCGTCTAAGCAATCCCAAAAATCTCTTTTTTCTCGATCTCCTAGTCCGACATGTGGCGCGTAAGTGCAAACTACTGTCACTACTTCCTCACTTAGGACTTGTCTTAACACCATAATCCTATCATTATGCCTTATCACCTCCACCACACTATTGTGTAGTTCCTTAGCCACTAGAAGTCCTACCCCATTCTTGGCCCCATCAGACCCGAGTACCACAATTTATATTCATTACACTCGGCCCCTTTATGCCCTTTCCATCTAGTCTCCTGAAGTATGCTATCTGAACCCTACGCCTTTTAAGCACATCTACCAGCTCCAACAACTTACCACTTAGAGTTCCTACATTCCAGGAAGCCAAACGCAATGTATCTCCCCTACCTTTTTCTTTGACCTACACCCCTCCTTTCCGGACATGGTCTCAAGTAATAATCATGGCTTCTATAGTCTATGATTGCCGCCAATCACACAACACCAAGCAATGCCACAAAAATGTAGGTCACGCGTCAAACGACACACCCATAAACACAAACGACCCCCTAAGTGGTAATAAAGAGTATGTGTTAATAGATACTATTTTGAGTTTATGTTAATCTAAGTGGTAGATTTTAATAAAACTTTAGAAAACCAAATACTATTTTAAGCTTCAACTTTAGCAAGTATTTAGCTTACATAGTTAATTGCTTTAAAAAATGTGCGGTGTGTGTTACCGATTTTCAAATTTAGCTTACACAGCAAACAAAATACTATTTTAAGCTTTGATTTTTGATTTTAAGCTTCAATTCCATACGTAATATCAACCATAGGAATCAATTTTCAGTGGCCGGAAACTCCTCAGTGGCCGAAAACTGTGGCATGTTGGTGGCCAAAAAAGACCGGCCAGAAACTCCTTAGTCGATGGAGAGAAGCTAGCAGCTAGCAGTGGCCAACCGAGCTCCCGGTAAATTAAAGCTAGAAGCTTGACCAACGGTGGCCAGAAAACCGAGCTCCCGGTCGCTAACGGTGGCGTGTTGGTCGTTTGAGGAGAACCTGTGACGAAGCCAGAAGAAGTTACATTTTAAGTTAATTCGTGCTTAACGTATTGAATTTTAGCGTATATCCGTTTAATTTAATGATTTCCGATCATTGTTTGATCTGTTAACGTAAATAATATTAAAGTATTCAATTTGAAACCCTAATTAGATTTAAGTGATTATTTAATTCATTTGAATTAAATCATGTTCATTCGTTAAAAAGTAATGCTCATTCGCTACTATAGTATAACGAATGATTAGACATTCGTTAAACACCATAATGCATGACTTCATTCGTTATGGATGCACATTCACTTCCGCTACCTGATAACGATGGTGTTCATTCGTGCACTGTACTAACGAATGAATAATTAATTTAACTCATTCATTAAAATTAACGAATGTCCTGCCTATTCGTTAAAAGGTTAACTAATGAATGGGTTATTCATGTTGTTTTTACGAATAACAAATTTAAATTAACGAATGAGAGCCTCATTCATTAGTTTGAAAACACGAATAGCATTGGGATTCGTGACATTATTGCTGGGTATTTATAATTCCTAGAAGACGAGTGAATAGCCATTCGTCTTCACTATTACATAGCCTTCCTAAACGAAACTCTGGCAAATTTTTTCTAGAATTCTTAAACTTCGATAATCCTAATTCTAATTGAGTGTTTGTTAATCTACAGGTAAAGGCGAGTTCATGCATACCAATTTCATTAGATTTGGGTCTGTAATCGATTAGTAATTGTTGGTTTAAGATTACAAACTGATACGACAATTTTAAATCCTTAAAACAAAGTGTAATATGATTATTAGATGTAATTTGCGTTTGTCGATTACTATCGATGATCATATTAGGTTTAATTAGATTTATCAGTTGTTTTGAAATCATATGATGGCAAAATGGTACCGTTTTTGACTTTCTGTGTTCATCGTCGATTTTGACTTTGACTCGGGATAGTCAAATAGCCTTATAATGTATCAATCGTTATGATGTAACGAATGACACACTATTCATTATCTTGATAACGAATCAGGTGCTTTTAACGTATGACCTTTCTTATTCGTTAAACATAACGAATGATAGAACTTATTCGGAGGTAGGGCTTATTCGTTAATGTAGCGAATAACTTGCTTATTCATTAATATAACGAATAACTTGTCCATTCGTTAATGTAACGAATGACTGGTCCATTCGTTAATGTAATGAAAGACTAGTTGATTCGTTAATGTAATGAACGAATGACCTATTCGTTAAAGTAAAACTTATACGAATATGGCAGACGAACTGAAGAAAATAAAAGGTGATGATCAAGATCCTGATGATATGGGTGGAGGTAGTAGTGAACAGCAACCCGGCGGTGCTACATTGTCGTCAGGTAAACAGGTTGAGGCTGTGTAGGAACGTGTTCGTGTCGCGAACAAGACTTAGATCGATATCTATAATCAACATGAAGGTGTGGAATCCCTAAACGTGATCGAAAACAACAAGGTTTCTCATTATCTTCTCTTTATTTCTCATATATATCAAGGTTT
Source organism: Bidens hawaiensis (assembly GCF_021521415.1). Taxonomy (NCBI): domain Eukaryota; kingdom Viridiplantae; phylum Streptophyta; class Magnoliopsida; order Asterales; family Asteraceae; genus Bidens; species Bidens hawaiensis. The sequence goes on along the minus strand of NW_027491117.1, from coordinate 696,756 downwards.
ACAACAAGATATGACGAATATCAGTACATATACGTTCTGGACCAAAGAGTTATGAAAACATATGTCAAAATTACTATTTATAGGGTGGTTGGAGCATTTCTGGCGTATAAGTCCTCAACCAGCGTATATGTTGGACGTATATGTTTTCACCATATATGTTTTCAACGTATAACATATACGCCGCATATGTTACGCACCGTATATGCTATCCGGCGTATATGTTATGCCCCAGAAAAACAGAAAATTGTTTTGCACATAACTTCTTCATTATAGCTCCGTTTTACGTGCCGTTTTCGCCCACGTGCTCGTAATCAAATTCTCTATCACCCTATATAATAATATCTTCATTTATACCCCATATAAAATGCTCAAACTTTTAGCTCCTTTAAAGCTCCGCTCACCTTCAAAGACGAAAGCAATAGACGTATGCACTAACAGACTCCCCCCGGATATTGTCGAGTCTTTCCATTCAAATTAAGTGCTTTAACATTTTAGCTCTTGGTATCGCTTGTCACATCTCTTTCAAATTCTCAATTCCTTCTTAAGTGCAATGAACATTTGACATCAAGCTTCAAACAATGGTTTATAGTCTTTGACACCTTACAGAACTGAATCTTTAATTATTCTCCCCCTCAATTCTTGATCATCTAACATACTCCACCTCAAGCTTCATGTCTTTATAGGACCTGTTACTTATGATAATTGTAAGTTGAAAATCTTAATTAACAATGTAAGCATACTCAAAAACTTGTAAAGATTTTTCAACCGTTTGACAAATTTACCACCACAAACATCAACAAAAAGTTGTTTATCAAGTCCAAATTAAAGATCTTGAAAAACACTGACATTTAAGTATGTTTCCAATTGGTTTTCTAAAATTTTGTATTCCAACATCAACAGTCAAAAATAAAACGAAAAATAAAATCTTTTTGGTTTTAATGAAAAGCATTAAAGACAGTAAACAAATGAACTTCAAAACTATTTACAAACATATAAACAATTACATATTTTTGTGAGTTTGAGCAGAGAATCATATTGACCAAATTTCCCTTCTATCACAGTTTTATTTTCAGCGTTATTATGACTGACGTTAAGTCAGTCATTGGTATTGTTGTCCACCTAAACATTATAAACAAATGATTCAGGAATTTCTGTGATACATTTAATTGGTTCAATTAAGCACGAATCTTATGTGGACCCCACCCATCAGACATAATTTGTATATCTTTATACAGTGAGTTTTTCACATGTATATCTTTTCACTACTTGCTTAAAATCAATTAGCTGTGACTCATGCAAAAATAATAAAACAAAACAATTCAGAACGTTAAAATTTTCCCTTAAGATCGGTATTACTATACGCAGATAAGGTTCTATTTTAACAAAATAAAAAGATAAAATAAGTTAAAGTTGTACAGGCATTAACCCCTAGTTCGATACATGACTTTCACATGTTTGTGCTTATAGTATACGCAGAGGAGATCCAAGTCTTGTACGAAACACCAAGAAAATAAAGCAGAATACCCAAATCTTAACCCTCAGGTCGGATAATCTTATCGCATAGGAGAGGATCCAAGATTTGAATAAAAATAAAGAAAAAATCAAATTGAATTTCTTAGCAAAACAAAAAGGAAAATAAGTTGAATTTTCTTCAAAAATGAAAGCATGCACACACAGCAATCTTTAAACTCTTCATTTTCTTTAAAGAAGATACTAACTAAGCTTCAAGATGTTAATCCACTAGATTCAACAGTATTTATGTTTATATCACATAATATTCTTTACTTGTTTGTTTTAAAGGCCTACCAATGCACCAATACATTTAAACACACAGCCTTTTATGCCTACTTTTTACTGGATATGAGACCAGATGGTCAATGTACTATCATCTTCCCTTTTTGCTTCAAAAACTCATTTTCAAGGAGCAACATTTTTTCAATGTTTTTGAGTTTTTAGCATTTTTGAATGTTTTTGAATTTTTTTATATTTTTGAATGTTTTTGGTTTTTCTAGAAATTTTTACTCCCCCTAAAATCAAAAACATTATCAAAAATAAACTTAACTGTTCGATGTGGTCTACAAACATTTTTAGATCACTTTTAGTTAATCACAATGACAGCCTCATTATCAAGAATAAGCAGTTAAGCAATCCAAAATGGACATGAAAAGCAAACCGTAATGAGCTCCATCTTTTCAGATTTCCTGTGTTTTCCCCGCCCTCCATTGATTTGGCAATGTTTAGCACAACCATGCTCCGATGATATACATTATGACTTACGGGAGCCCCTGCACACACAGTTTAAGAAAACAGAGAAATCCAAGCCCGCTTGGTCTTGGACCTCATGACATTTTCAAAATTCTCAACAGTTTCAGACAAATTTGTTACAACAGAATACTTGCTGTCTGAACACTCTGAATTAATTTTTGAATTTTCTGAAGTTTCAGATTTTACAGATCTGACAATGTTATCCGAACTTTCAGAACCAAACTCCTTTTTCTTGATGATCCAATGATATAACTTTGATTTGGATCTTTTCACATAAAATTTCAAACTTTCAAACCTTTTTGCATCACACTCATTCAAATCAACAACCCCAACAACTTTAGGTTTGATATTTGACTTGACATTTGAGCTTGTATTTTTAGATTTTGAATTTTGAAATTTTTGTTTTTCTGTTTTTTAACTTTCCTGGTTGATTTTAGATGTAACAGCATCTGATTTTTGAATGTAAACGAACTTAGGACTCTTCTTATAACAAGGAGATTCCTAAGTTTGTTTACGTTTGACTTTTTGAACAAAGAAATCCTTATTGGATTGATTTCAATACTGGATTTCTTTATCACTTTCAGATGTTCTACCATTTACAAATTCAACCTTATTAACAAATTTTTGGTGGTTCCCACAATCATGCTTATAATGATTAGGACACGCAAAGGACACATGCCCTACTACATTACAGTTAAAACATCTCCTCTTGTCAACAAACTTTCTTACCGGAGGTTCTTGAACACGATCACGCCCGGTTTTTGTATTTTCAGATTTTAAAGGCTCATGGGAAATTGGGGTTGGAACTTGCTTATACCCCAAACCATGATCATTATAACCATAGAAAACTTCCCTAGATATTTCATTTTACCTGTAAGTTTTGGGGAGAATATTGTACAGGAGGTGAGATGCTGCTTTGAAACTGTTAGGCTTCAAATCAACCTTTTCATTAACAGTTTTTTTTAACATCAAAATTGTTTTGTCATTTTGATCAATCTTTTCCCCCGGTGCCTTTTCACATGTTTGAAGCATAGCGTCAGCTTCCTTAATACGTTTAAGCTCATTTAGTAAAGAGTCATTGTGAGTTTTTAATAATTTATTCTCCACATCTTTTTCTAAACATTCTTTATGAAGTAACTCACATTTTTCCCAAGACTTTACGTTATGAATTTTTAGCAACTCATGATTAGACTCTGATTTGATTTTAACATGATGAGCAGAAGGTTCAAAGTGTACCTCGAATAACTTAACCTCTTCGACTTTCATAGTCAGGATGTATGAACTTTCTGTTCTGACTTGCTTGAGAATAGGTTCAGTTTCCTTAGCTCCAACAACAGCTTCCTCAGCTTCATTCTCAACCTTAATTTCCCTCAAATCCAACTTCAGAGGATCACAAGTAGACTGACACCAAGATTCCAAAACCAATTCTTCATCAAATTCTGAATCACTATCATTATCGAACTTTGGGGTGTTCTCAAATTCTGGCAGTGATAGTTCTTCAGATTTGACAATCTTTTCAGCAAGTTGGTCAATCATTTCAAACTTTTTAGACTGATTATTTTGAACTTTAATTTCATCATCAGCCTTCACAACCTTAGAATTTTCAATTACCACATGCATCGTTAGCTTCTCATGAATCGGGAGAGATTGCGACTATTGTATGTGTTGGGGTCTGATAGTATTGACAAAATGTTTATACCCAAATATTCAGGTGAAGTTTCAGCAAGTATATCGGACAACCTGTCAATGTATTCGAACTCTCGTCTCTCAATCCCGATATGTTTCATTTCGCTCACAAGCTTGCAATATCTTTTGATTAGATGATAAAACGATTCTCCAGTCATCATCTCAAAATCATCAAATTCTTTCTTCATTCTGTTTCTTCTCGATATAGCTTCAACGTTAAACAAACTCGAAAATTCCATTTTGAAAATTTTCAAGTTTTTGTAATTCAAATTCAACAAATTTTAGCAACTTTTTGACTTGTTTAGGTTCGTTTATCAGCAAAACAGCAAATTTCAGCAACTTTCTGGTTCGTTTCAGCTCGTTTACGGACTTAAACTGTTCGTTTCACCAATTTCAGCGCGAAAACAGCGCGTTTCAGCAAATATCAGCTCGTTTTAACCAGTTTTTCAGAGAATCAGCAACAAATTCAGCACGTTTCAGCAATTTCAGCAAATTTCAGCTCGTATAACAGCAGTTTCAGCACGAAAACAGTCCGTTTCAGCACAGTTTCAGCAGTTTTAAACGCGATTCAGCAACTTTTAACGCAAAAAAACAGTAAATTCAGCGCGAAATCAGCGCGTTTCATCCCGTTTTGACAGCAAATCAGCACGTTTTGGCGGGTTTTCGGCCCGTTTCAGCAGCAAAATCAGTTCGTTTCAGCGCGTTATTGACACTTTTCAGCTCGTTTCAGCACGTGTTTGGCCCTTTTCAGCTAGTTTCAACACATTTTTGGTTCGTTAAAACAGTAGACAGCAAGTTTTAAACTCGTTTTAGAATGTTTATTAACAAAATCAGCAGCAAACAGCAGTTTTGGTGACTTTTTCAGCCCGTTTGACAGCAACTTCAGCAACAAAACAGCTCGTTTTAAATGCAAAAACTGCTTGTTTAATCAGTAAACACAGCAGCAACAACACGTTTTGGCGTGTTTTTGGTTTGTTTTGAAAGAAATTCAGCAACTTCAGCAAAAAAAATCAGTAGCAACAGCAGCAATCAGCACACGAATCAGATCTGAACTTGAAGTTAACACTTTGCTCGCGTGAAAAACTATTTTCTTTAAATGTCCAGATTACCCTTACACTTTTGAATCAGCGAATACACTTTAAGCAAACGTATGAATCATAAGAGACACCGAAAGCGAACTCAGAACGTATGAATCAAGATCAAAACAAAACGCCTATGAACACCAACTCAAATAATCATGAAACTAACACCAAACTTGAACTCGAATCGAACACCGGACCACACTCGAATAATACGAACACAAACCGCGATTTTGACTTGGATACGAACACACTAAATGGATTTGACATGAACACCAACGGGGAAACCAAACAAATCAGAATCGGAAAATTCTGTTGACCACACCGGAAAAACGTGAATTACCGGAATTTTCTGTTACCTAGTCGGAAAAACGGTTATCTAGCCGGAAAAACAAAAATGGCCGGAAACATCAAACGGAGTACGCATTCAAGCTCAAACACACTCGTATATCTAAACAGTTCTAAAGTCAAACATCAACCGATTTTGATCCGAATCAACCTAAATTCAATCCGAAGAACACGAACACACGGAAACAAAATCGAACACGTTAGAAGCAACGTTTAAGCAAGAGATTCAGTGATTAGATGTAGAAACGAGCAACGATTAAGCACGATATTAACGAATCCGAAACGAACTTTTTAACGAGTTGAGAAATAGATCGAATTTTTGACATGAAACGAGTGTATCTAGTTTTTTCTTCCAATATCGAGCACCAAAGCTCTGATACCACTTGTAGGAACGTGTTCGTGTCGTGAACAAGACGTAGATCGATATCTATAATCAACGAAGGTGCGGAATCCCTAAACGTGATCGAAAACAACAAGGTTTCTCATTATCTTCTCTGTATTTCTCATATATATCAAGGTTTACAACAAGATATGACAAATATCAGTACATATACGTTCTGGACCAAAGAGTTATGAAAACATATGTCAAAATCACTATTTATAGGGTGGTTGGAGCATTTCTGGCGTATAAGTCCTCAACCAGCGTATATGTTGGACGTATATGTTTTCACCGTATATGTTTTCAACGTATAACATATACGCCGCATATGTTACGCGCCGTATATGCTATCCGGCGTATATGTTATGCCCCAGAAAAACAGAAAACTATTTAGTTCATAACTTCTTCGTTATACCTCCATTTTACGTGCCGTTTTCGCCCACGTGATCGTAATCAAATTCTCTATCACCCTATATAATAATATCTTCATTTATACTCCATCTAAAATGCTCAACCTTTTAGCTCCTTTAAAGTTCCGCTCACCTTCAAAGACGAAAGCAATAGACGTATGCACTAACAGGCTGGTGGTAGTGGAGGTAACAACTTGCAGATCATACTGTAAAAGGATTACACAAATGTCTAGCTGGTCAACATGATTGCGGCGAAAATGATCTTGTTTGTTGGTATGGATGGGGTTGTGAGGAGTATGGTAAACGCCGATGAGATCGAAGAGGGCGAGTTTGTTGATCACTCGTTATCTAAAGAACAAATCGCTCTACCTCTGGGTCTAAACGATAAAGAGGTCGAGGAGTTGGGTAGAACTGTTGATGTGGAACCTTATATAAATATGGGTATTCCACGTGGGAATATACCATCTAATTTATGAGGTCGAATTAGAGGATGCGACTATATAGCAGTATCCATACATGTACACGACGAGCAATGCTGAGTCTGGTATTCCATTCTTTACTACAGAACACTTTGAGGCTGTAGAAAAGCGTTTGAGGCAGGAACGAGAAAGGTGGAATAAAGGTGCTGAGACGGTGGTTGAAAAGAAGAAAAAGAGTGCTTTAGATAGTATGTTTGGGCATAACGTTGAATGGATTAATAAGATGATCGAGACTATTCGCTACAACGAACGCATAGAAATCAGACAAGCAAAAGTCCAAGCATCTGCATACCAAATGAAAAAGTAGGTGAGCCGGAGATAGGTGAAAGGTAATATTGTTTCTTGGTTATGACTCGGAGCTTAAAGTATGTGTGGTGAAATGGGAACATGGTATTTATTACTTTAAATGTATCAATGACGTGTTGTCCATGCCACGGTGGGATGTTAGAACCTTGGCCAACCGACTGTTCATAAATCGGGGAAACAACCAATGGGCCAATTGGTCCTATCATCATCTTCTGCATGAGACTAGTTACGGATTCAAGTTCTTCATGTCACACCCCAACCTAAGGCGGAAATGCCGGGGCGTGATCCGATTGCTCACAGCTCGAAGATACTATCATAATATAAATGTGATAATATCTATTTAATTATTTTATTTCAAATGTACACACAATAACCAAATACAACAAAACAATTTAAATAAATAAATATAACAAGTTTAAATCCATGTTTGTCTTCATTATAATCCTAAGGTCTTTCTAAGTGTCCATCCTTCAATTCAAGCAACCTGCATACGCGTAGAAAATGGAGTTTTGTCAACAAACATGTTGAGTGAGTTTATGACCAATCTTTAACATAAAAAATAGAGTTAATAGAATAAATAAGCAAAACGTAATAAATGCGGTAATGAAATCAAACCATAAGCAAATAAGTTGACTAAACCATTGCCAAGTGAATCGGGCGCCGGTAAATCAACTATGAGCAAATAAACAGAGTAAGACCGTTGCCAAGCGAATCGGGCGGTGGTCAATGAGAACCCTCTCCAAGGGGATATGTCAAACGATTGCATATAAAGACAAATAAGCACATAACAAGTAGATTTGATTAATCACACACAATTACACGTTTGCTATTTTTGATATATATATATAGTATGGTATACACATATGTCCCCAAAACGTTTGTGAAAACTGAGTAAAATAGGGGAATGATAAAACTCACCTGATCAAATAAGCCAAACAAGAATGAATACGACAAGAAAAACGATAATCACCCTCTTCGAGAATTACCGACAAGAATCCTAATTAAATAATATCATGAGTGAATTATAGATGATATAATATGTATAACGAATTTAGGATTTCGATGTGGATTGAGTTATAATTATGATTGGTATGTTATGGATTGAACGATTGTTCTCTAAGGATTATTATTATTATTATTCAATTATAAAAATTATTGTTTGTCATAAAATTGGGTTTACGAATAATTAATTTAAATAAATATGAATTGAGACCTATTACAATAATAAACATTTAAATATATAATTATCGTAAAATTTATATTTTGGAAATCTTAACGAAATTCGATGGTAAAAATATTATTAACACTTCTAATACTTTTAATACGTTTATTATAATTTTTATTTAAAACAATATATATATATATATATAAATATATATATATGTATATATATATATTAATATACGTATATAATATATATATATATGATAAATATGAGCAAATTTATAAAGACGTTTTAACAACGATAAACATTAATATTGGTGTCGGTTTGAATAAAATAATAATGATTTATTATTAATACGTTATATATATATACATATATATACGAAAATTTGTAACGAGGTTTATTGACACGAAACGTTTACTTTATGGTGTCGGTTAAATAAAATATGGTTTATTAATATTTAATGTTAATTATAATATTTTATAAATCAATTAAAACCATTAAAACAATAAAGATCCAAAAACAACCAAAAAATACGGCCGGCTGGGACTCGAACCCGCGACCTATGGCCGTAACAGAAGTTTAACACACACACACCAGCCGTGCGCGCTGGTGTGTCAGTTGATTAATGTTTGTAAACAGTTTTATATATACAAAAACTAATAAAAACCAAGTTTGATTATAAACCCTAACTGATGCAATCGATCCATCCATTCAATGTTCCATTAATTAATGTTAGGGCTTATGTTTAACAATTTTATACGACTAAGATGCATGATTCAATTACCTGATTTGATGTTTAAACGCAGATCAAACTAGAGTTAACCGAACTGGCGATGGAAAACGACGAACAGGTATAACGAGACTTTAAAAATCCAATTAAGTATTGGGATTTAGTAGGCGCTGGTAAGAGGAGTGTGGTAGACGCGATTAATTGCATCATTGTCAATCCGAAGTTATACAATTGATTTTAGGTTTAAGACGGTTCATAATATATTGATTACACGTTATAGATTATCTAATTTCCTAATTCATTGAGTCAGTTAGGCCGATTAGGGTAAGAACAATCACATACTCGATTCAATTCCTAATTTAGATCGATAATTGCGGTTCAAAAAAGCTAAACGGGTCACGGTTAGGGTTAAATGGGTATGGATCATGGGTTACGGGTCAGGGACCAAAAGTGATAAATTAAATTTGCAGGTTTAGTCCCTGGAGATTCAAGATAGGAACAATAAGAGATTAAAATTTAGTTTTGGGTTAAAAATGAACATTTTCAAAAGTTAAACATATATTATTTAAATATAATAAACAAATATAAATTTTATAATACTTTCTCGATAAACGCGCTTACTTTTCATTGTTAAAATTTTCCGAAATAAAACGAGTCAGGTACAGGTATAAATTCGTAAACCCGAGTTGTTAACTCCCCTACTTTAGAGAATTTCGTCCCGAAATTAAGGAAAACCACAACATCATTATTTTAAAAACATTTATACTTTTAACGAAAATATCACAACATAAAACTTATAATAACCGAAGCAACGCTTCAAATGACAATCCGATAAGGGCTCTTATATATAGGATGTACCAGCGTCGTATCCACTATGTCCTTATCATTTCATAATTTGTACCGTTACCCAAGCTACTTTAGGTTCTAAATCATGACACATAATTGTACGTATTATGATTTCCAAGCGAGGACTCGGATAATTATGTTCACGACCATAATTAGTTAATTACTCTTATCGTCGATGGTCCGCATAATTCGTTTCATCATGTGGGTTGTAAAACATTTAAAACCATCATTTTGAAAGAAGCACACATTTTGATAACTTAGAATATAAATTCCAGAGATACTTATTTAATGTTCGAATTTGACTAATAAAACCAGGTGATTTCTATTATATCTTTTGATTAGGAAAGTTACAAATTTTGGAGACTGAAATGGAGATCTTGAAGCAGACGTTTGAAATGAGTTATGATGATCGAGAATAAGCTAAGAGTAGAATATGAAGTTAACCGTGATAGATAAAGAAACTTGATTCATGAGTCGATATGCGCAACAGTTTAATTCATAACAATTCTTAAGATCGAGAATATAAATTTAAATGAAGATTTTGGTGAGTCAAGTTTAGTTAGTTGAGAACTTATGAGATTTAAAGAGAAATTAAGATAAAGTTATAACTTTTCAAGTTTATGGTGCTGAGATTAGATTATTTCGATTAAGATATTCTAAAATATTATAACAGTTAGTAATCAATAATTTAAATATTAATAATAATTCGAAAATATACATATTTGAATTAAATTGTTAATAGATTAAACTGGGAAGCGGATATTCCCGAATCACCGAGATAGTCCTATTCCAATTAAATTTTTAAAACTATTTAAATTTGATTCATTGGAAATTCATGGATTTTTCCTTTTTCACAAAATCGTTATAAATATAGGAAATAAGTAAATTGAATTATTAATAATGGAAATTTAAGTAAATAATAAGTTCTAAATTAAAGTGAAACATATAATAAATTGAGATAAATGCGAGGTTAGAAATGCATGAACCACCATGACTATTCTAACAACTACGAATTTATCATTTAAAAAGTTCAAAATTTTCAAAAAAATCAAAGTGGGGAGTTGAAATATTTACGATGAAGGTTAAATCAAAAAGTCAATTTAATAATAAAAGTTAAATTAATTAATGGAAAATATTTTTAATTTAAAAAATGGAAATCAAATTTAGAGAATACATAATTTAGTTTAATAATAATAAAATTTACAATAATTGAATTTTAATAATAAAGATTTATAAAGTGGAAAATAAGTTGTGAAAACCATCATGATATTGAGGAAAACAAGAGTTAATAAAATATTTATAGTTTAAAGTTGAGGATAAGGATTTAAAGGTACTTAAAAATTTATAGTTTGAGGATATGAATATAAATAAGAAAATATAATTTAAATAATATTTTAACGGATATGAGTTAGTATAAGATTTCTTGTTCGGTGTATTTTAGTTTTGTCGAGATTGGCGGTCATTTTGGTTAACAGAATACGTCAGCAAACTCCTTGTCGATTCTAGTAGTCGAACAACAATCACGAGAAGCAGTTGAACGACGCTGATTATAACGATGATTTCCTAGGGAAAACATTCTACGAGGACCAAGGATGAAAATGTTTAAGATGACAGGTGAGTTGTAGGAATGAGTTGATATGAAATAATGGGGATGCGTATATATATGTATATGTATGTATATGAATTAGTACTAGTGAAGACTCGAGAACGAGTCGGGATTGAAAATAATGTGAATAATTTTCTTGAGATATTTAATTTAATAAATAATGTTTACAAAAATTCAAAAGTAAAATGTTATTGGATTGGGCTTTCCATGGAAATTCAAGATAGGAACAATAAAAGATTAAAATTTAGTTTTGGGTTAAAAATGAACATTTTTTAAAGTTAAACATATATTATTTAAATATAATAAACAAATATAAATTTTATAATACTTTCTCAATAAACCAGCTTACTTTTCATTGTTAAAATTTCCCGAACATAAAACGAGTCGGGTACAGGTATAAATTCGTAAGTGGAAAACCCGAGTTGTTACACTTCAAGCCACAGGTGCTGACACATAAGTACATCGACGAAATTGATCCACGCACCGACTGGAGGAAGATGATCTTACAGGTAAAACCGCCAAAGACAATGAAGAAGGTTCCAGTAAAAACCTTACCTAAGAGTCTGTTGAACACCTTTAACTGGTGGTACTATGATAACCGAACGGGTGAAGCAGTTATCGTATTGGGATCGGGATTGAAGACTGAGTTCATAAGAGTAATCGATCCGATGTGGTTGGTTAATTTATCTGAATCTGAAAACGATGCATTATACCATAACCAGATTCGGTGGGCTGAGGTTCGAGACTATAAGCTTGTTATGCAGTTTCTGCGAGTTGTTCGAGTCTGTTACGCATACAAGATTCACAGCTGAACTGATTGGAAGACCAAGAGGTTTATTGGTTAAAGTATTTTGAAGTTTATAAAGAGCTCGAGACGAGGGGGGTTTGTTAATGCATGGTTTGACGTATCGGTCTTTATAAAGTATTATTATATTAGTTTTAATTTAATAGGGGTATTTTGGTAATTATGTAAGCCCATTCGTTACTTAATGTAGGGCACATTCCTTATAATATAACAAATGTGACCATTCGCTTAATGTAAATCTCATTCGTTAAGATTGTTAACGAATGAGATAACGAATGAGGGCCATTCGTCTAGAATAATATAGGAGTAACGAATGAGTCAGGACCATTCGTATTCATTAAATGCATTGATAACGAATAAGGTCATTCATTAAGGGGATGTTTAACGAATGACCCTATCGTCTATATAAACCCCTATAACGTACGTTAAAGTAACGAGAATTGTTAGTTATAGAAATCATCTTGTTACGCTGCCAAATTCTCTCCAGAAACACACACACACATTCTCATCCTAATCGTATTCATCCCAACCTTATAAGCTTTAATCATTCGTTGTCATCATGAACTAGATCCGGAAACTGGTTCAATCTCATATCCATACGATGCGATTGGATTGTAACCATACGATGCGATTGGATTGTAATCCAATCGATACGATTGGATTGCATCCACGCGATTGGTTTCATAGGCAATCCGAATGGTTCGTATAATTCAACTCGATTCGTTTTTCTGATGAATTGTTAATAAAGGCTTATTAACAAAAAATAAAATTTTTCCAAGCTGACCTGACAGCTCGACCCCAGCCAGGGGCTCTGCCCCTTGGGCCCTGCTAGGGAATGCCGCCCCTAGAACCCCGGTGTCAGGGGCGCTGCCCCCGGACCTCCGTTCATTAGGAGTTTCACTATCCTAGAATTATGATATGATTAGGAATAGTTAAGTGATGGTTGTAATTTGTACACAGTTAGTCGTGCCCAACTGAAGAGAGGTGTGACAATAATATCAGAGAGGAACAGGGTTCAAGTGAGTTTCTAGCCCCTTTCTCTGTTATGTTTTCAGGGCTGTGTGCATACTACTATGTGTTTAGTAAATACACTTACCTTAAGTGGTAAGTGTATGCTATATGAATGCTTATGAATGATGTTTGAATGGTATAGAAAGAGCTAAGAGTATGTACGTGGATGTGTATGAATATGTATATAAATGTATATATAAAAAAAGATAAGTAAAGTATGTATATAAGTAAAGTATGGAACGAGAAGAAGGTCATCGGACCTTATAATATCCAAGGTATGAAGGGCACCGGACCCTAATAGTATCCAAGGTACGTAGGGCACTGTACCCTAATAATATCTGAGGTATGTAAGGCGAAATGCTCTTTAAAACGTAGAGGTATTATGTATGAACTAAATAAGTTAAAAGATGAAAGTAGGAAAGGTATGAAAGCGTAAAAGTATAAAAAGAAAGAAGGTAAGAAATTATGAAAGAATGAACGAATGTATGTATGTAAGTATGTATGAATGAAAGATGAATAGGTTAAGTATATAATATGTATCTTCAGATGTGTATTCGTCAGCATGTGATTGCAATGTATGTTGCCTGATTAAATAGTACTCACTCAGCATAGCTGACTTTTAGTATGTACGCATTCAAATAGGATGAGGCAACTGGCTTAAGAGAGACAGATGGCATTGAACTAAAGAAGCTGACATCTTTAGAAGAATGTTATGATGTTATGTTTGGTTATGTTGTATTTTGCAATGACAAAGTTGAATTATGTTAAGACAATATTTAAATTTTTATGTAATGAATGGTTGATGTTTTATATCCCACGAAAAGTTTTAATTCTCTCTGATATTTAAATTATGTTTATGAGTAAAGCCAACACCCAATGTAGGGCACCGGGATCGGGGCCTTACAAGTTGGTATCAGAGCATAAATTTGACAGAAATAAGCATCCTACATGCTTAGACTCGAACAGAGAATGGGACTTAAAGAAGAAGAGAAAGAAGATGCCAGCTCAAGAAAGCCATGTGTCGCTCAAGCAAGCTCGGTAGGTGCATGATTGGTTCATGTATAATGTAGGAAAGAGTAATAAAATTAGCTTAATTGCTAGAAGTAGAAATATACGTCTATGTGTAATTATATGAAATGTTTGATTGAGTGTCTAACTGTTTATAAGTAGAAACTAGCACAAGTGGAATCACACAAGGGAAGTGTTTAGGACAAGGAAAGTAACTTGATTAGATAATCACAGCTAGCCATTGTCATTAACTGTTTGCCTTACTATCCTTGTACTAAATAGTTCTTAGCGTGATGACGTTTGTGTCGCTCAAGCAAGCTCGGCAATGGTGAGGTGCATGATTAGTTCATGTATAATGTAAGAAAGAGTAATAAATTTAGCTTAATTGCCAGAAGTAGAAATATGTGTCTATGTGTAATTATATGAAATGTTTGATTGATTGTCTAACTGTTTATAAGTAGAAACTAGCACAAGTGGAATCACACAAGGGAAGTGTTTAGGATACGGAAAGTAACATGATTAGATAATCACAGCTGGCCACTGCCATTAATTGTTTGCCTTACTATCCTTTTACTAAGTAGTTCTTAGCGTGATGACGTTTGTGTTTTCTTACATAATTCAAATGGCTGGCCCAAGAAAGGTTACTGGACAGGGAGGTCGTACGGGACGTCGTGGTAGGCCACGTATTACCCCGATACCTTCTGAGAAACTAGTTACTAGCACCAAAGAAGAAAGAAGCATGGGTGCGCAAGATCAGAGTAACAACGGGGGGTATCAACTTGATCATGCTATTTAAGATGCAATACTCAAGCCGTGGCTAATGCGGTGAAAACCATGCAAGTCTAAAGGGTTGTGGGAAGTAAGAGTATGAGGAAGTCAAATGAGGTTAACACCAAGCTATTGAGCAGACTGAGGAGGAAACTGAGAAAGTTGTTGAGACTGAGAAAAGTGACTTAAGTGAAGTATGGTCTGTGAGGGTTGGTAAGAAGGAGAAGGATCGTGGTGGGTGTAACTACAAAACATTTAACGCATGTGACCCACCGAAACTAACAGGTATGGGTAATGCCATAGCCACTCTCTAATGGATAACTTCTAGGGGCAAGGTTATCCGAATCAGCGACCGTCATCCTAAACAAGCGGTGGGGTTTTCTACCCAGTCGTTTGGTGATGAGGCCATGTTTTAGTGGAAACTATGGAACAGAGAAAGATACCTGAAGAGATTAAGGCCATGAGATAGGAGATCTTAAGGAGATGGTTATGAAGCGATTTTGTGCTGATGCTGAGGTTGAACGGGCTGAGAAGAAGTTTCTGAATCTGAAAGCGGGGAAAATGACACACCGCGAGTACACTACTGAATTCAGCCGCATGTCCATGTTTGTGCCTGATATGGTGAACACTGAGTCAAAGAGGATCAAGTGCTACTTAAGGGGACTTCCACAGAACGTCTGCACACTAGTCAGGGATAGTAAAGCTGCTACTTTTGATTCTCCTATTGAACTCGTAGAAATGGTTATAACGACCTGGCTGTGGATGATGTGGTGGTGGAAGAAAAGAAAGAGAAGAATGGGTTGCTCCTACTAAGAGACCTGGTACTCAGATGTGGAATCCTAAGGATAAGAAGCAGAAGGTGTGGGAGAGAAATCCCTGTAAGACGTGTGGCAAAATACACGGTGGTGAGTTCAAGTTGGGTACTGGTTCTGATGTGTGTTACAAGTGTGGAAAAGCTCATGGAGGAGAGTGAAAGTTTGGGTCGAATGCCTATTATAAGTGTGGAAAGGTGGGGCATTATGCCAATGAATATAGTGCAAAGCCCGCGTGTTACAAATGTGGTAAGACGGGTCATATGGAAAGGGAGTGCACTGATGGAGAAACTGGAGGAAGTGGAAAGAAAGATGCCGAAAAGTATGGGCCAAAGACCAGAGCCTACATGCTGACACAAGAACAAGACAAGAAGATCCCAGATGTTGTGACTGGTACGTTTTTAGTAAGCGGTATTTCTCTCTTCAGTATTGTTTGATTCAAGTGCAAATAGAAGTTTTGTAGCTATGTCGTTTTGTAAAAAATCTAAGATAGAATGTTATCATGTGCCCGAAAATTTTACGGTAGAAACCGCTAATGAAACCTCTTTTAGGGTAATCAGAATGGTTAAGGGTTGTAAGATAGAGTTAGAAGGACGTGAGTTCCCTGCTACCCTGTATGTGATAACCTTAGGAGGGTTCGATATAGTATTGGAGATGGATTGGTTGTTTGAGTTTGAAGCTCATATAGTGTGTAAGAGTATGTTGATAAGGTTGGAATCTGCAGATGGTGGTATGGTGATGGTTTATGGTGATAAAGAAAGTTCAAGGTGTAACATCCTAAAATTTTAATAAAGAAAGTTATGTTTAGTGATTTCGCGTTAATTATTGGATATCGAGTAAGGAGCGGATCCTGGACTTGGATTAATTGAGATGGGTTAAATGAGAATGGGCCTTAGGTCCATGGGATTTAAGGGATATAAATATCCCCTAAAACCCCAAACCATCATTCATTCCATCTATTTTCTAACACTCCAAGACACACACCAAACACCGCTGGCCGGCCGAGGAGAGGAACGGACAGATCCGGGAAAGAGAGAAAGAGAGCGTTGGTTGTGATTAAACAAGTAAACGAGATCCAAACAAGCTCAAAAAGATATGATTCTTGATCTTTGAAGTTTAAAGATCCAAGTTTTATAGTATAGATACGACCGAAAATGGTCGGGAAGCGTAGTGGGAGATGTCGAACCTTAACAAGGGTGTTAAAATCGCCAAAATGCTCAATAAAAACCAAAACAACGGCTGATCTGGGCAACTTCGCCTGCAACTGGGCAACTTCGCCTTCAAAGCGATAACTTCGCCTTCAAAGCGATAACTTCGCCTGAGGCCAAGTTCGCCTAATTGATAACTTCGCTTACGGCTAAGTTCGCCTGATGACAACTTCGCCTAGAGCTAAGTTCGCCTGAGGCTTAACTTCGCCTAAAGCCAAGTTCGCCTGATGACAACTTCGCCTAAAGCTAAGTTCGCCTAAGGTTTAACTTCGCCTAAAGCTAAGTTCGCCTGAGGCTTAACTTCGCCTAAAGCCAAGTTCGCCTGATGACAACTTCGCCTAAAGCTAAGTTCGCCTAAGGTTTAACTTCGCCTAAAGCCAAGTTCGATTAGGAAATAAATTAAAAACCTAATGAAAAATGTGTTAAGACAGTTAATGGAAATAAAATTTTTCCAAGCTAACCTGGCAGCTCGACCCCAGCCAGGGGCTCTGCCCCTTGGACCCTGCTAGGGGCTGCCGCCCCTAGACCCCGCTGCCCCCGGACCCCCGTTCGTTGTGGGTAGTAGTTAAGACTAGAAAGATGATATGAGTAGTGATAGTTGTTTGATACGTATACTTGTTATACAGTCAGCCGTGCACAACTGAAGAAAGGGATTACGATTAACGGTGAACGTAACCGTGTTCAGGTGAGTTTCTAGCCCCATTTATGTGTTATGTTTTCGGGGCTGTGTGCATACTCAATATGTTTGTTAATACGCTTATCCTAAGAGATAAGTGTATGCCTTATGTGGATGATGTGATATGTATGAATGATTGCTTGATGGTACGTGAACGATCTTCGGATATTGCACGTACTGTCAGGTTGTAACGCTAAGTATAAGGTAAGTATGATATGTATGCTTATGTGTATGAATGTGATAAAGTTAATAAAAGAAAGAAAGGATGGTTGAATGGTAACGAAGAGGGAATCGAACCCTACTAATATTCGAGAACTAGGGAACCGAACTCTACTAATATTCGAGGAAAGAGGGACCGAGCTCTAATAATACTCGAGGAAAGAGGGTACCGAGCCCTAATAATACTCGAGGAAGGAGGGTACCGAGCCCTAATAATACTCGAGGAAGGAGGGTACCGAGCCCTAATAATACTCGAGGAATGTAGGGCGTAATGCTCTTTATAACGTAAGATATGAAAGTAAGTTAATACAAAAGAAAGTATGAAAGTTTTATATTCCGCGTAAATGTTTTAATTAACTCTGATATTTAGAACTGTGTTTATGAGTAAATCCAACACGAAAGTAGGGCTACCGGTAACGGGGCCTTACACAAGGCTTAATTTCATTTTGATGATAAAAGCCGAAGGTTTGTTAAGGCGAGGGTGCAGTGCCTACCTGGCGTAGCTACGATCGAGACGAAAGAAATGAAAGATGTTCTTGTAGTGTGTGACTACCCAGAATTGTTCCCTGAGGACCTTCTGGGGTTGCCACCGAAACATGAGGTGGAACTTCAAATAGAATTAATACCAGGAGAACAGACCATCGCGAAAGCACTTTACCAGGAGAATAGTTGAAGCTAGCATCTTAAGAAGAGTGTTATGATGTTTTGTTTCGTTATGTTGTAATTTGCAAAGA
The DNA here is from genome assembly GCF_021521415.1 of Bidens hawaiensis. Taxonomy (NCBI): domain Eukaryota; kingdom Viridiplantae; phylum Streptophyta; class Magnoliopsida; order Asterales; family Asteraceae; genus Bidens; species Bidens hawaiensis. Next base: position 678,213 of record NW_027491117.1, on the reverse strand, counting down.
CAAAGTTGAATGATGTTATGACAATATTTAAAGTTTTATGTAATGTATGGTTGATGTTTTATATTCCGTGAAAAGTTTTAATTCACTCTGTATTTTGAACTGTGTTTATGAGTAAATCAAACACCCAATGTAGGGCACCGGGATCGGGGCCTTACAGGCTCTGATACCAATCTGTCGCACCACAACCTACGACGGAACATGTCGGGGTGTGATGTAATTTGTATCATAGTTCAAATGACACCAAATAAATAAAGTGATAACAACTAATTAATTTATTAAAGCCATCGTACACAAGAGTTTCACAAACTAAATAATGCAAAATTTTACATCAAAAATCAAAACAAAGCAATTGCCTTTCTTTAATTAAACCTAAAGTCCAACTAAATCTTGCATCTTCGATCATCCCAAATAGCTACATGTGATATGCATAAAAATAGATATATTTTGTCAACATATTGTTGAGAAAATAATCACAATTTGATATCTATATAATGATAAAAATGACAATTCCTTGCAATAATGCGCATTTCTACTTCTGGCATGTTGTATTTTGCAAAGACAAAAATGACAATTCCTTGTCAACTAGCATAACATAAAATAAAAGTGTCTTTTCAACATGCCACTGGATTCGGACATATTTACTCAGACGGCATATGATCATACTATGAGGATGAGAATGAGATACCAACCAACCATAAAAACTGTACACACATAGTCATATATTATTTAGCAACTTATCGAGCAATACCACAACTACGCAAATAGTGGAATTGAGTTTGAGTATATACTATATAACAAAATAAATAATAAAGTTGTGTATGCATAAAGCCCCCAAAATGTAAAATAGTTAAAAAGGGAAGTATGATTACTCACCTTTGAGTTATAAGCGAGCTGGTTTGTTAAACAAGAAAAAATAGAAATGAAAATAGGATTTTATAACTTATATCCAAGGCCAGCAAGAACTAGACAATACAAATGGCAAAATTCACTAAGACATAGCCATACACAATAAAATTCATTTTGAGAGAATAAGTTTTCAATAAATAATTAAACATGTTTTATAAAAGGAAAGTAGTAATATATAATCAAAGTTATGTTTTCAGCATTAAATCATAAATTTCATATATTATGTAACATTAGATGGATGTCCGTGTGATGCAGCAGGTGTTTGAACGTTGACCTTGTTAATCATGTAACATTATGAGTGTACATGGTTAGGTTTAAAACCTTGAAACCGTTTAAACCGGTAGTCAGTTAGGTTTCACGGTTGGTTTTTTTTATTTTCGATCGGTTTCAAAATTTTCAAACCATAGCGAACGGTTTAGTTCGCCGTTTATACCGGAAACTGGCCTTATGAAACCAGATCAGACTTTAATTACTGAATACATTTTAATATTTTTTATTATTTAGTATTAGATATGTTTTGTTATATAGATTAGTATAGTTAAAATATAATTGAACAAATCTTTTTTAATACAAGTAAATTTGGCTATTAGAATTTTAAATTAACGTAACTCCAGAATGATTTTTTTGTAATCTTTATTATTTTTATTATTTCGTCTCCTAGGACTTCCATTAATGTTTACCATTTATGTGGTTTAAATTATAATTGTTCCTGTTATAGTCCTTTCAAGTATCATATTTTGTTGGTGTTTATTTAGAATTGATGATACAGTTAAATTAATAATTATTTTAAACTAAATTTATTATCAAAGATTAAGCTATGAATCCAAACCAGAATCAGGCCGTAGGTAATGATTCGGTTTCAATTTTCAATGGTTGATTTTTGGACGACAAAAAACGTTACTAACATTTGGGCTCACAAGTTTAACTTAAAAACCATCAAAATTGGAATTTGAATGCCCCTGCGTAACATACTCATTTCTTTAAAATTGAAAAATTATGCAATTATCATACTCAAATTAAAGAAAATATAGTGCTAGGTTTTATGGTGCAATATTTTTACAAAAATATTAGCGTACGATAAAGTTATGACCATTTAAAAATCATTGGTGGGAAATTGGTTTAAAATTGAAATTAAAAACATAGCATTGTTAAATATGAGAGAGCAAACTTGTAAGTTGGGTGAATTGCGTTTAAAAGTTAAGTTTATCCTTTTTGCACATGTACTTTATACATTAATACTTGTAAAACTCTTAAAATCAAGTGTCTTAATTTATCTTTGTCTCGTGTATTATAAATAGTATACATATATATAATCAAATTCGTTTAGAGATAAATCATTCATTCGGACCATAGGAATAATTAATAATCTATCACAATGAGCATAAATTATAAGTTTCATACATTGTTATGTAACATTTTCTCTATAAATGTCGTAATTTATGTGTGGGGCTGTTTTATGTGGAACTTGAAAAAAATAGAAATAAGGAAACGCGTCCTAACCTTTCATTAAGTTTTGATGTAATCACTAACTAACTAAACTATATCCATACTTGGTTTATGATGAACTTCATACCCCTGAATAAACCCCGGCATTGAAGTATCTTATCATAATTATATTTAAGAAAATTGGTTTTTATTGGTCCCAACTATTTCATTTTTGTCGGCGCTGGTCCCAACTTTCATTTTGGCTGGCAACGGTCCCAACTTTAATATTCGTTTCTTCCACCAGTCCGCGACTGACGGAGCACTAATTACGTTATGTTTTTGCTTACGTGTCAATCTGAGTTGTCAAAAAATATCTTACGTGGCAGCCACTGTGGATTATTGTATATAATAATATAGGTTCATCTATAATTCTGCAAACCCTAGAAATCCAATTGATTAATCCAATCCTTCTTTGTTAAAATTAAGTTAGGGTTTTTGATTAGTGGATTAAAATGATTCAAAACCATGTTTTAATTACCTCGAATGATGCCGGGAAAGGGGTGAACGAAGTTAGCCGAAGCTCCAAGCCTGGAAGAAGGATTACGGGGTTAAAGAGGATATATCAGTGAGATTTGAGAGGATGAGCAAGTTTATCTTGGTGTGTGGGTCCTATTTATACTAGTAATTGCGATGAAATTCATTAATCAGTGTTAATTGCATATGACCGATTTTCCGGTGAAGGTTACGGGAATTAGTTCGACGATTAAGGAGTTAAAATATAATTAGAATATTAATTATTGTTGTTTATTGCCATCTAACTACGTTATTCTAAATTAACGGGTCAAGAACGGCTGAAATGGGGGTGTTTTTTTGTGGTCGGAGCCTCACGCCGTTGCCGGCGGCGGCACACCGGGAATACGGGCTACAGGGGGGGTTGGGTTATTTTCTATTAATTTAATATATTTCAAATTTATAATTTCAGTTTAGACCCTAAAGTTTAAGGTTATATTAAGTATAAATCAATAATTCACGATGGCTGCCACGTAAGATGTTTTTTGACAACTCAGATTGACACTTAAGCAAAAACATAACGGAGTTAGTGCTCCGTCAGTCGCGGACTGGTGGAAGAAACGAATATTAAAGTTGGGACTGTTGCCAACCAAAATGAAAGTTGGGACCAGCGCTAACAAAAATGAAATAGTTGGGACCAATAAAAACCAATTTTCCTTATATTTAATGAAAGTTAACTTAAACAACAAGTATTATAAAAACCATTTCAAATAGGCAAATTGAAAATAAACAATCCCATCTTTTGTGTATTTGTTGATAAGAATCCATCTTTAAAAATCCCAGCCTACGGTTCAACCTTCTGACTATTTTTCTCTCAATGGACATCCGTTGAAAAACACTTAACGCCATTAAGTGTTTTTCCGATTTTCAAACCGATGTTTTAGGGCTTTTGATCAGAAGAAAGATACGAATCGATTGATATAAAACTTATCTCGAAACGGTGGTTCAAATGACTTGATTTTTGTTAATAAGAAATTCAAACACACAAATCGAAACATTGTTTAGTCGTTTGGATCACCGTTTCAAGATAAGGTTTACATCAGTCAACTCGTATCCTTCTTCCAATCAAAATCCATAAAACATCGGTTTGAAAATCGGGGGGAAAAAACTTAATGACGTTAAGTGTTTTTTAACGTATGTCCATTGAAAGAAAATAGTCGAAAGATTGGATCGTTGACAAAGATTTCTTAAAATGTGATTACTATCGACCAATACACAAAACTTAAGATTATTTATTTCTAATTCTCCTTTCAAATATTACGAACGGTGGGCATTTGTGAATTGGTGATATATTACATATATAAGCGAGTGTTTTTTACATGTGAACAGGGGATATATTTATAATTTGCAAAATTGAAGAAAAATGATGATATTGTGTATAATTACGTACTAAAAATGGATCAATTAGTTTAAATATATAACTTGTTATACTATTCTGCTTCATTTTTTAAGACTAAGGTGTTGTTAAGTACGTCGTAAAAGGCTACTTCTGAATCGGTTAGAAGTAGAATGTGTTTGATTCAATAAAATGACCCCTTTTAATGGTCTATGGAGCCTCTTAATTGTTAAATTTCATAAATATGTTGATGATTAAAAGACTACTTAATCAGTTTGGCCTCTTACCGATTCAACATAAAAGTGTCAAATCCCCCTTGAGTCCCGAATTTTACTACTTATCAAAAAATAAAAAATGATTAAAAAATAGGTTCTGTCTAATGGTCAAATAATTTTTTTATAAATATAGAGTCATTACTTTTCTAGATCATATATGCAGTATAATTAGGGTTGTAAACGAACCAAATATTCAACAAACTGTTTATAAACTTTTTGACCGGAAGTTCATTTAATAAATGAATGAACACATACAAGAAATTTCATTCGATTAGTTACACAAACGAACATGAACAAAGCCCCGTCCGTTCAGTTGTGTTCGTGAACTTCGATAATGTGTTCATAAACATTCGTTTAGTAACATTTGTATATGTTGTTCATGAAATCTTTTGTACATTTATTTATTTTATATTCTTTAATTTTATTAATCCCTAGCATAAAATAGAAAATCATATTCTCACCATATTTCGTTTATTTCATTTGCAGCCGTAAGTATAACCATCTAATATATCTATCCTTGTAGTCAATAACGCTATTAAAAATAATCATTTGAAGAATGAACATAGGATTTTATAACTTATCCAAGGCCAGCTGGAACTAAACAATACAAAAGGAAAAATTCACTATGACATAGCTATATACAATAAAATTCATTTATAGATAACTAGGTTATTGGCCCGTACACGACACGGGCAGAAATATAAAAATCATCAAGTAAACACATATATAATTTCAAACAACAAGTTATTTTCTAATTTATTTTTTGAGACGACAACATGATTTTAATTGCAATTCGTGTTAGGCCTCATCTTGTATATTGAAAGTCTTTTGTATTGTTTACGCTTATATTTTATCGTATTTGTTACTTCTCATGTATTTGGGCCCGAGGCCTTATAAACAAAAGCCCATTGGGCCGTGAATAATATATTAGTTGCATGCCCTGCTTCTTCTATAAATAGGGAAGCATGAACATGCAAATTTAACCTTTTGCAAAAAGAAATCTTATGCTTCTAACAACTCTTTCTCTCTACCTCTCTTCTTACCCGAAAATAACCAAACTCCAAACAAGATTCGAGATCTCGGTTCTTTAGTATGATTTTCGCTATCACTAAGAGATTGATCCAAGAATAGTTGTTGTTAGATCTGGTTCGGGACCTACAATTCGTATTCATACGCAAACAAAGTATTGAAATTAATACATAAACTTATAAAGAATGACTTTACATAGTAAATGTCTACGAAGGAAATTTAAAACATAAACTTCATAAACTTTGAAAAATAATATTAACAGAAAACAAAAAACGTTCACTAACATTAGTTTGGAATACAAGCAAATCAGAAAATAAGCATCTAGAAAAGATTCCCGATAAACATCCAAGAATGGTTCGGGTTTCTTTTCTTCTTGAATCGGGAACACAGTTGATGACATAAACATTTATACACAATCTAACAAACATAATGACTAACTGACTACGAAAAGTGTTTTTACATTTCATGTGAAATGTCTTGCACCCTAATAAACTGAAGCAAGCCCAAAGCGCATTTAAGAAGCCGAACCAAATCGAAACCTTTTTAAAATGACATGTTTTGACCAAAATCAAATCGTTAGGTTTTGAGAATAACCCATTTTAACCCGAACAAAATCGATATCTTCTAAAATTGACTCATTATAACCCAAACCAAATTGGTATGATTTTAAAAAGACCCGTTGAAACCCGAACGAAATCGATACATTTTATATTGACACGTTGACCAGAACTATACTCTTACCTTTTTTAAATGACCCATTTTGATCCTAGCCAAAGCAAATTGAAACATTTCTAAAATGACCCATTTTCATAAATGAAAATTGAAATAACACAATTGAATACTAAGAAGAAAATTAAGAACGCTCTTAGCTTTTGAAATCCTTTCTACCAAATGCGAATTCATTATTACTAGTTATAAAGATATAAAAATGCATAAAGCTTCAATAACTTCAGCCCACTTGAAAGTTGAAACTTATGTAAACCTTTCACTTAATTTGTGAACCTTTCATATTCTTTTATTTTTCAATATGCTCTAAAACCAAACAACAAACAAACTAAATACAAATTGAAACGAAAGTAATTTGAAAACAACTAAAACAAAACCAAAACAAAAAACCTAAATAAAACCAAGTACCAATAAAACTAAAAAAACCTAAATGAAACTAAAAAAATAAAGCCGGTAAATCTGAAACCAACTCAAAAACAAAAACTATAAAAACCAAAACGAAAAACTAAATAAAGTTAAACTCACCAAAAACAAAACTAAAAAAATACAAAAAAAACAAAATCGAACCAAAACGAAACAAATTTATAAAAACTAAAAACAAACCAAAAACTGAAATGAAACTAAATAAAAAATAACTGCTACGAAATTTTTAAAAGAAAAACTCAAACTTAACGAACATATGTATTATTATTAATAGTATAGTAGATTAGAATATGTTGAATACAATTTAATATAATTTTGAATTATTTTATTAGCATGAAATTAGGAGAATGCATATTGTTTATGTTAAGAGTTATTACTTTAATAGTATAGTAGACAGATTGACCTGTGTATTACACGGGCAGAAATATAAAAAACCGTCCAAGTAAACGTATATATAATTTCAAACAACAACATGTTTTTAATATGTATTTTGAAACAACAATATAATTTATAATTGTAAATCATATTCAAAAGAAAATATAATATTGAAAGACATGAACTTACGAAAAATAACATTACATAGTAGAATGTTTACAAATAAAATTTTAAACTTCAAAAGCTACAAATTTTTACTTATAAACAATATTTTTTGCTTTGTTTGCAACTTTCTCTTGCTTATCTAAAATAAGTATTTATGTTTTATTCGTTTCTACTCTTCACTTTTGATAAATCTATATAAAGTTGACCATGTGTAAAACGAGTCTTTTAAGTATGCCAACTCTTGCTAGAGACTGGCATAGACTTTGTTGATGATCATTGCAAAACCAAACTACAATAGAAAATTGTTTTCTTTTGAACTTAAATAGAAGCTTTTTTTTTATCTGAAAGTGTCAAATGTATATATATGCTTATATATTTGAAAATTTGTAAATTTTGTATGTGTGTCAAATTATTTTAAATAAATGTTATGTTTGTCCTTAACTCGCATATAAAAATGCATTTTAATAATCACAAAATTAATAATTCATTTTAGTGAATATAACACCATCTGGCAAAAAAAAACCCTATATAAAAGGGCTCCTTAAAAAAATATATATAAAATGGCTCATTCCTATTGGTTGATTTTACTATATTCCAAAAATAATAAGCCCTCATAGTGAATTATTTTATTAGTAACAAATTTTATGAGAGCTTATTATTTTTGGAATATCCTAAAACCAACCAATAAAAATGAGCTAAAATGAATTTCTTTAATAGATATATAGATATAGGTTCTATTTTTCACTCTAGATAAATTTACATAAAGTTGACCATATGTAAAACGAGTCTTTTAAGTATGCCAACTCTTGCTAGAGACTGGCCTAGACTTTTGTTGATAATCATTGCAAAACCAAACTACAACAGAAAACTGTCTTCTCTTGAACTTAAACAGAAGCTTTTTTTTATCTTAAGGTGTCAATTGTATATATATGCTTATATATTTGAACAATTTGTAATATTTTATTTGTATCAAATTATTTTAAATAAATGTTATGTTTGTCCTTAACTCGCATATAAAAATGCATTTTAATAACATAAAACTAATAATTCATTTTAGTGAACATAACACCATCTGCCTAAAAAACAAAAAAAAAAAAAACAAAACTACCTGTATGAAAAGGCTCTTTAAAAAAAACTATATAAAAGGGCCCATTCCTATTAGTTGATTTTACTATATTTCAAAAATAATAAGCACTCATAGAATTTGTTACTAATAAAATAATTCAAAATTAAAAATCATAATAAGCCAAAAAGAATTTATTTAATAACATTTATTATATAGATTAAATGATTATTATGATTTTAATTTTGAATTATTTTATTAGTAAAAAAATGCTATGAGAGCTTATTATTTTTGAAATATAGTAAAATCAACCAATAAAAATGAGCTAAAATGAATTTCTTTAATAGATATATAGATCAGTTTTCAATAAATAATTAAACATGTTTTATAAAAGGAAAAGTAGTAATATATAATCAAAGTATCTTTTGAGCATTAAATCATTCATTTGGATCATAGGAATAACTAATAGATCGGCCCATGCATTACAAGCAAGGGGCATAAATCATAAATTTCATATATTATGTAACATTAGATGGGTGTCCATGTGATGCAGCAGGTGTTTGAACGCGTAGCATGTTAATCACATAACAATTATGAGTGTTCATGGTTCAGTTTAAAACCTTGAAACTGTTTAAAACGATCATCGGTTAGGTTTCACGATTGGTGTTTTTTTTTACTTTCAGTTGGTTTCAAAATTTCTAAACCATGACAAACGGTTTAGTTCACTCTTTATAACGGAAACAGGTCTTATGAAACCAGACCATAATTTAATTAATGAATGCATTTTAATATTTTTTTATTATTAGTTTTAGATATGTTTTGTTATATAGATTAGTATAGTTAAGATATAGTTGAACAAATCTTTGTTAATGCAAGTAAATTTGGCTATTACAATTTTAAATTAACGTATTTTCAGAATGATTTTTTATAATCTTTATTATTGTTATTATTTCGTCTCCTATGCCTTCAATTATTGTTTACCATTTAAGTGGTTAAAATTATAATTCTTTCTATTATAGGGTATGTTTGGCAAAACTAGCCGGTAGCTATAGGTGGAAGCTAGTGGCTGATGGCTTGAAGCTGGTAGCTGTAGTTTTTTAGATATATTTAAATGTTTGGTAGAGTAGCTGAAGCTTTTAATAAAATATATAAAATGACCAAAATGGGTATAACTAAAAATAAATAATATTAAATTTACTTATTTTGGAAGGTTATTTAAGTAATTAAAATACTAAAAGCTTGTAGCTTTTTCTAAACGCTACTAGTAGGAGCTTCAAGCTTTAATCTTTTTCTTATTACCTAAAAGCTTCAAGCTCCTTCAACTAAACAAGGCTTTTAACACAAGGCTTTTAATTGAGTATGTAGCTGGGTCATCAGGTGAATCATGTACCAACGCCGGTGGTTGTTAGCTGGAAGCTGGTAGTTGTAGCTGTAGCTTTTTAGATATATTTAGGTGTTTGGCAGAGTAGTTGGAGCTTTTTATATATATATTTAGGTATTTGACAGAGTAGCTTGAGCTTTTAAAAAAACTAATTGGGTGCCAGCGTGGTGCAGCGGAGTGCGCGCGCAACCTGACATCAACCTCATAATTAGTGTCGGTACGTGATTCACTTGATATTAGTGCACACATAACCCGAATGCAGACGGTACTTCGTGCAAAGGCAGTAAGCATGTAATCGGTGGCGAAAATCAAGAAACAAAGCTAAAATATACAGTAATTTCAAATAGATAATTTTTTAAACCAACCTCTTTTGATCTGAAACCCTTTCCGGCCCGACACCGTTTTAATCAGAAACATGTTTTAATCGGTACGTGATTCGCTTGATATTAGTGCACACATAACCCGAATGTAGACGGTACTTCGTGCAAAGACAGTAAGCGTGTAATCCGTGGCGAAAATCAAGAAACAAAGCTAAAATATACAGTAATTTCAAATAGATAATTTTTAAACCAACCTCTTTTGATCTGAAACCCTTTCCGGCCGTACACCGTTTTAATCTGAAGCATGTTTTGACCTGGCCCCTTTCGACTCAAAACCGTACCGACATGAACCGAAGTAATTAACCATTTTTTATCGACTCGTTCCGACCCTAATTTGGTTTTACGCATGACCCGAGCTCGTCTGACTCGACTTGTTGCCAATCATAACCGGTAAAGAAGTATATCAATATCATACTCAAATTAAAGAGAATAAAATGCTCTTTTTTATGATATAGTGTGTTTAAAAAAATATTAACGTGTGAAAAAGTTATGGACTTTTAAAGAGTCATGAGGGTAGTTAGTTTTGAATAAGGGTAAAATATTTAACTATTATATAAATTAACAAAAGTGGATTAAAGTTCAAGTATCAAAATTGTAAATTCAATTGTAAAAGCTTCTAGCTTTTTCTCAAACGCTAGTAGTATTAGCGTTTAGAAAAAGAGCCTTTTCTCCAAATATAAAGCTTCAAGTCCATTGAACTAAACAAGGGCTTTTTGTGGGGTAGGAGCTTTTTCTTAAAAGCTTGAAGCTTGAAGCCCCTAAAAGCTCCTTGCCAAACATACACATAGTCTTCTCGAGTATCATATTTTGTTTGGTGTTTATTTAAATTAATGGTACAGTTAAATTAATAACTATTTTAAACTAAATTTATTATCAAAGATTAAGCTGTGAAATCAAACCGGAATCAGACCGTTAGTAACGATTCGGTTTCAATTTTCAATGGTTGACTTTTGGATGACAAAAAATCGTTATTAACGGTTGGACTCACAATTTTAACTTAAAAACCATCAAAATTGAATTTAACACCCCTGTGTGGCATATTCATTTCTATAAAATTTAAAAATTATAAAAACATCAAACTCAAATTAAAGAAAATAAAGTGTTGATTTTTATGGTGCAAATTTTTTACAAATTAAAGAAATGCATGTGCCGATCTATTAATTATTCCTATGATCCAAATGAATGATTTAATGCTCAAAAGATACTTTGATTTTATATTACTACGTTTTCTTTTATAAAACATGTTTAATTATTTATTTAAAATTGATTATCTCTAAACGAATTTTATTGTATATAGCTATGTCTTAGTGAATTTTGCGCCTTGGATAGGTTATGATTATTTTCAGTCAATATACAAAAAGTAAGATTATTTATTTCCAATTTTGCTTTAAATATCGCAAACGGTGGCATTTGACATGTGAAGTGGTGATATATTACATGTGAGCCAGTGTTTTTGTACATGTTAACGGGGAATATATAATTTGCAAAATTGAAAAAAAATGATTATATTTTGAAAACAAGGGCTTAAAATGAAAATTGATTTACATCTCATCTAACCACTTGTAATCATATCTTACCACAAATGTCGTTTTATAAGTATTATAATTTTCATTACTAACTATTTAATATTTTTTATTCAACCGATTTAAAGCATGGTTGGTCATTTACAAGCAACTTTCAACATTGAAGTATAAATATTAAAGTAATCATACTAGCACGTACTGAAGTAAACATTATTACTTGTTAAGAGTTTTGAACAAAAGTAATAATAATTAATCTAGTCATTTTATTGTAGGTTATTATACATGTGCGCGCACACACAAAAGATATGTTACGTGTCTTTCGGTGAATGATTCCACACCATTATTACAAATAAAAGTTATCAAATAGCTACACACAAAGCTAAATAATCGCACACAAATTACGCTACTTATATAACTTAGTTACGTAAATAATTGCATAATAATTATGCAACATATTACATAACTGATATAAATAGTTACGCTTATGTATATGATAATGACACAATATGAGTTTATAACTATGCACATACGCGAATTAACTATTTTGTCACTATCATTGTCATATTATAATGATTTTCCTGTGCATGTTGTGCGTTATACTATTTTTATGTTTATCAGCTAAAGTTGCTGATGTTTTGATAGGGGTATTATTATTATTATTATTATTATTATTATTATTATTAATTTGTTAATTTAGAAATACATGCCACCACTTTTACATTTGCTACCCCACAGTTTTCATAATTTACACAATTTACAAATTATGAAATAAAATCTACGTTTCATTTATAAGTTACACAAATAACCCTACTAGTTATGAATATGGGTATTCAGGGCCGTCTCCGAGAATTTAAATATCTCGGCCAAACCAAAATAAAAAGGCCCGCAGGCCCTAATAAGTAACGAAATATGTAAGCTATTTTTTTCAAACAACGATTAACGTTAATTATTTATGGAAAATTGGAAATAGATAATCCAAACTTTTGTGTATCGGCCGATAATCTCACCTTTAAAAATCACTACCAACGGTCCAACTTTTCATCTATTTTTATCTCAGTGGACCTTTGTTAAAAGACACTTAACGTCGTTAATTTTTTTCTTAGCTTCAAACCAATTTTTTAGGGTTTTGATCGGAAGAAGGATACGAGCCGCCCGATATAAAACTTATCTTAAAACGGTGACTCATATGATTTGATTTTTGTTAATTGGAAATTCAAAAACCCGAATTGAAACACTGTTTCGTCGTTCGGATCACTGCTTCGAGATAAGTTTTACATAAGTCGACTCGTATCCTTATTCAAATTAAAAGTCCTAAAACACCGGTTTGAAACCCGGAAAAAAACTTAACGACGTTAAGTGCTTTTTAATGGATGTCCATTGAAACAAAAATAGTTGAAAGGTTGGACTATTGGTAGTGACTTTAAATATGAGATTATTATCACCCAATACACAAAATGTGGGATTATTAGTTTCCAATTTGCAATTATTTATTTAGTTTTTAAATTTAGCTTGGACTAAATAGATTAGATGAATTATAGATAAAAAAAGGTTTGGATCCAAAATATTTAATATGATTACGATCAATATCTATTTTATAATTTTTTAAATATATATACATAATATATATAAAAAAAATTTGGCCCCCAAAATTTATGTGCCTCGGCCGGCCGTCCGATTTGCCCTACCCAAGGGCCGGCCATGTGGGTATTGGTAAACCAAGCTTATAATATGATAACCAAGCAACACCGTTCGAAGTCCCGCCACATAGCTGCCGCAACGCGTGGTGTTTTTTTTTTTTCTTTTTTTCACTCTACACACTAGCAGACAGGTCCCCACCGAAATGTGTGGGAAACAAGCTACTAGTTGTTACAATTCTTATTATTATTATTGTGTTCTTTTCATGTAAATGATTTGCTATATATTTTTTGAATATAGGTTTGGATCAGGCGGTCTTTACAAGTCATTCATGTTCGGGAAGCCTAGCATCATAGTCACGGCTCCAGAAGCATGTCGAAGGATACTGTTTGATGATGATGCATTCGAGCCAGGGTGGCCAACCGCAACACTAGAACTCATTGGAAGAAAATCTTTTGTTTCAATTGCCTATGAAGATCACAAAAGGCTTCGTAAGTTGACTGTAGCGCCAGTCAATGGTCACGAAGCCTTGTCAATATACATGAAATATATTGAGTCTAAAGTGATATCCACATTGGAAAATTGGTCACAGATGGGCCAAATCGAGTTCTTGACTCAACTCTGAAAACTAACGTTTCAGATAATCATGTACATTTTCTTAAGTTCAGAGGGTGAAGACGTGATGGACGCGTTGGAGAAAGAGTACACGAAACTTAATTATGGTGTTCGAGCCATGGCCATCAACATTCCCGGTTTTGTGTACCATAGAGCCCTTAAGGTCTTCTACATTAATTGCCATTTATTGATCTAGCTACTCCGCTATACCTTGAGACTTTTAAATATTTTTAATAGCGACTACAAATTGCAGGCACGAAAGAATCTAGTCAGCATTTTGCAAGTAGCGGTAACTAAGCGTAGGAAGAATCGAGAGGGGACTCAAGGGATGCCCAAAAAGGACATTCTCGATAATCTCCTAGATGCTGAGGACGAGATTGGAAAGAAACTAGACGATGAGGAAATCATTGATACTCTAGTCATGTACCTAAATGAGGGCCACGAATCTTCGGGCCACGTCACAATGTGGGCGACTCTTCTTCTTCAATTGCACCCAGAGTATCTTAAAATAGCAAAGGTAGCGATATCAAGAATATTCTTAACTATCATATTAAAAATATATTGCTATTCAGTGGTGTTTTAAGATGTGCATTATGAGTCTTACAAAATGCATGGCTTAAAACACAAATTACATAAATTCTTGTGCTTTTAGACACACTATTAGCTATATATGTTTCATGAATTTGAATCTAAGTACAATGTTAATCAGGCATCATGTGGTGGCGTTGATAGCCGAAAGACAACGGTACATGCACCAATCGACCGGTGTCCCGATGGTTGAGTGTTATGTGCCTTATGTCCAAGGCTTGATGCAAAACTACTATCGAGCCGGAGGTCTCACCGGAAGCAGCCTCTCTATTCCTACGGGGTAGAGGTAAGGCTGTCTACATCTTACCCTCCTCAGACCCTACCATAGCTTTGCTATTGGTAGGATATACTGAGTACGATGATGACGATGATGATGATGATGATGAATCTAAGTACAACGTTTTCATGTGTTCATTGATTACAGGAAGAACAAGAACGGATAGTAAAGAATATGCCTCCAGACCAAAAGGGGTTGACTCTAAAGGAATTTAGGCAAATGGAGTATCTTTCAAAGGTGATCGACGAAACTCTTCGTTTAGTGACATTTTCGCTCATGACGTTTCGACAAGCGAGAAAGGATGTTGATATCAAAGGTTCAATCATCATCTTCATTGTTATATAGCTAAAAATACCTCCTTATATTGTACTTCAAAAATAAAAAAATTAATAAATGCATCTTGGTGGTTTTAGGTTATTTCATTCCCAAAGGATGGAAAGTGTTGGTTTGGTTTAGGAGTGTTCACCACAACCCTGAACTCTATCCACAGCCCAAAGTGTTTAACCCCTCAAGATGGGATGTAAGCTTTTTATGACTTTTACCATCAACTTGCTTTTTATAACCAACCAATTGTACCTTTGACTAATGCAACATGTGTTACTAGAATCTTGTACCAAAAGCTGGAACTTTCCTTCCATTTGGAGCAGGCACTAGACTTTGTCCTGGAAATGATCTTGCCAAGCTAGAGATTGCCATCTTCCTTCATCATTTTCTTCTCAACTATCAGTAAGTATCCATATTAGATTCTATTTTGACTCTTTTACTCTAAACAGTTTATATTTGAAGTTCATAATTTATTTATAATATTGATATGTGGTTTAATTAAAACCAGTCTGTTTGATGTCGTGTTTTGTTCTTTCAAAAACTTTCGGTCTTTTTATTTTCTATTGCATTTATTTGTCAATAAAATATTTGCAAAACTTAATGTATTACCTTTCTTCTAGATTTTAAATTCTCAAATTTTTATGTATTCTATTATTTCCTATTTTTAATTTTATATTTTGAGGCTTTTTAATATAGTTAAGTAACTCTATATCATGAAATCAAGCTATTTATTACTGGTTAGGCAACCGTTTATTTACTTTACAAAGCTAAAATCATTACAGACGGTTTAACTCACAGTTTAAACTGAAAGCTGTTAGAATCAGATCATCAAAACCATAGTTTTTATACCAAAAGATGCCGACTAATTATGATACATATATGCTTCTTGTTCTCATGCTAAAAATTGCTTTATTTGACTTTTAACCAATTTAAAACGATTTGTTAGTCAAATTCTTTTATAAAGAATGTATGTAAATCTATAGTATTATGGACTAAAATACTTATTTGTCTTCCAAAGAATTTAGAACCTAATTCCTTTTTTTTTCCAGGCTTGAAAGAGACAATCCATCATGTCCAATGATGCACCTCCCTAGCCATGTTCAAAACGGTTTGGGACTAGGAACCGGAACCGGTTCCTAACCGGTTCCTATATTCAAAACCCCCTTTTAAACCGGTTCCAGGCTCGAACCGGTTAGGGAACCGAACCGGTTCTCCCACCCTCGGACCCCTAACCTATCTAACCAGTTCTTACCGGTTCCTAACCGGTTCCTGTACCGTAACCGGTTCCAACCGGTTACAGTGTAAAAATTTTTTTTTTTTTTTTCGTTTTTCGTTTGCGATTTGGATTCTAAACTACGATTCGTATTTGTATAACATGAAAAATAAAAAAAACAATTAACATAAAAATAAACAATTAACTGATGAGGAATACTCATCAGTGGGAACATTAAACTTATAAATATAAAGTTGTGACATATTATTTCTAGAAAAGCCTTCTTGTTCGTCGTAATTATTGAGCGGCGACTTCTTCCTCGGAATTACTTGTAGAAATGCCTTCTTGTTCGTCGTGCACTCGAACATCAAGTGGTGTTTCATCTTCGAGAGTGGTTACGTGTTGAATATGATCGATTGAGTCCAAGTGATCATTTAAGCAAATGCACATCTCCACCGACTCCGAATTTAGTCTTGTTCTTCTCACCGATATTACCCTGCCACTAAGAGAAAAAGCGGATTCCGAAGCTACCGTAGAAGCTTGGACGGTTAGTAAATCACGGGCTATGGTGGCAAGAATCGGAAACTCGGTTTTCTTTACCTTCCACCAAACCAAAACATCAAAAGTGCCATATTCCTCTTCGGATAAACCGGTAGAGTAATCATTTGCACTATACCTTCCTAGTTCGCTTGAAGGGGTGTTACCCCTTTGTTTTTTAGCCGTTACGTTGCGAACGGTGTTCATAAGGCTAATCATGGGATCTTGTACTCTAGTAGCACTTGAACTTGATGAAGACCCCCCCGGCATAGGCATGTGTATGTTTGACCCATATTTATTTAAATAAAAGTCATACATAAATTTAAAATTCAAGTTAAAATCATTTATTGCCTCTGTTGAAAAGTTTGGGTCAACTTCATGCATATCTAAGGCTGAAAAAATTTCGTCTATCACACATTCAACCCCCGTAACATTTAACATTGGGTTTAAAGCGGCGGCGCAAGTAAAAACCGGTGGCAATTCAAGAAAGTATTTTTTTAATTTAAACTTCATTGGTAATATGATGTTTGAAAACATTGGACTTTTATTTTCAAATTCTTTAAGATTGTTAACGATTAAAAATAACTCCGAAAGAACCAAGGGACTTGTCGGATAATACGTTCCCGATAGTTTCGTAGTTGATGTTTTAAAAACTTCAAGAAAAGTCGATAAGTCATTGATAATTTCCCATTTCTCATTTGAAAAGGGGATTGCCAAATCATTCTCGGCAAGACTAGAATGAAACATTTGTAAAGTTTCTCTTTGTTTCAAAGCACTTTGAAACATTATGCAAGTGGAATTCCATCGATGAGGTACATCCCAATTAGCTCCCAAAGCTTTTCTTCCCGTATCTTTACAAAATTTTCTATATTCCATTTGTCTTTTTTTACTTTTCTTAAAAACTTCATGTATCATTAGTCTAAAATCGTTTATAACCGATGTAACCTCATCCGAAGCAAGTCCGTCTTGCACGATTAAATTAATGATATGTGCAACACACCTTGAGTGAAAAAATACACCATTGCAAATCGGCATATATTTTAATTTTAATTAATCAACCGCCGATGTATTATTCGACGCGTTATCAAATGCCATTGAAAATATTTTATTTTCTAGTTTATAAGTTTTTATAACATAATCTAAAATTTCAAACAAATTATCTCCCGTATGTGAATACTCAAAGAGTTCGAAAGCAATGGTGCGTTTCATCATTTCCCACGATGACGGGTCTACCCAATGAGCGGTGACACAAAGATAAGATTCGGGTAGACCATGTGGAGCCGACCAAACATCACTAGTTAAGTTTATTCCCGTATTTATATTTTCAAAATATGCAATTAGTACCTCTTTGGCCTTCTTCCACAATTTTAAACAATAACGTTTAAGAGTATGACGACTTACGTGAGTGTATTGTGGTTGAAGCGTATCTCGAATCATGGCGGTTAAGCGAGGGTTGTCGAAGTGGCTAAACGGCAAAGCTTCTTGAATCACAAACTTCGCCATACGATCTTGAACTCGATCAATTTGGTATGTAAATATTCCGCCTTCACTATCCATTTGCGTTTGTTGCGAATCGACGTTCTTTTTCAACGCCTTGCAATACGGTTTTTCGATGTGTTTCTTCAAATTTGAATTCGAAAGTGGGTTTAAATAAATCCCACAAAACTTGCACCGAGCCTTCAATGAATGGTCACTCAATTCAACCAAATCCCAATTGCACCAAATCTCTTGATTACGATTATGAGGTACAATACGAACGAAACTTGGTTCGGCGTTGGAACCTTGACCAACCGATGATTGTGAGGCAGCCATAACAACAAATATGTATATAGAAGAAGAGAAAACAAGAGATTAGAGAACTCAAAACGTTGTAATAGCGTTTTTTTGTATTTTTTTGCGTTCGGGTTTGCGTTTTGAGTGTTGTGATGAACCCATGACACCAAATACCTATTTATACTAGTAGTGGGGTGCTTGGGGGAGCCAAAAAACGGCTATTTTTGACCCCAAAGGTCAAAAAACGGCCAAAAAAACGATTTCCAACGGCTATATTCGATCCAACGGCTAGAACCGGTTAGGAACCGGTTCCGGATGGTTCGGTTCCAGAACCGGTTCCGGTTCGGTTCCGGTTCCTACCCGCCCCCACTCAGAAATGCAAGAACCGGTCACGGATCATCGGGTTGAATCAGATAGGGTTCGGTTCCTACAAAAAACGGGTAGGAACCGGTTCGGGTCCACCGGTTCAGTTCCAGGAACCGGTTTCGTTGAACATGCCTACACCTCCCTCACCCAAGGCCCAAAGACAATTGTTTGGGAAGAATAATAAAAGTTTCAAAATGATGGATCAGACTTTGGAGGGTAGATTTGGAATTTAAATAAAGTATCTACCATTTATGTCGTTTTCTTTTTAAGTTATGGATTTGGATATTGTAGTTCCATTATGGTTCTAGTAGTCTTTTACCAATTTACCTTGGTGGTGTTGAAGATCTCATTAGACATATCAATGGATAAAGGTATCAAATTTTGTCTTATTTGATTTTTATTAGTTTCGGCTTTTATTAGATTTTATAACTAGGTGTAAAACCAACCGGTAATGGATAGAAAATTGAAAATCGAAAAAAATAGAACAATTCTCAGCTCGAGATACAGATCACCACTCGAATAAACACGTTGGGAAAACTAAACTCAAATTAAGATACATAAAATCACCACTAGACTTGAATTTAGACTTCAAATTCTTCTCAAAATCCATTGAGATAAAATAAGTTCAAAATATCAAACATAAGCACATACTGCCTCTTCTCATTCATCTTGACAAATACGTATAAAGAGAAATAAAACTACAACCCGCGTTTGCTAACATTTAGAGGCATGGAAAATAAAAGCAACCAACGTAGAAAATTAAAAAATGAAAATAGCAAAGAAAGAAAATAACTTGCATGAAATAAAACGTGGGGTTGAACTAATGAAAACCCGTGAAGCTCCATTCGGGGTCAGGTTACCGCTATTAGTTAGTAATCAGGGTCCTGAACGAATTGAATAAAAGATGGTCTTGTTGAGCAGACCTTATAATACAGAGTATGCTCGAAACATGTCTTCGAGCAAACTTTACTTAGAATATTTTCCTTAGAAAATATTCTACACCAGCAGACTTCAATCTTCATGACGTATTCCAACTTTGCTCGAATAAGTCCCAGGAGCAAACATATTCTTCTTGACCTCTTCAATCTTTCCTTATAATTTATTTAGAACAACTCCAACATATTTGGTACTAAAACTTGCTCAAGATTGAACCATGCTCGAAGCTTTACTTAGAACATATTGAGATCATCCTTTATTGTATCCATGCTTGACCCACCAAAGTGCTCGTACAACTTGTTTTAAGCAGGATAGATCAAGTGTCTGCTAGGATAGCAAACTGTGCTTGATGAAGAACATAATTGCTCGACAAAGTGCAGCTTGCTCGAAGCTTTCAACACTTAGAAAAATTCCAGAAGATAATCTTACAAGCGTAAGATATCATGCTCAAGGTAGTAAACTTCATGCTCGAAGGTCTAAGCTTGCTCAAGTTCCATACTCAGCCATTTTCCGAGGAGGTTGAGAAGATTCCAATCTTCCTTAGCAATTTTCTGACCCAACAATCTCCCCCTAGATTGGAAAAAGCTTAGATGCACCAAAACTTACCTGCATTTACTCACATTTTTTGTCAAAATATATATCATAAATGAAAATCAAATAATGATTACATTATATAATCAAGATTCTGCCTTCAATGCATTACACATTAAATAACATAGTTATCAAATTACACAAATAAAACAAAATACACAAAAAGATAAAAATTACAAAGATCATAAGAATACTCCCTTTAGCACATATCTTGTAATGTCAGCTTTCACTCCAGCCTCTTTGTCTTGCTAATTTTTCTATTTCTAACGGCAACGGCTCTTTGCTTAAACATGTCTAGTTCAACATATACCTTTGAGTCCAACGTATCTCCACCCTCATGATGTCTGTTAAGTCCTGAATATGTATGAACTACAATGCAGAGTCATGTTTAACTATTGCAAGGACATCTCTTTATGAGTTTCTTAGGGTGACCGTTTCACTTCTTGTGTTGAAGCTTAGGCTGGCAATCCTTCCATTATTCTGAGCTTCCAAATTTGGTACCATCATCTCTCTCCTCATAGCAACGCTTTCTCTAAGTGTTCTTTTCGTTGAGCTAGAAATAATAATCTTCTTTTATCCACTAGAGCTTGATGGTCCATGTTTATGTGAAGTGTCTTTTTGCCCAGGTTGTAAGAATGTATACTCTGCCCATCTGACTTCCCTTAGTCTTTTATCTCTTCTTATTTTATCAGCATCTGTATACTACCACTTTCTTTTCTTGTCCAGCAGAGGAAATCCGTTTATGTGTTGCTCGTGTAAATACTTGGATAGTTCATTCCTCTACTGTCCAGCAAGCTTGTCTTTCTGAGGATAATCATATAAATCCAGTGTAGCCATCTTCTCAAGCTGCTCCCTGCTGAACTCCCTTAAATCATCTTTAAAAATTATTACACTTTCAACCCCATCTTCAGTAATTACCTTTAGAGTCTTTGATCTTGAATCAAAATACAAGTGTGTAGGCAAATCAAAGTTTGTCCTTTCTGGTTCTTGCCTCTGCACTTCCGATCTTATGGATGGCATTTGAACCCTGGAAGATGATGTACTATGAGTTGAAGGTTTCGTGGAATGTTTCTTTTCAAATTCATCAAACAGTCTCTTGATTTCTGCTTTTGCCTTCAATATTAACTCAAAATATTTTTCACCCCTCTTGCATAAGATGCTTATCATTTCAGCCGTTTCTGCATCCATCATTCCTTCAATGTCCACGGGCTATGGTTTCACTTCAACAGGCTCTACTACATTCTTCTGCATATGACTTTCTTCTTTTAGCCTTTTTAGTTATTGATTATACAATCTAAGCTCCCTCTCACATATTTCAATCATTTCTTCTTTTGACAGTTTCTCAATTTCCAGCTCCGTCATACCTTTAGATATCAGTAATTTCTTCAAGATCTCCACTCTTTCCACATTCTCAAACCATTCAGCTAAATCAGCCTTCTTCTGTTCTTTAATTAATCTGGCCTTTTCTTCTTCGGCTTTCTTTTTCTTCTCTCTCTCAGTTTTGTCTTTCTCCTTTTCTTCATATGCCTTCTTTAAGTATTGTTTTTGGAAGATCTTTGATTAGAGCAAAATTGTATCCATGTTCTGCAAGAAATCTCACATCTCCAGTATACTTCTTCAATTCTTGATTTATCTGTTCTGCATCTCTAGCATGTCTCCCCCTTTCCTTTTCAGTTACTATCTTGTACATACTGTAAATATCTTGAAAGAATATTGTAGGGTGACGTAGATCTACGTAAGGATCTAAATTGCTATCGCTTATACCTTGAGGTGCGGAAAACAACAAGGTCGAAAGAACACAAGTAACATTAAGTCCATTTCATTAATATAATCAAAAGGACTACATAGATATGACTTGTTCTGACACTTTCTCTCTCTAGGAACTGACACTAATGACCAAAAGTTACTATTCATGCATAAGTCAACCTATTATAGGTTTGACATATAAGCTCACATGGGCGTATATGTTATCCGGCGCATAAGATATGCACCGTATAACATATCCATTTCCATGGATGACTTATGCGCTATAATATAACTTCAAACATACATGATAATTAAGCTATACAAACAAAACAAAGACCCTAGCAATAGACACTATGCTCTAACAAACTCCCCCTTGGATGTTGCTTGGTCTTGAATCTTCAATCAGCTTCACTCTTTTATCCCAAATACTCTTTCCCTGTACTCTTGCCTCATATCTTCCCATGAACGTTTATTTGACGGCTTCTGATTGGTAGGGATAGACACATCAACTCCTTTATATTGAAATTTTGACCATGAAGCCCTTGTCACATTCTCCTTGATTTGACATTCATGCTCCTTCTCTTTTCTTTCCTCTTCTTCACCCAGCTTCAACCATTTACTCTTCCATACTTGACTGAATATTGTATTTGTGACAAACTGTCACCACCTTATGATACTGCATTGCTGAATCATACTGTTTCTTGCTTGCCACATGAATCTTGAACTTGTATAATGCTTCAATGGCTTTCTCTTAACAATTTATCAACCACATTGGATCCATGACCATCGATAACATCCCAAACTCCATCACGATTCAGTACAATCACGGCTTCTCCCCTATTCTCATCGTAATACCACCATCGGAAGTAAACATGAAAGTCCTGCTCCATATGGTACATAGGTGTGACGTTCAAAGTCTGCGGTTGCTTGTATCTCCAGGTTCTCACAAAATCACCTATCTCTAGATCTTTCTTCACTCGAGAGTTGAGACACATGTAAAAATGGTGTTTGCGGTGTCCCGCTTCGAAATCTACATTTAGCATGTCGCTTAATAAACTCCCAAATTTCTTTCACTGGTCCACGTTTAGGACAATATAGCAACTCTTTCTCAACTATATCCACTATGTCCATCCATGGTAAAGATTTTAACTCACATAAGCTCTCAAAGTATTGAACTCCATATGTCCTCCGAACAGCAATCTTTCGTATTTTGGACAAATAGGCAATACTAACAACTTTTCCAAGCTTTACCTCTTTCTCCTTCTGATAATACTAGACAGGTTTCAAGTATATACATTTAGGCTCGATCTTTCATCTTTCAAACCGCTCCTCTTAATCCTGACTGTTAACTTCCTCCTCTTCGGTAGACTTTCCTTTATTAGTCGGTATCGGATTACCCTGACTGTCAAACTCCTGATTTAACAAGAGCAGCATTAACATCATCAATCATTCTTAAATCCTTTTCAAATTCAAACACGAACTCTTCTTCAGTAACATCAAGCATCTTGGCAATGTCAGTCCTTGTTAACTCAATCTCTCCTTCCTTTAAATCATCTCCAGTAGATGAAAATCTAACCGGAGGTTTAAACGCTAACGGCTCAATATCAAGAACTTCCTATTCATCCAAATTACCACTAGTCTGAGTTTCTTCGTGAGTGGGTTCAACTGTAACCACTGGTTTTGAAGCAGATTCCCCTACACCACCAGAACTTGATCCAATCAACACACCAATACCTCCACCCGCACTCGGATCATCATTATCATCATCAAAGTCATCACGAGTCGGGGAGTCACCATAATCCACTTTTTCTTCATCTTCTTCTTGCTCTTCCTCAATAGGTTGATCTACAATTAGTTCAACAACAATTGGTGCATCTAGTACTATAACATGATCAATCACATATTCCACCACAGGTTTAGTAACCATAGGTTCAACTACAGGATCAACAAACACTGACAATGAACCCCCAACTTCAGGAATATTGATGTGCTTGAAGTAGTCTAATTTTAACTAAATTATGAGAATCTAGACTTAACTAAAACTACTGACTGGTAAGTGAACCGGTCGACTCTAGTACAACTAAGTAAGTCCGGATATCGAACCCACGAAACTCTTTTAATTATGTATACTAGCTAAATTAGACTCAGCTACAGACGCAACTTATTTATTTATATTTATTTAACGGGGGGTTTTCAATAAAAATACTAATTTAAAACTACTATTAAATACTAATTTAAGAAAACATGTAAAATAAACGAAAACACAAGTTTAAGTAAATAAGATGATGATGAAAAAACTGCCCAGGCTAGAATCCCCTAAATTTCAGTTATGAATTAACCGGGAAAGTATTAAGTTATGGACTAAGATCGTAAAATAGACACTTAAGAGAAAACCCGAACAGGACCCCTAACCCTTCTCAAGAGACACCTATGAGTTTCTAATAAGTTTTAACGCACACCAGTATTAAAAATCAAGTTTCCATACGGTCACCTAATTAATTATGACTTAATTCCTTTATATGAAATTCTACCTTATAGCGCGGAAATCAAAGGTAATTTAATATATTTAATTGATTCAATAGACAATAATAAATAATCAAACCTAGACGGACTCCTTACGAAGAACTAAGTCTAGCAAGATTAGATAATAAAGATATATTAATAACCTAGCACTTTACAGATTTTAGGTTAACAGCACACTTAGGTTTATTTAATTAATAATTATTATTTCTATGATCTTATTGCAAATCAATCATAAAATATTCAAGAACACAAAGTAATTGACCTAATAGCAACCTATCATAATGACAAACAATAATCAAGGCAACTACAGAATAATAATAATCAATCAAACAATCCTAAGCATCCATATGCATCAATTTAATATAATTAAACCTTTTACTAAATCATAAAACCATAACGATAAATAAATCCCAAATCAAAACACAACGTCAAAATAGGTTCATCATAAGCGTAGGCAGTCTATAATGTTTAGCCTATCATTATAAAATCAAACAAAACAAACTTAAAGGAAATCATAGTGAAAAAATAATTTAAACGGAAGAAAATAGGTGATAAAACCAGTAGTCTTCGTTCTTGATCGATTGGCACTTCACCGACTGATTCCTTGACTTCAAACCACCAAATATTGCAATCCTAAGCTCCAGAAACTCCAAATTCGGCTCTGGTTCGCAGGGTATGCTCAGGATTAAATTTAGGGGTGTTTATATAGGCTTTCTAGGCCCAAAACTGATTAAAAAATGAAGAAAATTCGAGAAACTAGGTGCCAAGAGCGTCGCGTGGCGGGATTTTGCCTCCCGGTTGCGCAGCGCCGTGGGCTAGGAGTGGCTGACCGGTCCGGTTCAATTCTGATGTGGTCCGGTTCAATTATGATGCTCTGATTCACCGGTTTGGCTTGTTTTAGCTTTTTTTCGCCCTTTTTAACCATGAACAAGTCTCGAAACCTACATTATTCAAATACGGTAGTTATATACAAATTCTAATAAAAAATGAACAAAAACTAATAAAATATTAATTAAAATATACAAGTGATTTATATATATTTCGAATTATATCAAATATCCCCACACTTATCTTTTTTTCGTCACTGAAAAAGTCTAATTGCAATGGGATCAGAATCGGAGAAACACTGTCTTAAAAACATATAAGGTTTTCTTCATTAATTACAGAGAACAAAAAAACCACGATTGCCAATATTGTTGTTCACTTAAACCTAACTGCCTACAGATCAGACCTCTAATCATGTTTAGCATTAATTCAAGTTAACACTCAGTCTAAGGGTCTCACACCTAGAATCATAAATCCACCTAATTTTTTCAGGTGTCAAAGCAAAGATAATACCATAAAGATTTTAATCTACCAGTGCACCCTAAAAACTTGTAACTATTAAAATTTAACTTCATAAATAAATACTTGAATTATTTGAGCAATTTTATATTTCAAAATAATTTAGACCTCACCCATGGATGTTCTCACCGTGGTTCCTAGCCCAGTGAGAAGCATGTAAGCTGTTGGTCATTACTCATGAACGTTCTTTTAATCCTCACCCAGAGGCCTATCAGTCAAGCTGCCAACTCGAAAGAAAACACATAGGTTGTTGGATTTTATTTATTATTTTTATCGATCCTCATCAATAGATGTCATCTCCAAGTCACTATCCGAGAGGGAGACACATTAAATTATTGGATCATTTTAAATTATATATATATATATATATATATATATATATATATATATATATATGATTGGGTTCATTTCAGAAGTGTTTTTAGTGTGAGAAGTACGAGAAGAGATTCTGGCCAATCATAAGATTTCTTTTAATTTTGGATTATTTAATTGTAGAAGTATGGGTAATTAATAATAATTAATGTTAAGTTACAAATGATTATACATTTATTTTTATTTTTTAGTTTGATTTAATCTTTAAACAATTCATAAAACAAAACCATCATACTCATATTATAAAAAATATAAATATATTAACCATCATAAAAACAAATACCTACACAAATCATAATATTAACCTACACATACAAAAACTAGTTCATGTTATCACCTACACAGATCACAATATTTATATACATGCACATAACTAGTTCATGTTAGCCTACACAAATCACAATAATAACCTACATATACAAATTTACTTCATGTTATAGCCTACCAATTTATATTTATCTACACATATTAGAATATTAACCTACACAAGCAAACCTTGTTCATGATATCACATACAATTAATAATGTTAACCTAAACTTGTAAAATATTCGCAATGTAGGAACACATCATATTTTTTTTATAATATTAATTATTTTATAATCTGTCTTTTATGTGTAGGCAAATACGAGTTATGTGTAGATGAATATTATTTATATGTAGGTGAAAATAAAATGAACTAGCAAGCTGTGTAGGTGAATACGATATATGTGTAGGTAAATATTAGTTATGTGTTGGTGAAAAATAAAAGAAACAAAATTAGTGTAGGAGAAAATAAGTTGTGTTGGTAAATACGAGTTACATTTTGATAAAAATAAAAATAACTAACAACTTGTATAATTGAATATGAGCGATGTGTAGAATATTATGTTACTTGTGTAGGTGATCAATTTAATACAATTCACCTACATATACATTTTTTTATATGTAGGTAATAGATAATTCAAATTTGTAACATTCTACAAGAATTAATGTGGAGAATATTCTAGGAGTAATTAGAGGAATTAATGTATTAAACAAATCAAAGATAATCAATGGTTGAGATCGACTTCTCGCATTTCTCGTACTTCTCGCTATAATATCACTTCTCGCATTATCCATCCCATATATATATATATATATATATATATTGGGTTCTAGTGAAAACTCCTCTTAAAGAGAAAACTTAAAAACTCTTAAAAACTTTTAAAAAACTATTTTTAACTTTTTTTTTAAATTTTTTTTGAAGTTACTTTTTTTTCATTATTTTTGTATGTTGTTATTGGTTAAAAAAAAAAATTTGTCGGTAACCTCGTCGGTATAGTGCGCATGTGTAATAGTGTGCATTGCATATATGCAAAAGTGTTTGTATTGCATAGAATACAACACTATTGCACATATTTGATACACATTATTGTATATATGCAATATAAGACTAATATACACATCGAACACATTAGTACGTATGTGTAATACAACATTAACGCACATCCGCACCACATCAACTTTTATTTTATTATTATTTTTTTACCATGTGATACAGCACTACTACACATATACAATACACAAATATTGAATATATGCAATAAAACACTATTAAACTAAAAAATACATAGTAATACACATGTGTATTACAACATTATCGCACAGTAATACGTATGTGCATTACAACGGTTTTTTTTTTATTTTTTTATATTTTTCGAGTGAAATATAAGAAAATATAAGAATAATGGCTAAAACAGAATTTTAAAAATATTTTTTTATTTTTAATTAAAAATAATTCTTTAGGAGTTTTTATGAGTTTTTTAGTTTTCTCTCTAAAGGTGAGTTTTCTTTTGATCCTCTCCCTATATATATACTTATATAAATCAAATTAAATTTTAAGATTTACAAGGCTTTAACCTACACTGGTGCTTAAACATTACCTTAGACGTTTCAGTTTTTCTATTTTCCTAAGATGAGAACCCACAAGACTTAATGATTTAATTATAGGTATGTTTATTACATTCTCAAAAACCTTTCACTATCAGCTGGGCCTACCGACACATCCCAAATTAAGTGCGCTCCTATTTTTATTATATCTTATTATTAGTAGTTGAAAAACCGATCCCGATAAGTATCCTCATCTCCCATTTATGTCCAAAAAGAAACAAAATCAAGTGACATTTTTCAATTTTTTTTAAATATAATTAACTACAACTCAAATATCCTATCCCCACACTTAAATTGCGCATTGTCCTCAATGCAAGGATAAGGACTAAAAATAAAAATAAATTCGGAATACAAAAAACTAAAAACCTAAAAAATAAAAACAAAAAATAAAAAAAAGATAAATAATGGAAAAGACTTAGCTGGTAATATGCGCATGAAATATGATGCCAAAGTCTTTTTCCATAGCTGTCCTCCAACTTCAAACGTGCTCAACAAAAAAACATCCTTTTCTCACACACGAACGGAAGCGGCAAAATTTTAACAAACAATATCTAAAAATATATCTTATCAATTTGATAGATTTTAAAGCATTTAATAGCATGCCACCAGACCAACCGACCCACCCAATATATAAAGCATGAATAAATAGCAGCAAATAATACAAAGTATATAGGTCGGCCGCTCCATCCCCACACTTGAATTTGCATTATACTTCATGGGGGTCATTTTTCTAGCTCTCTCAATCCTGTAAAACTTAAAAACAAAAAACAAAGAAGAACTACGAAAATATATGTTAGTGACGCAACAAGACTCAAAAATAAAAATGGGACAAATATACAAACTCTACACTTGAGTTTTCACTCAAGACACTCTACTGTGTAAACTACTCGGTTGTCCAAGTAGAGCTTCCTCTACCTCCATGGTCCTCCAAGAAACTGCATCACGATACGACCATTCATAAATCTTATTCCTCTCATCTCCAATCTTTCCAAACTCCACAAACTTTTGCAAACCACCACCTCTCTCTATATCAAACTCCATCGACTCTCGAGAACTCGCGACCTCTCTCTCCTCCTCCAAACAAACTCTAAAGGAACGGGAGTGATCAAGACGTGGATCCATGCCCGGAATAAAAGACTCAATTGCATATACGGGATGACATGGATCAATGAGACCGTCTTGACCACTCGGGTGTCCCATGGATTTAGCAACATAAGTAACACTATCGTCGCCGCCTCTAAGAGTGAGCTTACCTTCAAATAAATCAACAAGTGCCCTGTCAGTACGGAAGAATGGATGACCTAAAATAATAGGAACTCTCTCATTGGCCTCCATATGTAAAACCACAAAATCTACGGGGAAAACTAAATTATCAACTTCTACGAGCAAGTTTTCTATGATTCCCTTAGGGCACTTCACTGAACGGTCAACTAAAGACAACGACGTATAAGTGGGGGTGAGTTCTCTTAGGCCTAGCTTCTGATACAACGAATAGGGCAATAAATTTATGCTAGCTCCTAAGTCCGCTAATGCTTGACACAAGGTATCCCTACCGAACAAACATGGAACAGTGAAAACACCGGGATCGGGTAACTTTTCAGGTACCTTATTGAGAACTACTGCCGAACACTCTCTGTTCAGTGGAACGGTCGAAAGCTCCTCCAAACTTTCCTTTAGTTTAAGAAGATATTTCAAAAACTTGGCATACTTCGGCATATGCTGGAGGGCCTCGATAAATGGAAGATTAATCCTAAGCTACCTGAATATGTCCAAGGAGTTCTCGTATTCTCTACTAAATTTCTTATTCTTAAGACGGGCTGGATACGGGACACGAGCATGATCTATAAGCGGTGAAGGCCTGACATCTCTCGGTTTCTTTTCCTCACGTCCTCTAACTTTGGGATCAGTGGTTGGTGCGGTACTTGCGGGGCCTAGCCTAAGTTTCACCCTCCCAGGAGTTTCCATCACTATCTCCTCATCAACTAACTCATCTCTTTCCTCTAACTCAATCTCTCTCTCCGGACCTAAAACCCTACCACTACGGGTGGAAATGACATTTAAATGAGCTACAGGATTTTGCTAACTAGAACCCCGAAAACTGACCTGGGGGTTTCTCATCTAAAATTCAGACTATATCACCTATGGTTTTCTGAAGATATAAAAGCGAGGACTGGTGATTCCTAATTAGCAAATCATGATCGGCAATTTTCTTATGAGTTTCCTGATCTCTAAACCAGTATTTGTTTCATCATTTCTTCTAACCTACTGGAACTACCACCCAAGTCCTGCCCACTACCCCCACCTTGACTACTTTGATCCCCACTAAACAACTGATCCTACCCCAGTTAAGATTTGAATTTGATTGGAAACCAGGGGGTGCACCGTGCACTGGAGGAACGCAAATTCGAATTATAATTATTATTTTTATAGTTGTTCCAATTTGAATTATTATTTCCATTAAATGTATTAGGAACCTTATTCTGCCCTTCTACAAACTCTACCTGCTCCTGACTCATCAACGGACAATCTAAAGTCCCATGCCCTCCTCTACACAACTCACTTTATCTACCTTAGCCTTAAGTTCTCTCATCTCACAGGTTAGGCTCTCTAGGGCAGCAGCCACACTAGCATCCAGATTGACCTGGTGCACACCTCGGAGGGATGAGCGTGTTGTAGTGATGGGATTTGAATTCCTGTTACATGGCTTTTTAGCAAACTCGGATTGGGCAAAACTCTCAAATAACTCATTACACTCAAGTACATTTTTCTTATCCATTAAGTTACCTCCAGCAGCAATGTCGAAACGAGCCTGAGTCTCATATGTCAGTCCATTGTAAAACTTCTCAACAAGGGCCCACGGAGTAAGACCATGCTGTGAACAACGGGCCAGCAAACTCTAACAACGCTCCCAAGCTTGATAGTACGGATCCTTCGGCTCCATATGGAAAGAATGAATCTGATCTCGGAGACGAGATTCTTTGGCAGGCGGGAAGTATTTCTTCAGAAAGCGATACGCAACGCCTCCCAAGTAGTGAATGCTCCAGCAGGTTGCGAATCGAGCCAAGTGGCGGCACAACCCGTAAGTGAAAACGGGAACAAATAGAGGAAAATGGCATCTTCATTAGCACCTTGCAAATTGAACGTTCTAAGCACACTGGTGAGACGGTTGATGTGCGTTGGTGGGTCTTCATCATCACGGCCATGGAATAGATTACTCTGGGTGAGATTGGCTATGATGTAAGAGGGAATCTGCCAGAAATTAGGGTTATCAATTACGGGGGTGATGATGGGCGAGTGATCTCCGGTAAAACCCTTGAAGGCTTGTTGGTAAACAGTTCGGTTGTCGGCCATTTGAATATCGAGAATGGTTCTGGTACTCGATGGTGGTGAACTGTGTGGTGATGACTTCAGTGGAGAATCTATGATGATTGGTGATGACGAACTGGCTACTGAGTTTAACAAAATTGGTCCTTGTGAACGAAGATGTGACATAAACCTAAAAAACACACAAGACCAAATCAATAGACTCTATTTAATACTAAAATAAAACTAAGAATAAATAAACTAAACTTAAAATTACACTAAATTAATTAGACTCCTACGACTCAAAAGACAAAAGAAAACAAGTAGCACGTATATAGCAAGTAAGTCTAACCAAAGCTAATAACGTAATTGCCAAGAGTCCCCGGCAACGGCGTCAAAAAATTGATGTGCTTGAAGTAGTCTAATAATTTTTAACTAAATTATGCTAATCTAGACACTAAATAATAATTATGGACTCTTAACTTAACTAAAACTACTGACCAGTAAGTGAGCCGGTCGACTCTAGTACAGCTAGGTCAGTCCGGATATCAAACCCACGAGACTCTTTTAATTACGTTTACTAAATAATTAGACTCAGCTACAGACGCGACTTATTTATTTAATGGGGGGTTTTCAATAAAAATACTAATTTAAAACTATTATTAAATACTAATTTAAGAAAACAAGTAAAATAAACGAAAACACAAGTTTAAGTAAATAAGATGATGATGAGAAAACTACCAAGGCTAGAATCCCCTAAATTTCAGTTATAAATCAACCGGGAAAATATTAAGTTATGGAATGCGATCGTAAAATAGACACTTAAGAGAAAACCTGAATAGGACCCCTGACCCTTCTCAAGAGACAGCTATGAGTTTCTAATAAGTTTTAACGCACACCAGTATTAAAAATCAAGTTTTCTTATGGTCACCTAATTAATTATGACTTAGTTCCTTTATACGAAATCATACCTTATAGCGCGGAAATCAAAGGCAATTTAATATATTTAATTGATTCAATAGACAATAATAAATAATCAAACCTAGACGGACTCCTTACGAAGAACTAAGTCTAGCAAGACTAGATAATAAAGATCTATCAATAACCTAGCACTCTATAGATTTTAGGTTAGCAGCACACTTAGGTTTATTTAATTAATAATTATTATTCCTATGATCTTATTGCAAATCAATCATAAAATATTAGAGAACACAAAGTAATTGACCTAATAGCAACCTATCATAATGACAAACAATAATCAAGGCAACTATGGAATAATAACAATCAATCAAACAACCCTAAGCATACATATGCATCAATTTAATATAATTAAACCTTTTACTAAATCATAAAACCATAACGATAAATAAATCCCAAATCAAAACACAACGTCAAAATAGGTATATCATAAGCTTAGGCAGTCTATAATGTTTGGCCTATCATTATAAAATCAAACAAAACAAATTTAAAGGAAATCATGGTAAAAAATAATGTAAACGGAAGAAAATAGGGGATAATACCCGTAGTCTTCGTTCTTGATCGATTGGCACTTCACCGGCTGATTCCTTACCTTCAAACCCGCCAAATATTGCAATCCTAAGCTTCAGAAAACTCCAAATTCGGTTCTGGTTCGCAGGGTATGCTCAGGATTAAGTTTAGGGGTGTTTATATAGGTTTCCTGGGCCCAAAACTGATAAAAAACGAAGAATATTCGAGAAACTGGGTGCCCAGAGCGCCGCGCGGCAGGATTTTGCTTCCCGGTCGCGTGGCGCCGCGGGCTAGGAGTGGCTGACCGGTCCAGTTCTTTTCCTGATGTGGTTCGGTTCAATTCTGATGCGGTCTGGTTTAATTCTGATGGTCCGGTTCACCGGTTTGGCCTGTTTTAGCTTTTTTTCGCCCTTTTTAACCATGAACAAGTCCCGGAGCCTACATTATTCAAATATGTTAGTAATATACAAATTCTAATAAAAACAGAACAAAAACTAATAAAATATTAATTAAAATATACAAGGGATTTATATATATTTAGCATTATATCAAATATCAAACTGACTCACTGGTTCATCAACTTTTCCCTTGCCCTGGGCATCTATACGAACCTGGTCATACTGCATCCTGAAGTCTATTTCTTCAACACAAGCTTCACCACCATATACTTTGGTAAAGACTTTGTCATATGCTTTCTCCAATTCCTCCTTAAGATTGATTCCCAACTTGTCTTCTAAAATAGCAAAGTACCTCATGTGAAGATATAACAGATCAGCATGTTGTTTTCTTATAAGTTCACCATCTTCAATTACTTTTCTTTGCTCAGCGTTCTCCTTTCTCAATCTCTCGTTTTCTGCCACCTAGATATCAATCTTGATTCCCTTTTCAGTTACAATCCCTTTCAATGCATCATGCTCTCTAAAAGTAGGGAAATCACCAAATCAACTAGCATCCAATGAAGGTAAGCTAAAATCAACAACTTTATCAGACTTCTGCCTTGGAGAAGCATGCTGTTCTGGAGCTGGTGGTGTTTGCTTTACTACCGGAGTTTTTAACGTGTTATCACTACCACCTAATCTACAACCGGCTTTTCAACAACAATCTCTTGATTGATCGGAGTCTCAATAATCTCAGGTTCATCGATTAGCTTCAATTTAGGAGACATAGTCTTCTTTGACTTTTTCTTGATTCTCACAGCCTTCTTTTTGATAGGCTTATCAACAACCACCTCAGGAACATACGACTCGTCTTTATCATCAGTCGTTTTCCTCTTTTTCGTCACAACAGTTTTCTTCTCAAAACGAGCACGAGGATTTGCTAATGCAATACGTCTGCTCTCTGAATCCAATTCGGTTTCTTCTGGATCTTTATTAGAAGTAGCTGAGTATACTTCCTCTTGTGTTCTAGAGTAACTACTTCTTTCTTCATAATCTTCCTCCGTTTCTTCTTTGGAGCAACCGGTTCTTCATCCGACTCAGACTCTATCTTGATAAATCGTTTAGCACATCCAACAGGTTTATAATCAAGCATCAACCTATTCTCAGTCTACCTGTTCGAATCACTCCCATCATTCCTCCATTTATTATCAGTTGGTACCACATAGTTCTAGTTAGATAAATGTCCAAACAATCCCCTGAACTTTGGTACATCACACTCTTTAACATTCTTGTATGATACCAGCTTTGCCAAACTATTCCCGGTCATATGATCTAGATAAATCTTTAGACCTTTCTTCTTGACATTGGGAAATACATCCTCCATAAACATCTGCATGAATCTAGGATACTGCCACCACTTCTCGTTCCCAAAATTCATCTTCATATTATCCAGCACCATTCGTGAAAAAATATACTTCAAGTTCAGACATAATGCGGCCATCATGCTTATTTGATAGTCCAATATCTCATTATATCCACCCTTCCGATGACCCAAACAGTGTAC
Source organism: Bidens hawaiensis (assembly GCF_021521415.1). Lineage (NCBI taxonomy): Eukaryota > Viridiplantae > Streptophyta > Magnoliopsida > Asterales > Asteraceae > Bidens > Bidens hawaiensis. The sequence continues at coordinate 643,155 of NW_027491117.1, read as the reverse complement.
CCCAACATGAACAAGAAACTTAAAAGGTCGTGACAATGCAGTCTTCCTCAGAGACAACTTATTCAAAGTTTCTCTGTGCCCCATTCTTAACATACAGCCCTTAACTAATCGCTCATCAAGATCAACTGGATCAATCAACTCATCTCCAAACTCTAAGACTCTTCTGATTAGAGCCTCATCCACCACAATCTTCTGTCCTTGTACCTCTGAATGTATGTCCGTTCCAATAACCACGGCTTTCTTCCGGAATTCTGAAACTATACTCTGAAAGGGATCAACAACGTGAGTCACATCCTTGTAGATTCTTGATCTCTTCAAACACGGCATCAATAAAACAAACTTTTCGGCTTTAGGATCCTCGTCATTAAGATATGCACAAATATTATGATTTTTGTTAGTAAGCTTAACCTCTTTCACCATCTGTATATCAAAAGAACAAAACGTTTTAGAACTTGTTATTCAATGTTGCAAATCATCAACGTATATGTCAATACCACCGTATAAGTGTCGTTGACTAAAATTTGACCACAGATATGTAAAATCAACGCATAAGACACTTTGACTTATGTTGACCTGCGTATAAGTATTTTGATTTGAATTGACTAGTGTATAAGTTGTATTGACCAAATAGTCAAACGCATAAGTCTAATAACATATACGCCGTATATGTTTTGACATATGTGTCGCATATGTCAAGATATATGCGCTGTATATGTCTGGATAATGACCATAATCAATTTGATCAACTCAATCCAATAAAGATCTAAGCAACTATACAACTAAGACTATTATACGCCGATTAACATAAATCAAACATCAATTTATATGTACTTAAAGATTTGAATAGTCAAATGAAAGCTTAAGTGCCCAAATAAATTTGTTTTTAGATCTGTTACCCTTAAGACATTTATAACTCAATTAACTTGTATTACCATGTTCGTTTATCTTTTATTAGACTCACACTATGATCTAACATGTCAAATTCTTTTGGATTCAGGTCAAACAACACATACACGTTCACAACGGTACTGTTCATCATCAGATCTATCAAAATAAGACATTAACCTTCACCTTTGATCTCTGAGTTGGTGTGTATATCACCAAAACAAAGAAAATTGAACACAATAACGGTAGGAAATTATGATAAGAATGATCAAGCTTGAGAGTGTATTAGATCCAGGTGAATAAGTGATATACTTAAGCACCGGATAAGTACACACACACACACACACATATATATATATATACTCTCCACATATGCGGCACATAATTTATAAAACTTATACGTCGCATAAGTTTTCTAACTTATGTGCTGCATAAGCATAACCTAGTAATTTTAACCAGTCTTTGCAATTCACACCCATGTGATGTCACAAGTACAATTTAATGTCCTCACACATCAATAAAATGACTTAAATAAGCTCAATTTGAAAATGCAGTGTATATCAAGTTCAAATTAATGACCTTGAATATAACAGATAATCATTTTAAATTCCTTTTGAACTGATTTGAAAAACAAAACTTGATTCACTGTTCTTGAAAACCATTTAGTCCCCAGAGATTGTTCACCCGTACCTTGAGAGTCGAAAACTAAATCAGAAATAAAATCTTTTTGGCTTTTCAAATAGAAAAAAATAACAAGTAAATCAAATGAATTTCAAACTACTTAAAATCACATATTTTTGTGAGTTTGAGCAGGGAATCATATTGGCCAAATTGCCCTTCCATCATAGTTTTATTTTCAGTGTTTATTTTGACTGGCGTTAAGTCAGTCATTGGTATTGTTTTCCAATTAAAACTTCCAAACAAATGGTTCAGAAATTTCTGGGATATGATTAATTGGTTCAATTAAGCAAAGAATATCAGGAACTATCAGTTCTAATCTTGATTCAGCCATAATTTAACTTGACTTAAATCTTAGAATCAGAAGTTCAAAATCTTTTTATTTATAAGCATACTAACAAATAATCCCCTCTACAAGATATACCCCCGTTATCAATCAATACTCTAAGTTCCTTTCCCATGGATGAGTATGCACGATTTCATCATAGTTTTATTTTTAGCGTTTATTTTGACTGGCGTTAAGTCAGTCATTGGTATTGTTTTCCAATTAAACCTTCCAAACAAATGGTTCAGAAATTTCTGGGATATGATTAATTGGTTCAATTAAGCAAAGAATATTAGGAACTATCAGTTCTAATCTTGATTCAGCCATAACTTAACTTGACTTAAATCTTAGAATCAGAAGTTCAAAATCTTTTTATTTATAAGCATACTAACAAATAATCCCCACTACAAGATATACCCCCGTTATCAAGCAATACTCTAAGTTCCTTTCCCATGGATAAGTATGCACGATTTTATCTGTCGGCTTGCATACACTGTGTCCCTTATGGTCTGTTTCTTAATGGTAATAAGACGCTAGCAAGGGGACAATGTATGTCTAACAGCGTGGTTTGATCAAGTAAGTAATGTTTTTAGTACCAAAGTACTTATGTGATCAAGTTTAATGACTTATGGAGCACTTATACTGCGGGTTCGCTTTTTAAAGCAATTTTAAATATTCACCGAAATGAATACCCAGATGATAAACTGCATAAAGACCCGATGGAAGCCGGAACCTTAAAGCATCCCATCAATACAGGATTTAAGGCCATAAGACCATACCTTGTTGAAGCGTTAACCACTTATTAGTAGCTATTTTGTTAACCAATCATTCATATTAAAAGGCTTGAGTATGACTAGCTATTACATTTTTGCCATCATTATCAAGACTTTTACTAGAAACTAACACCCCTTTCAATTAGCATTTTAAGTTTATATCATATACTATTCCCAACTTGTTTGTTTAAAGGTTTACCAATGCACTAATGCAATTAAGCACACAACCTTTTATGCCTACTTTTTACTGGATTTGGGACCAGATGATCAACATACTATCATCTTCCCTTTTTGCTTCAAAAACTCATTTTCTGAGGAGCAACATTTTAATGTTTTTGACATTTTGAATTTTATAATGTTTTTGAATTTTATAATGTTTTTGAATTTTCAAATATTTCAATGTTTTTGGTTTTTCTGAAATTTTCTCCCCCTAAAAACAAAAAAATTATATGAAAAATATGTACAAAACAAATTTGGCTCCGATGCTTAGGTTTATGGGATTTCTGACTCATCCAATATCTCGTAACACTGTTAAACCCACCGCCCAAAATTCTTATATCATTAAGCTTTAATAAGTATATAAATCGTGTTTTATCAAAAGCTTTGGTAAAAAATCTGCGTTTTGATCATCGGTGTGAGTTTTGTGTACAGTGATCAACTTCTTTTCGTAGCAATCATGAATGAAGTGATACCGTATTTCAATGTGTTTAGTTTTAGATGATTTACCAAATCCTTAGTTATAGATATTGCTGCAGAATTATCTACAAAGATAGGGGTAGTTAGAAAATTCAAAACGTAGTCCCGCATCTGTTGATGGATTCATAGAACCTGAGAACAGCAACTGGAAGCAGCTACGTACTCAGCTTCGCAGGTAAATAGCGAAACCGTGGTTTGCTTTTTGCATTGCTAAGTGACAATTCGTTTGCCGATGAATTGGCACCCCGCTGTTGTAGATTTGGCGTTCAGTTTGCAGCTTTCGTAATTCGAGTCTGAGTATGCCCTCAGCACAAAATCATCGTCCTTTGGATACTAGTGACCGACCCCAGTACATCCCTTAAGATATCTTAAGATGCGCTTGACGATCATGAGATGTGATACTTTCGAATTTGACTGATATCGAGAGCACAAACATGTGACATACACGATGTCTGGCTGTGATGCAGTGAGATACTGATAGCCGATGCATCAATCATGTTGAATTTCGTGGATCAGTAAAGCGTTTGGTCAACCTTCTCCCCATTGGGAACAGGACCAATACCATGATTCAGCGTTAGAGGAGTACTGATAGTCGATGCATCAATCATGTTGAATTTCGTCAGGACATCATTGACATATTTGGTCTGGTGAAAAAAGATACCATCAGGTAACTCTCCACCTGAATTACTAAGAAAAACTTCATCTCCCCCATAGCGCTCATCTCGAAATTTAGCTTCATCACCTCCTCGAACTGCTTGCATAGAACATCGTTTGTCGACCCAAAAATGATATTGTCTACATAGATTTGCACAATCAGTAAATGTCCGTCCACCAACATCATGAAGAGTGTACAATCGACAGTTCCTCGGATAAACCCATTATCCAAAAGATGTTGGGACAATGTCTCATACCAGGCTCTCGGAGCCTGATGGAGACCGTATAAGGCTTTATCAAGGAGGTAAATGTAAGGTCCCGTTACAGGTAGCCCTACTTTCGTGTTGGATTTACTCATAAACACAGTTCTAAATATCAGAGTTAATTAAAACATTTACGCGGAATATAAAACTTTCATAAAACATTACATAATTCATAACTTGTCTCACACATCCTTTGTCTTTCAACATTAAAGCATTAAAATTAAAACATCATATGTCTTCAGATGCCAGACTCTTGTTCAGTGCCACGTGTCTCCTCAAGCGAGCTGCCTCATCCTACTCACCTGCGTGCATACTAAAAGTCAGCTACGCTGAGTGAGTTCTAGTTAATCATACACTATTCAATACACATAAAATTATATTCTTTCATTCATACTTTCATACTTTCTTTTGTATTAACTTACCTTAATATCTTACGTTATAAAGAGCATTACGCCCTACATTCCTCGAGTATTATTAGGGCTCGGTACCCTCCTTCCTCGAGTATTATTAGGGCTCGGTACCCTCCTTCCTCGAGTATTATTAGGGCTCGGTACCCTCTTTCCTCGAGTATTATTAGGGCTCGGTCCCTCCTTCCTCGAGTATTATTAGGGCTCGGTACCCTCTTTCCTCGAGTATTATTAGGGCTCGGTCCCTCTTTCCTCGAATATTAGTAGGGTTCGGTTCCCTAGTTCTCGAATATTAGTAGGGTTCGATTCCCTCTTCGTTACCATACAACCATCCTTTTCTTCTTTTATTAACTTTATCACATTCATACACATAAGCATACATATCATACTTACCTTATACTTAGCGTTACAACCTGACAGTACGTGCAATATCCGAAGATCGTTCACGTACCATCAAGCAATCATTCATACATATCACCTCATTCACATAAGGCATACACTTATCTCTTAGGATAAGCGTATTAACAAACATATCGAGTATGCACACAGCCCCGAAAACATAACACATAAATGGGGCTAGAAACTCACCTGAACACGGTTACGTTCACCGTTAATCGTAATTCCTTTCTTCAGTTGTGCACGGCTGACTGTATAACAAGTATACGTATCAATTAACTATCACTTCTCATAATGTATTTCTATCTTTATATGACCCACAACGAACGGGGGTCCGGGGGCAGCGCCCCTGGCAGCGGGGTCTAGGGGCGGCAGCCCCTAGCAGGGTCCAAGGGGCAGAGCCCCTGGCTGGGGTCGAGCTGACCTGGGGGTAGAGACCTTTCCTGGGGTCGAGTTGCCAGGTCAGCTTGGAAAAATTTTATTTCCATTAACTGTCTTAACACATTTTTCATTAGATTTTTAATTTATTTTCTAAACGAACTTGACTTTAAGCGAAGTTAAACCTCAGGCGAACTTAGCTCTAGGCGAATTTATCAGGCGAACTTGGCTTTAGGCGAAGTTACCAGTTAGGCGAACTTGGCCGTAAGCGAAGTTATCAATTAGGAGAACTTGGCCTCAGGCGAAGTTATCAGGCGAACTTGGCTTTAGGCGAAGTTACCAGTTAGGCGAACTTGGCCGTAAGCGAAGTTATCAATTAGGCGAACTTGGCCTCAGGCGAAGTTATCGCTTTGAAGGCGAAGTTATCGCTTTGAAGGCGAAGTTGCCCAGTTGCAGGCGAAGTTGCCCAGATCAGCCACAGCTTTGATTTCTGTCCAGCATTTTGGGCGATTTTAACATCCTTGTTATGGTTCGATATCACCCACTACGTTTCCCAACCATTTTCGGTCGTATCTACACTATAAAACTTGGATCTTTAAACTTCAAAGATCAAGAATCATACCTTTTTGAGCTTGTTTGGATCTCGTTTACTTGTTTAATCACAACCAACGCTCTCTCTCTCTCTCTGATCTGTCCGTTCCTCTCCTCGGCCGGCCAGCGGTGTTTGGTGTGTGGTGTGTGTCTTGGAGTGTTAGAAAATAGATGGAATGAATGATGGTTTGGGGTTTTAGGGGATATTTATATCCCTTAAATCCCATGGACCTAAGGCCCATTCTCATTTAACCCATCTCAATTATTCCAAGTCCATGATCCGCTCCTTACTCGATATTAAATAATTAATAACGCGAAATCACTAAACATAACTTTCTTTATTCAACATTATAAATTTTAGGATGTTACAGTAAACCTTGTCTTGGAGGATCGGATCGACAAACCCCGGTGGTTGCCCTACGTAGACTTCCTCACTTATCTTCCCATTAAAAAATGCAGACTTGACATCTAACTGATACACCTTAAAATCCTTCCAAGATGCAAACACTAGAAAGATCCGAATAGCCTCTAGTCTTGCAACTGGTGCATAAGCCTCATTATAGTCAATACCCTCTCTCTGATTGAAACCAAGAACAACCAATCGAGCTTTGTTTCTCACTATAATCCCATTCTCGTCTCGCTTGCACTTAAACACCCACTTTGTGTTTATTTGTTTCTTGTTTTCTGGCAAGTCAATGAGTTTCCAGACCCCGAGCTTTTCAAATTGCATCAATTCTTCTGGCATCACTTTTACCCAGCTCTCTTCGGTCAAGGCTTCTTTGTAAATTTTCGGTTTGAGTTGAGAGATAAAAAACTGAATGAGAACCGGTTTTGTAACGGTGATACTTTTGTGTAAGATCATCGAAGGCTCTGATCGATTTGACGTCGATTTTGGACCACCGTGTTCAAATCACCGATTATATTATCTTCTGGATGATAAGACAACATTCTCGGCATGACCTCGGTAGAAACTGACACATCGGTTTGGAGATTATTGACATTCACATCTTCAGCTACTGTAGTTGAGGAAGGAGAAATAGCCTCAATTAACTCCTCATCTGTTTCACCATCATCGTCAAAAACGGGTGTTGTCTTAGATACGGTATCGGTCGGGATGAGATCTGGGAAATTTTAAGGAACAGAAACAAAAATAATTGGAGCTTCTGGTATTGATACATTAACTTAATCTTCTGATAATTGTCGTTAATGTAACATGGTGACAGTATCTTCAGATAAAGTCTCCTCAGGGAGTTTGAAACTCTTCCAAAGGCTTTCATAATTGAACAACCGAGAGTTTCCAGGTCGTTGGGTTGGTGGAGTGTAATGCTGACAAACCACATTTTGTACTAGCACGATCTTGTGGAGGTTAGGAATGTAGACACGTCTTAATGGACTAGCATACACCACAAATAATCCTTCAATCGATTTGGGACCAAATTTGCCACTCAAGTCAAGAATTGTACATGTAGATCCAAACAGTTCAAGCCACTTTAGATTAGGTTTACGTCGATTAAGTAGCTCAAAACACAATTTTTTACCTTTTCACGGAAAGTACACGGTTGAGTGATAACAAACCGATGCCACTGCTTCGGTCCAAAAATTCACTGGTCATTTTGAATCAGCAAGCATGGTACGGGCTGCTTCAATCAAATTCCGATTCTTTCGTTCAGTGACCCCGTTCTGTTGTAGCGTATAAGGTGCGTTAAACTCATGAAGAATCCCCTGGTCGTTACAATACTCCAGCATCCTAATATTCTTGAACTCAGTCCCATTGTCGCTTCGTATTCGTCGAATTGGTAAATTGTACAATGCCTCGAGTTTCTTGAATAAAATCATAAGAGAATCAAACGTCTCATCTTTGGAATCCAAAAAAATAACCTAAGTGAATCTTGAATAATCATCGGTGACCACAAGGCAATAGATTTCGTCCGTGATTTGGTCTAAAATATATATAAATTATATAAATATTTCATACACTTTTGAGTGCATTTGGGACTGTTTTTATTCTACACGCTTTTGATTCATATTTAAATTTTAAATGTTTCAAGAGACTTTGAACTCGAACAATTTACTTAAACTAAAATAAAGAATTAATATTTTACGATTTTATTGTTAATCGTTTATAACTTGCTGTGGTGATTTCTGTTGATGAATCAATATAGTTGATTTACTTATTAATTTATATATTTATGTTATGGCAGGGACCAAAATATGAAAATCTGAGAAGTAATGCTAAGAAGTTTAAATAAGCTAAACACTTCTCTTGTGGCTAGAATTAGTTTAAAGACGAGAACATGATTTGCAAAGTAATTCATGGGCTGGAAACAAGATATGGAATATAATTCACATGAGAGTTTTGTTATGGATTTAATATATTCTAGTAAAAGAGTTGTGCCAATTAAACGATGGTCTTGATTGTGAACAAAGGAGAGAGTATGGCACACATTTACATTTGTTTGATTTCAGGAAATTATTTAGGAGATCTCAAAACAACAGAGTGGAATGTCGGCAAAAATTATTATAATAAAAGGTTTGAGTCACAATTGATGGGAGCTGGCCCCAAGGGGGGAGTTGGACTGCCATCATCAGAAAGAAAAGAAAAAGAGAAGAGGCAAACACGTGTTGGTTCAGCAAGAGAAGCGTTCAGGTTTTATATCTACTCATCCAAACATTATTTTCTTGGTTCTATCATATTATTTTTATTATGAATTCATACTTTAAACCAGATTATTTTGTTTCATTCTTGAATATGAGTGTTGGCTAAATCCCCTAACTACCTAGGTTAAGATGAATATTGACTTTACTTGGCGGTTTATTTGGTTTTGATTAATTACATGATTTGATTATTATTGAAAAGCTTCTATCTAATTTTTTCTTGGATGTGTTAATTATTGATTTTATATATTTTTTGCATGTGATTCCCCTTATTGCGTTAATTGATTGAATTTGTGTCGTTCGGTTAGGGTTATTCGGTTAGGCCATCGACTTGGTGTTTTTGATCTGTTTGTGGTTAGCGCGACCATAGGAATCTATTATACAATTAATTATTAAAATTCAATAGGTTCACCTTCCTTGTGACCAAGAGGTAATAGGGAGTCGGTTTGTCTCGCTTCTTTATTCGGTTAGGTTAGAATTACGCGAGAGCAGTTTTGGTCTTGGTCCGGTTTAGATTTGTGTGCGAATAAGTTCCTAGATCAAGTTAGATATTGTTACCCCTTTATCCCTAGAGTCGCTAGTATGATCTTTAGCGGGTTTTGTGTCGTTGAGTCCGAGAGGAGATGCGTCATTAGGGTACCTTAGTAATCTTTATCCCGGTAGGTTAATTCAATCTTCATAGAGTTGTGAGGGTTAGTTAGTGAGACCGAGAAGTGATCTAGCGAACTTTAGTGAGCCTTAGTTGATTTATTTATTTTTAAGATCCCGGTGTCGTGTGATTAGTTAATTCCGTTAGCCGTTGAACTGTCAATAGGATTCTTGCCTAGGTAGTCGTTTCTCCATATTCGTTAAAACCTCGTTAGTGTCGTTAATTTTTTCCGTTAGTTTCGTTAAGTTAAGTAAGTTATTTAAATTAGTTTAAATTAATTAAATCAAATAATATATAAAGTTAAATATTTTCATTAGGTAATACTTAGTTAGGGTCTAGTTTTCCGAGCCACCTTACGTATCCTTGAGTTCGATATCATGACTTCCTTTGTCTGTGCTACAAGCGACCGGTACACTTGCGGTTTGTGTGACGCTAGTTTAGGTTGTTTGGTTTTAAAGCTTAGTTGCGAACCACATTTTATTTATATATATTTTCGTACATCAAGTTTTGGCGCTGTTGCCGGGGACACGGTTTGAGGCGATTGAAGAATGACGCGAGTTGGGGACTTGCCTATTGTATTTTTGTGTTTATATTTAGATTTTATTAGTTATTTTAATTAATTTAGTCCTAGTTTCATATTATTCTTATTTAATTTATTTTACTACTATCTGGTGTCGGTGATCCTTTTCTGTTTAAGTTTATCTTAGCAGTGATCTACATGGAGTGTTACTACAGGATCGGATTTGAAGAATACTCCCATAAGGAACAAAGAGGTTACACCATGTGGCAGCTAGAAATCCAAAGGATTATGGCTCACATGGAAAAAAACCGCGTGAAACCTCAATTCCGTTTGATGTATGATTTAAAGGGGAATCTTCTTGGTTATGAAAACTCATCCGGTGAATCGTCGAGCAAATACCAGATCCAGATGAAATAATATTCGATTGGTTACACATCATCCATTACTCTAATCCAAATGCCTCATGTAAGACCCCGAATCCCGGGAATCCTACAGTTGGTCATCATATCCAAAAATTCTCAAAAAATTAAAGTTAAACAAATTCATCTTATTAAAATCGTTTCAGAGTAATAAACAGCAGAAAATTCACAAGTACTAAACAAGTCCCCAAAAACCCGGGAAATGTGCCCAAAATCAAATTTAAACATAACTAGTAATAATTGAAAAGAAACAGTGTTCATAAGTAAAATCCCCGACTAGATATGCCTTCAACCGCCTAAGTAGTCTCGAGCACGTCCAAGCGGTAAGCATCCTCCTCGTAACCTGAAAACTCACACTAACATACACACAAAGTCAGCTTGAGCTGAGTGAGTTCAAGTTTTAATAATTGACATCTGTATAAATCATTCCAAGAATTTTAAATATAAAATGGGATATAAACGGTTAGGCCATAATAAATGGTAAGTAGTCATACTTATATATCTATATAATTATATCCCTATTCATAACATCCAAGTAATAACATCAGGGTCGAGCACACGTACAACCGAAACACGTAACATTCCATCCAACGTATGCAAACACAAGGTAGGCATACGCAAACATCCTTAGTCGGTAACGACTAATTAACATCAGGGTCGAGCACACGTACAACCGAAACACGTAACATTCCATCCAACGTATGCAAATACAAGTAGGCATATGCAAACATCCTTAGTCGATAACGACTAATTAACATCAGCGCCGAGCACACGTACAACCCAAACACGTAACATTCCATCCAAGGTATGCAAAATAGGCATACGCAAACATCCTTAGTCGATAACGACTAATTAACATCGCCAATAATTGGCCATAAAATAACGCATGTATAAACATACGTATATATATACATCATTCCAAAATATACCATACTAAAAGTAAGACTATGGTCATAAAGTAACACATGCGTATACATACATAAATATCATCTCAAGACATGCTATGATACGAGTAGGCCTATATCCTTGAGCCTAGGCTATAAGTAATATATATAACCTTATGGTATATATGACCATAAACGAGTCTCAAATATCCTAAGGCATAGAATATAATTCAGACATAGTTTCATAAGTCCACAAATACAAATAAGGCTATGTAATACCATCCAAAGAGTTTAAACGAGTAAAATCGGATAAGATTGTAATACGGTGTGTATGCTAGCCCAAAACTTGAAAAGGGGCATCATGAACTCACCTGACACGAGGCACACAATCAACAACGAGCTAGAGAACCTCTAATCAAATCCACAATTCACAACCTGTCGGATTGCACACAAAGATTACTAACTAAACCGTACCGACTCGTTTATCCTACGTGGTGTTCTAACATTGTTTGAGTTACCTAAGCCTCATCCTTACCAATTTCATTTACAACAGCCCCCAGGGCCTTAAAATTACCAAAACCACCCTTTTAAAATCCCGGAAATAAAGAATTCCCAAATTACCCCCGGAAGTACTAGGTGTGACGAATATGCGCGTTTAAGAGTTGTTTAAGCACTTAACATCCAACTCAATCCCGTGTGGAAAAAATTTGATAAAATCCCAGCCTACTAGCCCACACGACACTACACGAGTTGGATGGGCCGTAACTTGCAAGCACAACGCACTAACTATACCATAAACGCGAATACGCGTTGTACCGACCCGTTTGAGTAACCGACAACCAATTCAGCCCCAATACTTACAAAATCATTTTTCCACAGCCCGTAAGTCAAAACAAAGTTACACAAACTGAATTGGTTGTTAGTTCCCTCAAACAACGTGCTAGACGCAACAATTGACAAATTAGACAACCGAAACCTAGTTTTCACTTCATCAACAATTGACCAATCTAACGAATGCCAAAACTCATGATACTAAAGTATGATATACAAGACATATCTAGGAAGATGATAGATCAAGAACTTCAATTAAAACAGCCCCGAAAGGACCTCAATTGGTCAGCCACCGGTTAAGTCCTAAACCGAAAGAATTGATCAATGTCGAGTATAAGGAGCAGATTTTAGCATGCAAAAGTGTATTTTATTTCATAGGAAAACCATAGAAATAAATTATGAAATTTTTACCAGGGTTTAAAAAATGTCTTAGGTTTATAAAAATATTTTTATTATATTTTTCTAGTGCACATAAAAATCATAAAAATTTTCCAACACAGAAAGGTACGTGCAGCTATTTCAGTGCACAACAAAATGGTTTTTTTTATAAAAATCATTACCAAACCAATTTAAATGATTCCAATTGGGTTGGATTCCTAACTCAAAATATTAAGTTCCAGAAGAGGAACCAACCAATTTGAACTCGTTGAAAAAGAGTTATTATGTCGGGAAGATAGACTAGAATCTGTCATCCCGCATCAGCTTTGACACTCGATCTTATAAAATCATAAAAAGCTTTCAAATCTCGTCCAAAAATTACATATTATACCTTTTTGGAAACTAGACTCAAAGTAGAACATCATAGAAATAAGAATCAATCAAAAACAATAAAATTTCATCAAGTTACAAACCAAGCAATAAACGATTACGAAGCTGTCAGCAACTGCTATCATCAAAACTCAACCCTAACATGTTCAACAAGGGTTTAATTCTGAAAAAGACTTGTATTAAGGTAGAACCGACCTTGAATTAGACTCGGGAGGCCGGAAACTGGCTGGAACCTGCACGAAAATCGAGGAGGAGACCCCCCTATGGCTGCCGATCAGAAATTAGGAGGAAGGAAGCAAGTTAGAGTTTATGTTATGAAACTTTTACATCTAGGCCCTTCAACTAATAAATTATGATGTCTTGGATTAAACGTTAAATAAATAGGCTTACAAGAAAGACAAAGAGGTCCCCGAGGAAGGCCAGATCGAGTCTCCGTAAAAATACAAACTCCACAACACATAGATCCTTTTAACGAAAATTTGCGGGCGTTACACCTCATTTCCAAACCAACAAGCTTTAGATGTAATTCGGCTAAGCTTAATGAGTCAGTCACAACTTAGTGAGCCTTTTATTGAGTATGAAGATGTTGAGACGGAAATTCAGATTGAGGAATGTTCACCCTCTTGGGAGGACGAGTTTAGGGGTGAGTTTGATGATGAGTTGATGGATTTTACTGCTATGGATGAAGGAGAGTTTGACTCACTTGGTGATTTAAAGCGTCTTGAAGATTTACTGTATAACGAGCTAAGTGTGGGAATCTAGAGGGAGCCTTGCGAGGAAAGCCATGAGGATGTAAGTGACTCGGTTCGTACGGCACTACACATCGAAATCTGAAAAACCAAAACACGAACCGTACTCAATCTCCATTCGGGACGTGTCGATGTTTGAAAAATTGGCTAGAAGAGAAAGGATACCGATGCTCAGGGATCGAATTATGCGTTGGAATTCGTCATACCCGCCTACCTTCATTGAATCACTATGTAGGGTTGACCATGTCTTTAGCTACATGCATATCATACATTTCGGTCCTGGGAAATTTAAGAGTTGGTGGGCCGAGTTTAATTCGTATGTTTGGGCCCATGAGAGCTCTTTAGTTGGTTTCTTCCCGACCAATTGTAAGAGGAAAGTGTTGAGGAGCATTGATGGGAAGAGGATAAAGGAGAAGCCTCCTGATTGAGGTTTAAGGAGTGAGTCCGGCTGAAAACTCTTCTGTAAACTTAGCGCTTTCTAGGAGGCAACCTGGTAATATCTTTTCTTTTTATTTTATTTTCATTTTTTTCGTTGTTTTGTTGGGTGTTTCTTCTTTTGCTTACAGGTTTTTCCAAAGTTTCTTATGAAATGGTTGCTGAGCTATGATATTAAACAAGTGTGGGGATGCCACTTACTTCAGAATTGTCGCCTTCGTTCGTGGGAGAGTATGTTATTTGTAAATAGTTTGCTGACTGCGTTCGAAGTGGAGGGCACGGAACATGAATCATGGCACACGAACAATGAATATTTATCAGGGGAGTCTGTTTCATTTTCTTTACTTTTTGTTTTATATTATTTTATTTTTGCTTTATTTTGCCTTTTTCCTGTCTCACATTGAGGACAATGTGAAATTTAAGTGTTAGGATGGGAAACTAGCATTTTTAGGAAGTAAAAATAAGGTTTAAAATAATATAAATAAAAAAACATAAAAAAAATCATTCCCTTTAATTAAATGTTTTGCAAGAAAATGGAAAATGATAGAAAAATTGGGGATTGGTTTTTAAAACTACTAATATATATATATGATATAAAAATATAGAAGCACACTTAATTTGGGATGTGTCGGTGGCCCAACTAGCTTTGAAAGGTTTCCCCTTATTATTATTAAATACCTAATAATCATAAACTTTATGGGTTCTCATCTTGAGGGGAGATAGTGAAGTTGAAAATTCGATAAGGCATAGCGAGTATTTTCGTAATCTGACTACTTTGAGGTGGTGAGAATTACATGTACTTAAAAATTAGCACGCCACTCTGTTTTATGAAAGTAGTAATGAGTGGTTGCGCCCCGCCATGTCCAATTTTTTTTGAAACCCGGTTTCAAGATCAGGCATTCCTTGTCAGTGAAGTGTGTCAAGAAACTCATATCACAGATTTATGATATGCTAAGCAAGTTGTTCTCCAACTCTGATATATAGTTCACCTTGTCAAACATGACTTTTCCATTTGTTAACGGGCCATCACCCACGATCTGACCTCCTTGATTACCATCAAAACCGACATACCCTCGTCGAATAGATCTGATGTTTTCGAGTAAATGAAGGGTACCCGTCCTGTGCCTTGATGCTCCACTATCCATTATCTAACGGAATCGTGGGATCTTGGAATCCCCTGCACAAAAAGCTAACGGTTTAGTGAAACAAGGAAACCCAAGCCTTCTTGGTCTTGGGTTGTTTAAACTTCTAATTCAACATTTTAACTTCTTCTATATCTGATTCACTAGACAACAAATCACAACTATATAAATGGGAATCAGATACAGATTTCTTATCCTCTTCCAAACTTGGTGGCTTTTCATGTGACACAGCTTTGGCCACCCTTTGGCCACCCAGTTTTGACCAACATTTTGTTTCTTTATATAAAAAGTGGATGGTGTAGCCTTAGCATTTTCAATTTTATTATACCCACTTTTTACAGTTTCTTCTCGTTTTAAAATCCTAACCTGCTCGGAATTCAAAACAACTGATGGTTTCTCAACATGCCCTAGTCCCGGTTTCTTAGAAACAATTTCTGCGGCTGAACATGATCATGCTTTAACCTTTGTGGACAAGCATAGAATACATGCCCAATTTTGTTACAGTTAAAACACCGCCTCCGATCAACAAATTTAGTGACCTGAGGTGCTGTTTCAGCACGTTCAATTTCGGCTTTTAACCGATAAAAGTTTTGATTTGATTGATTTCGAAAAATTGCTTCCTTTTCGGACTTAGAAGTTTTTCCTTTAACAAACACGATCTTGTTAACCATTGTCGGTTTGTTAACTCTATGAGATTGCCTATTATAAATACTGGTTTATGCAAATCTCTTAGAATTATCAACATTCTCATTCTCCGACAGATGAACCCTAACAAGTTTTTCGGTTAATACGGACTCAACAACTTTTATTCCGGTTGAACCATCACAACCAGAACTATCATTCTCAACTTTGTCAGAAACATTGATAGATTCATTAACAGACACTGTGGTATCATGGAGTGGAGTTTTGACTTCCACGTTCATTGCCTTTTTAAAACCCTTAGGTTTCTTAGGAACGTAAGCATTCCACATTGGTGGAGGAACCGCATGATAATCCACAGATGAGTTAATGTCCTCAGTCACAACATCCTCAGTTTTTGAAGAATTTTTAGGCATGATATGATCAAGAACATATGATGAAGCAGCATAACTAACCAATTTCAAATTAACTCTCTTAGTTCCAATCTTGAGGGTTTGCAACTCAAGTTTGAGGTCTGCTTTCTCATCAATGGCAATTTGCTTATCTTCAACCGTGTGTTTAAGCATTAAGATGGTCTTTTCATCTTATAGGATTTTCTCCCACGGCTTCTTTTTACACGATTGGACTTTATCATATGCTTCTTTCACATATTTTAAATCTAACAAAGTATTATCATAATGCTTTTTAAGTTCTCTAATATCTAAGTCTTTGAAATCACCCTCATCACAAGATAACTGGCATTTTTCACAAACATTAGAGTTCAGTGATACCTGATTGGCCATGAGTGCGTGCTCAGCTGGTAAGCTTTCATCAGTCGAGAACTCAGAATCTTCATCAGTTATTTATTCAATTTTTCCATTAACTAGATCAACTTTAGTATCCCCCTCATTTGATACTTTCTTAACCTCCACATTAGCATATTCTTCCTTAGCAGCTGGTTCTTCCTCATCCTCTTCCCCTAAGTCAATTTTGCCAAACGGTACTTCCTCACCATTGAACCATACGGCAAAACTTTCAACAATATCAGGAGGAAATAAAGAGGTAAGGTAATCATATGGAACCGGATGAATCTTTTCGTATGTTCATGGCAACTAATCATCTGACTCATCAGCTGGATCAACTTGATCATTATCCTTCTCATTCTATCTGTCCTCAGTAACAAACTCCTTCTCATTTAACCCCATATCATTAACCTTAATCCCATATCAAATACTACCTTGTCCTCCACCTTATCCACATTCTCAACCAGTTCAAACTTATCATGTCCTTCATATTCTACACCAAATTCCTCAACAACTTCAGCCACATTTTCTTGGAATACTATGTTCCTTTGGATGAGTCGGCTTCACTATGTATGGGACGATGATATATTGCCTGCTTGTAATAGTCTCTACTGAATAGATTCGCTCCATTATCATCCACTATCTTACTAGTGCATTCCTGTTTAAAGTGACCATTCTCTTTGCATCTGAAACACCTAACCTTGGACTTATCAAAGCCAAGCTTTGATGGTGAACCCTCAAGCACATTTTTACCGGTAATTTCCTTAATGCGTTGAGCTCTACGAATGACACTCGCCATGCACCACCTGATGTCTATCATTTCCATTTCTTCGGGATCAATCTGATCATAGTCTTCCTTTGTCATGTTATAGTTGCCAATCCTTCCGGCTACTAAATATTCATATGATTCTAAGACAGCCCCTAGAAATGCTATGTGTTCTTTGACTAATTCTGTATTCATGCCATCCGTATTCTTTAAGTTCACCACTATGTTGTATTGAAGTACTTCAGGGTTAGATGCTTGTGAACTTGAAGACGATGCTTGTGAAACAGGAATTGTACTAGAACAACTACTACTGTATTATGGTGTAGTAGGTACATTAGACATAAAAGCTTGTCCTGTAGGGGTCTGAATCTTTGGACTTGATGCAACTACAGATTGAAAACTCTTGTAGTAGAGTCCTATGTCCTGAGAAATTGCAGTAGTTTTCCTCATCTGTTTCTTCCTCAATTCGAATTCATGGGCTTCAAGCTTTTCAATGAATCTTGCAAATTTCAGACGAGCATAAGCAATTGGATTAGATTGTTGTATCATAATGAACGTGCCCCACTCCTCGGGTAAAGCAGCAGCAAGTTTATCGACGCATTCATACTCCAGCTTGTCAATCCCAAGTCTCTTCATTTCATTAACAAGATGGTAGTATCTTTCTACAAGTTGTGCAAACGATTCACCTTTAACCTAGGTGAATATATCAAACTCCTTCTTGAGCAACGCCATTTTGCTTTTTCTCATATCAGGATTGCCTCTTTCCTTGTTCAACGGTGCTTACCAAATTGAGTAACACGATCCATTGTGTTGTAAAAGCTGGAACATTTCAGCCTTTATTGCTTGCTGAAAGGGATTTAACATTTTCTTCTCTTTTAAGAATGAAGCTTTATCACATTCCTCGATTTGAGACAATCTATAGTTGCTTCCATTCTCGTTTTTAGGAATAATGTGTTCCTCCTCCACAGTAGTCCAAGTTTCATAATTCAACGCTTGAACATATGTTTCGAACTTGTCACCCCTGATGATGGATAATCTTCCATCCTTGGTAGCTTCGGGGGTTTGTTGAAAATATCCATCTCGTTTTCCAAATTGATGTTTTGAAGTAAAGAAGAAGGCCGAGACACGTAGGCACTGAGATTATCCATGATTGGAGACTCAAGAATAGAACAAGACACTTGAAAGACAAGTTACAAATGTGAAATGAGACAACGGATATGTTTTATTAGGTCAACGAATATCGTTTGGATAAAGTCAACGTATATGTAAAAAGTCAAACGGATAAGTTTCAAGTCAAACTAATAAGTTTTCAAGTCAACAGCAAAGTCAACGTATATGTTTATTAGAGTATATGTCTTCAACGTATAACATATACGGCGTATACGTCATACGTCGTATATGTTATGCACCCAAGATATATGTGCTAACCTACATATGCGCTCAGAAAGAATCATGATGAATTTTGACAATTTGAAAATGAAAATGATGATGAAATAAGATGAGTTTTTGAAGGATTTGACACGGATGTATAAGGAAATCTTGGTGAAATTTTGAATGAAATTGAACGGTAAAAACTGGAGATAGAGAGAAATAACTAGAAATCTTGTGTTTTCCAAGCGAATAACAAGCCCAAAGTCTCTAATACCACTTGAAAGAACATTGTAGGGTGATGTAAACTCTACGTAAGGATCTTAAATGCTATCGCTTATACCTTGAGGTGCGGAAAACAACAATGTCGGAAGAACACAAGTAACATTAAGTCCATTTCATTAATATAATCAAAATGATTACAAAGATATAACTTGTTCTGGCACTTTCTCTCTCTTCTTTCTCTCTCTACGATCTGAAAGTAATGACCAAAATTTACTATTCACGCATAAGTCAACCTATTTATAGGTTTGACATATAAGCTCACATGGGCGTATATGTTATCCAGCGCATAAGATATGCGCTGTATAACCTATCTGTTTCCATGGATGACTTATGCCTTATAATACAACTTCAAACATACATGAAAATTAAGCTATACAAACAAAACAAAGACCTTAGCAATAGACACTATGATCTAACAGTCTCCCCCTTTCCTTTTCAGTTACTATCTTGTACATACTGTCAATGTTTTCAAAAGTTTGTTTATTTAAGTATGAGACCACATAGCTATTTTCAATCAGGTACTTTCTTGTGAATATTATCCTTTTCCATCCTTCAACCAGATTTTCAATGTCTTATGCTTTCATCAGTTCAATGTGTTTTAGGATCATATTCCAAACTTTTCAAAAATTCAATGTTTTTTCTTCCATCTCTTTTCTCCTCCGCTCTCTTTCCTCCTTCTCTCTTTGCTAGAAAATAATCCAGATCTACATCAGATAAATTCTTGAGTGCATTAAAATCTAATCCATAATCCACTAAGAACACAATTCTTGGATCTGTCCTCCTCACTTCATCAAGGCTTTCTTGTATGTTGACTCTGTGTTCCTCAGTTACATGAGTTTGAGGAGATCTCACATCCTCTTCCTCAACAAAAATCTCATCATCATCTTCTAAATTATCAAGGGCCTAAATATGGGGCTCATTCTAATCAACTCTCAATCACTTACCTCTTCTCTCATATATTCTTTTAAATTGAGTCCTCCTCTTTTTTGTTTTGAAGCCCATAGACTTCTGTCGTTTAGCTTTAGAGGTTTCTTCAACAACTTGTTCTTCACTATCATCATGTTCTGCAATTATTGGTTCTTCCAAATCCACTGACTCTTCAACTATCTGTTCAGTATGTTCTTCAGTATTAGGTTGATCAATCACTTCCTCTACTCTTTGTTCGAGAACATTCTCAAGGACACATTCCTCTTGGCCTTCTTGATTTTTTCTTCATATTCTCTTTTCCTCTTCCTCACATATGTAACAATTCGTTCTGGTCATTCTTCTGGATTCACCAACACATCAATGTATGTTCTTAGAATCACCAAGTCTGATATCAAGCATTCATACTCCTATCTTGACATTTTTTTTTCTTTTTCTCTTTCTTCTATTGTTTCATCCTTTTGCTATTCATTGATTACCATCTCTGGTGCAGTTTCAGTTGTTTCTTTGAAAGTACTTATAACCACCGCTAGACTCTCATCAACATTCGTCTTTAAGGCTTCCTTTTCATCTTCTTTGTTCTTTAAGTTTATCAGAGTCTCCATCGCTTTCTAAGGAATCTCATCATTTTCAATTTCTTCGTTCCTAAATTCCATCACTTTGATCACACTCTCTACTTCTACAATATCGGTATCCACACATTCTTCATCATGTAAAAATTCATCTCCTCACCACGTAAGTAAAATAATACATCTTTCCTCAACCAAGCACACGACACAGATCTCCTCACCTTTAGTCACCAAACACAAAGTAAGGGACTTAAGGAATTTTACATCCACACCTTAGATTGCCAAAAGGGAACTAAGGAATTTTAACATCCCGTCCCAAGGACAAATAAACTGTTAGCGGACTTCCTCACCTTAGATCATCAAAAGGGAACTAAGCAATTTTATCCTCAATTTGATCCGGTCATGGCTTGAGAAATCATACACAACTATATTTAGCTAATGCATAAACTAAAGATTCCTCAAGTATACGCATACATTTAGCTAAAAATTAAGCTAAACAATCTTAGAGCATACACATACGTTTAGCTAATAAGTAAGCTAAACCATCCTCATGCATAGACCTAATAAAATATCTAATTACCTTTATATATAATAAATATATATAAGCCTATGATAATTTCATCCAAAGGTAAACTTATTAAAAGTAACTTCATGGTATGCATGTTAGCCCAAAACGTTAAATCATTTAAAAAAGAGCATCGTGGACACCTGTGTGCAAATCCAGTCTATCAACAAGAAAGATGACCATCAAGCAAGACACGACAATCAAGACCTACCATACGGTAATAATTTATATAAATATACCACTATCTAATCTTATGACACTTCAAATGGGCTAAACGGGTCATCTACTGTTAATGAAAGTTGGTGCAATTCTCAAAGGTACAACCCGTGACCCATTACTCCATTAATGTCCAAAAGTTTTCCCAATAACCATTCTAATACACCAAGACCTTATTAACCATTTAAAAGCAACCCGGCCCGTATTTAATTACACCTTAGGGTTTTATAGCATCGCAACGGGTTATTTGTTTATAATTTGGGTTCTAACAAAGAGTTAAACCCGTCCAACAACCATCCTCATTCAAAATACTCCAACATCAGCCCCCAATTGCATTATCATTATCATATGTGATCAACAAATTCCATCTGGAAGCAATTGGGTGTAAAACTACACCTAGCTCAAATCAAAGACGTTAGATTCGCGCGTTTAAAACCTAATAGTGTGATTACCAATCAATTTAGCTCCAAACCATGAAAATCATAAAAAAAATATAATTCAATAGGTCATCAAAATGGTTTAGAATCTGAATTGGTTTTCCGTTTCATCACGTGCAACACGAATAGCAAAATCCCTCATCTATCCCGAACCGAAACCCTAATGAAACGTTCTAACAAGTTTAAACTAACCCAAAGCCCTTTCTCCTTCAAATTCATTTAAAAAATCCCCTAATATCACTTTATTACATTCACCCTTCAACCAATTACAATCAGTGAGCAATGGACTACACAACTTCACCAGGTTCAATTCAAAGACGTTTAATTCGCGTGTTAGAAACCCAATAGCGTGATTATTAACCAATTAAGCCCTGAACCAAGAATAATTCATAAAATATAATGCAATAAGTAAATATAAGAGTTTAGGAACTGTATTGGTTGTCAATTTGGTTAAACAACACACGAATCACAAATCCCAACATCTAGTTGAACCGGATCCCTAATTCAAAAATCTTTGCAATTAACTGACCAAATCAAATCCAATGACTATGACACTCAAGAATGATGATAAGGACATACCTTAGGAGATACCAGAAGAAAAGGCCCTAAATTGAAACCTTCCCAAGGTTCACAATCCGTACAACCAACGCATTCACTCGTGACATAACCAATAAATGGTGCTACCAAAAAACATCCTCAAACATCATTATTGACAATTTTCCCAAAACACAAATCATATTAAACAATAAATAAAAGGTTTCATAAAGTAATACCTTCGAGTATAAGCCAATATGTACCTATATGCACCACATCCCAAAGTGTCGGCGATAACAAAAACCGAAATGGTCATAACTTGACCATACGAACTCCGATTCATGCGATCCACATATCCACGAACTCGTCTTGATATGCCAAATCTTAGAAAATTATTGTAACCAACTATCTCCGCCTCAACAGCTACCAGATTCCAAAACACTCTCCTCGTCTGTTCGGGTTTTGCGCGTTAACAGTCAAGCACCTTGAAACCATAGCAAAAGAACTTCGTTTTAGGCAAATAAGATATTCACGTGTAACACCCCGGCTAAAGCGGAAACGCCTGAGTGTGACGTACAAATTGCTCAAGCACACGTAACACTATTTAGTGACTATAATAACATTATTTCATTTAAATCTTCATGTAACACAAGTTTATTTGTAACATCCAACTTTTTGTGTTAAATAATAAATGACGAAAAGTTTTGTTAGTAACTGTGTGTCGTTAAGTTAGTCGTGTGTTAAATGTTTGGATAAGGATTTGAAATGGGAATGGAGAGTGGGTGGTGGGACCCATAACCCACTATATAAATCCAACCCACCCACCATTTCACCATTTTGTCTCCCTCCCCAAACACTAAAAACTCACACACTTCTTCTCTCAAACACCTGGATCCAAATCTGAGCAAAAGAAAGGTGAATCTCGTGTTCAACGTCATCGAGCAACAAGAAACGTTTGGAAGATCTTGCGTGTTGTCCTGATCTGAACTCAAACCCAAAGCAAAAGGTAGGTTTCGGTTTTATGGTTAGAATCGGCATGCAAACAGATATAATGATAGATCGAGTTGTGAAATTTAAGAAAAAATATAAACTCGGTAAGTTATAACCTCTCGGGTGCACTTTGTGATAAAAAGGTGGTGTTTGGACTTTGAGAGATGGGTTCAGGATCAGGTGCTGTCAGAATGTGTCGAAAGTTGGGAAAGAGTAAAAATCAGGTCCTGAGGAAGAGCCATGAAGTAAAATGGCTTTAAAATGGTAAAAACGAAGAAAGGAAGGCATTTCGCTTCACTCAGCCTTGAGAAGCAAAACAGACATTTCGCTTCGCTCAGCCTTGAGAAGCGAATCAGCCATTTCGCTTCGCTCAGCTATGCGAAGCGAAACGCTCCCATGCGAAGCGAAGCGCTCCCATGCGAAGCGAAACGAAACCTCCCATGCGAAATTGTTTAAGCTGTGACCCGATTAATTTTCTGATGCGTTGTCGTGTGCCTGAAACTTTTGTGGTAGAAACCGCGAATGAGACCTCAGTTAAAATTATGAGATTGGTTAAGAATTGTAAGATAGAATTGGAAGGACACGAATTCCCTGCTACCCTGTATGTTTTAACCTTAGGAGGATTCGATGTAGTATTGGGGACGGATTGGCTGTCTGAATTTGAAGCTCAGATAGTGTGCAGGAGTAGATTGGTAAGACTGAAGTCTTCGGATGGTGGTTCAGTAACGGTTTATGGTGATAGAGAAAGTACAGGGCTTAACGTCATTTCGATGATAAAAGCCGAGGGTTTGTTAAGGCGGGGGTGCAGTGCTTACCTGGCGTATGTTGTCAAAGCTACGGCCGAGACGAGGGAAGTGAAAGACGTTCCTGTAGTGTGTAACTACCCGGAAGTTTTTCCTGAGGACCTTCCGGGGTTACCACCGGAGCGAGAAGTGGAATTCCAGATAGAATTGATACCAGGAGCACAACCCGTCGCGAAAGCACCTTACCGTTTGGCGCCGTCGGAGATGAAGGAATTGATGTCCCAACTGCAAGAACTCCTCGACAAGGGTTTTATAAGGCCGAGTGTTTCCCCGTGGGGCGCGCCGGTGTTATTCGTTAATTAGAAGGATGAGAGTATGAGAATGTGCATCGACTACAGGGAGTTGAATAAGCTTACCGTGAAGAATAGATATCCGTTGCCCGGATTGATGATTTGTTTGATCAGTTGCAAGGTGCTAGTTGGTTCTCGCGAGTAGACCTCAGATCGGGTTACCATCAACTGAAGGTGAAAGAGGCGGACATCCCTAAGACAGCATTTCGAACGCGGTACGGACACTACGAATTTTGTGATGTCGTTTGGTCTAACCAACGCTCCCGCGGCATTCATGGACATGATGAACAAGGTATCTCGGCCGATGTTAGACAAGACGGTTATCGTTTTCATTGACGATATATAAATTTATTCAAAGACCGAGTCTGACCATGCTGAGCACCTGAGGGAAGTATTGGAGGTTTTGAAGAAGGAGAAATTGTATGCAAAGTTCTCAAAGTGTGCATTTTGGTTGCGAGAAGTGCAGTTTCTAGGTCATATAATAAATTCAGAAGGGATTACTGTGGACCCAGCCAAGATCGAAGCGATAAAGAATTGGAAGAATCCGCGAAACCCGACCGAGATACGCAGTTTCCTAGGGTTAGCTGGCTATTATGGGAGATTCATTCCGGGCTTTTCTAAGATAGCTACACCGTTGACAGGTATGACCCGAAGGACTGTGGTGTTCGATTGAGGTAGGTGGCAAAAAGAGGCATTTGAAGAACTAAAGAAGAGGCTCACGCAAGCTCCAATCCTTGTTCTGCCCAATGGAGAAGAAGATTTGGTAGTTTGTACTGATGCTTCATATCAGGGGTTAGGTTGCGTGTTGATGCAACGAGGGAATGTCATAGCTTACGCGTCTAGCAATTGAAAGTTCACGAATGTACGTACCCGACACATGACCTAGATCTAGCCGCTGTAGTACATGCTCTTAAGATCTGGAGACACTACTTGTATGGTACCAAGTGTACTATATACATGGACCACAAGAGTTTGAAATACTTCTTTGAGCAGAAAGAGCTGAACATGAGGCAGAGAAGGTGGTTAGATTTGATAAAGGATTATTATTGTGATATCAAGTATTACCCGGGAAAGGCTAATGTGGTTGCTGGCTCCTTGAGTCGGAAGAACGCAGAAGTTATCGCGATAGTAAAGTGTTATAAGCTGATAATCAACTCAGATTTCTTTGAAGAGATCAGCAAGGTTCAGTCAGAAGTGTTGGTAAATGAAGGGTTGAAGAAGAAAGAAAGGATTTTTGGCCAGCAGAATGAGTTGATAGATAATACTCATTGTGTAAAGACCAGGTTTGACCGAATGTGGATTCCACAACATGGGAAACTTAGAGGTCGAATTCTAGAGGAGGCCCATATGTCTCGGTACTCGATTCATCCAGGATCTACCAAGATGTATCAAAACTTGAAGAAGGAATATTGGTGGCCGGGTATGAAGAATGAAGTAGTAGATTATGTAGGTAAGTGTTTAACTTGCCTGCAGGTTAAGGCCGAACACCAGAAACCATATGAAAAGATGCAGCCATTGGAGATATCAGAATGGAAGTGGGAACACATCACCATGGATTTCATAACTAAGCTACCGCGTACAGCTAGAAGTCATGATACCATATGGGTGATTGTGGATCGTTTGACTAAGAGTGCTCACTTTTTGCCTATACGAGAGGCTATCTCGTCAGAAACGTTGGCAAACGTGTTCGTCAAAGAAGTGGTTACATAGCATGGGGTGCTGTTATCGATTGTGTCAGACAGGGATACCGCTTTACTTCAAGATTCTGGAAGAAGTTCCACGAAGCCATGGGAACAAGACTAAACATCAGCACGACGTATCACCATCAAACAGATGGGCAGTCTGAAAGGACTATCCAAACCCTTGAGGATATGCTACGTGCTTGTGTGTTAGACTTTGGAGGAAGTTGGGATGATCATCTACACTTGGCAGAATTCTCTTACAACACAGTTATCATTCAAGTATCGGCATGCCTCCTTTCGAAATGCTATATGGAAGACGTTGTAGAACTCCTGTATGTTGGGGAGAAATTGGTCAGAAGGAGATTGGTAGTCTGGAAGTTGTGCAAGAAACCTCCTCAAGATTCGATCAGATCAAGGCAAGAATGAAAGCTGCTCAAGACCGTCAAAAGTCATATGCGGATAAGCGGAGACGGACCATTGAGTTTGATGTTGGAGACCACGTGATGCTTAAAGTCTCACCTTGGAAGGGGCTTATTCGTTTTAGAAAAAGGGGAAAACTGAGTCCAAGGTACATAGGACCGTTCAAGATCGTGGCCCGTGTGGGTGAAGTGGCTTACAAGCTTGATCTACCCGATGAGCTGGAAGGAATCCACTCTACCTTTTATGTTTCTCACTTGAGAAAATGTCTAGCTGACGACACATCCCATGTGCCACTGCTGGACATCGAAGTGGACGAGCAATTGAATTATATCGAGCAGCCCATTGAGATAGTCGACCGCAACGAGAAGCAACTCCGTCGTAAGGTTATTCCCTTAGTGAAAGTGATATGGAAGCACCGTAAGGGATCGGATGCCACTTGGGAAGTTGAGGAACAGATGCTCAAGTTTTACCTGCTTTTGTTTAGTAATAATGGTTAGGTTTCGGGGACGAAACCTCTTTTAAGGAGGGTAGACTTGTAACATCCAAATTTTTGTGTTAAATAATAAATGACGGAAAGTTTTGTTAGTAACTGTGTGCCGTTAAGTTAGTTGTGTGTTAAATGTTTGGATAAGGATTTGAAATGGGAATGGAGAGTGGGTGGTGGGACCCATAACCCACTATATAAACCCAACCCACCCACCATTTCACCATTTTGTCTCCCTCCCCAAACACTAACAACACACACACTTCTTGTCTCAAACACCTGGATCCAAATCCGAGCAAAAGAAAGGTGAATCTCGTGTTCAACGTCATCGAGCAACAAGAAACGTTTAGAAGATCCTGCGTGTTGTCCCGATCTGAACTCGAACCCAAAGCAAAAGGTAGGTTTCGGTTTTATGGTTAGAATCGACATGCAAATAGATATAATGATAGATCGAGTTGTCAAATTTAAGAAAAAATATAAACTTGGTAAGTTATAACCTCTCGGCTGCACTTTGTGATAAAAAGGTGGTGTTTGGACTTTGAGAGATGGGTTCAGAATCAGGTGCATGGGGTCAGAATGTGTCGAAAGTTGGGAAAGAGTAAAAATCAGGTCCTGAGGAAGAGCCACGAAGTAAAATGGCTTTAAAATGGTAAAAACGAAGAAAGGAGGGCATTTCGCTTCGCTCAGCCTTGAGAAGCGAATCAGGCATTTTGCTTCGCTCAGCCATGCGAAGCAAAACGCTCCCATGCGAAGCGAAGCGCTCCCATGTGAAGCGAAACGAAACCTCCCATGCGAAATTGTTTAAGCTGTGACCCGATTAATTTTCTGATGCTTTTTTGTTAAAGGACTATTAACGAAAATAACAGTCCCTTGGACCCTGCTAGGGGCTGCCGTCCCTAGATCCCGCTACTAGGGGCGCTGGCCCCGGACCCCCGTTAGATGAGAGTTTCTTTAACTTAGATGTAGGAAGTAGTAGTAATGGATAATTGACACGCGTAATGCATTGTACAATTAGCCGTGCTCAACTAAGGAAGGGCATTACCATTAACGGCGAGAGAAACCGACTCCAGGTGAGTTCTAGCCCCATTTCCTTGTTATGTTTTCGGGGCTGTGTGCATACTTCTAAGTGGCAGTTAAAAGGCTTATCTTAAGTGATAGGTATATGATATGTGTATGATCGTGCATTGAAAGTTATTGCTATAGGATGGTTATGTGAATGAATGTGTATGTAAATATTATATGCATAAGACAAGTTAAATATGTGCTTATGATAGGGACCAGACCCTCATAATATCTGAGATGATAGGGACAAGACCCTTATAATATCTGAGATGATAGGGACCAAACCCTTATAATATCTGAGATGATAGGGACCAGACCCTTATAATATCTGAGATGTTAGGGACCAGACCCTTAAAATATCTGAGATGTTTAAGATAGAATAGATTATGGTATACCATAGGGTTTTATGAAAGAAAGTATGTAAGTACGTATGCATGTATATAAAGTATGTGTGAAAGAAGTAATAGCAAAGTAAGATATGAATACGTATCTTCGGACGCGTATGAGTAAGATAGGAATGTATTGTATGTTAAATTGATTAACTAGAACTCATTCAGCGTAGCTGACTTTTAGTATGCACGCAGGAAGATAGGTTGAGGCAGCTGGCTTGAGGAGGGATACATGGCACGAGCTAAAGAGATTGGCATCTATGAAGAAGTGTCAAGACTATTTTATGTTATGTTATGAAAAGACAATTTGTACGTTAAGACAAAAACGAATGTTTGTAATGTGATGTTTGAAGTTTTAAATTATTCCGCGAAATTTTAAATTAACTCTGATTTTAGAATTGTGTTTATGAGTAAATCCAACACCAAAGTAGGGTTACCGGGAACGGGGCCTTACGTTATCAAATAATACATGTTGTAACAAATAAATAAACAAAATGATAAGTTTTCTTTGAATATCCTATAAGCATGCTATGTGTCTTCTAACTTTCATCATCGTATCTTTACACCTGTAACATATCTATAAAATAAAGTCAGCTACGAACATAGCTGGTGAGATTCCCACAGTTTGATATAATACGTAAAAATCATACAATTCCATGAAACTTTTGAAATGAGCACATAAGGGTTCTTTACACTCGATGCAATGGACCTGAGTGTAAAGAACAAACGAAGGTCCTTTCCACTTGGGGCTACCAATGTACTCGGATATGAGGTCCCTTTCCACTAGATACAAATGGACCTGATAGCAAATGGGGGCGTATGATCATACTTATTGAGACAACCACTGAGCAAGTAATCAAGTAAGCACACAAGTCCATATAGTGAATTGTAGTTTGTAATCAAAATCATAAATACTTGAAGTTTTGTATGATACATATGCTACCCCAAAATATGAAAATGTTTAAAAAGGGGTTGTGAGAAACTCACCTTGAAATTGAAGATAACTTGAAATATAAAGAGAAAGCACAATAACGAAATCGAAGCAACCAAACGTCTCGAACTATAAATAAAATGAATACGAAAATTTAAAGACTAGTTCACAGGATAACAAATGTTAATTATTTGTTGGGAACGTGTATCATTTTATTAGTATTTTATGGTATTTATATTATAATATTATTTTTATAACTTAACGGATTCTAACGTTTTAAATTACTTTAATAATCTTTAATTAATAACTTGATACTAACATGAGATTTATTATGTTTATAGAACATCGATTTTTAACGGAAATTTCATCTTGAAAACGGTTAAGTTTTTTTAAAGATGACGAAATGAACAATTAATAATGTTTTAATTGGGTTTTAGAAACTTTACCGAAATTTTAACGAACTATAGTTTAACGAAAAGATAACGAATTTATGATCTAATGGATTGAAGTTTAACAACTCAAGTTCAATGACTTTAAAAATATCTACCTAACGTTTAGCGCATTAAAACTAATAAATTAAAGTAATGGAAAAATAACTAAATTTAAACGGTTTATAGTTAACGAATTAGTTTGGGTTAACGAAATATGGAAATTGGGTTTTAGTTGAAAACGACAAATTATAATTTTATAAAATTTTATTTAGTTTGAAAAAAATAATTTTAATTGATTTATTTTGATTTTTAAATAATTTATTTTGGTTTATATTGATTTAAATAATAAAAGTAAATGGAGAAACAACAAACAAAAACAACTGTGCAATGACCCGGGTTCGAACCCGGGTCTGCTGTGCATAATACCTATGTTTTAACCAGTTGAGCCAAGATGGTATTTAGTTTAAAGTTGGAAACAATTGCTAATAACTAGAACATCAAAATCATCTTCTTCATTTGGAACCCTAAGGTTTCAATTGAAGAATTTGTTCCATGTTCGAAGCAATAAACATAGGGGTTTTGATTAGTGATTGAAAACCATTATTATCCATAGTTTAATTACCTGTTAAAGGCCTTGTTTCGTCGGAACTGAGACTCGCCGGAGAAACAGAAACCGAGGGATAGATTATGGCCGTTTCAGAGTGATTAAGAGAGAATGAGTGTTGTGAGCGAGTTAGAATGAGGATGAGGTCTCTGATGTGCTAAAAGTAGTCTTAATAATTAATAACTAAAATTACGCTAATCTAGACACTAAGTAATAAATTCTAGACTCTTAAACTTAACTAAACTACTAACCGGCAAGTGAACCGGTCGACTCTTGTAAAGCTAAGTAAGTCCGGATATCGAACCCACGAGACTCTTTTAATTACGTAAACTATCTAAATTAGACTTAACTACAGACACGACTATTTATTTATTATTTTTTTAAGGGGGTTTTACTAATAAACTAATTTTAAACTAATTAAGAAAACTAAAGACGACTAAACTTAGAAGTTGGATTTAATTCAGATGATGATGAGATAACTACCTAGGCTAGAATCCCCTAAATTTTAGTTGTTAATTAATCGGGAAAATATTTAGTTATGCTCAGGGATCGTAAAATAGACACCTAAGAGAAAACCCGAACAGGACCCCTGACCCTTCTCAAGAGACACCTATGGGTTTCTAATAAGTTTTAACGCACACCAGTATTAAAAATCAAGTTACCTAATTATTTATGACTTAGTTCCTTTATACGAAATCCTACCTTATAGCGCGGAAATCAAAGGCAGTTTAATATATTTAATTAAATCGATAGACAAAGTTAAAAAATCAAACCTAGACGGACTCCTTACGAAGAACTAAATCTAGCAATCCTGATCAACAAAGACGTATCAATAG
This sequence comes from Bidens hawaiensis, assembly GCF_021521415.1. NCBI lineage: Eukaryota > Viridiplantae > Streptophyta > Magnoliopsida > Asterales > Asteraceae > Bidens > Bidens hawaiensis. The sequence continues at coordinate 612,050 of NW_027491117.1, read as the reverse complement.
CCTAGCACTTTACAGATTAAGGTCAGCAGCACACTTAGGTTTATTTAATTAATAATTATTATTCCTATGATCTAATAGCGAATCAATCATAAAGTAGTCAAAACCACAAAGTAGATGACCTAATAGCAACCTATCATAATGACAAAAAATAATCAAGGCAACTATGGAATTATAACAATTAATCAAACAATCCTAAATATCCATACGCATCAATTTAATATAATTAAACCTATTACTAAATTATAAAACCATAACGATAAATAAATCCCAAATTAAAACACAACACCAATGTAGGTTCATCATAAGCATACACAGTCTATAATGTTTAGCATAACATCATAAAATCAAACAAAATAATGATAAACGAAATCATGGCGAAAATAAATAAGAACAGAAGATTAAAGGCGATAAACCCCGGAGTCTTCGTCCTTGAATAATAAGCACTTCACCGGCTGATTCGTAGCCTTCAAACCCTCAGAAATATTCCTCTCTTGAGCTCCCAAATTCGTCCAAAATGACCAGGGTATTCAGGTTATCTTTACGGTTAAGTTTGGAGGTGTTTAAATAGGTTTTCTAGGGCCAAAATAGGTAAAAATCGAAGTTTCTGGACTTTGATCCCCGTCGCACCACGCGACGGGGAAGGTGATGTTGGCCGCGCAGCGCTCCGGCAAAGTGGGAGGGGCCGGTCTGATTCTAATGCAGTCCGGTTCGTTTCCTGATGCTCCGGTTCAATTCTGGTGCGGTCCGGTTCAATTCTGATACTCCGGTTCATCGGTTTGGCTTGTTTTAGCTTGTTTTTCCCTCTTTTTAACCACCATAAACCTCTGGAACCTACATTATTCAAATATAATAGTAATATAAAAATTCTAATAAAAACCGAACAAAAAATAATAAAATATTAATTAAAATATACACGGGATTTATGTATATTAAGCATTATATCAAATATCCCCACACTTATCTCTTTTTCGTCCCTGAAAAGGTCTTATTGCAATGGGATCAGAATCGGAGAAATACAATCTTAAAAACATATAAGGTTATCTTAAAGCTTAGATAAATGTAAAAATCGCGTTTGCCGATATTGTTGTCCACTTAAACCCAGCCACCAGCCTATCAAGCCCCCATGCACATTAAGCATTTAAGTTCATGTGATATCAAAAACCTATGGGTCGCACATCTTTGGAGTTAAGATTAACCTACCCCATCTCAAGCATAGTAAAGACAATTAAAAATAATCGAGTTGAAGCAAACTGGTTCAACATATCACCGTAAGATAACAACCCTTTAATGGTAAGAAGAAAATGCACTTAGATGGAATTAATGGATGATAGGTCAAGTGAGGTCGTACGAGCATGCACTAAATATTATTGGACTTTGTCCTATATATTCCCTAAGAAAATATTTATTGACTAGAAACTTTCGAGCCCCAATAGTGTATCCTTAGAGTCGCCATCCCCTTAGTAACACGTAAACTCTCAGTCTCGTCTAGTATACGCACTTTGGCCTCTTTTTCTATTTTTGAGAATGCTTATTTGGCATTTTTTATTACATAACTTTCTGAATTTTTCTTTTCAAATCAACGTTTGGAGTGCTTATTTATTTATTATTTTTTTTTCATTATGCACTTAGGCATCTTTAACCTAAAAATATATAACTAAAGACTAAAGCTCGTATAAAATTGGAGATTTACGGGGCACCACCACTCTTTATTTATTTTCATAAAACGGAGTGGCGTGCTAATTTTAAAGTGTATTTAATTCTCACCACCTTAGGATAATCAACTTATGGTAATACTCGCTATAACTTATCGAATTTCAGCTTCACTATCCCCCTAGGATGAGAACCCATAAAATCTACGATTAATTAGGTCTATTAAAAATATGCAATGGGAAACCTTTCAAGACTAGTTGGGCCTACCGACACATCCCAAGCTAAGTACGCTTCTTTAATTACATCTTATTATTAGTAGTTTGAAAAAACGTTTCCAGATAAGTATCCTCATCTCCCAAAATGCAAAAAGAGACAAAATCAAGGGACAATTTTCAAAAAAAAAAATTTATTAAAATAAAATTTAACTATGACTCAAATGTCCTATCCCCACACTTAAATTTTGCATTGTCCTCAATGCAAGGATAAGGATGAAAAATAAAAATAAAATCAAAATACAAAAACTAAACACCTAACAAGAAAAACAAAAATAAAAATAACAATAAACAAGCAAGATAAATAATGGAAAATACTTAGCTGGTAATATGCATATGACGATATGATGCCAAAGTCTTCTTCCAAAGCTGCCCTCCAACTCCAAACATGTTTAGCAAACGATATCTCCTTCTCACACACACGAATGGAAACAGCAAACACAACAAACAATATCTAAAAATATCTTATTAATTTGATAGATGTTAAGCAATTAAGTATTTTACCGGACCAACCAACCCACCCAATGTATAAAACATGAATAAATAGCAGCAAATAATAAAAAGTATATAGTTCGGCTGCTCCATCCCCACACTTGAATTTTGCATTATACTTCATGGGGGTCATTTTTCTAGCTTAGAACTTGCAAAAATTAAAAACAAAAACAAAGAAAACTACAAAAAAAAACTACGTTAGTGACTCGACACGACTCAAAAATAAAGACATGACAAATATACAAACTCTACACTTGAGCTTTCACTCAAGACACTCTCCTGTGTGAACTACTTGGCTGTCTGAGTGGAGCTTCCTCCACCACGGTAAAACTCCATGGTCCTCTAAGAAACTGCATCACGATACGACCATTCATCTTCAATCTTTCCAAACTCCACAAACTTTTACTTTCCGCCACCTCTCTTTCTATCAAACTCCATCGATTCTCGAGAACTCACGACCTATCTCTCTCTTCCTCCAAACAAACTTTGACGGAACAAGAATGCTCAAGACGTGGATCCATGCCCGGAATAAAAGACTCAATCACATAAACGGGATGACATGGATCAATGAGACCGTCTTGACTACTCAGGTGTGTCATGAATTTTGCAACATAAGTGACACTATCGTCGGCGGCTCTAAAGGAGATCTTACCCTTAAAAACATCAACGAGTGCCCTAGCAGTACGCAAGAATGGACAACCTAAAATAATAGGAACTCTCTCATCGGCCTCCATATCTAAAACCACAAAATCTACGGGGGTAACCAAATTATTGACTTTAACGAGCAAGTTTTCTATGATTCCCTTAGGGTACTTTACCGTACGGTCAGCTAATGATACCGACATACGGGTGGGTGTAAGTTCTCCTAGGCCTAGCTTCTCAAACAATGAATATGGCATTAAGTTTATGCTAGCTCCTAGATCCGCTAAAGCTTGACACGAGGTATCCCTACCAAACAAACATGGAACAGTAAAAACATCAGGATCGGGTAACTTTTCGGGTACCTTATTGAGTACTACCGCCGAACACTCTCCGTTCAGTGGAACGGTCGAAAGCTCCTCCAGACTTTCCTTTCGTTTAAGAAGATCTTTCAAAAACTTAGCATATTTCGGCATATGCTGGAGGGCCTCGATAAACGGAAGATTGATCCTAAGCCGCCTAAACATATCTAAGAAGTTCCCGTACTCTCTAGTAAACTTCTGATTCTTAAGACGAGCTGGATACGGGACACGATCATGATCTATAAGCGGTGTCGGCCTAACCTTTCTCGGTTTCTTCTCTTCACTTCTTCTAACTATGGTTTCACTGATTGGTGCGGTACTTGCTGGGCCTAGCCTAGGTTGCACCCTCCCAGGAGTCTCCATCACTATTCCTCATCAACTAACTCATCTCTCTCCTCTACTTCAATCTCTCTCTCTGGACCTGAAACCCTACCACTACGAGTAAAAATGGCATTTAACTGAGCTGTCGTATTTTGCTAAGTGGAACCTGAAAACTAACCTAGGGGTCTCTCATCTAAACGTCGGGTTATATCACCTATGGTTCTCTGAAGATCTAAGAGTGCGGATTAGTGATTCCTCAAAAGAAAATCATGATCGGCAAATTTTTTCTGAGTTTCCTGATCTTAACTAGTATTTGCTTCATCATCTCCTCTAACCTACCAATACCACTACTCAAATCCTGCCCGTTACTCCCACCTTGACTACTTTGATCCCCACTAAACGACTGATCTTGTCCCTGGTTAAGATTTGAATTTGATTGAAAACTAGGGGGTGTACTGGACGCAAATTCAATTTATAATTATTACTTTTTTAAGTGTTTCAGTTTGAATTATTATTTCTATTAAACACATTAGGATCCCTATTTTGCCCTCGTATAAATTCTACCTGTTCCTGACTCATCAACGGACATTCTAAAGTCCCATGCCCCCCTCTACACAACTTACACTTATCTACCTTAACCTTAAGTTCTTTAATCTCACGTGCTAAACTTTCTAAGGCAGTAGCCACCCTAGTATCCAGATTAACCTGGTGCACACTTCAGAAGGATGAGGGTGTACTAGTGACGGGATTTGAATTCCCGTGCGTGGATTTTTAGCAAACTTGGACTGGGCAAAACTTTCAAACAATTCATTACACTCAACTATATTTTTCTTATCCATTAAGTTACCTCCAACGGGAGTGTCGAAACGACCCTGAGTCTCATAAGTCAGCCATTGTAAAACTTCTCAACAAGGGCCCACAGAGTAAGACCATGCTGTGAACAACGGGCCAGTAAACTCTGAAAATGCTCCCAAGCTTGATAGTGCTGCTCATCCGTCTCTATATGGAAAGAATGAATCTGATCACGGAGACGAGATGCTTTGGCAGACGGGAAGTATTTCTTCAAGAAAGCGGTGCGCAAACGCCTCCCAAGTAGTGAATGCTCCAGCAAGTTACGAATCGAGCCAAGTGGCGGCACAACATGTAAGTGAAAGCGGGAACAAATGGAGGAAAATGGCATCTTCATTAGCATCTTGTAAATTAAACGTTCTGAGCACACGGGTAGGACGGTTGATATGCGCTGGTGCGTCTTCATCGTCATGGCAATAGAATAGGTTACTCTGGGTGAGATTGGTTATGGAATAAGAGGGGATCTACCATGAATTTGGGTTATCGATTACGGGGGGGGGGGGGGGATGATGGGTGAGTGTTCTCCGCTAAAACCCTCGAAGGTTTGTTGGTAAACGGTTCGGTTGTCGGCCATTTGAATATTGGGAATGTTCTAGGACTCGACGGCGGTGAACTGTGTGGTGATGACTTTGGTAGAGAATCTATGATGATCGGTGATGATGAACTGGCTTTTGACTTTAATTGAGGTGGTCCTTGCGAATGAAGATGTGGCAAAAACCTGAAAAGCACACAAGACCAAATCAATAGACTCTATTTAAATGCTAAAATAAAACTAAGAATAAATAAACTAAACTTAAAATTAGACAAAATTAACTAGACTCCTACGACTCAAAAGACAAAACAAAACAAAACAAAACAAATAGCACGTATGTAGCAAGTAAATCTAATCAAAGCTAATAACACAATCGCCAAGAGTCCCCGGCAACGGTGCCAAAAACTTGATGTGCTAAAAGTAGTCTTAATAATTATTAACTAAAATTACGCTAACCTAGACACAAAGTAATAAATTCTAGACTCTGAAACTTAACTAAACTACTAACCGGCAAGTGAACCGGCCGACTCTAGTACAGCTAATTAAGTCCGGATATCGAACCCACGAGACTCTTTTAATTACGTAAACTAGCTTAATTAAACTTAACTACAGACACGATTATTTATTTATTATTTGTTTAAGGGGGTTTTACTAATAAACTAATTTCAAACTAATTTAAACTAATTAAGAAAACTAAAGACGACTAAACTTAGAACTTGGACTTAATTCAGATGATGATGAGATAACTACCTAGGGTAGAATCCCCTAAATTTCAGTTTGTAATTAATCGGGAAAATATTTAGTTATAGACTGGGATTGTAAAATACACACCTAAGAGAAAAGTCAAACAGGACCTTTGACCCTTCTCAAGAGACACCTATGGGTTTCTAATAAGTTTTACCGCACACCAGTATTAAAAATCAAGTTTCCTTACGTTCACCTAATTATTTATAACTTAGTTCCTGTATACGAAATCCTACCTTACAGCGCGAAAATCAAAGGCAGTTTAATATATTTAATTAATTCGAGAGACAAAGTTAACCAATCAAACCTAGACGGACTCCTTACGAAAAACTAAATCTAGCAATCCTGATCAACAAAGATCTATCAATAACCTAGCACTTTACAGATTTAGGTCTGCAGCACACTGGTTTATTTAATTAATAATTATTACTCCTATAATCTAATCGCGAATCAAGCATAAAATAGTCAAAAACACAAAGTAAATGACCTAATAGCAACCTATCATAATGACAAACAATAATCAAGGCAATTATGGAATAATAACAATTAATCAAACAATCATAAATATCCATACGCATCAATTTAATATAATTAAATCTTTTACTAAATCATAAAACCATAACGATAAATAAATCCCAAATTAAAACACAACACCAAAGTAGGTTCATCATAAGCCTAGGAAGTCTATAATGTTTAGCATAACATCATAAAATCAAACAAAACAATGATAAATGATATCATGGGGAAAATAAATAAGAACGGAAGATTAAAGGCAATAAAACCCGGAGTCTTCGTCCTTGAATAATAAGCACTTCGTCGGCTGATTCGTAGCCTTTAAAACCTCGGAAATATCCTCTCTTGAGCTCCCAAATTCGTCCAAAACGACCAGGGTATTCAGGTTATCTTTAAGGTTAAGTTTGGAGGTGTTTAAATAGGTTTTCTGGGCCCAAAACAGGTAAAGATCGAAGTTTCTGGACTCTGATCCCCGTCACGCCGCGCGACAGGGAAGGTCTTGTTGGCCGCGCAGCGCTCCGACAAAGTGGGAAGGGCCGATCTGACCGGTCCGATTCAATTCTGATGCGGTCCAGTTCGTTTCCTGATGCTCCGGTTCAATAATAATGCGGTCCGGTTCAATTCTGATGCTTCGGTTCACCGGTTTGGCTTGTTTTAGCCCCTCTTTTCGCTCTTTTTAACCACGATAAACCTCCGGAATCTACATTATTCAAATATGTTAGTAATATACAAATTCTAAAAAAACCGAACAAAAACTAATAAAATATTAATTAAAATATACAAGGGATTTATGTATATTAAGCATTGTATCAGTCTATATTTATAGGTGTAATTGCAACGTTTATCAATTTATGGTTCATTATAGCACTTGAAAAATTGGCCGGATGTTTCGGCTTAAATTACAGACTAAATAGATGAAAATATATGTTATAATTGATGATTACGAGTTGAATATTAAGGTCCAAAGCCGTTATGACGAGTCAATTGATTTAAATCACGCTTTATTACCTGTTATGGGCTCGCCGGACTTCGCCCATCGCCGGCGCCGGAAAAACGAAGAAGAAAGGGGGGCGACTGGGTTGGGTTATATTATTATATTATACTAATATTATTTTGAATTTAAAGTTGCACTTTAAGTACCTGTTCTTTCAAGACTGTTTTAAATCCGAATTAAACTAAATTACAATGTGGACCTTGAACTTTGCATGATGCTTAACAATGAAGTAAAATTTTTAATACTTGAATATTTTATACTCGTATCTTGTAAATTGTTTATCTTTAATAAATATCTTAATCCCGGAGTTTCGTTAATTGCATAAAACGAATAGAAAACGAACGAAGAATGATCGAGAATATTATATAAATAATAAGCAATGATCAAGAATGCATTGAGATGATAACCCAGGTCGGTTTAACGAAAACAAATACGATTACAAATATAAAAATATATGCAACCAAATTTAATTATATATATATAAACAAAAACGAAAATTCGAAATAGGTCGGGTTTTCGGGTTTGAAAAGTAACGAATGTTACACCACGCGTTCGTCACATCGAACCCTACCATCTCTGCTTGTTTTCGCAGCCGGAAAACGCCACCACTGTCGCTAGAAAACCAAACAGTTCGTTGAAAAACTAACTGTCAGCCGGAATGCAAACTCTTTCTGGTTTTGCTCATAACTTGGCCATACGAACTCGAAATCAACCAAATAATATATCCATGTGACCGTTTCGCTAAACTCTACCACTCTAAACCAATGATGTCACCTAAATCTGCCGGAATTGACGCCAGAAAACAGAACAATGACCGGAATTTCTTTAAAACTTGCCGGAATTTGTTTACGTTAAACCTTTTCATCATCTTGACTTCAAATCATTCTCCCATGGCTTCAAATCACCATAAATAGAAAGATATTGATTTAAATAAATCCTAATTCTCCTTCAATGGAACCAAAAAAAAACAATACAATTGCATCATACTAACCTTGAATCGACTTGGAGCATCCTTTGAACACCTTGATTTATCCAAAAACAAATGCAGTAGAGGTGTAGAATGTTCTGATCGTTGACTAGGGTTAGGTGACGACATTTAGATTTTAATTTTGGATTTAACACCTTTAGACCCCATAACTTGATAGAAGATGTTACTTGCTCCCAAAGCTAATTAATTATACTTTCAAATATTACAACGAGGCCCCTTGACTTACAAGATAACAAAACCAACAATTGCACAAAACTATACAAGTGTTCCTAATTCACCGAAAATTATGGGCGCTACAAAATTGATAAGGGGTTACTGTTAATTGATGAAAAAAGAACTTAATGCATATAAAAATTACCGTTAACAGTCATGAATCGAGGGTTAATGGCCAAAAACGATTCACGGCTTGAGCTTGAGATTGGAGCAGGTTCTGACGGCCTTGTTAATGCAATTAGTTTATGATTTATGGTTGAGATGATGAGAGGATTGAGTGTGCAAGTTTAATTGAGTTTTGGTTGTGTATCTATAGTGCTATAAAGTTGATTAATTGATACAATTTTCCAAGATTAGGGTGTCGGTTAAGGCGTTTAAGGTGCCAAATTGATGTGATAATTTAATTTCAGTGATTTAAGTCATAATATTGATTTACCATGGGCGGGGAGGGGGCGTTACAACAAGCAACGAGGAAGAGAAGAGGGAAGATTGATTTGAAATTTTATTTTTTTTTTTGCAAATAGGTCCCTCCACATTGAGGTTGTATACAAAGGTGATAAAAAGTCTTGTTAGGACCAAAAGTGTAAAGATCTTAACGTTATAATAAAGAGGATTAATTAAAATTTAGATACATAAATACGATCTTTTTTTATTCAGGATTCAGAATACAACCCAGGTCGAGTAAATGAAATGAAAATAGGAAAACGAAAAAACCCAAAATGTTAGAACTTACTCTATACCTTAAATTATTGTATTACTTTTAGTAATTAAGTTTTGATTTTTTTCTTAAAACGAGTAACGTATAAATATTTTTCTACATGGTTTATTAAAATAAAATGATTCGTAATTAAAATATATGCTAAAGGTGGTAGTGATATCTCAATACTTTTGAATGTTTTTGGGTTTTCTTATCGAAAATGTTTTTTTAAGATTTTGAAGAATGAGTGTTATTCTGGCATGACACCTTACAAAGCATGTTTTTGGATGTTTTTGGGTTTCTTATTAGTGACGCTCCAAGAGCACTAACATCCAAACCATCAAATTTTTTGAGTGATGTTTTTATAATCTAGGGAGTGGTTTAGGAAGTTTCGAGTAGATAAGAAAGAAAATGCAGTGATTTTTCTGTATATTTGAAAAATTATTGTTCACCCTCTATAGGTTTTTAATATTTGTTGAAAATGGTTATGAGTGAAAGAGAAAGAAAAGGTAATGATAAATGTATACATGGTATTATTTAGTTAAAAAAAATATAGTGTTTTTTAATGTAATTTTGGATTTAAAGATGATGGAGGGGATAAAAGCATTCTCAGCCCATTTCCTTAAAATATGTGAGGAGGATTTGTAAACTATATGGTAAGGTTATGATTGGTTCTGAGTAGATGAGAAAGAAAATTTATATGAGAAAGTTAAATTTGAGAATTTATTATTCACACCCTATAATTTTTTAATATTTTTTAAAAGTGAATATGAGTGGAGGAAAGAGAAAAGATAATGATAAAGGTATAAAAAGTATTATTTAATTAAACAGAAGAGATAAAAAAACAGTAATTTATAGTATAATTATATGACATATATGAATATAGGGTAGAGAATGGATTGAGAATGCTATAAGTACACCTCTAAAATCAAGTTCTGACTCCTTTGACTTTTTCCAAACTAAATCTTATCTTGTACTTCAAACATCTTTAACATGTAGTCAAAATATTCACTGGTTACCCGTACTAGCTGTATTTAGTTTGAACCAAAAACCAAAATATTAAAATTTTAGGAAATACCCAAACAGCCGTTTGTAATCAAAATAGCCCGTATTAACTTTTACCAGTTTGACCTTTTCCTTCAAACCAAAACTTATTTTGTACTTTAAACATATCATTTAATCCATAGTCAAAATATGCACCAACTTTTTTTTTAAATGCCCTTGTAATTCAAATCGTGTTACCCAAACCAGGTGCGTTTAATTTGCACCCAAAATCAAATATCAAAATTTTAGTAAAAAAAAGAGTATTAATTTCGATTTGTATGTAAACAACCCGAAATAAATTTGCAGTGTCTATCTTTAAGACCCGTCGTTATGGGCGGTATTAGGGGCTTTATTAGGGCGTTTTTGAAAGTGAACACCACAAAGAGGCGCTATTGTAGGGTCGCTCAAGGGGGGTGGGTGGGGGAGGCCTCATGAAGACTGGCACTCCGGGGTTTTTTGTAGCTCTTCTATTTTTCACACCCTCACTTTCTCTCTCTCTCTCTCTCACACACACACACACACACACATATATATATATATATGGGAGTGATAATTTGAGAATTTGGTTGAGTTTCAAAAACTTTAAAAACATCATTCTTAAACACACATTTAATTAAATAGGTTAGATTATGTGGTTTAAATAAAATCTGATTAAAAAATTAAGTAGGAAAGAGAATAAAGATATATAGTGATTACACTAATTTAAACAACTTCATTCTTAACCCACATTTAATTAAGTAGGTTAGATTATGTGATTAAAATTAAATCTGATTAAAAAATTAAGTAGGAGAGAGAATAAAGATATACAGTAATTACACTAATTTAAACGTCATGTAAAAAATGTTGTAATTTTTCTACGTACATGTAACCTACGTATATTACATATATGCAAAAAAATTTTAAAAAATTGTTATCCTAAGTTTTTTCGAGTTCTTAAAACTCAAAGTGGTTCTTAAAAGAAATCAGCCATATATATATATATATCACACCCCACTAAAATGCAAATGCAGGTGCGTAACATCATGCATACCGTAAGCATATGATTATTGCCAACATAAATGTATTAGGATACCAATAGTTTGAAAAAGTGTTTACAAACCATAATTTGTTTTTAAGCAAAAGTAGTTAAACATCAAAATGGTATCCTAATTGTACAATGAGGTCCCATCTTCATAATTCCTTACGTGGGTTGTTAATTTCCTGAAAAACAATACGGTTTAAAATGTCAACACAATGGTTGGTGAGTTCACAGGTTTTGAGATTCGATATGAAATCACGTTATTCATAAATATTTAATCAGTTCGCAAACAAGTATACGATAATATGTTGAAACAAAACGATGATCCTCTGTAGACTAGCTAAATCTACGAATTAATATGACAAACCCTGAGCCTATAACCACACCACGACTTATATCCTTTTGCCCTGCTCAAATCTCACAGATGGAATATACGCACCCTGTTTCGATGCAATATCGGAGGTTAGAGCGACTAACCTAAAATAGGGGGAAATGTCAATGTGAATAGTACTATTCGTGTATTCCTGTGGCTAACTCCGTTAGCTAATGGTTGCAAGCAAGGGACTTATAGCACTACATAGTTCAACTCATGTTCGCATAAGGATTGGTGTTTTGTTTTTAATTATCGTATATAAAAGCAGTTGTGTATGTTTTCCACCCCGGATTTATAAAACAATAAAATGGTAAAACAGTAAAAGGGGTTAGTGAAACTCATCTCGTACGTTCAGTGTTCAATTCGTTAGCAATTTTAGTTTGGACCTGGGTCCGCTGACTTCACACGTCCTAAACGCGGAAGGTCAGTTAGTTACCGTTATCGACTCGCAAGTCGGTTTATGCTAGTCGCTTTCACCCAACTAGCCGTTTCGTTTATTATATTTGTGTCGGTTGCTTTCACCAACCAGACATTTCGTTTATTACATTTGTGTCGGTTGCTTTCACCAACCAGACGTTTCGTTTATTATATTGTGTCGGTTGCTTTCACCAACCGGACGTTTCGTTTATTATATTGTGTCGGTGGTTGCTTTCACCAACCAGACGTTTCGTTTATTATATTGTGTCGGTTGCTTTCACCAACCGGACGTTTCGTTTGATTTCCGGATGACCTGTTGGTGATAAGGTTTTTAATTTTTTTTGAAAGTAAATATTTATATACTTATATAAATATTAAGAATATAATTCTTCTTGGTGTTGTTTTTATTTGTTCGATCGAGTAATAAATATATATTAAAATTTATTTAAAAGAAATATTTCTTTACGTTATGGCTAGAAAGCAAAATATACTTGTATGCTTTCTCATCAACTCTTAACAGTCTTGTATACAGTGTCGTTCGTATAACTCGTAAAGATAGTAATATTTACGTCTAACATGTATATATTTCTTTGAGATATATATTTATGTAAAAATAACCGTTTTGACACAAAGTGTAGTTATTACAAATAGTATTTATTATTTTTCGTTTTAAAATATAAAACCTAGTTTTATTCAAGAATCATATTTTATGTTTTGTAGAAATATACAAATGTATTTTCAATATAATAATTTAGAAAGCTCCGTTTTGTGTATTTAAGATTTATGAAACACCAAGGTTTAAAACACGTATATATTTTTATATTAAAACCAAATATTTTCTAACCAAATATTCTCACTTATAAAATCATAAAACTACATTTTTGTACCCGACTTTAAATATTTTTCTACCAAAACCATTTGTACTTAAAGCCGCCTATTTCACACAATTGTTCAAATAACCACCTTATTAAACCAGTAACGCCCGCTTTAGTCATTTTATCTGTTTACATTTAAATTCTTATACTTTTATGTTTTCATATTAGAACTCCATCTTAAATCTAGATAAAATTAGCTTATGGTTTTTAGATATTGGTTCATCACATCTACTTTGCTAATATGTTTTCCTTGCTTTACGCATGTTTAACAACACTAAACATTTTCTTGTTTATAACATATGTTTGGACATAACTCTAACCCGTCTTTTGTAAGCCTTTATTTATTTATTAATTTTTTTTTTACCAAAACTTATATTTATTAAGTTAATCTTATGTTTTATCACCACTAACACATTGTGTATTTTGATTGTTGGGTATTAGAGCTAGCATAAACACATCTTTATAAACATGACAAAGAGTAGAAAAGATTGGCTCACAATGATCTAAGATTAGGATTTGTTTAGGATTAGATGATCAATGAAACAAGAAAACTCGAGCTAATTCCCACTCCATAATGCTCGGTCCGCCAACATAGTTTCTTTAGATTGAAAACCGGTAACGGGCTCGACATGTTCGGTTTACGAAAAGAGACCGGAAAGTGTATGTTTCGGGCTCGGGTTTGGGTTCGTAGTTGTGTCCTAGGCCGGATTTGAGACCGTAACCGAGTGCTGCACCAACGGCGATGATATTCGGTGTTGGTGGAATGTCTAGGGAAAGAGAGGGCCGTGAGTTGGTGGTTAACGATGGTGTGGTTGAACCCGTGAGAGTAAAAGGGGTGACGCGTTGATGATGGTGGTTTCCGGTGCGGTGGTTCGTGGTGGCCACGGGAGGGTGGTGGTAGTTGCACGTTAATGGTGCCAAGTGAACGGTGGTGCATTGTGGTGAGGTTACGATGATGTTACAGTGGAGTTTTGGTGGTGTGTGGTGTTGGAGTTACAGTACGTTGCGGTGGTGCTACGGGTTGACGGAGATGGCGAGAGAGAGTTTGCAGGTTGGTGGTGCCTCATAGTGGGGTGGGGCAGTAGCCATGAATGAGGGAGATGGTAACCGGTTGCAACCAAAAGAAGTGGTGATTTACGTAACCGGTTGCAAGCAAAAGAAGAATTAATGAGAGAACAAAAATGTGAGTCTGAGTTGTAGTGTTGGGTTGAAGTTTGGTTTTCTATCACCATGTTTTTGTTTAAATACATATATATCTATATATGAGGATATGAACTCTCTGCAGGTATTTTATGGAGATAGAGTGTTGTAATGTTCAACTACCAACACCAAAGCATGGGATGGGAATGTGTCAAGATTTTGGTAAAAGATTTGTGGTTTTGTTGACTGAGATTGAAAGAAATATCTCGGGTCATTCACTATTACACTTTTAGATAATAAGTTTGGTTGGGGTTGTGTATGAGTATCCAAGGGAGAAAGTGATGATGCTCTTTTCTTTTTTTTGTGCATGGTAATTATAAAGTTGTTTGACCAAGTATGGATCATGTGTAGGATTGTTTGTGTTTTTATTATGTATGCATTTGTTTCAATTGTTAGTTTTTAGGTTTAATAAATAAGTGTATTTCTATATCACTTTAAATAGATGTAATACTAGGTTATTGGATGATATCTAATAGGATTAAACGTCGTTGCACATGTTCGTTCATTTATGTAGTATGACGCTATGTAGAATTTTAAAATAAGTGTCAAACGCTCATAAATTACTTAATATTCATGTCAATATTCTATAAAATAATTATAAATTATAATCATATAACATAGAATTCAACTCACTTGGTTCATTTAAATTTATATTTTAATTGTTTAAAATTATCACCAACGTCTATGTCCATTGAAAAAAATCCGAAAGTTTGAGTAGTTTCCAAAAATTACATAGATGCAATGTATCGAGTGTGTGGGCTTCGGCTAGATTCGTTGTGTTTAATCTTAACAAAATTTAGTCTAGAGGGAATTAGCGTAAAGTAACCCGGTTTAATATTTGTACGGACAACAACTTAATTTACGTGGTGTCACAATGTGTGTGTGTGTGTGTGGGAGGGATAATTTGAGAACTCTGTTGAGTTTTAAGAACTTAAGAACTTCATTCTTAACCACACATTTAATTAAATAGATTAGATTATGTTGTTGAGAATAAATATGAGTAAAAATTAAGTAGGAAAGAGAATAAAGATGTACAGTGATTAAACTAATTTAAGCATCCGTTACACCTATGTAAAATGTCGTATATGTGCCTTAAAATTTCTATAATTTTTCTACGTACATGTAATTTATATATATTACATATATGTAAAAAAATTTAAAAAAAATATTACGTTGAGTTCTTTCAAATTCTTAAAACTCAAAGCGGTTCTCAAAAGAAATCAATTATACACACACATAGTGGGACGGTAAAGGGGCTTTAAACCATAGCGGGACGTTATGTAGAAGGGCTTCGAAGCCCTATTTCCTACGTGGCGATAACGTAAATCCCCTCCATAGTGAACAACCTAACTAAGGTACTGTTTGTTTTTCTGAAAAACGTCTGTGCAGGCTCTTTTGTCTGCGCCGCGCAGACCACGCGGAGACATTGTCATCTGCAGACTGTTTGTTTTCTCGAAGATGTTTCATTAAAAAATGTCTGCACAAGCTCTTATTGTTGTAGACTTAGCTCATCAATTTCTGAGATCCTCTAACGTATGCAGAGGGCTAAAACATCACATCCTACTAACATCCGTTGTCCACCACCACCACCCACTGCTTGCTACCACCACCCACCCATCGTCCGCCACCACCGTTGTCCACCACCACCACCACCCAACGTTCGCCACCACCGTCTACCACCTATCGCCCGCCACCACTATCGTCTACCACCATCGTCCGCCACGACCAATGGACACCACCCGCCACCGCTTTCTACCACCACCACCACCCACTGTTTGACACCACCGCCTACCACCCACCGTCCGCCACCACCACCGTCTATCACCATCGTCCATCACCACCAATGTCCACCACCCACCATCGCTTTCTACCACCACTAACCGTCCGCCACCACCCGCCACTGCCTTCTACCACCACCGCCGCCCACCTTCCGCCACCACCACCACCTTTCACCATTGCTCACCACCACCAATGTCCACCACCCACCACCGCCTTCTACCACCAACATCGCCCACCGTCTACCACCATTGACCACACCCACCAATGTCCACCACCCAACACTATTACTATCACCATCCAGCACCACTATCATAGTTTGTACATCACTATCAGATTATTTTAGCAATCTACATATATTAAAAAAACAGTCTTTTTTTCACAGACTACAGAGATTTGGTCCACCCCTTCTTCTATAGATGTCTGCTGTTGTAATCCACATACTACAGATAATTTACCTCTAAAAAACATACAGTACCTAATTAATATATGTGCGCGCACTCCATTGCTTCTTAAATCAAATTTTCAAACGAAACAATTCACAATTACCAATTTAATTTTTGAAAAGACCTTTGTGGCCAAACTTATTACTGGGAGGAAAACACTAAAATAAACAGAATTCTCAAATAAGAAATTTTATTAATTTCAGAATTCAAAACCATTACAAAGTAAACCTTTATGAAAGAGTTTTCTAATTTTTAGTAGGTATGTCAAAAATTAGGAATCAGATGAAAACTGAATGACAGCTATAAAATGCATAGAGCTAACTATGGAAAGTTGGTAGTTAACTATACGCTACATGATGGCAATCTTCAAACAAAAATCATCGCCAACATTTGAGATCAATTTTCCCCTTATTCATCAAATTTCTTAACCCAATAATATATTCATTGTCAGCCTACTTAGTCCTAAATCTTATTATACTATTAAAGCAATATAAAATTTTCACATGACATTCAATTAGCATTTTCACATTTGCTTCCAACTCATCAATTTTCTATTTATATAATTTTCACATGTTAATTTGAACATTAATTTTAAACATTAACTCATAACTTGAATAAATTTCAAAATAAATTGTTATAATCGTCATTTATTGAGTACTAAGACAATTAATTGTTTTTATCGTTATTTTTTTTTAAATTTTGAGACTTTGTTATTATTATTATTTTGAAAAATTATTTATGAATGTTTGGACTGGATGTTTGGATTGAATGGTGGTTGAAGCCTCGAGGTTTGGATTATATTGTTGTTTTATTAAACGCGCGTTTTAATAAAAATTATAATTATATCTCATTGTTTTATTCATATTTTTAGCATTTTTATGTTGTGTACTTAAATGTTTTATAATTTCAATAAAAATAGTTTTTATAACACGCAAATTATGTTACAACATCTACATGTTTATGCTTTATAATTTACAACATATGACTTCAGTGGATAATGAAGTTTTAACTAATATGTCTTTTTTTTGTTTCATGATATAAGTTAGAAATATGCTGTATAACTTAGAATTATGTTTTAAATTGTTATTTTTCTCTATTTGTCTTTGTATGTTGGGATCTTTTAATTAAAATAGCAATGTGATACCTTATAATGATAACTAGGTTATTAACTCGTGTATTACACGAGTAGAAATTAGTAAAATTGTTAAGTACACATATATTTTTATTTATGTAAAGATATATAAAAATTTATATTAATATGAATAGATAAATTTACATATATATAAGAAAATCAGTTTCTAAGTAATCATAATTTTGAAGGAATTATTAATTTATAATATTAATATAACTTTTAGTAAAATAAGATTTTATTACACTATAAATAATGTATTTCATAAATAGTTAATAAAAAAGAAAAGTGGTTCAGAATTTGAAAATAATACTAATACAGTATAAAAGAAACATGTCGTCATCTTCATTCAAACCCTATAACTGATCACAAACCGAATGACCAAAATTTGATTTTATTCGTGTCATACTATTGGAAAAAAAAATAAACTTAAGGTTTTGATTTATAATAAGGAGACAAGTAAATGGATGGTTTAAATACCTTGACTGATACATGATTCGAATAACGACGGCGAGGGGGGGGGGGGGGAGCTAAACACAAAATGAAAACGGTTGGGTGAAGGGAAGCATTTGTCAATTGGGGTGTGTGCTCGAAAAAAAGGATAAGTTGGTATTTAAAATGGTCTAAAGAAAACATATATTTTAAGGCTAATGATGGCAATTATTAATCAGTTTCATAAGATACTCAAAACTTTTTTGTGGTGAATCGGCAATTTAGTTCATTTCAGTTTAAATTCAAAATGAATGCAATAATTATTATAATTATTCCTACAATTCAACTCTTTTTAATTATTTATAAATCGTAATCGCCTTATGCTTTAACTTTACTTGAATTTTCATTTAGTGATATAAATCACTTACTCTATAACAATCATCTAATATTACGAATAAGTTTCAAAATACAAAAATTATTGAATTTAACATAATTAAATGAAAAACACATTTTCTAATTATTAGCTTATTTAACCAGTTATTAGGATTTGAAAAGAATAATGATTTAAACCGTTATTAACAATCTATATATTATATTATTACGCTATAAGCACAAGTTTAAATAACCTCTCATAAAAAATTATTAAGTTTACAAAATTTGAAAAATGATTTCACTATCTAAATACTCGTATAAAAACATTAAATTTTAGGGTATTCCAAAAATCGAAACGGGTCGGGTTTTGGATTCAAAAATTGATGAATGCCACACTTTACAAAATCATACAATAAGAACATGAAATATTCGGATTAAATGGGTCATAGGTTATAAGATATAGTAAAGGGGTGTATTCAATAGGAGGTTTTTTGATTTAATATAGATTATTTTAATAGTAAGAAATTTTAAGGTTGCAAGTTAGTTATGGAAAATATGTATATGATATAAGTTGGCATTCAATATGAATTTATAATTATTTAAATGTGAATAAAATCTTGGAAGGCTTGATATTTTATTTTCTTTTTGAATTATTTAATGTTGAAGAAAATCAAAGAAGTGCTTGTTATATATGGAAGCAATAGGGTTGGACCACTAAAAAGAGACCATGTGTCTAAAAACTCTATTGCTTTAATAGTATAGTTAGATGATAATAATAATAATAATAATAATAATAATAATAATAATAATAATATTTGATTATCTGACATTTACAATTTGTTAAAATGTATATAACACACACGTGCGCGCGCGCGCACACACACACACACACATATATATATATATATGGTGGTTATAATAAGAAGTGAAGTGTGTCTAAAAAGTGTAGGAAGTGATCTCGTACGTTGGATTAGGCGATCTAAGAGTTTAGATTTGAAGTAGGTTATTTAGTCGGTGTGTTTTATTTTCATAATTAATCTAAAGGGATGTAGGGGTAAAAATGTCCATTTTTTCTATAGCAAGTCCTACAAATTAGCAATCACAAAAGATTCTCTCTCACCTCTTACCTGTTAAACAATCAGTAAGAAATCATCAGGAAGAAGCACTACTGTGTTCATCATCCATAATTGAAGCAACACCGGTCAATAGGAGGTAATTACATAGTGTTTTCCGGTGAACAGCGGTGGTTTATTAGTCAGAGTGTTTTTTTTTTTTTGCTAAATTGGTTTTTAGAAATCTTCTTTTAAGGTTGGTGTGTTTCTGTTGCAAAAACGGTATGCTTGTGTGTTTCTGTTTCACATTAGCTAGTTTTGTTATGTTGATTGTGGTCGTGTGTTATTCTCCGGTGATAGTGTTTTTTTAGATGTGTTTTATTTAGTGGAAGTTTACATATGGTTGATTGAGTTTAAGAAAAAGACAAAAGGCATTAGGTTCATACATCTAATTCCGGTGCCGC
Source organism: Bidens hawaiensis (assembly GCF_021521415.1). Classification (NCBI taxonomy): domain Eukaryota; kingdom Viridiplantae; phylum Streptophyta; class Magnoliopsida; order Asterales; family Asteraceae; genus Bidens; species Bidens hawaiensis. The sequence continues at coordinate 592,186 of NW_027491117.1, read as the reverse complement.
TAACAATGCCGACGGCGATGAAGGTGTCACACCTCGACTAGCACAACGCGGAAGCGTAAACGGGAATGCAACAGACACCTCTGGTATCAATAACATTGTTTATAAAGAAACATTACAAATTAATTTACATTATATTATATTAATCTATCTTTGTTTACAAACTAGATGTTACAACAAAATATGTTCGTTAAACTATTCTATTTGTACTAATAACCTTGCGTCTATTCACATAGCGTCAAGCACGTTCTCCACGATAGATAGCACGAAATCACTTTACTCCAACTTTGGTAATCCTGAAAAGCAGTTTAAAAATGGGTCAACTATTGGAGTTTGTGAGTTTCACGAGTTTCAAGAAAACAATTATGAATATTCACAAGTTAACACTTGTAATTATGATATAAATATGTATTTATGTAAATGATGTAATTATGCTAAGTTACAGGGAAGCCTTGACTGTATGTGCTGCGTGCATCCATTTCCCACGCTCAATTAACCACTGTGGATCCCCTTACGCCCACAAAATGTCCCGGTAGCTATGTCTAACACTACATAACATGTTTTTATAAATATGGTCATGTGCAAATGGTGCTATGTGACACGGCAACCAGGCCGATTCCGTTTGGGTTTGTCAAACCAATAGTAGTATTCACAAGCCAACGGCTCAAAGTTAATCACTGTGTTAGTGGGGACTTTCGTGTGTTAGCACTTAGATAATTCACATCATTACAAGTTTCAGATGAGTATGCATAATCAAACATGCTTTTCACCCCAAAAGTTCGTAAAACAGTTCAGAAGAGGGGTCATGAAACTCACTGTTTAGTAGATAATCAGCAATGTGTCAGCTCGTGGTTTGTTCGATTCACTATCACTAGTTCCTATAATCAATATTATAATAATATCAATATTTTAATATTATTATAATCTCAATACTAAACTGGGCTGTATATCTAATCTGGGTATAGCTGGAACATACAGAAAGTGTCAATATGCTTAGGTTGTGATGTTGTTCAATGTCTAGTACTTAAAACCAAACTTGGCCCAGTTTCCCCGTTTTCCTAGCTGGGCCAAGTTGTTCGTTTATGCGTTCAGAAAACAGTTATGGAGAAGTAAGCTTTGGTAAATGTGTTGGTTGATAAAATGATTAAGTCATAAGGAAAGATCACATATTGGGGCTCCGGATACACTATGGGCCCGTTTCCATTTATTCAGTTTGATTTAAGGATAAACGCACACAATCTATCCAGATTGTCCATATTTTTCATAAAAGGGTTCGTTTTTACTTGATTAATCCAAAAATATGATTTTTGATCACTCTTTGTGTTCTGATATTCCCGTAGGTTCAATAATCACGAACTTGCCGGTTTTTATCAGAATTGAATTTGTTTAATTTTCCAAATTGGCATAATTAATTAACCGTTAATCATTCAATTATGAAAATTTAGACACTTATCAAATAAAATATGTAGATTTTTATAAAAATATTTCTGGAATTATTTGTTGGTTTATTAATTTATAAAAATTCATTTTTCCTGCTATATATAGCCTGAAAATCGTCCGTTTATCCCAAAAAATTTCCAAAAATTCAAAAATAATTCCTGGATGCTCAATTTATATCCAAAAATCATCTATATGAATTTCATAATGTAACAACCTTGTTCAATATTCTTTTCCGCCCAAATTCGGCTATCAAAACTCATACGAACACATATGCACAAAACACACTTAAGGTTTTCCAAGTGATTCCAAATTTCATATGAGATCAAACTAGAATAAATATGAGTTCCCCACAAGATTTCATAACTTTTCAATCATTTTAACTATTTTTCCCAATTAAACGTCCCAATTCGGTAATAAATTCGCCAAATATTCTCGGATGGTCGAAACATTACCAAATTTGAAAAGGGACTCAATGATATGGTCCCTGATGTCCCTGAAAAATTTCAAGATCTAAAAATTTTCACATCACAACCTTAACCTAAACAGCCCGTAATCGCGTGTTTCGGCATTACCTTAGCGGGTTTGGCTCGTTTCCGCCTTTCTAATCAAGTTTTCAAGCTCTTGTGCTTCTATGCAGGCTAGATAAAAGTCCTATATCACAAACCAAGAAAATTTCATCATCATAACAACCCTTTAACTTAGGGTTTCGACTAGGGTGTAAAAACGAACATTTGAACCGTAAAAATGCCGTTTCAACCCTCTAATCTGTGTTTATGGATAAAAAACCATCAAACCAGGTTTCTTACCATGTGTATGATCAAAACATGTTTATGGACCATTTTTAGGATTTTTACATGGTTAGAAATGATTTTTAGTAATCAAACCATGTTTACAAGTGATTAAGCGAGTTTAAACAAGTTAAAAATTAGCCAAAAATGAAGTTTTTACCTTGTTCTTGCTGGGTTTATGAGGATCAGGGCTGGTGTCCAGATTTTTCCATAAAAATGATGTTAAAAATATCTTTTACTTAATAAATATTAAAGGAAACCTTAGGGGGGGGTTCCCCTATTGCGGCCGCCCTAAAGGTGGGGTCCTTGGGCCCCCCTCTTGTTCATTTGTCTCGTTTTTCATGTCTTTACGTGAAATCCCGACCCCAAATTTATTTCGGGTTCGGTTTTTGGCGTGAAAATATACCGGGTGCGCCGAATAGTGCGAAAACGACTGTTTTTCGGCTAATTTATTGTAAATTTAGAAAAAGATAGTATTTGCTTGTAAAAATAGAAAATATTTTCACGGATTACTTAAAACATTCCTACTAAGTGTTTGGTAAATCTCTTTCGGCTTAATAGATGATACAATGCTTGGTTTGTAACTATCTTTTGCGTTTAAATCTATAGCGGTTAGTTAAACGAGTATGTTTTCGTTTAACTTGTTTGCTATCGAACTAAGACCATAATACTAATATATTAGCTTATATTAAACATATATCACTTATAGATGGCCCCCAGGATTATCTGGGTCATAACCCGACCCGTTCGGTTAATCGTTCGTTCGTTATGTAAAAAGCGTTTATTTGCTGAATCGATAAATACGTACTGAGGTGTACCTTGTTTTGGCTCAAATGTCACATTCTCCCCCCGTTAGAAAATTTCGTCCCCGAAATTCGATTATTCAACTTTGTCCCTATTTGGAAATAGGTGCGGGTATTTTTTTTTAAATTCAGATTTTCGCTCCCATGTGAATTCGGGTCCCCGTTCTGAATTCCACCAAACTTTTACTAGAGAAATTTTGTTGTGTCTTAATTGCTTTATTTTTCCCTCCATTATTTCCTTCGGTTCCTCAACGAAGTTTAGTTTCTGGTTTTTGTTTAAGTCTTTTAGTGGCACGCTTTCGGTTTCGTCGGTAAGACACATTTTAAGGTTCGAAACGTGAAAGAGATCATGTATGGAACTTAACTCTAAAGGTAATTTTAGTCGGTAGGCTACAAGACCGATCTTTGAAATTACTTCATACGACCCAATGTATCGCGGAGCTTGTTTCCCAGCCTTACCAAATCGAATGACGCCTTTCCATGGGGATACTTTGAGGAATACTTTATCACCTACTTCAAAAGACAACGGTTTTCTGCTAACATCAGCATAGCTTTTCTGTCGATCTCGGGTGATTTTTAATTTGTTAGTGACTTTACGGATTTTATCAGTGGTTTCTTGAATCAAGTCAGATCGGGTAATTTGGGTATCTCCAACTTCAGTCCAGCATAGGGGTGATCTACATTTTTGACCGTACAGCGCTTCGTATGGTGCTGCTTGAATGCTACTATGATAGCTATTATTGTACGAAAATTCAACCAGTGGAAGTTGTTGATCCCAGTTCCCACAAAAGTGTAGTACACAAGCGCGAAGCAAATATTCTAAGGTTTGAATGGTTCGCTAAGATTGACCGTCAGTTTGGGGATGGTAGGTGGTGCTTAGGTCAATTCGGGTTCCTGAGGCTTCTTGTACAGCTTGCCAGAATCGAGAAGTGAAATGGCTATCACGATCAGAGATGATTGAAACGGGTACGCCGTGTCGGGATACGATTTCGTTAATGTAAATGTGAGCAAGTTTTTCGGTTAAGTAAGTGGTACAGATTGGAAGGAAGTGTGCGGATTTGGTTAGTCGGTCAACTATCACCCATATTGCATCGTTCCCTCGAGAGGTTTTGTGAAGGTGTGTCACAAAATCTATGGTAATTTGTTCCCATTTCCATTGCGGTATCTCTGGTTGGTACAACATTCCTGAAGGTTTTTGATATTCAGCCTTAACCCTCGCACAAGTTAAACATTTACCAACATACGTGGCTATATCCTTCTTCATACCGGGCCACCAATAATACTCCTTCAAGTCCTTGTACATCTTATCTGTCCCTGGGTAAATGGAATATTTGAATTTATGGGCTTCGTCCATGATCATGTCCTGACGAGTGACTCGTAGGGAAGCCGGTAAGCGAGTTAAAAGATATAAATGCATTGGCTTAACCAACTTCATTTCATGGAATTAGTTTACTATGGTTACTCATATGTTTGCAGTTAGGAGGAGGTAGAGGATGAAATTACGAGAACGTGGGCGAAAACGGGGAAGAAAACGAAAAAGATATGAAGAAAACAAGAAATTGAGGAAGAGCTCCACCGTGGTCCACGGGGTGTTGACCGTGGGCCACGGTCAAACTGGCACCAAAATCAACAGAATACACCATACTGTGGCATTCCGGGCACCGTAACTTGACCGTGGTCAACGGTCTGGATCGTGGCCCACGGTCCGACTCATAACAGCTGAGTTTGGGCCACATTTTAGGACGTTTTTGGGCGTCTTTTCAGATATCTTTCAATTGGGACGACCCTAGGGCGATTTGTGGAGTCCAAAACATTGTTTTTGGTGATTCTAATCATTAGATTGAGTGTTTGATTCTTATGATTAAGACAATTGAAGCTATGATGATTCATCAAACCATGAGTGGCTAATTTCCTTGGTATTTCTCTTGGGATGTAAGGTTAATTGCAAGACACTTTATGTTATTTGTTCTTGAATTTGGATTGATTGTCTAATTGTTATGTTAGTATGATCATGTTGTTTATGTGATTGTTTGTAGTTTGTCTATATTGTTTAAACCTAGTTTTGAATCACACGTTCTTGGTGTCGTTGACAATTGAGATTAAGTGAAAAGAGTTAGGGTTAACATTATTGATAGATTGTTAAGTAACAACCTCGCGTTCTAGGAATCTGAGTACTTAGTTCTTGAATAATCACAAACAAGTGCATTTACACAAAACCAAGATAATATGGTTTATCCATTGAATGTTAACATAAGTGTTGAGTAATAACTCGAACCCCTAGAGAAATGCTCGTTTAATCAATTGTTTAAAAATTCCGTTTAGTTTATTATAGTTCACAAAAATCAAATCAAAACCAACTTGGAAATTACTTTGTGTCATTTACATTTATATTAGTTTAATTGTTAAGCTACTTATTTAACACATATTCCACAAACTCCTTGTGTTCGACACCCACTTAGTGCTATCTATTTAGTTGTAATTGGTTTATTTTTTAGTGAGTCTTCGACCTCACGTCAAATTTTGGCGCCGTTGCCGGGGAGTAGTGTGCAATGTGTGTTATTTCTGTAGTTTTTGTTTAAATTGTTATTGTCAGTTTTACGTGGGTTGTGCTAGTGTGAAGATACTTATAGGTATATGCATACAAGACGCTCTCGGTCTTCATCACCGTTAGTGTTTGATCCTGAAATCGAGAAAAAATTTTGTCAGAACCGGATTTTGCAAAGGGAAAACAAGGTTATTGGGTCGCCTAGTACAAAAAGTCGAACAACTGACACCACAATCATGGCTTCGGAACAAACTGTACCGCCGATGCCACCACCCATTAATTCACCAAACCCACCATCTACTGTACCTATTACCACCAACAATTCCACAAGTGAACTTACTTCAGCTGCGTTTAGCTTTCAGCCACCAGTAACCTCCCACCCTTGACAAATTTCATGCCTATTCAAGGACAATCATCAAAATCACCACAACAAACATCCTTCCAATCTCAACAAAATCCACGTTATCAACAACCATACACATTTACCCAAGACCCACCTATAATTCATACTTCACCGGGTCAAAGATCGGGCCCGCATTTGTTTGGCGGGCCACGGTATGGTGATGGCAATGAAGGATATAAAGATTTCAAAGAAGGATATTCAAGCGGGTTGATAGGAGTCAGTTGAGGATTCAAGGGCAGTTTGGGTATGGATCCGAATTTCAACCGCAACAACAAGTGCAACAATGGGGTGGCCCGAATATCAATCAAGTACAACAACCACAACCATTGTAACAAGTTCCACTAAAACCGCATTATCAACAACCTCAATTCCAACAACCAAATCCCCAATCGCAAGTTCAACAAAATATGCAACAAAGGCCTGTTTACCGACAAATGGGTCAACCGAGAGTACCATTGGGGGTACCAAGAAGGCATGCAAGGGAGATGGTTAGGGGAACTGAAGCTCATTTTAGACCGGTCATCACCAACAACCCATCTCCGGTGGTTATTCCTCAAAACCAAAATGGAAGAACGTTTGAGGTGAGAACTAATGCACTCCAAAGTTTACCAAAGTACAAGGGTCTTGCAACGGAAGAACCCTATTTTCACTTGGAAGCATACGATTCTATTTGCAACACAATCGGAGGTCAAGGTTTCTCACCGGATGAGGTGAAATTGTTTTTATTTCAATTTTTGTTGGAGGATAAGGCAAAGAGATAGTTTTACACATTGCCATCCGCATCGATTTACACTTGGGCCGAGATTCAACAAAGGTTCTTAGAAGAGTTTTACACGGCCCAAAAGACTAATGATGCGAGACAAAGTTTGAGGTCTTTCCAACAACAATCGGGTGAAATGTTTCATGAAGAATTTGAGAGGTTTAATATGATGATCAAGAATTGTCCACATCATGGTATAGCTCTTTGGGAGTTATTGAATGCTTTTCATGAAGGGTTGAATGCGGAAGATGAAAGGGATTTGATGTCAATCACAAATGGTACGTTCGGTACCAATTATGAACAAGACGATTGGGCATTTTTGGAACAAATGTCGGTCACATCGAAGAGAAAGGCTCAAACTGCAAGAAGAGCAAGACCGGCAATTGGAAGACCGCAAGTTCATGCCGTGGAAGATGTGGGGGTACAAACTACTAATCAAAGAATTGATGTTTGTACAAATTGTAACGAGTTGGGTCATGTGGCAGATATGTGTACGGTAGGGCAAGCACAAGTTGAAGAGGTAAATGAACTTCAAGGTCAAGGGGGTGGTAATCGGAATTTCAACATGAACTCAAACACTTACCACACCGGGTTGAGAAATCATCCAAATTTCCATTATGGAAACCAATCGACTCAACTCAATCCTAATTTTCAAGGGACTTCTCAAACACATTTTGTTTCTCGTCAACAATATTTTAATCAGGGGAATGCTCAAAGTGGGTCTTCGGGTCAAAGTTCTTCAAGTGAGAATGAAGTCATGGATATACTTAGGTTGATGCAACAAGACTTGCAAAGGAGAAATCAACTTGATGAAATGCGCATGCAAAAGGATGAAGTCCATGACAAAGCCATTCAATCGTTGATCACTGAAATGTGTCAACTTGCAACCGATGTTGAGAATTTGAAGAAAAATAGCTCGAGCTTAAAGAAGGAGAACAACGTGCATATCAATGCGGTAAGTCTTTTACCTAATTTTGGAATTTCTAGTGTTCAAGTTGATCCAAAACCACAGTTTGTTGAGGGGGTGGTGGAAGATATTGGCAATGAGATTGAAAATGTGGGTAATCATGAAACAATTTTTCAAAATAAATCTGAATTACAACCGAATGAAATATCTTTTTGTGAGAATTGTTCTTGTGATAAATGTTTAAATGACAAATTAACCAAAATAAGGGATGAGAGGGTTGATAATAATAATATTATCTCGAGTAAACTTCAAGACCCAGGAATGCCCCTTTATCAATCCAAATTGCTGAATTTAAAACTGATCGGGCACTACTAGATCTTGGAGCTTGTGTTAGTATCATGCCCGGTAGTTTATATGATCAGTATGAGTTTGGTCCGCTATAAAAATCAAACACCACCATGGTTTTAGCAGATCAAACCCATACACTTCCCCGAGGCATGATATATAATGTGATGGTACATGTGGAGGATTTCTGTTATTCAGTTGACATTTTAGTACTTGATTATGCTAAAAATGTAACTAATACGCAACCCACAGTTATATTGGGTAGACCCTTCCTCGCCACTTCACTTGCTGTAATTGATTATGCTAAGGGGACACTGGGAATTAAATGTGGGAATCGTGATAAACAGCTATTATTATTTGAAAATACTACTGACCCTTTTGTTGACAAGGAAAGCCTGAAGGCGGATTTTGTTAACAAGTGTGTATCGTTGAGCAAGGATGACGCGAAAATGGAGTGTTTTGTGATTGACAGGTCAGTTGAGAAGAAAGAAGTTGAGCATCAACAGAGTGAGAAGGTGACAGAAAAAGGTGGCCGACCAAGGAAGACGAACGTGAGACATCCACCTAACCTAAATGATCCAGGGTAAAGGATGAGGATGTTCGGGCCCGACCCTGGTTTGCCAGAAGACTGGCAACAGTTTCTTGAAAAAGAGCGTGCTTATAACGAGAAGGCTGTACGGGAGTGTTCCAGTCACCCACCTTGAATGTCATAAAAGTTTCAAAAAGGTGGTAATTGTACATTTTGTATATTTTTATTTTTATTTTTATTTTGCTTTATAATTTCTAGGTTGTTTGTTATTAATGGTATTTTAAGTTACCATCTTAGCAAAAACCAAGTGTGGGGAAATTCTTATGGATTTCTCTTCGACACTATGTTGGGGACAACATGGGTTTTTCATGAAAAGAAGTGTTGCTTTTAATTAGTAGTATCTTTGTTTTTATTTTCTCAAAACCATACATTGGGGACAATGTATCCCAAGTGTGGTGATGGGGAAGTTTTTGGTTTTACAAAAAAAAATTATAAAAAAAAGAAAAAAACTTAAGAAAAATAATTTTTTGAAAGAAAATCGGAAAGTGGTAAGATGGCGGGGTAAAGTTTTGGTCCCTTTTCATTGTCACAATTCTCTTAAATTCAAGTTTGCTTAGTTGTTTTAAAAACGAGGTTGTGTAGTATTATAGTCAAGGTTAGCATGCTTTCGGTACAATTACCTGCATAACATGTCCATATCCACTTGTTTATTGGGAAAGTGAAGATGGGTGATAGATTGGTTATTCTCCGTTAGAACTTGTGCGATTAATGCATTTCGAGATCTTAGCTTGGCATAAGTGCAAAAGTGATAGAGGCAATTAGGTTTAAGCCTCGTCTGGATGAGCGTGAGTGTGGGTTTTGGGGGTTGGGCCTCATACATTACACATATGAGCATAGGCAATGAGAGGGGCGGGGGGATGGTTCCCGTAGAAAACAGTATTGGACCTATTCTTTTTGATTCGATCAACCCTGATGTTAATTTGCGAGACGATCCGGCTTAGTAGGTATTTCTTTGTATTTGTAATTGTTATAGTACTAATCAATAGGAAGTATTAAGTATTATGTTTACTCGAAAAAAGTATTAAAAAAAGAAAAAATATATGAAAAAAGAAGAAAAAAAAAGAAAATAGAAAAAAGAGAAGAAAAGAGAAACAGAAAAAAGAGAAAAGACAGAAAAAGTTGAGAGTTAATGTTCGAAGTATTGTGTAGTGAGTGTTGAGATGCAAGTCAGTAATGTTTATAGTTGTTTATTTTATTGTTTACTTAGTTTTGATGTAATAAGCCGGATCGGATTGCCTGAGCTACTTTCAATATTCCCCTTCCATACCCTTACACCTTGCCCCATTATAACCCGTTTTAAGTCCTCTTGATTTGCATTTGTGTCAAAGCATTTATATAGGTGGAGATTTGACGGTAGTACAAGCGTATGCGAGGAGAATTAAGTATTATTGGAATATATGGAACGATCACCGATAAGAGGGTCAATGAGTGATGGTGTGTTATGTGTGGGTAAAAAACCGAAAACATGTTAAGGTTGACCAGAATTCTATGTTTTAAATATAATATTAAGTAATACTAATGCAAACCTCTAATAATGAGGGAATAGGGTATGATTTGGGACCTTGACCGAACCAGGTGTGTTGGTATGTTTGGTGGTTGTATTTTGAAAGCAATTGTGGTTTTAAGTGTTGCTTAGGGGCAAGCAACGGTTACGTGTGGGAATGTGACGAGTGACTCGTAGGGAAGCCGTTAAGCGAGTTAAAAGATATAAATGCATTGGCTTAATCAACTTAGTTTCATGGAATTAGTTGACTATTGCTACTCATATGGTTGCAGTTAGGAGGAGGTAGAGGATGAAATTACGAGAACGTGGGCGAAAACGGCGAAGAATACGGAGTTGAAACGAAAAAGATATGAAGAAAACAAGAAATTGAGGAAGAGCTCCACCGTGGTCCACGGGGTGTTGACCGTGGGCCACAGTCAAACTGGCACCAAATCAACATAATACACCGTACCGTCGCATTCCGGGCACCATAACTTGACCGTGGTCAACGGTCTGGATCGTGGCCCACGGTCCAACTCGTAACAGCTGAGTTTGGGCCACTTTTTAAGACGTTTTTGGGCGTCTTTTCAGATATCTTTCAATTGGGACGACCCTAGGGCGATTTGTGGAGTCCAAAACATTTTTTTTGGTGATTCTAATCATTAGATTGAGTGTTTGATTCTTATGATTAAGACAATTGAAGCTATGATGATTCATCAAACCATGAGTGGCTAATTTCCTTGGTATTTCTCTTGGGATGTAAGGTTAATTGCAAGACACTTTATGTTATTTGTTCTTGAATTTGGATTGATTGTCTAATTGTTATGTTAGTATGATCATGTTGTTTATGTGATTGTTTGTAGTTTGTCTATATTGTTTAAACCTAGTTGTGAATCACATGTTCTTGGTGTCGTTGACAATTGAGATTAAATGAAAAAGAATTAGGGTTAACATTATTGATAGATTGTTAAGTAACAACCTCGCGTTCTAGGAATCCGAGTACTTAGTTCTTGATTAATCACAAACAAGTGCATTTACACAAAACCAAGATAATATGGTTTATCCATTGAATGTTAACATAAGTGTTGAGTAATAACTCGAACCCCGAGAGAAATGCTCGTTTAATCAATTGTTTAAAAATTCCGTTTAGTTTATTGTAGTTCACAAAAATCAAATCAAAACCAACTTGGAAATTACTTTGTGTCATTTACATTTATATTAGTTTAATTGTTAAGCTACTTATTTAACACATATTCCACAAACTCCTTGTGTTCGACACCCACTTACTGCTATCTATTTAGTTGTAATTGGTTTATTTCTGAGTGAGTCTTCGACCTCACGTCATGTCCTGCAACTTGTTAATAGTGGGATTCCAAACGCAACTTTTGTCGTATAAAATTTCGTCGGTTCTTTCTTCAAAATTTTGTTCGGTCCCGTGTAAGTCTTCATTTTCCAATTGATCTTCTTTTAATGCTTCTTTTTGGGCAATGCAGATTTGTTAAGTAAGACTAGTTTGGACTATCATTCCAAGTGCTCGGACCCTAAGTGGTTTGATTCTATCTTTCCTGCTCAAAGCATCTGCTACTATATTGGCCTTGCCCGGATGATATCGTATTTCACAGTCATAATCATTCAAAAATTCTACCCATCTTCTCTGCCTCATGTTCAGCTCTTTTTGGTCGAAAATGTGCTGTAGGCTCTTGTGGTCGGTGTATACTGTGCATTTAGTGCCATATAAATAGTGCCTCCAGATCTTAAGTGCAAAGATAACCGCGTCCAATTATCATGGGTGGTGTAATTCTTCTCGTGTACCTTTAAAAACTATCGAGAAGCGTATGCTATAAACTTGTTTCCTTGCATTAGTACGCACCCTAAAACTTTCTGGGATGCGTCACAATAAACTACCAGATCATCAATTCCCTCTGGAAGACTTAGTATCGGGGTTTGGCATAACTTTTGCTTCAATAATTGAAAAGCCACTTGTAACGCCCGTCACTTCCGGTCTAATGATTTTAAGTCTTGTAAAGTATGTACAATTCTCGGGAGTGATCCGGCATTCCTCGATGACCTTCTCACCTCCCCGGTACGTTAAACTAATTAAACTTTTTACCAAGTATCGCATCTATGAAAATTTGGAGGGGCAAGAATGTAAATGTTTTATGTTATAAACAAACCCTAACCCTTCCCTCCCCCCCCCCTTTGGCCCATCGGAACACAGCAGCTGCAATAGGGCTTCGTTTTTCTTTTTTCTAGCCGCTCCCAAGGTCTAAAAGTTCAATTGAAGGTTAGTTTTATGTTCCCCCAAGTCTTTTACACCTTAATTAGTTATTATATCTTGCGTATTAATCGATAAACGGCTTGTTCTAGGCTAACCAGGAGGCTGTCCAATTGAGCAATTTCGGGACTGTTTTGGTGGAGGATTTTGCACCAACATCTTCCTAGGTATGTCTAGTATAACATACATTAAAATCATGTCTATTGGTGTACGTTTGATTGGTCAACTAGTTGTAGATTGAAAACTAGTTTTCGGTTGTCTAAAATAGTGATTTGTTGCGTTTAACGCGAGGGATGAAGTAAGTGATGACCAATTCAGTTTGGATAGCTTCGGTTTATTGTACGGGCTGTTGGAAAATGATTTTTATAAGTATTGGGGCTGAATTGGTTGTCGGTTTCTCAAACGGGTCGGTACAACGCGCATTCGCGTTTATTGAATAGTTGGTGCGTTGTGCTTGCGAGTTACCGACCCATTTGACTCGTGTAGCATTGTATGGACTTGTTGGCTTTGAATTTATCATATTGGGTCCACACGGGGCTGAGTTGGATGTTAATTGCCTAAATGACTCTTAAACGCGCTTGTTAGTATCACCTAGTGCTTCCAGGGGTAATTTGGGAATTCTTTATTCCCGGGAGTATCTAAGGGTCGTGTTGGTAAACTTAAGGCCCCGAGGGCTGTTATGAATGAGTTTGATGAGGTCGAGGCTTTAGGTAACTAGAACCATTCTAGAACGTCTCGTAGGATAAACGAGTCCTTTCGGTGTCGTTAGTAATGTTTGTATGTAAACCGATAGACTTTTGAGTTGTGGGGATACTTAGGGGTTCTCTAGCTCATGGTGAATTCCTGCCTTGCATCAGGTGAGTTCATCATGCCCCTTTTTACTCTTTTTAAGTTTTTGGGATAGCATGCACACCTAAGTGATTTTCTTTGATGAACCGTTTAAATTATTTTGCATAGGTTTACTTATATAAGGTAGGCCTTGGGATGATATTATTGTATGTTGTATGTATTTTTATACATGTATTATTGTATGACCAATAATTGGAGATGTTTATTAGTCGTTATCGACTAAGGATGTTTACGTATGCCTACTTAGGCATACGTTGGATGAGATGTTACGTGTTTGGGTTGTACGTGTGCTCGACCCTGATGTTATTACTTGGATGATAATTATAGGGATATAATTATATAGATGTATACATATAAGTATGACTACTTATTGTTGATGATGGCCTAACTGTTTGTATCCCGTTTTATTTTAAAATTCTTGGAATGATGATTATTATTATAGATGTCAATTATTAAAACTTGAACTCACTCAGCTCAAGCTAACTTTGTGTGCATGTTAGTGTGAGTTTCAGGTTAGGAGGAGGATACTTTATCGCTTGGACGTGCACGAGGCTACTTGGATGGTGGAGGCATATTTAGTCGGAAGTTTTCTTAATGAACATTGTTCTTTTAAATTTTTACTAAATACATTGAAATTTGATTTTGGGCATAATTCCCGGGTGTTGGGAACTTGTTTTAAATATTTTGATTTTCCGTTGATTTATACTCTGAACTGATTTTTTTGAAATGAAATGAATTGTTTGAGTTTAAGTATTTTGTAAGTTTATTGTATGAATACCAACTGTAGGATTCCCGGGATTCGGGGTCTTACACCACTTCTTGATCTTCTCCCCAAACATAAGCACGATCTTTTTGGGTCAAAAGGGTTAGAGGTTGGGCTATGCTGGAAAAGTTTGCGATAAAGCGCTTGTAATACCCAGCTAATCCCAAAAATTGGCGAATCTCTTTCGGTGACTTTGGGGCTTGCCAATTTTTGATGGCTTCAATTTTGCTCGGGTCTACATGGATACCGTGTCAGTTAACAATGTGACCTAAAAATTGTACCTCTTGTAGCAATAATTCACATTTTGACAACTTGGCATACAACTTTAGCTACCTCAATAGCTCCAAGATAGTTCGTAAATGTTGTTCGTGTTCCTCCTTGGTTTTCGAATATATTAGAATGTCATCTATGAATACAATGACGAATTTGTTGAGGTACGGCTTACAAACTTGGTTCATGAGGTCCATGAAAACCGCGGGTGCATTAGTCAGCCCAAGAGGCATAACTAAGAATTCATAATGACCATAACGAGTTCGAAATGCCGTTTTAGACACATCTTCCTCTTGGATTTTGACTTGATGGTTAACGGATCGGAGTTCGATTTTTGAGAAATAATTTGCACCTTGCAGTTGGTCGAACAAGTCGTCTATTCGTGGAAGAGGGTATCGGTTTTTTATGGTAACTTTGTTTAATTCTCGGTAATTGATGCACATTCTAAAACTTCCATTTTTCTTCTTTACGAACAATACCGGTGCTCCCCAAGGAGAATAGCTGGGACATATGAAACCCTTATCTAACAATTCTTGTAACTGGTTGGATAATTCTTGCATTTTAGAGGGTGCCAATCGATAAGGTGCCTTAGCAATAGGGGCTGATCCTGGGATTAGGTCAATACGGAATTCAACCTGTCGGTTCGGTGGTAATCCAGGTAAATCGTCGGGAAAGACATCGGGGTATTCACATACAACAGGAATATCTTCTGTGTGCTTCTCATCAGGGTTCTTTATGGTCACGTTTGCCAAAAGCGCCATACACCCTTGGTGTAAACATTACTACACTTTGAGATGAGACACGAGAGGTAATATCGAACCAGACTTCTCTCCCTGTACTATATTCATTTCACCATTCAAAAGGGGAATTTTAACTGTCTTGTCATCACACATAATCTCTGCCTTATACTTGGTTAACCAGTCCATGCCGACAATAACATCGAAACTTCCTAACTCTACTGGGAGTAGGTCAATAAGGAATGGGTGGTCAGTTTGAACAATGGAACAGTTTTGGGCTATTTGGTTGACAGTTATAGAGTTACCGTTAGCGAGTTCTATAGTATAGGGATTTGTTAGTTCACTAACTGGCATATTTCCCAAGGATACAAAGCTAGTGGAAACAAAGCTTCTATCGGCACCCGTGTCAAATAATAAAGAAGCATATTGACCAGAGACTATAAATGTACCTGTCACCACATTCAGGTCTTGTCGTGCTTCTCCTGACCCAATTACAAACGCACGTCCTCTAGGCGCAGTTGAAGTCGATGCTCGGTTCGGTCTAGTAATTGCTCTTGGATTCAACTTGGGGCAGTTTCTTCTAATATAATCTGTACCGCCGCACTCATAACAGGCACGTTAGGTTGTTGTGGCTGCAGTCTGTTGGATAGGTTGTTGGCAGATTAGTTGAGGTCTAGGTGGTTGTGGAGGACGAGGTTGAGTTGCTTGGGTTGGTCGGTTCACAATTTCTGTACCTGCTCTACAATTAGGGGCATAATGCCCAGTTCGCCCACATTTCTGGCATACCGGCAATCTGCATTCTCCCACATGATGGTAATTACATTTATCGCACTCTGGCAAGGGTCCCTTGTACATGTCTTGTTTTGTATCTGAACCAGTTATAGCATAATTTCTTATTGTCGGACATGTACGTTTGCTTGATTGTCCTCATTGTGATCTCGTCCCGTAGTCGGTTCGTTTCATACTCACTGATTCTCCTGTCTTTTTCAATACACCACTTCTTACTAAATCAAAAGTCACAATACCAGCCTGAGTCACGGCATTCTCAAACGATGTGTGACCCACGGAGTTCACCAAACTCCTCACTTCTGGGGCTAAACCCCAAACATAACGTTTAATTCGTTTGTCTTCAGGAGTTACTAACCAAGGTACTAAGCGAGCCAGTTCATTGAAGCGGTTCGTGTATCCCAAGTGATTCGCTCCTTTCATCTCTAAACTCCAGATCTCATGTTCCAACCTTTGTATTTCATTCTTTGGGCAAAAATGTTCTAGCATTAATGTTTTGAGTTCAGCCCATGTCATGCGATTAACTGCATCTTGACCTTTTATCTGAACTGTGGTGTTCCACCACATCAAAGAGTGATCCGTAAAAGTAGAGGCAACATACTTAACAATACTCTTAGGTGGACAATTGCTAATATTGAGAACAAATTCAATCTTCTCGATCCATTTAATCAACCCGTTTGGCCCTTTGGTGCCTTTAAAGTCAATCGGTTTACAGGCCATGAAATTCTTAATTGAGTATTCTTTACGAGGGGGATTAGGATTGTTATTGTTATTGTTTGGGTTCGGTGGAGGATTATTGTTGTTGACATTATTTGTATCAGGTGGGGGATTATTTGCATTGGGAGGGGCATTTGTATTAGGTGGGGGAATGTTATTCGTGACAGTTTCAGTGTTGTTTGGGGGAGCATTATTGATTGGTTGTTGGTTTGTTTGCATATTTGCATTTACACCGGTAGTTACTTGTGTTACAATAAGTGGAATCGTTGCCTGCATTTGCCGGGCAATCATCTCGGTTATTTCTGCTTCACTTATAGGGATTGCTTTCTTTGGGGCCATTCTATAATGATAATCAAATATAAGCCAATTAATACTAATTCCAGTATGTAACACATTG
Source organism: Bidens hawaiensis (assembly GCF_021521415.1). NCBI lineage: Eukaryota > Viridiplantae > Streptophyta > Magnoliopsida > Asterales > Asteraceae > Bidens > Bidens hawaiensis. The sequence continues at coordinate 575,332 of NW_027491117.1, read as the reverse complement.
TAACAATAATTACAATAAGGGTTGAACAAGTAAATCAGAAAACACACTGATATTTCACAAACTGTTATGTACATGATAATAAAAGTACATAGACTTAGCCTGATAAAGGCCAGTGCTTGCATATATATATATATATATATATATATATATATATATATATATATATATATATATATCAAAATCTGTCACTAAGTGACTTCTAGACTTAACCCTGTAAGGGCCAGTGCTTGTAATAATACACAAAATCATGCTCCATGTTAGCATAACATACTACTATATACATACATGGAGTGTCAAAAGACCACATACACAGATCTGTAACATCCTGTATCTATCCATACAAACGATGGACTAACCAAAAACATAAAAACAACAACACCGTAATCACCTAGTAACAGCTTCACAGTCGGACTGTCACCCTATCAAGCACCAGTGGTGGTAAGCATCTGACTGCTGTAAGTTTAGTACTATCTGCTGCAATGTCAGTAAGCACTGGGTCACGTCTCTCCTCCTTTGGTTAATGTTAGCTATGGCTATCGAGTGGTCTATTGACCAGCCATCCAAGAGTTGTTTTCTATGTTTGGGTGGTCGGGGTTAGAGGTAGGTATGCTCAACGAACAGGAAGATGAAGTATCTGTCCTAGGACGTGAAGGCTATCCCCGATAGTGGGTAGATCTAAATGGAATTGAGGTAGGGTCAATCGGGGTTACCCTAATACGAGCAGTCTGTCGGACTCGTGCAGTAGCTGAAGTTGTTGGGGACAGATGGACAGGTGGAGTAGGTGATCTGGCTACTCTAGCAGGTGAACGATACTGACTGATAATCTCTTTCTGCCCTCTGGGTGGTGACCTGGGTGGGTAACTATTGCATCTGTAGTCGGAAAAGTCAGGCTCGTTTTGAGGTAGCTCTCTGCAAATCACTTCCTCTTCAATCTCTTCCTCATCGCCCTCTGGATCTTCCTCCGGATCCTCTTCTGGGTCCTCCTCCAGATCCTCCTCTGGGTCCTCCTCTGGATCCTCCTCCTCAATAGATATTACCGGTTCTTTTTTCGGTACGTAGTCATTATTCCTTGCCATACCTCTCCACAAAAGTTAGTTATAAGAATAATATTTATTGCTAGTGTTAACTATTGTAGGGAAGGTTAGTTAATTAAGCCCAATTTAATATTAATTATATTAAAATATAGTAAAATTTTAATTATAATTATAATTATAATTAATATTGAATATAAATGATATAATATTCATAATAAGGTTTACCGTTATCGATAGTATCGTACGCACACGTATTCGTACACCTTGTTTCAGATAAGCACGTATGTGTTTTACATATATATATATATATATATATATATATATATATATATATATATATATATATATATATATATATATACGTACTCAGTATTAATTTTTATACGCATATGTTGCCAGTTTTACCTATCTGCACATTCCGCGACTTCTCCCCGAATTCCCTCGTACAAGCAAGTTTGTTATTATGTTCCGGACCACAATAACTCACTTGCCCTACAAGTTCATCTCGGCATCCATCAGTATATAATATTAAATTATTATTTAATTATTTTTCGCAGAGTTACTCGAGCCTACGGTTATATTTTAGGTACCCCAAGGGATAACCTAATCCTTTATAACCTGGCTCTGATACCAACTTCTTGATACCAACTTTTGTCACACCCCGACTAGTACAATGCGGAAGCGTAAGACGGGAATGTAACAGACACCTCTGGTATCAACAACATTATTTTTAAAGAAACATTACAAACTAATTTACATTATATTACATTGATCTATCTTTGTTCACAACTAGGTGTTACAACAAAATATATTCGTTACATTATTCTATTCGTACTAATAACCTTGCGTCTATTCACATAGCATCAAGAACGATCCACGACAGGTAGTACATCATCACATTACACCACAGTTCAGATAAAAGGTCAAGATGCAGTTAATCGCAAGACATGGGCTGAACTCAAAACATTAATGCTAAAACATTTTTGCCCAAAGAATGAAATACAAAGGTTGGAACATGAGCTCTGGAGTTTAGAGATGAAAGGAGCGGATCACTTGGGTTACACGAACCGCTTCAATGAATTGGCACTTCTGTCACACCCCGACTAGCACAACGCGGAAGCGTAAACGGGAATGCAACAGACACCTCTGGTATCGATAACATTGTTTATAAAGAAGCATTACAAACTAATTTTCATTATATTACATTGATCTATCTTTGTTTACAAACTAGGTGTTACAACAAAATATGTTCATTAAACTATTCTATTCGTACTAATAACCTTGCGTCTATTCACATAGCATCAAGCACGTTCCACGATAGATAGCACGAAATCACTTTACTCCAACTTTGGTAATCCTGAAAAGCAGTTTAAAAATGGGTCAACTACTGGAGTTGGTGAGTTTCACGAGTTTCAAGAAAACAATTATGAATATTCACAAGTTAACACTTGTAATTATGATATAAATATGTATTTATGTAAATGATGTAATTATGCTAAGCTACAGTGAAGCCTTGACTGTATGTGTTGCGTGCATCCATTTCCCACGCTCAATCAACCACTGTGGCTCCCCTTCCGCCCACAACATGCCCCGGTAGCTATGTCTAACACTACATAACCTGTTTGTATAAATATGGTCATGTGCAAACGGCGCTATGTGACACGGCAACCAAACCGATTCCATTTGGGTTTGTCAAACCAATAGTAGTATTCACAAGCCACCAGCTCGAAGTTAATCACTGTGTTAGTGGGGACTTTTGTGTGTTAACACTTAGATAATTCACATCATTACAAGTTTCAGATGAGTATGCATAATCAAACATGCTTTTCACCCCAAAAGTTCGTAAAACAGTTCAGAAGAGGGGTCATGAAACTCACTGTTTAGTAGATAATCAACATTGTGTCAGCTCGCGGTTTGTTCGATTCGCTATCACTAGTTCCTATAATCAATATTATAATAATATCAATATTTTAATATTATTATAACTCAATACTAAAATGGGCTGTATATCTAATCTGGGTATAGATGGAACGCCCAGAAAGTGTCATTAGGCTTAGGTTGTGATGTTGTTCAATGTCTAGTACTTAAAACCGAACTTAACTCAGTTTTCCTGTGTTCCCAGCTGGGCCAAGTTGTTCGTTTATGCGTTCAAAAAACAGTTATGTGGAAGTAAGCTTGGGTAAATGTGTTGCTTGATAAAATGATTAAGTTATAAGAAAAGATCACATATTGGGTTCCGGCTACGTTATGGGGGCCGTTTCCGTTTATTTAGTTTAATTTAAGGAGAAACGCACACAATCTATCCAGATTGTCCAGGTTTCTCATAAAAAGGTTCGTTTTTACTTAATTAATCCAAAAATATGATTTTTGATCACTCTTGGTGTTCTGATATTTCCGCAGGTTCGTTAATCACGAACTTTCCGGTTTTTATCTGAATTGAATTTGTTTAATTTTTTAAATTAGCATAATTAATTAACCATTAATCATTAAATTATGAAAATTTAGCCACTTCAAATAAAATATGTAGATTTTTATAAAAATATTTCTGGAATTATTTGTTGGTTTATTAATTTATAAAAATTCATTTTTCCTGCTATATATAGCCTGAAAATCGTCCGTTTATCCCAAACAATTTCTGAAAATTTCACAAAAATTCCTGGATGCTAAATTTATATCCCAAAACCATCTATATCAATTCCAGAATGTAACAACCTTGTTCAATATTATTTTCGGCCCAAATCCGGCTATCAAAACTTATACGAACGCATATCCACAAAACATACATAGGGTTTTCCAAATGATTCAAATTTCATATGTGATCAAAATATAATAAATATGAGTTCCCCACAAAAGTTCATAATTTTTCAAGCATTTTAACTATTTTTCCCAATTAAACGTAACAAATTCGGTAATAAATTTGCCAAATATTCTCGGATGGTTGAAACATTACCAAATTTGAACAGGGACTCAATGATATGGTCCCTGATGTCCCTGAAAAATTTCAAGACCTAAAAATTTGCACATCACAACCTTAACCTAAACAGCTCGTAATCGCGTGTTTCGGCATTACCTTAGCGGGTTTGGCTCGTTTCCGCCTTTCTAATCAAGTTTTCAAGCTCTTGTGCTTCTATGCAGGCTAGATAAAATTCCTATGTCACAAACCAAGAAAATTTCATCAACATAACAGCCTTTTAACTTAGGGTTTCGACTAGGGTGTAAAAACGAACATTTGAACCGTAAAAATGTCGTTTCAACCATCTAATCCGTGTTTATGGAAAAAAAACTATCAAACCAGGTTTCTTACCATGTGTATGATCAAAACATGTTTATGGACCATTTTTAGGATTTGTACATGGTTAGAAATGATTTTTAGTAATCAAACCATGTTTACAAGTGATTAAGCGAGTTTAAACAAGTTAAAAATTAGCCAAAAATGAAGTTTTTACCTTGTTCTTGCTGGGTTTTATGAGGATCAGGGCTGGTGTCCAGATTTTTCTATAAAAATGATGTTAAAAATATCTTGTACTTAATAAATATTAAAGGAAACCTTAGGGAGGGTTCCCCTATTGTGGTCGCCCCAAAGGTGGGGTCCTAGGGCCCCCCTCTTGTTCATTTGTCTTGTTTTTCATGTCCTTACGTGAAATCCCGACCCCAAATTTATTTCGGATTCGGTTTTTGGCACGAAAAATATATCGGGTACGCCGAACATTGCGAAAATGAGTGTTTTTTGGCTAATTTATTGTAAATTTAGAAAAAGGTAGTATTTGCTTGAAAAAATCGAAAATATTTTCATGGATTACTTAAACCATTCCCACTAAGTGTTTGGTAAATCTTTTTTGGCTTAACGGATGATACAATGCTTGGTTTGTAACTATCTTTTGCATTTAAATCTATAGCAGGTAGTTAAACGAGCATATTTTCGTTTAACTTGTTTGCTATCGAACTAAGGCCATAATACTAATATATTAGCTTATATTAAACGTATATCACTTATAGATGGCCCCCTGGGATATCTGGGTCATAACCCGACCTGTTCGGTTAATCATTCGTTCATTACGTAAAAAACGTTTATTTGTTGAATCGATAAATACGTACTGAGGTGTACCTTGTTTTGGCTCAAATGTCACAAAAGGTCAAGCGATGGTGCCGGTGTTGACAAAATCATATATTGTGGCGACAGAACCAAAACTGGATGGTAGAGTCGGTGGCCGGCAATCGGAATTGAACATGTTGCGTTAGGTGATCGGAGTGCCAGTTCTAATTCATGATTAAACAAGAAAGTTGGTTCGATTGACAAAATCATAGATCACGGCGACGAAACAAAGACTGGATGGTAGAGTCGATGGCCGGCAATCGGACGGCGATGGAACAAAGACTAGATGGTAGAGTCGATGGCCGGCGATCGGAATGTGACGTTGGTGTTCGGAGTGCCAGTTCCGATTCATGATTAAACAAGAAAGTTTGTTCGATTGCTAATTGTTGAACAAGAATATTGTTGTTTCTTGGAGACTTTGAGTTTGTCTTCCGTTGTAAGACTCATACTTCAAGAAAATTAACTTTCTTGTTTGGGTTACCAAAAATATAATTTCCAGAATTAATAAGCAGATCGTGTTATGGAATATTGAATTGAATTGAAGAATTTGCGTATGCTTTTTAAATATGTGTGTATATATATATATATATATAGTTAACAAATAAAAAAGGTTATGACGATCCTACCCCTATGTATTTTATTTAATCTAATGGTCCTAATCACTTTCTATACTTTTTAGACACACTTCACTTCTTATTCTAACCTTTCTTTCTCTCTCTCTCTCTCTCTCTCTCTATATATATATATATATATAAAGTTTTATATATTTTTCATTCGTGTGTAACATAAGATCTAACCTGGTATCTAATAATACCCACATAAGAAACCCAACCATAATAAATCCCACTAAACCCAACTTTAATACGAATTCAGTAAACCCAACTAGGTTTTGGTTCTTATTTTTGGGTATGATTTTGGTTGAAATCATTTGTTTACTTTAAAGGGATTTTTACATATTTTCACCTTCTAAACCTTTGAAATTACATATTTTCCCAAAATACAAGTTTTTAATGCAAAATGTACAATGCTCTTTAAGCATGGTTTAGAAAAATATGTAATTTTAAAGTTTAGGAAGAGAAAATATGTAAATACCCCTACTTTAAACATGGACTAAAACATATAAATAAATAAGTTGCCTAATATTAAAATCCCACTTTAATCATTGACTTTTATATCAAAGGAATCTAACTCTAGCTTTACTAATAAAAGAAAATAATAAGGATGATGTAACAATCCCATATTCATTTTTAGTCTAATCTTTCTTCTTATTCATTCTATCTATTCATGGGTTGTGGGCAAAACCATTTTGACAAATGGGTTATAATTTCCTTTTTAATCTTTCATCTTATACATCCTATCTATCCATGGGTCATGGGTTAAAATAATTTTGGCAAATGGGTTATAATTTCCTCTATAATTCTCTAATTCCTTATCTTATCTATCCTACATATCCATGGGTCATCGGTCAAAACAATTTTGATAAATGGGTTATAATTTCCCTTCTAATTTTCTAATCTCCCATCTCATTAATTATAGTTATTCATAGGTAATGAGTAGAAACAATTTTAACAAATGTTATATATTGCTGTAATGGGTCATCTCATTCTAATTTGTAAATTTAAGATTATAGACCTCTTATTATTTGTAGTATTTATTTTATTTTCTTCTTACCTTTAGTTTTATTCATTTCTTTCAAAAAACGTACCTTATTTATTTATTTATATTATTTAACAAATCTCGTGTAATACACGAGTTTAAAAGCTAGTTAGTTATATATCACCATCTTGAATCACTTATTTATTTATTTTTTTCTATTCAGTTTTGACTTTGAGCTCAGCTTTCAACTCAATGAAAAGAAAACAAGATGAGTAGACTCGGTACAGTTTAGAGCTGAAGTCGGAACTGATAGGCTTGACTCAAACCCAACCAGTGAATGACTAATTAGTAATTTCCTCCTAGACCAACTTCTTTTTAGAAAATTCATCAGCAACGAAGGGATTTATCGTCTAATTCATATTACATAATTTAAATTTTAGATGCTACATAATATTAATAATATTAAGAAAATCATCACCTGGATTAAAGTGGAAGTATATAAAACTCTAATAGTCGATAAGAATAATTAGAGTATTGGAAAAACTTGATTGAAATGACTTTCCATTATTTAAAAAAAAAAAAAAAACAGAAGAATTTTCATCGGAAAACAAAGTTTAGACTTAATTACAGAATTTAGAAATGAATAGTTAAATTGATTAAAATTTATGTGTGTTTACATCCATGTGATATTTACATTAGTTCGTTTAACAGAGGAAAAAGCACTCATGGGTATTACCCATGCACCGATCAATCCGGTACTACTGGTTCATTTCTACCCTCATATACCCACAAATCAAAAACTCACCGGCGACACCAACCCTCAAATACCCTAGAAGATTTTGTGTTTTTTGTTTTATAATCTAAAATAAATAAAACAATTAAATGTAATTAAAATTAAAGTTTCATTAAAATTAAGAATATAACATTTCTGAAATCCAAAAAAATAAAATACAACAATTCAAAACAAAAAGAAATAAAATACAAAATTAAAAGTAAAAGATCCTTCAGCCAATTATATTGCTCGATGATGATGTTGCCGTGTCTTCCTCTTCGGCATACTCGATGAGATCTTTGAAATATTATATGCTACTATCGTTTGAAAAAATGTCGTTACCAGAATCGTTCGGCGGCATGAATATCCCAAGATTATCATTTGATAAATCAATCATTGAGGTCTGAGTGAATAAAAATGACGAAAGATTTGAATTAATAAAATGACGAAGAGTTAGTAGTATTTATATGTAATAATAATTAATTAATTGCACATTTATGTTTTCCAAAGCCATATATTTTTCATGGCAAAGGTTTGCATTGAATTGCAATTTGGCAATATACCCATATAGTGTAACGTCCGCACTTTTGATAATTATTAAATAAAATATTATAAGTTTATAGGGTCATGTGTCGTGTGTTGTTATTTAATTTAATTAAATACTAATATGATGAAAGGATAAGGTTAGCGTTGTCATGGACTTATAATAATTATGGGCCTAAAGCCTATGGGCCTAATAGGATATAAATCCAAAACATTCCCTAAAACCCTAAAACCCCCATTCTTTCATCTTGCCTTCACACACTAAAAACACACACACAAATACCTTTCCCTTATTTCGGCCAGATCCGAATCCAACCAAGGCAAGTTCGTGTTAGATCTTCATCCAAAAGAACAAGAAACGAAGCCTTAGTCCCGTATCCAATCAGATCCGACGCAAAACCATATCAAAAAGGTACGTTTTCGTTCAAAAGGCTAAGTGTTTGAGGTCGGTTTGCCATGAAACTTGATATAAAGGTAGATCGGGATGTAAGAAACAAGAAAAATATAACCTTGATGAGCCATAAGTTAACGGGTTCATTATGGAACGAACAAGTGACGTTCGAGCTATGTAAAACTCGAGTAGACAAAGTCGTTACGACCCAAAACTTACCAGAACAGTAAAACGGGTCGCAAGGATGGGTTCTAGAGGTTATTAGACGAAAATATGGTAAAATGAGGAAAAACGAATTTTTGATCGCACGGTAAAGAATCGCATCGCATAGCCATGCGATGCAATTCATTTAAAAATGCGATGCGATTGTTTTCATGCGATGCGAATTGTTGACCATGCGATGCGATTGGTTTCCATGCAATGCGAATCGTTGACCATGCGATGCGATTCCTTCAGCCAATGCGATGCGACTGGTTTTACATGCGATCCGAATTGTCGTAGAATTTAACATGATTCATTTTTATGATGAACTTTTAATATAGACTTATTAATGAAAATAAAATTTTTCCAAACTGACCTGACAGACCCCAGCTAGGGGCTCTGCACCTTGGACCCTAACTAGGGGCTGCCGTGTAACACATCGCTAAAACGGTCATCTTCCGTAGAATATTAAACATAATTTCTTTACATTAATTTCTGTTGGATTAAATTTTGATAAATTTAGTCATAATGGGTCTAGCATAAGCCGCATATGCACGACATATTGAATTTAAGGAATTTTTTTATTTACTCTAAAACCCGGAACGACCCGTCGAAGTCGAACGTTGATGATAATATATCAAATACAAGCAAAGTATTAAACAAGAGAGATAATAGTACTTATATATATATATATATATATATATAGGGTAAGGTTAAAATGAAAACCCACTTGAGTTGTGAAAACCCGCGAAAACACTATGTAACATCGTTTTTTTTTTGTTACATGTAATATATGTTGCAACATTTAATACAAAACATCGAAACATAAAAAAAATGTTTTGCTATTTTTTAACATTTTTTTACTAATTTTTATATACGTTTTCATGAGAGGGAAAAAGTTATATTTATATTTACATTTTTTATTCACTTTAATTGTGGATCACAAGATTTAAACATTAATTAAAAACATATGGTTGAGAATGAGTTTCTAGAGTTTTCACAACTCAAGTAGGTTTTTATTTTATACTTAGCATATATATATATATATATATATATATATATATATGTATATATATATATATATATATATGCGCGCGCGTATACTAAATATAAAATATTGTCAACATTCAACTAAGCATGATTTTAATTAAAAAGATTCTCTCAAAATGTCATGTATATATCGATGATGGTTGAATATAAATGTGTGTGTGCATCGTGGGTATATCATACTAGTGTTCATTATTCAAAAAGACCAAATAAATACAAACTCAAATATATATCACATCACACATTTTATTTGTATAAACTTATACAATAATATAAATTCTCTACACAGTTCATTTACAAATCTAATAATTAATAAATGCCACAATATTATAGCATCACGTAACAATTCACTCGCTTAAAAACCCACAACAATCCAATACAAAATCTAAGCTAAAGATACATGCTTGACCACTATCATTTCAAACCCACCATACCATCCTTAATTATTTTAACAAATAAAAGCTACAAACTCTACTCTTTCTCTTCCTTGAGTTGTGACCACATATCACCAAGGACCCACAACCTTATCTTTCCCTTGCTTGTAAAAATTGTTTTAAGATTAATTATAACTTGTACTAGAGATCTTCAACAGATACCAACACCTGGCCTTATCCATCTAAATTTATGCATACTCATGGCATGCAAGATCTCTACTAAAAACAAACAAACAGATAAAACACTCCTGCTCCTCTAACTCTTTCTTTCCTTGAGGTCACTCTTCTTTCTCTCTAAACGTCCACCAGAAGCCACCATTAGCCACCACCAACCATTATTTTCACCGCCATAAGCAACCACCCCCACCTCCGAACCACCAGCAGCAGCCACACCCTCTCTCTCCCTCTCGGCTTTTGAACAACACATACACCTACAAATTTATACCAAGAATCAGGAAATAAAGCATGGTTTTGGAAGTCCAAGAAGGTGCCTATAGGCTGTAATGGGTTAGCTCAAGATCTTGATCTTAAACGTATTCTTGTCGCAAAGTGAGCTTCCAACATCTCAATCTCATCTTTATGTACCTATGAGCGTGTTTATGCTGTGATCATCACCCAAGTAGTAGATCTAAGGATTTACATGTTAAATTATATATTGAACACTACTACAAACTCATTACATGAAAACTTGTTATCATGTAGGAGCCTTTTAAGAGTATTGTTATATGGCTTTTATTATAGTTTACATAAGAAAAATACTGAAAACAAAACCCTTTTATGGACATGTATAAAAATCTAAATGTTTTCTTTTTTAGAAAATAAATACACAATTTGTTAATTTATATTTAATTATCGACTGTATCGATTATTTTGGAACAAAACAACAATATACAAAATTGACACGAGTAGGTTCAAGTTGAAAGCCGTACTTTATATTTATATATTTTATATATATCTTGTTTGAAACCACATGAATATACCATCAATGGATCGTCACCAAATTAATGAACTACACGAATCTAATAGATTGGGTGATCGGTTTGCATAAACCAATATACACAATGGGAATTGGTCCATTAAAATGTCTTTATACATGATAGGACACCAATAGGTAGATGTTGAGACAAGGGCCTGCATTCAATGTCTTTACAAATACATATTCGTCAGGTGAGTTCACGACCCCTCTTTACTATTTTACTGTTTTATAACTACGGAGGGAAATATACTTCCATATTCATTCTTCATTTTCAAAAACATTTTTTTAATATGCTTGAACTTACTTAGAATCATAGTATATTATTTTTTACGCAATAACAAGAAAACCAAGATACGACCTTTTATGGTGAGCATGAGTTTCATGTAACATAGCGCTAGAAGTCCCCATATTATTATCATAACCATTAACTTATATAAGCCGAGGAAATATTGATAGATCTATTGGGTAAGACATGCCCCATTCATAAGGTTGTCGCTCAACCTTACCATTATGAATGTTTATTGTCCTAATTGGGTGAGCATTGCTGAACAGGGGCAAAAATATGATTGTCTGGTTTGGTTATGAGCTCATTGCGTCACATATATTTCGTTTTCCTTGCAAGTCTACGAATAGGCAACAATGCTTGTTTTGTTTATCGTTATAAATATATAATTACATAACCCACAGTTTTAGCTATACCACGAGGGTCTCACTACCTTGTTTTGTTATCAAGTGCACTTAAATTTTACCAATGTTTTAAGGAAAACTATCAAACGTTATGAACATATTATTATAGTTTTTGAGTAAAACTATGGAGCATTACGAAACAATTACATATTATTATAGTTTTCAAGTAAAACTATGGAACATTACGAAACATTTATATATTAATATAGTTTTTTAGTAAGATCATGTAATATTATGAAACATTTACATATTATTATCATATTTTTCGAGTAAAAGTATGGAACAGTACTAAACATTTACATATTAATATAGTTTTGAATAAAACTATGGAGTATTACAAAACATTTACATATGATTATAGTTTTTTTGAGTAAAACTATGAGACACTATAAAACACGTACATAGTAACAACATTTTCAAAAGGAATAGTTACTTATTTTCAATTGAGGTTTTCAAGTAATTAACATTTACATCGTGTCTTTAAACCCGTGAACTCACCAACTTTATGTTGACGTTTTGAAGTATGTTTTTCAGGGAGCTGACTTGGAATCACAACGTTATTAGGAATGATTTCGCATAAACAAAGGCTACGAGAACCATGATCGTCGCATCTCGCGTTTCCGCCTTGGCGGGGTGTGACATGCCGCCCCTAGACCCCGCTACCGGGGCGCTGCCCCCGGACCCCCGTTCGTTAGGGACTTCATTAACCTAGAAGTGTGACATGCTTAGAAGTAGTTAATTAATACTTATAATTATTACATAGTTAGCCGTGCACAGCTAAGGAAGGGTATTACCATTAACTCAGAGAGAAACCGACTTCAGGTGAGTTCTAGCCTTTTTTTCTCTATGATGTTTTTCGGGGCAGTGTACATAATCCTATGTGATAGTTAATGCACTTACTTGTGTGGTAAGTGTATGATACGTGTATGATTATGTATTGAATGTTATTAGTATAGTATGTTTATATGAATGGATATGTATATATATTTATATACATAACTAGAATATATGTAAAGTATGCACGTATGATATAATATATGGATGATTGACGAGACAGGTATGGTTGTATGGTTGTATGGTTATTCGAGACAGAAGGGAGCATACCCTGATCATATCTGTGACAGGGGGGACCAGACCCTAATAATATCTGAGACATAAGGAGCAGACCCTAATAATATCCGTGATGGTAGAGTTAGAATAGCTTATGGTATACCATAGGGAATTATGAAAGAAAGTATGTATGTATGTATGTAACAACAACAACAACAACAACCATACCCAGTATAAATCCCACCAATAGCAAAACTGTTAGTAGGGTTTGGGGAGGGTGGGATGTAGGCAAACCGTACCTCCATCCCAAGGGATAGAGAGGTTGCTTCCAGAGAGACCCCTGGCTCAAAAACCGTATGCATGAGATCAACAATAATAGTGGTATTAGTAATGAATAGATCATTAATAGTGATATTAGTAATGATAGTGATACTAAGTATGAAAAATTAATAATAGTGATATTAGCGCTTAATACTAAATATGTGTTATAAATACTAATTTGAGGATAGGGTATTATAGTAATATATCATTTTTCACTCTAAATAAGGTGAAGAAACGCCCCCTATGTATGTAAGAATGTTGAAAGAAGAAATAGTAAGTAAAGTATGAAATACGTATCTTCTGACACGTATAAGTAAGGATATGAATGTAATATATGTTAACTGATTAACTAGAACCATTCAGCGTAGCTGTCTTTTAGTATGCACGCAGGTGAATAGAATACGGCAGGTTGCTTGAGGGGAGACATGTGGCAATAAAGTGAAGACTGGCATCGAGGAAAGAAGATTCACGTGTTATTTATATTTATCATTAAGACTTATGTCCTTTTGTTTAAACTAATACTTGATGGTTCGTAAGAATGGTTGACTTTTAAACTTTCGCAAAAGGTTTTAATTAATTCTGATATTTAGAAATGTGTTTATGAGTAAATCCAACACCCGAATGTAGGGCACCGGGAACGTGGCCTTACATATAGGTAGGGGTGGGTTTTCTTTGTGATTTGGACCCCATGAAGCTTACCCTTACGTATGCCCCTTCCCCTCTTAATTGAAGTGATCAAATATTGAAGAACGATTATGTGACGTTCGTGACAAAACCGGTTACACCCTAGTATTCACATATCGAATAAGCGAGTAACCACTTATTGCATATCGAACAAACGAATAACCAAACGGGTGTCACACCCTGCCTTCGGGCCTAGGCGTGTGACTAAAAGTTGGTACCAATTATGTCAATTTTTCAAAGTTTGCAGCGGAAAATGTTAGATAAAATATTTACTTTTCATAATATAGGGATTTAAATAACCTTTTTAATTTTACAAAATTACTTGTTTAAAAACAAGTTTTTACATATGCATCATTACAAAATTAGCTGAGCCACCAGCTGCATTCTATACCTAGTGATCTTCTATCTCGACTAGCATATCCACCACTATACATTACTCCTGATTACCTCAAAACAGTTTTAAAATACGTCAGCTATATGCTGGTGAACACGCTAACTTAATAAAATGTTCTCATAATTCATAATACACAGCACCAATAACGTTCAACGACTCAGTGGGTATCAATCCCATCTCATCGGAACTAAACATACGCACAAACCACATAATCGGACTTCACTTGCCCTAGAGACAGTCACTTGCCTCATGGTTAGTATGTCTGTAGTGTGCCCACTACATTACATATATGTAAGGATCCAGACGCATGTGTATTTTAGCCTGAGTGTTTAGAACTATCTTGTATCAAAAAGTTTTAGAGGATTTGAACCAAACCTCATTTAAATACTTTCATATTTACATATGGATGATCGTCCATAGTTTAAAGAGTAAATATCATTAAAAAGATAATTCATTTAGACGTATTCACGTCGTAAAACACATTCATAAAAAGGTTGGACGTATTCACCTTTTGTTATAATCAATGTTTCTCACTGATAAATGCTTGATCTTTATCTCGGACCTATAGTAACTAGAATAATATTTCATAAATAACTAGATTTACAATCTAGCTTTAGACTTTTAGTCTATTTTCATAACCTTTACTTTGACATTCATTTCTTTTATAAAACATTTATATGCTACGTTTCTTTTTCATGAAGAAACATTTATAACAAATTTCTTCTTTCATAAAAAATATCTTTATATAAAATAAAGAATAATATTTCATCTATAATCCTATCTTATGGAAGCTACATTTCACTTATTTATTTGATCAAGGTATAGACTATACCCCCGACTAGGGTCTAAGTTATATATAATAAAATAATCGGACAGAACCCCTACCTTGTATGGCTTGTCTATGCGAATGCTTAAACTTCACTTGGGCAGCACTTCTACTTGCACGTACTCCTAGACAACAAACACCTCGGAACGTTGGGATTATGACACGGTTTTCGAGGTTAAGTAGGTGTGAGTGGATGAAATGGTTCCACCCTAGTGCCGTCTATTTATAAGCTGATTCTAGATTTCTTCGCAACGCGCAAAGAATTCTTTGCATAGCGCGAAGGACAAACTTAGCCGCCCTTATCTTTCTTGCCGTTCGCGTCGCGCGAAGTAGACTAATAGGTTTGATGAGTCGACCACTAGACCTGCCACTTGTCGACACGTGGTGACACGTGTCAGCACCTGACGAAGTTACTTCATGGCTACTTCGCATCGCGCGAAGTTTCCTTACCTGTTTTCTTCGCGTCGCACGAAGGAACTTAATTTTCATTTTCTGTCCCTGAACTTTGGTAGCTCGTCACGTCTTGGTCTATCTTCCACAGTTCAAAAATACTAAATTGGCCCTTATGCGGCCCGCGGTGATGCAAGCGTACGAAGTGCAAAGTGCGCCATCAAAGCGCCACATTGCGCCCATCGCCCGAGCTCGTGCTCGTGCGCGTTGGGTGCTTCGTACCTCCGCTAGGACTAGTGAGAGTGGTTAGCCACATAAGAACATTACCATGGAAAAATCCTTTATTATAAAGTGCTTTCATTTCTTTCCTACTTTCCATGTGGGATAGAGTTTTCCTTATTTCCTTAACATAATATGCTTTTGTTTTCTTTATCTCATTTCTTTCCATTACTTATCTTAAGTATATTTTTGGTCCTTTATTTTTGTAAATTTGTCAAATTTGGACCGAAACTTTGTGGGTGTTACAACGGGTCTGGTTATGAACCGAATATCCCCCGGGGGGCATCTTTAAGTGATATACGTATATTATAAGCCAACATATTGATATTATGGCCTTAGTACGATAGCAAGCTAGTTAAACAAAAACATGCTCGTTTAACTACCCGCTCTGACTTTAAACGCGAAAGACATTTACAAAACAAGTATTGTATCATCTGTTAAGCCAAAAAAGACTTAAAAAACATTTATTTGGAATGTTTTAAGCGATCCGTGAAAATATTTTTGATTTTTACAAACAAATGGTATGTTTTTATAGATTTACAAGAAAGTGGCCGAAAAACACTCGTTTTCATGCTGTTTGTCACACCTGATATATTTTTCTGGCCAAAAACCAAACACGAAATAAACTTGGACTCGGGATTTCATGTTCGGGCATGCAAAGCGAGACTAATGGGCCAAAATTGGGCCCAAAGGGAGCCCAAGAAGTCCAGCACGCCAAAGTGGACAAAAACCCCTTTTTATTCATTTTTCATGTTTAAACAGTTGTACAAGATATTTTTGTATGAAGAGTCCAGATTCTACATCAGTTCTTGCTGCTCTACAAACCCTCCATGAAAAACCCTAAGGAAACAACCCATTTTGATCCATTTTAAGCTTGATTAACATGAGTTTTTGCATAAAAATTGATCTTTGATTGAAAAAAATTACTTCTAGCCATGCAAAAGCCATAAAAATGATCAAAAAATATGTTTTGATCATACGCATGGTTAAGAACCTGGTTTGATAAGTTTTTTGGCCATAAACACAGGATTAAGGGGTTTAAATCGTGTTTTTACATGATTAGTTTTGTAATATAGGACCTAGTTACTCTAGCTAGAAGGCCAATAACCCAGAAAAGCGAGTAAAGGGTTGAAACAGTCGACAACCGCGAAGGTATTGCCGAAATACTCGTTTAGGGGCTGTTTAGGATTAGATTGTGACGTGCTTATTGTTAGCTTGTGAAATTTTTCAGGGACATCAGGGACCATATGACTGAGTCCCTGTCCAAATTTGGTAATTTTTCAACCATCCGAGAATATTTGACGAATTTATTACCGTTTAAGGACGTTTATTTGGGAAAAATACTTAAACTTCTTGAAAAATTATGAAATTTTGTTGAGAACTCAGATATGGCATAATATGATCACCTGTAAAATTTGGGGTCCGTTGGAGAACTCTAGATATGTTTTCGGGTTTCACGTTTATTCAAGTTTTAAAGTCGTTTTTGGCTCGAAAAGCTAATTTGGCAAGCTTGTTAAGTTCTAAAAATTTTACATGGTGTTTTGAGAGTTATTTGGATCACTCAAAAAGTTTTTTGATTTTTTGGAAATCTTCTGGTATAAAAGGATGATTTGGGTTAAATATAGCCTATAAAATGAATTTTTATAAATTAATAAATTAGTAAATAATTTCAGAAATATTTTCACAATCTAAGTCTATTGACATGTTCTGGGTATGACAGCTATACCCAGACTATATATACAGCCCAGTTTAGTATAGAGATTATAATAATATTAAAATATTAATATTATTATAATATTGACTATAGGTACTAAGTGATAGCAAGGGAAACAAACCCCAAGCTAACATCGCACTGAGTACCTACTAAACAGTGAGTTTCACGAACCCTCTTTTCAAACTGTTTACAAACTATTGGGGTGAGAATCATGTTTATATACGTTTATCTATCTGAAAACGGTTCAGGATATGAATTATCTAAATGTTCATATACGAAAAGTCCTCACAAACATGATGATTGACTACGTGTTGATGAAAGGTGATAATGATTGACTATGGGAGTGTAATCAACCAGAGCATGACCCATTTAGTTAAATGGGTCAAACAAGCCAACTCGAACACGACCCGTTTATCTAAGCGAGTCAAACGGGTTTTTTGATTGTAAATGGGCAGTGGTCAAGTGTCTAGTTGTTTGATTAAACGGGTTGCACAATTGACCCAAACATGACCTGTTTAGTTAAACAAGTTAAATAGGTCAACTAAACTTGACCCGTTTAATTCATTTACCTAAACAAGTCAAACGGGTTGTAAATGGAATGGAACCAATCAAGTTGTAGATGTATTCAACGAGTTGGAAGGTTGTAATATATGGCCAGGTGAAAAGGATTGACTTATCGCCGTCCTATTTAAATATTATTATTAAGCAGGTTAACCCGAACACAAAGCATTTATTAATAAACAAACACAATGGTGTTACTGTGATGAATTGGGATTGGCGTCAACTGCCTAACTCCCCATTTGAGGTTTCGGAGTTGTTCAATTTAATAGATAAAATTTATGATTATAAGTGGGGTGAGGGCAAAGACATCTGGAAATGGACAGGTGATGGGTCAGGTTTTTTCTCGGTTTCGGAAGCTAGGAAACTGTAGGTTCCCAGCCGGATCTACACGAGATATCACGTACTACGCAGGTGCGGAATCCCTACGTAAGATGTTACGAGTATAGAAAACAATACGATTAACACACGATAATCAAACACGTTGTATACCAACCTTAAACACGTGATACGAAGATCACTTGATTACAGACTCTCTCTGACTCGAATACACGAAAACTGTAAAACTGAATTAATTTTTTAATAAGCCGTAACAGATGGCTTATATAATCACGACAACTTCGCCTGGCATGTTCAGGCGAAGTTGTCACTAACTTCGCTTGTCTAACAAGTTCGCCCATATCAGCGAACTTGTTAGCAACTTCGCTTATACAAAACATAAAACATTACAAACGCGATTACAGACACTAGACACTGAACTACTGACATTATGCACCAACAGACTCCCCCTTGGCAGTAGCTTCATCTCTTTAGCTTCAAACACATGTCTTGTAATCTTCAATCTTGTATCTTCACGCATGCACTCCTTCTCTAACACAAACCGACACAACTCTTTGATATTTCCTCGCTTCGTCTTTCCAAGCAGGAATATAAAAGATTTTCTTCTCATTGAGCACCTGCAGATCAGCTTGCGATAAGTTTACCAAATGCATCGGATCGTAAACTCTTAGAAGCTCTTGTTCATCCTCGTCTTCCATCACTGCCTCAGCTGTCTCACAATCTACAAACCACCACTTTAGGTCTTTAAGCACATCCTTGGGCATAAGCTTCATCGGTACTTCTTTCAAACACCGGATCGGTTTATACTTCATGACCATCCAAGGCTTTCCATCAGCTCTCAAACCTCTATCCTTGTCTTCAACAAGTTTTCCCTTCTGTGGTTTTAACAGCTCAAATTTCTTCTCTTTTATACTTTCTTTCCATACAATTTTCCCAATAACTCTAGCCATATTATCGTCACTTTGATTGATTAACCCCAATCTGGCTAAGTCTTTCACTTCACATTCCGGCAGTGTATTCAACGATCTTAACAGTCTTTTAAAATACTGAACACCGTCATACCTTTTAATCACGAAGAGCCTCAACTGCTCATCATAGATCCAGCAAATAATCCCTTTCTTCGCTTTAGCATAGCCTTTAATGTTGTAACTCTTCTTAAACATTGTAGGGACCGCCGGTTTCTTCGTTTTGACGAACCACTGAGCGTAGCCTTCCTTCCACCTAGGCTGCTCTTCCCATTCAGACTCATCGCTTCCAATCTGTTTACTCATATCAGCTTTCTCAACATCTGGAATGTCATGCTCCACATTCTCTTCTACTATCTCTCCCTCTTCAATCTCATAATCAATCACAATATCTTCTCCAATCTTTTCTATCACATCACTTGGTAGAATATCATCATCACCAACCAAGCTATCATCCATCTCATCTACATCCACCACCACCACATCATCACCACCAGCTGCAGATGTCGACTCCCCCTGAGTTGTGGAATTTCCAAGAGCTTGAGTAGTTCTTGGTAGCTCACCACCTGCATCTTTCGACGCATTGGGATCATCGTCTCTATCATTCCTTCTCTTCGTCCTCAACTCATCGCCTTTACAGCTCGTCTCCCCCTGAGATGCCAAGAACTCCTTCAGAGCATCTATGATCTTTCCATGTTCTACCAGCAGGGACGACTGCATCTGATTCTCTGCAACTAGGCGTTGAATAGCCTGGGTCTGGATAAGATTCACCATTGATTGTTCTGCCACGACCCGTTCAAGTGCAGCTATTCGTTCTGAGTCTGAGAGGGTTGCATCGAAATCGAACCTCATATGTGAAATGTCTTGAGTGTACTGAGAAGGGATTTCCGATGTCACCGGGACCTCAGAAGTAGAAATAGACGTAACCGCAGGTGGTATCGTCACCGATAGCCCTGCAGTGGCCACAACAGTCGACTCAATAAAGCGTGCCACGATCTCCGATGGAGTAACAGTCGGAGGCGGCAACGAAACGATCACGGGAGTCGAAAGTTGGAAAGTAGTGGGTGGGAGGCCAAATGTAGATGAGGTAGCCACTACGGGAACACCCGTAGCGCTTGGCCTTGTAACCTGTAGAGATGAGGGAACCATTGTCATACCGGATAGTGCTGGTGGAGTGAAACGTACCACCCTAGAGCTTTCACCGGCTCCTGATCCTACACCTATCCGTTCCCTTCTTGACCTCCTTATCAACTGTTGTACCTCTTCCTCAAAGTCTGACTCGTCATCATCATCTGTTCTCTTTCTTTTCCCATGTAGTCTTTCTCGAGTCACCATAATCCTTCTCGCCTCTGCCACTTCATCATCAGAATCTGAGCCAGCCACCGTTGTAGCTGCCCTAGTAACATGCACAGTCGAGGCACGTTCAACTGGGACCTGAACGTTCTCCTCTGGATCCACCCGATCCATATCAAAGAATCCTTGACCACCAAATTCTGCATCAAGGTCCACTTCCTCCTCCGGTGACACAACAGGAGCAGCAGGTATAGCTTGAGGTGCTCCTGCATGTTGTGGTGCCGGGTCCCTAAACTCATCCCCACTAGCAGGCACATACTCTGGGTTGATTAAGTACCCAAAGAGTGGAGTATGGCGAGGACGAAGCTCAGGTTTGCTCATCGCACTGGAGGATCGACACTGGGCGAAGATCCGTTTGTTCACACTCTCTACATATCGGATCGGACGGCGCTGAGGAAGTGTTGGAGCAACATGATTCAAGATCATTTGAAGGAATCTTGGATACATGATGAACCGCTCACGCGCCATCGCTCTTCGTTGACGATCAATCTCGTAAAAGACCATCTGACTAAAGCTGAATCGCTTGTTGTATGTCAGAGCAGTCATCGCTGACTGCATGGTCGTGCCCATGCCATCAGTGTCCTCCTTTCTCCCTGACATGCATACTATCATAACATGCATGAGAAAGCGCCACTGGTCAAGCAGAAATCCCTTCCTTCTCTGCGAATCCCCCAAGGGACCAGAATAACCCATCCTCAAAAATGCCCCATCGCGGAAAGGAGCTACAAACTCCGTCGGGTCATCCCTTGTCTCGTTTCCAAACCGCAGAGCCGCCCGGATATGTTCAGAAGAGAACTGAACAATATGATTGTTGACGGTTGCGCGCATCACCGGGGGTTTGACTCTACAGTCGTATTCCACGGTCTGCCAGAAATCCTCAATGTTGGGTAAGGATATCGGCAGAGTTGTTGTAATGGCGTGGAATATCCTCGAGCGTAAAAGGAATGTGATGATTTCGCGGAAATCATCAACTCCGCTCGCTTCCGGGTCTAAGGTGATATACATGTTGTGACCCGGGAAGAACTGTCTTTGTTGATCACCTCCGTCATCACCGCCTGCACCACCTGCTCCAGCAATAGCAGCCATATCTGCAGCAAACAGGTTAAGTTAGATAAACGTCAAAGCGAATCACAAGTTCCCCTGTTACCATGAGCGAAGTTGTGATCAATTCTGTATAGGCGAAGTTAAAGGTGAGGCGAAGTTGGGAAACAACTTCGCTTCAACTTGAACTTCGTCTTAAAAAAGTTAAGTAAAATGGTCCAGGCGAAGTTACGGATAACTTCGCCTAATCACAACATCGCCTCATAAACTGTTTCAAAATCAATAATCAGGCGAAGTTAAACCTCAGGCGAAGTTACGGATAACTTCGCCTAAACTGTAACTTCGCCGAATTCGAATCGGCAACAGTTAAGGTTGTTGAACGACGTGTAGATGATGATTTCGGTGATCGAGGACTCCGAAATACATGATTTTATGAAGGTTTATACGTTCAAGTGGTTTACTATCACGTAAAAACAAGTTTGAAAATCGGGTGTTTAGGTTTCAAAAAAATCGAGGTCACGAAACGGGTCGTATCGACCTGTGATAATCATTAACGACAATGATTATACGAATATGGAACCCTACACACATTTAATCGACAATGAAATCGAGAAAGAAACACAGAATGATTGATGATAAAAGAATCGATAAGTTCGCTGGATTTTGAAATAAATGAACAGTTTGACCTTTAGAGTCCTTTATATAGGGTCACAGATGTATCGGCGAAGTTGTGGATAACTTCGCCTATCAGGCGAAGTTATGCAGAACTTCGCTGATATTAAAAATTTTCAAAACAAACCCCATAATTTGAACAATTTGCAATTAAGTTTTAAAACATCCTTTAAAGCGTTAAATGATACGATCAAGACCAAGTAACCAGGTATAAAATCAAACAATTACAAAAGTAACAAAAATTTGAAAAATTAAAGTACACGGGATCAAATTTCAGTCTCGACAGGGACTACCATGTTTTAGAAAAGATCCGAACAGGAATCATACTAATATCGTGACTGTCACACAGATCCGTGTTCAGCTGTATTATGACATAAAGAAATAGGTTGTAAGCAGGTAATCTACTTAGAATGGTTTTCATCGTTTCTGTGATACGAGTTAGGTTCAATTAAGCTCAAAACTTAAGTGGGCAACAACTCAGAGATTATGATGCCTCCTATCTATTCTCAAAGCGTATTTGGCTTTCCCCAAGTCACCCCGAATTGACCTTGACCCGTAGTGTCTGATTAAGTAGGAATTACTCTTCGATCTTAGACTCTGCTTCCCGTTCACCTTCTTGTGTCTTGATTGATAATCATTATCATTATGAACTCTAAAAATTATTATTATTTTTTTTATTATTATTTTTTTTAATCTAACATGTATATACACAACTTCAAGTAGAAAATAACTGCAAGTCCCGAATCTGGATCACTGCAGTGTCTTGACACGCTATTTTCACGGGAATCAGAACACTCACGGGCTCGTGTATGACTGGGTAATCGCTTTTCTGCCTATCATACGGAAAGATATGTATGAAGACACGCACAACTCTTAAGGAGTTTCCACAAAAAATCGAGTAGATTTAGTTAGTATCATTTCTACTTTTACGCACCATAAAAAGCTACCATGATATACAATGACTGTTCTAAAGACTTTTAAGCCTAATAACTTCACTAGTTAAGCACACAGAATCAGTATATCTATCACTTTCCAAGGTTGGATCAATTTTCTGTTAAACATAGTAAAGTAACTTCTTACGAAGTAGTAGACTTGAAAAATAATTTCATCTCCCGAAAAGAAAAATTTAACTTCTATCGCCCCGACCAAATCAAAGTCTTCAGGTCAACGGCTATCCCGAAGATCCAATGGATCAGCTGGACCGACCACATACTAGTATGTGTCCTTCTAACTAAGTATGATCGACTAATTTTAAGCGAAAGAATGAAAACTCATCATAAACCGCCCCGGTCACTTTCAGTCATCTGGTTAATGGCTATCCTCATATTCTACAAGTAGAAATGAGGACCAACCATATCCTAAGACATGTCCTTCAAACTGAGGCAACCGATATAATTCTAAGCGATAGTGACGGGCTTTTTTTTTTTTTTTAATCAAAAACACAAAGCATGGTTACTCAGGATTGATCATCCCATTCAGCTCAACAAGGTTTTGAAATCTAGTTTTGTCAAACGCTTTCGTGAATAAGTCAGCGAAATTATCTAACGTATCAACCTTTTCGAGCTCAATCAGCTTCTTCTCAGCACAATCCCGTATAAAATGATGACGTATGTCAATATGTTTAGTTTTACTGTGCTTCACGGGATTGTTAGTTACTGAGATAGCAGCAGTGTTATCAATGCAAATAGGAGTAAGTGAGAAATTCAGACCATAGTCGCGCAACTGTTGTTGAATCCAAAGAACCTGGGAGCAGCAGTTGGATGCTGCCATGTATTCTGCTTCACAGGTTGAAATTGCGACTGAAGTCTGCTTCTTGCATTGCCACGACACCAATCTGCCACCAAGAAACTGACATCCACCAGTTGTAGATTTCCGACTCTGATTGCACCCTCCATAATCAGAATCTGTGTAAGCGACTAACTCCAAGTCTCCTCCTCTCGGGTACCACAACCCTAGCTTCGGCTTGCCCTTGAGATACCGCAGTATCCTCTTCGCACCCTTCAAATGAGATTCTTTTGGGTTTGCCTGAAAGCGTGCACAAAGACAAACAGCAAACATTATATCAGGCCTAGAAGCAGTTAAGTACATTAAAGAACCTATAATAGCCCGATATTGGGTTGGGTCCACGTTTGCATCGTTATCTGAATCAGCACCCAATTTGTGATTGACGCAGACTAGAGTTTCATATGGAGTGCTGTCCTCCATCTTGAAGCGTTTGAGAACATCATGGACATACTTCGTCTGATGAATGAACATCCCGTCTTTCTTCTGATCAACCTGCAATCCTAAAAAGAAAGTTAGTTCACCCATAGCTCTCATTTCAAATCTCTTCTTCATGACGGCCTCAAACTCCTGACACATGGTGACCTTTGATGCAGCAAAGATAATGTCATCCACTTAGACTTGCACCAGCAGAAAGTCGCTTCCCTTTCTCTTGAAGAACAACGTGCTATCATTCTTACCTCTTTCAAACTCATTCTCAAGCAAGTAATCGGATAACGTTGAGTACCAGGCACGAGGTGCCTGATGTAGTCCATACAGCGCTTTACTTAGCTTGTACACGTGATCGGGAAAGTCAGGGTCAGGAAAACCCGGAGGTTGCTCAACATACACAACCTCATCGACTTTACCGTTTAGGAACGCACTCTTCACATCCAACTGAAAAACTTTCATCTCCTTATGAGCAGCAAATGCCAAAAACAGCCGAATGGCTTCCAATCTTGCCACAGGAGCAAACACCTCATTGTAATCAATCCCCTCTTGTTGATTAAAGCCTTTAACAACCAGCCTTGCCTTATTCCTGAGAACAACCCCTTTCTCATCTCTCTTACATTTGAAGACCCATTTTGTGCCAATCGCATGCACATTTCTTGGTTTTTCAACCAAATTCCATACTTCCATTTTCTTAAACTGAGCTAACTTTTCTTGCATGGCTTCGACCCACGAGCTGTCCTTCAGAGCCATTTGATAGTTCTTTGGTTCAATGTGGCTGATGAAGCAAGTGTACAAGCATTCGTTGATAATACCCGTGTCTTTAATGCTTGTGTAAACACAGGTGTGCTCATTCAAGCTTTGTCTTGTTTGTACACCGGCGGACAGATCACCTATCACATTCTCCAAAGGGTGATTTTTGTGAATTCTCGTAGTCGGAACCGAACTGACATTTAGATTATCTTCCAAGTTCGAAGATAGCTCATCCATGGTTGATTGATGTTGAGTGTGAAACGGATTGATGAATTCCTCTTCAGTAGAGGCAGCAGGGGTATTGACAGCATTTGACGAGGAAGGCTGACATTCATCATACTGTGGTCTTTGTACCAAAGTGTCTTCCTCATCGCATATCATCTTCGTAGCAATTCTTTCCTCAGCTTCTGCAAAATCCAGATAAGGTATGTTAAAAGATTTAAAGAGTCTATCATAGTCGAAAACCCCAGCGGGTCCCGTGCTTGGTTTTGGTGATTTGTAACTTGTGATATCAGTGTTACACACCACCTCAACCTTGCTGGTCGATGTATTAAAGACCCGTCTGTTGGGAGTCCCAACAACGTATCCGACTAAGATTCCTTCGTCGGCTACTTCACCAAAATTTGAATTGGTCTTTAATATCGAACACGGGGACCCGAATGGTTCAAGACCACTCAAGTTGGGCTTTCTCCCATGCATTAGTTCATAACAGGTTTTATTTAATCTTTTAACAGTTAACACTCTATTAAGGATATAACAGGCTGTAGCAACAGCTTCAGCCCAGAACACCACGGGAAGTTTCGAATCAGCCAGCATGGTCCTGGCTCCTTCAATCAAAGTTCTGTTCTTCCTCTCAGCCACTCCATTTTGTTGCGGAGTATACGGTGCGCTGTATTGGTGTTCAATCCCCTTCTGTAGGCAGAAGATCTCCATCTGATAGTTCTTGAACTCAGTCCCATTGTCACTCCTGATGTAGTTAACTCATTTCCCATAATGTTCTCAACTTTGGTAATCAAATTTATTACCATCTGAACAGTTTCATCCTTCGACTTCAGGAAATATACCCACGAGTATCGAGAAAAATCATCAGTAATCACCAAGCAGTACGATGTTCCCCCTAGACTTTTTACATTCACGGGACCGAAGAGATCCATGTGAAGTAATTCTAGGGTACTGACTATTGAGTTGACCTTCTTGGTGTGATGGGATTTCTTGTGTTGCTTTCCCTTCTTACATGATAAGCATTTGTCTTCGAAGTTGAAATTCTTCAAGGGAACCCCCAACACAAGCCCATTTTTGACAAGGTAGTTCATCTTACGAAGATGAATGTGCCCCATTCTCCTATGCCATAATTCGGACTCTGATTCAGTCGCTTTCGACAAAAGACACGATTCTTCAGTGGCCATTTCAGTAGACCTCATATCCATGATATACGTATTCTTCACTCTCGGAGCCTTCATAACAATCCAGTCCTCTGGTATCTTAAAACCAGGATACAACACTATCGCCTCATTCTTCGTGAAATGCACGGTATAATCCTTGTCACATATATGCGAAACACTCAGCAGATTGTGCTTCAGTTCTTCAACAAAGTTAACTTTCTCTAGCCGTTAGTCACAGTCCCAATTCCTGTGATCTTTCCACCGCTCTCTCCTGCGAAACTCACTCTACCCCCTTGAACAGGTTTCCAGTCTTGTAACAATTTCTTATTACCCGTCATGTGCCGGGAACAGCCGCTATCCACAACCCATTGATTGTTGGCAGCCCTGTTCAACTGTTCCTGCACGATTAAAGCAGATTATTAGAATCTTGGGACCCAAGACCTCTTGGTCTTCGGTCGATACATCCCGTACCTTGGTTGTCCAAAGTTAGTATCATAATCATTTCTGTGAGTCCTAACAGGATACCTTCTTGTGGATTGTCTATGAGGCCATCCAAACCGTCTTGAATTAAATGAATTATTAGTTATGGTTTGGGTGTTACCAGTGAAAAACTGAGATCTATTTCTTTGAAAACCTGGATTAGTTCATTTTCTGAAATTTGATGGGTTTTCAGTTTTATCATTAAATTGATTACTGTTAGCTCTTTTCTCAGATTTTAAAGGCCTCACACCTCTGAATTTTTGCTTCAGAGGGCAATCAGCAACAAGATTTCCTTGTTGATTACATCTAAAACAACACCTGTTTTCAACTTTCTTATCAAAAGTTGTCTTAGATGTTGAGGCTGTATTATTGCCCGTTTGTCTCGCATATGGTGGGACATACGGGTTTAGTGGAGACTTCTTTTCAGATGTTTTCTTTTTCTCTCCACTCTTTGGTAACACTTCCTCTTGATTTGTCTCACTCGACTCAGAGGATTTGTCCGAGTTAGATGAGACAGGACTCGGAGCAGAAATCTTAACACTTGCGACAGGCTTACTAACTTCTTATTCTTTAGTAGTAACTGGAACTGGAACTGTCTGACCATAGTCAACATCGACAGATTTCTGATTACTAGGGTTATAAGTGTAATTATGATTGAAAGGCGGTGGAACTTCATGATAACCAATTCCTCCCCTTTTTGGGGAACCTTGATCACTAACGAGGTGATCAAGTATAGCAGAGGAATTTCTGAATTGCTCCAGTTTCCTGTTAAATTCCACCACTTTTACCTGGTGATCAGCAATTTGTTTTTCTCTTTCAGCTATTAGTTTGGTTTTTTCTTCTAGAACCTCATAGCTAAGATCAATCATGTTAATTTTTTCAGCAAGCTTTGCTTTAAGACTTTTAATATCTGTTTCACTAGCTTTAATTTTTACTTTGTAACTATTTTCTCTAGCTTTAGTGAAATGATGATCTTCTTTTAAAGTTTTATATTGCGCATCCAAACTAACAAACTGATCAGTTAGAGTTGTCAGTTGTTCAGACAGATGTTCACACTTAGTACAAGGAAGTTCGGTACTTACCTCGGAGAGCTGGTCTGCTACATCTGCCATGTACGCTTCATCTTCGCCAGTTCCCTTCTCACTATCTGCATTTTCGATGTTTGCCAAGTTGGCCTGTTCAAATACTTCTTCAACATGCAGATTCCAGTTGTACTCTTCGTTCTGTCCGGAAATCATGGCTCTATAGTCATTACCACTACCACTTTGCTGTGTAGATCTGTTCTGACTGCGTTCTACACGTTCATTCTTGCATTCTTTTGCAAAGTGGCCATTCTGCTGACAGTTGTAACAGCGAACCTTCGTCTTATCAAACCCTGGCCTCTCACCGACAAACTTCCTGCCAGTTTTCTTCATGAACCTCTTTACCCTTCTCACTATCATAGCCATCTGCCACTGCAGATCCATCTCCTCCAGATCATCAGCATCGATCTGGTCATAGTCTTAATCCAAAACTGCAGGATCAACGATCTTACCCTGAATGTAGTTCTCATAAGAAGCAATAAAAGATGCATAGAGAGCAAACTGCTGTTCAGCAGATTTGACACTCATGGGCATCTTCGAGTAGTTGTTGCTTGAAACACTCGGGGAATAACTACTCTTGTTTGCTTGAGGTTGAGAAGCATTTGACCCTCCAGCTACATAGCACACATCACCGTTCATGTTGAGAGATACGTGTCCCTCAAGTGTTGAGCTCGCGCCTGACTCTCCCTTAGAGTAATAAGCAGATGATTCCGTTTTCGAACTTGATCCAGAGCTAACCTTTGCACCATACATACCCGGATCTTGAACCTGATCGGTAGGTGTCTCCTTTCGTACCATGTTCAGTTCAAACGTTCTTAGCTTGTTAACTGCTGTCTCAAGGTCATAGTCAGCAAAGTCTTTATCTTCTCTCATCAACACTGTATACATCTCCCATTTTGGTGGGAGAGCATCAAGAAGCTTCTCAACAATCTCATCTTCTTTGTATGAGATTGAATAGTTGCTGAGTTCAGTCATCAGATGATAATATCTGGTGATGATATCATCAAGTGATTCGTTTTTCAGATACTTGAAGACCGAGAATTGGGTTTTTAGAAGTTTAATCTTCGAAACACGAATTCCCACATTGCCCTCAAAACGGTTTTCAAGAGCTTCCCAAAGCTCTTTAGCAGTCTTATACTTTCGGAAGGTGTGAAGTATCTCTTGTGGAAGAGCCATTGTAATTGCTGCATGAGCTTTACTTTCTGCCTCATACATCTTCTTCTCTTCATCTTCCATCTCTTTGTACTTCTTGATCTGATCACGACCTTCATACTCAGTAGTAGGTAGAATGTAACCATCTTGTATACACACCCACATCTTGGCATCTTGATACTTGACATATTGTTCAAAACGATCTTTCCACG
Source organism: Bidens hawaiensis (assembly GCF_021521415.1). Classification (NCBI taxonomy): domain Eukaryota; kingdom Viridiplantae; phylum Streptophyta; class Magnoliopsida; order Asterales; family Asteraceae; genus Bidens; species Bidens hawaiensis. The sequence continues at coordinate 545,700 of NW_027491117.1, read as the reverse complement.
CTACATAATCCGTTTTCTTAAGCATCTTGGGTGCTTTTGTAGCCGAACCTGCTTCTACTTCCATCTTTACTAATTCGGTAATGTTTATCGAAGACATCTTTCTCAAAACTCAAAGAAATCCGAAAATCAAAAATTTTATTTTCAAACAGCACAGTAGGCGAAGTTGTGGATAACTTCGCCTAAAGCTTAACTTCGCTTAAAGCTTAAAGTTGTGGATAACTTCGCTTAAAGTTGTGGATAACTTTCTTAAATTCGCCGGATTGGCGAAGTTGAGAATAACTTCGCTTAAGTTGAGCGAACTTGGGAGGTAGGCGAAGTTGTGGGTAACTTCGCTTAAGGTAAGCGAACTTGAAGAGGTAGGCGAAGTTGTGGATAACTTCGCTTAACCTTATATCTTCGCCGAAACCCTAGTAACAGTGACGGCAACTTCGCCTGATGAACACGAAGTTTCTGCAGATTAGATTTCTGGGTTTTTCGAGGTTTGTGAAGGTGTTATGGGTTGTTTAAGCTTGTAGGAGATGAGTATGACACAAAAACTCAGAAAACTCGTCCCGCGAATAGTCGAACGGAACGATTTCTATACCCGCGTGATAATCCCGAACCACACAATCGAGCAAATGATCTGATACCAATTGTAGGTTCCCAGCCGGATCTACACGAGATATCACGTACTACGCAGGTGCGGAATCCCTACGTAAGACGTTACAAGTATAGAAAACAATACGATTAACACACGATAATCAAACACGTTGTATACCAACCTTAAACACGTGATACGAAGATCACTTGATTACAGACTCTCTCTGACTCGAATACACGAAAACTGTAAAACTGAATTAATTTTTTAATAAGCCGTAACAGATGGCTTATATAATCACGACAACTTCGCCTGGCATGTTCAGGCGAAGTTGTCACTAACTTCGCTTGTCTAACAAGTTCGCCCATATCAGCGAACTTGTTAGCAACTTCGCTTATACAAAACATAAAACATTACAAACGCGATCACAGACACTAGACACTGAACTACTGACATTATGCACCAACAGAAACTAATAGTCAACAACCGTAATTATCAACCTTTTGTTAAGCTTAATAGGGAGAACTGGATTCCGGTTAAGTGTGGCATTTTGGCGTGGCGCGCAGAGCAAGATAGGATTCCTATGAAAGATGCTCTTACTAAACGAGGGATGGCTTTTTCGGATGATTCTTGCCTGTTTTGCGAGTCGAACAAGAAATCTTCGAGCCACATCTTTACTGGATGTATTTTCGCAACAGAGGTTTGGTCTAGGATTTCAGCTTGGTGTCGGTTGAATCCTATTTTCGCTTTCGACGTCCGTGACCTTCTTATGCTTGTTAAAGGCTTTAAAATGGGGAAGTATGAGAAACGGGCGATGCATGGTATCATTCTAACGACCCTTTGGTGCATATGGATTGCTAGAAACGAGCGGATCTTTCAAAGGAAAACTATCAAAGCTATCGAGGTGGTGACCAAGATCAAATCGACTTCTTATTTTTGGATTACAAATAGGTCGAGACATAAACATTTAGATTGGAATGATTGGTGTACTTGTCCTATTGGTTTGATGTAACTTGGTTTCCCTTGCGGTCCTTACTTTGAGGACTAGCAAGTGCCGTTTTTGTGGTTGAATGAAATTTACCTTTCAAAAAAAAAATTACAGAATTTAGAAATGAATAGTTAAATTGATTAAAATGTATATTTGTGTTTATATCCATGTTATATTTACATTAGTTCGTTTAAGAGGGGAAAAAGAACTTATGTGTACTACTCATGCATTGGTCAATCCGGTACTGCCATCTCATTTTCGTACCCACAAATCACAAATTCCCCGAAGGCACCTACCCAAAGGTACTCTAGAACATTTTTTGTCTTTTGTTTTTTATAATATAAAATAAATAGAACAATTAAATATAATTAAAATTTCATTATAATTAAAAATATAACATATATGAAAACCAAAAAAATAAAATACGACAATTCAAACAAAAAAAACATAAAATACGAAAATTAAAAGTAAAAGATCCTTCGGCCAATTGTATTGCTCGATGATGATGTTACCGTGTCTTCCTCTTCGGCTTGCTCGATGAGATATTTGAAAATTGTATGCTACTATCGTTTGAAAAAATATCGTTATCAGAATCGTTCGGCGGTATGTATATCCTGAGATCGTCGTTTGATAAATTAGGCATTGAGTGTTTGAAGGAATTAAAACGGTGAAGGTTTGAGTGAATAAAAATGATGAAAGATTTGAGTTAATAAAATGGCAGTTTATTAGAATTTAATAATCCCAATTGATTGATATTGGCCGATAATAATCCCTATTCATTTTATCACCACTGGTGGTCTTAAATTTAAAAAAGTTGGCCCTCAATGGTCCCCCGTTAAAAAGGACTTAACGGCGTTTATCCTTTTCTCCGAATTTCAAACTAATGTTTTAGGTATTTTGATCGGCAGGAGGATACGAGTCGATTGATGCAAAACTTAGTTCGAAACGGTGCTCAAAAACGACGCATCAATGCTTTAATTCGGGTCTTTGAAGTTCCAATAAAAAAAATCAAGACGTTCGGATCACCGTTTCGAGCTAGGTTTTACATCAATCGACTCGTATACTCTATTCGATCAAAAGCCCTAAAGCATTAGTTTGAAATTCGGAAAAAAATATAACGTCGTTAAGTCCTTTTTAACAGGAGACTATTGGGGGGCAACTTTTTTAAATTTGTGGCCGCTAGTGACGATAAAATTAATAGGGATTATTATCGGCCAATACCGGTAAATAGGGATTATTAAAATCCAATAAACCTAAAATGGTGAAGAGTTAATAGTATTTATATGTAATAATAATAATTAATTACACATTTATGTTTTCCAACATTATATATTCTTCGTGGCAAAGGTTTGCATTGAATTGCAATTTGACACTCTATCCACGGAGCAGGTTTGCTTTGTGATTTGAAATCCATGGTTCCATGGAGCTTATCCTTACATGTGCCCCTTCCCCTCTTAATTGCAGTGATCAAAAATTTGAAGAACGATTATATGTGAATCTTTCAGAAACTGAGATTCAATGGCTCTATATGTTACGGAAGAATGTGTTTAAAAAACCTGTTTGGATCCAAATCGATTCCAATCCCGACCCAAATCGCCAGTTTGTATACCAGTTTCCCTCTCATCTCCAAAACCGATTTTTAACCAGACCTGATTCTCCAGAAACCAATTTTGAACCGACCAAACTGCCAGATTGGATACACGAACTGGTTTCAAACTGATCTAGTCTGATTCAGTATAGGGTTCGAGTATTTCACACCAAAACCGATTTTTAACCCGAACCGGTTTCTTCTCTAAACAGTTTTGACCAAAGTTGACCAAACCGATTTGGTTTACAACCCGAACCGCTTCAGACAATAGCGTTTTGCTTTAGTTATACATGTTTGCTACATAAATACATAATTGTGTCAAGATCTGTGCAAGACATACAGATCAAGTAGCCTAACACGTCTCATTTAACTCATGTACCTAAACGAGTCAAACAAGTTATTATCACCGTGTAAACTTGTTTAACAAATTATTTCTTAAATTTGATTGCTGAGGCTCAGAACTTCAGAAGTATACCAATCAGTAGATTCATGGATTAACCAATAAACAAACCAACTTCTGAATTGACACCCAAACTCGATGTTTTACTCAAAACAGCATATTTCCGGTTTCTGTTCTAGCTAGCCTACTATCAATCTTGTACCCATACATTATAATGATTTAAATACTATATTTTGAGAAACAAAAATGAACACCGCCCTCTAACGTCGTCAAGGTAGATGCAACTCGTTCTGAAACGAAACAAGTGTCGAACTAGATGTATGTCGGTGGTACCTTCATATACACGAATGATGTGCAACAAAACCGTACTCCACATTCATGATGCTTTGAAGCTCTCTGACAGTACTTGATAATATTGTTTTTGCTGCAAGAACACAGAAAACGCACATTATTACCAACACCAATGTCTAACTACAAATTGATATCAAACACAACTTTTACTTCGGGATATACGCATCATTATAGCACTACGAGTTTGTATGTTGTCAACTATGCTCTGAGCAATGGCAGGTTTACAAAGAGGGTGACGAAATAAGGGGTGTTAACTGTTCAGTTTAGACAAAAATTGTAGGTCAAACCAGTAACAACGATTTCAAAAATGACAAACCAAACAGGCCTGCTTTAAAAGCTCATGTTCCAAAACTTAAATTTTCTGAAAACGAATAAAATAATAAAGGCTAAACAACTCGTTCCAGATTCCAAAAGCATGGCCCGTAAATTATCATACCGGATAATCTCAAACGAAATGAAAAAACAAATTTGTGTTGGTTCACCTGGTTTGAACGGTTTACAAAAACAACCCTAAATTGTTTATGAATACAGAACACAAAATAGAGCAAGTTTATACCTTATCAGAGACGGAAGGTGTGATTTTTCCCAATGCTTGCTCAAAATGGACAGCTTTAATAGTATGTGTTATGCCACCAAGACAGCTTTCTGACGTCCCTTCACGAGCAGCAGCTTCAATTTTACTAAACTTTTCTTCAACAGCAACCATGGCAGCTTCATTCATCTAAAATATGAACAAACAGGTTAAACAAATGAGATCAACTGTATTGGTTGCTTAGCGAGTAAAAAAGTTCACAGACCAATGCAGAAAGATCGGCTCCACTTAAATTTGCACAAGCCTCACTCCGTGCAATAGCAATCAAGTCCACATCAGCATCTAATGGTTTATTCCTAGAAAGAGCTTTCAAAATCAGCCCTCGCTCGTCTTGATTTGGCAGAGGAACATACATAAGTTTCCCAAACCTTCCAGGTCGTAACACTGCTCGATCCATCACCTCTGGCCTGGAATAACAATGGAACAAGATAAGTAAGTAGAAACTATTTTTCATGAATAAGTAGATTTTTCTAACCAAAAGATGGTGAGTTGTAGGTACCTATTGGTAGCACCAATAATGTAAACGCCCTTGCGTTGATCAGCACCGTCTAGCTCTATCAATAGCTGTAAAAATGTAAAGAAATTTCATATCTTGGATATGATGAGATTATGTGCACAAAAACTTTGAAAATGTAATGCACGATGAATATCTAAGAATCTTACCTGGTTTAGAAGCCGCTCAACAACCCACCCCCCTTCCTTTCCACGCTTTGTTGTCAGAGCATCAACCTAAAGTATTAATCCAAAAGAAACCGGTATCAAGCTTAAATCAACCATTACAACTTTTATCATCAGTTTAGTAATAAATTAAAGAGCAAAGAATGATTTCATCCCCCCCAAAACTTAGTATAATATCATATATAGTCATTTTCAAATTTGTGGCATTTATAAACTTCCTTAAAACATACACTAGAATATGAGAGTCAAATTATAAATAAGAAGAGAAAGATATAATGGTCATAATACAAACTGTAATTTATAAAATACGTGAATATAATGTGTTCATTACACTATTTTTTTGGTTGGGTAATTGTGTATTTATGCAAGTTTCAGTACAAATAAAATTGCTCCTACGCTAAGCATGTGAGAATAATACCATATAAGTAAAGTCACAATAATGAAATTTATCAAAAATAAAAGCGAGAAAAAAAAAACCTCATCGAAGAATAATATGCATGGAGAACATGTCCTTGCACGACTGAATATAGTCCGCACCGCCAATTCACTCTCGCCAACATATTTGTTAAGAAGCTCCGGACCCTTCACAGTAAAGAAAAATTACAAATTTTAGGATATAAAAGCATTAGATGAATAAAAATATCAAAGGGTGTCATCATAAAGCCAATCGTGAGCAACTCCAGTCCGGCTTGCTAAGAGATCAAATCAAGCCAAGCTAAAATGAGCTAGAGTCTACATTAAAGATCATTCAATAAACAAGTCCAAGAACTTGACTAGGCTCGGGAGCCTACAAGCTGAATATTTATATAAAATGTTGAAAATGGTAGAATCACTGACAAACCTTAATGTGTATGAAATTTGCTCCTGCTTCATTAGCAACAGCTTTGGCAATCAATGTTTTTCCACAACCAGGAGGCCCGTAAAGCAAAAACCCAGTCTCCATATCAACTCCATAATCCTATAAAAATAGGAAAACAAGTATGAAAAATCGTTCTTATTAAAATCAGCAATACCATCATATAGTAAACTTACCTCATACTCATTGGGATATTTTATACGCCTAACTATGTAACGGTCAAACTCCCTTCTCAACAAATCAAGACCTCCAACATCTCCCCATTTGACATTTGGAACACTCGAAAACCCTTCTCTTCTAGAAGACGGCTGAACCAATTTGGCCGCCACCTGCGTATAAATTAACAAAAGTCAACTACGGTCAACAATGAATAGCAACAATCAAACAAATTTGATAAGTAAACAACAAACTGTCTCTTCATGATACCTCAAAGTCAGACATTGTGATGCTTAATTTGTCCATTTCTTCAGGAGTCCATTCCTTCTTCCACCAGTCGTCATTTTGTTCATTATCTGTACTTTCTATAGAAAGTTCCATCTTTCTTAAATCAATAATTCTCTTCATAGCAAGATTGCCAGCTTTATTCACCAAAGCAGCTAAATCTGCTCCAACAAAACCAGGAGTTGACCTTGAAATTTTAACCAGATCAAATGCGCCTTCAAGTTTTAAATTTTGTGTTAGTACAGAAAGAATCTTTATTCTAGCATTTTCATCCGGAACACCTAAAGATATCTCACGGTCAAAACGACCAGGCCTTCTTAATGCTGGGTCGACAGCATCAGGTCTATTAGTAGCACCGATCACTAAAACATAACCCGGTTTGCCATTTGGTGGTTCTGTGCTTTTAGAATTCTCGTCTGGTTTAGCAACCCTGTGAGATTCATCCATACAAGTCATTAACTGTGTCACGATACGTCTTTCCATCTCACGTTGAAGGTTTTCTCGTTTTGAAGCAATTGCATCAATCTCGTCAATGAAAACTATAGATGGTGCGGTTCTGTATGCTTTTGAAAACAATTCCCTTATATTCTCTTCTGATGCACCTGATATGTCAAGATAGTATGTCAGTTAAAGCTGTTGATGCAAAAGAACTATAGAAGGTGCAATTCATATATACCCCTACAAACTTGGAAAATATCAATATACTGTGCCAAACTAAAAATATCATATATGCCCTTACAAGATAATTAATATATATCAAATATACCCAATTCATCAAAAACAATTTAATTATGGCTGCTTTACCCTTACTTTTCTGAAACTTTAAAATTTCATATACTCCCATCAGTAACTTCAGATTTTTTTATTTGCCCATTTTTAACTTCAATTTTGTTTTACCCATTTTTAACTTCAAATTATTATATTTTTACAAATAAAAAATAGTTTTCTCAAAATATTATATTTAACTTTCTTGCTTTCTTGTATAGCATGCATACATTTGAGTCCGACTATTTAATTCGACCATGCATATTCAATTGTTCAATCATCTGCCGATGAGAGAACAAATCAGAGGAGACGGCTGTTTGATTAACTCGCTTATCTTCTATGTCGATCAAAATCCAAACAAAAATAGGATTTAAACAAATATAATGGAAAGAGGGAAAATGGTCATTAAGTAAAAATCGCTGAAGTTGCACATGTATGATATTTTTAGTTTTGATTGAATGTAGATTATTTTTTAAAGCTAATATCGTACACAGTCTCATACTCGAATACCTGTCCCGAATATTTTGGCGATAGTTATTAAACGCCCTCGCTTAACGCGCCTAGGCCCTCTCTTCGTAAAGTTGACGACACCTTTATTGGTACTGAATATTGATGACATCAAGAACAATGATCATTTGAACCTTTACGGTTTATTACTTTTTGAACTTTTGGTTATCATGTCTGGAACTTTTGGTACTTGACTTTAAACATTTTGTTACTAAAGTTTTGGAATTACATTTAGCTTTTGTTTATTTTATATGAAGAATAGTATTATTTTTCTAATGCATAATATATTTTATTAATATTTTTATTTAAGAATAGTATTATTTTTCTAATACATAATATATTTTAATTTTCTTATTTAAGTGCACCTTTTCTTAGGCCCCAATTTTGTTTGCACCTAGCGTCTTTGATAGCTATGGTTTTGGCACATCCCTAATTATAGCAATTAGGACTTTCAAACACACTACCACAAACTAAAATCGCAATTCATAATATAATGATGCAATCACACAACAGTATACAAATTCAAGTCAAAAAAGCAAACGTTACCTGATATACCCGAGACCAACTCAGTAGCCGAAATCTTATAAAACGGACACCCAGTCTCATTCGCAATGGCATGAGCTAGTTTCGTCTTGCCACACCCAGGCGGCCCATGCAACAAAATACCCGACATCGGTCTCACCCCAAGCCTCCGAGGCAACTCAGGATGGTACAAAGGAACAATCACCTCCATTTTAAGCTCATCCAACACCGCATCCATTCCACCGAGGTCCTTAAACATTGGTCCATCATCTTTCCCATTCACATCACCACCACCACCACCATCATCATCAACACTCAATCCGTTCGAATCGCTCGATTTATGTCCTCTAGCCTTAACTTTCACCGCTCGTGATTTAACTGTTTTCGCTTCCTTCAACATATCTAACTTTTTAGTTTCCTTATTATTACTATTAGTAACCACCTCCAACTCTACATTTTTAGCCGATTTCGTGTACTTGTTTCGAAGCATAGATTTCGTTAAATCAAACTCCGGCTCAAATTTCAAACTGTACACGTCATCCTCCAACGTCGACACGGCACTTATATTATCATCATCATCTTCTTCTTCTTCTTCTCCATCCTCGGATTCCGACTCGGACTCCTCAGACTCCGATTTCGCCTCAACTCGTCTCCGTGCCACGTGTGCAGTCTCCAATTGGAGTAACCTCTCTTCTCTACTATCAACTCTCTTCAATTTCTTACTAGTCGGAGGTGACGTCATGTCGACATCAGCATCTACAAAATTGAATGATTTTTTATCACTACTTTTGTTGTGGTTGACCGAGTCTAGGGTTTGTTTGACCATTCTGGTGAACAATTGGGGTTTGTGGCGGCCGTACTCGGGGTATTTGGAGCGGAGGCCGTCGATGAGGTCGGTGATGGGCGGCGTGGAGTTGCCGTAGGTTTCGTGGAGGCGGCGGCGGAGGAGTTTTTCGAATACGGATGATTTAACCGGCGTCTTATTGCCTGATTTGCCCATAGCAGCTCAGACGGCGGCACAGATGAACGAACCCTTAGCTGCTGGTTTTGGTTAATTAGGAATAACAGTATCGTTGGGGTTTTGACTTTGTATTTTTATTTTAAATTTTAAGTTTTTAATTTTTTAGCACAAACGTTTTTGGATTCACAATGTAGGCACAAAACTTTTGTTTTTCAATTTCGTTTAATTGCGTATCTATCCACCCAAAAATTCAATGCCATATTTCTCATCCTTGAAATTTTTATATTGACAAAAATGCCCATTCATAACTTCTCGAATTTTGAACTCCTCCAAAATAAATAAAAAATCATAAAACCCCAAAAAAAAAAAAAAGAGAAGCAGAATTAAGTAAAAAAACACAAAATGTTTATCTAGCATCACACGTTAAAAAAATAAAAAAGAGTTTTGGTTTAGCCTTCGGGTTTAACTTTTGGATTTAGTTTAGCTTTTAGGGGTTAGAATTTTAGCGGGGTATTTCGGGGGGGGGGGGGGTAGGTTTTTTTAGCAGTCGCTAAGCGGACCCTATGCGATCGACTAGGGAGTTGGGTGTACTCGAAGTACTCGGGAAGTACTCAGAGAATACTAGGAATTGGTAAATATAAAGAAAATTGATTTTTGAATATTATATAAATGTCAAATATCATAGGCATACTAATATTTATAACAAAATAAATTGATATCAATATAAATAACTAAAAAAAGTGATATGCTTTTTTTAATATTATAGAAATATGAATTATATTTTATTCTTAAAGTTAAAATGGCACAAGTTGACCGATTAGATGTGATTTTGGCTGAGGTTGACCATATTTAATAACTAGGCGGAGTTGGAGAAACTCTCATCAGCGCCATACCTTGTAGCGAGTACTCGGAGAGTACTTGGCATTGGAAACCTACTTTTACAACATTGGTTGAAAGCACACCAAAGTAAGGGGTAAAATAGTCATTACACAAACTATTTTTAATTAAAAAAAATAACACGGATAAATTTACCAATTTTGTAATTAATGAGGGGAAAATGTGCAATTGAATATTTGGGTTAAGTATATATGCATTTAGAAAGTTTTAGATGAGAAAATATGCAATTGCCTCTTAACAAAATAACCAATTGAAATGACGTGATACAACATTAACCGCAAGTCACATTAGTGTAATGCTAAGTTATATATGGAACACTTTGGTTACAAGTATAGTCATTTAATAATTCACTCACTTACACATATCATATTGTTATCATAGTCACATATTGATTCTTAAGCATGAGGGAGGCCTATTTTTTACATTGAAGCTAACTAGTATTGGTCTATGTAGTTACTTTGCTAGAGAGGTTAACTCAGTGGTCACTGGAGGTGAGATAGATCCATTGTTGGAAGTTTGGGTATATTTGTGTGTGAATGAATGTCTTAAAAATGGAAGTGGTGCATTTCGTAACTGATAGTCAATGACATTAATGATCATTAAACAGTAATGATTATTATTTTCTGTTTTATTGCACTAATAATGGCCATCATTAGTGCAAGGAAACGTAAAATAATAATCATTACTGTTTAATGATCATTAATGTCATTGACTATCAGTTACGAAATGCACCACTTCCATTTTTAAGACATTCATTCACACACAAATATACCCAAACTTCCAACAATCCCCCACATGAATGGAGGTCGAAACAACATTATTTCGATTAGATTTCAGTAGTTGAATCTTGCATACAATAGGTAGATGTTACTCTTTGAACCTTTGCTTATGAAGCGCACTTAGCCACTGACTCTAAGTAGACAGCGATGTCTTTGAACTCATCTGTCGTTTGTGTAGACGACAATACACTTCACACAAGACTCTCCTTGACAAAGTCAAGTCGTTATAGTTATGTTCGTTATGGTCATAGCAATACCTTGTACAGGATTGCTATGTGTACTTATTTAAGAGTAAGGATGAGGCTATTGATAAGTTTATCTTGTTTAAAGCCAAAGTTTAGAATCAACTAAATCGGAAAATCAAAAGAGTAAGGAGTGACCGAGGAGGAGAATATGTTTCACCTTTTGTTGATTTGTGTGAAAGAGATGAAATCATACATGAACTCATGCCTCCTTACTCCCATCAGTCAAATGGCATAGCGAAACGCAAGAACCGCACTTTGAAAGAAATGATGAATGCCATGATGATAAGTTCTGGTATAGGCCAAGAAATGTAGGGGGAAGCAATATTATCGGCGAATTATGTCTTAAACATGATACCCAATAAGAAGGAAGATGTAACTCCATATGATTTATGGACGGGAAATAAACCGTCATATAAATACTTGCGAGTATGGGGGTGCCTAGCCAAGGTAGTAGCAACACCACTGAAACGGCTACTAATAGGACCCAAAACAGTGGATTGTGTATTTATAGGATATACTCGTCCTGGTGGTGCATTTCGTTTTCTTGTGCATGATTCCAAGAACCCTGGAATAAACAAAGGCACCATACTATAATCAAAGGATGCATCATGGTTTGAACACACGTTCCCATGCTTGGATAAAGGAAAACGAAGTTGTTTTAGACCGGTTGAGGAAATTGTTCTAGAAAACGAGGGTGCAAGAGATGAACCTCGAGAACAATCCGAAATAGAGGAAGTTGAAATTTGAAAGAGTAAACGGCAAAGGACTGAAAAATCCTTCGGCTCTGACTTCCTTACCTACATGGTAGAAGAGGAACCTCAAACATACCAACAAACTTAATGATAATAATTATTATTAATTTCAGTTTCAAATGTTGCACTAATGATGATTTAATGATCATTATGAAGTTTGTTACGATTTTTATGATTATACTAAGTATCATTATGACGTTTGTTATGTTTTCATATGTTGCACCAATGAACATTATTCTGTTTTAGTACACTTTAATGATCATTATGACGCTTGTTATGATTTTATGATAATTACTAAGTATCATAGCCATCAAAGGTGAGATAGATTCTATCTTACAAAATCATACTTGGGAACTAATGGATCTTCCTTAAGGACGTAAACCACTAGGATATCGATGGATCTTCAAGAAGAAGATGAAACCAGATGGCACCATCGATAAGTACAAGGCAAGGTTGGTGATCAAAGGATATAAACAACGAGAAGGTTTAGATTACTTTAACACATATTCGCTAGTTACGCGAATAACCTCCATCAGGTTGGTGCTTGCCATTGTCGCCATTAGAAATCTGGAAGTTCACCAAATGGATGTGAAAACAGCTTTCTTGAATGAAAATCTGGAGAAAGAGATTTACATGTAACAACCTGAAGGTTTCATAGCCATTGGGCCAAAAAAAAAAAGAAAGTTTGCAAACTTGTAAAATCCTTGTATGGATTGGAACAAGCTCCAAAACAATGACATCAAAAGTTTGATCATGTCTTGCTTGATGCCGGGTTCAAAATCAATGAATGTGACAAATGTGTATACGTGAATGACACATCAGATGGATATGTCATTCTGTGTCCATACGTAGATGATATGCTCATTGCTGGAAGTGATGACAAAATCATAAAGTCCACAAAGAACATGTTAAAGGCAAGATTTGACATGAAAGACATGGGTTTTTGCGGATGTGATTTTGGGAGTTAAAATCACACGAACCCAAAGTGGACTTGTTTTAAGTCAAGCCCATTACGTGTGAAAAAAAATTTCTTGAGAAGTTTAATGCTAATGACTCTATTGTAGCTAGAACTCCCATTGACACGAGTCAACATCTGGCTAAGAATAGAGGTGGACCCGTTATCAGTTGGAATACTCAAGAATTATCGGCAGCTTAATGTATCTTATGAGTTGTACTAGACCAGACTTAGCAGATGCTGTAAACAAGCTAAGTAGATACACGAGCAACCCAAGTTCAATTCATTGGAACTGTGTGATTCGGTTGCTTCGGTACCTAAGATACACTCAGGAATACGGGTTGCATTATAACAGATATCCGACAGTTATCGAAGGACACTGTGATGCAAATTGGATATCTGGCACGAATGATTCCAGAGCAACAACTGGGTATGTATTCACACTTGGAGGTGCTGCTATATCGTGGAAATCATCTAAGAAAACGGTTATAGCTAGATCCACGATGGAATCAGAATTCATCGCCCTAGATAAAGCGGGCAAAGAGGCAGAATGGTTACGTCAATTTGTTGAGGATATACCAAGATGGCTTAAGCCGGCATCGGCCATTTGTATACATTGTGATAGCCAATCGGAAATTGGCAAAGCTCATAGCACAATGTATAATGGTAAGAACAGACATATTAGACGTAGACATAATACGGTGCGACAACTAATCTCTACAGGAATTATCACTGTTGACTATGTGAAGTCAAAAGATAATATTGCGGATCCGTTAACATAAGGCCTAAGCAGAGAGTTAGTTCAGAAGTCGTCCACGGGAATGGGACTAAAGCCCTTGAAAAATTAAAAGTTCATACGAAGGAAACCTAACTCAACAGACTGGAGATCCCAAGAATTGAGTTCAATAGGAAAACCTAATTGTATGAATTAATGAGGTCACTGTGGGGAGGATAACCCTACGTATTTAAAAGGTAGTTTACTACATGGTTGGTAAACTTCCTAGTCCATTCCTAAAAGTGACAAGTGTGAGGCTAAACCTATGGCTTTTAATGATTCAACTAAGGCAACCATACATGGTGAATCACCTATGTGAGAGAGAAGTGGGGTCGCTTCGAAGGGTATTGTTGGGGCACAATACTTAATTGCTCTCACAGAACCAGGCTCATGTTCATGACCATAACGAACATAACTATGAGGACTTGACTTTGTCAGGGAGAGTGTTGTGTGAAGTGTATTGTCGTCTACACAAACGACAGAGAAGTTCAAAGACATCGTTGTCTACTCAAAGTCAGTGGCTAAGTGCGCTTCATAAGCAAAGGTTCAAAGAGTAACATCTACCTATTGTATGCAAGATTCAACTGCTGAAATCTAATCAAAATAATGTTGTTTCGACCTCCATTCATGTGGGGGATTGTTGGAAGCTTGGGTATATTTGTTTGTGAATGAATGTCTTAAAAATGGAAGTGGTGCATTTCATAACTGATAGTCAATGACATTAATGATCATTAAACAGTAATGATTATTATTTTCTGTTTCATTGCACTAATGATGGCCATTATTATGATAATTACTAAGTATTATTATGCACTAATGGTCAATAATAAGTTACAAGTTTTATTGTTATAAAACTAAATGAAATGCTTCAGTTCATATAACCAGAAAAACACACAACTCTCTCATCCTCTCCACTGCAACATCATTACGGTTTCGTTTAAGATAAGTGATCAAGTCCGGCAGTCTGCTACTGCTTCGAACCGGAGTACCCTGGGAACAGACCGTGAATCTGTTTAAGGGAATTGTGTCAAGCACTAGCCCGGTTCACTGTTATCCTTTATTGTTTCTATTCTATTGTTTCGGTTCTAATACAGGAAATACCAACATCCATTTGGTGTCGTTTGTGTTTGAATCAAACGTATAATGAGAGATGGTGTTTAGCATATACAATGTCTTCTTCAATGATAACAGAATGGCGTGTGGGAAGTGGCGACAAAGATAAATCCAACTCTAGTGTGCTACATGATTGATTATATATCACGACTGTCCACTAATTTCTCCGGTGTTTAAATAATGGCAAGGAGTGACCTAAAGTTGGGAAAGTATGCAAAGGAAAATCTCCATCAAATAATATGTTAAGTTTAAAAACAAATTGAGAGTACTTTATGTACATGTTTACAAATGGATCCTTTATACAAATGAAATAAACTTGCAATTTCTTTCTTTTTTGTGTAGTTGTTTCCCTACAAAATACAAAGGAACCTCATGGTTATCTCTGTGAGCATGAAACAATAAGTTTTTGGACCCGTGAGTAGAAATAACGTTATCACACCATAAGTTTAAAGGTATGCAAAGTGGAGCCATGGTTTGCAAGAATAAATGGTAACCAATTGATCTTAATAGCAGTATTCGTTAAAGCCTTGCCCTCAAATCATAGAAGAGCGAGAGACCTTATGATCTAGAGATGAACAAGAAACCAAGATGGCAATCCACAAGGCCATTTGTCATCTAATCTAATCTAACTGTACTAATAAAAGAAAATGACGAGGATGATGTGTCAATCCCACATTCAATCTTGGTCTAATCTCTATTCTCATTTATCCTACCTATCCATGGGTTATGGGACAAAAACTATTTTAACAAATGGGTTATAATTGTTGGAAAATTAGATAATGTGAATGGAATTTATTAAATTATTAATATTAAATTCTTTATCTCACTTATTTGATTTATGAGAATTTATATTAATATTAAAACCTTCATATTGTGAAAAACTATTGAGTAAAGCTCTTTATGAACTTGATTAGTTTTTATTAGACTTTATGTCTCTAATTAAGTGAGATTATTCATCATCCATAACTCTTATACATAGTAGGCTATGTGCCTCATTTTTGACAATGCTAGAGATAATATAAGCTTGAAAATACAAGGGAAATTGTATGCATACATGAAGAGTTCTTGGTGAAGAAAAAAGTCTTGAAGACCCATATGTTGAGAACCTATAGAGATGAGTTTCTCTATCCGATTCCTACCTTTTCATTCTTTTTATAATTTCCACAAGTCCTAACACTATAATTTACCTGATTTAACCTCTGGCGCGTGGACATTTCCGGCAGTACAAACTGCTTCGGCTGTTGTACCCTGGGAGATAGACGCTGTCTTATGTAGAGGCGCAAAATCTGTTTTAAGGGAAGCGTGTTGAACACGTGCCTCAGCCTCAACCGTCAACTTTTGTTTTGTTCATTCTTGCAACAAAAGAGACTACTAAAAGCCGTTGTTGTGGTAAAAGTTGAAAAAATTATTTTTAAGTTCTTGTCAGGGAGATTACAAGAACATGTTGCTGAATAACAAGTTGAAGACTTTATCCTTTGAAGTTCTTGAGTTGAATCATTTAACACATTTGTTATGTTTTTTATTGTTTATTTCTATTTTGTATTACGATATTTGTACTACTTATTTCTCATGTTAATAACATGAGTATCGTTATTATTTATATTAATTTTAATATACAAAGTGACTCATTCCAACAATCTTAAAACAGATTTCCATGAGATTGTTAAGGTAATCTTAAACCTTTTTACTAAGGATATTGTCACACCCCGACTAGCACAATGCGGAAGCGTAAAACGGGAATGTAACAGACACATCTAGTATCAACAACATTGTTTATAAAGACACATTACAAACTAATTTACAATATATTACATTTCATTGTTCTATCATTGTTTTACAGTCTAGGTGCTACAAACAAAACTAGTTCGTTAACTATACGATCTTACTACTAACACCCTTGCTTCTATTCACATAGCATCAACCACACACCTTGGGCAAGTAACAGATCACCAAATCATTCCGATTTAGGTACACCTGAAAAGCAGTTTAAAACGGGTCAACTACTAGAGTTGGTGAGTTTCACGAGTTTCAAGAAAACAGTTATGAACATTCACAAGTTAACACTTGTAATCATGATATATGTATATATGTAAATGATGTAATTATGCTAAGCTACAGTGAAGCCTTGACTTGCTGCGTACATCCATTTCCCACGCCCAATCAACCATTGTGGCCCCCTTTCCGCCCACAATATGCCCCAAGTAGCTACGTCTAACACTACATAGCGTGTTTGTATATTAATGGTCATGTGCAAACGGGTAAAGTCTCAGCAACACATGCCAGCTCCATTTAGGTTTGTCAAACCAATAGTACTATTCACAAGCTACCGGCTCGAAATTAATCACGGTGTTAGTGGGGACTTTCGTGTGTTAGCACTTAGATAATTCACATCAATACATGTTTTAGGTATGTATATGTAATCAAACATGCTTTTCACCCCAAAAGTTCGTAAAACAGTTTAGAAGTGGGGTCATGAAACTCACCGTTTAGTAGATAATCGGTAGCACGTCGGTTCGAGGTTTGTGTAACTTGTAATCACGGTTTCCTATAATCAATATTATAATAATATTAATATTTTAATATTATTATAATCTCAATACTAAACTGGGCTGTATAACTAATTCTGGGTATAGCTGGAACGCCCAAAAAGTGGCAATAGACTTAGGTTGTGATGTTGTTCAATGTCTAATACTTAAAACCGAACTTGGCTCAGATTCCCGTTTTCCCAGCTGGGCCAAGTTGTTCGTTTACGCGTTCAGAAAACAGTTATGGGTAAATGTATTGGTTAATAAAATGATTATGTTACAAAGAAAGATCATATATTGGGGTTCCGGATTAGCTATGGGGCCCGTTTCCGTTTATTCAGTTTGATTTGAGAAGAAACTAGCACAATCCCTCTAGATTGTCTAGGTTTCTCATAGAAAGGTTCGTTTTTACTTAATTATTCCAAAAATATGATTTTTGATCACTCTTGGTGTTTTGATATTCCCACAGGTTCGTTAGTCGTGAACTTGCCGGTTTTTATAAAAACTGAATTTGTTTAATCTTTAAATTAGCATAATTAATTAACCGTTAATCATTAAATTATGAAAATTTAGTCACTTATCAATTAAAACATGTAGATTTTTATAAAAATATTTCTCTAATTATTTACTGATTTATTAATTTATAAAAATTCATTTTATCAGCTATATTTCGCCTGAAAATCGTCTGTTTATCCCAAACAATTTCCAAAAATTCCACAAAAATTCCTGAATACTCAAATTATGCCCAAAACAACTTGTATCAATTCCAGAATGTAAAAAGCTTGTGCAATATTCTTTTAGGCCCAAATTCGGCTATAAAAATTCAAATGAACGCATATGCACAAAACATCCTTAGACTTCTCCAAATGATCCCAAAATTCATATTTGATCAAAATACATTAAGTCTGAGTTCCCAGAAAAATTTCATAATTTTTGAAGCATTTTAACTATTTTTCCCCATTAAACGTCCCAATTCAGTAATAAATTCGCCAAATATTCTCGGATGGTTGAAAAGTTACCAAATTTGAACAGGGACTCAATGACATGGTCCCTGATGTCCCTGAAAAATTTCAAGGCCTAATAATATGCACATCACAACCTTAACCTAAACATCCCGTAAACGAGTGTTTCGGCATTACCTTAGCGGTTTTGGTTCGTTTCCGCCTTTCTAATCAACTTCTCAAGCTCTTGTGCTCCTATGTAGGCTAGATACAAGTCCTATATCACAAACCAAGCAATTTTCATCAACATAACAGCCCTTAACTTAGGGTTTCGGCTAGTGCACAAAAACGAACTTTTGAACCGTAAAAAGGCCGTTTCAACCCTTTAATCCGTGTTTATGGCCAAAAAAACTATCAAACCAGGTTCCTTACCATGTGTATGATCAAAAAATGTTTATGGACAATTTTTAGGATTTTTACATGGTTAGGAATGATTTTTAGCAATTAAATCATGTTTTTATGATTTTAAACATGATTAAAACTAGTTTAACATGGTGAAATTAGTAGAATTTAACTAGGGTTTTGAGAGAAACCTTTGAAGATTATCTGGGTTTAATAGCTTCTGCAGTAAGTCTCCCAAAATATCTTAATTTCTTTTATATATTAAATTTAGTTAATATTAATAATAATAATAAGAGTGGTGGTTTGGGGCCCCCTTGGGCCACACTTTGGCCCAATTAACTGATTTTTCAAACCCAAATACGAAATCCCAATTCTAAATTTAGTTCGGGTTCGTTTTTTGGCGCGAAAAACTTATCAGGTGCGTCAAATAGTGCGAAAACGAGTGTTTTTCGGCTAGTTTTGTGTAAAATTATAAAAACATACTATATATTTGTATAAATCGAAAATATTTTCACAGATTGCTTAAAACATTTCAAAGAAGTGTTTGGTAAGTCTTTTTCGGCTTAACGGATGATACAATGCTTGGTTTGTAACTATCTTTCGCGTTTAAATCTATAGCGGGTAGTTAAACGAGCATGTTTTCGTTTAACTTGTTTGCTATCGAACTAAGGCCATATTACTGATATTTTAGCTTATATTAAACGTATATCACTTATAGATGCCCCCCCCGGAATATCTGGGTCATAACCCGACCCGTACGGTTAATCGTTCGTTTGTTACGCAAAAAACGTTTATTTGCTTAATTGGTAAATACGTACTGAGGTGTACTTTGTTTTGGCTCAAATGTCACAAATATTGGGTTAGCGAAAAATATTAAAATTATTTCGTGATTGTTGCAACAATCTTGTATATGTGTTTTTGAAAATATGCATGTAGTACAAATTGTAGTGTATAGATTTATAGAGATGTGATACAATCTTAAATCCTATACCATGATACAAGAAGAATGATTTATGATTCAATCGTTCGATTTAAGACAATTTTTCAATCGTTATTTTTTCTAACTTGTGTGTTAGACCGGGTTTATTGGTGTAAACCTATGTTCTTTGTGAACATTAAATTCTTAAACGTGCATGTTAGACCGAATGTATTTTATAAACAATACATTTTGTAAATGTTTCATTTCCTAGCATGCGTGCTAGAAATTCTTACAAGTAAATATTATGGTTTAGAATGTTTGTCCAAATGTCTCATTTCTTAAACCAAGTGTGAGAAGTAGTTTATTTTATATAAACTAATAAGCCTCATAATGATTTTTGTAATCATTTAATTCTTAATAAGCATGCTAGATTTGGTTTATTTTTATGAACCAATAAGTTTTATAACGGTTTATGTAATCGTTTATTTCTAACGATTGTGTTAGAAAATAGTGCATGGAGACATCCATTGGGTGCATTTTGGTGAAATACAAACATAAACTTCCATGTTTGGGTTATAGTGAACTAGTACATATGAGACGAAAATATGTGTCTATTAAGATTCCTCTCATTAAGTCACCAATAATCATAGCTTTAAATAAGTGTTAATGGAAGCCTTAACTAAGCGTTAATGAAAGCTTTAACTATTGCTAATGAAGTGACTCTTGGGCTTATAAGGTTTTATTTATGAACTAAATGTTTCACACTATTGTATGGAAAAACAAATAGTTTAAAAAGGTTTTGTCTCAATGTTTAATTTTTTTAATAAGTGTATTAGAAAAAGTTATTTTATAATTTTAAACAACGCTTGTCTAAATATTTTAATAGTTTAGCTTGCGTGTTAGATACGATTTCTTATGTGAAACCACGGTTTTAAACCTTTTCAAAAGAAACAATTTATTTTATAGAATAAACGATCAAATAAAAACTTGGTGTTTTTATGAACGTAAGTTTTGTTAAAATTTGCAACGTGCATTTAGTTAACACCTTGTTGTTGTTTTGGACAAATTTTGATTGCTTAAGTATATAGTTTCAAGATGAAAATGAGGATCTTATCCTTATGAGTGCATAGAGAACTATTGAGGGAGTACCTCAAGTCACAGCATAAAAGGATATTAATGCGATGATTTCGATCAGACAATGAAAGTGTTGAACATAATAACACTTTGAGATTTGTTATCTAAATGTTGTCTATTTATCCGTTTGAATTATTTTTAAAAAGTGTTTTACACTTTATTTTGTAAGTTCGGTTGTATTGTTATTTTGTGTTCAATATCTTCGGATAACACAAGCAATTATACAACGAAGTAAATCAGAATTTTAACATAAAATGGGTAATTTTAAACGGATAGTGAAGGAAAAATTTGCACAAGAAACAACTTGAGAGTTATGGTATTGACTAAAGTCTAAGATGAGACATCAAATGTATAACTACATTATGAGAGGTTCATGGAAGAACGTGGCGAGTGTATTAAAATGAAATACACAAGAATATTATATTTAAATCCTTGAAATTCACCAAGTGTGAATTATAAAATATATATGAATTAATATATGTTAATGAGAAATTAAACTTCTTGGAAATTCACTAAGTGTGAATTATAACATATAAGCTGATGTATGTTAAGAAGAAATTAAACTATTTGGAAGTTCAATAAGTATGAATTATAATATATGAATTAATATATGTTGATGAAATTTTTGAATCCTTGAAAATTATTGAAGGATTACATCTTTGGAAATATAAATACGTTGATCATATATAAAGAAATATATGTTACTATTGTAAATGAATTTAAATAAATCTTAAGAGATTTATTATGATAAGCTTACAATAGCTATGAACATATAGATGTTTCTACTCCCATCCATTTTGTTTGAACTATGTGAAAGTTTGTCTTTCATTTAAGGAGAGTATCTTAAAAATAGTTTCAAGAGGCAACAACGAATTGTATAAATCACTTTATGCAAATGTAAATTCCAAGAGTTTGATTGTCAATCAAGTTGACTTTATCTCGACATAATAGTTACTGTAGATGAGTAATGTTCATCTTGTTGGTGATGAATGTATTCATCAAAATGATTTGGATTAAGGCTTACGTTTAAAGTCCATATAAGTTAATGGTGAAGCCTTGAAGATTAAAGACAAAAGAGTTATGTTCCTTAATTGAATGAAAAATTATGTATGATCTATATACAATAACTTGTGAGAATTTCCTGAATATTAACGTTTGGGGATTGTGAATAGGTCTCATAAGTTTGTCTAAGCTAAGGGGTGAATGTTTGAAAGTGATATTGTAATAATATTATGGCTGTGAAGAATCAGAATGAAGCATCTTCTGTTCACATGCTAAAGTATTGTAGTCTAAAGCATGCTAGACTAGTACCTGTTAACTATGGTGCTTTGCGAAGACTAGTTAACGTGAAACATTCCAAAGATACACAAACACATGAACGAATTTCTACATAGAAAAATTTGAAGTGGGTTTTCATTCAATATAAGGAAATAATATAACTTATGAGGATCTTAAAAAGATCTTAAATTTCTAGGTTTGCCTTAGAGGGTGATTTAGAATCCTTCTAATTTGGTGATGTTTAATAACAAACTTATGAAAAGTGTTATTTTATTAGTAAGCATTGATGAACTCATTCATACAAAGACGTGGTTGTCTTGTTCAAATCATGAGTTTCGAGTTGTCTTCATAAGTAAAGTTAAACAAACTATATCAAAATGCAAGAAATGTGGAGGAAAGCCATTTAAGAAATTACTCTTTAGAAGTATATAGAAATGGTAATTGATAAAATATATCAAACTTGTGTTAAAAGGAAGAACCTTTCTTTACCCCATTAAAAGTTGGATGATGTTATCCAATAGCACTTAAAATGTGGAGGTGTCTTGCATTTAAATTTGAAAGGTTTAGCAATGAGGATTATTGTAATCCAATCTAACATTGCAAACACACGACTAAGTGGAGGATAAAAAGGTCATAGTGCGTAATGAAGATGTGTTTGCCTTAACAATAAGTGTATCTTACAAAGACAAAGATTATAACTAGATTCAGGTAGCCACTGAGGTTATAGTATTAGAAAGTTGACACTAGGAAAAATTAACTTATAAGTTAAGAACACATCATGACAACTAATCTCAACTCGCAAGTTATCTGTAGTGACTAGACAAAGTCAACGATAATGTTATGGATCCAACAACCTGAGGGTTTAGTAGAGATCATGTTGTAGAATGAGACTAAAGCCCATGAAAAAGGGTATATAAAGGAGAACCTAACTTAGTTGACTAGAGATCCCAGATCTAATTTCAATAGGACAACCTAATTATATATCCAAGGGTGGTCACTGTGGGGGCAAAACTTATGTATAATTTGACACATAAGCTAATATATATATCCTCTTAAATTAAAAAAGGGAGTCTAATTACTTCCTACTCCATTCCTATAACAACAGTGACATGTTGTTAGACTAAGCATAAAGTATGGTTAATGATTTATAACCTTAATGCTTTTAATGATTTAAGGATAATCACCTATGTGAAAGAGAAGTGGGGTCACTTCAAATGAAATTGTGGGGTGCGCAATTCCTAGAGCTTTCACAGAACCAGGCTAGTGTTCCAGGACCATAATGGAAATGACAATGAGGGGATGTGCCAGGCTAGGGAGAGTATTGTGTGAAGTGTATTGTCGTCTACACCAATGGGGTTTTGTTCAAGGACACCACGTCTACTAACCGCTAGGAGACTAAGTATACTTCACAAAGGAAGGTTCAAAGTTAACACCTACCTATCCTACAATACTCAACTGTCGAGGTTAGATTGGATACTTTATGTGTTTTGATCAATTTCTATTCATGTGGGGGATTGTTGGAAAATTAGATAATGTGAATGGAATTTATTAAATTATTAATATTAAATTCTTCATGTCACTTATTTGATTTATGAGAATTTATATTAATATTAAAATCTTCTTATGGTGAAAAACTCTTGAGTAGAGCTCTTTATGAAATTAATTAGTTTTTATTAGACTTATGTCTCTAATTAAGTAAGATTATTAATCATCTATAACTCTTATACATAGTAGGCTATGTGCCTCATTTTTGACAATACTAGAGATAATATAAGCTTGAAAGTACAAGGGAAATTGTATGCATACATGAAGAGTTCTTGATGAAGAAAAAAGTCTTGAAGACCCATATGTTGAGAATCTATAGAGATGAGTTTCTCTATTCGATTCCTACCTTTTCATTCTTTTTATGTTTTCCACAAGTCCTAACACTATAATTTACCTGATCTAACCCTGGCGCGTGGACATTTTCGGCAGTACAAACTGCTTCGGCTGTTGTACCCTGGGAGATAGACGCGCTGTCTTATGTAGAGGCGCAAAATCTGTTTTAAGGGAAGCGTATTGAACACGTGCCTCAGCCT
Organism: Bidens hawaiensis; assembly: GCF_021521415.1. Lineage (NCBI taxonomy): Eukaryota > Viridiplantae > Streptophyta > Magnoliopsida > Asterales > Asteraceae > Bidens > Bidens hawaiensis. The sequence continues at coordinate 521,681 of NW_027491117.1, read as the reverse complement.
CAACCGTCAACTTTTGTTTTGTTCATTCTTGCAGCCAAAGAGACTACTAGAAGCCGTTGTTGTGGTAAAAGTTGAAAAAAATATTTTTAATTTCTTGTCAGAGAGATTACAAGAACATGTTGCTGAATAACAAGTTGAAGACTTTATCATTTGAAGTTCTTGAGTTGAATCATTTAACACATTTGTTATGTTTTTTATTGTTTATTTCTATTTTGTATTACGATATTTGTACTACTTATTTTCTCATGTTAATAACGAGAGTATCGTTATTATTTATATTAATTTTAATATAAAAAGTGACCCGTATTCCTACAATAATTTCCTCTTCAATTCCTTAATCTCTCATCTTATTTATTATATCTATCCATAAGTCATGGGTCAAAATAATTTTGGCAAATGGGTTATAATTTCCTTTCAAACTCTTTAATTTCCTACTTATTCATGGGTTATGAGTCAAAGCAATTTGAAAAATGGGTTATAATTCCCTTCTAATTATCTAATCTATCATCTCATTCATCATAGCTATCAATGGATAATGGGTCAAAACAATATTGACAAATGTTGTATATAAAGAGATTTTTTTGAATTTGTAAATTTAAGATTCTAGACTTCTAATTATTTGTGTTATATATTTTATTTTCTTTTTATCTTTAATTTTGTTCATGTCTTTTAAATACCGGACCTCGGTTATTTTTATTATTTGACAAATCCCGTGTAAGTACACATGTTCAAAAGCTAGTATATGATATGTCAACACGCCGGAATAAAATGCATTAACACGTTGAATCGAGGATATCAAATGATGAGTCAATAAACGCGTTAAAGGTAAGAGGAGAGCAAACATTAAAAGTGAAGTTATGTGCTGCCATACATAAAAATTACGCAACGTATACCATTTAGCGTGTCTTATTTGAACTTCGAAACTGTACGAGACCCTTACAATATTATACAATATTTACAAAAACGTCACAAAAATCATTGAAAAATGGTCTGAAGCAGCATGTATATGACGATACCAATACGTCACACAATGGCATGTAGCAACCATATGACATGATATGTACAAAATGAACCAACATCATATGCTATCAAAAACTTTTCTTAAATACATTTAAGCAAAGTACAATCATCATCATCATCATCATCATCATCATCATCATGCAATGTCTAAATCCAATTATAAACAAAAGTCTAATTCAAACCAAGAAAGAAGACATTAGATTCCAGCTAATCTTCATGTGAGAAGGCATTCGTGCCACAAATCTAAGAACATCTGGCTTAGATTTTGTTTGTTTATTAATTTCAAGATGTTTGGCAACATTAGGAACTACAAGCTCCCTACAATGTAGATGCAACAAAGGTACTTTTGAAAGCACACTTCCTTTTTGAATATCAATCCCGGCAGGCCTTCTCAACTTGTATGGTTCCCCGGATATAGTCTCGTAATCGGTTCTTGGCATTTGCTTCCATCGGCTGTGAACATACCAACCGTATTTGTAGTCCCCCACGATTGGTGTACCAAGAGCTTCAGCACAGTGTACCCGTAGCTAGGGTTAAAAAATGTAAAATATACGTCACTAATTCATGTTTGATATTATTCATTAGTGAAGTCAAGAGAAGACTAGGAAACTTTTTTGTTCATTTAGTTAAACAAACGAGAACATGAACACAAGTCTCTCTCATTCATTTACGTTTGTGAATGTTCATTTACACTCATTCATTTATGCCCGTTTATGTTCATTTCTGCTTGTTGGTTTTAACATTTGTTTATGTTCATTCGTTTATATGTTCATTCTAATTTTTACCCATTACACTTTAATCTAGTTTTATAAAATTGAAATATCACCAACTAGAATTATAGTCTACTTTTATAATTTTTTTAAGCCCAACTAATTGATGCTCACGTTCACCTTTAATTGGTGTTCGCTCGGTTATGTTTGTTCATTTATCTTCAGTTACGTTTGTGTTTGTGATCCGTTTGTTTATACTATTAGCAAGCGAACATAAAAGAACACGGACACACTCATTTTCTTAACAAACAAACATGAACATGCCCCCGTTCGACTAAATAGATAGTTTTTATAATCACGGAGATTTCTAAGAAAGGTAACTAAAGATCCCAAGTTTTTATAAAACTCACGGGTCCCTCCAATGGTTCATACCTGATGCTTATGATTGGTAAGCGGGCACAACTCGAGCCACGAACAACCACTAATTGTGGGACCAAGCACTCGATATTCTGTCACAGCTTCTTGGGAAGCTTCTAGACCACAACCATAAGCCAACATTACCCTCTCGGCTTTCCCGCCATTAAGCATAACCTGTAACAAACAATTTTACACCTTTTATTTCTTTTATAACTTAATTATTATTATTATATATAAAGAGAGATAAATACCTTTGTAAGAGGGGCACAAATGAAGCCTTCTTTTTCCTTTGGAGTACCAATAACAAGTGCCCAATATCTTTGATAACAAGTGTCATTACTTGCCTAAAGTTGTGATTATGGATATTATTACCATGATTAACCGATAAAGAAAATGTGACATTAATCATTATTATACATGTGGGTTAATGTGTACCTTAAATGAAAATTTTATCCTATTAATGTCACTAAACAAGTAATGAAGATGAGATATGCTCTCTTTTGTTCTGCCCATTAGAATAATTCCGCTGCTTTCTTTATCAAGACGATGAACCTAAACAAAACTCACATGTTTAGAATATAAGTGGTTTGGGTAATGGACCAAATGGGTTCCAGTCAAAAAGTCCAAACATGCCAATCTTAAGTACAGGTGGTATCGCCAACATCTTTTTGTCAATTTCTTCAAAAATTCATATGAAAATAATGTATTTAATATGATTACAAAATACTCTAATTCTTTAATAATTTAATAACGCACCTTAGGCAACGATCGACCTGTCACCTTCAGGCATGTAAACAAACTGAACGTTCGGTGAACCATTCGGCTGGAAGTTCATTTATGTTTGTTCGTTTAATAAACGAACGAACATGAACACAAATTTTTGGTCATTTACTAAACAAACGAACATGGACACTTGTCCCATTCGTTCATTTACATTCGTGAATGTCCGTTCATAAACCTTCGTTTACGTTCGTTTAAATATTCATTCAAATATATTTATTACAAGTATTAGTTTTAGAATCAATTTGAATTTCAAATTTAAAAACCTTTATTATGCATTTTTGTTTACTTTTTAAATGTTGGATTTAATGATTATGGCATTTTTTTTACTTTAATTTGGGAATACGATTGCTTTTTATCAGGTATTCGTTTATGTTTGATTACATACATTTGTGTCCATTTATGTTCGTGAACCATTCGTTTAGAATATTAACGGACGAACACATTCGTTTTCTAAACGAACTAATATGAACAAAAAAAACTGTTCATGTAAGTGTTTGTGTTCGTTTGTTTGTTCCGTTAAAGTTACACAAAAGAAGATGAACAAACCTCATTCGTGTTAGTTTGCTTCATTTAAGCCTTTCCTTTACAGTTTTTTTTTTTTCCTTTTTCTCCATTTTTGTATTTTACACATTTGGCCCATAATCTTTTAGCGAGGAAGAGCAATATAGCAGTAACCAATTAAAGAAGGATTACCAGTTTAGGGCCCTCATCGTAATCATAACATAATGCTGCAGCCGCTAGTGCATCCATGCTGTTATGAACAGGCAGATTTCCCTAAAATATCAATATATATTGATTAAACTTCGAGAAAAATAGCACTGAAAACAACCTAAAAATAAAAATAAAATAAAAAATAAAAAAAGAACTTTGACCTAAGGAACCAACCTTGACCGGCACATTCGGTGGCTTGTTTAGAACGAGTATTGCAGGGTCCTACAGTTTCAAAACAAAATGATCAACAAATTATATTTCAGAAAGCTACAACTGTAACAAATATTAGAAATCCAAAAACCTTGTACATAACAAGCCTTCGTAAATATTTAATTTCATCTGCATTTGGACACAAGGTTGCAGTTGGTATGGTATCAAATCTCTTGGAGATTCTAGATTCAGCAACAGATACCGAAACAAAGATTCTAGAACCCGTCTTCATGATTTCACTATGCTTAATCTGCATGTTAATGAAGTATTAATAAATCAAACTAGTAATCACATACAAAATGAGTTCAGTAGCATACACCAAAAGTTACAATTACAGGCACAATTACAGTTATACCCTCATGTTAAATGACATATTGAATAAATTCTAGGCTTGTAAACGAATTCGTTTAAGAACAAATGATCCATCACGAACAATTAAAAGGACAGGGTTTTTGTAGTCCATGTTCGTTCGATAAGAAACTGAGCATGCTCGTTCGTAAGGATACTGAGAGCGTTCGTGTTCGTTCATTAAGAAACTGAGTGCGGATGGTGTTCATTCTTTAAGAAACTGACCATGATGGTGTTCGTTCGTTCAGAAAGTAAGCGTGTTTGTGTTGGTTTATGTTCATTTGTTAATAGTATGAACAAACAGTTCATGAACATGACGAATAGGCAAAACTGAACATAGATGAAGGAACGCAACCAAGTGAACACCAATTAAAATTAAACGTGAACATCAATCTATCGTATTTAAAAAAACTAGACTAATTTGTAGCAGATCAAATAAAATTAACTGAATGTGTAATTAAAATTCAGGGGTTATTTCTTGTTTTAACTTTGTATTATATTATTTTCAATATTAGTATTTTCATTCTATATTATTATTATTATTATTATTATTATTATTATTATTATTTAGTCTATCTATTATAGATGCTGCTTAAATGTTACCACTAGTTTATTGTTCCTAGTATAGTATTTATTTACTACTTTTTTCTTTTATTTTTTATTTTATTATTAGTATTTTATTTTATTTTATTTTTTTATCTACTTATTTTTGAGTTGGGGGTCTCACTGGAAGCAACCTCTCTATTCTTAGGGATAGAGGTAAGGTCTGTCTACATCCCACCCTCCCCAGACCCTACGGATAACGTTAGTTATTTGTGGGATATGCTGGGTATGATTGTTGTTGTTGTTGTTGTTGTGTAATTAAAATTAAACTAGAACCCGTCTTCATGATTTCACTATGCTTAATCTGCATGTTAATGAAGTATTAATAAATCAAACTAGCAATCACATACAACATGAGTTCAGTAGCATACACCAAAAGTTATAATTACAGGCACAATTACAGTTATACCCTCACGTTAAATGACATATTGAATAAATTCTACGCTTGTAAATGAACCGAACACAAACAGGACATGCTCATGCTTGTTCGTTTAACTTTAACTGAACAAATGATCAAACACGAACAATTAAATGGACATGGTTTTATAGTCCATGTTCGTTCGATAAGAAATTGAGCGTGTTCGTTCGTTAGGATACTGAGAGCGTTCGTGTTCGTTCGTTAAGAAACTGAGTGCGATGGTGTTCATTCTTTAAGAAACTGACTGCGATGGTGTTCGTTCGTTAAGAAACTATGCGCATTTGTGTTGGTTTATGTTAATTTGTTAATAGTATGAATGAACAGTTCATGAACATGACGAACAGGCAAAACTGAACATAGATGAAGGAACGTAACCAAGTGAACACCAATTAAATTTAAACGTGAACATCAATCTATAGTATTTAAAAAAACTAGACTAATTTGTAGCAGATCAAATAAATTAACTGAATGTGTAATTGAAAATAAGCAAACGAACTTAAAACACATAAACTAAAAAGCATAAATGAATGTAAAAGAACGAACATAAACGAACGTTCATGAACATATTATGAACAAACTAGACTTGTTTTCATGTCCATTCATTTAACTAAATGAACAAAAAAAAATTGTTCATTTTCGTTCTTTTATTAAATAAACGAACTTCCTGCTAAACAGTTAGTTTACCAACTGTTCGGTTTGTTTACAGGCCTAACAAGATTTACCTTTTTCAAAACTTTTTCCTGTCCTTGATTCTCTGCATCATGACACTCCATTTTCACCTGAAAAACATATAAATTTTTTTAAAAAAATTATACAAAACGCTTTTATCAATAAAAAGAAATGTACTCACAAGGCCCTTGTTAAAGTGTGATTGGATGACGGAACTGATGACATCAGCAAAGTAATACTTGATCCAGCTAATGGCAGTGACACGCAAATCAGGGGAAACATTCTTTCCAGGTAGATGAGGTGGAAACAGGGGCAAAGACAAGAGCTGACGTGGCTTGGGGCCCGCTTTCGGGTAGCCCAAATGAGTTATGTTATTAGAAACTCGAATAACAGTTATGTTATTAGAAACTCGAATAATAGTTTCACCACGAGTAGGTCGTGGTGGAAACACTCGTGAAAAGTGTCTTGTTGTAAACGGCACGCGTTGATGTCGAGTGATTTTGAGCCACATCTTTGCACATAGTTACTGAAAAATCAGCAATAATGATTATGATTTTCAAAAAAACTTATACGCATAAGCAATGGAGTGATAAGCATTTCATCAAGCAGTTGGTAGGCATACAATGAATTAATGTCCAACTGCAAATAATATGAACTGAAACCCTACAATTTGAACAATTTAAGCAATACGCATCGAAACCCTATAATATTGATTAACAAAGGTTTATGATTTTAGAAAAAGTAATACACATAAGCCATTAATAATTTGCAAGTGACATGATAAGCATTTCATCAAACAGTTGGGAGGCACACAATGAATTTATAGTAGCAAACACAAATCGAATGCCTACAAAATGAACTGAAATAATCAACATAGTAGCAAACAACATTAGGGTTCTGCGCAAAACAACTTAATTTTGTAGAATTATAGATGTTTCTAAAATAAAAACTCGTATTCACCTTGTAGAAGAGATGCATCATGTCTCTCTGTCTGGTAATGGGAAGGGTTTGTATTTTAGACTACTTTTGGTGAACTCGAGTTATTACACTATCTGATAAATAAATAAAAAGATTAAATTATGTTCACGCTATAACTCGGGTTGCAATTCCAACCTAGGTCATAACCCATATTTTAATTAAATATTCTTTTGTTTTTTTCTTTTCAATAATTTGTTTTTTATATAATTTGAGTTTTATTTAATAATTTATATTATTTGACTTATTTCAAAAATCTAAAAACATAGCCTTGTTTAGTTTATTTTTATGAATGTTTCAATATCATTTTTATTAGAAACGGAGCACTTTTAAAAATATGTATTTTTTAATATTATTATATATAAAATTTTGTTTTTTTAATAGTTGTAAAAATTCAAGGTTTTTCTAATAGAATTTTGATATTATCTTTTTTAATGATTTTTATACTTAAATAATATTGTTTAAAAAATAAATATTTTTATTAATTTTACTAAATTTTATAGAATAAATTAAAAGCTAATAAGATATATGTATTAAAATAATTGATTTGGGTTGGGTTGTGAATAAAAGTGAAAAGCTGGGTTGGGTTAGGTTGTGTAGGTGGAAGAGAAAAAAATTATTTTTTATTAAGAAGTTGAGTTGGGTTGGGTTGTGAATACAAGTAGTCTTAGGGGCGTGCAAAGTTGGTTCGCTTGCTTTTTGGGCTCTATTGAAACCAATAACCGAGTTTCAGTATGGTTTAGTTAACTGGTGGTTATTTGGTTCCGTTTCTATTAATGGTCCAAATGTTTTTTATAGTCTTGGTTCCACGCTTTTGGTTCTACAAGCTTGCTTATCATCTCTTTTCTTTATTTATCTTTCAACAGCCTGGTTGTTGTTTGGTGCAGCAGTAGGAACATATGAACCTTCTTTGATTAAAGCCTAAAGTTCTGTGTTATTGTAGTTCACTGCAGCTTCAAACAATACTTTCCACTTGATGTACTTTTCCTGACCCAAAAGCCAGATAATCTTGTTAGTAGAAACCTCTTGGTCATCCGTTTGTTCTTTTGAAAATGTTTAGCAAAAACTTTGAGAAAATGTTTTTGGTATTTTTGATTTTAATATTAACAATTGCAATGAAATAAAATTACTTAAAAACATAAGAAAATTACTTAAAAACTTAAGAAAATTTCTAAAGAGCTTGAAAACTTGTAGATTTGAAGAAGCATTTCTCATATCTGATAAAACAAACAATTCTGACAAAGATCTAAACACAAAATAAATCAAAATAGTGCAAATCCTGGATAAGAACACTTTTAAATCTCCAACTGTAGTAAATCTGAAAGGAAGAAAATAGAGTAGCTAGCGTCACTCTCCGATGGAACGGTGAGCTTGCTTACGTCATCGTCTTCAACCTTGATCAAATCAACTTAAATCTACTAAAAACTTCACAATCACACCTTGAAGTAACAAAATTGTCTTTACTGAGTTCACAAAGCTCTGATACCACTTGTTAGGATCGTGATTTCGTGACACAAAATAGAATGATCGACAAGAATAAACCCGAAACCAGATTATGTAAAGACCCATTGATAATAGCCGGCGGAATAAACTAGAATCAGGATGTTGCTAATAATAGTAAGTAAACTATTAAACAGACATAAGAATTAACTCAAAAGATTTCCATCATATATTAATTGGTCATAAATGTACAACGGAAGCTTGAGGGTTTTTAGTTAGAAATGTCTGGTGCGGAGCCCTATAAGAGAATATTCATTTTGCTCTCGAAAGGTATGATAAGGGGCCATCCTTAATGATGTTTCCTAGTACTCCTTTTATAGGGGCGTCGGCATTCCTTCTAGAAAACCATTCATGATTACAAAACACGTTCAAAATAAACATAAGTGTCGCATCAGGTCTTCGAGTAAACTTTGTCCTTGTCGACCAGACATAGTAATCCTTGAGTGTGCTTGAAGCATTCCTTCTAGCAGACTTTAATTAGAATATTTTCCTAGAAAATATTCTAATCCAGTAGACTTCATTATTCATGATTGACCCCAACTTTGCTCGGATAAATCCCATGAGCAAACAAATTCTTCTTTGATCTCTTCAATCTTCACTAAGGATTATTATAAACAAATTCAGTATACTCGGGTACTGAAGCTTTGCTCGAGGTTTAACTATGCTCGAATTTTTACTTAGAAAAATTCATTGACTCCTCACAAGAATACTTGAGATCTTCCTTTATTATATCTTTGCTCGACCCACCAAAACACTTGAAGTCTTGGTTTAAGCTCAGATAAATCAAGTGTTTGCTCGAGTGCAAACGGTGCTTGATAGAAGAACATCCCCAAGAGCTCTCTAATGTTCATCCAAAATTCCATGTATTGAATATCAAGAAGTTCTTGGTCGAGGGTATCTTGATACACCTCTAGACGAAGTACAAATCAATGGATCTATGCATGCTATCGAGAATCCCGTGGAAATTATGGACCGTAAAGACAAAGAGACCAAACGGAGCCATATACCACTTGTCAAAGTCCATTGGAATTCCAAACACGGTGCCGAGTTTACTTGGGAATGAGAGGGACAAATGAAGACTAAATATCCTCATCTTTTGTTACGGTTTAATCTCTAATTTTGGGACGAAATTTCTTAAAGTAAGGAATGCTGTAAAAATCGCTTTTTTTCATATTTTGTATTTGTATTATATACCTGACCCGAGTTTGTATTCGGATTAACCGCATTAACGAAATCACGTATTTACTGAGTAACTATTGGTGTTCTCATTATTTAATGTAATTAAGTCATTTGTAACAATTATCGGACTCTAAACTCGATTATTCTGGCCTAGAATTGCATTATTCAAAGTCCAAGGGCTAGCTTATAAAAATCAAAACTAGGTTTGCCCCACACGCATCGCGCTACGCAACATGAGGATGGCTTCTTTATCACGTAGCGCGTCGGCGGTTGTTTGGTGACCGACAGCATATCCGTCGCACTACGTGACGGATCTGTACGCGACGGACCCGCTATTTGATTTTTATTAGAATTTGTATATTACTAACATATTTATATATTATAGGTCCCGGGACTTGTTCATGGTTGAAAAGGGCGAAAAACGAGCTAAAATAAGCCAAACCGGAGAGCCGAAGGATCTTCTACGAATTTAAGTCTATGGGCTCAGATTTCTAAAATCTTTTATGAATTTTAAGTTTATGGGCTCAGATTTCCAAAATCTTATACTAATTTTAGTCTTGGGCCTTAAAAGTCTATATAAGAAACCCTAAACTTAACCCTAATCAAAACCTGAATACCCTAGACGGCTTGGAAGAATTTGGGAGCTCAAGAGGTGATCTTTTGGAGGGTTTGAAGGCAAGGAATCAGCCGGTGACGTGCTTATCATCCAATGACGAAGATCACGGGTTTTATCGCCTTTAATCTTCCGTTCTTATTTATTTTCGCCATGAATTCCTTTATTATTGTTTTGTTTGATTTATGATGCTAGGCTAAACATTATAGACTGCCTAGGCTTATGATGAACCTATTTTAACGTTGTGATTTGATTCGGGATTTATTTATCGTTATGGTTTTATGATTTAGTAAAAGGTTTAATCATATTAAATTGATGCATATGGATATTTAGGATTATTTGATTAATTATTATTATTATTACATAGTTTCCTTGATTATTGTTTGTCATTATGATAGGTTGCTATTAGGTCATCTACTTTGTGTTTTTGACTATTTTATGATTGATATGCATTAAGATCATAGGAATAATAATTATTAATTAATTAAACCTAAGTGTGCTGCTAACCTAAATTTGTAAAGTGCTAGGTTATTGATAGATCTTTATTATTTGATCTTGATAGATTTAGTTCTTCGTAAGGAGTCCGTCTAGGTTTGATTATTTTATTGTTGTCTATTGAATCAATTAAATATATTAAATTGTCTTTAATTTCCGCACTGTAAGGTACGATTTTGTATAAAGGAACTAAGTCATAATTAATTAGGTGACTGTAAGGAAACTTGATTTTTAATACTGGTGTGCGTTAAAACTTATTAGAAACCCATGGGTGTCTCTTGAGAAGGGTCAGGGGTGGGTCCTGTTCGGGTTTTCTCTTAGGTGTCTATTTTACGATCCCAGTCCATAACTAAATATTTTCCCGGTTAATTAACAACTGAAATTTAGGGGATTCTATCCTAGGTAGTTTTCTCATCATCATCTGATTTACTCAAACTTGTGTTTTTGTTTATTTTACTTGTTTTATTAATTAGTTTTAATTTAGTATTTTAAACAAAACCCCACTTTAAACAAACAAATAGTCGTGTCAGTATTAGTTGAGTCTAATTAGCTAGTTACGTAATTTAAAGAGTCTCGTGGTTTCGATATCCGGACTTACTTAGCTATACTAGAGTCGACCGGTTCACTTGCCGGTTTGTAGTTTTAGTTAAGTTAAGAGTCTAGAATTATTACTTAGGTCCTGTTCATTTGTAGGATTTGGAAGGAATTCTAAGGAATGAGATTTTAAATCCCATGAATTGATATGTTCGTTTCATTAAATGAAAGAATGGGAATGGAAACTAAATCCCATCAGATCCCACATTTCATGGGATTTTAAAATCCCACCTATTTTATAAGGATTGTTATGGAAAGTAAAAACCCCTCAAAAAAAATTCAAAAAAATTAATAAAAAATCATAACTCAAAATATAAATCAAAAATAAAAAATGTGAAAAAACTAAAACGTTTCCGCCTTTTCCCTCGTTCTTCAAAAAAAAAATGAGAATGAAGAACATTCCAATTCCAATTCTAATACATATTAACCAACTAAACACATGATAGGGATTCCCAAACATTCCATTCCATTCCATTCCAATTCCAAATCCTTTAAAAAAAGTCTGTGAAACGAACGCGCCCTTAGTGTCTAGATTAGCGTTTATTTAGTTAATAAATTAATAACTACTTTTAGCACATCAAGTTTTTGGTGCCGTTGCCGGGGACTCTTGGCGATTGCGTTATTAGCCTTGATTAGATTTATTTGCTACATACGTGCTACTAGTTTTGTTTTGTGTTTGAGTCATAGAAGTTTAATTAATTTTAGTATAATTTTAAGTCTAGTTTATTTTATTTATTCGTAGTTTTATTTTCGTATTTACATAAGTCTACTCAGTTGGTCTTGTGTGCTTTTCAAATTTATGCCACATCTTCGTTCGCAAGGACCACCTCCGTTAAAGTTTGAAGCTAGTTCGTCATCACAGATCATCATAGATTCTCCACCGAAGTCATCACCACACAGTTCACCGCCGTCGAGTCCCAGAACCATTCCCGATATTCAAATGGCCGACAATCGAACCGTTTAGCAACAAGCCTTCGAGGGTTTCACCGGAGACCACTCGCCCATCTTCACCCCCGTAATCGGTAACCCTAATTCCTGGCAGATTCCCTCTTATGTCATAGCCAATCTCACCCAGAGTAACCTATTCCATGGCCGTGACGATGAAGAGGCACCAGCACACGTCAATCGTCTTACTCGTGTGCTCAGAACATTCAACTTGCAAGGTGCTAATGAAGATGCCATTTTCCTCCACTTATTCCCGTTTTCACTTACGGGTCGTGCTGCCACTTAGCTTGATTCGCAACCTGCTGGAGCATACACTACTTGGGAGGCGCTGCGCACTGCATTTATCAATAAATACTTCCCGCCAGCCAAAGCATCCGTTTTCGTGATCAAATCCACTCTTTCCACATGGAGCCGGATGAGCCGTATTATCAAGCTTGGGAGCGCTTCCTGAACTTACTGTCCCGCTGTTCACAGCATGGTCTTACTCCGTGGGCCCTTGTTGAGAAGTTTTACAATGGGCTGACATATGAGACTTAGGCTCGTTTCGACACTGCTGCTGGAGGTAACTTAATGGATAAGAAAACTGTAGTTGAGTGTAATGAATTATTTGAGAGTTTTGCCCAATCTGAGTTTGCTAAAAAGCCACGTAACGGGAATTCAAATCCCATCACTAGTACACCCTTATCCGTCCGAGGTGTGCACCAGGTCAATCTGGATACTAGTGTGGCTGCTACCTTAGAGAGCCTAACCCGTGATATTGGAGAACTTAAGGCTAAGGTAAATAAGTGTGAGTTGTGTAGAGGGGGGCATGGGACTTTAGTTTGTCCGTTGATGAGTCAGGAGCAGGTAGAGTTTATAGGAGGGCAAAATAGGATTCCTAAGGCGTTTAATGGAAATAATAATTCGAATTGGAACAATTTTAAAAATAATAACTATAATTCTAATTGGCTTCCTCCGGTGCACCCCCTGGTTTCCAATCAAATTTAAATCCTAACCGGGGGCAGGATCAGTTGTTTAGTGGGAATCAAAGTAGTCAAGATGGGAGTAATGGGCAGGACTTGAGTGGTGGTATGGGTAGGTTAGAAGAGATGATAAAGCAAATACTGGTTAGAGATCAGGAAACTCAGAAAAAATTTGCCGATCATGATTTGCTATTTAGGAATCACCAGTCCACACTTTTAGATCTTCAGAGAACCATAGGTGATATAGCCCGACGTTTAGATGAGAGACCCCCAGGTCAGTTTTCGGGTTCCACTCAGCAAAATCCGGCTGCTCAGTTAAATGCCATCTCCACTCGTAGTGGTAGGGTTTTAGGTCCAGAGAGAGGGGTTGGGAGAGGAGGAGGAAGAGTTAGTGGATGAGGAGATAGTGATCGAGACTCCTGGGTGGGTGCAACCTAGGCTAGACCCAGCAAGTACCGCACCAACCAGTGAGCCCATAGTTGTAGGGAGTGAGGAGAGGAAACCGAGAGATGTTAGGCCGTCACCACTTATAGATCATGCTCGTGTGCCGTATCCAGCCCATCTTAAGAATCAGAAATTTCGTAGAGAGTACGGGAACTTCTTAGATATGTTTAGGCAGCTTAGGATTAACCTTCCGTTTATCGAGGCCCTCCAGCATATGCCGAAATATGCCAAGTTTTTGAAAGATCTTCTTAAACAAAAGGAAAGTCTGGAGGAGCTTTCGACCGTTCCACTGAACGGAGAGTGTTCTGCGGTAGTGCTCAATAAGGTTCCGAAAAAGTTACCCGATCCCGGTGTTTTCACTGTTCCATGTTTGTTCGGTAGGGATACCTCGTGCCAAGCATTAGCGGATCTAGGAGCTAGCATAAACTTAATGCCATATTCGTTATTTGAGAAGCTAGGCCTAGGAGAACTTACACCCACCCGTATGTCATTATCTTTAGCCGACCGTTCGGTGAAGTACCCTAGGGGGATCATAGAAAACTTGCTCGTGAAAGTCAATAATTTAGTTTTCCCCGTAGATTTTGTGGTTATAGATATGGAGGCCGATGAGAGAGTTCCTATTATTTTAGGTCATCCATTCTTGCGTACTGCTAGGGCACTCGTTGATGTATTTGAAGGTAAGATCACTCTTACAGCCGGTGACGATAGTGAAACTTATATGGCTAAATCCATGAGACAACTGAGTGGTCAAGACGGTCTCATTGATCTGTGCCATACCATTTATGCGATTGAGTCTTTTATTCCGGGCATGGATCATCATCTTGATCATTTTCGTTCCGAGGATGGGAGAGAGGTCGCGAGTTCTCGAGAGTTGTTAAAGTATGATAGAGACCGAGGAAAGCAAAAGTTTGTGGAGTTTGGAGGAGTTGGAGATAAGAGAAATAAGATTGATGAGTGGTCGTATCGTGATGCAGTTTCTTGGAGGGCCATGGAGTTTTACCGAGGTGGAGGAAGCTCCACTTGAACAGCCGAGTAGTTTACATAGGAGAGTGTCTTGAGTGAAAGCTCAAGTGTAGAGTTTGTATATTTGTCCTATCTTTATTTTTGAGTCGTGTCGAGTCACTAACATAGTCTTGGAGGGCCATGGAGTTTTACCGAGGTGGAGGAAGCTCCACTCGAACAGCCGAGTAGTTCACATAGGAGAGTGTCTTTAGTGAAAGCTCAAGTGTAGAGTTTGTATATTTGTCCTATCTTTATTTTTGAGTCGTGTCGAGTCACTAACGTAGTCTTTTGTAGTTTTTCTTTGTTTTTGTGTTTTTAAGTTTTGTAGGATTTGAGCTAGAAAAATGACCCCCCATGGAGTTTATTGCAAAATTCAAGTGTGGGGATGGAGCAGCAAGAGCCGTATACTTTTATGATTATTTATTTGCTGTTTTTATTCATGTTTATTGGATGAGTTGGTTGGTTTGGTAATACTTTGAATGTTTAACATCTATCAAGTTGATAAGATATATTTTTAGATATTGTTTGTTGTGTTTGCCGATTCCGTTCATAAGTGAGAGAAAGAGACACCGTTTGCTGAGTACGTTTGGAGTTGGAGGGCAACTTTGAAAGAAGACTCTGGCATCATATTTCATGCGCATATTACCAGCTAAGTCTTTTCCATTATCTATCTTGCTAGTTTATTTTTATTCATTTTTTTTATTTTTTATTTTTAGGTTTTTAGGTTTTTGTATTTTGACTTTATTTTTATTTTTAGTCCTTATCCTTGCATTGAGGACAATGCAAAATTTATGTGTGGATATAGGACATTTGAGTCATAGTTAAATTTTAATCAGATTTACAAAAAAAAAAAAAATTAAAAAAGAAAAAGTTTTGAAAAATGTCCCTTGATTTTGTCTCTTTTTGCATTTAAACGGGAAATGAGGATATTTATCGGGAATCGGTTTTTCAACTACTAATAATATGAGATAATATAAAAGAAAGCGTACTAAGCTTGAGATGTGTCGGTAGGCCCAACTAGTCTTGAAAGGTTTTCCATTGCATATTCTTAATAAACCTAATTAAATCTTAGATTTTTTGGGTTCTCATCTCAGGGGGGACAATAAAGCTGAAATTCGATAAGGTATAGAGAGTATTACCACAAGCTGATTACCCTAAGGTGGTGAGAATTAAATACACTTTAAAATTAGCACGCCACTCTGTTTTATGAAAATAAATAAAGAGTGGTGGCGCCCCGCAAATGTTCAATTTTATACGAGCTTTAGTCTTAGTTATATATTTTTAGGTAAAAGATGCCTAAGCGCACAATAAAAAAAATAAAGGAATAAATAAATAAATAAATAAATAAAAAAGAAAAGAAAAAGTGAGAAAAGTTATGTAATAAAAAATGCCAAAGAAGCATTCTCAAAAATAGAAAAAGAGGCCAAAGTGTATATTCTAGACGAGACTGAGAATTTACGTGTTACCAAGGGGATGACGACTCTGAGAATACACTATTGGGGCTCGAATGTTTCTAGTCAATAAATATTTTCTTAGGGCATATATAGGACAAAGTCCAATAATATTTAGGGCATGCTCATACGACCTCATTTGACCTATCATCCATAATTCCATCTAAGTGCATTTTTTTCTTACCAGTAAGGGGTTCTTATCTTACGGTGATATGTTGAACCAGTTTGCTTCAACTCGATTATTTTTAATTGTCTTTACTATGCTTGAGATGGGGTAGGTGGATCTTAACTCAAAAGGTGTGAGACCTATAGGTTTTTGATATCACATGAACTTAAATGCTTAATGTGCGTGGGGGCTTGATAGGCTGGGTTTAAGTGGACAACAAAAGGTGTGAGACCTTTATTATTGTTTTGTTTGATTTTATGATGCTAGGCTAAACATTATAGACTGCCTAGGCTTATAATGAACTGTGACACCCGGTAATTTCCCAATCCTATAAACTAAGTAATCAACCTAATAATTAGGTGATTGTGAATATTATGCGCGCTATATTAGAATCAGCGCGGGCATGTGTTATGTGCGCCCTGCGCGAGCGTGCTATGTTAGAGTCAGCGCGGGCACGTTATGTGCGCCCTGCGCGAGCGCGCGATGTAAGAACCAGCGTGGGCATATGTTATATGCGCCATGCGCGAATGTTTTGGCTTTATGTTTTCATGTAACTTAACTTTATGTTGTCTAATGGGTTGACCGTCCCGCATGATGCTAAGGCGGGTGCATCCCAAATCGTTTATGCGCGTGCAGAAGGGGAACTAACCTCCCCGCATGGCGGGAACATTGAGAGTTAGTTTGTCTGAAGCTCCAAGATGGAATTGACTTCAACATAACTGATCACTATGTTGAAATACCAAGACCACCTGGAGAATCTACAAATGAAACTCAATGTCCCTGACTGCGAGAAGGTTACGAACCTACCCGCAGCAAAGAAATGTCCTTCACGCAGAAAGCTATGCGCACAAAGTTATACGCGCAGAACACTTAGTCTATTCTCCAGATGTAAGGAAATTATTCCCGCCCAAAAGGAAACAGTAGCGTGTTTCAGAGATTTCCACTTTTTAACTGTACACTGACAAAAGCATACTGTAACATGAAAAGTCAACTGTCAGCCACCCTACTCTCACCAACCACAGACCTGCATGTCCTGTCCAAATCAAATCAGAATCCACTCCTCCACTTTTAAATAAATAATAATAATTTCCATACTTTATCATCATTACACCTAGATATGAAAAGATTACAATCCCCTAAAGCAAGGGATTGTGTTCCCTGAATCTTGCCTATAAATATGTAACCCAAATTATCACCCAAACACACTTCAAACTTCTCTCTTAAGAACTGCAACCTTGCACTAATCATCTCCCAAGCATCCGTTGTTTTCATTTCCGATCCTGTTACTAGGTAAGCCGAGATTATAACCTTGAGATCTACTTTCCAACCCTTATATTCTCCTATTTCTTGATCTTAATATATATACTTCTTGTTATTTAATCGTATTCTAGACCTTTAATTCCGAGGCCAACACCAAGAAAACCCGAATCTCGATTAATCCTTTAACAAAAACCACAGGTGAGTCTCACAGCCCCTATTTTCACTATTTTCACTGTTTTTAAACTATTTTCGGGGCGAGGGACACGTACTTAAATTACGATTTATCATGGTATACTTACAAGTTATGCGAACGATTGTGTTTAAATTATGTTTCATGATGAGCAATGCAAACGGTTATCTATGGTTTACGATGTATGTGCGCCAGAATTCGAGTAAGTGATCACTTTACCATTAAAACTCTAAGGATAGGGACTGCTGGTTTGATCAACCCACTCGTAGGGGTCGCACCTCTTTGCATGGACGAGTGCCTAGTATGGTCATGGGGCAGTACTACGGGATTGAGCCCGCTCGTAGGGGTCGCACCTCTTTGCATGGACGAGCGCCTTGTTTTCCGGCACAACGTCCGCGCGTAACCCGCGGGACGGTATTATTGATTAGCTCGTAGGGGCAACGCGTCTTTGCATAGACGAGCACGGTTTTTCAGAAATGTCCACGCGCAACCCGCGGGACGGTATTACATTATTTTAGCTCGTAGTGGCAGCGCCACTTTGCATGGACGAGCACGTCCTCCAGAAACGTTCGCGCGTAACCCGCGGAACGGTTCTATCAGAAATATGTTGTCAGATCTATGTTTTCATACGGTTTATCAAGCATATGTTTAGACATAAAATCAGAAATGTGTTTCAATATGATTTTTCGCCAAGACTATGATGCAATACGATTTATCAAGTTACTAAAACTTGTGAACTCACTCAGTTTATACTGATTCAAATGTTTTACGTGTCTTTCAGGAGATAACTAGGTAGCGCATGGAGTCACACTTAGAGCACCTCACGCTGAACATCTAAAACTAGCTTTTTGGAAGATTTTAGTTCTATCCCTTCGATGCGCGTGGTTGTTCCCGCCGCGCAAGGGGATATGGCGTGGAAATCTTCAACAGTTTCTATACTTGGATGTTTTTTTTAAACAATGTAATGTATTTGTATTAAACATTTCATGCGCAATGAAAATCTTACTTTGAATGTTTGCAATGGCCCGTGCTTAATTATCAATCCCCACTCGCGCGCGCCCGGCTGTTTCCGCCGTTCAGGGCCGGGTGTGACAGATTGGTATCAGAGCACTGGTTATAGCGAACTAGGAAAAGAAGTTTTAACCTAGACTATAACCGTTGGGGAATCGCATGAAATATTTTTCAAAGAAAATATTTTCAAAAGAAACTATACACACACTTAGGAACACGGGTCACACAGTGTCTAGTGAATAAAGATAAGAACATTATGTGCTCAGAGTACATGCGCTAAGTTTGATATATTTTCACTCTTTTAAAGCGAGAATGCCTCCAACTAGAGCCAAGGGAATTACCATGACACCCGAGGAACTCGCGGAAATAATCGCGCAAGCGATCGCAACACATGAGGCCAGCAAGGCCGAATCTAGTCAGGGTCATCAGGAGAACGAGACCCTAGAACCCGAATCAGGAGCCTTGGACAAAGGGTGCTCCTATAAGACATTTATGGCCTGTAGGCCTTGGCCATTCAAGGGTACCGAATGGGCCATTGGGCTCTACAACTGGATTGACAAGATGGAGACAGTTCTCTCCATTAGCGGATGTAGTGAGAACCAGAAGGTCCTTTACGCGACCTGCATGTTCCAAGAAGCAGCTTCGTCTTGGTGGAAGCTTCAAGTGAAAACCTTGGGGCGAGAAGTTGCTCTTCACAAGACCTGGGAGGAACTGAAGGAAATGTTGATGAGAAAGTTCTGCTCTCGCGCAGAAATTCAGAGTCTGCAACAGGAATTCTGGAACCACGCCATGGTAGGAACGGATATCGACGCCTACAACAACCGGTTCAACGAGCTTTGCCAGTTGGTGCCAGACATGGAAAACACGGAGGAAAAGAAGATCGAGAGGTATATCTTTGGGTTACCTCCTGTTGTTAGGGTTCCGCTCAACGCCGCAGCACCTCCAACCTTTGATGAGGCGGTAGCGCGGGACATCACCCTTACAAGGGATACGGTCCGTGCGGGTATGTTGACTACGCGCGGAATCGAGCAGCGAACCACTGATCCCAAGAGGAAGTGGAACTCTCACCACCGAGGGTCCGACTCCAAGCAGCCACCGTTCAAGAAGCAAGAAAGCGCAAGGACTTATGCGATTCAGGCCGCGGAGCCACCGCGAAAAGGATACAGCGGGCCTCGCCCATGGTGCAGCAAATGCAAGTATCACCACGAGGGTGAATGCGCAAGAATCGAATGCGCCAAATGTGGCAGACCAGGGCACAAGACGATGAATTGCCGTATCAGAGAAGCTGGAGCGAGCGACAACTGCTACGCATGCGGGAAGCCAGGGCATTTTAGTCGGGATTGCCCGCAAAAGGGAAACCAAGCTCGCGGGAGAGCTTTTGTGATCGGCGCAGGCGAAGCTAAAGAAGAGCCGAATGTGGTAACCGGTACGTTTTTGCTTAACGGCCATTTTGCATCTGTCTTATTTGATACTAGAGCTGACCTAAGTTTTATATCCGCTGAGTTTAAAGACTCCCTAGGCTTAGCGACCAGTAGGCTAGACACACCTTATACTATAGAACTAGCCAATGGTAGGCAGTTATGCGCGAACGAAAGAACTGAACAATGTGTAATAGTCATGGGAGGTCACGGGTTCAATATTAACTTGTTGCCAATAGACTTGGGAAGTTTTGACATTGTGGTAGGTATGGATTGGTTAGTCGAGAACCACGCGGAAGTTATTTGCCATGAGAAGCAGGTTCGGGTCCCACTGTTGAACGGAGAGACCTTGGTAATTCAAGGGGAAAGAAGGGGAGTTGCGACAAAACTGATTTCGTGCCTAAAGGCGCGCAAGTGCCTAAGGAAAGGGTGCTACGCCTTCCTGGCGCATGTAGTAGAGAAGAAAGGAGATGAGCGAAGAATTGAAGACTTACCAGTAGTGCGCGAATTTCCAGAAGTTTTTCCTGAAGATTTGCCCGGATTACCGCCACCGCGACCAGTCGAATTTCGTATTGATTTAGTCCCAGGAGCTGCGCCAGTAGCTCGAGCGCCTTATCGACTAGCTCCATCTGAGATGCAAGAGCTATCCAATCAGTTACAGGAACTATTGGATAAGGGTTTCATACGCCCAAGCTTTTCACCTTGGGGAGCTCCAGTACTGTTTGTTAAGAAGAAGGATGGTTCGTTCAGAATGTGTATTGACTACAGGGAGCTGAACAAGCTGACAGTCAAGAATCGGTACCCCTTACCGAGGATTGACGACTTATTTGACCAGTTGCAGGGATCCAGTTATTATTCGAAGGTAGACCTACGGTCAGGATACCACCAACTTAGGGTCCATGAGGAAGATGTGCCGAAAACAGCCTTCCGAACTAGATACGGCCATTATGAGTTCTTAGTGATGCCTTTCGGGCTAACTAATGCGCCGGCTGTATTCATGGATCTGATGAACCGCGTGTGCAAACCATACTTGGATAAGTTTGTGATTGTATTTATAGATGATATTCTGATTTACTCTCGGACCAAGGCCGAGCATGAGCAACACCTGAGATTGATTTTGGAATTGTTGAGGAAAGAAAAGTTGTATGCGAAGTTTTCCAAGTGTGAGTTTTGGCTTAGAGAAGTTCACTTTCTCGGTCACGTTGTAAACGAGAAAGGAATACACGTTGATCCTTCCAAAGTCAAGGCCATCGAAAACTGGGAAGCGCCAAAAACCCCAACTGAGGTGAGGCAATTCCTAGGACTAGCTGGCTACTATCGACGCTTCATTGAGAACTTCTCCAAGATAGCTCTACCTCTGACCGCGCTAACTCAGAAAGACAAGAAGTTTGTTTGGGGCGAAAATCAGGAAGCGGCATTTCAAATGTTGAAACAGAAGTTATGTAGTGCGCCAATTTTGTCTCTGCCCGAGGGGACGGATGACATCGTCGTTTACTGCGACGCTTCACATCAGGGACTCGGATGTGTCCTTATGCAGCGAGACAAAGTCATAGCGTATGCCTCGCGCTAACTCAAGACCAATGAAAAGAACTACACAACGCATGATCTGGAACTTGGAGCGGTTGTCTTCGCGCTAAAGATTTGGCGCCATTACCTCTATGGTACAAAGTGTATAATCTTTACGGATCACAAGAGCCTTCAACATATATTTGATCAAAAGGATTTAAACATGAGGCAACGAAGATGGGTTGAATTGTTGAATGATTATGATTGTGAAATAAAGTATCACCCTGGAAAGGCGAATGTGGTAGCAGACGCGCTAAGTAGGAAGGAGCGAATAAAAACGCTACGAGTCAAGGCTCTAAAACTGACCATTCGCGCAGAGCTCTCTACCCGCATCCGAGACGCTCAGCAAGAAGCCTTGAAACCAGAGTTTGCTAAAAACGAATCCCTTGGGGGTATGATTAAGAGTTTGGAACTTAAAGAGAACGGCAATCTATATTTCGCTAACCGCATATGGGTCCCTCTCAAGGGAGGATTGCGCAGCAAGTATTAAACGAAGCTCACAAGACGCGATATTCTGTACATCCTGGCGCAGACAAGATGTACCAAGATGTTAAAGCGCTGTATTGGTGGCCCAATCTGAAGGGCGCCATCGCGATGTATGTCAGTAAGTGCCTGACGTGTTCGAAGGTAAAGGCTGAATACCAGAAACCATCAGGGTTGCTTCAACAGCCAGAAATTCCCATGTGGAAGTGGGAACAAATCTCTATGGACTTCATTACCAAACTGCCAAGGACACCTGGGGGTTACGACACGATCTGGGTTATTGTAGATCGGCTAACTAAGTCAGCGCACTTCCTGCCGATCAAGGAAACCGATAAGATGGAAAAGTTAGCCTGATTGTATATTCGAGAAGTAGTTTCAAAACATGGAGTCCCAGTGTCCATCATTTCTGATAGAGATAGTCGGTTCACCTCAAGGTTTTGGAGATCGTTACAAGGGGCTTTAGGTACTCGTCTTGACATGAGTACAGCTTATCATCCCCAAACGGATGGATAAAGCGAGCGAACAATCCAGACATTGGAAGATATGTTGCGCGCGTGCGCAATCGATTTCGGGGGTAGCTGGGATACTCATCTCCCATTGGTTGAATTTTCATACAACAACAGTTATCACACAAGCCTCAAGGCTGCGCCGTTTGAAGCTTTGTATGGGCGCAAGTGTAGATCCCCACTGTGCTGGGCTGAAGTGGGTGACAAGCAAATGACTGGTCCAGAATTGATCCAAGAAACAACAGACAAGATTTTTCAGATACGGGATCACCTTAAGACAGCGCGCGACAGACAGAAGAGCTACGCAGATGTGCGAAGGAAACCGTTGGAGTTTCAAGTAGGGGATAGAGTACTTTTGAAAGTCTCTCCATGGAAAGGAGTCCCCCGTTTCGGCAAGCGAGGAAAGTTGAATCCGCGCTACATTGGACCATTTGAGATCCTGGAAAGGATCGGTCCGGTTGCTTATAAACTCCGTTTACCCGCCGAACTCAGTGGAGTTCATGATACGTTTCATGTGTCCAACCTCAAAAAGTGTTTATCTGACGAAACGTTGATTTTACCATTGGAAGAGATTCACATTGACAAACAACTGCACTTCGTAGAAGAGCCTATAGCCGTAACCGATTGGAAAGAACAAAAGTTGCGCAGAAGTCGAATCAAGTTAGTAAAGGTTCAATGGAACTCAAGGCGTGGGCCTGAATTCACTTGGGAAAGAGAAGATCAAATGCGCTAGAAATACCCACACCTCTTTCAGAGCATGGCTTCTGCCAGCGACGTCTCCTAAATTTCGGGACGAAATTCTCTTAACAGGGGGAAAATGTGACACCCGGTAATTTCCCAATCCTATAAACTAAGTAATCAACCTAATAATTAGGTGATTGTGAATATTATGCGCGCTATATTAGAATCAGCGCGGGCATGTGTTATGTGCGCCGTGCGCGAGCGCGCTATATTAGAATCAGCGCGGGCATGTGTTATGTGCGCCCTGCGCGAGCGCGCTATGTTAGAGTCAGCGCGGGCACGTTATGTGCGCCCTGCGCGAGCGCGCGATGTAAGAACCAGCGTGGGCATATGTTATATGCGCCATGCGCGAATGTTTTGGCTTTATGTTTTCATGTAACTTAACTTTATGTTGTCTAATGGGTTGACCGTCCCGCATGATGCTAAGGCGGGTGCATCCCAAATCGTTTATGCGCGTGCAGAAGGGGAACTAACCTCCCCGCATGGCGGGAACATTGAGAGTTAGTTTGTCTGAAGCTCCAAGATGGAATTGACTTCAACATAACTGATCACTATGTTGAAATACCAAGACCACCTGGAGAATCTACAAATGAAACTCAATGTCCCTGACTGCGAGAAGGTTACGAACCTACCCGCAGCAAAGAAATGTCCTTCACGCAGAAAGCTATGCGCACAAAGTTATACGCGCAGAACACTTAGTCTATTCTCCAGATGTAAGGAAATTATTCCCGCCCAAAAGGAAACAGTAGCGTGTTTCAGAGATTTCCACTTTTTAACTGTACACTGACAAAAGCATACTGTAACATGAAAAGTCAACTGTCAGCCACCCTACTCTCACCAACCACAGACCTGCATGTCCTGTCCAAATTAAATCAGAATCCACTCCTCCACTTTTAAATAAATAATAATAATTTCCATACTTTATCATCATTACACCTAGATATGAAAAGATTACAATCCCCTAAAGCAAGGGATTGTGTTCCCTGAATCTTGCCTATAAATATGTAACCCAAATTATCACCCAAACACACTTCAAACTTCTCTCTTAAGAACTGCAACCTTGCACTAATCATCTCCCAAGCATCCGTTGTTTTCATTTCCGATCCTGTTACTAGGTAAGCCGAGATTATAACCTTGAGATCTACTTTCCAACCCTTATATTCTCCTATTTCTTGATCTTAATATATATACTTCTTGTTA
The DNA here is from genome assembly GCF_021521415.1 of Bidens hawaiensis. Taxonomy (NCBI): domain Eukaryota; kingdom Viridiplantae; phylum Streptophyta; class Magnoliopsida; order Asterales; family Asteraceae; genus Bidens; species Bidens hawaiensis. The sequence goes on along the minus strand of NW_027491117.1, from coordinate 497,091 downwards.
TTTAATCGTATTCTAGACCTTCAATTCCGAGGCCAACACCAAGAAAACCCGAATCTCGATTAATCCTTTAACAAAAACCACAGGTGAGTCTCACAGCCCCTATTTTCACTATTTTCACTGTTTTTAAACTGTTTTCGGGGCGAGGGACACGTACTTAAATTACGATTTATCATGGTATACTTACAAGTTATGCGAACGATTGTGTTTAAATTATGTTTCATGATGAGCAATGCAAACGGTTATCTATGGTTTACGATGTATGTGCGCCAGAATTCGAGTAAGTGATCACTTTACCATTAAAACTCTAAGGATAGGGACTGCTGGTTTGATCAACCCACTCGTAGGGGTCGCACCTCTTTGCATGGACGAGTGCCTAGTATGGTCATGGGGCAGTACTACGGGATTGAGCCCGCTCGTAGGGGTCGCACCTCTTTGCATGGACGAGCGCCTTGTTTTCCGGCACAACGTCCGCGCGTAACCCGCGGGACGGTATTATTGATTAGCTCGTAGGGGCAACGCGTCTTTGCATAGACGAGCACGGTTTTTCAGAAATGTCCACGCGCAACCCGCGGGACGGTATTACATTATTTTAGCTCGTAGTGGCAGCGCCACTTTGCATGGACGAGCACGTCCTCCAGAAACGTTCGCGCGTAACCCGCGGAACGGTTCTATCAAAAATATGTTGTCAGATCTATGTTTTCATACGGTTTATCAAGCATATGTTTAGACATAAAATCAGAAATGTGTTTCAATATGATTTTTCGCCAAGACTATGATGCAATACGATTTATCAAGTTACTAAAACTTGTGAACTCACTCAGTTTATACTGATTCAAATGTTTTACGTGTCTTTCAGGAGATAACTAGGTAGCGCATGGAGTCACACTTAGAGAACCTCACGCTGAACATCTAAAACTAGCTTTTTGGAAGATTTTAGTTCTATCCCTTTGATGCGCGTGGTTGTTCCCGCCGCGCAAGGGGATATGGCGTGGAAATCTTCAACAGTTTCTATACTTGGATGTTTTTTTTAAACAATGTAATGTATTTGTATTAAACATTTCATGCGCAATGAAAATCTTACTTTGAATGTTTGCAATGGCCCGTGCTTAATTATCAATCCCCACTCGCGCGCGCCCGGCTGTTTCCGCCGTTCAGGGCCGGGTGTGACATGAACATATTATAACGTTGTGATTTGATTCGGGATTTATTTATCGTTATGGTTTTATGATTTAGTAAAAGGTTTAATCATATTAAATTGATGCATATGGATATTTAGGATTATTTGATTAATTATTATTCCATAGTTTCCTTGATTATTGTTTGTCGTTATGATAGGTTGCTATTAGGTCATCTACTTTGTGTTTTTTACTATTTTATGATTGATATGCATTAAGATCATAGGAATAAAATTATTAATTAATTAAACCTAAATGTGCTGATAACCTAAATCTGTAAAGTGCTAGGTTATTGATAGATCTTTATTATTTGATCTTGATAGATTTAGTTCTTCGTAAGGAGTCTGTCTAAGTTTGATTATTTTATTGTTGTCTATTGAATCAATTAAATATATTAAATTGCCTTTGATTTCCGCACTGTAAGGTACGATTTCGTATAAAGGAACTAAGTCATAATTAATTAGGTGACCCATAAGGAAACTTGATTTTTAATACTGGTGTGCATTAAAACTTATTAGAAACCCATAGGTGTCTCTTGAGAAGGGTCAGGGGTGGGTCATGTTCGGGTTTTCTCTTAGGTGTCTATTTTACGATCTCAGTCCATAACTAAATATTTTCCCGGTTAATTAACAACGGAAATTTAGGAGATTCTAGCCTAGGTAGTTTTCTCATCATCATCTGATTTACTCAAACTTGTGTTTTTGTTTATTTCACTTGTTTTTATTAATTAGTTTTAATTTAGTATTTTAAACAAAACCCCACTTTAAACAAACAAATAGTCGTGTCAGTATTAGTTGAGTCTAATTAGCTATTACGTAATTTAAAGAGTCTCGTGGGTTTGATATCCGGACTTACTTAGTTATACTAGATACTTAGTATCTAGATTAGCGTTTATTTAGTTAATAAATTAATAACTACTTTTAGCACATCACTATCCTTTAAGCCAATAGAGCCTATATAAACAACCCTTGGCTTCTGCTATATGGTTACCCCAACTCACTTCACCTTGTTATTAGTGCTCTATGACTTGTGTTTTGATGGTTTGACTTTCCAATGTCCAAGACTTTGACTTCTCCGGTTCTGCTCATTCCATCGACTTTTCGGCTATGTGTTGAACTATAAAGAAGTTTATTTTTACATTATAAATGAATACCCTCAATCATTTTCAATGATTGATGGGGCTTCAAATGTTAACTGCATTTTAGCCCGTTAGGGTTTATGTTAAAGTTACTTTGGATGTTTTCGATTACACCAAGAATCGTTCCGAGCTAGCCTCTGACCCTTTTATGTTTTAGTCTTGTTTCATTATTTTGAACCAAAATGACGTGAATCCGGTCTCATACCGACATCTGGGTTATTAACGAACCTACACTCGTTTAACTCTCGTTTTCTCAATAACTAGAGTTAGAGGAAGAATTAATCAATAATTCTTGTTCGATTATGTTCGGTTTTAAAGGGGAATTTTCTTTAATTTTTCCCGAATATTTTATTTTCAAGTCAGTCAGCTCACTTATTTCTCCTTTCTCATAGTATGATCATACGTCATGCTACATATCGTAACTCGACACCATTTTTTGTTCGAGGGGAAATGACACTTTTATATTTATGTCATGCTACATATCGTAAGGAGTTGTAATTTTTATTTATTATATCTATTTAAAAACAGTGATTGCTCACTCAACTTTAATTTGACATCATGTTTCTATTTGTATGCGTATCCCAGGTAGCTATCTGGGATAATTAAGGATGCGGGACTTAGTTGGACTTTAGGTTTAAATAAAGTAAAGAACAACATTTGGTATTGAGTTGATGTAATTGTTGGTTTGTTTTCTTTATTTGAGACAATTGTGTATGATCATTTTAATGAATAAATTAGATATTGTTACTATATTTATTTAGTGTCTTTTGAGCTATAATACAAATTATGTCGTGCCATGACATGTTCCGTTATTAGGTTGGGGTGTGACAAGTGAGTCGCACCCAAGGATTTTTCTCATAGGGTCGGAAATGTGTTGGGTCAGCAATCAGTTAACTGTCGTAATATAATTTTCTAGAAACATCACTTCTGAGATGGGTTGCATTTTATTTTCTAAGTCAATTTCATAATCGTAGTACTTGCAGTCGTTCAAACACATATTGATATAAAATAAGTGGATGGAAGTTTTTTGGTTATGCATGCTGACTCAAAATGTCAAAACTCAAAGCATGATACCCATCTTTATTTCACAATAACTTTGGGTCGCAAATGAGCCGCACATCCAACAAACCGTTCATGAAACGGTCGATGGGTTGCTCGTTTTTTTGTTTGTCCGTTTAGTAAAAGAACTAATCCAAAATAAGCGCATGCTTTGATACCATATGTAGGTCCACCAAATCTTGAAGCTAACAAGTGTTTGTGGCTCTAAGATGCTCGGGTGAGCAGAAATGGACCCAACCAACTATCATGACAAAACCAATCATAATTGTAACATACGGTTTATGAGTTATAAATAATACATAAAGTAATTATTTATTATGATTTTTGAAGGGTTAAAAGGATTGGACTTAATGGGCTTGATTTTGGGCTTGAAAGTGGTCATCAGTCTATTCTAAGCCCTTAGTCGTGATAACCCTTTCATCATATTTTACATCATAAACACAACTACTTAAGCTCATATCTCCAAAATCTAGGTTCTTGTTTTAACCCGGATTCAAAAACAGATTTCATATATGAGAAGATATCAAAATATTAACAAGGAAATGTAAAAAGCATCAAGATCAAACTACTTCCACAAACCGGGATCTAGTTCAGTTTACAATAAAGGTATGTTTCTTTATAAAGGTTTATTAAACGAGCTAATTAGTTTGACTTGAAAATGGCTATAGTAATAGATCAAGCCACATTTAGTTATAGAGTAACAAACTTGGTTCAAGATCTAGTGTGGATCATTATCTTGTGATTTGGTCTAGGCATAAGAACCAGTCATGCAAATTAGTATAGAATTGATCACGCATATTAGAATGAACTTTGATCACGCATTACCTAGCTAACCAGATCATGCAAAATATTAGTGGACCAGATCACGAGTTAACCTAGATCAGGTGGAAATGAATCATGAATTATGAACTAGATAACGCAAAAGGATATTATGTGAACCCTTTTTGCGAAGAGACACGGATTACGCAAAAGGGTTTTACGTAATGGTCACTAAGGTAGTTTCGCATGATCCCTTAAATATGTGAGCTCGCAACAACGTGATCTCTATTTAACGTGATTTGGTTTTACATGTTCAACTTACGTGATGATCTTTTAGAACTAGAATTTGCGTGACGAGCAAGTTCCACTTATTTTGCATGATGGACAAAAGAAAAAAAATACATGATCCATGATAATTACGTAACGGCCCATACTTACGTTATTGTCCTTGAACTCGTTTTGCGTGGTAGGGTTCATACTTAAGAATTAAGGGCCGACCAATTTGTGTTAGTTTAGTTATTAACGGTTAACATTTTAACAATAGACCAAGATTAGTGTTCAAGAAAGAATCTCAGTCAACCATGGTAACGTTAAACGAATCATGTGAGTTTCTAGACCCCATTCCTTTTATACGTTTTGGAGTTTCTATGGACACATACAACGTTAGGTAAAGTTTTCGTTGTCAGATTTATGTTTTTAAGGAATTATTCTATATGTCAGACTTAGTCCTATCTATGGGATCAGGGCCCTATCTATGGTATTGTTTACGCCATGTCTATAGGTCAATTTAAGCCCTATATATGAAACAGTATGGGCATACAACTAGGTGGTGTGTGCCGGTAACTTCAATTATGTAAAAAGTGACAAGAAGATTAGCTTAGTTGACTATATCAGAATGATTTGCCTTAATCACGGTTAGTAAAGTTATGTTTTGAGCTTCGATATACAAGATGTTATTATATTTATATAAAACTGTCAAATAGTGAAAATCTAAAACTCACTTGCGTGTAGATGACTTGGGTATGCATAATAGGTTAGCAGGATTTGATAGATTGGAATATAGATTGATGGAGCACGGTGGGTTATCCATGCTTGTAGACTGGCATCTATTAGTATGAGTTATGTTATGTTAAACAATCTGATTTCAATTTTGAGTATTTGAGACAAGTTGTAAAGACCATATTCCACTACAATGAGTTTAATTAAATGTTCAAGAACTAGTTTGCATGTGTAAACCCAAGTACGAGACTCATTGGGTTTAAGGAGCTTCAAAATAAGCAAGATTAAAGAGTGGAACAAGCTTTGACAAACAATATCAACCAAATTCCTTTGATTTATTCAGAACTAGGATTATAATGAAGGTTTCATTAAGAGTTTCTGTAAACCCTTCTACTTTATAAAGTCGTGAACCTCCATGGGGTTTCTAGTGGGCTTTACCAGCCTGGTCACTTGACAACTAGTTCTTGGTATATTTAGGTCCATTAACACTAATTACAAAAGTTAACTTAAAACACAATTCTCATAAATTTCAATAAAGATAAAGACAAAGTTACATAATTAATTATCGAGTATTTGGTCACAAAAATGCACCAACAATAATGTCTAACAGTTGCAAGACAATCAGATAAGCTCAGTTTGTTACGTACATCAACTAGCATAGTGGTAGAAACATTCTTCTCATATCTGTCAACTTTCTCACTAACCTTTACCCTATCCATGTCGATGTCCCCTGGTCTTCGAGATAAACGAACCCACGTCTTCGTCGTCTTCTTCGGTTGCTCGAGATCTGCCATAGAAAAGTGGTGGAGTGGAGGCGACTGCTAAGAGTTTCCTCTTTTTACTGACACAAAAATATGTTGGAGGACAAGGGTCTAAGAGGAGATCCTTCAAATAAGAGTTGAAGACCCCTTATATAGGAACTCCATGGCTACCATCATAAAACCCTAACCATATTGGGCCAAGCCCGGTTAGGGGTTACCTCCACAAACACCCTAGTCAATTGGGCCTTAATTAAAAGAAAAATAATCATGTAATAAATATAAGGCATAATACAATGAATAAAAGGTCGTACTGGGGTTTGGGCATACCCTACCTCCATAATTTCCCCCAGTCCAGTGCTGCTCCTGGGTGTGTAAACGGTTAGGTGGAGTTCTAGACTTATGAGGAGTGCTCAAAAGTGAGGATTAACGGTTTTTTTACCTAGTGCTTCCCACATGTACCTCTCTACATAAATTTCTTCCTTGCTTCGAGTTGTAAGAGGTTTTAAATCATGATGGCGTGTTTGGGCATAAAAGATCATGTCTGATATGCGGATTGTGTCCGGCTTGTAGGCTTATTTTGAGCTTAATGGTGCGCGGGCCTTTAAAATCTATTTGATCAAAAATTGGTGCGCAGACGAAACGTTTTAGTTAAATGAAATGACGTGCGGGCGTTTCATCATAAGATGACACGCAGACCATTAGACTATATTAATCGTATCCTGGCATGCGGGCCAGAAATATATGTAGTTTGTAGATGACACGCAGTTCATCTATTAAAATGGCACTCACACCACTTAAACTTAGTTAATCATAACCTAGAACGCGGGCCAGAATAAAAGTAATTTATCAATGATAAGCAGATCAACTTTAAAATGGCACGCACACCACATAAATTTAATTAATCATATCTTGGCATGCGGGCTAGAATTATATGCAATATACAGATGACGCGCAGGTCATTTGTTAAAATGGCACGCACACCACTTAAACTCAATAAATCAAATTGTAAGGCCCCGTTCCCGGAAACCCTACCTTGGCGTTGGATTTACTCATAAACACAGTTCTAAAATAAGAGTTAATTAAAACTTTCGCGGAATAATTAAAAACTTCATGCATTACATTACAAAACATCGAATCTTGTCTTAACATACAAATTATCCATTCATAGACATAACATAAAACAGTCATGACACTTCTTCATAGATACCCGTCTCTTTAGCTCATGCCATGTGTCCCTCCTTAAGCCAGCTGCCTCAACCTATTTGTCTGCGTGCATACTAAAAGTCAGCTACGCTGAGTGAGTTCTAGTTAAGCAGGTAACATACATTTCATTCTCATTCTTTACATTCTTACTTCCATACATTCCTACTTTTACTTACCTTCATTATTTTATACATACATAACCTTCCTACGTTTTTAAAGAGCCTTTCGCTCTATAACCTTCGCATATATTATTAGGGTATGCAACCCTTCATTCTTCGTCTATATTATTAGGGTCGGCAACCCTTAATTCTTCGCCTATATTATTAGGGTAGGCAACCCTTTATTCTTTGCCTATATTATTAGGGTAGGCAACCCTTTATTCTTCGCCTATATTATTAGGGTAGGAAACCCTTTATTCTTCAACTCTACATATCATACATACCATTCATACACTACACATATCGTACATACCTTTCTTTCATTAGCTATATCTGTTCTCATATATCTCTTCACACATACGTTTAACTCTTTCTACACTAATTAGGTATATTTACAAACATTCATACGGCATACACTTACCACTTAAGGTAAGTGTATTAACTAATCACATTGAGTATGCACACAGCCCCAAAACATAACACATAAATGGGGCTAGAAACTCACCTGAAGTCGGTTTCTCTCACCGTTAATTGTGATCCCCTTCCGGAGCTGTGCACGGCTAACTGTGTAACAAGGAACAAGTATCAATTCTATATTTCAACTACTTCTTACATCTAGGTGAATGAAACCCTCAACTAACGGGGGTCCGGGGGCAGCGCCCTTCGTAGCGGGGTTTAGGGGCGGCAGCCCCTAGCAGGGTCCAAGGGGCAGAGCCCCTGGCTGGGGTTGAGCTGGTAGGTCAGCTCGGAAAAATTTTATTTTTACTAACAGTCCTTTAACAAAAATGTATCAGAAAATGGATCGGGCCACGTTTGTCATCAATTTAAAAACAATTTCGCATGAGAATTTCGCTTCGCATGACTGTGCGATGCGAAATTACCTTTTTTGCTTTGCATGGTCATGCGATGCGAAACAACCTTTTTCGCTTCGCATGGTCATGCGATGCGAAATACCCTTTTTTCTTCGTTTTTACCATTTTAAGGCCATTCCACTCCACGACTTTCCCTTAGGACCCAATTTAACCCTTTCCAAGGGTTTTGGGTTATATCAACTTTGTATACTTGCGTTTTATAAGGCCCGAACATCACATTTTTACTATATAACACTCTCTTGGGGTTATAACTTATCAAGTTCATGTTTTTCTTCCATCTTACACCCCGGTCTATCCTTCTATCGGTTTGCATGTCAAGACTAACCATAAAAACTTAACCTTTTAAATCAAAACCCACCTTTTTGCTTCGGGTTTGGTTCGGATCGTAGATCTAGACGTGTTCTTGCTATTCGAAGGCACTTGAACACCAAAATCTTCCTTACTTTTGCTTGGATTCGAATCCGAAATGCTAGAAAAAAAGTGTGTGTTTTCTAGTGTGTGTGTTGTGTAAAGAAACGGTGAAAGGATGGGGGATGGCCTTATATAGGGGGCCATGGGCCCCACCATCCACCTCCATCCCAATCTTATCCAAATACAAACACGCACACAACCAAACTAACGACACACCGATAATGATAAAAATTTCCGTTATTTATTAATCTCAAAATACGGATGTTACACAAATCCTGGCACGCAGGCCAGAAATCTATGTAATATTAGATGACATATAGGTCAACTGTTAAAATAGAACGCACACCATTTAAACTTAATTAATCATATCCTGGCAAGCGGGCCAGAAATATAAGTAATTTACAGATGACACGCAGGTCGACTATTAAAATGACATGTACACCATTTAAACTTAACTAATCATATCCTTGCACGTGTGCCAGACAGATAAGTAATTTACAGTTGACATGCAAATAAACTGTTAAAATGGCACGCACCCATTTAAACTTAATTAATCGTATCCTGGCACACGAGCCTGGAATATAAGTAATTTATAGATGAGATGCAGGTCAACTATTCAAATTGTAAGCACACCATTAAACTTAATTAATCATATCCTGGCACGCGGACCTGGAATATAAGTAATTTACAGATGGCACACAGGTCAACTGTTAAAATGGCACGCGGGCCTTTCTTGAAATATCTTCAAACATAGAATGGTACTCAGACCACTAATCATAAGATGGTACGCAGACGTATGAGTGTATTATAAGGTTCCCATTCTCGGGCGTATTTTTAGGTTTGCCCAACCTTATATTAGGATGTCTTCCATCCTTGGGCGAATTTTGAGGTGTGCCCAACCTTGATGTCTTCCATCATGCTATATTCCTTTAAGTTGTAGTGGTGATATACCATGATAGTTCGCTAGTTCATTGATGCTAAATAATGTTAGTAACATTGAACTTGTAATAAACTTGTTATTGATGTTTTAATCTTGTGCACGGACGAGTATATACAACCTTTTATATTATGTATAAAAATGACACTTGCTATTTTAAGACGCCATATGAGATTAAATAATCGCTCATAGTAATTAGTTACTAACAATCTTCCGGAAGATTTGGTAATACTCACATATATCAATAAAGTCCATGACATCATCCATTTAATTTCACAAACATACATGTCATATTATGTTTTTAGTTTATTAATAACAATTGAGATTGTGTCAACACATTGCTTGAGTATCCGCCTGTTTTTTAATGCAAATCTTATTCACTCAAACGTTTTATTTTCTTTTATTTTGTTTATATAAACAAAATCAATATAAGGAAAAAGTTGAGGTTGTTGTGAAAAATAATTCACTTACTTGAAAATTTTGTAGCCATCCGTGCTTTATTTATGTCACGGGGGGATTCCTTTGTTGACGACGTCAAAATATTGATTCCACGGCTCTAACGCGAGACTTTACTCGTTCTTTGAGTTGCTAAAGGGGGTAAAATGCAATTAATGAAAACTTTTGCTTCTAGTCATCTTTGACCCAAAATTAAATGTTGTTATAAACTTGAGGGGGCCTTTGTGAAAGTTGGAAACTAATTCACTTTCACACAAAAAAAAAACTCCACTACTCATCCACTTTGCCTGTCATCTCCATATGTATATATAATACTAGTTTGAGGCCCGTCTATTACACGGGTAATTGATGAAAATTTTAAATTTTAGTCATTAAATGAAATACAGTCAACAAAATGGTAATATATTGTTAATACAACTACAATTTACATTAAAATTAAAAAAGTTACATAACTAAGATTATACAAATATGTTATAAATAAGTAAAAACCTTCCTTGTACACAACATTTGTGATTGTATGGTCGACATACATTATTTATCACAAACCAAAATCTTTGGTCCATGTCTGCTTATAACTCTTGATATGGTAACATATAGGACTGCTTATAACTCTTCCGTGTGACAAGTAAGGTTTTTCAAGTACATAACAACCCTAGATACATGATAATGTATCCATGAAGCTAATAAAAAAATATTCATACAAATAAAGAGTCATACCTTTTAATCAATTAATATGATGTCATTTGAAATCATCTGTTTATGTTTATCCAAAAAACATGACTATCCCAAAAACCAGATTACCTGAACGTTAATGATATAATCATTCTTAGAATCTTTAGAATTTGAAATTGATTGATCATGATAAATTTTTGTCATTAATATTCTGTGTATGAAAAAATTTTAATTGATTTTATATTTTACAATTAACAATTGTATAATCAAGCAACATTTAAAACAGAAAATTAAAATATGACAAAATGATTTGTTTCATTTCATATGAATGTAACTGTTAGGAAAATGACAAATGCATATGAATCTTAAAGGCATGTTCAAATAACAGTGATTATTGTGAGTTTGCAGAATATTAGAAGATTTAAAGTTGCATAAAGTGAAGGTAGTGATTTTTATTTATAATAGTTGAACGTATTGGATTAGAATGTTTAAGTTTTGAATACTAATCCCATGTTATAACTTAATATTATGGGAAGTTGTTGTAATATTTAATTAATGGATATATATATTTGCAATTACCTGTGACTTTTAAAAATTAATTTTAACAGGCATGCAACTTCAATTTTGAATTTTCATATTTTATTATTTCATCATTAATGATAGTAAATGAGTCAATTAGGATTTACATTTAATTAAAATTCTGAATTGCATATGAGGAAGTTTTAAATCCAAATTTGAAACCAATCTTATGTAAAAAAATATGCCATGCCGCTCGAATCACAATTTAAAAACATTTTGTAGTTTACCATACAAATCCAAATTATTCGAAAATGATGCATCTTTATTTTCTTTTATTTGCAATTACCCGTGACTTTAAAAAAAATTTTAACAGGCCCGCAACTTCAATTTTGATATTTCCTTATTTTATTATTTCACCGTTAATGTTAATGAATGAATCGGTTAGGATTTACATTTAATAAAAATACTGAGTTCATATATTGAAATGACTTAAAAGATAAGGGTCATATATTGAAATTATTTGAAAAAAAATGAGGATGACTAAGAGAGTGACAAGTGGCTAGAATAGGTAGTCTTTTATTAGAGTAGATAGATATTGTCATGCTTGCTTCCTTAGTTAGAAACAATTCTCTTGCAGATCGTTTCGTTTTTCAGTTGAAATATAACTTCGCCAAAGGTTTCGTTTTTCAGTTGAGGAGTGTTTATCCTCGGCGGAGTGTTCATCTGCGGTGGCGCGCATGCCTAGCAGCGAATTGTTGATCCATGGCGGCGCGCATGCGTGGTGGCGGAGTGGTCACTTGTTGGAGCCTGCCAACGGCCCGCGGTGGTTGAGCTGAATTGCCGGAACTTGCGCGTAGCTCGCGGGAGCCGGAGACGGTCCACCCGAGTCCTTGGCCTGCCATGTTTGTTGGCATGGCGGAGTACATTGTTAAACCACCATTTTCATCTTTTTAGCGCGCCATAGCCTTGCCTGATTGTGATGAACGTCGCCAACTAAGTGGTAGCGGCGAGGGCAGTGTATGCATTTCGGAATGGGTGCAATAGCGAAATTCCATGGGAGTTCGGAGGACAGATTTGAATGCCTTGCTCGCGTCTCGTGGAGGACATATTTGAACTGCCGTACCGATTTGAATGCCTTGCTCGCGTCTCACGGAGGACAGATTTGAACCGCCTTAGCTTTTTCCGTTGCCACCGGAGGCCGTTTTTGGCGCGCCAAGGCTTGCTCAAGGCCCACAGTGATTGAAACTACCCAACTTGAGCGCGCCGCCTATGCGGTCCGCGGTAGTGGGTGTCATACGCCAGAACTTGCCCGTGAAACATAGATGTTGGACAGTGACGTTGTAGCATGTATTCATGTTTTTTTAGAGTATGGAAAGTTGGCATTGGATGCCCTGTCATACTTTCATGAATGTTTCTCTCAAAGGGGACCATCCAGATATTGAGTTGTTCAAGTTGCTATACGTGTTGTACGCTCTTTTTTCAAGGTATTTTCATAGGACGGCGACATTTCTCTTCTAGATCTAGATCTGGGAATTTTTACAATTAGAATTAGGTGGGTTGTGGCAATAGAAACTAGATCTGGAACGATAGATGTACTATTCCCATTAAAAACACCACAAATATAAAGGTTTTGACCTCAAACTTTGATGGGTTTCCTCAACTGAGATTGGATCTGGCGACCATATGTTCATTTCAGATTTGAGGGTGTAGGTAGGAAACCCATTGAAATCCGGATCTATAACTTTCTATTTGAAATCCAGATTTGTAACCCAAATCTTGCGTAAAATAATAAGAAAACATATCTGAAATTTGGAGAAGAGAAAAACAAAGCATAGCTCATTGCCTCATCCCACAAATGGCGTCAATAAAGAAACATGGAATGGATCCGGGTCGAATCCATGTCGATATCCCCCAGTTTTTGAGATGAACAAACCCACACCTTCGTCTTCTTCACCGGTTGCTCGAGATTTGCCAAAGAAAAGTGAGGGAATGGAGGCGACTGCTAAGAGTTTCCTCTTCTACAGACACAAAAATATGTTGGAGGCCAAGGGTCCAAGAGGAGATCCTTCAAATGAGAGTTGAAGACCCCTTATATAGGAACTCCATGGCTATCATCATGAAACCCTAGCCATATTGGGCCAAGCCAGGTTAGGGGTTACCTCCACAAACCCCCAGTCTATTGGGCCTTAGTTAGTTAGAAGACAATAATAATGTAATAAATATAATACATAATGCAATGAATAAAAGTTCGTACTAGGGTTTGACGTACCCTACCTCCAAACTTGTGATTATCCACATGAGCATCCATCATGGCAGCTTCTTTCTTTTTAGAAACACTTTCAACCTTCTTTTCTCCCCTAATCACAATCATATACATATGTTTATCTCATCTTTCACTTCTACATTTGAACTCCTATCAAAAGTCACACCCGGACATAAGTTTGTTAACTCCTAGTCTTTCGTTGTAGTTTTCAACTTCTTCTTCTTCTTCTTCTTCTTCTTCTTCTTCTTCTTCTTCTTCTTCTTCGTCGCCAATCTAAGTAATTGTAGTACTCTTTGATAAAGGACTAAGTTCTTTTACAGGATGAGGACAATAGCAACAAGCGAGTGATGTGGTTGCTTAGACTTTAACCTTTGCCACTTCCAATCACACCCTAGTCCTTTGGTACAAGATCTTTGTTTCCCTCGCATAGACCTAGATTGCCTTCATAAATTTCACACATTGCATCCTAAAGTGCTTAGGTCGTACAATATTATTTAAACATGTTAAAAACTATTGTGATTACCATTTTAAGAAATTTACTAGCTTTGTGTTCTCTGAACAAGTGTCCTGTCACGCTCTGCGTAAGTCTCAAGGTCATCGCCAGGCACCACCTCATCTTATCTTAATACCAAAGGACGATGTGGACCTATTGTGATTGAAATACAGAGAATGTAATCATGAAAGTAAATGAATGACTAAATACAAGCTTTCCTGTTAGCGAAGTCATCACCCAAAAGGAGTCTAGATGGATGAGAAGCAGTTTCAGGCTCAATTTCTAACAAGCTGATTGATTAGGAATTCACCATAGCGAAATATAAGCTAGTTTCGCCGAAAATATAGTAAAAGACAGAATTTCGCAGCAAGTATCGCTAAGAAAGTTAAAGTGTCGAAGGGCAGTTTCACTAGAGAAACACTAGAAAACACGCTAACTTTCGTTAGATTAAGCTCTCACATAAAAGCTTGAGTTTTGATGAGAAGTTCAGCTAGAACAAACAGAGTTTTGCTAACCAGTTACACAATAAATTACATGTAATTAGTTTCATACTATCGTTAGAGAGATTTAAAAAAAAACACACACACACAAAAGTTTCATAAAAAAATCTAAGAAATTTTGCAATAAGAACCCAAAATTTTCGAAATATGAACTTGAAAACCCCTTTTTCAAATTTAAACCCAAATACTAGCCATACAACATCAAAACACCAATATTATTCAGTTCAAGATAACCAAACTTAATCAATAACGCCCAACAATCAATCTGCACTACCAAACTTCATCAATGTCAACAAACAAATCTGGTTATTATGAAAAACTTCCAAAAGGCTAAAAATCAAGAGAAGCAATGGCTCTGATACTAGTTCATAGGTAATATTAATCCAAGTAGAAGTGGATAAAGTTTTATACATCACAATTCTAAAACAATAATCAGATTTGCTTTTTTATCAACAATAAATGTGATTGATAAGAGTATAATTATAAATTTGCTAATCCATATCAAATTAGAGTATCTAAACTTCTAATAATAATAAGGGAACTATTATTCGGTTTCATTTAAGTTTATTATTTATTTTAAATAATATAAATGCATAGGGTTAGTGCACATAGATTTTTATTGGGATTAAAGATAAATATTCAGGTGGGCTTGGGAGGCAAGATAGGTTTATGGTTTATGGGCTTGAGGTATATACATACCTTAAACCCTCCCTAAAAAGCCTAAATCCCTATCCTCCACATCCATTTCGCCTACACCAAGAACCCAAACCTACTCCATTCTTTCTAATTTTTGGATCCAAAAAATAAGATTTAGAAATCTTCTAAAAGTTTTAAACACCAAGATAAACAAGAAATCATCAAGAGTCAAGATGGCTCCAAAATTAAGCGAAACCAAATCTCCAAATAGGTGTGTTTCATGCAAAAAGGTTGTCCATTTATTGTTAAGTTTGGTTTGATAATTTAAGATTTAATAGATCAAGTTGTAACGGGTTGGAAAGTGGTGAACTTGGCAGCAAAAGAAACCCATAGATATAGAGTTAAAGTTATGAGAACAAGTTTTACCTAAATAAACAAGCTGAGAATTTATGTGTAAAATAATAAGTGGAATTTTCAAAATGAAAAGAAATGAACTTGTGGACTCAAAAATAAGAAGCAGTGGACCTTAAAAAGGAAATTTGACAATGAAGTTCGTAATCCAAAACATGGGGAACTATTGATATGAATGAAAACTTGAAATGGGGGGCGGGGGGGGGGGGGGGGACAGGGGGCAACAATTGTGCACACAAAAATTATTATAGGAAGAAAGAGACCGGCAATGCCATGTATTTGTCTTGAAGAGAAAGGATATAAACGTTCGTTGCTCGCATGTGTTTGTAGGGATCATTATCCGTATGTAGGGCTTGCCAATGGACCCATCAGACTGGTATAGATACAGATGACTAAATGCCTACTAACTTTTAATGTTTTAGGCCTGCTCACAAATAATAAGAAAACCTAATCCACCTTGTTAGATCATACAAATGGTAAATTGATTAGAAAATCTAAGTTGGGCTTAAGCCCTTTCATATTTATTAGGAGTTGAACTATGTAAAACTAACTTAAGGTAGTTAGTTAACTTGGTCAACCATGTTAGACCGATTAAGTTTCTGTTTGTTAGGATAGTTTCCTTAGCTCGTTTCAGTAATGATAATGTGTTTAAATAGTTACATGCTCCGTTGAAGAATATTATGTTTGAAGAAGGGAATAGCTATCAATTCCACAAGTAATAAGATTTAGGTGAGTTTCTAGCCCCTTTCTCTATTATATTTTCATGGTTGCATGCATATTGTGTATTAAGTCTAGTTAACCAAGTAATTTAAAGTATGATGTTAGAATATCTACTATTATAATAAATAAAAATATTGTTGTGTCAAGTGGCATCTATTTGGCCTATCTTTGTGACACTTGGCAAAACATCATTTAACCGTCTTAATTAATATCATTAAACCACCTTAATTATTATTATTATTTTTTTTTTCAAATTTGTCTTCTTTTGTTTACAAGTTCTCAATTTGAAATTAATAATTATTAGTGTTTTTTAAACTATCTTTGTTAATAAGAATTATTAAATAAAAAGTTAATATTAATTTTCATGATTTTAACATCTTTGCTTACGAGTTTACTAGCATGAGGTCCTTTTACAATATTTGTTTTAAAATTTTAATATAACATTCCTTTGTTTTTT
This sequence comes from Bidens hawaiensis, assembly GCF_021521415.1. NCBI lineage: Eukaryota > Viridiplantae > Streptophyta > Magnoliopsida > Asterales > Asteraceae > Bidens > Bidens hawaiensis. The sequence goes on along the minus strand of NW_027491117.1, from coordinate 480,492 downwards.
ACGATTTAATGACTTATACAAGATAATAGTCTTTTTTGACTATAATTATAACTTCTATTGTATTCCATAAAAAAAAATTAATATAACATGCTCAAAAGCTTAGAAACTAATTTTTATATAATTTTACTATCATATGTTTTTTTATTAAATTTGGTTTATTTCACATAAAAACAATGTTTAAATGTTATAAGTTTTGGATAACCATCCAACAACGGTAATTTTCATTATCGGTCATGCGATACTACATGCTCATGTGCATCAAATCTAGATAAATATCTTTCAGGAAAAATACATGTGAATATGACCAAAATATCTAACGGTCGCTACTATCTAAAACCTTTAATAGTTTAATGTTTGTTTGGGATGTTGTGTTGCTTTGAAAAAGTGAAGCCAAAATATCTGACGGTCGCTACTATTCCAAACCTATAATGGTTTCATGTTGTTTGGGATGCTTTGCTGCTTTGAAAAAGTGAAGCTTTTTTTTTATATTTAAGATAATGTTTTTTATGTTTTAAAGTATCTTTTCAATTTTTGTGAATTAACATTGTTTTAAACTCTTAGAATCCGCTGTGTTGCTTATCTTTGTTTTAAACTTTTTCAATTTATATTGCTTTATAATATAATGTTTTTATTTTAAATTTGTGTATTGTTTATTTAAGTATTTGCATGACTTTTATCAATCTTTTTTTTAAACACTATTTTTCTTAAAATTATAAATCCCTATATCAAATTAATATTAGTACTAAATAATTTATGTTTTTAGTAATAATCGTGTGTTCTTAGTAAGAAAAGTTTGATTAAATAAATTTTAAATATTATATACAAGAACATATTTTAGAGATTTATGTCACACTTTCTAGATTAAAACTAGAGATGGAATCAATTTTCTAATATTCGATGAAGAAGGTAACTAAAAATGTTGTATATGAAGAAATTTTTAGAGATTAATGAAAATTTACTATCTAATTTTTTTTATTTTATGAAAATTGTATTTTATTCAACGTTGTAATATATATTTTTTATTTTATGAAAATTTTATTTTATTTTATGATTTTTTTTATTTTATTCAACGTTGTAATACATTTTCATATTCATTCATCTAATACCAAATTAGTATAAGTATTTCACATTGTTTTATTCTTTTGTTAATGTAGTTTACTCGGGTATTTAACCTATTTATTATATAAATGATTAAATCATTTATAAATTCAAATGTGTGATAGAAGTGTGTATTTTTATAGTGTGCATGTTTATAATTATCTATATTCAAGTGTGTATGAAATGAAGTGTGTTGAGTTAAAAGTATGTATAAGTAGAAGTGCGTTCGTTTTGTGAGTCCTACATGTGTTGTGGTCCGTTAGGATTACAAATCCCTCTAACTTCCCGTTGGATGTAGACGATGTAAGGCATGAACATTAGAGACAACTTAGCCTCTACATGTTTGCACATACGAGTTGTGTAACTTAAGTAGTAAGAAGGGCTAATCCTTCTACATACTTTCATGAAGATATCGGGTGGCGCAAGTACTAGGGAGGATTAAGCTGTATAAGATGTGATACGTAAGTGTCAGGGAGGACTAAGCCTCTACATGGTTTCATGTAGTATGGTGTAAGTATAAGGAAAGGCAAGCCTTTTATGTACTAACGATGCAAGAATGATGCTATGTTGATGTGAATAATAAGATGTGTAACTTGTGTTATGTGTGTGTGTGTGTGTGTGTGCTGTAAAGAAGAGGTAAGAGTCAAGATGTACTAAGTGGAGTCGTAAACTAGAACTCATTCAGCGTAGATGACTTTTTGTATGCACACATGTGGTTAATTAACGAAGAGAAGGAGATTAGAGTGCATGCAGGGCTATCTACAATGTGTTGGCATCCAATGAGTTGTTAATAAGAAAGAAAGTTTTGTGTAAATATAATGATATTCCGCGCAAGTATTAATAAACTTTGATAATTAAACTATGTTCATGTGCAATTCCAACTGTAAGTAAGGTGTTCGGGTTTGGGGCCTTACACAAATCATTCATAAATACATAGATAAAGATAAATATCATTCAATAACGTTCCGGCCAAACAATTACAATCTGAGAAGTGAAACGAACAGAGTAACGAGGAAATTTACCAAAACCTCTACCTACGAAATGAGAAAAACGAGTCTAATTATAAAAAAAAACATATACACTTTCACACATACTCTTTACGAATCTGTCAAGTTTTGTTAATTACATTTTTAGCAAACATTGCATAATACAATAGCTAAGTTTCACAGGTTAATTGGCTCAGTTTCACGAATTAACATGTTTGGTAGATTCGTAATTCTCCTTAGCAAAACTACGTTGAAACCTGCGAAAGTGTCGCTAAACCATGAATTTATTAAATCTCAGCTCGTTCATCTTTTTTACTATTTCAATGTTCAATCCAAAAGCATATAGTCGATATCAAGTGTCTACTGAGACCCGACATTTGGTGATCAAAGCAACACGATGACATACCTATTCAGTCCATTTCTTATACTCAAATTAGTTGTAAAATGATAATTACAATGAAAACTCAAAAAGATTCGCACACTAAACCCTAAATGGGTTATCTATTAAAAGTTCCCTAAAGGTCTAATTTATCATTTAGCCCCTATATTAGCCTTTTGCAACATACTAACCCAGAACATCTCTTGATATTTTCGTTTTAGCTTTGATCATGTTGTATATATCTTTGATATGCATTAGTATCAATCTAAGACATTACACATATTTTTTTATACCTAAATCTATATTAGTGTCACTTAGTTTTTACATTTATCTTTCTTTACTTAATTTATAAGTTTGTTTTTGCTTCTATCTTCTAATGTAAGTTTCTATATAATTAACAAGTGTAAGACATGGGTGTCTAGCATAATCGACAATAGTTCAACATTTTAAAATATTAAATATAATATTATAAATAGGAAAAATATCTTAGGAGATCAAATATGGAAAATTTTATTATACTTTAAAAGGATTACAAAATTTGAAAATGTTACAAAATATAGTAAGCAAAAAATCATTTATATATTTAGTTGATTGAAAAATTAAAAGAAGGAAAACCAAAACAAACTTTAAATATTTGTGAACAGTTGCATAAATGAATATTACGTGACAAGTAACTCAATTCTGTGAGAATAACCAAACACTATTGTAGTTGAAAACATACTCATGTGTTTAGTATGTTTGAAATGGTGGCTATTGTTTTGTAAAATACACACTAGTGCACATATGCAATAAAAAAAGTCGATTTATTACATATGTGCACTACAACGAGTTTTTTTATTATTATTTTTTTATTTTTTTTATTTTTTTCGAGTGAATGGTAACAAAATATAAGAATAATGGCAAAAACAAAAATTTAAAAACATTTTTTTTAATTAAATTAAAAATATTGCTTTATTAGTTCTCTAGTTTTCTCTTGATCCTCCCTCTATATATATATATATATATATGTATATATATATTTTAGAGAGAAAACTTAAAAACTCATAAAGAATTTTAGTTAAAAATAAAACTATATTTTCAAATTTCCTTTTCTCCCATTCTTCTTATATTTTGATACTCTTAGCCGAAAAAAATAAAAAATAATAAAAAGACGTTGTAATGCACATGCGTATTACTGTGCGATACTGTTGTATTACGTATGTGTAATACTATTTAGTTTTATGCTCAATAGTGTTTAATTCCATACATTCAATATTTGTGTAGTGTATATGCGCAGTAATGTTGTATTATATTTAAAAATGTTAAAAAAAAGTCGATGTAGTGCACATGTGTAACATCTATGGATTTTTCTTGCAAAAACGCTAGTCTTTTGTGCTCGTATTAATTTCATCGTCTACTTTTATTAGTGTTGAATTATGTGTCATTTATTGAATAACATTTTCTTTATATCCGTAATTATATGATCCTATGTTCATTTCATCATAACCGTGCTTAATCATTAATATAACACGTTGAACCGGAATGCCTAGATTAATATTTTATAACATGTAACAAAATATTTTGTTATTATTATTTTTATCCTAAGTATTTAAATTAATCATTTGATTTAAAAAGAGAACATTCTAGAAACTTCTATCTTAAACCTGTGTCTCAAATTTTACATTATCTAATTTATTTAATTTGAAAAAAAAAAGAAAAAAAAAGTTAAAAAAAAAAGTGCCGTGCACTTTCTCACATGCACACATATCTTTTTTTTTATTATTATCATTATCATTTTGTTTGTAATTATTATAATTATAATTATTATTAAGTTATCTCTTGATCTTTAAATAAGTTTTATCTTTATCGCAATCATATTCAAACCTTAACTTTTGGCCTATAAATAGAGCCCCTCCTCATATTTTTTTTCACACCAAATCTCATTCTCTCTAAGCATAATCAAATAAGTTTTATATGTTTTCTTAGTTGTTCTTCATATATCTTTGATTTTGATCTTGTTCTTTTGAATTTCTTTTAGTTGTTCCTATGTTCTTGAGTTTTCTTTTGAATCTTCATAATTGTTCATATACTTTCACCATGATCATCATAAATTGTTAATAAACCCTTACTTTTGCTCTAAAAGATTATGATAATCATGTTATTCCAAGAAATCATAATTGTTTTCTCATAATCTTGGATTAAATTATAATTTTTCCATGAACAACTATGAATATTCTTATGATCTTCAAAAAAAACTCCTAAGGTTATCATAACTAAAAATTATATTTACATAATTGGTCCTTATACTTTCATAAATGTCAATAAATATCCTAAACTATAATATTTACACTTTAAACCCTATACTTTCATAAATGTTAATAAATATCCTAAACTATAATATTTACACTTTGAACCCTACACTTTCTTAAATGCCAATAAACACCCAAACTATATGATATTGCACTTTTAACCTCGTACTTTATTATTTATGAAAACCATTCTAAAACATTTTGAGTTAGTATACAAATAGAGTATAAACCGGGTATGTATGTATCTGACAAGCAAACGGTTCTGTCTAAGGCAAGAGTGGCGTAAATAATCCCATTGGACCCGTGACTCTTACCTGGGAATCAACTTGCTGGAGGTCATGCTCTTGGTTTAGAACATTCTAGTATGCGACACTCTAACTAATTTAAAAATCAAACTTAATCTAGGGCATCCCGTAACCGGTTCAACAAACTCTTGCTCGTGTTCGTGTTCATCCGTCAAGCAAGGTGAGTTCATAGCCCCTTTTACATGCTTTTAAACGTTTTATACTTCGGGGTGGAAACATGCATAATCAATTTGTTTTACATGTTATTTGATTCAAGCTTTATTCATGATATTCATTGTGTGATTATTACAAGTGTATACTTAATCGCATGTACAACCATTAACTTGTTAAAGCCCGTGGTAGTATGATGATAGATCTATTGGCCCGACCCGCCCACGCAGGCCTTAGGTAGAGGCTTGTGTGTTCAGAATCCGACGATCGTTAAACATTAAACATAATAGTCTAATCGTGGATTAGACGACAAATGTGTTAGAGGTTTGGTTATAATCACAAAGTATACAAAGTAACTTAACACATATGGATTGCTTTCAACATAAAAATTATTTTTTTCAAAACCTATGTTCTCATCAACTATTTTTAGTTGACACTCTCGCATGTTTTTCATGTGATGGAAATTAAGTTATGAAGATTCTTGAAGTTTCATATAGGGCATGAGTCAGACTTAGAAGTTGAATGAATAAAGTGCTATGTCATATTTTCTATTTGGATTATATTTGAATAATTCGTTGGTTTCTTTTAATAGGAGTTTTTACATTTAATACCATGTGCATGATTTCAATCTACGCACGCCCCGGCGTTTCCGCCTTCGGCCGGGGGGGTGTGACAACATGTGCATTAGTATTGTATTAAAACCTATCGTGCCTTCGGGCGGGGTGAGCGGGGGTTTTACAGGGAATGCCAAATGATCCTTAGGTTCCAGCGTGGGTCCCGATAATGTCAACATAGTCTGGACCGAGGGTGATGGGGCCGCGAATGCGGTCGCGTTATCACTTAACTGAGAAAGTCGCCGTTCAAAAAAAAGTATTGTATTACACATATGTACCAATGCGTATTTGATGTGTGCATTCGTCTTATATTACATGTATACAATAGTGTATATCAAGCATGTACAATAGTGTTGTATTCTATGCAATACAACACTATTGCATATATGTAATGCGCACTATTACACAAAGGGCACTACATCGACAAGGTTCGTTTGTTTGCTTTTTTATTTTTTGTTTTTTTTTGGAACAATATAATCATATAAGAATAATGGGGGAAAAAAATAAAAGAAACGCAAAAAAATTTATAAAAAAAAGTTAAAAATAATTCTTTATATGTTTTTAAGTTTTCTTTATAAAAGGAGTTTTTATTTGATTCCACACACATATATATATATATATATATATATATATATATAAATATATACATATATATATATAGGGGTGGGTTCTAGTGAAAACTCCTCTTAAAGAGAAAACTTAAAAACTCCTAAAAACATCTAAAAAACTATTTTTAACTTTTTAAATTTTTTTTTTTTGAAATTTCTTTTTTTCCATTATTCTTATATGTTGTTATTGGTTAAAAAAAACTTGTCAGTAACCTCGTCGGTATAGTGCGCATGTGTAATAGTGTGCATTGCATATATGCAAAAGCGTTTGTATTGCATAGAATACAACACTATTGCACATATTTGATACACACTATTGTATATATGCAATATAAGACTAATACACATATCGAATACACATTAGTATGTATGTGTAATACAACATTAACGCACATATGCATCACATCGACTTTTATTTTATTATTATGTTTTTTTCCATATAATACAACACCACTACACATATACAATATACAAATATTGAATATATGCAATAAAACACTATTAAACTCAAAAATACATAGTAATACACATGTGTAATACAACGGTATCGCACAGTAATACGTATGTGTATTACATCGGGTTTTTTTATTTTATTTTTTATATTTTTCGGGTGAAATATAAGAAAATATAAGAATAATGGCTAAAACAGAATTTTGAAAATATTTTTTTATTTTTAATAAAAAATAATTTTTTAGGAGTTTTTAAGTTTTCTCTCTAAAGGTGAGTTTTCTCTTGATCCTCTCCCTATATATATATATATATATATATATATTTACATATATATATATATATGGAGAGGATCAAGATTTAAAGAAATAATTTTAATTTAAATAACAAAAATGTTTTTAAATGTTTTTGTCTTTCGTCTCTCTTATATGTTGTTATTCTTCACCAGAAAAAAATATAAAATTAAAATAAAATAAAATAAAATAAAAACTCGTTGTAGTACACATATGCAATTATCGACTTTTTTATTTATTGCATATGTGCAATAGTGTGTATTTATTTGTGCAATAGTGTTGAATATCGTATATGCAATTGTTTGCATTATACATGTGCAATGGTGTATTATTATATGCAAAATAATAAAAATCGATATAGTGCATATGTGCATTATTGTTGTATTACATATATGCAATAGTGTGTAATGCGTAAAAGCAATAGTCTTGTATTTGCATATATTTAATAGTGTGTATTGTATAATAAAATTGTGTTGTATTTTATGCAGTAAAAGCTATTGTATATATGCAATGCACACCACTGCACATATGCACTACATCAATAGGTGTTTGAAGAACAATATTAGCTTATTAGAAGGATGAAAGGAAAAAAATTATAAAATATTTAAAAAAAGTTAAAAATAATCTTTTTGGAGTTTTTATGTTTTCTTTAAGAGAAGTTTTTATTTGATCCAACCCCTATATATATATATATATATATAGGATGAGTATCATTACAGAACTTTTAAATTATTTAAGAACTTGAAGGAACTCTTAATAACTAACGTTTTTTTATAAAAAAAAATTTTATGCTAATGTTAATTGAGTGTAGTTTTATCACTTTTTATATCTATATTTAAAATTAGAATTATGAATATTAGCTTTACACATATCTAATTTTTTTTTACATATATGCAAATTTGTTGTTACTTAAATTTTACACATATGCAAACTTATGATTTATATATGTAATTAAAAATTAATATATAAAATATGGTTAGACTATTCTCAAACAATGTTAATATATGAAAAAAACTAAAAAAATGTTTGGTTGTTGTGAGTTCCTAGAAGTTTTTAACTTTTTTAGAATTCTGAAATGATACTAACCATATATATATATATATATATATATATATAGGGGAGGGATATTTTGAAAACCTTGTTGAGTATTAAGTACTTAACAACTTCATTCTTAACCACACATATAATTAAATAGAATAGATTATGTGGTTGAGATTATATATAACTAAAAAATTAAAGTAGGAGTGAGAATAAAGATGTACATTGATTACACAAATTTAAACGTCCGTTACATATATGTAATAAGTTAACTCGGTGCGAAAAAAATTCTGTAATTTTTTACGTATGTGTAACCTACATATATTATGCATATGTTAAAAAAATTCAAAAAAAATTGTTACGTTGAGTTCTTTTGAGATCTTAAAACTCAAAGTGGTTCTCATTTGAAATATCTCCTATATATACATGCATATATATATACATATATGTACGTGTGTATATATATATGTGTATGTATATAATCTGGATCATGAGAGAACTTTTTAGGAATTGAGAACCATGAGAACCATTTTGGATAAAAAAAAAACCCAAAAATTAAAAAAATATTATAAAACAATAAAAAACCACAAAATAAAAAAAGTAAAAAAAACCAAAATTTTTATTTATCATCTCGGTTTCATAAAAAAATTCTCATTTTAGCTAAACTATACATATATGTATAATATGTACATATATGTACACACATGTTTATATATATATATATACGTATAATTTAAGATAAATGATAATGTACATATGTGTACATCACGTAACTAGAGATTAAATGAAATTATACATTTGTGTATAGGTATAATACGAATAATTTTTTTTGATTTTTTTATGTGAAACCGGAATGAAATATAAGAATTTTGGTTTTTTACTTTTTCAAAATTTTTGTTTTATAATTTGTTAAATATTTTTAGAGATTTTTTTATGGCCCAAAATGGTTCTCAAGGTTCTCAATTTGCAAATGGGTTCTCTTAGGAGAAGTATATAATGAAAACCCATTTGAGTTGTGAAAACCCGTGAAAACTAACCTTATGTAACATTGTTTTTTTTATTTACATATGTAATATATGTTGTTACATTTGATATAAAACATCGAAAAATAAGAAAAAAATTTGTTTTGCTATTTTTTTACAATTTTTTACTAATTATTATATATGTTTTCAAGGGAGAGAAAAAGTTGTATTTACATTTACATTTTTTATTAACTTTAATTGTAGAACACAAGATTTAAACTTTAATTAAAAACATATGGTTGACAATGGGTTTCTAGAGTTTTTACAAATCAAATGGATTTTTATTTTAACCTAACCCTATATAGGGGAGAGATATTTTGAGAACCATGTTGAGTTTTAACTTTTATGTCCGTTACACATGTGTAAAAAGTCGACTCGGTGCGTAAAAAAATGTGTAATTTTTTAACGTATATGTAACTTACATATATTACTCATGTGTAAAAAAAAATTCGAAAAAAAATCGCACTGAGTTCTTTCGAGTTCTTAAAACTCAAAGGGGTTCTTAATTGAAATCTCTCCTACCTATATATATATATATTTTGTATAGAAGTTACAAAATATTCCTAAAGTATTTATAACACGTTGCAATAAGATATTGTTGAAACAGAAATATAAAACAGACTACTTTTGATTTTTATAACTTAACTTTACGTATAAGTTGTAATTTATACGTATATTCGTAAAATTTGGAATAATATAATATATAAATTAGCATGTATTCGTCAACGATATCTTTTCTTTTCTTTTTTTTAAATTGCATGCATATACACCATATACACTTATATATAGAGATGGCAATGAAACCCAAACTCAATGAAAAACACATAAATTCAAAACATTTGAACTGGTAATGCGCATTCTGTTAGGGTAAACGATGGATTTTGTATTTGTAATATGCTCGACTACCCACTTCATTACCAGATAACATAGCCTTATTTACTATATCTAAGTAACCAAGTCTATAGTGTACCATAAAAAATAGTATTTATTTTTTTGTTGAAGTTGTTTTCCTTGTCTTGTTTTTTTTATATTTATTTTTAGAATTGGGTGTATAATGATAATTGAAGTGTTACTTATTTCTCAAAACTTTTTTATAGCAGTTATTTTTTTTGTATTTGATTAGTTATTAGAGACGATTTATGGTAAAAATATTTTCTAGTTGATTAATTGTTGCCTACCTGATATAATTGACTAGTTATATTTTGTTAAAACCAAATAAATACTCAACGAATTTCGGGTCAGGTGTACCGACTTTTGTTTTTAATAAAATAATGGGTATACTAAAAATCGACAGGTTTGCCCAATATAATTATCCATAAATATGTAACTGGTTTCGGACAAATTTTGATAATTGATTATAAGTTTGGAAATCTAAACCAGTTTGGAAATATCTAAACCCGTCTCAAACCGACTCATTGTTATCCTTACTAATACATGCGAAAAACCACTAAATAAATGATTTGGTGATTTGACATATATGAAAATGGGTAAAATAAACCATCACTTTGATGGTTAAGTGTGCATATAAATATAAGTCTTGTCTATAGCATAACGTTGTCCATTCTTTCAAAGATTCCTACATAGAAGTACTAAAATATTAAATATACATCACCCAATGGTGAGGCTTGAGTGTTTGGATTAATCTCTATCATTTTGTTAGTTTCTCATCAATGTAAGTTCTTTCCAATCTATTTCATGTTTCTAAGTAAGTAAATTTAATTTACATATTTCTTTAGTCCAATACTCCTCCGAGTTACTACTAATAATAAACAATAATATGTAGTTGATATAGTTAAACAAACAAAATATATATATATATATATATATATATATATATATACCTATATTAATAAAAGAAAATAACGATGATGACGTGGCAGCTCCATATTCTTTTTTGGCTAAATTTTCCCGCTCAAATTCCTAATATCTATTTATAGGCATTGTAAAAACTTTCTATATTATAAATAAAAATTATATATTCTAAAATTGGACAATTCCTTATAAAACAAATAACTTAGACAACTTCTTATAAAACAAATAACGTTTAATGCAATTTACATGTGAAAATATAAACCTAAAATTGGAATTGAAATATTTAACCAGTTTCAATTTTAATTTATAATATATAATAATGTTATGCATAATAATATAAAAAAATGTACTACTACTAATAATAATATACGATTTCTTAGATTACGTGTACATTTAAAAATTAAATAATTTTCCTTAATATCTTAACTTTTTTAAAATATCTATATTTTGTAGCATAACAACAAAAACATGTATACAAATATATTATCTAATTTAAAAAATCTTTTCATATGTAAAAAACGGATTTAAATAAAATTTTTTTCTAGGGATTTGTGATATTAATAGCTGATCAACCCAATATTTATTCAATATAACAAAATTTGAATTGTTTCTAAAAATTCTATTTAGTCTTTCTAATTTGTTTCAAATAATTTATTGTATTAATTTGCAAATTGACATATTCCGTGTAATACATGGGTTCTAAAGCTAGTATATATATATATATATATATATATATATATATATAGAAAGAGGATAAAGGAAAAACTCATCCTTAGTGGTGGAATAAAATGTAAAACAATCCTTAAAAAAAAACTTAAAAAACTATTAAAGAATAATTATTAACTTTTTAAAAAAAACTTTTATGTAGTTTCTTTTTTTTTTCAAAATTCTTATATGTTGATATTGCTTTAAAAAAAAAACCCTCGTCGGTGTACTGCATACCTGCACTAATGTGTATTGCATATATATGCAAGAATGTTGTATTGCATAGAATACAACACTATTGCACACATTTGATACACACTATTGTATATATGCAATATAATACTAATGCGCACATCGAATACACATTAGTACGTATGTGTAATACAACACTAATGTACATGTACAATACATCAACTTTTGTTTTCTTTTATTTTTATCTTTTTGTATATAGTACAACATTACTGCGCATATACAATACACAAATATAGAATATATATAATTAAGCACTATTGAACATAAAAGTAAATAGTATTACACACGCGTAATACAACAATATAGCATAGTAATACGTATGCGTATTACAACGCCTTTTTTTTTCTTTTTTAATTTTTTTCCGGTGAAGAGTAACAAAATATAAGAAGAATGGAATAAACAAAAATTTGAAAATATTTTTTTATTTTTAATTAAAAATAATTTTTTTAGAGTTTTTTAGTTTCTCTCTAAGGATTAGTTTTCTCTTCATCCTCTCCATATATATATATATAAATATATATACACACACACACACAGTGACGGATCTTGAGCATTTAGTATGGATGAGCCGAAAGTCACGACAATAAAATATTTTTTTCCTACTTCTAAATAGGGGTGAGCAAGTTAACCGCTATAACCGTTAACCAAACCATAACCGTCATAATCGAACCGATTTTAACCGATAATCGACATAACCAGTGGGCCGGTTTAATGAATATTCAAAAACCGCAAAATGCGGGTCGGTCTTGGTTAAAGATAATTTTAAACCCGCCATAACCGAACTTTTTTTTTTAAGATTTATTTAACACTGATTGTAGTTGATAGTCACGTATTCTAGTATTCTAGTAAACCTTTGAAAAGAAGCATGTTATGATCATTTCCCAATTTAACACCTCAATTTGATATGTAGTAGTTTATGTTATGTCAATGAATGCAAATGCCTTAACAGTGAATTACCGTAAATGTTGTATAACTTATCGTAGTTTAGTATTTTTCACTGTTGTTAGTTTCTATCAAATCTTGTTGGATTATGTCATTTTTTTAGTAATATTTGGTATCAAACGTTTAGGTCCAGTTACATTGTTTTGGCCATGGTTAGTTAACCCATAACCGACTCGTTATAACCTTCAAAATCGATTAACTGAAACCGCTATATCGGATCGTTATGGTTATGATTATACATTAACCGACATATCGGTTATGGTTATGGGTTTGGCCTAAAACTGCCCCAAACCGACCCATGCACACCCCTACTTCTAGTATCGGGTCAGCAATTCGGTTCGGGTCGGGTCAAACAATAATTCCAAACCCTAACATACCAAATTGAAAGAAATACAAAATGGTGAAATGCGAATTACCAAACCTAGTCTCGGCTTGCTTCTGTTGACTGTTTCGATTAATCGATTTCACTCCCACACGAGCCAGTTCTGAACCTCAGGCCTCAGTAGACAACGACAGTGCCCAATCAATCAATCGATTTCACATCAAAACGATTTCATCAATTCACTTGCTTGCTTCTCAGCTTCTGTTTTGATTTCTGTGCCGAACCTCGTAAGTCAGTAATTCACACAACGGCCATCGCACAATGGAACCTCCATTTGTTGTTGTGTTCAAGCATCAACCATATGTTATAGTTGGATTTTAGGCTTAATGTTTAGTTTTTTTGTAAAGTTTATTTGGGTTTTGGGGTTGGTCTTATGGAGTTTTATTTCTTAGCCTTCCTTTCTTTATCTTTATGTTTATTTCGTAAGCGATTTTTGATCTTCGGCTTTAAACAAACGTTACATTGATAAAAATACAAGCCTGGCCCGGACTCAAATAACTTGGCTGGGCATGACTCAATACATATATATATTTTCTTGATTTTTTTCGAAAAAAAGACACTACCGAGTGAAAAACGTGATGGGGCTGCGGCCCGGTTCGGCCCGTATAAAGATCCGCCATTGTGTGTGTGTATATATATATATATATGTAGGGGTGGGATAACATATAAACTAAATTTTGGTGCAAAACATGCGAAGTGAAGAAAAGTAGAAAAAAGAGCGGTTGCAAACTTGTAATTTAATTGGCCCTCAAATCTAACAAAAAACAAACAAACAAACAAACAAAAGCAACTGATGCGAATCTCAGATATGCGAACGAATTCTTTAAAAACAAACCAAAATTAAACAAGAAATCATAGTAGGCAACATAGCGTAATCAACTGTATATTTTTTAATTGAAATAACTAGGGTATCTTAACGATTTTGCGTTTAAGTTTTGTTTCCTATAGTATTCTTTATGACTAGTAGTGTAATTATTTTCCAAAAGTAGAGTAATTTTGATTTAAATATAATTGATATTCTAGTAGAGTAATTATGAAGTATGATTAGAGTAATATGAATTACATTAATTAATCTGGTTATATGCTTGGGTTGGATTAGTATATGGCTACATAATTATGTTAGATATATTATTAATTTATTATAGTTGTTTACTCTACCCTAGTGTAATTGTATGTTTGAGTTGGACCAAAATCTATTTACATAAGTAATTACTCTACTTGTAAATATAATTACTCTATTTGATAGAAAACAAAAATTGAATAAAACTAGTGAGCGATGATGTGATTTCAATCAATACAACAACATAAGTAACTGTTACACACACACCCAAAAATTAATTACTCTAGCCATACATATAATTACACTACTTATACAATTTATAATAATAGTTGTTTTATTTGTAGGCTAATCATCTCGTATAACTAGAGTAATTATACTATATAAATAGAGTAAATATCTTTGTTATCATGGTTGTTTAATTAAAAGTCAATTGTTTCAATAATTACTCTATTTATACACGATAATTACTCTACTGATAAAACAACGATGATAACAAAATTACTTTAGTTGTACACGATAATTACTCTACTGAAAATATAACGATGATAACAAAAATAATAATAATAAGGACTATTGGTTTTTATTGGTCCCAAGTATTTCATTTTTGCCGGCGATGGTCCCAACTATCACTTTAACTGCCAACGGCCCCAACTTTCACACATGTGTCTGCCACTAGTCCACGACTAACCGAGTACTAACTCCGTTATGTTTTAGATGACGTGTCCATCCTACGTGTTAAAAAACCTTGACGTGGCTGCCTGCGTGTATATTAATAACAAAAAATCTTAAATTAAAACCATCAGTGAATTTAATAATAATAATAATAATAATAATAATTCAACTTTACTATCTTCAAGATTCATACCACACATCTGCACCAAGCCCCAAACCACCATCAGCCGACGACACTACCACTGCCAATCGTCACTGGCCGCCAACCACTGTTGTAAACTCTATCCTCTCTCTCTCTCTAAACTCTCTCTACCTAATCCACCTACCACCACCACTTATCGATTCCGATGATCGGCCAACAACCACCTCACATATCGAGTCCACCGCCGCCACCGGTGGACTGGAAATTCTTTCAGGTTTCGGTGAACGCACCGCCGGTGAAGAAGTTCAGGCAGGTAACCTACCTTAGCTTAACTAGTGTGTTAATTAGGGGACGGTGAGTTGTTCAGGAGGCTAACTTTTGTACTCGCCATAGCTGCCACCATACCATCGATACACCTTCTTCTTACCAATATCGTTAATTGATTGATTGGCGGTGGTGGTAGTAACGGATGCCGGTGGTGGTGGTGGTAGTGACAGAGGCTAATGGTGGTTGGGGCCGATGTGGTGGTACTAGCTAGGTCGGAGATGAGTTTAAGAGATAGACACATATTTTGCAGGTTTCTATTATTATTATAAATTGGGTTTTTTGTTATTAATATACACGCAGGCAGCCACGTCAAGGTTTTTTAACACGTAGGATGGACACGTCATCTAAAACATAACGGAGTTAGTACTCGGTTAGTCGTGGACTGGTGGCAGACACATGTGTGAAAGTTGGGACCGTTGGCAGTTAAAGTGATAGTTGGGACCAGCGCCGGCAAAAATGAAATACTTGGGACCAATAAAAACCAATAGTCCTAATAATAATAATTATTTCTTCTTCTTCTTCTTCTAAAATTACTCTAGTTGTTCACGATAATTACTCTACTGATAACAATGAGATAACAAAAATAATTACTTCTTCTTCTTCTTCTCCTCAGATTTTGAATCAAGCTCTGTAAATTGCGATTGAATCAAGCTCTAAACACGTTTAATTGACTTTGAATCAAGATATGTATAGGTTTAATAATCGATTTCAAGCTCTGTACACGTTTCAATTTTGAATCAAGCTAGGTATAGGCTGAATCGATTGCAACCTTTAATTGAGTCAAGCTCTACAATGGCAAAGCTTCAATTTTTCAGAATTTGTATATACTACATTCTCACGTTTAGTACGGACATTTTATTTGTATTTGATCCATCTCCTATATATGTATATGTAACTGTTGATTGGCTTCATTTTCTCTCCATGCAGCTTAAATTATATATATATATATATATATATAGTAATCAATTCTTTCTAATAAACCAATAAAATATCATGTCACGTTCGCTGATAAATATACGAACTTAGAAGAAAATAATATGAAATAATATTGTTGCATCCCCACATTTTATAGACAAGATAGCGCTTACATACATATATATATATATAATTAATGTTACTTGGCGAAAGTTTTTCATCATTATTATCTAATAGTTTATATATTTTAAAGTGATGCTTTTAATAATACCCTAATCAACATTAACATTTTTGGGTTTATAGGTAAAAAAGACGAAGTTAGTAAAGCCATATCCTTTGTCGCACCACCACCGAAAAGTTGTAAACCTGTACATTGTGTTGCTGTGATGGGTGAAAGTACGCATTGTTGTTGTGGCGACAAAAGTCTTGGGGGGAAATGGTGCCGAACAAATGAAAAAGAGTGTGAAAATATATGTAAGAATTATAAACCTAATTGATATCATAATTGATATCATTGTAGGATAATCGTATGATAAAGAAAGTAAACATATATGTTATATAAATTTTTAATACACTTAAGTATCATTTAGCTCATATCAAAACACATGTGTTATAATTAAAGAAAATAAAAAGACAATAAACATATATGTTATATAAATATTTAACACACTTAAATATCATTTATATAATTTTTGAATTGCATGAATAATATATATACACATTATGCACATTAGAAATAACACTAATTTTTCAAAACTTTACCTAAGTCACTTATGTATTAATGTCACAACCTGGCCCGGGAGGTGGAACGTGCCAGTTTGATATTTGATTGTATAACAACGGAAATTTGGATAATAAAAGAATTTGGACTTGAAGCATGAATATCTTAATGTTACAATGGTTACATCAATGCTAATACGACATCTATGTATAAATTGTATAACAATCTAAGGCTACTAAGTTGGTGATGACGCCAATTTGTCAATTAAGCGTCTTCAAGAAGGCGTTGATTCTATACTCATAGCTACATCTAAGTAATGTTTAAGTTCTAAATTATCTACCTACAGTCCAAGTTTCCAATCACGCCTTCGCAAATGATACATGAAAACATGCTCAAAAGCGTGTGTTAGCTAAAAAGCTGGCGAGTTTGTGGTTTAGTTTACCCAAAAGTAAAGACAGAATTACAAATTTTTTCATATAAACATAGTAGATTTATGGATCAGGTTCTTTAGAAAGTTTACTTTCATGCTGTGTCCTTTAATAGAAAAATTACTTTGCTTTTAGTCCTTTTGACTAACTATCATCCAACTCCTCCGTTAAATCCTAGGATGTGTCATGCATTTGAGGGAAAAAATGTAATTTTATTCTATTAGTTTAAAATAAAAAGTAAAACTAAAACAAATTGTAAATACGTTATACGAGCCAAGATCTGGTCACAATTGGATACAAACAATACGTATAAGTCCATGTGGAGAGAAGTCGGTATGGTAACATTGCATTAATACTTTAAGCCAAAAACTCTCATACATTATGAACAGGATCTGTCTATTTATAGGCCAAGCCCCATTCGTTAACAATCTCTATTGAATGGGGTGTTCCCATTACCGAATGGCTTCCCATTCGCTAAATCCCATAGCGAATGGGCACTTAACTTAACGAATGAGACTCCATACGCTGCATCCTTAGCGTATGGGCTCCTAACTTAAAGAATGAGGTAGCTAGTCTAACGAATGGACCTCGTTCGCTATACAATCCATAGCGAATGGGCCATGTTACATCATAGCATAATGACTAATCTACCCCTAACTTATTCATTCAGCTGCGGACAACAAATCATGCACTAACAGACTCCCCATTTTCCGTAACTGTTGAATACTTTAAGTCGAATACTTTAACGATGAGTACTTTAACGTTGAATACTTTAACGTTGAATACTTTAACTTCAAATCATCGATCATAATACTTTAAATCCCCCTTGACTGATGATTCTTAGGCTTATGCAGACAGACAAATCTCAAGTCTTGTAAGCAAACCAACAACTCCTAGATTCTCGTATCAGATCTCCCCTTCAAGTAAGCAACTCTAGGTGATCATCCCAATCATCCAACTGGCATAAGATAAGGTTCTATCTTTCAACAATCAGCAACAAATCATCAGCTATCCGTCAGCACAGGTAAATCAAAAATATCTTTACATTTGACCTCATCACACATCTTCATGAACAACCCTATTATTCAGAATCTTTCACTTTGGTTTTCCCTCTCTTGATAACATTCCTCCCAAAATATCAACTTTCTAAGCTCTTCTACATCCCATTCGCTTGGATGCATTATTGTTTTGGGCATATGATTCAAAGATCCAACCTGCATTAATCAATCTTGAACAATCTGATTTTTCAATCCAATGACAAGACTCGTCTTAAATTCTTCAAAAATATTCCAATCAGACAGTTTTCACCGTACCGTGGTCATTCTATGCACCGTTGATGGACCGTGGCCCACGGTCTGGATCATGGACCACGGTCCGACTCGTAACTGCCGAGTTTGGGCCACCTTTTAGGCCGTTTTTGGTTGTCTTTTGACATATCTTTCAATTGAACAGCTTAGGGGCGATTTGTGTAGTCTAAGACATTGTTTTTGGTGATTGTAATCATTAGATTGGGTTTTTGATTCTTACCTTGAAGACAATTGATGCTATGATGATCTCTCAAACCATGAGTGGCTAGTTCTTTTGTGTTTCTCTTGGATGTAAGGTTATTTACAAAAGACTTTATGTTAATTGTTCTTGAACTTAGATTGATCGACTAATTGTTTATGTTAGTATAATCATGATGTTTATGTGATTGTTTGTAACTTGTCAATATCGTTTAAATCTAATTTCAATCTATACGTTCTTGGTGTCGTTGACAATTGAGATTTAGTGGAACGAATTAGGGTTAAACATATTGATTGATTATCAAGTAACAACCTCGCGTTCTAGGAATCTTAGTACTTAGTTCTTGATTAATCACAAACAATTGCATTTACACAAAACCGAGATATTGTGGTTTATCCATTGAACTTTAACAAGAGTGTTGCGTAATAACCCGAACTCCAAGAGGAATACTTGCTTAATTGGTTGTTTACAACTTGTTTGCTAGTTTATTTTAGTTCATAAAATCAAATCAAAATCAACTTGAAAATTATCTTTTGTCATTTACTTTTATATTTGTTTAATTGTTAAGCTACTTGATCAACACATATTCCACAAACTCTCTGTGTTCGACACCCACTTACTGCTATCTAATTAGTTGTATTTGGTTTTTCTTTGAGTGAGTCTTCGACCTCACGTCACCTGCCATAACATTATTATACCTACTTAATAGAGCTGAAACCCTTATAACTCCCCTTTCATCAGATTAAAAGGATATTTCGGCGAACATTAATCAGGTATCCTTCTTTCTCTCTTGATAACTTCCTTCATCTTCTCAACTCTTTTCTCGTAATTTTCAATAATGCCTAAACGAGACTCAAAAGCCTTATTCAGCTCGAGTCCAAGGGAGATTATTCATGAACCCCAAAGCCAAAACCTTCTCAAAGATCCAGCTTCTGAGATTTGTAAGTTCACTGATGAAGAAATCCATAATATTTCCGACTACTTTCCTGACGGTACCGTATTCATACCCTATGACCCTCAGATCAAAACCGACTACATCTTCAGCGACTGGGTTTGTTTTCCGGCACTCCTCTTTCTTCTTGGCTTTTCATACCCGTTCTCCGACCTAACATAACCTTTTTCTCATTCACTGGCATGAGTTATATCCAAGCTATGCCAATGACGTGGAGAACGCTACACACCATTTAGAGATTACTCGAAGAACATAAACTCGATTTCACACTTTCTGCTCTATCTTATTTGTATAGCCTTGTAACTCCATGGTTCCAGTAGATTTTTTTCAAGAGTAAACCTTTCCAGCCCCTTCCAATCAGTAAAGCCACCCATAACGACCAAAGTTGGAAGATTCAGTTCTTACTGTTCTGAGAGACTCTATCCCAAATGGGAATTTGCTACCGACTCGCTGGATCCTCAAGGGTATGATAGCAGATCCAGAAGATATGTGATCCTTTGCTTACTGATTGACTGATTATCAACTTGTTGTTTTTTAGGCAGTATCCAACTTCTCAGGTCTTGCTGCTAACTTGGACGGGATCAAGAGAGCAAAGGTGTTCTTGTTGTATCCCTTCAACAGAACCTTCAAAACCATTGGTGAAGAGTCATCAGACGAATCGAGTGAGAAAATCGTAAGTTCCTCGAAAACCATGTCAAGTAAGTTAGATTTTTGCACTCAATCATAAATATTGTACAAATAGAAAGGTAATAGGCCAAAAAAATTTATCTTTTTCTGATATTTATTTGTGCAGGTGCCCAGAAATCAGCAACCAAGCCTTCCAAGAATCTGTTGGGTCAATTCCAGTTAGAGGATGTTGACAGCCTCATCTCCTCTTGCTCCTCTGAGAAGAAGCCCATGAAGAGCTCCAGCCTCGCACCACCAAAGACCATGATGACACACTCCAAGGCCAGCGTGAAGAGGAAGAGGGATCCTGATGTGGAGTCCACAATGCCCAGCATGTGTTTGACTAGCTTTCAGAGGTAAGGATCCTTTATACATAGGCATAGATGGTATGGTCATATTGTTAACTGTTAATATTTTTGCAGGCTGTAGCCAGTTTCAAAGCCCTGTATGACGAAAATGCAACCAACACAGAGAAGGAGATGGCTTAGTTTAGTGCTGGGATATCCTTGAAGGACAAGCTGATCGCGGAGCTTCAGGCGGAGAAGGATTCCCTAGAAGATCGATTGACCCTTACGGATATATGAGCCCAGTAGTAGGTGGCGGAGGTTGCGACATAGGCTAAGGTGTGGGCTAGTAAGGCAGTGCTTATAGCCAGGATCAAGATCGCTGAAGAAGCTGAGGATGCTGGCTTTGACAGGTCTGCCTGGAATGTGGCTATGTGGAAGAAAACACTTGCCGGTTTTGGTGAAGAGGGCGAGGATGCTGGAGCCGAAAAAGGGAATGAGGATGCTGGGATAAGCGGGGCCAAGGATGATGTTCTGGAGGTCAAGGATGTTGGAGACAGTGACGGAGGTGTGGCGAAGGAGTAGGTGATGGTAATGGGCGATGAAGGATATTATAGACAAGGCCGGAGCCCATTTTTTATGATGTTTTGAATGGTTTTTGTTGATGGTGATTTATTTGAACAATAGTAGTTGTAATTCTCAGGATCGATGATCCTTTAAACAACTATGAAAGGTGGTTAGGGTGGAGGGATCCTCTACTTTGGGGATGAAACCTTAACCGCCTTTCTCTCTTTACTTTCTGTATGAACATGTGATAACGTTGACGTAGCTTGATCCGGGTGGATGGTCCGCGTTTTGCTGGTGAAGCTTGGATCAACTTTTGCTTTGCTAGTAATAATATAACTCTTTCGGTTTCTGTCTTATTATCTGTGTTTCTAGAATAGAGGATTCTTTATCCTTTGAACTTTCTCCTTGAATTATTTACCTGTTAGAATAAATTACCAAAAGGTAACATAATAGTTAGAAAAGTTGGATTTAAATCAACTATCTTGGGGACAAGCCCAATAAAACGTGGGGGCAAGCCAATAAAACGTGGGGACAAGCCCAATAATTACGAGCGACGAGACGATCCTTGGCGTTAGCCCAATTAAACTCAGTGACGAGCCTAACCCGGCGTTGACCTTAACATGTGTATATCGTACGTCTACCATTTAATTCGTAGGATCCAAGATATGATTTTTATCCATGAAATTGTCAGCCACGTATAGTGTATTGGTCCCATAGCCTCCAATCATACCCGGATAATCGTGCGTTCCAGGCGAGGGTGTCAAAACCCTAAATTCACGCGATAAGGTGAAAACCTTATAAACCTGGGGACAAGCCCAATTAAACTTAGGAGAGAGTTGGCCAACCTGTTTTTTTCCACTTGAGGGCCCTATTGCTCGGCATTTCTCCAAACTTAACATACTTGACAAAACAAAGGCTTAACATAATTAATATAAACATAGACATAAAGCAAAGTTTTACCAAGTAATGGATTGAGGTAACTAACTAGGATCCAGGATCCTGATTAACAGAAATACTTTTTTAGATGAATTTCATTCCAAGCCCTTGGGAGCATGTCACCTTCCATATTAATCAAACGATATGCCCCCTTTCTAGCCTCAGATTCAATTAAGTAGGGACCTTCCCATTTAGGTGCCAACTTTCCATCAGCAGAATTGGTCGTATTTTGGAAAGCTTTTCGCAGAACTAAATCTCCAACTTCAAATCTCTCTGATTCTAATATTCTTGTTGTATGCACTAGCTATCTTTTGTTGGTAGACAGCCATTATGAATCTTGCTTTATCTCTAAGTTCTTCAATAGTGTCTAAATCTTGAGCAAGATTCTCGTCATTCGTCTGAGGATCACGGATGCTTTTTCTGGCTGTTGGATACACCAGTTCAGTAGGGATCACTACTTCAGCTCTAAAGACTAACAAGAATGGTGTTTGTCCTGTGGCGTTCTTTGAAGTTGTTCTATCTGCTCAAAGAAGATAGGGTAGTTCCTCAGTCCATTTGCCTTTCTTCATTCCAAGCTTATTCTTCAAGTTGTTGATGATGATTTTGTTGCTTGATTTTGCTTGGCCATTTGCTTGTGGATGGACTGGTGTAGAAGTGACCATCTTAATTTCCAAGCTGCCAGAAAAGTTTGTAGTTCTGGTTATGACCCAGATATCTCGGGGGGGGGGGGGGGCATCTATAAGTGATATTTGATTAATATAAGCTAATATATTAGTATTATGGCCTCAGTTCGATAGCAAACAATTTAAACGAAAACATGCTCGTTTAACTACACGCTATAAATTTAAACGCAAAAGATAGTTACAAACCAAGCATTGTATCCTCCGTTAAGCCGAAAAAGACTTACCAAACACTTATTTGAAATGCTTTAAAAAATCCGTGAAAATATTTTCGAATTTTACAAACGCATACTGTGTTTTTATAAATTTATACAAAAATAGCCGAAAAACACTCGTTTTCTGTAACACCCGTTAATTTTCGGTTCAAAGATTTAAAACTTGTAAAGTATGTATATTTCTCGGATTTAACCGACATTCCTCAGAAACTTTCTTGTCATCCCGGTACGTTAAATCATTTAAATTTTCCTTCAAGTTGCTATATCTTTCCAACTCTAGGGACTAAAGTGTAACATTTTAGGTTATAACACAAAACCCTAGCCTCTCCTCCCCTTCCCACCTGCGATCGGCACAAGGAGCAGCCCCCCACCCCCGATTTTTCTTTTTTGCAGCCATGGTTTGAGCATAAAAGTTTAATTGAAGGTTAGTACTATGTACCTACAAGTCTTTTACACCCCAATTCATCATTATATTACGCGTATTGATCGATAAACGACTTGTTCTAGGCTAACCGAGTGGGTGTCCAATTGAGAAATTTCGAGACTGTTTTGGTTGAGGTTTTTGCACCAACATCTTCCTAGGTATGTCTAGTATAACATACTTTAAAATTATGTCCATTGGTGTTCGTTTGATTGGTCAACTAGTTGTAGTTTGAATGTTAGTGTTCAGTTGGCTAGAATTGTGGATTGTTGCGTTTAATGCGAGGGTTGAAGTGATTAATGACCAATTCAGCTCGGGTGAACTCGGTTTGATGTACGGGCTGTTGAAAATCATTTTTATTAGTTACGGGGCTGAATTGGTTGTCGGTTACTCAAATGGGTCGGTACAACGCGTATTTGCGTTTATTGAATAGTTGGTGCGTTGTATCTACGAATCACTGACCCGTTTGACTCGTGTAGTATCCTGTGGACTTGTTGGCTGTAAATTTATCATATTAGGTCCACACGGGGCTGAGTTGGATGTTAGTCGCCTAAACGACTCTTAAACGCGCATGCTAGTATCACCTAGTGCTTCCGGGGGTAATTTAGGAATTCTTTATTCCCGGAACTATCTATGGGTCGTGTCGGTAAATGTAGGGCCCCGAAGGCTGTTATGAATGAGTTTGATGAGGTTGAGGCTTTAGGTAACTCGATCCATGTTAGAACGTCACATAGGATAAACGAGTCCTTTCGGTGTCGTTAGTATTGATTGTTTGTAAACCGACAGGCGTTTGAGTTGTGGGGATACGTAGGGATTCTCTAGCTCGTGGTGAATATGTGTCTTGTGTCAGGTGAGTTCATGATGCCCCTTTTTACTCTTTTTAAGATTGGGCTAGCATGCAAACCTAAGCGATTTTGCTTGATGAACCGTTTGAATTATTTTTCATAGGCTTACTTATATAGGGTAGACCTTGAGATGATATTATGGTATGTTGTATGAATGTTTGTACGTATATTATTGTATGGCCAATAATTGGCGATGTTTAGTAGTCGTTATCGACTTAGGATGTTTACGTATGCCTATTTCGTGTTTGCATACGTTGAATGAGATGTTACGTGTTTGGGTTGTACGTGTGCTCGACCCTGATGTTATTACTTGATGATAATTATAGGGATATAATTTATATGGATGTTTATATTTATATATAAGTATGATTACTTATTATTGATGATGGCCTAACTGTTATATCCCGTTTTATTTTAAAACTCTTGGAATGATTATGACTATTATTATTTTAGATGTCAATTATTAAAACTTGAATTCACTCAGCTCAAGCTGATTTTGTGTGCATGTTAGTGTGAGTTTTAGGTTAGGAGGAGGATGAATTACCGCTTGGACGTGCACGAAGGTACTTGTACGGTGGAGGGCATACATAGTCGAAAGTTATAATGAACAATTTTCTTTTAAAGTTTTATTAAATACATCGAAATTTTGTTTTGGGCATAATTCCCGGATTTTGGGAACTTTTTTTAATAATTATATTTTTCCGCTGAATTGTACTCTGAATTGGTTATTTTAATGGAATGAACTGTTTTCGAGTTTAAGTATTTTGTATGAATACCAACTGTAGGATTCCCGGGATTCGGGGTCTTACAAGTTGGTATAAGAGCCATGGTTTGAGGGATCCGAGCATCCCCGAATTCTTGGACTCGAACTGTAAGGAAAGACTAGTATGCCCACCGCGAGTAGCTGCACGCCAAGTTGTAACTTTAAATTGTTTAGTCATTCCTTTGAACTTTAAAGTTTTAAGTATATGATTAATTGTTTAAGTGTTAGACAGAATGCTAATGTGGTTAGGGGCAGGGGGTGGTTAGGATGGGCGGGTAAAGTAAACGACTAATTACACTTGATCAACATCATTAGCAGTTTACCCTTACCTTACATGTTCTAAATGCCACTTGTACTTGACCGTGTTAAAATTCTGTCTTTGTAGGGATAAGTCATGGTTAGTACTCGTGCAGCTAAGAGAGGCCGTCCTAGTGTTCGTGGTCGCGGTCGTAAGCCACGTGTCGAAGCCGAGAGTGAGATCCCCACTCCCTAGCAGGAAGAAACCCCGATTCATGAGAAGGTGGATAACCCCGCCTTAGATCCTGCTATGCGCACGGCAATCACGGATGAGGTTTACCAGGTGCTCCATGACGCTATTCCTGAGATCGTTGCTGAGGCCGTTAGGGCCATGGAGGAGTCATTAGTTGGTAAGGGTTCGAATAAGGAAAGGAAGGGTAAAGAGACACAGGTCAAGGAGGAGGTGGAGGAGGTGTATGTGCCGAGTGGGGATGAAGGCGATGTTCGGGCTATTGGCGTATCTACCCGGGGTTGTTCGTATGGAGACTTTAAAAAGTGTGACCCTCCTTCTTTCGATGGTACTAAGGATGCGTTGGCAGCACATCAGTGGGTGAGGGAGATGGAGGCCGTTCTGATAGTTAGTAAATGTAAGGGGGATGAAATTGTGACTTATGCTACTGCCTCTTTTCGTTTCGAGGCATTGTGTTGGTGGGATAATCTGACGCAGGCTATGGGTGATCGTTCGATTAGGAGGATGACGTGGGATGAGTTGAAGAAATTGGTTCTTGATCAGTTTTGTCCTCCGCATGAATTGGATAAGATTGAACAGGAATTCTTGACCTTGGAGGCGGGTAGTATGACGCACCGGGAGTATACCACAAAGTTTAATAAGATGGCTCGATTCTGTCCCGATCTGGTTACTCCCGAAGCTAAGAGAATTAAGAAGTATGTGAAGGGTCTTCCGGTGGATATTCGTAGGGGTGTGGTGACCACCGACATGAGCTCTTTTCACTCGGTGGTTACCCTAGCGGGCACATTGTATGATCAGAGAGAGAAGTTGCCGCCGACCAATACTAGAAAGACTTGGAACTCAAATTCGTACGGTAAACGACCAGGGGGAAACAACTTTAATTCGGCTGAGAAGAGGGTAAAGACTGAGAATTCAGATTTTATAATGGAAGCAGCATTGGGTAATTGCAAGAAGTGCGGGAAGCCGCACAAGGGGGAATGTTAGGTTGGGTCTGGTTCTTGTTTTCGATGTGATAAGGTTGGACATCCCCATTTCAAGTGTCCGATGTTGACTTGTTTCCACTGTAAGGGTGCCGGCCACTTGGCATCAAACTGTCCTACCAGCAAGGCGGGGGGGGGGGGGGTCCTGTCAGGGGACTTCCTCGAGAGTTAAAGTGGAAGAGAAGCCGAAGACCAGGGCGAGGGCCTTCAACATCTCCAAAAGAGAAGCGAAGGATGATGTGGACGTTGTTTCAGGTACTTTTTCCTTATTCATCTTTATAATCTACCTTTATAATTCTCATTCTTTCTAAATTGTATGTGTGATTGTGTAGCTAAGCAGTAGTGTAATATTATTCCAGGAACCTTTTTACTAGATGAATTACAGGCATCGGTCTTATTTGATTCGGGTGCCAGTGGAAGTTTTGTGTCTACCGCTTTCTGTTCCTCGTTGAATAAATCACCCGAGCGTGTTGTTGATGTATTTGAGGTTGAGGTCGCCGTAGGGAAATCCGTTTCTGTGTCTAGGGCTATCCAGGGTTGTTCCTTCGAGTTGTTGGGGTATAGATTTCCGGTACGGCTGTACTTGATGCCGCTTGGCTGTTTTGATGTGGTGCTTGGGATGGATTGGCTCGCAAGTGTCGATGCTCAGATCATTTGCGGTCAGAAACTTGTACGTTTGAGGGCCCCGGATGGGACCCAAATTTTGGTCTTCGGAGATTGGAATGGTGCGACGCCACGTATCATACCCATGCTTAAGGCGGGAAAACTGATGGAGCGGGGATGCGGGGCGTACCTGTCATATGCTATAAACGCGAAAACCGAGGTGGCTATCGTCGATGATGTTCCTATTGTTCGGGATTTCCCGGATGTATTTCCAGATGATTTGTTAGATGTGCCGCCGGACCGCGAGGTTGAGTTCCAGATAGACCTTGTGCCGGGCACAAAACCTGTTGCTCGAGCCCCTTACCGTCTAGCACCGAATGAAACGAAAGATATGGCTCAATTGGAAGACTTGCTCGACAAGGGCTTCATTCGACCGAGCATCTCACCTTGGGGTGCCCCGATCCTGTTCGTTAAGAAGAAGGACGATAGCATGCGGATGTGCATTAACTACCGTTAATTGAATAAAATCACTGTGAAGAATCGGTACCCTCTGCCGAGGATCGTAGATTTATTTGATCAGCTCCAAGACGCTAGTTGGTTCTCGAAGATCGACCTTAGGTCCGGGTATCATCAGTTGAAAAGTTGGGAGGAGGATATCCCTAAGATTGCCTTCCGCACTCGTTATGGACATTATGAATTCCTAGTGATGTCTTTTGATTTGACCAACGCACCGGCTGCGTTCATGGATCTGATGAACCGGGTGTGTAGGCCGATGCTTGATCGTTCGGTTATTGTGTTCATCGACGACATTCTCGTGTATTCCAAAAGTGAATCCGATCACGCCGGCCACCTCACGGAAGTTTTGGAAGCTTTGCGAAATAACAAGTTGTACGCGAAATTTTCTAAGTGTTCTTTTTTGTTACGCGAGGTTCAGTTCTTGGGTATGGGTATCATCAGTTGAAAAGTTGGGAGGAGGATATCCCTAAGACTGCCTTCCGCACTCGTTATGGACATTATGAATTCCTAGTGATGTCTTTTGGTTTGACCAACGCACCGGCTGCGTTCATGGATCTGATGAACCGGGTGTGTAGGCCGATGCTCGATCGTTCGGTTATTGTGTTCATCGACGACATTCTCGTGTATTCCAAAAGTGAATCCGATCACGCCGGCCACCTCACGGAAGTTTTGGAAGATCTGCGAAATAACAAGTTGTACGCGAAATTTTCTAAGTGTTCTTTTTGGTTACGCGAGGTTTAGTTCTTGGGTCATGTTATTAACCCGAGTGGTATTTTGGTTGACCCTGCAAAGGTGGAAGCCGTAAATGAATGGGAATCTCTTAAGTCTCCGTCCGAAATGCGTAGCTTTCGGACAAAAGGAACTGAATATGCGGTAGCTTCGATGGTTGGAATTGATTAAGAATTATGATCTGGAGATTATGTACCATCCCGGTAAAGATAACGTGGTAGCCGACGCGTTGAGATGGAAGGAGAGACCGAAACCTATTCGTGTGAAATCTTACCAGCTTATTCTTACACCCGATATTTTGAAACAGATGCCAACGTTCAGAATGAAGCTTTACAGGTGGAATGGATTATGTCAGAGCGTATTTGGGGTCAAGAAAAATTGTTGGTAGACGTCGGTGATGGGGTGAAGTATAAGGATGGGCATTTATGGGTACCCAAGTATGGGGGATTTAGGGGTAAAATATTGGATGAAGCATACAAGTCGCGGTATTCCATTCATCCGGGCGCGACCAAGATGTACCAGGACATGAAGAAAAATTATTGGTGGCATGCGATGCAGTATGAGGTGGCTCAGTACGTGAGTAAGTGTTTGACGTGTCTGCAAGTTAAGGCCGAGCACCAGAAGCCTTTCGGGAAACGTTAACCTCTGGAAATACCTAAGTGGAAGTGGGAGCATCTTACGATGGATTTTGTGACTAAACTGCCTCGTACTCCTAGGGGTAGTTATGACACCATTTGGGTAATCGTTGATAGATTGACCAAGAGCGCTCATTTCTTGTCGATTCGAGAAACTTTTAATTCTGAGCAGCTTGCCGATGTGTTTATTCGCGAGATCGTTTCTAGGCACGGGGTGCCGGTATCTATTGTTTCGGATAGTGATACGCGTTTTACCTCCGGTTTTTGGAAGAAGTTTCATGAGGAGATGGGTTCCAAACTTCTCATCAGTATCGCTTATCACCCGCAGACGGATGGTCAATCTCATAGGACCATTCAGACTCTCGAGGATCTGTTGCGAGCTTGTGTTATCGATTTTGGTGGTAATTGGGACCGTCACTTACCGTTGGTTGAATTTTCTTATAATAACAGTTACCACGCCACGATTGGGATGCCACTGATTGAGATGCTGTATGGTAGGAGATGTAGGACTCCGGTCTGTTGGGGTTTCATTGGTCATAAATAGTTGGGTAGTTTGGAGGTGGTTGAGGCTACGACTGAGAAGCTCGATAAGATTAAGGCTTTTATGAAGGCTGCTCAAGACTGTCAAAAGTCCTATGCGGATAAAAGGCGAAGGCCTATGGTATTCGAGGCTGGTGATCGGGCTATGTTGAAAGTTTCTCCTTGGAAGGGCATTATTCATTTTCGTAAGAGGGGGAAGCTTAGCCCGAGGTTCATTGGTCCGTTCCGTATATTGTCCCGTGTTGGTGAGGTAGCGTATAGACTGGAGTTGCCCGATGAGCTCGCGAGGATTCATACTACTTTCCACATGTCCCATTTGAGGAAATGTTAAAGATAAGGAGGCCCATGTGCCTCTTGATGACATTGAGCTTGACAGTAAAATGGACTACGTTGAAGAACCTATCGCTATTCTTGACCATCAGGAAAGGCGTTTGAGGAATAAAGTGGTTAGGCAGGTGAAGGTGCAGTGGAGGAACCGTAGGGGTTCCGAGGCTACTTAGGAGTCCGAAGACGAGATGACGAAACTCTATCCGCAATTGTTCTTGTCGCATCGGGATTCGGGGACGAATCCCATTGTAAGGGGGGACTTGTAGCACCCGTTAATTTTCGGTTTAAAGATTTAAAGCTTGTAAAGTATGTATATTTCTTGGGTTTAACCGACATTCCTCAAAAACTTTCTTGTCATCCCGGTACGTTAAATCATTTAAATTTTCCTTCAAGTTGCTATATCTTTCCAACTCTAGGGACTAAAGTGTAACATTTTAGGTTATAACACAAAACCCTAGCCTCTCCTCCCCTTCCCACCTGCGATTGGCTCAAGGAGCAGCCCCCAACCCCCGATTTTTCTTTTTTGCAGCCAAGGTTTGAGCATAAAACTTTAATAGGTTAGTGCTATATC
The DNA here is from genome assembly GCF_021521415.1 of Bidens hawaiensis. Taxonomy (NCBI): domain Eukaryota; kingdom Viridiplantae; phylum Streptophyta; class Magnoliopsida; order Asterales; family Asteraceae; genus Bidens; species Bidens hawaiensis. The sequence goes on along the minus strand of NW_027491117.1, from coordinate 449,683 downwards.
CCTACAAGTCTTTTACACCCTAATTGATCATTATATTACGCGTATTGATCGATAAACGCATGTTCTAGGCTAACCGAGTGGCTGTCCAATTGAGAAATTCCGGGACTGTTTTGGTTGAGGTTTTTGCACCAACATCTTCCTAGGTATGTCTAGTATAACATACTTTAAACTTACGTCCATTGGTGTTCGTTTGATTGGTCAACTAGTTGTAGTTTGAATGTTAGTGTTCGGTTGGCTAGAATTGAAGATTGTTGCGTTTAACGCGAGGGTTGAAGTGATTAATGACCAATTCAGCTCGGGTGAACTCGGTTTGATGTATGGGCTGTTGAAAAATCATTTTTATAAGTTACGGGGCTGAATTGTTTGTCGGTTACTCAAATGGGTCGGTACAACGCGTATTTGCGTTTATTGAATAGTTGGTGCGTTGTATTTACGAATCACCGACCCGTTTGACTCGTGTAGCGTCGTGTGGACTTGTTGGCTGTAAATTTATCATATTAGGTCCACACGGGGCAGAGTTGGATGTTAGTCGCCTAAACGACTCTTAAACGCGCATGCTAGTATCACCAAGTGCTTCCGGGGGTAATTTGGGAATTCTTTATTCTCGGAAGTATCTATGGGTCGTGTCGGTAAATTTAGGGCCCCGGGGGCTGTTATGAATGAGTTTGATGAGTTCGAGGCTTTAGGTAACTCGATCTGTGTTAGAACGTCACGTAGGATAAACGAGTCCTTTCGGAGTCATTAGTATTGATTGTTTATAAACCGACAGGCGTTTGAGTTGTGGGGATACGTAGGGATTCTCTAGCTCGTGGTGAATACGTGTCTTGTTTCAGGTGAGTTCATGATGCCCCTTTTTACTCTTTTTAAGTTTTTGGGCTAGCATGCACACCTAAGCGATGTTGCTTGATGAACCATTTGAATTATTTTTCATAGGCTTACTTATATAGGGTAGGCCTTGAGATGATACTATGGTATGTTGTATGAATGTTAGTACGTATATTATTGTGTGGCCAATAATTGGCGATGTTTAGTAGTCGTTGTCGACTACGGATGTTTACGTATGCCTACTTCGTGTTTGCATACGTTGGATGAGATGTTACGTGTTTGGGTTGTACGTGTGCTCGACCCTGATGTTATTACTTGATGATAATTATAGGGATATAATTTATATGGATGTTTATATTTATATATAAGCATGATTACTTATTATTGATGATGGCCTAACTGTTATATCCCGTTTTATTTTAAAACTCTTGGAATGATTATGACTATTATTATTTTAGATGTCAATTATTAAAACTTGAATTCACTCAGCTCAAGCTGACTTTCTGTGTATGTTAGTGTGAGTTTCAGGTTAGGAGGAGGATGCATTATCGCTTGGACGTGCACGAAGCTACTTGGACGGTGGAGGGCATACATAATCGGAAGTTTTTAATAATGAACATTTTTCTTTTAAAGTTTTATTAAATACATCGAAATTTGGTTCTGGGCATAATTCTCGGGTTTTGGGAACTTGTTTTAATAATTATGATTTTCCGCTGAATTGTACTTTGAATTGGTTATTTTAATGGAATAAACTGTTTTCGAGTTGAAGTATTTTGTATGAATACCAACTGTTAGATTCTCGGGATTCGGGGTCTTACATTTTCACGCTATTTGTCGTACCCGATAAATTTTCCGTGCCAAAACCGAACCCAAAATAAATTTGGGCTCGGCATTTCACGTATGGGCTTGTAAATTGAGATTTTTGGGCCAAAATGGGCCAATGGAGGCCCATTTATTCTTCCGGCCGCCACCCTTTCTATTAGTACTATTTTATTAAGTTTCTTCATAAGTAAGTCATTATAAGATATTTTGAGTTTTTTTTCAGAATCTAACCCTACGTATAATACTCTTCAAGATATTTTCACAAAACCTAAGGTGATTATCTTATTTTTATTAAGTTTACACATGTTTAATCAAGTTTAACATCATATAAGCATAGTTTGATTACCAAAAATCATTTCTAACCATGCTAAAACCTTAAAAATGGTCCAAAACATATTTTGATCATACACATGGTTAGGAATCAGAATCATACTCTTTTTTGGCCATAAACACGGATTAGAGGGTTTAAACGGCGTTTTTTCGGCTCAAAAGTTTGGTTTATTACCCTAGCCGAAACGCTAAGTGAAGAGGCTTCCATGTTGATGAAACTTTCTTGGTTTGTGATATAGGACCTGTATCTAGATTTCATAGAAGCACAATAACCCAAAAACTTGATTAGAAGGGCGAAAATAACCAAAACCGCTATCGAATCACTCGTTTACGGGCTGTTTAGGTTAAGGTTATGATGTGCATATTTTTAGGTTATGAAATTTTGCAGGGACATCAAGGACTATATCATTAAGTCTCTGTTCAAATTTGGTAATTTTTCGACCATCCGAGAATATTTGGCGAATTTATTACCGAATTGGAGCGTTTATTTGGGAAAAATAGTTAAAATGCTTCAAAAATTATGAAATTTTGTGGAGAACTCAGATTTGGTATATTATCATAACATATGAAATTTGGGAGCAATTATAAAAGGCTAAGTACGTTTCATGCATTTGTGTTTAATTGAATTTTCATAGTCATTTTTGGCTCAGAAATGATATTTAGAAAGGTTGTTAGAGTTTGAGATTTTTCCAGGTAAATTTGGGATATATTCTGGTCACTCAAAAATTTTGACGTATTTTTCGGAAATCGTTTGGTATAAACGGATGATTTTCGGGCTAAATATAGCAGATAAAATGATTTTTTATAAATTAATAAATCAGTAAATATTTCCAAAAACATTTTTATAAAAATCTACATATTTTAATTGATAAATTACTAAATTTTCATAATTTAAGGATTAACGGATAATTAATTGTGCTAATTTAAAGATTAAACAAATTCAATTCTGATAAAAATCGACGAGTTCGTGATTAGCAAACCTGTTGGAATATCAGAACACCAAGAGTGATCAAAAATCCTATTTTTGGATTAATTAAGTAAAAACGAGCTTTTTATTGGAAACCCGGACAATTTGGATAGATTGTGCGCTTTTTTCTCAAATCAAATTGAATAAACGGAAACGAGCCCCACCCTGTACCGAGTCTAGAACCTCAATATGTGATATTTCTTTATAACTTAATCATTTTATCGACCAACACATTTACCCAAGCTTACATCCCCATAACTGTTTTTTGAACGCATAAACGAACAACTTGGCCCAGCTGGGAAAACGGAGAAATTGAGCCAAGTTCGGTTTTAAGTATTAGACATTGAACAACATCACAATCTAAGCCTATTGACACTTTGTGGGCGTACAAGCTATACCCAGATTAGATATGCAGCCCAGTTTAGTATTGAGATTATAATAATATTAAAATATTAATATCATTATAATATTAATTATAGGGACCAATGATTACGTGTCAAGCAAAACCTGAACTACCGCGCTACTGATTACTGATCAAACCGTGAGTTTCATGACCCTTCTCTTTAAACAGTTTTACGAACTTTTGAGGTGAAAAGCAAGTTTGATTATGTGTACATATCTGAAACGTGTAATGATGTGAATTATCTAAGTGCTAACACACGAAAGTCCCCACTAATACAGTGATTAAGTTCGAGCCGGTGGCTTGTGAATAGTACTATTTGTTTGACAAACCTAAACGGAATCGGCCTGGTTGCCGTGTCACATAGCGCCGTTTGCACATGACCATACTTATACAAACACGCTATATAGTGTTAGACATAGCTACCGGGGCATGTTGTGGGCGGAAGGAGAGCCACAATGGTTGATTGGGCGTGAGAAATGGATGCACGCAGCACAAACAGTTAAGGCTTCACTATAGCTTAGCATAATTACATCATTTACATACATACATACATACTTATATCATGATTACAAGTGTTAACTTGTGAATATTCATAACTGTTTTCTTGAAACTCGTGAAACTCACCAACTACAGTAGTTAACCCGTTTTTAAACTGCCTTTCAGGATTACCAAAGTTGGAATAAAGTGATGTCGTGCTATCTATCGTGGAACGTGCTCAATGCTATGTGAATAGACGCAAGGTTACTAGTACGAATAGAATAGTTTAACGAACATATTTTGTTGTAACACCTAGTTTGTAAACAAGGATACATCAATGTAATATAATGTAAATTAATTTGTAATGTTTCTTTATAAACAATGTTATTGATACCAGAGGTGTCTGCTACATTCCCGTTTTACGCTTCTACATTTTGCTAGTCAGGGTGTGACAGAAGTTGGTATCAGAGCCATTGGTTATAAAGGATTAGGTTATCCCTTATGGTACCTAAAATATAACCGTAGGGTCGATTAACTCTGGGAAAATAATTAAATAACAATTTAATTTTATATACTGGTGGATACCGGGATGAACCTGTAGGGCAAGTGAGTTATTGTGGTCCGGAACATAATAACAGACTTGCTTGTACGAGGAAATTCAGGGAGAAATCGCGGAATTTGCGGGTAGTTAAAAATGGCAACATATGTGTATAAAAGGTAATACTGAGTGTGTGTATATATATATATATATAACACCCATACGTGATTATCTGAAACAAGATGTACGAATACGTGTACGTATTGTACTGTCGATAATGGTAAAATCTTATTATAATGAATATTATATTCAATATTAATTCTTATTATAATTAAAATTAACTTTTAATAAATCTAATATTATATTTTATTATAATTAATATTAAAGTTGGCTTAATTAATTAACCTCCCCTACAATAGTTAACACTAGTAGTAAATATTATTCTTATAACTAACCATTGTGCAGAGATATAGTAAGGAGCAAAGCCTACGTACCGGAAGAAGAACCAGTGATATCTATTGAGGAGAAGTACCTAGAGGAGGATCCAGAAGAGGACCTAGAAGAGGACCCGGAGGAGGATGAGGAATAGGTTGAGGAGGGAGTAATTTGTAGAGAGCTACCCAGCAACGAGCCTGACCTGTCTGGCTATAGATGCGATAGTTACCCACCCAGGTCACAACACAGAGGTCAGAACGAAGTTACCAGTCAGTACCGTTCATCTGCTAGAGTATCTAGAACACCTACTCCACCTATCCACCTGTCCCCGACGACCTCAGTCACACATCGAGTCCGACAGACTGCCCGTATTAGGGTAACCCCGATTGACCCTACCTCGTCACCAATTAGATCTACGTATCATCGGGGAGAGCCTTCACGTCCTAGAATAGGCATTACATCCTCCCGATCATTTAGTGTACCTACCTCTAAACCGACCTCCCAAACATAGAAAACAACTCTTGGATGGCTGTATTGACTGATCGTGTGATAGACCACTTGATAGCCATAGCTAACATTAACCAGGGGAGGAGAGATGTGACCCAGAGCTTATTGACCTTACAACAGATAGTACTGAACTTGCAGCAATCAGATGCTTATCACCGCTGGTGTTTGGATAGGGTGACAGTCCGACTGTGGAGTTGTTACTAGGTGATTACGGTGTTGTTATTTTTATATTTGTGGTTAGTCCATCGTTTGTATGGATAGATGTAGGATGTTACAAATCATTATACGTGGTCTTTTGACACTCTATGTATGTACATAGTAATATGTTATGCTGACATGGAGCATAATTTTATGTATTATTACAAGCAGTAACCCTTACAGTGTTAAGTCTAGCAGTCACCTAGTGACAGATTTTTATATATACATGCAAGCGTTGGCCTTTATCAGGCTAAGTCTATGTATCTTTTGTTATCAATATATAGAACAGTTTATGAAATACAGTGTGTTGTTTGATTTATTTGTATGATCTTTATCGTGATTATTGTTACAATGTGTCATATACTGGAATTAGTATTAATTGGTTTATATTTTATTATCATTATAGAATGGCCCCAAGAGAAAGCAACCCCTATGACTGAAGCGGAAATAGCCGAGATGATTGCTCGGTAAATGCAGGCAGTGATCCCACTTATTGTAACACAAGTAACTGCCGGTGTAACTGCCAATATTCAAACAAACCAACAACCAATCAATAATTCTCCCCCAACCAACACTAAAAATGTCACAAATAATATTCCCCCACCTAATACAAATACTACTCCTAATGCAAACAATCCCCCACCAGAAACAAACACTATCAACAATAATGACCCCCCTGTAAAAACGAAAACCGTGGGAAACAATAATCCTCCACCGAACCAGAACAATAACAATAACAACCCTAATCCCCCTCGAAGAGATTATTCAATTAAAAACTTTATGGCCTGTAAACCGATTGACTTCAAAGGCACCGAAGGGCCAAACGGGTTGATTAAATGGGTCGAGAAGACTGAATCTGTCCTTAATATCAGCAATTGTCCACCTGAAAGCATAGTCAAGTATGTTGCTTCTATATTCACTGATCACGCCTTGATGTGGTGGAACACTACAGTACAAATAAAAGGGCAAGATACGATTAATCGCATGACCTGGGCTTAACTTAAAACATTGATGCTGGAACATTTCTGCCCAAATAATGAAATACAAAGGTTAGAACATGAACTCTGGAGTCTAGAAATGAAAGGAGCGGATCATCTGGGATATACGAACCGCTTCAACGAACTGGCTCGTTTAATACCCTGGTTAGAAACTCCTGAAGATAACTGCATTGAACGTTATATTTAGGGTTTAGCCCCATAAGTGAGGAGTTTGGTGAACTCTGTGGGTCACACGTCGTTTGAAAATGCCGTGACTCAGGCCGGCATTGTGACTTTTGATTTGGTAAGAAGTGGTGTATTGAGAATGGCCGAGGAATCATCGGGTATGAAATGAACCGACTATGGGACGAGATCACAAGGAGGGTAATCCAGCAAACGTGCACACCCGACAATGAGAAATTATGCTATAACCAGTTCAGATACGAAACACGACAGGTACAAGGGACCCTTGCCAAAGTGCGATAAATATAATTACTATCATGTGGGAGAATCCAGACTGTCGGTATGCTAGAAATGCGGTAGATTTGGGCATTATGCCCCAAACTGCAGAGCAGGTGCAGAAGTTGTGAACTGACCAACCCAAACAACACAACCTCGTCGACTACAACCACCTAGACTTCAACCAATCTGCCAACAACCTATCCAACAAACCCCAGCCGCAACACCATACAGTGCCTGCTATGAGTGTGGCAGTACAGAACATATTAGAAAGAACTGCCCCAAACTGAATCAAAGAATAGTTACTAGACCGAATCAAGCATCAACTTCAAATGCGCCTAGAGTACGCGCGTTTGTTATTGGGTCAGGAGAAGCACGACAAGACCCGAACATGGTGACAGGTACATTTATAGTCTATGATCAATATGCTTATGTATTATTTGACACGGGTGTTGATAGAAGCTTTGTTTCTACTAGCTTTTTATCCCTGGGGAATATGCCAGTTAGTGAACTAACAAATCCCTATACTATAGAACTCGATAACATTAAATCTTTAACTGTCAACCAAACAATCCAAAACTGTTCCATTAGTCTAAATGACCACCCATTCCTTATTGGCCTACTCCCAGTAGAGTTAGGAAGTTTCGATGTTATAGTCGGCATGGATTGGTTAACCAAGTATAAGGCAGAGATTGTGTGTAATGACAAGACAGTTAAAATTCCCCTTTCGGATGGTGAAATGATTGTGGTACAGGGAGAGAAGTCCGGTTCGATATTACCTCTCGAGTCTCATCTCAAAGTGTTGAAGTGTTTACGCCAAGGGTGTATGGCGTTTTTGGCAAATGTGACTATAAAGAACCCTGATGAGAAACACATAGAAGATATCCCCGTTGTATGTGAATACCCCGATGTCTTTCCCGATGATATACCTGGATTACCACCGAACCGACAGGTTGAATTCTGTATCGACCTAATCCCAGTATCAGCCCCTATTGCTAAGGCACCTTATCAATTGGCACCCTCTGAAATGCAAGAATTATCTAACCAGTTACAAGAATTGTTAGATAAGGGTTTCATACGTCCTAGCTATTCTCCTTGGGGAGCACCGGTACTGTTTGTAAAGAAGAAAGATGGAAGCCTTTGAATGTGTATTGATTACCGGGAATTAAACAAAGTTACCATAAAAAACCGATACCCTCTCCCACGAATAGACGATTTATTTGACCAGCTTCAAGGGGCAAATTATTTCTCAAAAATCAACCTCTGATCCGGTTACCATCAAGTTAAAATCAAAGAGGAAGATGTGTCTAGAACGGCGATTCGAACTCGCTACGGTTAATTCCTAGTTATGCCTTTCGGACTAACTAATGCACCTACAGTTTTCATGGATCTTTTGAATCGAGTTTGTAAGTCGTACCTCGACAAATTCGTTATCGTGTTTATAGATGACATTCTGATATATTCGAAAACCAAGGAGGAACACGAGCAGCATTTCGAACTATCTTGGAGTTATTGAAGCAGAAAAAGTTGTATGCCAAATTATCAAAATGTGAATTCTGGCTACAAGAGGTACAATTTTTAGGTCACGTTGTTAATCAGCACGGAATCCATGTAGACCCGAGTAAAATTGAAGCAATTAAAAATTTGCAAGCCCCGAAGTCACCAAAAGAGATCCGCCAATTTTTGGGACTAGCTGGGTATTACCGGCGCTTTATTGCTAACTTTTCCAACATAGCCCAACCTTTAACCCTTTTGACCCAAAAAGATCGCGCTTATGATTGGGGAGAAGAACAAGAAGCAGCTTTTCAATTGCTGAAACAGAAACTATGCCAAGCCCAAATACCGAGTCTCTCAGAGGGAACTGATGACCTGGTAGTTTATTGTGACGCATCCCGGAAAGGGTTAGGATGCGTACTTATGCAAAGAAACAAGGTCATAGCGTACACTTCTCAACAGTTAAAGGTGCACGAGAAGAATTATACTACTCATGATTTGGAATTGGGCGCGGTTATCTTTGCACATAAGATCTAGAGGCACTAAATGCACAGTATACACCGACCATAAGAGCCTACAACACATTTTTGACCAGAAAGAGCTGAACATGAGGCAGAGAAGATGGGTAGAATTGTTGAATGATTATGATTGTGAAATTCGATACCATCCGGGCAAGGCAAATATATTAGCAGATGTCTTGAGTAGAAAAGACAGAATCAAACCACTGAGGGTCCGAGCATTTGGAATGATTGTCCAAACTAACCTTACTAAACAAATCCGTATTGCCTAAAATGAAGCCCTAAAAGAAGATCACTTAGAAAATGAAGATTTGCATGGGAATGAGCAAAACTTTGAAGAAAGAACCGACGAAATTTTATACTTCAAAAACCGAGTTTGGATTCCCACTCTTAATAAATTGCGGGACTTAATCATGGACGAAGCCCTTAAATCCAAGTATTCCAGTCACCTAGGAACAGATAAGATGTGCAAATACTTGAAGGAATATTATTGGTGGCCAGATATAAAGAAAGATATAGCCACGTATGTCGGTAAATGCTTGACTTGTGCTAGAGTTAAAGCTAAATATCAAAAACCTTTGGGAATGTTGCACCAACCGGAGATACCGCAATAAAAATGGGAACAAATTACCATGGATTTTGTAACACACCTTCCCAAAACCTCCGAGGAAACGATGCAATATAGGTGATACTTGACTGACTAACCAAATTTGCACACTTCCTTCCGATTCGTACCACTTATACAACCGAAAAAATCGCTCATACCTACATCAACGAGATCGTATCACGACATGGTGTACCTGTTTCAATAATTTCTGACCATGATAGCCATTTCACCTCTCGATTCTGGCAAGCTGTACAAGAAGACATGGGAACCCGAATTGACCTAAGCACCGCCTACCATCCCCAAACCGACAGTCAATCCGAGCGAACAATTAAAACCTTAGAAGATTTACTTCGCGCTTCTGTACTAGATTTCGGAGGGAACTGGGATTAACATCTCTCACTTGTTGAATTTTTGTATAATAATAATGTAGATCACCCCTGTGCTGGACCGAGGTGGGAGACACTCATTTTGGCCTATGTTGCGGCCGGACAATAATTGGGCCCCCTTTGGGCCCATTTTGGCCCAAACATTTGGTTTTACAAGCCCGTACGTGAAAGCCCAAGTCCAAATTTATTTCGGGTTCAGTTTTTGACGCGAAAAACATATCGGGTACGACAAAAAGCGCGAAAACGAGTGTTTTTCGGCTATTTTTGTATAATTTATAAAAATATACTATACGTTTGTAAAAATTGAAAATATTTTCACGGATTTCTTAAAGCATTCCCACTAAGTGTTTTGTAAATCTTTTTCGGCTTAATGGATGATACAATGATTGTTTTGTTACTCTCTTTCGCGTTTAAATCTATAGCGGGTAGTTAAACAAGCACATTTTCGTTTAACTGATTAGCTATCGAACTAAGGTCATAATATTAATATGTTGGCCTATATTAAACGTATATCACTTATAGATGCCCCCCCCCCAGGGAATCTGGGTCATAACCAGACCCGTTCGGTTAATCGTTCGTTCATTACGTAATAAGCGTTTAATTGCTTAATCGATAAATATGTGCCGAGGTATACGTGGTTTTGAATCAAATGTCTCAACACCAATTTCAAAAGTTAACTTAAAACACAATTCTCGTTCAATAAAGATAAAGACAAAGATACATAATTAATTATCGAGCATTTGGTCACAAAAACGCACCAACAATAATGTTTAGCAGTTACAAGACAATCAATTAAGCAAAGTTTGTTATGTAGATCAACTAGAATAGTGATTACAACACTCTTCTCATCTCTATCTACTTTCTCACTAACCTTTACCGTACCAACCCTGTTGAAGAAACACGGAATGGATTAGGGTAGGATCCATGTCAATGTCCCTCGGTCTTCGAGATGAACGAACCCACACCTTCAACTTCTTCTTCGGTTGCTCAAGATCTGCCATAGAAAAGTAGGGGAGTGGTGGTCACTACTAAGAGTTTCCTCTTTTTTACAGACACAAAAATATGTTAGAGGACAAGGGTCCAAGAGCAGATCCTTCAAATAAGAGTTGAAGACCCCTTATATAGAAACTCCACGGTTACCATCATGAATCCTTAACCATATTGGGCCAAGCTCGGTTAGTGGTTACCTCCAGAATCTCCCAGCCTAATGGGCCTCAATTAGTAGACAACAATAATGTAATAAATATAATACATAAGGCAATGAATAAAAGGTCGTACCAGGGTTTGGCGTACCCTACCTCCATAAGTCCCCCCCATCTAGTGCTGCTCCTAGGCGTGCAAACAGTTTCTGTGGAGTTCTGGACCTACAAGCAGTACTCGAAGGTGAGGATTAACGGTTTTTTTTACCTAGCGCTTCCTACATGTACCTTTCTGCATATATTTTTTGTAACACCCTTTAAACTTTGATTCAATGAATTTAAGCTTGTAAAGTATGTACATCTCTCGGGATTTATCCGACCTTCCTCGGAGACCTTTTTGTCATCCCGGTACGTTAAATTACTTTACTTTTCTTCAAAGTTGCTCCATCCTTCCAACTTTAGGGGCTAGAGTGTAACATTTGTATATTATAATCAAAAACCCTAGCCCCCCCCCTTTGTGCAGTCCGATCGACCAAGAGAAGCAGCCATCCCACCCTCGTTTTTCATTTTTGCAGCCAAGGTGAAGGTGTAAAACTCCAATTAAAGGTTAGCCCTACATCCCTACAAGTCTTTTACACCTTAATTGGTCATTATAACTCGCTTATTGATCGTTAATTCGCTTGTATTAGGCTTACGGGGCCGGCTGTCCAATTGATCAATTTCGGGACTGTTTTGGCTGAGGTTTTTACACCAAAATCTTCTTAGGTATGTCTAGTATAACATACTTTAAAATCATGTCCATTGGTGTTCGTTTGATTGGTCAACTAGTTGTAGATTGAAAACTAGTTTTCAGTTATCTAGAATAGTGAATTGTTGCGTTTAACGCGAGGGATGAAGTAAGTAATGACCAATTCAGTTTGGATTGCTTCGGTTTAACGTACAGGCTGTTGGAAAATGATTTTTATAAGTATTGGGGCTGAATTGGTTTTTGGTTACTCATATGGGTCGGTACAATGCGTATTCGCGTTTATTGAATAGTTGGTGTGTTGTGCTTGCGAGTTACCGACCCATTCGACTCGTGTAGCGTCGTTTGGACTTGTTGGCTGTGAATTTATCATATTGGGTCCACACGGGGCTGAGTTGGATGTTAATTGCCTAAACAACTCTTAAACGCGCGTATTAGTCTCACCTAGTGCTTCCGAGGGTAAATTGGGAAATCTTTGTTCTCGGGAGTGACTATGGGACGTTTTGGTAAATATAAGGCCCCGGGGGCTGTTTTAATCGAACGTGGTGAGGTCGAGGCTTTAGGTAACTTGAACCATGTTAGAACACCTAGTAGGATAAACGAGTCCATTCGGTGTCGTTAGTAATGATTGTATCTAAACCGACAGGCGTTTGATGTTGTGGGGATACTTAGGGGTTCTCTAGCTCATGGTGATTTCGGGCTTACTTGTATAGAGTTGGCCTTGGGATGATATTATTATATGTTTGGATGTATGTTTATATATGTATTATTGTATGGCCAATAATTGGCGATGTTAATTAGTCGTTATCGACTAAGTATGTTTACGTATGCCTACTTTGTGTTTGCATATGTTGGATGAGATGTTAAGTGCTTGGGTTGTACGTGTGCTCGACCCTGATGTTATTACTTGGATGATATTCATAGGGATATAATTATATAGATATACATATATATAAGTATTAGTCACTTATTGTTGATGATGGCCTAATTGTTTGTATCCCATTTTACTTTAAAACTCTTGGAATGATTATTATAAATGTCAATTAATAAAACTTGAACTCACTCATCTCAAGTTGACTTTGTGTGTATGTTAGTGTGAGTTTCGGATTAGGAGGAGGATACTTACCGCTTGGACGTGCTCGAGTCTATTTGGACGGTTGAAGGCATATCTAGTCGGAACATTTCAATGATGAATAATGTTCTTTTTAATTTTTACTAAATACATTTAAACTTGGTTTTGGGCTTAATTCCCGGGTTGGGAATTTGTTTTAGTACTCATGATTTTCCGCTGATTTTATACTCTGAACTGGTTTTCAAATAAAATGTACTGCTTTGGGTTAAACTTTTGTTAAGTTTTGGGAATCTTGATACTTATTATTCCGCTGTTATTTACTCTGAACTTGTTTTAAACAAAACGAATTTTCTTGGTTTTAAATTTTTATGGATTTTAGATATGATTACCAACTGTAGGATTCCCTGGATTCGGGGTCTTACAAGTTGGTATCAGAGCCATGGTTCGAGGGATCCGAGCATTCCTGAATGCTTGGACTCGAACTGTAGAAGAAGGGACAAGAAATGCCAACTGCGAGTAGCTGCACGCAAAGAGGTAAATTTTAATTATGTAGTCACTCTTACAAGTTTAAGATGTCATTTCGTGAATAATTGCTTAAGTGTAAGATGGGATGCTGATATGGTTAGGGGCAGAGGGTTCATAGGATGGTCGGGTAAAGTAAACAATTAATAACACTTGATCAACGTTATTAGCAGTTTACCGTTACCTTCCATGTTCTAAATACTACCTGTGTCTGACTATGTTAGGGTTTCGTCTTTCTAAGGATAGGGTATGGCTAACGCTCGTGTCGTTAGCGTTAAAGTTCATCTCATTCCTTAAATCCTCCTGTTCATTTCCCATCCTCTCGAACGTTTTGCGCGTGATTGTTAGGCTGACGCGTAGCATGCTGTCACTCTGGGTTCCTTTGTACTTGACCGCTTAAATTCCTCGCTCCTTTAAGAATGTATGTGTAACTTTTTAGCTAAGTATGAGTGTAATGTTATCCCAGATACCTTTTACTTGATGAATTACAGGCTTCGGTCTTATTTGATTCGGGTGCCAGTAGAAGTTTTGTGTCTACCGCTTTCTGTTCCACGTGGAATAAATTGCCGGAGCGTGTAGTCGATGTGTTTGAGGTTGAGGTCGCCGTAGGGAAGTCCGTTTCCGTGTCTAGGGCTATCCAGGGTTGTACCATCGAGTTGTCTGGGTTTAGATTTCCGGTGCGGCTGTACCTGATGCCGCTTGGCTGTTTCGATGTGGTGCTTGGGATGGACTGGCTTGCAAGTGTCGATGCTCAGATCGTTTGTGGTCAGAAACTTGTACGTCTAAGAGCCTCAGATGGGACCCGAATTACGGTCTTCGGTGATCGGAATGGTGCGACGCCACGTATCATATCTATGCTTAAGGCGGGAAAACTGATGCAGCGAGGGTGTGGGGCGTATCTGGCGTATGCTATAAATGTGAAAACCGAGGTGGCTACCGTCGGTGATGTTCCTGTTTTTTGGGATTTCTCGGATGTGTTTCCAGATAATTTGTCAGATGTGCCAGTAGATCGCGAGGTCAACTTCCAGATAGACCTTGTGCCGGATGCAAAACTCATTGCTCGAACCCCTTACCGTCTAGCACCAAATGAAATGAAAGAACTTATGGCTCAATTGGACGACTTGCTCGCCAAGGACTTCATTCAACCGAGAATCTCACCTTGGGGTGCCCCGGTCCTGTTTGTCAAGAAGAAGGACGGTAGCATGCGGATGTGCATTGACTACCGTGAAATGAATAAACTCACTGTGAAGAATCGGTACCCTCTACCAAGGATCGACGACTTATTTGATCAGCTCCAAGGAGCTAGTTGGTTCTTGAAGATTGACCTTAGGTCCGGGTATCATCAGTTGAAAATTCGGGAGGAGGATATCCCTAAGACTGCCTTCCGCACTCGTTATGGACATTATGAATTCCTAGTGATGTCTTTCGGTTTGACCAATGCACCGGCTGCGTTCATGGATCTTATGAACCGGGTGTGTAGGCCGATGCTCGATCGTTTGATTATTGTGTTCATCGACGGCATTCTTGTGTATTCCAAAGTGAATTCGATCACGTCCGTCATCTCATGGAAGTTTAGGAAGCTCTGCGAAAAAACAAGTTGTACGCGAAATTTTCTAAATGTTCTTTTTGGTTACGCGTGGTTCAGTTCTTGGGTCATGTTATTAACCCTAGTGGTATTTTGGTTGACCTTGCAAAGGTGGAAGCCGTAAACAAATGGGAATCTCCTAAGTCTCCGTCCGAAATCCGTAGCTTTCTGGGCTTGGTGGGGTATTACCGCCGCTTCATTCCAGACTTTTTGAAAATTGCATCATCGTTGACCAAGTTGACTAAGAAAAGCGTTAAGTTTGTGTGGGTTTTAAGTAGGAGGAGGCTTTTCTCGAATTAAAGAACAGGTTGACGCATGCTCCAATTTTAGCGTTACACGATGGCACTGACGATCTGGTTGTTTAAGCTGATGCCTCTTACCAGGGGCTTGGGTGTGTTCTGATGCAGCGAGGCCGAGTCATCGCTTATGCCTCACGGCAGTTAAAGCCCCATGAGGCGAATTATCCTACTCACGATTTGGAGCTGACGGCGGTTGTGTTTGCGCTTAAGTTGTGGAGACATTATTTGTACGGTGTCCCTTGTGTTATCTATACCGATCATAAGAGCTTAAAGTATTTCTTCAAACAAAAGGAACTGAATATGCGGCAGCGTCGATGGTTGGAATTGATTAAGAATTATGATCTGGAGATTATGTACCATCCCGGTAAAGCTAACGTGGTAGCCGACGCGTTGAGATGGAAGGAGAGACCGAAACCTATTCGTGTGAAATCTTACTAGCTTATTCTTAAACCCGATATTTTGAAACAGATGCCAACGTTCAGAATGAAGCTTTACAGGTGGAATGGATTATGTCAGAGCGTATTTGGGGTCAAGAAAAATTGTTGGTAGACGTCGGTGATGGGGTGAAGTATAAGGATGGGCGTTTATGGGTACCCAAGTATGGGGGATGCAGGGGTAAAATATTGGATGAAGCACACAAGTCGTGGTATTCCATTCATCCGGGCGCGGCAAAGATGTACCAGGACCTGGAGAAAAATTAATGGTGGCCTGCGATGCAGTATGAGGTGGCTCAGTACGTGAGTAAGTGTTTGACGTGTCTGCAAGTTAAGGCCGAGCACCAGAAGCCTTTCGGGAAACTTCAACCTCTGGAAATACCTGAGTGGAAGTGGGTGCACCTTAAGATGGATTTTGTGACTAAACTGCCTCGTACTCCTAGGGGTAGCTATGACACCATTTGGGTAATCGTGGATAGGTTGAGTAAGAGCGCTCATTTCTTGCCGATTCAAGAAACTCATAATTCCGAACAGTTGGCCGATGTGTTTATTCATGAGATTGTTTCGAGGCACGGGGTGCCGGTATCAATTGTTTCGGATAGGGATACGCGTTTTACCTCCAGGTTTTGGAAGAAGTTTCATGAGGAGATGGGTACCAAACAGCATATTAGTAACGCTTATCACCCACAGACGGATGGTCAATCTGAGAGGACCATACAGACTCTCGAGGATATGTTGCTGGCTTGCGTTATCGATTTTGGCGATAGTTGGGATCGTCATTTGCCGTTGGTAGAATTTCCTTATAATAATAGTTACCACGCCACTATTGGGAAGCAGCCATTTGAGATGTTATATGGGAGTAGGTGCAGGACTCCAGTCTGTTGGGGCTCCGTTGGTTAGAAACAGTTGGGTAGTTTAGAGGTGGTCAAGATTATGACTGAAAAGCTTGATAAGATTAAGGCTTTTATGAATACCGCTTAGGACCTTCAAAAATCTTATGCAAACAAAAGGCAGAGGCCTATTGTGTTTGAAGCTGGTGACTGAGTTATGCTAAAAGTTTCTGCTTTGAAGGGCATCATTCGTTTTCGTAAGAGGGGGGATGCTTAGTCTGAGGTTCATTGGTCCGTTCCGTATATTGTCCCGTGTTGGTGAGGTAGCGTATAGACTGGATTTGCCCGATGAGCTCGCGGGGATTCATCCTACTTTCCAAGTGTCTCATTTGAGGAAATATTTAGCAGATGAGGAGGCCCATGTGCCTCTTGGTGATATCGAGCTTGATAGTTAGTTGAACTACATTGAAGAACCTATCGCTATACCTGACCGTCAAGAAAGGCGTTCGAGGAATAAGGTGGATACGCAGGTGAAGGTGCAGTGGAGGCACCGTAAGGGTTTTCAGGCTACTAGAGAGTCCTAAGACGGGATGATGAAAGTCTATCCGTAGTTGTTCCTGTCGCATCGGGATTCGGGGACGAATCCCGCTATAAGGGGGTGGACTTGTAACGCCCGTTAAACTTCAGTTCAATGAATTTAAGCTTGTAAAGGATGTACATTTCTCGGGATTTATCCGACCTTCCTCGGAGACCTTTTCGTCATCCCGGTACGTTAAATTACTTTACTTTTCTTCAAAGTTGCTCCATCATTCCACTTGAGGGGCTAGAGTGTAACATTTGTATATTATAATCAAAAACCCTAGCCCCCCCCCCTTTGTGCAGTCCGATCGGCCAAGAGAAGGAGCCATCCCACCCCCGTTTTTCTTTTTTGCAGCCAAGGTGAAGGTGTAAAACTCCAATTAAAGGTTACCCTACATCCCTACAAGTCTTTTACACCTTAATTGGTCATTATAACTCGCTTATTGATCGTTAAATCGCTTGTTTTAGGCTTACCGGGCGGCTGTCCAATTGATCAATTTCGGGACTGTTTTGGCTCAGGTTTTTGCACCAAAATCTTCTTAGGTGTGTCTAGTATAACATACTTTAAAATCATGTCCATTGGTGTTCGTTTGATTGGTCAACTAGTTGTAGATTGAAAACTAGTTTTTGATTGTCTAGAATAGTGAATTGTTGCGTTTAACGCGAGGGATGAAGTAAGTAATGACCAATTCAGTTCAGATAGCTTCGGTTTAATGTACGGGCTGTTGGAAAATGATTTTTATAAGTATTGGGGCTGAATTGGTTGTCGGTTACTCAAATGGGTCGGTACAATGCATATTCGCGTTTATTGAATAGTTGGTGCGTTGTGCTTGCGAGTTACCGACCCATTCGACTCGTGTAGCGTCGTTTGGACTTGTTGGTTGTGAATTTATCATATTGGGTCCACACGGGGCTGAGTTGGATGTTAATTGCCTAAACAACTCTTAAACGCGCGTATTAGTCTCACCTAGTGCTTCCGAGGGTAAATTGGGAATTCTTTGTTCTCGGGAGTGACTATGGGACGTTTATGCAAATATAAGGCCCCGGGGGCTGTTTTAATCGAACGTGGTGAGGTCGAGGCTTTAGGTAACTTGAACCATGTTAGAACGCCTTGTAGGATAAACGAGTCCATTCGGTGTCGTTAGTAATGATTGTATGTAAACCGACATGCGTTTGATGTTGTGGCGATACTTAGGGGTTCTCTAGCTCGTGGTGATTTCGTGCCTTGTGTCAGGTGAGTTCATGATGCCCCTTTTACTCTTTACAAGTTTTGGGCTAGTATACACACTTAAGCGATTTTGCTTGATGAACAGTTTAAATTATTTTACATGGGCTTACTTGTTTATAGTAGGCCTTGGGATGATATTATTCTATGGTTGGATGTATGTTTATATATGTATAATTGTAAGGCTAATAATTGGCGATGTTTATTAGTCGTTATCGACTAAGGATGTTTATGTATGCCTACTTTGTGTTTGCATACGTTGGATGAGATGTTACGTGTTTGGGTTGTACGTGTGCTCGACCCTGATGTTATTACTTGGATGATATTCATAGGGATATAATTATATAGATGCACATATATATAAGTATGACTACTTATTGTTGATGATGGCCTAATGGCCTAATTGTTCGAAAACCAACCAAAACCGCTAAGGTAATGCCGAAACACTCGATTACGGGTTGTTTAAGATTCGATTGTGATGTGCATATTTTTAGGTTATAAAATTTTCCAGGGACATCAAGGACAATATCATTTAGTCTCTGTTCAAATTGGGACGTTTATTTGGGAAAATTAGTTAAAATGCTTGAAAAATTATGAAATTTTGTGGGGAACTCAGATTTAGCATATTATGGTCACATATGAAATTAAGGGTCATTTGGAAAACCCTAATTATGTTTCATGTTTTTGCGTTTATTTGAATTTTCATAGTTGATTTTGTCTCAGAAATGATATTTGGCAAGATTGTTTGAGTTTGGGATTTTTCCAGGTTGTTTTGGGACAGATTATGATCACTCAGAAATTTTGGTGGAATTTTTGGAGATCGTTTGGTATAAATGGACGATTTTCGGGCTAAATATAGCTGATAAAATGAATTTTTATAAATTAATAAATCAGTAAATAATTCCAAAAACATTTTTATAAAAATCTACATATTTTAATTAACAAATGACTAAGTTTTCATAATTTAAGAATTAATGGATAATTAATTATGCTAATTTAAAGATTAAACAAATTCAATTCTGATAAAAACCGACGAACTTTTTATGAGAAACCCAAACAATTTGAATAGATTGTGCGTGTTTTTCTCTAAATCAAACTGAATAAACGGAGACGAGCCCCGTAGCGAGTCCAAACCCCCGATGTGTGATCTTTCTTTATAATTTAATCATTTTATCGACCAACACATTTACCCAAGCTTACATCCCCATAACTGTTTTCTGAACGCATAAACGAACAACTTGGCCCAGCTGGGAAAATGGGGAAACAGCTATACCCAGATTAGCTATACACCCTAGTCTAGTATAACGATTATAATAATATTAAAATATTAATATTATTATAGTATTCATTATAGGGACTAGTGAACGAGTCAAAACAACTACGAACTTACACTGTACCGCTGTGCTGATTGTCTTCTAAACCGTGAGTTTCATGACCCCATTTTAAAACTGTTTTTATAAAATTTCGGGGAAAAAAAATGTTGATACATATCTGTACACTATAAATTGTTTGATGATGGGAATTATCTAAGTGCTAACACACGAAAGTCCCCACGAACACAGTGATTAACTTCGAGCCGGTAGCTTGTGAATAGTACTATTGGTTTGACAAACCCAAACGGGATCGGCCTGGTTGCCGTGTCACATAGCGTCGTTTGCACATGACCATACTTATACAAAGAGGCTATGTAGTGTTAGACATAGCTACCTGGGCATGTTGTGGGCGGAAGGGGAGCCAAAGTGGTTGATTGGGCGTGGGAAATGGATGCACGCAGCACAGACAGTCAAGGCTTCACTGTAGCTTAGCATAATTACATCATAAACATACAAACAAACGTACTTATGAACGTACATACATACATACTTGCGTATTTACAACTATGATCGTTGTACGCACAACTGATTTGTTGAAACTCGTGAAACTCACCAACTATCTGTAGTTGACCCATTTTAACTTGTTTTTCAGGTACTGGATTGGATTAGAAAATCAATGTGCTACGTGTTTAACTTGCGATCAATGCTGGGTGAATTGATGCAAGTGTGTTAGTAAGAAGTAAAGTCGCTTACGGACTGGATTTAGTTTGTATCACCTAGTTGTAAACAAAGTTAGATCGATGTAAAATATTGTAAACTAATTTGTATTGTTCTTTATAAACAATGTGGTTGATACCAGAGGTGTCTGTGTGACATTTGAGCCAAAACAAGGTACACCTCAGTACGTTTATATCGATTAAGCAAATAAAAGCTTTTTGCGCAACAAACGAACGATTAACCGAACGGGTCGGGTTATGACCCAGATATCCCGGGGGGCCATCTATAAGTGATATACGTTTAATATGAGCTAAAATATTAGTAATATGGCCTTAGTTTGATAGCAAACAAGTTAAACGAAAACATGCTCGTTTAACTACCCGCTATAGATTTAAACGCGAAAGGTAGTTACGAACCAAACATTGTATCATCCGTTAAGCCGAAAAAGACTTACCAAACACATATTTGAAATGCTTTAGGCGATCCGTGAAAATATTTTCGATTTTTACAAATGTATAGTATGTTTTTATAACTTTACACAAAACTAGCCGAAAAACACTCGTTTTCGCGCTGTTTGACGCACCCGATAATTTTTCGTGCCAAAAACCGAACCCGAAATAAATTTTCGGTCGGGATTTCACATAAGGGCACGAGAAACGAGACAAATGAACAAGAGGGGGGCCCATGGACCCCACCTTTTGGGGCGGCCGCAATAGGGGAAACCCCCCCTAACTTTCCTTTAAATAAATAATAAGTGTACGATATTTTTAAGATCATTTCTTTGTGGAAAAATCTGGACACAACCTGGTTCTCTCAAAACCCAGCAAAAACAAGGTAAAAAGCGTCATTTTTGGCTAATTTTTAACTCGTTAAAGCTCGCTTAATCACTTGTAAACATAGTTTGATTACTAAAAACCATTCCTAACCATGTAAAAGTCCTAAAAATGGTCCATAAACATGTTTTGATCATACACATGGTAAGGAACCTGGTTTGATAGTTTTTTTTGCCATAAACACGGATTAAAGGGTTGAAACGACATATTTATGGTTCAAAAGTTCGTTTTTGTGCACTAGTCGAAACCCTAAGTTAAAGGGCTGTTCTATTGATGAAACATGCTTGGTTTGTGATATAGGACTTGTACCTAGCCTACATAGGAGCACAAGAGCTTGAAAAGTTGATTAGAAATGCGGAAACGAACCAAAACCGCTAAGGTAATGCCGAAACACTCGCTTACGGGCTGTTTAGGTTAAGGTTTGGATGTGCATATTATATTGCTTTGAAATTTTTCAGGGTCATCAGGGACCATGTCATTGAGTCCCTGTTCAAATTTGGTAATTGTTTGACCATCCCAGAATATTTGGCGAATTTATTACCGAATTGGGACGTTTAATGGGAAAAAATAGTTAAAGTGCTTCAAAAATTATGAAATTTTTCTGGGAACTTAGATTTAATGTATTTTGATCACATATGAATTTTGGGATCACTTGGAGAAGTCTAAGGGTGTTTTATGCATATGCGTTCGTGTGAATTTTTATAGTCGAATTTGGGCCGAAAAGAATATCGCACGAGCTTTCTACATTCTAGAATCAATACAGGTTATTTTGGGACATAACTTGAGTATTCAAGAATTTTTGAGGAATTTTTGGAAATTGTTTGGGGCAAACGGACGATTTTCAGGTGAAATATAGCTGATAAAATGAATTTTTATAAATTAATAAATCAGTAAATAATTCCAGAAATATTTTATTAAAATCTACATATTTTAATTGATAAGTGGCTAAATTTTCATAATTTAATAATTAACAGTTAATTAATTATGCATATTTGAAGATTAAACAAACTCAGTTTTTATAAAACCGACAAGTTCGTGATTAACGAACCTGCGGGAATATCAAAACACTAAGAGTGATCAAAAATCATATTTTTGGATTACTTAAGTAAAAACGAACCTTTTTATGAGAACAGGCCCTGTAGCTAATCCGGGACCCCAATATGTGATCTTTTTTTATAACTTAATCATTTTATTAACCAACACATTTACCCAAGCTCATTTCCCCATAAATGTTTTCTGAACGCGTAAACGAGCAACTTGGCCCAGCTGGGAAAACGGGAATTTGAGCCAAGTTCAATTTTAAGTATTAGACATTGAACAACATCGCAACCTAAGCCTATTGCCACTTTCTGGGCGTTCCACCTATACTCAGATTAGTTGTACAACCCAGTTTAGTATTGAGATTATAATAATATTAAAATATTAATATTATTATAATATTGATTATAGGAAACCGTGATTACAAGTTACACAAACCTCGAACCGACGTACTACTGATTATCTACTAAACAGTGAGTTTCATGACCCACTTCTAAACTGTTTTACGAACTTTTGGGGTGAAAAGCATGTTTGATTACATATACATACCTGAAACATGTATTGATGTGAATTATCTAAGTGCTAACACACGAAAGTCCCCACTAACACAGTGATTAACTTCGAGCCGATGGCTTGTGAATAGTACTATTGGTTTGACAAACCCAAACGGAGCCGGCATGTGTTGCTGAGACTTTACCCCGTTTGCACATGACCATAATTATACAACACGCTATGTAGTGTTAGACATAGCTATTTGGGGCATATTGTGTGCGGAAAGAGGGCCATAGTGGTTGATTGGGCGTGGGAAATGGATGCACGCAGCACAAATAGTCAAGGCTTCACTGTAACTTAGCATAATTACATCATTTACATACATACATATTTATATCATGATTACAAGTGTTAACTTGTGAATATTCATAACTGTTTTCTTGAAACTCGTGAAACTCACCAACTCTAGTAGTTGACCCGTTTAAAACTGCTTTTCAGGTGTACCTAAATCGGAATGATTTGGTGATCTGTTACTTGTCCAAGGTGTGTGGTTGATGCTATGTGAATAGAAGCAACGGTGTTAGTAGTAAGATCGTATAGTTAACGAACTAGTTTGGTTTGTATCACCTAGACTGTAAAACAATGATAGAACAATGAAATCTAATATATTGTAAATTAGCTTGTGATGTTTCTTTATAAACAATGTGTTGATACCAGAGGTGTCTGTTACATTCCCGTTTTACGCTTCTGCATTGTGCTAGTCGGGGTGTGACAGAAGTTGGTATCAGAGCCATTGGTTATAAAGGATTAGATTATCTCTTTGGGTACCTAAAATATAACTGTAGGCTCGATTAACTCTGGGAAAATATTTAAATAATAATTTAATGTTATATACTGATGGATGCCAGGATGAACTTGTTGGGCAAGTGAGTTATTGTGGTCCGGAACATAATAACAGACTTGCTTGTACGAGGGAATTCGAGAAGAAGTCGCGGAACGTGTGGTTAGGTAAAAGTGGCAACATATGTGTATAAAAGGTAATGGGTAATGTGTAAGTATATATATATGTAACACTCATACGTGCTTATCTGAATCAAGGTGTATAAATACGTATACATACGATACTGTTGAAGACGGTAAATCTTATTATGAATATTAAATTCATTTATATTCAGTATTATTTCTAATAACAATTAAAATTAAAATTTTAATAAAACTAATATTATATTCTAATAAAAGTAATATTAAATTTGGCTTAATTAATTAATCTCCCCGACAATAGTTAGCGCTAGTAATAGATATTATTCTTATAACTAATCTTTGTGCAGAGTCATGTCGAGGAATAACGACTACATACTGGAAGAAGAGATGGTAATCTTTGCTGAGGAGGAGGATCCAGAGGAGGAACCGGAGGAGGATCCAGAGAAGGAGGACCCGGAAGAGGAACCAGAGGAGGATGAGGAAGAAGGGGAAGAAGAAGTTATCTGTAGAGAGCTACCCAGAAATGTACCTGATCTGTCCGGCTACAGATGCAATAGTTATCCACCCAGGTCACCACGCAGAGATCAAAACGAAGTTAACAGTCAGTATCGTTCACCTGCTAGAGTAGCCAGACCACCTACTCCACCTATTCACCTGTCCCCGACGACGTCAGCTACTGCATGAGTCCGACAGACTGCTCGTATTCGGGTAACTCCGATTGACCTACCTCGATTCCATTCAGATCTACCCACTACCGGGGAGGACCTTCACGTCCTAGGGCGGATACTTCATTTTCCCGTTCGTTGAGTATACCTACTCCTCGCCCTGACCTCCCAAACATAGGAAACAACTCTTGGATGGCTGTCCTGACTGACCGTATGATAGACCACCTCGTAGCCATAGCTAACATTAACCAGGAAATGAGGGATGTGACCCAGTGCTTATCGAAGTTACAGCGGATAGTACTGAACTTGCAGCAGTCAGATGCCTACCACCGTTGGTATTTGGATAGAGTGACAGTTCGACTGTGGAACTGTTACTGGATGATTACGGTGTTGTTGTTTTTATGTTTGTGGTTAGCCTATCGTTTGTACGGATAGATGCAGGATGTTACAGATATGTGTACGTGATCTTTTGATACTCCATGTATGTATATAGTAGTATGTTATGTTAACATGGGGCACAATTTTGTAAATTATTACAAGCACTGACCCTTACAGGGTTAAGTCTAACAGTCACTTAGTGACAGGTTTTGATATATACATGCAAGCACTGGCCTTTATTAGGCTAGGTCTATGTCCCTTTTATTATCAATGTACAGAACAATTTGTGAAATGTCTGTATGTTATCTGGTTTACCTGTACAACATTTATTGTGATTATGGTTACAATGTGCCGTAACTGGAATTAGTATTAATTGGCTTATATTTGATTATCATTATCGAATGGCCCCCAAGAAAACAAATCCTATGACTGAGGCAGAAATAGCCAAGATGATTGCTCGGCAAATGCATGCAGCAATACCACTTATTGTAACACAAGTAACTGTCGGTGTTAATGCCAATATACAGACAAACCAGCAACAAATCAATAATGCTCCCCCAACCAACAATGAAATAGTTACAAATAATAATCCCCCACCTAATACAAATGCCCTTCCCAATGCCAATAATCCCCCACCGGATACAAATAATGTCAACAACAATAATCCTCCATCGAACCCAAACAATAACAATAACAACCCTAATCCCCCTCGAAGAGAATATTCGATTAAAAACTTTATGGCCTGTAAACCGATTGATTTCAAGGACACTGAAGGGCCAAACGGGTTAATCAAATGGATAGAGAAGATGGAATCTGTTCTCAATATTAGCAATTGTTCACCCGAAAACATTGTCAAGTATGTTGCCTCTACTTTTACGGATCATGCTTTGATGTGGTGGAACACTACAGTTCAGATAAAAGGGCAAGATACGGTTAACCGCATGACTTGGGCTGAACTCAAAACATTAATGCTAGATCATTTCTTTCCAAAGAACGAAATATAAAGGTTAGAACACGAACTCTGGAGTCTGGAAATGAAAGGAGCGGATCATTTGGGATACACGAACCGCTTCAACGAATTGGCCCGCTTAGTACCCTGGTTTGTAACTCCCGAGGACAAACGAGTTGAACGTTATATTTGGGGTTTAGCCCCGGAAGTGAGGAGTTTGGTGAACTCTGTGGGTCACACGTCGTTTGAGAATGCTGTGACTTAGGCTGGCATCGTAACTTTTGACTTGGTAAGAAGTGGAGTGTTGAGAATGGCCGGGGAATCATTGGGTATGAAGCAAACCAGTTATGGATCAGGGTCACAAGGAAGGCCAGCAAATAAACGTGCACGCCCAACAATACAAAATTATGTCATGAGCAGTTCTGAGGTGAAACGAGACAGGTACAAGGGACCATGGCCAAAATGTAATAAATGTAGTTTTCATCACGTGGATGAGTGCACACCGTTAATTTGTCAGAAGTGTGGGAGAACGGGGCATAATGGCCCTAGTTGTAGAGTTAGTATGGGAATTGTCAACCGACTAACCCAAGCAACTCAACCTCGTCGTTCGCAACCACCTAGACCGCAACCGATTCGTCAACAACCTATCCAACAAATCACAGCACCAGCAAACCGCCGTGCTTGCTATGAATGTGGTAGCACGAAGCATTTTAGAAAAGACTTCCCCAAGCTGAATCAAGGAGCAGTCACCAGTCGGAACCAAGCATCGACTTATGGGGCGCCTAGAGGACGCGCGTTCGTTATCAGGTCTGGAGAAGCACGACAAGACCCGAACTTAGTAACAGGTACATTTGTTGTTTCTGATCAATATGCTTCTGTATTATTTGACACGGGTGCCGATAGAAGCTTTGTTTCCACTAGTTTTGTATCCCTGGGTAATATTCCAGTTAGTGAACTAACAAATCCTTATACTATAGAACTCGCTAACGGTAACTCTATAACTGTCAACCAAATAGTCCAAAACTGTTCCATTATTCTTAATGACCACCCATTCCTTATTGACCTACTCTCGGTAGAGTTAGGAAGTTTTGATGTTATTGTCGGCATGGATTGGTTAACCAAGAATAAGGCAGAGATTGTGTGTAACGACAAGACAGTTAAAATTCCCTTTTCGAATGGTGAGATGATTGTGGTACAAGGAGAGAAGTTCGGTTCGATATTACCTCACGTGTCTCATCTCAAAGTGTTGAAATGTTTATGCCAAGGTTGTATGGCATTCTTGGGAAACGTGACTATAAAGAACCCTGATGAGAAATGCATAGAAGAGACTCCCGTTGTACGTGAATACCCCGATGTCTTTCCCGATGATCTACCTGGATTACCACCGAACCGACAGGTTGAATTCCGTATTGACTTAATCCCAGAATCAGTCCCCATTACTAAGGCACCTTACCGGCTGTCACCCTCTGAAATGCAAGAATTATCTAACCAGTTACAGGAGTTGTTAGATAAGGGTTTCGTTCGTCCTAGTTATTCTCCTTGGGGAGCACTGGTATTGTTTGTAAAGAAGAAAGATGGAAGTTTTAGAATGTGCATTGATTACCGGGAATTAAACAAAGTTACCATAAAAAACCGATACCCTCTTCCACGAATAGATGACTTATTTGACCAACTACAGGGGCAAACTATTTCTCGAAAATTGACCTTCGATCCGGTTACCATCAAGTTAAAATTCAAGAGGAAGATGTGTCTAAAACGGCGTTCCGAACTCGTTATGGCCACTACGAATTCTTAGTTATGTCGTTCGGACTGACTAATGCTCCCGCACTTATGAATCGATTTTGCAAACCGTACCTCGAAAAATTCGTTATCGTGTTTATTGATGACATTTTGATATATTCGAGAACCAAAGAGGACCACGATCAGCACTTACGAACCATTTTGGAGCTGTTGAGGCAGGAAAAGTTGTATGCCAAGCTGTCAAAATGTGAATTCTGGCTACAAGAGGTACAATTTCTAGGGCACGTTGTTAACCGACACGGTATTCATGTAGACCTGAGCAAAATTGAAGCCATTAAAAATTGGCAAGCCCCAAAGTCACCGAAAGAAATCCGCCAATTTTTGGGATTAGCTGGCTATTACCGGCGCTTTATTGCTAATTTTTCCAGCATAGCCCAACCTTTAACTCTTTTGACTCAAAAGATCGTGCTTATGTTTGGGGAGAGGAACAAGAAGCAGCTTTTCAATTGCTGAAACAGAAACTATGCCAAGCCCCGATACTGAGTCTTCCAGAGGGAACTGATGATCTGGTAGTTTATTGTGACGCGTCCCGGAAAGGTTTAGGGTGCGTACTTATGCAAAGAAACAAAGTCATAGCATACACTTCTCGACAATTAAAGGTGCACGAGAAGAATTATACCACCCATGATTTGGAACTAGGCGCAATTATTTTCGCACTTAAGATCTGGAGGCGCTACTTATATGGCACCAAATGTACAGTATACACCGACCACAAGAGCCTACAACACATTTTCGACCAGAAAGAACTAAACATGAGGCAGGGGAGATGGGTAGAGCAGTTGAACGATTATGATTGTGAGATTCGATACCATCAGGGCAAGGCTAATATAGTAGCAAATGCTTTGAGTAGAAAAGACAGGATCAAACCACTACGGGTCCGAGCACTTGGAATGATTGTCCAAACCAGTCTCACCGAACAAATTCGTATTGCTCAAAATGAAGCATTGAAAGGAGATCACTTGGAAGATGAAAACTTACATGGGACCGAACAAAATTTTGAAAAAAGAACCGACGGAGTTTTATATTATAAAAACTGAGTTTGGATTCCCACTTTCAGCAATCTGCGTGACTTGATCATGGACGAAGCCCATAAGTCCAAATACTCCATTCACCCTGGAACAGATAAGATGTACAAGGACTTAAAGGAGTATTATTGGTGGCCCGGTTTGAAGAAGGATATAGTCACGTATGTCGGTAAGTGTTTAACTTGTGCGAGGGTTAAGGCCGAATATCAAAAACCTTCGGGAATGTTGCACCAACCGGAAATACCACAATGGAAATGGGAACAAATTACCATGGATTTTGTAACACACCTCCCTAAAACTTCCCGAGGAAACAATGCAATATGGGTGATAGTTGACCGACTAACCAAATCCGCACACCTCCTTCCAATCCGAACCACTTACACAACCAAAAAACTTGCTCACATTTACATAAATGAAGTCATATCCCAACACGACGTACCCGTTTCAATCATCTCTGATCGTGATAGCCATTTCACCTCTCGTTTCTGGCAAGCCGTGCAAGAAGCATTGGGAACCCGAATTGACCTAAGCACCGCCTACCATCCCCAAACCGATGGTCAATCTGAGCGAACCATTCAAACCTTAGAATATTTACTTCGCGCTTGTGTACTAGACTTCAGTGGGAACTGGGATCAACATCTTCCACTGGTTGAATTTTCGTATAATAATAGCTATCACAGTAGCATTCAAGCGGCACCATATGAAGCGCTATACCGAGCGGAAATGTAGATCACCTTTGTGCTGGACTGAAGTTGGAGACACTCAAATTACTCGATCTGACTTGATTCAAGAAACCACCGATAAAATCCGTAAAATTTCTAATAAATTGAAAATCGCCCGAGATCGACAGAAAAGCTACGCCGATGTTCGCAGAAAGCCGTTATCCTTTGAAATAGGTGATAAAGTATTCCTCAAGGTATCCCCATGGAAAGGTGTCATTCGATTCGGAAAAACCAGTAAACTAGCTCCGCGATACATTGGACCGTATGAAGTAATTTCTAAGATCGGTCTTGTAGCCTATCAACTGAAATTACCTTTGGAGTTGAGTTCTATTCACGATGTCTTTCTTGTTTTGAACCTGAAAAAGTGTCTGACCGACGAAACCGAAATCGTGCCATTAAAAGACTTAAACATAAACGAAAAACTGAATTTCATTGAAGAACCGGTGGAAATATTAGAGGGGAAAAATAAAACAATTAAGACACAACAAAATCTCTATAGTCAAAGTTTGGTGGAATTTAGAACGGGGACCCGAATTCACGTGGGAGCGGAAATCCGAATTCAAAAAGAAATACCCACACCTGTTTCCAAATAAAGACAAAGTTGAATAATCAAATTTTGGGGACAAAATTTTCTAACGGGGGGAGAATGTGACAATTGAGCCAAAACAAGGTACACCTCAGTACGTATTTATCGATTAAGCAAATAAACGCTTTTTGTGCAACAAACGAACGATTAACCGAACGGGTCGGGTTATGATCCAGATATCCTGGGGGGGCCATCTACAAGTGATATACGTTTAATATGAGCTAAAATATTAGTAATATGGCCTTAGTTTGATAGCAAACAAGTTAAACGAAAACATGCTCGTTTAACTACCCGCTATAGATTTAAACGCGAAAGATAGTTACAAACCAAGCATTATATCATCCGTTAAGCCGAAAAAGACATACCAAACACTTATTTGAAATGTTTTAAGCGATCCGTGAAAATATTTTTGATTTTTACAAATGTATAGTATGTTTTTATAATTTTACACAAAACTAGCCGAAAAACACTCGTTTTCGCGCTGTTTGACGCACCCGATAAGTTTTTCGCGCAAAAAACCGAAACCGAAATAAATTTGGGGTCGGGATTTCACGTAAGGGCATGAGAAACGAGACAAATGAACAAGAGGGGGGCCCATGGACCCCACCTTTTGAGACCACCGCAATAGGGGAAACCCCCCCCCCCCCCTAAGTTTCCTTTAAATAAATAATAAGTGTAACATATTTTTAAGATCATTTCTGTGTGGAAAAATCTGGACACAACCTGGTTCTCTCAAAACCCAGCAAAAACAAGGTAAAAAGCGTCATTTTTGGCTAATTTTTAACTCGTTAAAGCTCGCTTAATCACTTGTAAACATAGTTTGATTACTAAAAACCATTCCTAACCATGTAAAAGTCCTAATAATGGTACATAAACATGTTTTGATCATATAAATGGTAAGGAACCTGGTTTCATAGTTTTTTTTGGCCATAAACACAGATTAAAGGGTTGAAACAGCATTTTTACGGTTCAAAAGTTCGTTTTTGTGCACTAGCCGAAACCCTAAGTTAAAGAGCTGTTCTATCGATGAAACATGCTTGGTTTGTGACATAGGACTTGTATCTAGCCTACATAGGAGCACAAGAGCTTGAAAAGTTGATTAGAAAGGCGGAAACGAACCAAAACCGCTAAGGTAATGCCGAAACATTCGCTTACGGGCTGTTTAGGTTAAGGTTGTGATGTGCATATTATTTTGCTTTGAAATTTTGCAGGGACATCAGGGACCGTTTCATTGAGTCCCTTTTCAAATTTGGTAAGTTTTCGACCATCCGAGAATATTTGGCGAATTTATTACCGAATTTGGACGTTTAATGGGGAAAAATAGTTAAAATGCTTCAAAAATTATGAAATTTTTCTGGGAACTCATATTTAATGTATTTTGATCAGATATGAATTTTGGGATCATTTGGAGAAGTCTAAGGGTGTTTTGTGCATATGCGTTCGTGTGAATTTTTATAGCCGAATTTGGGCCGAAAAGAATATCGCACGAGCTTTCTACATTTTGGAATCAATACAGGTTGTTTGGGACATAACTTGAGTATTCGGAAATTTTTGGAAATTTTTTGGGGGTAAACGGATGATTTTCAGGCGAAATATAGCTAATAAAATGAATTTTTATAAATTAATAAATCAGTAAATAATTCCAGAAATATTTTTATAAAAATCTACATATTATAATTGATAAGTGGCTAAATTTTTATAATTTAATTATTAACGGTTAATTAATTATGCTAATTTGAAGATTAAATGAATTCAGTTTTTATAAAAACCGGCAAGTTCGCGATTAACGAACCTGCAGGAATATCAAAACATCAAGAGTGATCAAAAATCATATTTTTGGATTACGTAAGTAAAAACGAACCTTTCTATGAGAAACCTGGACAATCTGGATAGATTGTGTGCGTTTCTTCTCAAATCAAACTGAATTAACGGAAACAAGCCCTGTAGCTAATCCGGGACCCCAATATGTGATCTTTCTTTATAAATTAATTATTTTATTAACCAACACATTTAACCAAGCTCATTTCCCCATAAATGTTTTCTGAACGCGTAAACGAGCAACTTGTCCCAGCTGGGAAAACGGGAATTTGAGCCAAGTTCAATTTTAAGTATTAGACATTGAACAACATCACAACCTAAGCCTATTGCCACTTTCTGGGCGTTCCAACTATACCCAGATTAGTTATACAGCCCAGTTTAGTATTGAGATTATAATAATATTAAAATATTAATATTATTATAATATTGATTATAGGAAACCGTGATTACAAGTTACACAAACCTCGAACCGACGTACTACTGATTATCTACTAAACAGTGAGTTTCATGACCCACTTCTAAACTGTTTTACGAACTTTTGGGGTGAAAAGCATGTTTGATTACATATACATACCTGAAACATGTATTGATGTGAATTATCTAAGTGCTAACACACGAAAGTCCCCACTAACACAGTGATTAACTTCGAGCCGATGGCTTGTGAATAGTACTATTGGTTTGACAAACCCAAACGGAGCCGGCATGTGTTGCTGAGACTTTACCCCGTTTGCACATGACCATAATTATACAACACGCTATGTAGTGTTAGACATAGCTATTTGGGGCATATTGTGTGCGGAAAGAGGGCCATAGTGGTTGATTGGGCGTGGGAAATGGATGCACGCAGCACAAATAGTCAAGGCTTCACTGTAACTTAGCATAATTACATCATTTACATACATACATATTTATATCATGATTACAAGTGTTAACTTGTGAATATTCATAACTGTTTTCTTGAAACTCGTGAAACTCACCAACTCTAGTAGTTGACCCGTTTAAAACTGCTTTTCAGGTGTACCTAAATCGGAATGATTTGGTGATCTGTTACTTGTCCAAGGTGTGTGGTTGATGCTATGTGAATAGAAGCAACGGTGTTAGTAGTAAGATCGTATAGTTAACGAACTAGTTTGGTTTGTATCACCTAGACTGTAAAACAATGATAGAACAATGAAATCTAATATATTGTAAATTAGCTTGTGATGTTTCTTTATAAACAATGTGTTGATACCAGAGGTGTCTGTTACATTTCCGTTTTACGCTTCTGCAAATCACTTAACGGGGTGTGATAGAAGATGGTATCAGAGCCATTGGTTATAAAGGATTAGGTTATCCCTTAGGATACCTAAAATATAACAGTAGGCTCGATTAACACTACGAAAATAAATAATAATTTAATTTTATATACTGATGGATGCCGGGATGAACTTGTAGGGCAAGTGGGTTATTGAGTTCTGGAACATAATAACAGACTTGCTTGTACGAGGGAATTCGGGGAGAAGTCGCGGAACGTACGGGTAGGTAAAAATGGCAACATATGTGTATAAAAGGTAATGCTGAGTATATATATATATATATATATATATATATATATATATATATATATATATATATAACACGCATACGTACTTATCTGGAACAAGGTGTACGAATACATGTACGTACTGTATTGTCGAAAATACTAAGTCTCCGTGTAACGAATATTATATTTGATTATAATCAATATTAATTTAAAATTGTATTTTATTAAAAATAATATTATATTCTATCATAATTTATATTGTACCTGATCATAACAAATAAAATATTTTATTTGGCCTTAAGTAATAATATTCTCTACTCTGATTCCTAATATTGAAAAAAATTATTTTTATGACAAATTGTGAAAACGAAAGATGCTGAAATCGGTAGTCTCATATCAGATGAAGAACTGATGTTGTCTATAAACGGGAATGCAAGGACATTCTAGCGAGTCCAAACTAAACCTTGCTGTATGATTGAATCACAGGCCAAGGGTAAATTCAAGGCCCAAAAAGGAACTGTGGAAGTTATGATATACGTACGTCCATCTCAAGGGAACACAACACTTCTTGATTCGGGCCTAATATTTATCTCATATACCAGTTTCTAATAGCAAATTGAGCTGTTTTCTAGTCATCCTTCCACTTCCCTCATTCAAGGATAAACACTATTCCTTGGAAAATACCTATTGACAAGTTCAATTTATGAAATTATAAAATATAATAAGTACTTTAAGAAATGCTTGATATATAACAAACCGTAATCACCCGTATATACTACTTATTAGCTATAGCTCAAAAGTTTTTCATATCATCAGTACAACCATCCCTGCCAAATCCACCTAATCAACAAACTCATCAAATCATAGGTATACGAGTATCTTCAACCCCTCCCGTATTGTTGTCACTGAGATCGATTTATGATAGAAGGGAAACCTCACGCCGCGTACCAATGGCGTGTCTTGGCTTACAGAGAACATACTTACTCCTAACTAATAAATCACCACTTTTGGTAGACCCAGCATGCTTACGGGTATTGAATAATCTGATGAAAGAATATTCTGTAGTTATATTTAATAACATCCAAAGGTCAAGGGGTGTAAACAAATGCCTTCGACTTCAACATACTGTTTAAACTCATAACGAACAAATGTCTATTTACGGAAGATACATCATAAAACTGTTACCCAATGGTGGGATTACATCTGAATATTGTTGTACAAGTTCTGAACTATTCGTGATTGTTATAATATGTGCCCGGATAGACATGGATAGTATGATACTGTTGTGTATAGTTTCGATACCCCATGCAAGAATTTGGTAGTGTGCTATGCTGATATGGGAGACAATTTGGATCTAATAGTACAAACGTTGACCCTTACCAGGTTAAAATTACTTGTCACGGGAACACAATTTTCGATGTATATATGCAAACAATGGCCTTGTTAGGCTGAATCTGTGTACCATCCTGGGTATATGGATACATAATTTGGTATGTGTAATACGTGTCCACTATTTGAATTACCTGGCTGTTAGCTAATGTGATTCCTTGTACAATGAGTTATATGGAAAATTACTATTATGTGAAGTTTAGTTGTTTATCATTATAGAATAGCCCCGAAGAAAACAAACACGTGATTTGAGGCAGTTGTGGCCGAAATGATTATTCGGCTACTGCAGATAGTAACTCTGGAAATTACAGCACGATTCGGTACCAACATTAATACAACAATGAATACAAATTAAATGCCAAACACTAATACGGCTGCGAATATTATTTCGCCGCCCAATACTAATACAGTTACAAACGTTATTTTTATGATAAATACGAACATTGTCACGAATAATACTCTCCCACGGGACACTAGTGATACTGCCAATAACAATAATTTCCCCTACCCAAATACAATTGACAACAAAAATCTTTTATCGAACATGAATACTAGTCATAACAACCGTGATCCTTCATGACGGGAATACTCATTTAAATGATTTAAGTCGTGCAAACATGTAAATTTTAGTGGTACTAAAGAATAAAAGGAATTAGTAAAATAGGTTAGTAAAAGGAATCGAAGCGATAAAATCTGTTATCAATACCAGAAATTGATCACATATGTGGTAGGAAATGATTGTACAAATTCGGGAACAAGGGGCAACCAACCATATGACCTGGGCAAAACTCAAAACCCTTATACTAACACATTTTCGTCCCAAGAATGAAATATAGAAATTAGAACACGAACTCGAGAAATCAGAAGTGGAAAGGGGGATCAACTGGAATACACAAACTGTTTTAACGATCCGGCTCGATTGATGCCATAGTTAGTAACCCCAGAAGTAGGAACATTAATTAATTCAGTTTACCACTAACTCTTAAAAAAAAAAAAATCCCGTGACACAAGCTGGTGTGGTAGCTTTTGATTTGGTAGGAAATAGTGTGTTGAGAGTACAAGGAATTCATCTAGTACAGAACGACTAATCATGAAACGGGAATACAAAAGCTACAACAATTTAAACGTGTGCATCCTACAACTCAAAATAATACGACAATCAACTCTAGTTTAGAATTAAACATATGCAATGAACCTTTGCTAAAGGGTATGTCGAATAAAGGCATGTCATAAAAGCGGGAAGATTGAATACTATGCCTATAGCCGTGAAACCATTACGAACACTATAAACTGACCGTTATAACCGCACCATTTACAGTTATCTCAACAGTAATCAATTCGATCACAAACTATGACAAACCCTCATGTTTACCATGAATATGGAAGTACGAAACGCCCCAAAATAACTGTTCCTTGTTAACCCAAAAACAAACTTCGACGTCTAACTCGGCTGGAGGCCGCGTTTAGTGATTGAATCAGATGGTACACGACATGACTTGATTGTGGTAAAGGAATACATTTATAAATTCGTACTAATATGATTCAGTTTCAATTGATATAGATACTGATAGAAGACTTATTTTCTATTGACTTCGTATCCCTGGAAAATATACCGATTAGTGAACTAATAGATCCCTATGCTATAAAACTTAGTACCGACAAATCTATAATTACTAACCAAATGTTTCAAAATTATCTATTTATCTATTTACCTTGTGTCCAAACTCGGGGTGTTAAATTATTTACGTCAAGAATGTGTGGCATTTCGGGATAAATGTAACCATAAAAACCCCAATGAACATATAAGAGATATCTCTGTATTAATCGAATAATATAACGTCTCTCCTGATGAACCATTTGGAGTATCACTGATGTGCGTCGGATGATATGTCTAAAACAATGAATGACCCTCACAACTATGCTTTAGATGTAAAACGAAAATCCTAAAACCACACACAACCGGCAAGTGTACCGGTCGCAAGTAGTATAGACCTAGGAAGTCCGAGTATCGAACACGAAGACACGTATAAACACTAATGATCACTAACCCTAGACAAGACATACCCAATAATAATATTTAATTGATTTTGATTTTTTTATAACTTAACTGAACTAACTGGACTGACTGACAAAAATTACCAAAAAATAGAAAACTTAACGGAACTAAGGGAAAAACATAACGACACTAACGAGGTTTTAACGAATATGGAGGAATGACTACCTAGGCAAGAATCCTATTGACAGTTCAACGGCTAACGAAATTAACTAATCACACGACACCGGGATCTTAAAAATAAATAAATCGACTAAGGCTCACTAATGTTCACTAGATCACCTCTCGGTCTCACCAACTAACCCTCACGAATCTAAGAAGATTAAATTAACCTACCGGAATAAAGATTACTAAGGTACCCTAATGGCGCATCTCCTCTCGGACTCAACGACACAAAATCCGCTAAAAATTGGTACTAGCGACTCTAGGGATAAAGAGGTAACAATATCTAACTTGATCTAGGACACTTATTTGCACGCAAATCTAAACTAGACAAAGTCAAAACTCGCTCTCGCGCAATTCTAACTTAACCGAATAAAGACGCGAGACAAACCGACTCCTTATTACCTCTCGGTCTCAAGGAAGGTGAACCTATTGATTTTTAATAATTAATTGCATAAAAGATTCCTATGGTCGCGCTAACCAAAACAAGATCAAAAACACCAAGCCTATGACCTAAATGTAGAACCCTAACCGAATGATACACAATCAATCAATCAAAATCATACGCGGAATCAAACGCAATATATATATATAAACAATATTTTAACACATCTAAGATTAAATTATATAAAGTTTTTCAATAATAATCATGTCGTGTAACAAGTCAAAACAAAATTAGCCGTCAAACAAAATCAATATTCATCTCAACCTAGGTAGTTTTAACAGTTTAGCTAATAATCATAACCAACGGCACGAAAGTATAATAAGTATTACGGTTCATAGCAAAACAAAATATTGTTATGTTTCTTGGTACCTTTAGCCTTTCTTTTATGTTCTATTTTTAAACCAGTAGCCAACTATTAAGACCTCTTGCGTGACCTCAGAAGAGAATAATAATAAAAATGTTGCTGCCTTCACAACCCAATGCTCCAAAAGAAAATTATTATTTTTGTCTTCTGCCTCCCTTTGCGACTCTCTCTTCCAACCGTGGGTCCTCCTCTGATCTCACCGCCGCTACTTCTCTATTCCTTCATAGCCTGCTTTTCCTTTACTTTAAAAAAAACATATATATCATAAATCCCTAAAGTTTCCACCAACTTGTTTTGTTTCTTCGGCCCACAATCTTTGATTTTGTATATTCCTGTTGTGAGTCCAGTAACAAGTTATGAACTTTTTCTCTTAGCTAAACCTAATCATTGGCCCAATCATTTCCTTTATTTTTATGTCCCTGTTTATGGAAAAATCAAGCATTAAAACATAAACTTATATTATTTTAAAATAAAAAGAATTGATGCCAATATTGAATTTAAAAATCAACGTGTGATTTGGATAGTAAAGAGATATTAAATAGTAATAATAATGATAGCAATACATAAAATCTTTTTAATCATTCATTTTCTAGTCAAAAGCTTGGTAAAAATATACACCATATAGCTCGTTGTCTCTTGAAAACATTAAAATCAAATATGGGCTAAATAAGAGTAGTGTTTAATCAAAACAACCTCAAATTACTTAAAAGTGGAGGAAATATCTATAGTATTTATATATAATTTGACATGTATCAAATATCCCCACACTTAAATCTTTTTCGTCCCTGAAAAAGAATTCTACACAGGATTATAACCGAGTTTAACCGAAAACTCTTGGTTTTATTTATTTATTTATTATTATTATTTTAAAGTATTAGAACAAGTGACCCGTTACCTAAATACTTCTTCCAACTTTCACCTAATAAGCTAGATCAGGTCGATTGCCGGTATTGCTGTCCGCTTAAACCCATGCCCCTAATACTTACCGAGGCAAATAAGGCGTGACAATTTTATTAGTTTGTATGACTAAGTGGGACCCACACCTAAAAGCCTTGCTGCCACGTCACCAATTCCATTATAGTTTTACCGGGCCGAGTCACCCCAACTTGACTTAAACCTATTGCCACATGATCAAACATTTCGACTCATATACAACCTATAAACTCTAGCTCTCTTTCAAGTGCACGCGATTACAAATACATTCTTTTTTCTTTTTTTGCCTTTTGGCTTTTTGCATTTTTTTAACTCATAGTACAGAGCTTTGCAGGAATAGAAACAAATACAAAAGATTAAACAAATAATATACATGTGGTCATGTGACTTGAGGCTTGAGTATGACCCGGCTTTTCATTCCAGTCCTGTCACGAGTTTATTTAAACAAACAAAACCCCTAAGATGTTTCCCACTAAAGTCATGCCATTTAAAAGGTTCAATTAGGTCAACAACCAAACCGCCCTTTCATTCTCAATGGCTGAGCCTACCGACACATCGAATACTGAGTCTAAACCGTTCGGTTACCAAACATTGCGTGCGGCTCTAATGGGTACTGTTCTTATTTATTTTATATATATATATATATATATATATATATATATATATATATATATATAAACACAAAGAAGTTATAAAACAAACACGACTCGGTAATAATATCATTTCTTGTTTAACGTAGAGAAAACATGTTTCAAGGGACAATTTTTTTTCAATTTTTTTTTTCAAAATTTTTCTACAACTAAGTAAAATAAATCCCATTCCCACACTTAGAACGAAATCGTCCTTGATGAGAACAAGAAAAAGAAAGAAAATAAAATAAAATAAAAATAAAACAAAAATAAAAATATAATATACAAGAATAAAACAAAGAACGGGTTACTCCCCCGGTTTGTGTGCAAAATCTTCAAGAGCTGAGTGGCAACCAAGCGACCGTATAGTATTTCATTCGCGGCCGCAACCTCGGTAGAACCAGTTCCAAAATGCCTTCGTAGCTACCATGCGCATAATATAACCTGCAACATCTCAAACTCGCTCGCATGTAGCGGCATACAAAATAGGAAAACAAAAACATAAGGAAATAAACGTATTTTTGTGCTTTTGGTTTTTCTGATTTTTATTTTATTTTTAAAAAATTTTTTATTTATTTATTTTTCTTTAATAATAGAACACCCCTTAAATCGACCGACTCGAATGGAGATTGAGTACGAGCGGTTTCATTTTGGAACATCCTGAAATAGACAAAAACAAATAAAACAGATAGCACAAACGAATAACAGAAATACACATACAACTCGGGCAGTCTCTCGAGTTATGCATTCAGCACGTCTATGTCTCGGTGAGCAAGTCAAGGTAGAATACCTAGACCGTCTGATCAGCCATCGGCTCGCTAATGTAGTGCTTCAGTCTCTGACCGTTCACCTTAAACTTCCCGCTTTTATCCTCTATATCAATAGTACCATATGGGAAGACCTCAGTGACCGTGAACGGTCCCGACCATCGGGATTTCAACTTTCCCAGGAATAACCTCAACCGAGTATTATACAATAAGACCGAATCCCCACACTTGAACTGCTTGTTCCCCTTCAACTTTCTATCATGCAGTTCCTTCGTCCGCTCCTTATACCTAAACGACTGTGCGTAGGCGTGATCTCTCAGCTCCTCTAACTCGTGCAACTAGTGGAAACGAGTGCTCTCCGCGGCGGACATATCAAGATTGACCCTCTGTAGGGCCCATAACGCACGGTGCTCCATCTCAACAGGCAGGTGGCAGGCCTTCCCATAAATCATCCGAAACGGTGTGGAATTGGTCGGAGTTTTGTAGGCTGTACGGAAGGCCCACAACGCATCATCCAACTTGTCGGACCAATCCCGCCGATTCCAACCAACCGTTTTCTCAAGAATACGTTTGATCCCCCGATTATTCACTTCTACCTGCCCACTAGTCTGTGGGTGGTAGGCGGTTGCAAGCTGATGGGTGACCCCATAGCGTCGCAACGCGTTCTTCATCTGCACATTGCAGAAGTGAGTACCTCTATCCCTAAGAAACGTCTTCGGGACACCAAAACGAGAAAAGAGGCTCTTGAGAAAACGGACTATAACTCGGGCATCATTCGTGGGTAAGGCCTTGGCCTCAACCCACTTCGAAACATAATCAATCGCCACGAGTATGTACTTGTTCCCACGCGAATATGGAAACGGTCTCATGAAATCAATGCCCCACACATCGAAAGCCTCACAAAGCTGAATAGCAGTCTGGGGCATTTCATTTCGTGATGAAATGTTGCCGACACGCTGGCAACGATCACAACTCCTAACAAACGCGTGCGCATCCTTAAAAATCAAATGCCAATAAAAACCACAATCAAAGACCTTCTTCGCTGTCAAACTCGCACCGTGGTGACCTCCTGGCAGTCCAACATGGCAATGGCTCAGAATCTGCCATCCCTCCTTAACGTCCACACACCTCCTCATCAACTGGTCAGCACCTATACGAAAAAGATACGGGTCGTCCCAAAGGTAAAACTTAACATCAGCAAAGAATTTCTTCTTTTGCTGGTAAGACATCTTCGGGTAGTATCCGTCTGCAAGATAGTTCCCGAAGTCGGTGAACCATGGAAAACCCTCATCCTGAGCTGAAACAAACATGAGACTCTCTGTCGGAAAGTGGTCATTAATCCTGACCCCCGGCTCTCCGAACTCAGCTCCCTCAAGACGCGAAAGATGATCGGCCGCCACATTCTCGGCCCCCTATTTATCACGGATTTCAATATCAAACTCTTGAAGCAGCAGGATCCATCGGATAAGGCGTGGCTTAGCATCCTGTTTGCAAAAGAGATAACGAATAGCAGAATGATCCGTGTACACAATCGTCTTGGACAGAACAAGATAGGACCTGAATTTATCGAATGCAAACACCACAGCTAAAAGCTCTTTCTCGGTGGTAGTGTAACTCTCCTGTGCACCATTCAAGGTCCGGATAGCATAGTAAATCGGATGGAAGTGCTTATCCTTCCGCTGTCCAAGAACCACTTCGACTGCGAAGTCGCTCGCATCACACATCAACTCAAATGGAAGCGACCAGCCAGGAGCAATCATGATCTGTGCGTTAACGAGTTTGTCTTTTAAAAGATCAAACGCTTCGATACACTACTCAGAAAACACAAACAAGGCATCATTCTCAAGAAGTTTGGTCATTAGTCTCGCGATTTTAGAAAAATCTTTAATGAACCGATGGTAGAACCCAGCGTGACCCAAGAAACTCTGGATGGATCTCACAGAAGTGGGTGGGGGAAGATTAGAAATGGTCTCGACCTTCGCATGGTCGACCTCTATCCCCGTACTCGAAATACGATGCCCCAAAACAATGCCCTCGCGTACTATGAAGTGCCCCAAAACAATGCCCTAGTCCGTCTCCCAGTTAAGGACTAGGTTGGTGTCAACGCATCGCGCCAACATCCTCTCAAGGTTGGAGAGACAAAGATAAAAAAAACTCTAAACACAGAAAAATCGTCCATGAACACATCCATGGAGTCCTCGATCATGTCATGAAATATAGCCACCATGCACCTCTGAAATGTGGCTGGAGCGTTACACAGTCCG
The DNA here is from genome assembly GCF_021521415.1 of Bidens hawaiensis. Lineage (NCBI taxonomy): Eukaryota > Viridiplantae > Streptophyta > Magnoliopsida > Asterales > Asteraceae > Bidens > Bidens hawaiensis. The sequence goes on along the minus strand of NW_027491117.1, from coordinate 407,465 downwards.
AACGGCACACGTCTTTAGGCAAACGTGCCGTATGGGCAGGTAAACGTGGTTTTCTCCTGGTCATCGGGAGCAATTGGAATCTGAAAGTACCCGGAGAAACCATCCAAGAAGCAGTAGTACTGCTGACCTGCCAAACGCTCCAACATCTGATCAATGAAAGGTAAAGGAAAGTGATCTTTCCTCGGGGCATCATTCAGTCTGCGGTAATCAATGCAGACTCTCCAACCGGTCACAGTCCTAGTGGGTATGAGCTCGTTCCTCTCATTGGTGACGAAAGTCATGCCACCCTTTTTAGGAACCACTTGGACTGTACTAACCCACGAACAATCAGAAATGGGGAAGATAATCCCCGCAGCAAGGAGTTTGATAATCTCCTTATTCACGACCTCCTGCATCTTCGGATTAAGCCGCCGCTGCAACTGAACGACAGATCTGAAATTATCCTCTATGAGGATTTTATGAGTTCAGAACGAAGGGTTGATACCCTTAATGTCGATAATCTTCCATGCAATGGCCTCCTTATGCTCTCGAAGCACCCTCAACAATCTCTCTCTCTCTCTCGACCTCCGTCAAAGCAGATGCAATAATAACCGGCAACTTCCTCTCTTCATCTAAAAACGCATACTCCAAATGGGCGGGCAAATCCTTAAGCTCTAAGGAAGGAGGGGGCTCTCGACAGAAGGTCGGTCCATCGGATCGTCTCGTACGATCCTAGCAGACACTTCAGACTCAGGGGTATGTGACTCGGTGTCATCTTCCGTTGACTGATCGGTCATGGAAACCATCTCAATCTCCGGAAGGTCCCTATCGAGAATCTGAGTGTCGGAGGCAGATCCTCCACAGATCTCACTGAAAAACTCCCCAACATGCTCCATGATGGTATCGATAAACTACAGGGAGTCATCAGCAGACTTGGGATGTTTAATTGACTATCGAACGTCGAAGGTGACATTCTCATCCCCAACTCTCAATATCAGCTTACCCTCGCAGACATCGATCAACGCCTGTGCAGTGGCAAGGAATGGTCGGCCTAAGATAAGCGGTACACTATCATCATCGTTCATGTCCAGAATGACAAAGTCCACCGGGAAGATGAACTTGTCGACACGAACAAGCATGTTCTCGACCACCCCCTCGAGGGTATTTCACAGAACGATCAGCAAGCTGGATACTCATCCTGGTAGGCGTCGGTTCACCTAAACCCAACTTGCTGAACATGGAATACCGCATGAGATTAATACTGGCACCAAGATTAGCCAGCGCGTGAATCACCGTATCATCACTCAAGATGCAGGGAATCTTGAAACTCCCTGGATCGGACATTTTCTCTGGTAGCTTCCTCTGTAAGACAACAGAACAATAAGCACTCAAAGGGATGGAAGCTACCTCAGCTAACTTCTCCTTATTCGAGAAAATATCCTTCAGGAACTTCACATGTTTCGGCATCTGAGTCAGTGCCTCAAGGAATGGAATATTACGATGAAGCTGCTTCAAAAGATCAAGGAATTTGGAGTTCTGCTCCTCATCTCTATCTCTACGAAGTCTCCCGGGGTATGGTACTCTAGCTTTGTAGTCTCTCGACGGCTAGCTCGGTAGCTACTGTCTCTCGGCCTGTGCTGAACTCCCTGGGCTGCTCCTCTGATGCACCTGGGCCGTAAGAGACTCCATCTGAATCTCCTCATCCACCTGCTCCTCTCTATCATCAACTGCAGGCTCCTCGACTCCTCCTCCTCTAGACCTCTGCTGAATCACGGGCTCACCTAGTGCCCTTGCACCGCTCCTCGTCGTCACAGCTTTCGAGAATCCCATCGGGTTCTGCTCAGTATTACTCGGTAGCGTACCCTGCGGCCTCTCGTTCAACCGACTAGCTATCTCTCCCATCTACCGCTCGAGACTCTGAATCGGCGCTCCCTGATTCCTCATGAACTGCTCGTGCTCCCGAAACTTCTCCTGGGTCTCCTTATGTCGGGAATCCTCTCATGTCATAAGCTGCGCCATCATCTCCTCTAAAGTGGGCTTCTTCTCCCCACTGCTCGCTCCTTCACCCGCATCCTGAAACAGACTCTGACGTTGCTGAAAACCGGACTGATTGCCGCTTCTATAAAGTCAACGGCCTCCTCCTACGAACTGAAAGAATTTGGATTTCGGTTTGGATTTCCTATAAAGTCAACGGCCTCCTCCTGCGAACTGACTGGGCACTGAAAGGTATCATGGCTTCCTCTGCATATCTTGCACAACTTGCTCTTCGTCTGCAAGTCCTTCACAATCTTCGCCAACGCCTCGACCTGTGCTGTAAGTGCGGTGCTCGTGTCCACCGAATGTATGACTCGCGATATAGAATCGAAGGTCTTGCCACCCTTGGCGGGTGCTTGCTGGTATCAACTCATAGCTATCCCGTTAAACAAAGCGATGCACTCATCCGGGTCCTTCGTCGTCACAAAATTTCCTCCCGCCGCCGTGTCAAGCATGTTATGCGTCACGTATGTCACTCCATTATAAAAATTCTCGACAACCTCCCAATCTTGCAAGCCGTGGTTCGGGCACAACGCTAATAGATTTTTAAAACACTCCCTTGCCTCGTAGAAACTCTCGGTGTCCTCCATCTGAAAAGAATGAATCTGATTACGTAGACTAGCAGCCTTAGCCAGAGGATCGTATTTCCCAAGAAATTGGGTCTGCATGGCAGCCCAAGTAGCTATGGAGCCCTGTGGAGGGACTCGAGCCACAAACTCGCATGATCGACGAGTGAGAACGGAAAAACGCGGAGTTTCACGGCGTCTTCGGATACGCCGGCAAGATGAAAAGTGTCGCAGATACGCGCGATACGAGTGAGATGATGATGCGGGTTTTCGTGAAGTAACCCATGGAATTGAGCAGAATGAGAAATGGTATTCAGAATGTTCGACGGAATCTGCCAGTTCGAGTTAACTCCAATGGCCGGTGGTGCGATGTTGGATCTCGCGCCAGCATTGGCCGGTCGGGCCCGGTCTGCAACTGTCCTCCTCGGTGGTGGATTGTCGCCGATGATCCTATCTGTTGGGTTGAATTTTCTACAAGGAAGATTGGAATCTTCTCAACCTCCTCAGAAACGGCTACGTATGGAATTCGAGCAAGCCCAGACGATCGAGCATGGTGTTTACTACTTCGAGCAAGGTTCTGAACCTTAAATGGTTGATTCTTCTAAGTGTTAAAGGCTTCGAGCAAGCTACACTTCAACGAGCAAGAGTATTCTTCAATCGAGCATGGATTGCCAATCGAGCAAACAAGTTGATTATACAAGTTCTAGCCAAGTGTTACGAGCAAAGGATGATCGAGCACATGGGGATGAGCATGGATGCAATAAGAGGATGTCACGTGAATCAAAGAAAAGACTTCGAGCACAGTTCAGTTACCGAGCAAGATTTACATCCGAGCATGCTAAAGATTGCTGAATAAGAAAACCTGAAGACATCAAGAAGAATGAGCTTGCTCGATGGACTAGTTCGAGCAAAGCATGGACAAGTCAAGAGGAATGAAGCTTACTCAAAGGGAATATGTATTCTTCGAAAGAGAATATATTCCAAGTAAAGTCTTCTTGAGAACATTCACCAAGCACACCTAGTATAGGAAGTTTGCTCGAGCAAGGTATGTACCTTGCTCGAGGACTGTAACACTTGTATTAGATTTATCTTTCATTATGTAATGACTAGGACCTATAGATGGAATGTCAGAGTCTATAAATAGACGTCCTAGGGTACCTTTATTACGGATTGGGAGATAGAGGCTGGCACGCACTGATTACCAAAACATTCCATTTTGTTTATCGTACAAGAGCCGCCGCCGTCACACAAAACCCTAGACATTCCATTCACTGTTCCACTAATGTTCCATTAAAAATAGTGAATCTTTGTCTTTGAAATAGCTTTTACTAATTATCATTTACTGTTTTGTGTTTGATATCTGTTCACAATCTTTCATTCTCAATCATTGGATATCCTGATTCCGCCAGGATATTCAATCAGTCTTTGAGTGTTCGAGTCGGTGTGTTCTTCTCAAACCTTTGCTAAGGTTTCACTCGACTGACGGTCCTGACAAGTGGTATCAGAGCTTGAGTAAGCTCACTGAAGACTACGGGACTGAGGGTTTGTAAAGAAGCTTGAAGATTCACTGTGATTTGTTGCTGAAAAACTCAGATCTGGTGAAATGGAAGACCAGGAAGTGTCAACTAGCAAGATTCCAAGGCTGCTTGGACAAGAGAACTTCATAAATAGGAAGGTGCTGTTTGAAGCTGCAATGAACTATAACGACCCGGAACTTTGGATGGCTATCACTGAAGGGAACTATGTTCCTTCAGCAGCTCCAAACAACAACACTGCGGTTGATTTAAGAATGAAAAAGAGGGATGATAAAGCACTGTCAATGCTGAAGTTGGGGCTTTCATGGGAAATTTTAACCACTGTAAATCATCATAAAACCGGAAAGGATATGTATGATGCAGTGATTGAAATGTTTGAAGGGAACACTGAGTTGAGAGATATTAAGAAAGACTGATTGAAGCAACAGTTGGACAGATTTAAGTTTAAAGAAGGAGAAAGGTTGAAGTCAGTTTTACAAAGGTTCATGACCATTGTGAATGAGATTAGCACCACTGATATGCAGATTTCCGATTTTGAGCTTAACAAGAAGCTTCTGTCATCTCTATCTGGAGAATGGTACACTGCAAGCAAGTTTATAAAGGAAAAGGCAAGCTTTCCTAGCTTCAAATTGGATGATGTGATTGCCTTTCTTAAGGCTGCTGAGCATGAAATGATTGAGAATCACATGATTAAGGAGGATAAACCCAGTTTTCAAATGAACAATGCTCTAGTAGCACTAATGGGAAATCCTTCTGTCAAATCTCATCAACCAATCATTGAAGAACCATCAGAAACAGGCTCAACCTGCAGTGGACAGTCAAGATTTAACGTCCAATTGATTGAGGATGAGGCTCCATCTGCTGCTGGTGGACAATCTGCTTTCCTACATAACAACAATGCCCATGGAACAGATTATCAAGCATTGTTCTCTATGTTCACTGAATCATATCATGCCTTTGTCGCCAAGAACCTGATCAACACAAGTATTGTGCAGGAAGATCTTGAGCAAATTGATGCTGATGACTTAGAAGACATGGACATAAAGTGTCAGGCAGCTATGTTAGCCGTGAGAAGCAAAAGGTTGTATAACAGAACTGGAAGAACAAGCTTTAATGGCCCAAATGAAAGAATCGGCTTTGACAAATCAAAAGCCATCTGTTATAACTGTCAACGACCAGGACATTTTGCTAGAGAGTGTAACATGCCGAAGCAAGTTGGCAATCAAGTGAATCAGAACCAATTCTATCAAAACCAGAATCAGAACTTCCAGCAACAAAGAACTCAAATCCCCAACCAAGAACCCATATCAACACCAAAACAGAAACCAGCAACAAACATTTCAACCTCAGAGAAATAATCAGATGCAGGTTCACACAAATCCAAATAGACCATCTCAAAATGGTGTGAACCAGCAAAGGGATCAAGGGAATGTAGCTGTTACAAGGGTGGCTCAGGATGGAGAGTTTGACTGGAGTAATCATGCTGCAGAGATAGAGAAATCAAATGTTGCATTCATGGCCAAAATTCATGATAAGGCTGAATCTTCCAACATTCAGGTACATTCTGATACTTCTGTTTTTGATCTTCTTGCTACAATTGATGAATTAAATCAGGAGGTTGGAAAATGGAAAACTGAATGTGGAAGGAAGGATGTATTCCTGAATGTGTATGAGGCTAGTGAGGCTACATATGAAAGTCAAATCAAGGGATTGGAGGATGATTGCATGGTATCATATCAAGCTCACTCCAGAATGAGAATTGAGATAGAAGGACTAAAGAAGATGTTTGCTGAAGAAAAACTCAAGAATGCAGAGTTGTTGATTGAAATGGCGTTTTTGAAAAACCTTGTCTCTACAGGAAACATTATTGGTCATGTTGACAAAATGACATAGGAAGAGAAGTAAAAGAAGGTACCACCACCTTTTTGTGACAGTTACCCTTTGAAAGTTGATAAAGAGAGCAGAAGCGAGTATCTCAAACAGTTCAAAAATGTGTTTGATGATAAGCCTGAATTTATCAAGCAGTATGATGATATGATTGTAGATCAGGATGGAGAATTTATGATGAAACAGACTGATAAGTCAGAAACTGTGATTAATGAACAGCCTCAAGGAGAGAAAAAGAAATGGAGTGAATACTCCAGTGAAGAAAGCAACTGTAGCTATGGAAGCTCTAAGTCATCAAAGGAGAAGAAGAAGAAAAGAACAAATAAGAAGAAAAGTGACAAAATTTCTCTTCTGCCTCCTATGACATCAAAGGTAAGAAAGCAGCACGAGAGAATGAGAAGAGAGCATGTTCCATTTGATATATGTGCTAGACCACAGCCAGTCATCAAGAAGAGATCAGAATCACAGCCAATCATCAAGAAGAAAACAGAACAATCAATTAAATCCTCTTATAATCAGAGTCATCCACCAATCTACCCAGTCTTTTCTAATCATCAATTATTTGATGTTAGTGATGTGGATAATGCTCCAAGAAGAAGATATCCAAAAGAACAAGAGGGAAGTTCTTCAACAATGCCATCCAAGCTGAAGAAAATTGTTTTTGTCAAAGAAAAATATCCACAAGCAATTGATCTCAGCAAGCCAATCAAGATGGATTTTTCAAGCACTTTGAATCCAAAGACATCTTTAGGATTTGACTTCCCTAAACCAAGTGACAAGATCAAGGACAAGAAACTTCTTGAAGATTTGGGAAGCTTTGCTAAAGTATTCTGCAAGAAATGTGATGCTTATGGGCATCACACTAACTCTTGCTGGATTCTTGAGGATATTTTTGAAATTCCAGATGTGGTTAGTAGCTATGACATGAAAAGCTACAAAGAAATGTATGAGAGATACTTGAATGGAAATAAAAACCCATCTGAAGATAAGAACCATCAACCTATGTTGGAACAAAGGCTCAAAACAATTTTGAAGATAAAAGAAAATGACCAAATCCTGACAACAACAGACAAGAACAGAAGGTCACCAAATGAAGAGAAAGCAAAGAGGAGACCAGGTGTTCTAAATGGTGATGAGAAGTTTCTGTTGAAACAAGGATTTTAACCAAGAGGATTCAAGTGGAAGGCAAAGAAGGAAGTATAAGAAGGGAAGGATAAGGTGATTGAGGAAGTTGATAGTAGCATTAAAGTGTCTGCAGTGCACTTTGGATCAGAGTTTGACACTGATGAGGATTGTGAAGTCGTGTATCAAGATCCACCACCTGTTCCAATCCCAACTTCTGATGCATCCTCCACTATCTCTGAGTTACAAACTGATGGAGTTTGTAACTCAGAATCAAACTGATTCCTTTTGTGTGTGTGCAGGAACAGTCCATGAGTAGCAATGATCTATGGTGTATGGACAGTGGATGTTAAAGGCACATGACATATGACAAGACTGCATTGATTAATTATGTGAAGAAATATGAGGGACCAGTTACATTTGGGAGTGATGAAAATGGAGGAAAAATTGTTGGGAAGGGAACACTCACAAATGGCAAAGTATCATTTGAGAATGTTCTACATGTTGAAGGACTACAGTACAATTTGCTGAGCATTTCTCAAGTATGTGACAAGGGATACAAGATTGCCTTCAATGATGAACATTGCCTGATTTTGAAGCCAGAGTTTGTGATTCCAACCGAAATGATTATGATGATGGATCCAAGAAATGGCAACCTCTATGAACTGAGAATTAATACTGCAACTTACAGAGGTGGTTCATGCTTTGTATCAAAGGCAACTGAGAATGAAACCATGCTATGGCATAGGAAGATGTGTCATGTAAATTTGAAGAACATGAACAAACTAGTGAAAGGTGAACATGTTGTTGGCCTTCCCACAAGAGAGTTCAAGCTAGAAGAAAAATGCACATCTTGCCTAAAAGGAAAACAACACAAATCCTCACACAAGAGAAAACTGATAAACACAATTGATGAGGTCTTGGAATTACTTCACATGGACTTGTTTGGTCCAGTGAGTGTTCCAAGTGTTGGAAAGAAGAGATACTGCCTAGTGATAACTGATGGATTTTCAAGATTCACTTGGGTATATTTCATGAGCAACACGGATGAAACCCCAAACCTGATCAAATCCTGTGTACTCAAGATGGAAAATCAACTTGACAGGAAAGTGAAGGTAATTAGAAGTGACAATGGGTCAGAATTCAAGAATGACACGATGAGTGAATTCTGCACTTCTAAGGGTATTTTCTAGCAGTATAGTGCTCCTAGAACCCCTGAACAAAATGGTGTTGCAGAAAGGAGAAATAGAACTTTAATTGAAGCTGCAAGGACCATGATTGCTGATGCCAACCTTCCTGTTACCTTCTGGGCAGAAGCAATAAACACTGCATGTTATGTGCAGAACAGGGTTCTACTCAACAAGGCTCAAAATAAGACACCATATGAAATTCTCTACCAGAGAAAGCCTTATGTGAAGTTCTTGAAGCCTTTTGGATGTAAATGCTCACTCTTGAACACATAGGACTACTTGAACAAATTCCAGTCCAAATCACTGGAATGTTTCTTTGTGGGCTATTCATCTCATTCAAAAGCTTATGGAGTCTATGTGAAAGAGCACATGGTGATCATTGAATCATCTGACATCATCTTCAATGAAAACCAGTTCAACAATACTGATGGTCCAAAATGGCTATTTGATCTTGAGAAAATGATCAAATCATTTAAAATCTATAGTGAAGACATGGATGATAGTATGTACAGAACCAGCTTTGAAGAAAAAGAAAAAGCAAAACAAGTTAATCTGAACAAACTATGGACCTCAGTTGCTCCTGAAACAAATGGTTTTGACTTTGGTAAAAACATCCAAGAAGAAGATGAAGTAGAGAGAGTTGGACAAGAGGCTATACTTGAAATCTCAAATGAAGGTCCAAGTGTTATTGAAAGTAAGCCCATCCAAAGTCAACAACCCTCTCAGACTGAAGAAATGTCTCAGTTGCAGACCCTGTTTGACTCATTGCAGCTAGGAGGAAATGAGGCATCTACATCAAAACTCAATGATGTTCAAAACTCTACTGAAAATCAAGACAGATCTAATGATGAATCTGCTGAGATGAATATGACAAATCTAGAAGAAGAAGTGTTTGTACCAACAGTTGTTCAAACTACCTCTGTAGAAAGAAATCACCCTACAGAGAACATAATTGGAGATCTGTATGAAAGAGTTACCAGAAGTGCATCTGAAAGAGCAAATATCTGCCGGTATGCCTGTTTTCTATCCCAAATTTAACCAAAGAATATCAATCAAGCTTTAAAGGACAATAGCTGGGTGGAAGCTATGCAGGAGGAATTAGCTCAGTTCAGAGACTTACATGTGTAGGACTTGGTGGACAAGCCCAGAGGCAAGTATGCAATTTGTACAAAATGGGTCTTTAGAAACAAGAAGGATGAAAGGGGGATAGTGATTAAGAACAAAGCTAGATTGGTGGCTCTAGGGTGTCTACAAGAAGAAGGAGTAGATTTTGAAGAGGTATTTGCTCCTGTTGCAAGACTAGAGGCTATCAGGATTTTTCTAGCATATGCAGCATCAATGAACATTAAAGTCTATCAGCTTGATGTAAAATCTGCATTTCTGAATGGAAAGATAGATGAAGAAGTTTATGTCACTCAACCTCCTGGATTTGAAGATCCAATTCATCCAAACAAAGTCTACAAGCTTATCAAGGCACTTTATGGACTACATCAGGCACCAAGAGCCTGGTATGATGAACTGTCTAACCATCTGTTAGAACATGGTTTCTGCAGAAGGGCCACTGACAAGACTTTGTTTTACAAAAGAAAAGGAAAAGATTTGCTACTGCTGCAAGTGTATGTGGATGACATCATTTTTGGCTCAACAAATGAACAAATGTGCAAGGCATTTGAGCAAGTGATGAAGTCCAAATACCAAATGAGCTCAATGGGAGAAATGAATTTCTTCCTTGGACTGCAAGTGCAACAGAAGACAGATGGAATTTTCATCAATCAATCAAAATATGTTCAAGAGATTCTCACCAAGTTCAAGTGCCAAGACTTCAAGACAGTGTCAACACCGATGGACACACATGAGAAAATGGTACTTGATGAAAAGGGGGAGCCAGTGGACCAGCATGAATATAGGGCCAAGATAGGATCATTGATGTATCTCACAGCATCTAGGCCAGATATTATGTTTGCTGTGTGTGTCTGTGCAAGATTTCAAGCTAACCCCAAGGTGTCACATATGCTAGCAGTGAAAAGAATATTCAGATACTTGAAAGGAAAACCAGACTTGTGAATTTGGTATCCAAAGAATTCTTCCTTTGATTTGATGGCTTATACTGACAGTGACTATGATGGTTGCAACATGAGTCAAAAATCAACTTCAGGAGGATGTCAGTTTCTTGGGAACAGACTCGTGTCATGGCAATGCAAGAAACAAACCACAGTGTCAATCTCTACTGCTGAAGCGGAGTACATTGCTGCATCTGCTTGCTGTGCACAAGTTCTGTGGATTCAAAACCAACTGCTGGATTATGGTCTGAATTTCTTGCTCACACCTATTTTAATTGATAATACTGCTGCTATGTTCATTGTTAAGAATCCAGTCCAACATTCTAAGACTAAGCACATTGAAATTAGACATAATTTCATTAGGGATTGTCAGGAAAAAGGGCTTATAGAAATGAAAAGGGTAGACACATCTGATAATTTGGCTGATTTGTTCACCAAACCTTTAGATAAGACCAGGTTTCACTTTCTGTTAAAATGCCTAGGAATGCTAAATGCTGATGAGGTTTAATTTAGGATGTGTGCTTAAGTGAGGTGCTTACTGATGATCTATGTTTCTCACTGTGAATGTTTGCATGATTGACTGTTGTGCTAAACTGACTATTCTGCTTGCATTAATCATGTTTGTGACTGTTCTTGTGTGGAATTTCTGTTAACTATAATAATTACAGCTGTTAGTACTTTGATATGTGCTTGCATAATGAATTTTTATGATTCTAAGTACTTCGAGCATGAATCTGTGCTTGATGATGTGCTTATTGCTCTTCGAGCACAAGCATAGGGTTCTGAAAGACTATTCTAAGTCATTCGAGCACAGATGTCATTGCTCAGTTGCTCGAGCATAGACTTGCTTTGGAAAACTTTTCAAGTATTCCGAGCATGGTTATGTACTTTATGGTGTGTTTGCTGTTCTTCGAGCACAAACAAATCACACTTGAGGACTCTCAAGTATTTCGAGCACAATAGATATGTTTTTGATGTTCGAGCATGGACATGTGCTATGGAAAACTTTCTAAGTATTCCTAGCACAACTCTATTGCTCGAGCACAATGTTCAAGTCTTTCGAGCGCAAACTCTGTAATGCTACGTCTTAAGGTTGCTCGATAGACTTCCGAGTATGCTCGATGGATTTCTAAGTATGCTCGACTATATTGTGTGCTTTGCTGAATGAAATGTGCTATGTGAGTATTATGTGTGTGACACTAGTGAAGTGTCTGCTTGTCAAATATGCTTAAAAGACTACACTGTTTTCAGAATCTAAGCTTAACTAATGACCTGTCAAAAGAAATGATTTTGAAAATGTAACATGTTTTATGATAAGCAACACTGTTTTGGTGATCATACATGGGAGATGATAACATTATCCAAGTTCCTAATCAGAAGTGAAAAGTGTTTTTGAAGTGGAGATTGACTATAACTAAGATGGAAAATGATAGTATATTGTCTAATCTCCTAACTCATGGATTATAGGCTTAAAACATTTCTGCTCAGTAAACTGACAATTTGTGTAGCTTCCTCTCATGAGTGCAGTGATCTATGTGATACAAATACTATAATCATGCTAAGTTTGATGTGGTGATTCATTTGAAAACTAAGGTATGTTTCCTTGCACATCTCTCCGAATGATAGGCAGAAAGGCCATTATCCAATCATACACGAGCCTGTTGATGTTTTGGTCTACCAAAAATAGTTTATCAAATTATGAGCAGCTACTAAATAGCTATATATATATATATATATATTTGAAAGTTTATAAACAGAAAATGAAGCAAATGAAAAAGCATGAAAAAGAAAATGAAATAAGCTTCACAATCATTAATAATAAATAAATATATCATAACCTTAAGGGGCACTAACAGAACTACAAGAGTGGGGCATTCAAATAAGTCCTAAACACTCTGAATGAAAGACATGTAAGTCCGGATGGATTGTAAGTCCAACGTTCAACCTTATAGTCTTATATCTATGTATCTTATTATTAAATAAACTGCTCGGACAAATAAAAATTATTTTTGACCAACGTATCAGGGGGTTGAAGTCAATTCGGGGTGATTCGGAGAAAGCTAAATAAGCTTTGAGAAGAGATAAGGAACAACTAAAGTCTAAAATGTGACCATTCTAACTCAAGCAACTAATTGAACCTTAAGAATATCACAAAAAGTCATAAGAATCATGCTAAGAACCTACACCTAGTGTCAGCCTGACTTAAGTCATAATACGGCTGAAAATGAAGTGGTGTGACAGTTATTGGACAATCTTATCCCATGTTGAGATCTTTCCAATGAATTGACATAACTTTTTAAACTGGATTTTGATCTCTTGTTCACCTCAAACCCAAGCTTGAGCAAACGGAATGATTTCATTAACTTGTAATCTTAATTATTGCAAAGTTTGAGTTTGATGTTTGTCTTAACTTCTAGGCAAATGATATTGACTTAACCAATGTTATCTGTGTTTGTTCTAAGTATTTTCGAGTATGATCTAGGAATTAGACTGTACTTCGAGATTGCTTTTGATGTGTTTTGCTATCTTTGATCTACGAGCACGAAGATATACTTTGTCATTTTACTAAGTATCTTTGAGCATGATTGCATGAGTATGATTTCAGGTCTACGAGCATGAAAACTGAATGATAGGAAACATCTAAGTTTTTCGAGCAAGGTCTGTGCTAGGTGTCTTAGTGAGAGATGATTTAGAGTTTCGAGCACACTAAGGTACCAGATTTCTGTGCTCGAGTGCGGGATTAGGGAAGATTTAGTTTGATTTCAGGCTTTCGAGCATACTGTACTTCGAGCATTTTGGGCTGTAGATGTCACTGGAATGCATCTCGAGCATAGGGAATTTACATGATATATTTCTAAGTATACTCGAGCAAGCATTGTACCATGTCTCGAGCATAGGGAATTTACATGATATATTTCCATGTATACTCGAGCAAGCATTGTACCATGTCCTTGTGTACAAGGGGGGCCAGTTTTTCTTTTGGCTATATACTCGAGCAAAGGAGGTACATGTAAATTTGAAATTAAATGACAACTGTCGTGTGCTAGACGACAAACCAAGGTACTGTACCACCAAATCGTTAGGTATAAAAAGGGGACTTAGAAAGTTTTTCACACATCTTTCTCAAATTAAACCTAAACAAAAACCCTCTTGCTCGTACTATCTCCCTCTTGCTCGCTGGTCTATTATTTCTTTAATTTCACTTCGATAATAGCCATTAGCTCTGTTTCGACTTCGGTAAGACATCGCTGTTCGATAATCGTCGCACTGATTTTGAAATTAGGGTTTCAAATTGAACAAATTGACTAACTGTTTACTTGTTCTTGCAGGTACGCATATTACTACGGAACAGGTTAATTGAAGACGCCGTTAATCATCTTTCTGTTCTCATATATTAGTTCTGCAACTTTATGTACTGACAACTCTTGTTTTTGCAGAACTGAAGGTGTTCAAATTCAAAAAGCGGCATAATATGTGTGCTCGGTTGGAGATAGATGATGACAACAGAGAGTTAGAGCCAATGATAAATTTTATGAGTAACTCCAATCTGAGGGTGGCTTTAACTAACGACCCCACAATATACAGAAATCATATTACGGATTTTTGGGGGTGTGCAACATATGTCAATGACGTCAATGGGGAAAGAATTGAGGCATCGATTCTAAATCATGACATTGAGATAACAGAAGCCTCAATCAGAGCTGCACTAGACCTTAATGACAATTTTGAGGATCAGCCATCCTACTCAGTCCCAAGGTTACTAAGAGTCTTTCAAGAGACTATGGGCTATCAGGGAGGAGTTAAGGAGGGATAGTTTCAAAAGGGAAGTTTTCCTTTAATCTACAGGTTCCTGATTCATCACATAATCCAGTCTTTATCTCCTCGGAGAGGGATTTGGACTTTGTTAAGTCGAGAGCTTGGGTCTCTCACTGTCGCCATTCTTTACCAACAACCCTTCAACATTTCAAGACTCATCTTTCAAGGGTTGATTTCAAATGCAGAGAGGCCAGTCCATCAAAGATTCATAATGTATCCACGTTTTCTGCAGATCTTAATAAACAGAGCCTTACCAGACATTCACAGTACAGGGCAGATTTTGAGGTTGCAAGACCCAAATATATGCAAACGTATGAAGGATGCTCAGAGTAAGTTCATTGACAATGATGACTGGGATGTACTCCCATGGTTACTCGTACCTGCACTGGGTGCTATTGATGTACAAAGGACCCCTGGCAACAGTGATGAGGAAGATGATGATGGTGATGAAAATGATAATGATGATGGTGATGAGGGTGGAAATGACAAGTTGGTTGGTTGTGCTGATGTGCCTTTGATTGAACAAGCTGCAGATGAGGAGGTTATTGCACCAGTCGAAGAACAGGAGGAGATAAATGAGCCGATGGATGAAGATGTGTTTCCTGCCTCTATGATTTACAGTGATAACAATGTTGTCTATTCACCATCCATTACCGAACCTGTTACTAATGATATTCCTGTTCCTACACCACCTACTTCACCACTGAAAGACTCCACTCCTCATGAGCCACCTCCATCCCCAGAACCATACAAAGTTCCATCCCCTGAAACCGCAGAATCTGAACCATTCTTTGAACCAGCTATAAAACCTACTGCTGAAACCCCACCATCAAGTCCCAATCTTTACGATGTTATGTGTGAAAATGCCAAACTTGAGTTTAAAAACATCATGTTAAGAGAACGTAATGCCATTTTGGCCAGACAGAACTCGGCATTGGAAGCTGCTCTGAATGAAGCTTTAATGAAGATTCGAACCCTTGAGGGGCAGTCTGAGGTTGAGAAGACCTTAGATGCACCAAAACAGGAGGAGAATATTGATGTTGAAGAGGAGGTTGGACCATCTGATGCACTGAACATGATAAATCATATCTATGATGATGAGTCAGAGGTTGATGGGGAGAAAATTGGAGAAGATGAATCTGAAAGGGAAAAGTTGAAAAGGAAAGAAAAGGGAAAAGGGATTGCCCACACAGATGATGACTTACATCCTTTACCCAAGCATGCAGTTCAGTCTGATGATCTATTATTTAAAGAAGATGTTATTGATAAAGACATGGCTGAAGCTGAGTCAGTAAAAACAGCGATAAATCTAATGAATGAAGAGTTGGAGGCCCTTGAAAGGGAAGAAATGGTGGAAGAAGAGGAGGAAATCCCTCAAGAAGTAATAGAAGCTTTGATTGATATGAAAGAGAGGGAGGATGAAGAACAAAGGAGATTAAGAGATGCTGATATTGCATTTAAAGCTGCGTTGGAGGCTATACAGGCAAGACAAAATGATGATGTTCAAGAGCCATCAGAAACTCATAAAGAGCCTGCCCCATCTGAGCCTAAAGTGAATGAGGATGAACTGGGATTGGGTCCTGTAATAAATGAAGAAGATGAAACAGTTGAGGTTTCAGCATTTACAATGGTCAAACTGGTGATAATGAAAGATATAACACTCATACTGAACAACCCAGAAAAACATCACCCAGACATTGTAAAGGCAGCAAGGAAAGCACAACAGGAATACATCGATATGGACAGAGAAAGGGAACAAAGATTTGAAGAGCATAATGAATCAAATGAGCCTATCATTGAAGAAATCACTGAAGAACATATAGAGACTCACACAGTTGAAACTGAAAATGACAAATCTGAGTCAGTTGATGAAGAGATTATTTTAGAAGGACCAGAAGTTGAACTGCACCAACCTTACTCTCCCACTCAATCTCAATCATCTTTGAAAAGAAAAGACACTGATGAAATTGAGACTCCAAAGCCAAAGAGACAAAAATCTGTGAAGAAAATGGTCTACAAATTTAGGTCAGAGATGCTTGAACAAAGAAGAAGAGATCAATCCAAGCAAAATGAAGAACGAATGATTGATGCTCTTCAGGATATTGAAGAAGATGCTGACCTTGAAGTTGAGGATGAGAAAAAAGAAAGTGTGGAGGAGACTGAAAAGACAAATGAAGATGCTGAGTATCTGATCAGTCTGGGTTATGATCCTCTTTATGTTCAAAGACTATCAAAAGAGGATGTGGCAAAAGAAGCTGAGGGTTGGAGAGTAAGGAAAGGAAAAAAAGGAAGTTTTGATAAAGGCTGGTCACAAGCCTGCATTCCTTAACTTACAACCATTTGACAAGATTGATTGTTTTTATGAAAGGGCTCTCATGGAGAATCTATCTGACTATGTGAGAAAGGTGTCCGAAAGGAAGAAAGAGAAAGAAAAAGAATTCAAAGAATCAGATAGTAGTATGAAGAAGATCGAGAAGAAACAAAGAGATGAAGAAGAGTATGAATCCTTGAAGTCAAAGCATAAGGATATAAAATTTCTCCAACTTTATGGATACAAGTATAACCATTTGATAAATCTCTCTCATGAAGAATTGAAAAGAAAAATCCAACAAGTGAAAGACTCTCACACTGATAAAGCCAGTCAAGAAATATATGAGAGAGAACAGGAACTGAAAATAAGGATGCAGAAAGAAAGGGAGGAGAAAGAAAAGAAAGATCAAGAAGCTAAGAAGTGGCTTGAGGACTCTCAAAGAATGGAAATGTTGAAAATTTTTGTAAGAGATAAAGGGATATCAGAAGAACAGTTTCAGAACATGCCTGTTTCTAAACTAATGGAAATATATCACAGAGAGCAGAGGATGTATCTTGAAACACAGAGGAAACTGCAAGAAAATAGAAGGAGGGCAGAACAAGAAGTTCATGCAGAAATGATGAATGCCCTCCACAAAAAGGGAGTAAAAATGTCAAGACTGGTAATGCAAACAGAAGATAAAATAAAGAGATGGTATGTTGAAGAGGGTCTTGATAAGATAAAGAAGGTTGAAATGGGGAGCTCAAGAAGAACCCATAGGTCAGAGAGTGTGAGGCCTGTGCAGCCAAGAAACTTGAATCTGCTCACACGTCTCTATTTTGACCGAAGATCGAAGACTTTAAGGGTGGTGACTGAAGATGAAGCAGAACATCTCATCAACTTCAGAGATGATTTGAGAAATTTTACATCAGAAAAACTGACCAAGATGGCTGAGCTGACTTTATATGACAATCAAGTAAGGAGTCAACCATCTGGTCAACTGAGGAATGATCTCTCCAAGTTTTTAAAAGAACAAGTAGAAAAGGGATTCCCATTTCTACAGCAGAAGAAGAGAGAGATCAGAAGTTAAGCAGAAAGAGAGAAGAGGAAGAAGAGAATCAGCGAAGTACACATTTCTAAGCTTTCCCTCTCTAAGTCAAAGAAACAAAGAACTCTAGCAAGCAGCTCTCAACAGAAAAGGAAGACCTTAAGAGAGTGCTTGGCTACGAGAGAAGTGATGAAGGAACCCAACTCAAGAGTACAACAATTTGGAAGAATCACATACATAACATACAATCAACAGGATGATTCGACCACTTTGAGAAATGAGTCTGGGATACCTATTGCAGTCATAAGGGAGGATGGAGATCTGCATTATATCCATCCTCAAGACCTACAAGATTTAATTAGTGCAAGATTTCCAAGTGATGCCTCTGACTCCTCAGAACTTGACATGCTGAAGAAAAGAGTTGCATATGTGAAGAAACTAAAAGAAAGAGCTGAGGCCAAGAACAGAGGAAAAAGATAACAGAATGGAGCTAATGAATGATTGATTTTTTTTATTTCTGTTTATCTTTATATTTTGTTTGAGTTGTAAAAATTTAGTTTGTAATGCCCATGTGGCAGAATTCCAATTATGTAATGAAATGACATGTTCTTAAATGATTTATCTAGAAATCTGATATATGTGTAACTCTATGCAGGTATGTTTTGGTGCATCTGAGCTTGTTCCAATCTAGGGGTAGATTGTTGGGTTGGATTTTCTATAAGGAAGATTGGAATCTTCTAAACCTCCTCAGAAACGGCTAAGTATGGAATTCGAGCAAGCCCAGACGATCGAGCATGGTGTTTACTACTTCGAGCAAGGTTCTGAACCTTAAATGGTTGATTCTTCTAAGTGTTAAAGGCTTCGAGCAAGCTACACTTCAACGAGCAAGAGTATTCTTCTATCGAGCATGGATTGCCAATCGAGCAAGCAGCTTGATCATACAAGTTCTAGCCAAGTGTTACGAGCACGGGATGATCGAGCACATGGGGACGAGCATGGATGCAATAAGAGGATGTCACATGAATCAAAGAAAAGACTTCGAGCACAGTTCAGTTACCAAGCAAGATTTACATCCAAGCATGCTAAAGATTGCTGAATAAGAAAAGCTGAAGACATCAAGAAGAATGAGCTTGCTCGATGGACTAGTTCGAGCAAAGCATGGACAAGTCAAGAGGAATGAAGCTTACTCAAAGGGAATATGTATTCTTCGAAAGAGAATATATTCCAAGTAAAGTCAGCTCGAGGACATTCACTGAGCACACCTAGTATAGGAAGTTTGCTTGAGCAAGGTATGTACCTTGCTCGAGGACTGTAACACTTGTATTAGATTTATCTTTCACTATGTAATGACTACGACTTATAGATGGAATGTCAGAGTCTATAAATATACGTCCTAGGGTACCTTTATTACAGATTGGGAGACAGAGGCTAGCACGCACTGATTACGAAAACATTCCATTTTGTTCATTGTACAAGAGCCGCCGCCGTCACACAAAACCCTAGACATTCCATTCACTGTTCCACTGATGTATCATTAAATATAGTGAATCTTTGTCTTTGAAATAGCTTTTACTGATTATCATTTACTGTTTTGTGTTTGATATCTGTTCACAATCCTTCATTCTCAATCATTGGATATCCTGATTCCGCCGGGATATTCAATCGGTCTTTGAGTATTTGAGTCGGTGTGTTCTTGTCAAACCTTCGCTAAGGTTTCACCCGACTAACGGTCCTGACATTATCCCTATCGTCGAAGTCGGAAAACGTAGGAGAAGAGGATAAACTGCCAACGGATGACGAAGTAGACGATGGTGAAATGGTGCGACGACTCTCACGAAACTCTCTCTTAGGCTTGGGAAATGCTTCAGTGTCAGGTGGTCCACGAGATCGAGTATGTCGCATACAACTATAGAAATCTATAAAAGAAGCCAAACTATCCTAACAAATAAACAAAACAAAAATAATTACAAGTAGCACACAATGTAAGTCCTAACTCGAGTCGCTCTCAAAACCCCTAAAACCGTGTCCCCAGCAACGGCGCCAAAACTTGATGTGCGTCGGATGATAAGACAATGGATGACCCTCACAACTAAGCTTTAAATGTAAAACGAAAATCCTAAAACCACACACAACCGGCAAGTGTATCTGTCGCAAGTAGTATAGACCTAGGAAGTCCGAGTATCGAATACGAAGACACGTATAAACGCTAATGATCACTAACCCTATACAAGATCTACCCAAGAATAATATTTAATTGATTTTGATTTTTTTATAACTTAACTGAACTAACTGGACTGACTGACAAAATTACCAAAAAATAGAAAACTTAACGGAACTAACGGAAAAACTTAACGACACTAATGAGGTTTTAACGAATATGGAGAAACGACTACCTAGGCAAGAATCCTATTGACAGTTCAACGGCTAACGGAATTAACTAATCACACGACACCGGGATCTTAAAAATAAAATAAATCGACTAAGGCTCACTAAGGTTCACTAGATCACCTCTCGGTCTCACCAACCAACCCTCACGAATCTAAGAAGATTAAATTAACCTACCGGAATAAAGATTACTAAGGTACCCTATTGGCGCATCTCCTCTCGGACTCAACAACACAAAATCCGCTAAAAATTGTTATTAACGACTCTAGGGATAAAGGGGTAACAATATCTAACTTGATCTAGGACACTTATTTGCACCCAAATCTAAACCAGACAAAATCAAAACTGGCTCTCGCGCAATTCTAACTTAACCGAATAAAGACGCGAGACAAACCGACTCCCCATTACCTATTGGTCTCAAGGAAGGTGAACCTATTGATTTTTAATAATTAATTGCATAAAAGATTCCTATGGTCGCGCTAACCAAAACAAGATCAAAAACACCAAGTCTATGACCTAAACGTAAAACCCTAACTGAATGATACACAATCAATAAATCAAAATCATACGCGGAATCAAAAACAATAATTATATAAAAACAATATTTTAACACATCTAAGATTAAATTATATAAAGTTTTTCAATAATAATCATGTCGTAAAACAAGTCAAAACCAAATAATCCGTCAAACAAAATCAATATTCATCTCAACCTAGGTAGTTCTAATAGTTTAGCTAATAATCATAACCAACGGCACGAAAGTATAATAAGTGTTACAGTTCATCGCAAAACAAAATATTGTTAAGTTTCTTGCTACCTTTAGCCTTTCTTTTATGTTCTATTTTTAAACAAGTAGCCAACTATTAAGACCTCTTGCGTGACCTCAGAAGAGAATAATAATAAAAATGTTGCTGCCTTCACAACCCAATGCTCCAAAAGAAAATTATTGTTTTTGTGTCCTACCTCCCTTTGCGACTCTCTCTTCCAACCGTGGGTCCTCCTCTGATATCACCGCCGCCACTTCTCTATTCCTTCATAGCCTGCTTTTCCTTTACTTAAAAAAAAAACATATATATCATAAATCCCTAAAGTTTCCACCGACTTGTTTTGTTTCTTCGGCCCACAATCTTTGATTTTGTATATTCCTGTTGTGAGTCCAATAACAAGTAATGAACTTTTTCTCTTAGCTAAACCCAATTATTGGCCCAATCGTTTCCTTTATTTTTATGTCCCTGTTTATGGAAAAATCAAGCATTAAGACATAAATTTATATTTTTTTAAAATAAAAAGAATTGATGCCAATATTGAATTTAAATCAACGTGTGATTTGGATAGTAAAGAGATATTAAATAATAATAATAATAATAATAATAATAATGATAGCAATACATAAAATCTTTTTAATCATTCATTTGCTAGTCAAAAGCTTGGTAAAAATATACACCATATAGCTCGTTGTCTCTTGAAAACATTAAAATCAAATATGGGCCAAATAAGAGTAGTGTTTAATCAAAACAACCTCAAATTATTTAAAAGTGTAGGAAATATCTATAGTATTTATATATAATTTGACCCGTATCAATCGCTATCTGACAAGTTAAACTCTGAACTGACCTAACCATACGGGAAATTCCTATTACCAAGGAACCTTATCGCCTGACATTCTCTGAAATGTAAGAAGTAATTACACAGCTACAAGAGTTGTTAGACAAGGACCTCGGAACCTAACTATCATCATTGGGGAGCACCGGAGTTGCTAGTAAAGAAGAAGGATGGAAGCCTAGAATGTGCGTTGATTACTGGGGAACACACAGATTGTCAAAAAAAAAATCAATATCCTCTCCCATAATTGGGCGACTGGTTCAATCAATTCCAAGGGGAGAATTACTCCTCGAAAATTGATCTTCGATCTGGCTATCTTAGAGTTAAAATTCAACAGGAAGATATTTCTAAAACAGTATTTTGAGCTCGGTATGATCACTATGAACCCTTAGTTATGCCTTCGAACCAATTAATACACCCGCAGTTTTCATGGATCATCCGAATCAAGTTGTAAACCATACCACGACAAATTCATAATAACGTTATTAATGATCTCTTGATGTATTTGAAAACTGAAAAAGAACCTAAACAACAATTATGATCAATCTTGAAGGCGTTGAGGCAGGAGGAATTGTCCAAGTATGAATTCTAGCTGCAAGGAATATGATTTTTCGAACCCGGAATTTACATACACCCGAGCAAAACTGATTAACACCAGAGTCAACAAAAGAAATTCGCCAAATTTTGGAACTAGCTGAGTATTATTGGCGCTTCGTTGTACACTTTCCAGTGTAGCCCAACCCTTAACCCTTTCAACCCAAGAAAACTGAATTTATGATTAGGAAAGAGAACAAGAAATGACTTTTAATCGTTAAAAACAGAAACTTTGTCAAACCCCTACATTAAATCTCCCAGAAGGGACTGATAACCTTGTAATCTATTGTGATACATCCCGAGAAGAATTAGAATGTGTACTAATACAAAGAAACAAGGTTATAACATACACTTCCTAACAATAAAAAACATACGAAAAAATTACACTTTCCTTGACTCGGAGTATGGAACAATTGTAATTAAGAAAAACTGATGCCTTAAAATGAAGGGATAAAGTTAAACATTAGAAAGTACAGGTATTTGAAACAATTGTTTAGACAAACATTACCGGGCATATTCATATCACCCAAAAGAAAGCCCTAAGAGTATAACTGATATAACGTTTATTATTCATTAATCCCATGTATATTTTATTTAATATTTTATTAGTTTTGGTCGGTTTCGCGTAAGATTTGTATACTACTAACTTAGTTTTATGTTTTAGGTTTTTGGGTTTTAATTCCGGTGAAAAGAGGGCGAAAAAAGAGCAAAAACAAGCCGAACCGGAGAACCGACGCGTCAGGAAACTAACCGGACCAAACCAGGAAGTGAACCGGACCAGCATAATGGACCAGACCCCCCCTAGGGCCGATGCGCCGCGCGATGAGGGAAGGGGAGTTCGCCGCACGGCACGGCGGGTGTATAGCGGTGTCAGAATTCCAGAATCTTCCTGTTTAACCATCTTAAACCTATTTTTGGACCCCTGTTGCCTATAAAAAGACCCCTAAACTCACCATTAATCATACCTCAATCCCACATCCGAATTTGGTGAATCCCGAGGCGGCCGAGAAGAGTTTTCAGCAGTTTTGGAGTTGAAGAATCAGCTGGTGTTGCGCGTGATAGTTGAAGACGAAGAACACGGGTTTTATCTTTTATTTCTTTCGTTTTCGTTTATTTTACACCATGAATTCTTCTTTGTTTGTTTCGTTTAATTTTAAGATGCTAGGCTAAACGTTATAGACTGCCTAGGCTTATGATGAACTTATCTTGATGTTTTGATTTGATTTGGAATTATTTACGTTATGGTTTTTATGATTTAGTAAAAGATTTGCTTATAATTAATTGATGCGTATGAGTGCTTAGGATTGTTTGATGAGTTTTATTCCATAGTTTTCCTTGATTATTGTTTGTCATCTGATAGGATTGCTATTAGGTCAATTACTTTGTGTTCTTGATTATTTTGTGATTTGATTTCGCGATAAGATCATAGGAATAATATTGTTAAATAAATCTAAGTATGCTGCTAACCTAAAATCTGTAAAGTGCTAGGTTATTGATAAGTGTTTAGTATTTAATCTTGCTAGATTTAGTTCTTCGTAAGGAGTCCGTATAGGGTTAATTATTTATTATTGTTTATCAAATCAATTAATCATAGTAAATTGCCTTTGATTTCCGCGCTGTAAGGTAGGATTTCGTATAAAGGAACTAAATTATAAATAATTGGGTGACCGTACGCGAACTTGATTTTTAATACTGGTGTACATTAAAACTTGTTAGAAATCCATAGGTTTTCTCTTGAGAAGGGTCAGGGGCACTATTCGGGTTTTCTTTTAAATGTCTATTTTACGATCCCAGTCCATAACTAAATATTTTCCCGAGTCAAGTCATTACTGAAATTTAAGGGAGTCTAGCCTTGGTAGTTTTCTCATCATCATCTTATTTTCACAACAAACTTTGCTTTCATTTAAATTACTTGTTTTCTTAATTAGTTTTTAATTATAGTATTAAATTAGTATTTTAAATAAAAAAACCCCAAACAAATATAAATTAATAAGTCGTGTTTGTAGTCGAGTCTAATTAGCTAATAAACGTAATTTAGAGAGTCTCGTGGGTTCGATATCCGGACTTACTTAGCTTTACTAGAGTCGATCGGTTCACTTGTCGGTTAGTAGTTTAGTCAAGTTTTAGAGAGTCTAGAATATTACTTAGTGTTTATTTTTAGTTAATTTAGTTAATAATTATTAAACTACTTCAAGAACATCAATAAGATTTAGAAAACAAAATCTCATACGGGGACGATAATAACTTTGGAAAGAAAAACCGATGAAATTCTATACCTCCAACAAATCGAATCTAGATTCCAACCTTTGATAAACTATGTGACCTGATCATGGACAAAGCACATAAGTCCAAAGATTCTAATCATCCAGGTCCCGAAAATATGCACAAAGATTTAAAGTAAAATTATTGAGGGTCCGATTGTCTGACTCGTGCTGGAATTAAGGCAGAATGTTAGAAACACTCGGTAGTGTTACAACAACAAGAAACACCTGGTGAAAGTGAGAACAGATTACTATGAGCCTCGTAACACTCTTTCATAAATCATACCTTAACATGGTATGTCTATTTCGATTACTTCAAGCTAAGATAGTCTTTTCGCCTCTTGTGTTCTGACAAACTTAAGAACCCGGATCGATTTAACCACGACCTGTTGTTCCCAAACAAACGATCGATTTGGACAAATTATACAAACACTGAAAGAATTACCAAACCTTAGAGAAATTTAGGACCAACATTTCCACTGGTCCAATCCTCGAATACTAATAGTTATCATAGTATTATACAAGCGGCACTGTAACCGGTAAAATACAAACGAGAACATGAATTGATACTTTAGTAGACTGAAAGTTAACAACATCAGAATGCGAAATCCAATTTGATTCTGGAAACCACAGATAAAACTATGTCGATGTACATAATGAATTATTGACCTTTGTAAAGTGTTATTCGAGTTGAGGAAACTGATAACTTGACATCAACATATACGGAACCGTACGAAGTTATCCTGAAATTTAACCTCATAGCAAATTGACTAAAACCATATTTAGTGTCGAGTTTTAGTCCTACTAATAATTTCCTATATATACCGAAACAAACAAGTGCCTTATTAACGGGCGGCGATAATACTGCTTGGAAACTCACACATAACTAAACTTTGTAAAGAACCCGTATAAATATCAGGCGAGAAAGTCAAACAGTTATGACTCAACAGAATTTCAATGATCAAAGTTCGGTAAAATCAACAACGGGGAACCAAATATATTTGATAACGAAAAAAAATACTCCTGTTTGTCCCTAAGGAGCGTAAAGTTGGCATATCAAATTTCGTGGACGAAATTTCATAACGGGGGGACAATGTGACATTCGTGACAAAACCGAGTACACCTTGGTATTCAAAAACCGAATAAGCGATTAACCGTTTATTGCGTATCGAACAAACGATTAACCAAACTGGTCTGGATATGACTCGGATATCTCAGGGGGGGGGGCATCTATAAGTGATATACATTTAATATAAGCTAATATATTAGTATTATGGTGTCACACCCCGACATAGGGCCTGGGTGCGACGCCCGTTAGTTGGTATATGTTTTGAAAATATATCAGAGTTGCGGGTTTGTTTAGCGGAAGTATTAAAAATATAATATTCATTTACAAAAATGTCGGGTCAGAATACCCGTTGAATAAAATATCAGCGAAAGTCTTTTCAGAAAATATTATTATACTAAAACCTCTGTATTTAAATACCCGTTTGATAATTTAAATACTTGTCTTTTTGAAAATATAATTCTTTAATAATATTCTGAATAAAATATCTGAGCCATCAGATCACCTCTAATGACTATATCTCAAATCTTCAATCAGTCTTGTCTGCCAGTTCTATTCTTTACAGTTCCTTGAAATGTGGGGGGAAAATACGTCAGCACACAGCCGGTGAATGACGCTGACTCAATAATACCATTGTATAACAATAATAATACCTTTGTGACAATATTCATTAGGCACCCAACTCAATTGGGTTCAAATTACCCTAAGTACATGTACAATTAATCATATACACAATTCTCTTAACAGTCCCGGAGACTTCGAGAGGCGTGTTTGATGATATGCATGGCCTCGGGGAACTCCGAGTCACCATGTATACATGGATCCAGACACATGTATACTCTTAATCTGAGTATGCCCGTTTCTTATTATTGCAACACAAAGTTTTAATGATTCGTAAATCCTATGTAAACAGTTCAGACTCTAAAAGAGTTGTAAAAGTTCGGGGCGTATTCACCTTGTAAATCAGTTTCTGATACTGATTCCTGTATATTGATCAGTTTCAGTTACTGACCCCTGTCTGTAAATCAGTTTCTATTACTGATTCCTGTTTCTGTTTTCAGCTTTCAAATTGATTGATTGACTATTATCTCGAACCTATAGTACGAGTACAACATTTGTATAAATATCTTGATCAACAATCTAGCTTCAGACCTCGTAGTCTGTTTTGTATAGCTGTAACCTTAATAATATATTTGTTTGTATAAGACATGTGGACATTTAGTACCTTTATTTATTTATATATCAGGTTTTTTCTTCAGGAAGAAACATTTATATCAGGTTTCTTCTTCTAGAAGAAACGTTACTTTAACTATAACCTGTGTGAATGAATAGTATATTTCTTAATCATTAAGAAATACTATTTTAACTATACCCTTTGCATGTAAATGATTATGTTTCTTAATCATGAAGAAACAATAATTAACTATAACCTTTGCTTATGAAAAGCTATATTATGTTTAACAGTGATCAAGGTTCGGGCTATACCCCCCGACTATGGTCTAAGCTATTATAATAATGATAATAATAATAATAATAATAACTTCATCAGAACTCCTACCTCACACAGGTATTTAGAGTTAACTGCCTATGACTGATCGAGTGGCACTGCTACTCTACTTCGCGTTCTAGAGCTTAGACTGCCAGAGCTTCAGAGCTTGGCCCGTTCCCACAAGGTCGGCACGACTCCCAAGGTTAAGTGTGTGAAAATGTGTGTTTGAGGTGTGATTTGGGAATGCCATGGCCCCTCCTTTTGTAGCTGAAATTGGGTACCATCGCGTAGCACGATGGCCCCTTAACTTAGGGCATCGCGTAGCGCGATGTTAGAAAACTGACGCGTGGCTGCTGACTCAGCCCTAGCGCCTGCCACGTGTCCCCTGGTCACGACATGTGTTGCTGCGTCATCATAGGCTGTCGCGTAGTGCGATGGTTTTGAGTTTGGGCTCATCGCGTAGCGCGATGGGTTCCAGAACTAAAATTTTGTAAGGCCCCGAACCCCGGGAACCCCACAGTTGGTAATCATTCCAAAACATCCGTAAAAATAATTAAACTTAAAAACAATTCTTTGCATTAAAATAGCATTACAGAGTATAATTCGGCGGAAAACGTAAATAGATGAATGAGTTCCCAAAATCGAAATTAAGTATAACTTTTAAAAGTCTTTTGAAATAAAATGTTCATAAGTAATTCTTCATTCCAGCATGCCATTCACCGTCCAAGTAGCTCCGTGCACGTCCAAGCGATAAGGCATCCTCTTCCTAACCTGAAACTCACACTAACATGCACACAAAGTCAGCTTAAGCTGAGTGAGTTCAAGTTTTAAATAAGTAGCAACAGTTTTAATAATCATTCCAACGGTTTTAAAAACAGCAAACGGAAGTACACCGGTTAGGTCACCACATCCAATAAATAGTCATTCTTACGTATGAGCATCTCTATGCGTGCATTCCTATATATATATATATATATATATATATATATATATATATATATATATATATATATATATATATATATATATATATATATATATATATATGTAACATTCAATAATAACATTCAGGGCCGAGAAAACGTACAACCCAAACACGTAACATTCAGCGCATGAAAACACAAAGTAGGCACACGCAACATTCAGTAGTCGAGAAGACTACAAACATTCAGGGTCGAGCAAACGTACAACCCAAACACGTAACATTCGGCGCATGCAAACACAAGGTAGGCATACGCAACCTTCAGTAGTCGAGACGACTACAAAATTCGCCAAATCTTGGCCATTCTAAATATATACATACACACTCTATAACATTCTAAGGCCTACCAATACTAGCAAGCCTATGTAAAACCATTCAAAACATTTCATCAAGTAAGAAAAAACACTTAGGTGTGCATGCAAGCCCAAAAGTAAAAAGAGTAAAAAGGGGCATCATGAACTAACCTGGAATCAATCGAAAACTTGCAACGAGCTAGGAAATCCCTAAGTGCACAATCACAAGTAAGGGCCTGTAAATTATACACAACACGTTACTAAACTAGACCGTAAGAACACTCTTACCTAATGGGCCGTTCAAGCCCAACGCTTTGGCCCAAGGCCCAACAACTTGGCCCAAGGCCCAACAACTTGGCCCAAGGCCCAACACTTGGCCCAAAGCCCAACACTTGGCCCAAAGATAATCAAATCGGGTCGAATGTGCGTGTAATAAACCTTAAAACCATTTGTTAAACGAATCAGCCCCGAATGGACCAAATTCCATTTTAAATCTATTCATTCATCAAGATTATGTCACCCGAGTTGATAGGGTTGACGGTTCCTTTTTACAACTCTTACTTTAACGTTTAAACGAAAATTCACGCACCGCCGACTCGATTGACGAAGCACTAACCACAACAGCCCCGAGCATCAAAAAAATAATTTTTCCACAGCCCTTAAACCCCCCTAGGGCTGTACAAACTGATTCGGTCGGTCACCCGATCAATTAACACATCAAAATCAACAATTTGCAATTCTACACCCGATAAACCCTAGTTTTCAAACTAAAATCGATTGACCGACCTAAACACCTCCAATGGCCATGAAATTATAATATGATGTACAAGTCATACCTAGTGGGATTTTGATGCGAAAACCTCACTCAAAACAGCCTCGGAAAAGCTCAATTGGGCAGCCACCCGGTTAGCCTACAACAAGACGTTTTTCGATCAATACGCACAATATAAGGATCAATTAACGTGTAAAAGACTTGGGGAATCGTAGTACATACCTTGAATTGAAGTACTAAGGCTTAGAAATGGCTGCAAAAAAGAATATTGTGGGTCTTGGGTCACCCTCTACCTGCCGATCGTAGAAAATGGTAGGGGCTAGGGTTAGGTTATATTATAACATAATATTTTACACTTTAGTCCCTCCAGAGTGAAGTGTAAGGAAAAATGGAAGGAAGAGTTAGGTTCTTTAACGTACCGGGATAACGTAAAGGCTTCCGAGAAATGTCGGTTAAGTCCCGAGAGTTATACATACTCTACAAGCTTTAATTCTTGAAACCGGAGTTAACGGGCGTTACAAATTTTTATTTTTAGTCCCTCGTCTTTGATAAAACGCCACATTACACCCATCGCCCGAGTACGAGTCCGAGTCCGTGTCTGTGCGCATGCGCTTCGGGTGCTTCGCACCCTCCACTAGGTCTATGGAGAGTGGTTAGCCACATTAAAACAATTATATGGAAACTTGCTTCCTTATAAAGAGCTTCCATTTCTTTTCTTGTTTCCATGTGGGATGAAAGTTCCATTCCTTATTTATATCCATGGGAAATTCTTTCCTTTTCTTTCATCTTTCCATGTGGGATAGATTTTCTTACTTTGTTAACATAAAATGTTTATTTTTTTTTATTTCATTTTTCTCATGACTTATCTTGAGAATATTTTTTGTCCTTCAACTTTCAAAGTTGACAACTTTAACCCAAAATAAATATGGGTTTTTCTGACATGTTACATCCTCCCCACCTTAGAATGAATCTCGTCCTCGAGATTCTCTTGCCTTAGGTATGGATGCTTTTACTTCATTAATCTATGATTAGATTCTATCTAATCTGTTTCTCACGTTTAACTGTCAATTGCAGATTGATGAAAATTTTCAGACCTGTTGCTAACTTTACATCTCGATTGATGTAATCAGTCAATAGTTCAGAATATCATAAGTAATTGTAAATTGCTAAACACAGTGGCTAGTTGTGTTTAATTATTTACCTTACCTTTTGTATTCTAAACATTTACCAATGTTAGCTTTATTGCTTCTTGGATTCGATATGTCGAATCAATTCCATTTCTTGATCCCAGTTATTTGTTTTCCTTATGTCATAACAGTACCTTTGTACTTTTGAGCAATCATATCTGATATGCTATACAATCATATTTCTTTGACCATTCTTGAACTCTTTTCCTTTGACTTTTTGATCAATCCCTGTTGATTATTCCATTAATAGTATTTCTTGAATACCCTGCGATCGACCAGAGATTTCTTTCAATGACATACTAGCTTTGTATATTTTGATATCTCTCGACATTTATCCTTTCTTGCTAATATTCGGAATCTCTTTCCCTTAGTATGCTATTAACCTTTATTTGTAATAGGCTTGCATAAGTATCTAGATAATGTTTCTTGTTTAATCAGCAGACTTTAAGTCTGTTTCAGTTTAGCAGATTCATGTCAGCAGACTCGTTGTTTGATCAGCAAACTTTTAAGTTTGTTTTAGTTCAGCAGACTCTTGGTTTGATCAGCAGACTTTAAGTCTGATTTAATTCAGCAGACTCTTAGGTTAAACTAATCTTAATAGAGTTTTATAGTCGTTTTATATTTTATATTTACATATGACGTTCAATATGGCACGTCTCGGTCTAATAAAAATATTTCATCCAATTGGATGAATCTGTCAGATGACAAATCAAATCAGCATGTTATCAGTTTTGAATGTTAGCTTTAAATTCAGATGCTCGATTGTCTTTTCTTTTTAGAAATACTAAATATCAGCATTCTTGTGTATTAACAAGATCTATATTTTAATATTTTATTTATAACAGAGGGAATTAAATACCCTTTCTCGGTTTACAAAATTTCTCGTTTCAGAACGAGTTATAACTTAATATACAGAATTTAACTATTCTATCTTACATTCTTTAATATCACTCCTTCTTGTCTTGATTGTTGTCAGATATTTCTGATTTTCTTCTGACATTAGTGTCAGTCCTGATTAGCTTTTCTTTTTGGGCAATTTGTTTTGAAGTTGCCCGTTTCTCCACATATAAAATATACTCCTTGTTTCTTCTTGCATTCTTGCATTGTGTGTCCTTCTCTATTGCAATATGTACACTTATCTGTGCCTTCTCGTCGACATTTTCCAGAATGTTTTCTTCCACAAGTTTTACAAGTGGATTTTGAAGTATTTCCTTCTTTTTCCATCTTCTCATAATCTTTCGGTTTCTTGATTTCTTTTTCTTCTTTCTTTTCCTCTTCTTGATTTCTTATCATGCTATTCATCAAATATCCGGCTACTTCCTTGGCCGACTCAATTGTTTGCGGCATATTAGCTCATACCAAGTATTTTATCTCTCTTGGCAATCCATATATATAACGTGTTATCTTATTATATTCCGAAGTAACCAGATGTGGAACCAATCAGTAATATTCAAGGAATTTAGTATTATATTCCCTGAGATTTGTTCCAACAACTTTATGATTCCATAACTTGGTTTGAATCTGATCCATCTTGTGGAGTGGACAATATTTCTTTATAACGAGATCTTTGAATTCTTCCAAGCTTATATTGTACATTATTTCCCTTCCCTTATTCCAGATTAGGGTATTCCACCATTCAAGAGCTTCTCCCTTGAACATTTGAGAAGAATACTGAATAGCTTCTTCGTTTGTACATTTACTAATGTACACAATTGCTTCTTGTTCCTCTAGCCATCTTAAAGCGGCTATAGCATCCTTGTCTCCGTAAAATTCCTTAGGTTTGTAAGATTGGAAATATTTAAAATTGCATCCCGTTTGAAATTTTAACTTCTTTTGAGATTTATCCTTTAAATAATTGTCGGATATGGAGCTATCATAAGATTCTTTCTTTCTTGAATGAACAGATTTACTTTGGCTTTTCTTATCAGATTTTGGTTGACTTTGATTGATAGAATTATCCTTGATAGCTTCTTGTATCATTTTCTGGATTTCATCTTTATATTGGGCTGGAAGTTCCTTATTTTCGTTGTTAACATTCTCTTTGCTTCCAACTTTATTGGAAGGATTATTTTGAGAGTTTGTACTTCCTTCTCTTGACATACTACAATAAATTTTTTTAAAGATAAGTTCAATATTCGAGGAATTCAAAACATATCCTTTATTTATATTATTGTAGTACACAACATTATTATTATTAGCCACACTTATTACAACTATTACAGTTCTTATTATTTATTTCTTCCAACGGACAATCAATTTCTTGATTTTGCTGTCCTTTTTAGTTGTTTCCTTTTCTTTTCCTTTTTCTTCTTCCATCTCTATATCGTTGAGCATTGATTCGGCTATTCTTGTAACATCGACTCCATAACATGTTGAGTCATCTCTGATGTATATTCCTTCATAATCTGTGCTCCGGCGTTCATTTGGATGGGTAAAGTAAGGATCTTGATTTATCGGATAACTAAAATATTCCTGCCCCTGAGGATTTTCTTTCGGTTCAGTCATTATTCCTTTTCCCTTTGACTTTATTGATTTCTGGGATCTACTTGATCCACTTGATCTTGTTCCTTGCACATCTTGTCTTCGAATGATATGGGCTAGTGGGATGTTGGAATCGAATGAATCTGAATTTTCCTCCATTGTGGTCTGATATGAGTCTTCACTACTAGATATGGGGATTGGGAGTAAGGTTGTCCCTATACACCCTTTTCCTTTACCTGACGGAGGTTGAAATGATCCTTGGCTGGATTGACGATCAGACATCTGTACGATGTTAGATGAGAAATAGGATTGTGTTCCTATCTTATCCGTAATAGTTTATTATTTAGTGATTTCATTTTAGATACTTTTAATCACGTACCTATTTTATTTGAATCAGTACCCGTGTAGGATTATATCCTATCCGTATCATATTTAATCATCCATTGATTATATCAGTTGACATTTTCAATTGAATATCAATGTGTTCAGCATAACCTATTTATGATCAAAGCCTTGGTATAAAGTATACCTAATTCGCTAAGACCGATGGATCTGATACCAACCTATCACACCCTGACTTAGGGCCTGGGTGCGACGCCCGTTAGTTCGTTAGTTGGTATCTGTTTTGAAAATATATCAGAGTTGCGGGTTTGTTTAGCGGAAGTCTTAAAAATATAATATTCATTTATAAAAATGTCGGGTCAGAATACCTGTTGAATAAAATATCAGCGGAAGTCTTTTCAGAAAATATTATTATATTGAAACCTCAATATTTAAATACCCGTTTGATAATTTAAATACTTGTCTTTTTGAAAATATAATTCTTTAATAATATTCTGAATAAAATATGTGATCCATCAGATCACCTCTAATGACTATATCTCAAATCTTCAATCAGTCTTGCCTGCCAGTTCTATTCTTTACAGTTCCCTGAAATATGGGGGAAAAATACGTCAAACACAGCCGGTGAATGACGCTGACTCAATAATACCATTGTAAAACAATAATAATACCTTTGTGACAATACTCATTAGGCACCCAACTCAATTGGGTTTAAATTACCCTAAGTACATGCATGACCTTTGCTTATGAAAAGCTATATTATGTTTAACAGTGATCAAGGTTCGGGCTATACCCCCGACTATGGTCTAAGCTATTATAATAATAATAATAATAATAAAATAATAACTTCATCAGAACTCCTACCTCACACAGGTATTTTGAGTTAACTGCCTATGACTGATCGAGCGGCACTGCTAGTCTACTTCGCGTTCTAGAGCTTAGACTGCCAGAGCTTCGGAGCTTGGCACGTTCCACAAGGTCGGCACGACTCCCGAGGCTAAGTGTGTTAAAATGTGTGTGTTTGAGGTGTGAGTTGTGAATGTCGTGACCCCTCCTTTTATAGCCGAAATTGGGTACCATCGCGTAGCGCGATGGCCCCTTAACTTAGGGCATCGCGTAGCGCGATGTCAAGAAACTGACGCGTGGCTGCAGACTCAGCCCTAGCTTCTGCCACGTGTCCCCTGGTCGCGACACGTGTTGCTGCATCATCATAGGCCGTCGCGTAGCGCGATGGTTTTGAGTTTGGGCTCATCGCGTAGCGCGATGGGTTCCAGAACTCAAATTTTTATTTTTAGTCCCTCGTCTTTGATAACTTGTCACTTCTTAATCGTACTTCCATTTTCCAAAAATACTAAAGTGACCCTTATGCAACTCGCGGCGATGCGAGCGTGCGAGGTGCAAAGTGCGCCATCAAAACGCCACATTACGTCCATCGCCCGAGTCCGAGTCCGAGTCCGAGTCCGAATCCGTGTCCGTGCGCGTGCACGTCGGGTGTTTCGTACCCTCCGCTAGGACTATGGAGAGTGGTTAGCCATATTAAAACATTTCTATGGAAACTTGCTTCCTTATAAAGAGCTTCCATTTCTTTTCTTGTTTTCATGTGGGATGAAAGTTTCATTTCTTATTTGTATCCCTGGGAAATGCTTTCCTTTTCTTTCATCTTTCCATGTGGGATAGATTTTCTTACTTTCTTAACATAAAATGCTTATTTTTCTTATTTCATTTTTCTCATGACTTATCTTGAGAATAGTTTTAGTCCTTCAACTTTCAAAGTTGACAACTTTAACCCAAAATAAATATGGGCTTTTTCGAGATGTTATATATGGCCTTAGTTCGATAGCAAACAAGTTAAATGAAAACATGCTCGTTTAACTACCCGCTGTAGATTTAAACGCGAAAGATAATTACAAACAAGCATTGTATCATCCGTTAAGCCGAAAAAGACTTACCAAACACTTATTTGAAATGTTTTAAGTGATCCATGAATATATTTTTGATTGTTACAAACGTATATTATGTTTTTATAAATTTACCTAAAAAAAGCCAAAAAACACTCGTTTTCGCGCTATCTGTCGTACCTGATATATTTTCGCGCCAAAAAGCGAACCTGAAATAATTTTTACTCGGGATTTCACGTTCTTGCACGAAAATCAAGGTAAATGGGCCAAAATAGGCCCAAGTGTGCCTAAACAAAATTCCGGCCGCCACCAATTTTTAGTATATTATTATGGGATTCTTAAGGCTAAGCAACAAGGATATTTATCAAAATTTTTCCAGAACCTAACCCATACGTTTCTGCTGTTCTTCCATTAAAACCAAAAAAAACAAGGTAATATAATTATTTTGATCAAATTTATACATGATGAAGCATATTTAATTCCATATAAACATAGTTTGATTACCAAAAATCATTCTTAACCATGTAAAAATTCTAAAAATGGTCCATAAACATGTTTTGATCATACACATGGTAAGGAACCTAGTTTAATAGTTTTTTTGGCCATAAACAAGGATTAGAAGGTTTAAACAGCGTTTTTACGGTTCAAAAGTTCGGATTAATACCCTAGCCGAAACCCTAAGTTAAGAGGCTGTTATGTTGATGAAAATTGCTTGCTTTGTGATATAGGACCTATATCTAGCTTTCATAGAAGCACAAGAACCCGAAAACTTGATTAGAAGGGCGAAAACGAACCAAAACCGCTAAGGTAATGCCGAAACACTCGATTACGGGCTGTTTAGGATTCAATTGTGATGTGCATACTTTTAGGTTATAAAATTTTTCAGGGACATCTGGGACAATATCATTTAGTCCCTGTTCAAATTTGGTAATTTTTTGACCATCTGAGAATATTTGGCGAATTTATTACCGAATTGGGACGTTTATTTGGGAAAAATAGTTAAAATGCTTGAAAAATTATGCAATTTTGTGGGGAACTCAGAATTAGTATATTATTATCACATATGAAATTTAGGGTCATTTGGAAAACCCTAAGTATGTTTTATGTATTTGCGTTTATTTGAATTTTCATAGTCGTTTTTGGCTCGGAAATGATATTTGGCAAGATTGTTAGAGTTTGGAATTTTTCCAGATTGTTTTGGGATAGATTATGATCACTCAGAAATTTTGGTGGAATATTTGGATACCGTTTGGTATAAATGGACGATTTTCGGGCTAAATATAGCTGATAAAATAAATTTTTATAAATTAATAAATCAGTAAATAATTCCAAAAATATTTCTATAAACATCTACATATTTTAATTAATAAATGACTAAATTTTCATAATTTAAGGATTATCGGATAATTAATTATGCTAATTTAAAGATTAAACAAATTCAATTCTGATAAAAACCGACGAGTTCGTGATTAACGAACCTGTTGGAATATCAGAACACCAAGAGTGATCAAAAATCATATTTTTGAATTAATTAAGTGAAAACGAACTTTTTATGAGAAACCCAGACAATTTGAATAGATTATGCATGTTTTTCTCTAAATCAAACTGAATAAACGGAAACGAGCCACGTAGCGAGTCCAGACCCCCGATGTGTGATCTTTCTTTGTAATTTAACCATTTTAGCGACCAACACATTTACCCAAGCTTACATCCCCATAACTTTTTCTGAACGCATAAACGAACAACTTGGTCCTGCTGGGAAAACGGGGAAACTGAGCAAAGTTCAGTTTTAAATATTAGACATTGAACAACATCACAATCTAAACCTACTAACACTTTCTGTGTGTAACAGCTATACCGAGATTAGCTATACAGCCCAGTCTAGTATAACGATTATAATAATATTAAAATATAAATATTATTATAGTATTCATTATAGGAACTAGTGAATGAGTCAAAACAACTACGAACTTACACTGTATCGCTGTGCTGATTGTCTTCTAAACCGTGAGTTTCATGACCCCACTTTTAAACTGTTTTTATAAACTTTCGGGGTGAAAAACACGTTGATACATATATGTACACTATAAATTGTTTTATGATGGGAATTATCTAAGTGATAACACACGAAAGTCGCCACGAACACAGTGATTAACTTCGAGCAGGTGGCTTGTGAATAGTACTATTGGTTTGACAAACCCAACGGAATCGGCCTGGTTGCCGTGTCACATAGCGCCGTTTGCACATGACCATACTTATACAAACAGGCTATGTAGTGTTAGACATAGCTACCGGGGCATGTTGTGGGCGGAAGGGGATCCACAGTGGTTGATTGGGTCTGGGAAATTGATGCACGCAGCACAGACAGTCAAGGCTTCACTGTAGCTTAGCATAATTACATCATAAACATACAAACAAACGTACTTATGAACATACATACATACATACATACATACTTACGTATTTACAACTATGATTGTTGTACGCACAACTGATTTCTTGAAACTCGTGAAACCAACTATTTGTATTTAACCCGTTTTAACATGTTTTTCAGGTACTGGATTGGATTAGAAATTCAATGTGTTACGCGTTTGACTTGCGATCAATGCTGGGTGAATTGATACAAGTGTGCTAGTAAGAAGTAAAGTCGCTTACGGACTGGATTTAGTTTGTATCACCTAGTTGTAAACAAAGTTAGATCGATGTAAAATATTGTAAACTAGTTTGTATTGTTCTTTAGAAACAATGTGGTTGATACCAGAGGTGTCTGTTACATTTCCGTTTTACGCTTCCGCAAATCTCTTAACGAGGTGTGACAGTTTTAGTACTCATGATTTTTCGCTGATTTTAACTCTGAACTGGTTTTCAAATAAAATGTATTGCTCTGGGTTAAACTTTTATTAAGTTTTGGGAATCTTGATACTTATTATTCCTCTGTTATTTACTCTGAACTTGTTTTAAACAAAACGAATTTTCTTGGTTTTAAATTTTTATGAATTTTGGATATGATTACCAACTGTAGGATTCCCGGGATTTGGGGTCTTACATTTTTACCTTGCTTCGAGCTGAAAGAAGTTTTAAATAGTGATGGCATGTTTGGGCATAACAGATCGTGTCCGATATACGGAACGTGTCCGGCTTGTGGGCTTATTTTGAGCTTCATGGTGCGCGGGTCTTTCATCATAAGATGGACTAAACATTTTAGTTAAATGAAATGACGTGCGGGCCTTTCATCATAAGATGGCACGCAAGCCATTAGAATATATTAATTGCATCCTAGCATAAGGGCCAGAAATATATGTAGTTTGTAGATGACACGCAGGTTATCTGTTAAACTGGCACTCACACCACTTAAACTTAGTTAATCATTACGTGACACGCGGGCCAGAAACATAAGTAATTTATCAACTTCAAAATGGCACACACACCACTTAAACTTAAGTAATCATATCTTGGCACACGGGCCAGAAATCAATGTAATATACAGATGACATGCAAGTCAACTGTTAAAATGGAACGCACACCACTTAAACTTAATTAATCAGATCCTAGCGCGGGGGTCAAAAATATATGTAATTTACAAAAGACACACATGTCAACTGTTAAAATGGCGTGCACACCATTTAAACTTGATTAATCATATCCTGGCACTCGGGCCAAAGATATAAGTAATTTACAGATGACATGAAGGTTAACTATTAAAATGGCACGCACACCATTTAAACTTAATTAATCATATCCTTGCCCAGGCACCATAAATCTATGTAATATACAGATGGCCCACATGCCAACTGTTAAAATGGCACGCACACCATTTAAACTTAATTAATCATATCCTAGCACGCAGGCCAGAAATATAAGTAATTTACAGATGAGATGCAGGTCAACTGTTAAAACGGCAAGCACACCATTTAAACCTAACTAATCATATCCTGGCACACGCGCCAGATTTATAAGTAATTTACAGATGACACACAGGTCAACTGTTAAAATGGCACGCACCCCATTTAAACTTAATTAATCATATCCTAGCACGTTGGCCTGGAATATAAGTAATTTCAGATGAGATGCAAGTTAGCTTTTAAAATGGTGCGCACACCATTTAAAGTTAATTAATCATATCCTGGCACGCGGACCAAGAATATAAGTAATTTACAGATGATAAGCAGGCCAACTATTAAAATGGCACGCGAGCCTTTCTTGAAATATTTTCAAACATAGAATGGTACGCGAACCATTAATTCGGCTCATAGCCATATGAGTGTATTATAAGGTTCCCATTCTCGGGTGTATTTTGAGGTGTGCACAACCTTATATTCGGATGTCTTCCATCCTTGGG
This sequence comes from Bidens hawaiensis, assembly GCF_021521415.1. NCBI lineage: Eukaryota > Viridiplantae > Streptophyta > Magnoliopsida > Asterales > Asteraceae > Bidens > Bidens hawaiensis. Next base: position 368,247 of record NW_027491117.1, on the reverse strand, counting down.
CGAATTTTGAGGTGTGCCCAACCTTATATTCAGATGTCTTCCATCCCGCTATATTCCTTTAAGTTGTAGTGGTGATATACCATGATAGTCCCCAGTTCATTGAAGCTAAATAATGTTAATAGCGTTGAACTTGTAATAAACTTATTAATAATGTTTTAATCGTGTGCATGAATGAGTATAAACAACTTTTTATATCATGTATAAAAATGACATTTGTTATTTTAAGACGCCTTCTGAGATTAAATAATCGCTCATAGTCATTACTTACTAATAATCGTCTAGAAGATTTGGTAACACTCACATTTATCAATAAAGTCCATGACATCATCCATTTCATAAACTTGCATGCCATATGTTTTTAGTTTATTAATAAAATTGGAAATTGTGTCAAGACATGACTTGAGTAGTCGCGAATTTTTTAATGCAAATCTTATTCACTCAAACGTTTTATTTTGTTTATATATTGTGAAAAATAATTCACTTGAAAAATTTGTAGCCATCCGTGCTTTATTTCTGTCACGGGGGAATTCCTTTGTTGACGACGTCAAGATATTGGTTCCATGGCTCTAACGCGAGACTTTATTCCTCATATTTGAGTTGCCAAAGGGGGTAAAATGCAAATAATAAAAACTTTTGCTTCTAGTCATCTTTGACCCAAAATTAAATATTCGTTATTTGAGTTGCCAAAAGGGGTAAAATGCAATTAATAAAAACTTTTGCTTCTAGTCATCTTTGACCCAAAATTAAAGTTTAGAGGGGGGGGAGCCTTGAAAGTTGGGAATTAATTCACTTTCACATAAAAAAACGAGGCATTTTGCCTGTCATGTCCTTATGTATATATAATATATTGTCATGCTTCCTTCCTTAGTTAGAAACAATTCTCTTGTAGATCGTTTCGTTTTTCAGTTGAAGACATATAACTTCGCCAAAGGTGTCGTGTCGAAGTGAAACATGACCTTCGCCTAACTCCTAAGATTGCATGTTTGTAAAGGTAACTTGTCAAGCCACCCGCGTTAGCAGGTGCTGATCCGCCGGCGCATACGATCCCGCCTAAATACGCACGCGGCCGCGGGTGACTGAGTATGTCGGAACAAGCGTGGTGGTGTGCAAGTGGCTCTTGGAAGCTGGTGTTGATGCACTAAGGGGGTATATAATCCGCGTTACGTTGCTAGAGTGAACAGGCATAGCACGCATGCGTCCATGGTGGGGGAGTGTTGATCCGCGGAGCGCTTAGATGATTCGCGGTGGCGGAGTGTTAATTCGCAGCGGTGCATAGATGGCTTGTGGTGACCGAGTGTTGATCCGCGGCGGAGTGTTCATCTGCTGTGGCACGCATGCGTGGCGGAAGATTGTTGATCCGTGGCGGCGGAGTGGTCACTTGTCGGAGCCTACCAACGGCCCGCGGTGGTTGAGCTGAATTGCCGGAACTTCCGCGTAGCTCGCGGTAGCCGGAGGCGGTCCACCCGAGTTCTTGGCCTGCCATGTTTGTTGGCACGGCGGAGTACATTGTTATGTTAGGTATTAGGTGTACGCAGCTGACCCGAAAAAAGTCGGATAGGGTTACAGAAATCAACACAATACAACGCTCGGGGCTTAAGAACTTAACAGTATTTCTAATTGATTTCTAAAACGAGTATAACGTGCAGCGGAAACAAAACGAGAAATATACTGAACTCTAATTAATTAACCAAAACAACCAAACTAGAACCGAATATAAATCAGAACCTAGATAGTGACTTGCCCTTAACTAGAACTGAACTCTGGCAACTTCCTTCTGATCGACGTTCACAAAAATATAGTTGTTGGCCTTTTCTTTTAATTCAAGAAATTCAATTGATTAATAATAATCAATTAATAATGGTTGAGAATGATACTGAGTGGATGATGATGTTTGTATTCTCAGCAAACAAATATATGTGAAGCAATATAATAATATTGATGATGATGACGACTGGAAGCTTCTAACGAACACAGGTTGCAAACTTTCAAATCAATATTATATTCTTGACGGCGGCAGTAGGTTCACGAACACACACAATTCAAACGAATAATTATAATAATAATGATCGTAAAGCAGTAAAGAGATACGAACACGGGGATTTACGTGGTTCGGCCACGATGTGTAACCTACGTTCACGGTGTGTAACGTACGTCCACGGACAACGAACATGGTCTCTTCTTTTTATTGAGGTGCTCAAGAAATTACAAGATACAATATGGTTTATATAGGGAGGTTACTAGGATTATTTTCTTTCTCCGCAAGTTATAAGAAATAAAATAAACAGCCGCTAAAGTTGAGTGGGTGGCGAGCCCATTCAACCCTTCAAGTCTTCAACTGCCCAACCCAACACGGGCCGGGGCTACACTCGTATAGAACCCAATAATCTCTCACTTGGAGCCTCGGAATGTCTTCACTTGCTCTACATGTAAACCAACCTGTTCGTCGCCAACTCCTCAACACTATTCCTGGAGACCAACTGAAGCTACACAGAGCTTCAGTTTGTCCATGGTCACAACCTTGGTAAAATATCCGCCGGATTCCTGTCTCCCCTAATGTTTTTCAACCGAATAGTCCCATCACTAACTAAACCCCGAATGAAATGATAACGCATATAAATGTGCTTCGTTTTACCATGATAAACAGGATTCCTGGCTAATTTCACAGCACTTTCATTAACACAGTACAACGGATAATCTGTTTGTTCCCTGCCTAACTCCTCTAAGAAAGTCCTCAACTAAACAAGCTATTTACTCGCTTCAGCAGCTGCCATATACTCAACTTCTGTGGTTGAGAGCGCCACACTCTTCTGCAGTCTAGATTTCCAACAGATTACAGTGTTCCCCATAGTGAACACATATCCCGTAGTACTCTGATAAGTCTCCTTGCATCCATTTAAGTCAGCATCTGAAAACCCTATAAGAATTGCATCTTTGCCTTTAAAGCATAAGTCCATCTTTGAAGTTCCCTTTAGGTACCGAAGCAACCACTTCACTACTTCCCAATGTGCTTTCCCTGGATTTGACATGAACCTGCTAATAACTCCCACTGCATGAGCAATACCCGGTCTCGTGCATACCATTGCATACATAATACTACCCACTGCAGATGCATAAGGAATCTTTGCCATTTCTGCCTTTTCTCCATCAGTACTAGGAGACTGATCCTTAGAAAGTTTAATATGACTACCCATAGGTGTACTTCGAGTAGTGGTTTTCTCATCACTCTTGTTGAACTTCTCTAAAATTTTTTAGATGTATTTCTCCTGAGATAAAGCTAAAGAACTGTCATTCTTATTTCTGGTGATGCTCATGCCAAGAATTTGCTTGGCTAGACCTAAATCTTTCATTTCAAATTCTTCAGACATCTGTCGCTTCAACTTATTAATCTCTGATATATCTGAACAGGCAATCAGCATATCATCTACATACAACAGTAGAATGATGTAGGAACTATCGAAATTCATGAGATAGCAGCAGCGGTCCATCTCACATCTTTTGTATCCATTCCTACCCATAAAATCATTAAACTTGATATACCACTGCCTGGGCGCCTGCTTCAATCCATAAAGACTCTTCTTTAACTTACACACCATGTTTTCTTTACCAACTGTTTGAAACCCCTCTGGCTGTGCCATGTAGATATCCTCCTCAAAGTCACCATGCAGAAAAGCTGTCTTCACATCCAGCTGCTCCAGATGTAAGTTTTCTGCAGCCACGATACTAAGCACCAGTCTGATTGTAGTCATTTTTACCACATGAGAAAATATCTCATTATAATCAACCATATGCTTTTGTTCGAACCCTTTAACTACCAATCTTGCTTTGTATCTCTTTGTATCATCACTTTCATCCTTGATCCTAAATACCCATCGGTTCTGAAGAGCTTCTTCCCGGCTGGAAGCGGTGTAAGAACCCAAGTCTTGTTCTTGTTCAATGAATCCATTTCTTCTCTTATAGTTCGCTCCCACTGAGACGAGTCTTTCAAACTCATTACTTCAGAATAACACTGTGGTTCACCATTCTTAGTCAGTAGAACATTCAACTACATTTGTTCTTGTAATCCATAGCCTAACAGAACGCAGCAGCGAGGGACAACCCGCCCATACAGCCAGCGGGGAGGATGGCACTACTGGCAAAGACCGTCTGGCGAAAACGACGCAGGCGCGAAGCGTGGTAGGCCTGCGCCGGGGGAGCATAGGGAGGAAAGGGAGCCCAGACGGTGGAGGTCTAATGGTTCCGGAATATCTCCTAACATCTAGCTGAGGTGTAACTATTTCTTGTTCTAGTGGAGACTGTTTAGTATTAGACTCTGAACTCCCACTGTTAGAGAAATCCTCAAATTCATCTGCATTTTCTTCCTCAACCTCTTCTGATGTTTCTGAACACTGACTATCAACCTTCTCACTTGTATTTTCAAACTCTACATGTTCTTTATCAACTTCTTGTGTGAATGACTTTCTATCTTTGTAAAGTCCTGCTTCATTAAACACCGGATCACGAGCCCTGCATACTTTTCTGACCTCTGGATCCCAAATCCTATAGCCCGTCTTCGCGTCACCATAGCCTATAAAAGTACACTTCTTCGCCTTAGGGTCAAGCTTGTCCCTCTCGGTGTCTTTTATCCCAATGTAACCTCTTTTCAACTCCATACTTCCTCTGGAATTTTGAATCCAAGAGGAACTGACGGTCCTCTATTTATAAGATATGGAGCAGTGTTGACTGCATCTGCCCAGAAGGTCTTTGGAAGCCCTACATTTATTCTCATTGCTCTAGCTCTTTTACTTAGTGTCCTATTAATTCTTTCGGCTACTCCATTCTGTTGTGGCGTACCAGGAACAGTATTAATCATCTTTATACCCCTCTCAGCACAGTAATTAACGAAATCCCTGCTGATGTACTCCCCGCCATTGTCAGACTTTAAACACATCACTTTCAGATTTGTTTCCATCTCCACGGCTGCCTTCCATTTCTTGAAAACATCAAATACCTAAAACTTGTTTTTGAGAAACTAGATCCATAGCTTCCGTGTAGCATCTTCAATGAAAGTGACATAGTAGTTGGAGCCTCCTAATGATGATACTGGTGTTGGTCCATACACATCAGTATGAACAAGCTCAAGCTTCTCTGCTTTAAGTGTTTTTCCTGATTTTACAATGGTGACCCGTTTCCTCTTGCCGAGCACACAAGGTTCACAAAACCCTGTATCAAGTTCCACCTTTTTCAAATTAGGGAATTTACCTTTCTCTGTTAGTATCTTCAAACCCTTCTCACTCATGTGATCGAGTCATTGATGCCAAAACATGATGGAATCGGTCTACTAGCCACTGAATTTACCTCTCCCGCTGAGATTTCTGCCATGTACAATGTACCCTTTTTCTTCCCGCGAGCAATTACCAAGTTACCCTTTATGACCTTCCATTTCCCTCCTCTGAAAGTAACACCATAACCTTGATCGTCAAGATGCCCAATAGAAATCAACATCTTCCATAACCTAGGAATTATTCTGAGTTCTTTCAGAGTCCATGTAGTACCTAAAGAAGTCTTCAAGTCGATATCCCCCATCCCGGTAATATCTAGAGGCTCATCATTCGCCAAACGAACTATGCCAAATTTTCCTGTTCTGATATTCTTCAGGCTCTTTGTGCTAAACGTAGCATGGAAAGACGCATCGGAGTCCATGATCCAAGACTCAACTGCGTTCTCAACACAGCAGACTAGGGCTTCATCATCTGAAATGTCACACCCCGACTAGCACAATGCGAAAGCGTAAAGCGGGAATTTACAGACACCTCTGGTATCAACCACATTGTTTATAAAGAAACATTACAGCTAATTTACAATATATTACATTACATTATTCTATCATTGATTTACAGTTTAGGTGATATACACAACACTAGTTCGTTAAACTATATGACCTTACTACTAACACCCTTGCCTCTATTCACATAGTATCAACCACACCTTGAACACGTAGCAGATCACCAAGTTATTCCAATTTAGGTACACCTGAAATGCAGTTTAAAATAGGTCAACTACTAGAGTTGGTGAGTTTTAAGAAAACAGTTATAAATATTCACAAGTTAACACTTGTAATTATGATATCAGTATGTATGTATGTAAATGATGTAATTATGCTAAGCTACAGTGAAGCCTTAACTGTTTGTGCTGCGTGCATCCATTTCCCACGCCCAATCAACCACTGTGGCCGCCTTTTCGCCCACAATATGCCCCAAGTAGCTATGTCTAACACTACATAGCGTGTTTGTGTATTTATGGTCATGTGCAAATGGGGTAAAGTCTCAGCAACACATGCTGGCTCCGTTTGGGTTTGTCAAACCAATAGTACTATTCACAAGCCACCGGCTCGAAGTTAATCACTGTGTTAGTGGGGACTCTCGTGTGTTAGCACTTAGATAATTCACATTAATACATGTTTTAGGTATGTATATGTAATCAAACATGCTTTTCACCCAAAAAGTTCATAAATCTGCTTAAAGAGATGGGTCATGAAACTCACTGTTTAGTAGATAATCAGTATAGAGTCAGCTTGTGGTTTGCTTGATTCGCTATCACTAGTTCCTATAATCAATGTTATAATAATATTAATATTTTAATATTATTATAATCTCAATACTAAACTGGTCTGTATATCTAATCTGGGTATAGTTGGAACGCCCAAAAAGTGTCAATAGGCTTAGGTTGTGACGTTGTTCCATGTCTAATACTTAAGCCCGAACTTTGCTCAGTTTCCCCGTTTTCCCAACTGGGCCAAGTTCTTCGTTTATGCCTTTAGAAAACAGTTATGGGATGTATGTTTGGGTAAATGTGTTGGTCGATAAAATGATTAAGTAATAAAGAAAGATCACATATTGGGGTTCCGGATTCGCTACGGGGGCCCGTTTCCGTTTATTCAGTTTGATTTGAGGAGAAACGCGCACAATCTATCCAGATTGTCCAGGTTTCTCATAAAAAAGGTCCGTTTTTTACATAATTAATCCAAATATATGAATTTTTATCACTCTTGGTGTTTTGATTTTCCTGCAGGTTCGTTAGTCACGAACTTACCGGTTTTTATTAGAATTGAATTTGTTTAATTTTCAAATTAGCATAATTAATTAACCGTTAATCATTAAATTATGAAAATTTAGCCACTTATCAAATAAAATATGTAGATTTTTATAAAAATATTTCTGGAATTATTTACTAGTTTATTAATTTATAAAAATTTATTTTACATGCTATATTTAGCCTGAAAATCGTCCGTTTATCCCAAACGATTTCCAAAAATTCCAAAAACATTCCTGGATGCTCAAATTATATCCCAAAGCCATCTGTATCAATTCCAGAATGTAACAACCTTGTTCAATATTCTTTTGGGCCAAATTTGACTATAAAAACTCATATGAACGCAATTGCACAAAAAACACTTAGGCGTTTCCAAAAGATTCCAATTTTCATATGTGATCAAAATATACCAAATTTGAGTCCCCCATAAAATATCATAATTTTTCAAGCATTTTAACTATTTTTCCCAATTAAATATCCCAATTCGGTAATAAATTCGCCAAATATTATCAGATGGTTGAAAAATTACCAAATTTAGACAGGGACTCAATGATATGGTCCCTGATGTCCCTGCAAAATTTCAAGACCTAACAATATGCACATCACAACTTTAACGTAAACAGCCCGTAAACGAGTGATTCGGCATTACCTTTACGGTTTTGGTTCGTTTTCGCCTTTTCTAATCAAGGTTTAGGATCTTGTGCTTCTATTCAAGCTAGATACAGGTCTTGTATCACAAACCAAGCAAATTTCATCAACATAATACCCCCTTAACTTAGGGTTTCGGTTAGGGTGTAAAAACGAACTTTTGGACCGTAAAAATGTCGTTTCAACCCTCTAATCCGTGTTTATGGCAAAAAAAACTATCAAACCAGGTTTCTAACCATTTGTATGATTAAAACATGTTTATGGACCATTTTTAAGATTTTTGAATGGTTAGGAATGATTTTTGGTAATCAAACTATGTTTCTATGGTATTAAACAAGATTAACATGTGTAAAAATTGATTAAATAAACTTTTTACCTTAGGTTTAGATTGTAAGTAAGTAGGAGCAGCTGGTTCATGTTGAGTTTTCTGGAATTTAGATGTAAAAATATCTATTATTACTTAGTTATAAAGTAACATAAGTAAGATATATATATATATATATATATATATGATGTGCGTCGGATAACCCTATAATAATGACCCTCACAACTAAGCTTTAAATATAAAACGAAAATCCTAAAACCACAACAACCGGCAAGTGTACCGATCGCAAGTAGTATAAACCTAGGAAGTCCGAGTATCGAATACGTGGACACGTAAGACGCTAACGATTACTAACCCTAGACAAAACCTACCTTAGAATGATAATTAATTGATTTTTGATTTTTAATTACTTAACTAAACTAACCTAACTGAGTGACAAAAGTTACCTAAAATAGAAAATTTAACGGGGAACTAACTGTGTTAACTTCGGATGGAGAAAAACGTCTACCTAGGTCTGAATCGAATTGTAGGCCTAACAAGCTAATGGATTAAATGACTTCAAGACACCGGTCCCTAAAGATGACACAACTAAGGATCGCTCGGGCTCACTGGATTACCTCTCGGTCTTACTCAACAAGCCTAAACTACTCAAAATCGGCTAAAACGACCAAACCGGGAAACAATTACTAGCGTGTTCTAATGATGGATCACCTCTCGGTCTCACCAACACTCGACCCTAATGGCAACCAATACTACACAACCAAGGATAGAGGAACAATTAAACTTAAACTAAAATAGATCAACTAGTCGCTCAAAACACCTAAACCTGACAAGAAACGAACTCGCTCTCGCGCAATTCTTATTCTAGCATGCAAAGGTAATGAGACGACCCTAACTTCTTATCACCTCTCGGTCTCAAAGAAGGTGTCTAACCGCTATACTTAATCTAATAAATCATGCAACAAAACCCTACGGTTGTTCCTACCGTAAACAAACCCTAAACACAAAGTCTAGAATCAAACAAGCACCAATCAATCAATACAAAACTAATCAACCAACGCAAGGGGTTTATTCCATGTCTAAATCAAACTTTACATTAACAAATCAAGTCTATCAATCAAACAATCCATAAAACTCATCAAACACTAACAATTAACATCATTCCTAGGTAGAACTAACAAGATTAGCCGAGAATCATAATTGGACAGCTGCAAATACTCATTAAAATCACCATAAAACTCATACCAATCATCTCAAAAATCATTCAATGATCAATACTAATAAATAACAAGTCAATATCTTAAGCAATTGCAAAACTACTAATCAATTGAACAAGTAAATCAAAGTGTATGAACAAGGAAAAAGATGTAAAGATATGGATGATTCCGGGGCTGCTCGTGGCTGTAAGAACTGATGGTGAATGATCCCGAGGCTTGGTTCTTGTGTCTTCTTCCTTCCCTAGGCGCCACACGATCAAACCCTAGCCGCTACAAAACTTTTTCTACTTCCCTTTGCCGTTCACAGTTCCGATCGCCAGCTGCTGCCCCTCTAGGGTTTTTTTTTTCTTTTTTATAATATAATAGTAGGCTTGGGCTTTTCTATGATGTAACGGACCGGGTTTTGAGATTTACTTGAAAACGTATGCGTAAAAGGCTCGTAAACTGCTCCAAAAGCTCGGTTTTTCTTCCTTTTAACTCTTAGCCTACAAGATAATAAAAACTATGTAAAACATATCTAAAACAAGTTAAAATACATAAAATGTAATACAATACGTAGATAAAAGGTGCGGAAAATACGTGTATTTTACAATCAAATATCCCCACACTTAAGACTTTTTCGTCCCTGAAAAAGAATACTACACAGGATCATATCCGAGTTTAACCGACAACTCTTGGTTTTATTTATGCATTATTATTATTAATATTTTTGTTTTCATTTTAAAGTATTAGAATAAGTGACCCGTTACCCAAATATCTCTTCCAACTTTCACCTAATAAGCTAGATCAGGTCGATTGCCAGTATTGCTGTCCACTTTAAACCCATGCCCCTAATACTTACCGAGGCAAATAAGGCGTGACAATTCTATTAATTTGTATGACTAAGTGGAACCCACACCTAAAAGCCCTGCTGCCACTTCACCAATTCCATTATGGTTTTACCGGGCCGAGCCACCCCAACTTGACTTAAACCTTTTACCACATGATTAAAACATTTCGACTCATATACAAACTGTAAACTCTAGTTCTCTTTCAAGTGCACGCAATTACAAATGCATCTCTTTTATTTTTATTTTTTTTTCTGCCTTTTGGCTTTTTGCAATTTTTTTTTATACTCATGGTACATGGCTTTACATGAAAAGAAACAAATACAAAAGATAAAACAGCTAATATATACAGACGATCATGTGACTCGAGGCTTGAGTATGACCCGGCTTTTCATTCCAGTCCTATCACGAGCTTAGTTAAACAAACAAAACCCCTAAGATGTTTCCCACTAAAGTCAGGCCATTTAAGAGGTTCAATTAGGTCAACAACCAAACCGCGCTTTCATTCTCAAAGGCTGAGCCTACCGACACACGATTACTGAGTTTAAACCGTTCGGTTACCATACATTACGTGCGGGTCTAATGGGCACTGTTCTTATTTATTATATATATATATTTTTGAAACCACCAAGAATTTATAAAATAACCACTACTCGATAATAATATCATCTCCTGTTTATCGTAGAGAAAACAAATTTCAAGGGACTATTTTTTTCAAAATTTTTCAATTTTTTTTTTCAATAATTTTCCTACAACTAAGTAAAATAAACCCCATCCCCACACTTAGAACGAAATCGTCCTTGATGAGTACAAGCAAAAGAAATAAAATAAAATAAAAATAAAACAACAAATAAAAATAAAGTATACAAGACTAAAACAAAGAAGGGGTTACTCCCCTGGTTTGTGTGCAGAATCCTCAATAGCTTAGTAGTATCCAAACGACCGTATAGCATTTCATTCACGGCCGCAACCTCGGGAGAACCTGTTCCACAACGCCATCGTAGCTACCATGCGTATAATATAACCTACAAAACTCAAACTCGCTCGCATGTAGCGGCGTAACAACACGGAAAACAAAAACATAAAGAAATAAACATATTTTTGTGTTTTTTGTTTTTATAAATTATTTATTTATTTATTTTTTATTTTTTATTTATTTTTTTTTCAATAATGGAACACCCCTTAAATCGACCGACTCGAATGGAGATTGTGTACGAGCGGTTTCATCTTGGAACATCCTGAAATAGACAAAACAAATAAAACAGATAGCACAAACATATAACAAAGATACAAACTCTACAACTCGGGCAGTCTCCCGAGTATGCATCCATCACGTCTACGTCTCGGAGAGCGAGTCAAGGTAGAATACCTCGACCATCTGATCATTCACCGGCTCGCCAATGTAGTGCTTCAGTCTGTGACCGTTCACCTTAAACTTCCCGCCTTTATCCTCTATCTCAACAGTGCCGTACGGGAAGACCTCAGTGACCGTGAACGGTCCCGACCATCGGGATCTCAACTTTCCCGGAAATAACCTCAACCGGGAGTTATACAATAAAACCAACTCCCAACACTTGAACTGCTTGTTACCCTTCAACTTCCTATCGTGCAGTTCCTTCGTCCGCTCCTTATACCTAAATGACTGCGCGTAAGCATGATCTCTCACCAACTGGTGGAAACGAGTGCTCTCTCCGGCAGACATGTCAAAATTGACCCTCTGTAGGGCCCACGAAGCAAGGTGCTCTAACTCAGCAGGCAGGTGGCAGGCCTTCCCATAAATCATCCGAAACGGTGTGGAATCGGTCGGAGTTTTGTAGGCTGTACGGAAGGCCCACAATGTGTCATCCAACTTGTCGGACCAATCCCGATGATTCGAACCAACCGTTTTCTCAGGAATAAATTTGATTCCCCGATTACTCACTTCCACCTGCCCACTAGTCTGTGGGTGGTAGGCGGTTGCAAGCTGATGGGTGACCCCATAGCGTCGCAACGCCTTCTCCATCTGTGCATTGCAGAAGTGAGTTCCTCTATCACTGATCAACGCCTTCGGGACACCAAAACGAGCAAACAGGCTCTTGAGAAACCGGAGTACAACTCGGGCATCATTAGTGGGTAAGGCCTTGGCCTCAACCCACTTCGAGACATAATCAACCGCCACGAGTATGTACTTGTTTCCACGGGAAGATGGAAACGGTCCCATGAAATTAATGCCCCAAACGTCGAAAACCTCACAAACCTGAATAGCATTCTGGGGCATTTCATTTCGTGACGAGATGTTGCCGACACGCTGGCAACGATCACAACTCCTCACAAACGCGTGCGCATCCTTAAAAATCAAAGGCCAATAAAATCCACAATCAAACACCTTCTTCGCCGTCAAACTCGCACCGTGGTGACCTCCTGTCGGTCCAACATGGCAATGGCTCAGAATCTGCCATCCCTCCTTAACGTCAACACACCTCCTGATCAACTGGTCAGCAACTATATGGAAGAGATACGGGTCGTCCCACAGGTAAAACTTAACATCAGCAAAGAATTTCTTCTTTTGCTGGTAAGACATCTTCGGGTAGTACCCGTCCGCAAGATGGTTCGCGAAGTCGGCGAACCATGGAAAACCCTCATCCTGAGCCGAAACAAACATAAGACTCTCTGTCGGAAAGTGGTCATTAATCATGACCCCCGACTCTCCTAACTCATCTCTCTCAAGACGCGAAAGATGATCGGCCGCCACATTCTCGGCCCCCTTTTTATCACGGATTTCAATAACAAACTCTTGAAGCAACAAGATCCATCAAATAAGACGTGGCTTAGCATCCTGTTTGCTAAAGAGATAACGAATGGCAGAATGATCCGTGTACACAATCGTCTTGGACAGAACAAGATAGGACCTGAATTTATCGAATGAAAACACCACAGCTAAAAGCTCTTTCTCGGTGGTGGTGTAACTCTCCTGTGCACCATTCAAGGTTCGGCTAGCATAGTTGATCGGATGGAACTGTTTATCCTTCCGCTGTCCAAGAACCGCTCTGACCGCGAAGTCGCTCGCATCACACATCAACTCAAAGGGAATCGACCAGTCGGGAGCAATCATGATCGGGGCGTTAACGAATTTGTCTTTTAAAAGATCAAATGCCTCGAGACACTGCTTAGAAAACACAAATGGGGCATCCTTCTCAAAGAGTTTGGTCATGGGTCTCGCGATCTTAGAAAAATCTTTAATGAACCGGCGATAGAACCCAGCATGACCTAGAAAACTCCGGATAGATCTCACAGAAGTGGGCGGGGGAAGATTACAAATGGTATCGACCTTCGCTCGGTCGACCTCTATCCCCGCACTCGAAATACGATGCCCCAAAACGATGCCCTCGCGTACTATGAAGTGACACTTCTCCCAGTTAAGAACTAGGTTGGTGTCAACGCATCGGGCCAACATCCTCTTAAAGTTGGAGAGACACTGATCGAAAGAGCTCCCAAACACAGAAAAATCTTCCATGAAAACCTCCATAGAGTCCTTGATCATGTCATGAAATATAGCCACCATGCACCTCTGAAATGTGGCTGGAGCGTTACACAATCCGAACGGCATACGTCGATAGGCAAACGTACCGTATGGGCAGGTAAATGTGGTTTTCTCCTGGTCATCGGGAGCAATAGGAATCTGAAAGTACCCGGAGAAACCATCTAAGAAGCAGTAGTACTGCTGACCTACCAAACGCTCCAGCATCTGATCAATGAAAGGTAAAGGAAAGTGGTCTTTCCTCGTGGCATCATTCAGTCTGCGGTAATCAATGCAGACTCTCCAACCGGTCACAGTCCTAGTGGGAATGAGCTCGTTCCTCTCATTGGTGACGACAGTCATGCCACCCTTTTTAGGAACCACTTGGACTGGACTAACCCACGAACTATCAGAAATGGGGAAAATGATCCCCACATCAAGGAGTTTGATGATCTACTTCTTGACGACCTCCTGCATCTTCGGATTAAGCCGTCGCTGCGGCTGAATGACAGTCCTATAATTATCCTCCCATAAGGATTTCGTGAATGCAAAACGAAGGGTTGATACCCTTGATGTCGATAATCTTCCATGCAATGGCCTCCTTGTGCTCTCGAAGCACCCTCAACAGTCTCTCTCTCTCAACATCTTTCAAAGCAGATGCCACAATAACCGGCAACTTCCTCACCTCGTCCAAAAATGCGTACTCCAGATGGGCAGGTAAATCCTTAAGTTCTAAGGAAGGAGGGGGGCTCTTGACAGAAGGTCGGTTCATCGGATCGTCAAGTACGATCCCAGGAGACACCTCAGACTCAGGGGTATGTGACTCGGCGCCATCTTCCGTTGACTGATCGGTCATGGCAACCATCTCAATCTCCGGAATGTCCCTATCGAGAATCTGAGTGTCGGAGGCAGATCCTCCACAAATCTCGCTGAAAAACTCCCCAACATGCTCCATGATGGTATCGATAAAGTACAGGGAGTCATCAGCAGACTTGGGATGTTTAAGTGACTATCGAACGTCGAAGGTGACGTTCTCATCCCCAACTCTCAATATCAGCTTACCCTCGCAGACGTCGATCAACACCTATGCAGTGGCAAGGAATGCTCGGCCAAGAATAAGCGGTACACTATCATCATCGTTCATGTCCAGAATGACAAAGTCCACCGGGAAGATGAACTTGTCGACATGAACCAGCATGTTCTAGACCACCCCTCGAGGGTATTTCACAGAACGATCAGCAAGCTGGATACTCATCCTGGTAGGCCTCGGTTCGCCTAAACCCAGCTTGCGATACACGGAATACGACATGATATTAATACTGGCGCTGAGATCGGCCAGCGCATGAATAACCGTATCATCACTCAAGATGTAGGGAATCGTAAAACTCCCTGGATCGGCCATCTTTTCTGGTAATTTCCTTTGTAAGACAGCAGAATAGCTAGCACTCAATGGGATGGAAGCAACCTCAGCAAGCTTCTCCTTATTCGAAAGAATATCCTTGAGGAACTTCGCGTGTTTAGGCATCTGAGTCAGTGCCTCAAGGAATGGAATGTTAAGGTGAAGCTGCTTCAAAAGATCAAGAAATTTGGAATTTTGCTCCTCATCTCTATCTCTGCGGAGTCTCCTGGGGTATGGTACTCTAGGTTTGTAGACTCTCGGCGGCTCGCTCGGTAGCTGCTGTCTCTCGGCTGTGCTGAACTCCCTGGGCTGCTCCTCTGATGCACCTGGGCTGGTGGAGACTCCATCTGAATCTCCTCATCCACCTGCTCCTCTAGAACTACTGCAGGCTCCTCGACTACTCCTCCTCTAGACCTTTGCTGAATCCCAGGCTTATCTCGTGCCCCTGCACCGCTCCTCGTTGTCACAGCTTTAGCGAATCCCTTCGGGTTCTGCTCGGTGTTACTAAGTAGCGTACCCTGCAGCCTCTCGTTCAATCGACTGGCTATCTCCCCCATCTGCCGCTCAAGGCTCTGAATCGAGGCTCCCTGATTCCTCATGAACTGCTCATGCTATCGAAACTTGTCACACCCCGACTAGCACAAAGCGGAAGCGTAAAACGGGAATGTAACAGACACCTCTGGTATCAACACATTGTTTATAAAGAAACATTGCAAACTAATTTACATTATATTACATTTCTTCGTTCTATCATTGTTTTACAGTCTAGGTGGTACAAACAAAACTAGTTCGTTAACTAAAATGTTCTTACTACTAATGTCTTTGCTTTTATTCACATAGCGTCAACCACACACTTCAGGCAAGTGACAGATCACCCAATCATTCCGATTTAGGTACACCTGAAAAGCATTTTAAAACGGGTCAACTACTAGAGTTGGTGAGTTTCACAAGTTTCAAGAAAACAGTAATGAGTATTCACAAGTTAACACTTGTAATCATGAAATAAGTATGTATTTATGTAAATGATGTATGTGATGTAATTATACTAAGCTACAGTGAAGCCTGGACTGTTCGTGCTGCGTGCCTCCATTTCCCACGCTCAATCAACCACTGTGGCCCCTTTCCGCCTACAACATGCCCCAGTAGCTATGTCTAACACTACATAGCTGGTTCGTAAAAATATGGTCATGTGCAAACGGCGCTATGTGACACGACAACCAGGCCGATTCCGTTTGGGTTTGTCAAACCAATAGTACTATTCACAAGCCACCGGCTCGAAGTTAATCACTGTGATCGTGGGGACTTTCGTGTGTTAGCACTTAGATAATTCACATCAGTACATGTTTCAGGTATGTATATGTGATCAAACATGCTTTTCACCCCAAAAGTTCGTTAAACAATTTAAAAGTGAGGTCATGAAACTCACGGTTTAGTAGATAATCAGAACTGTATCGGCTCGTGGTTTGTTCGGTCCGCTATCAGTAGTTCCTATAATCAATATTATAATAATATTAATATTTTAATATTATTATAATCTCAATACTAAACTGGGCTGTATAACTAATCTGGGTGTAGCTGGAACGCCCAGAAAGTGGCAATAGGCTTAGGTTGTGATGTTGTTCAATGTCTAATACTTAAAACTGAACTTGGCTCAGATTCCCGTTTTCCCAGCTGAGCCAAGTTGTTCGTTTACGCGTTCAGAAAATAGTTATGGGAAAATAAGCTTGGGTAAATGTATTGGTTAATAAAATGATTAAGTTATAAAGAAAGATCACATACTGGGGTCCCGGATTAGCCACGGGGCCCGTTTCCGTTTATCCAGTTTGATTTGAGAAGAAACGCGCACAATCCACCCGGATTGTCCAGGTTTCTCATAGAAAAGTTCATTTTTACTTAATTATCCCAAAAATATGATTTTTGATCACTTTTGGTGTTTTGATATTCCCGCAGATTCACTAGTCGCGAACTTGCCGGTTTTTATAAAAACTGAATTTGTTTAATATTCAGATTAGCATAATTAATTAACCGTTAATCATTAAATTATGAAAATTTAACCACTTATCAATTAAAATATGTAGATTTTTATAAAAATATTTCTGGAATTTATTCACTGATTTATTAATTTATAAAAATTCATTTTATCAGCTATATTTCGCCTGAAAATCGTCCGTTTACCACAAACGATTTCCAAAAATTCCACAAAAATTCCTGAATACTCAAATCATGTCCCAAAACAACCTGCATCAATTCCAGAATGTAAAAAGCTCGTGCACATTCTTTTCGGCCCAAATTCGGCTGTAAAAATTCATACGAACGTAAATAAACAAAACACCTTTAAACTTCTCCAAATGATCCCAAAATTCATATTTGATTAAAATACATCAAATCTGAGTTACCAAAAAAATTTCATAATTTTTGAAGTATTTTAGCTATTTTTCCCAAATAAACATCCCAATTCGGTAATAAATTCGCCAAATATTCTCGGATGGTTGAAAAATTACCAAATTTGAACAAGGATTCATTGACATGGTCCCTGATGTCCTTGCAAAATTTCAAGTCCTAAAAATATGTACATCACAACCTTAACCTAAATAGCCCGCAAGCGAGTGTTTCGGCATTACCTTAGCGGGTTTGGCTCGTTTCCGACCTTTTAATCAAGTTTTCAGGTTCTTGTGCTTCTAAGAAAGCTAGGTACAAGTCCTATATCACAAACCAAGCAATCTTTCATCAACATAACGGCCCTTAAGTTAGGGTTTCGGCTAGTGTACAAAAACGAACTTTTGAACCGTAAAAACGTCGTTTCAACCCTTTAATCCGTGTTTATGGCCAAAAAAACTATCAAAACAGGTTCCTTACCATGTGTATGATCAAAAACGTTTATGGACCATTTTTAGGATTTTTACACGGTTAGCAATGATTTTTAGTAACCAAGACATGTTTTTATGGTATTAAACAAGTTTAAACAAGTGTAAAAGTAGCTTATTTAAGTTGTTTACCTTAGGGTTTCTTGAGTTTTTTGGCTGGAGAAGAAGTTTATGTCCAGAATTTTCAAGAAATAATGTTGAAAATATCTAGTATCTAGTTTAAATGTGAAAGAATAAAAAGGGGGGGCTGCTGCTGCAATCGGACCATCATGGGCCCACTTTGGGCCCATTTTGGCCCAAGTTTCTGATTTCTCAAGCCCAAACACGAAAAGCCCGGTCCAAATTTAGTTCGGGTTTGGTTTTTGGCGCGAAAAATTTATCGGGTGCGTTAAACAGCGCGAAAACAAGTGTTTTTCGGCTAGTTTTGTGTAAAATTATAAAAACATACTATATGTTTGTAAAAATCAAAAATATTTTCACGGATCGCTTAAAACATTTCAAATAAGTGTTTGGTAAGTCTTTTTCGGCTTATCGGATGATACAATGCTTGGTTTGTAACTATCTTTTGCGTTTAAATCAATAGCGGGTGGTTAAACGAGCATGTTTTTGTTTAACTTGTTTGCTATCAAACTAAGACCATATTTCTAGTATTTTAGCTTGTATAGATCGTATATCACTTATAGATGGCCCCCCGAGATATCTGGGTCATAACCCGACCCGTTCGGTTGATCGTTCGTTTGTTACGCAACAGGCGTTTATTTGCTTAATCGGTAATTACGTACTGAGGTGTACCTTGTTTTGGCTCAAATGTCACAAAACTTCTCCTGCGTCTCTTTGTGTCGGGAATCCTCACGCGTCATAAGCTGCGACAACATCTGCATTTTCTGCGCCATCATCTCCTCTAAAGTGGGCTTCTTCTCCCCACTGCTCGCTCCCTCACCGGCATTTTGGGAAAGGCTCTGAAACTGCTGAAAACCGGACTGATTGCCGCTCCTCCAGTTGGAATTCTGATTGCCTCTCCACCCCGAATTATAAGAATTGAAAGAATTTGGATTACGGTTCGGATTTTCTATGATGTCTACGGCCTCCTCCTGTGAACTGACTGGGCACTGAACGGTATCATGTCCTCCTCTGCATATCTCGCATAACCTGCTCTTCGTCTGCAGGTCCTTCACAATCTGCGCCAACGCCTCTACCTGTGCTGTGAGCGCGGTGGTCATGCCCACCGAATGCATACCGCGTGAAATAGAATCGATGGTCTTACCACCCTTGGCGGGTGGTCGCTGATATCCACTCATAGCTAACCCATTAAATAACGCGATACACTCATCCGGGTCCTTCGTGGTCAGCCAATTTCCTCCCGCAGCTGTGTCGAGCATATTTTGCGTCACTTACGTCACACCATTGTAGAACTTCTCGACAACCGCCCAATCTTGCAAGCCGTGGTTCGGGCACAACGCTAAAAGATTTTTGAATCACTCCCATGCCTCGTAGAAACTCTCGGTATCCTCCATCTGAAAAGAATGAATCTGGTTACGCAAACGAGCGGCCTTAGCCGGAGGATCGTATTTTTCAAGAAATAGGGTCTGCATGGCAGCCCAAGTAGCTATGGAGCCCTGTGGGAGGAACTCCAGCCACAGACTCGGTTTATCGATAAGCGAGAACGGAAAAACGCGGAGTTCCACGACGTCTTCGGATACACCGGCAAGATGGAAAGTGTCGCAGATACGCGCGATGCGAGTGAGATGATGATGCGGGTTTTCGTGAAGTAACTCGTGGAACTGAGCAAAATTAGAAATGGTGTTAAGAATATTCGAAGGAATCAGCCAGTTCGCGTTAACTCGAATGGCAGGTGGTGCGATGCTGGATCTCTCGCCAGCATTGGCCAGCCGGGCCCGGTCTGCAACTGTCCTCCTCGATGGTGGAATGTCGCCCATGATCCTATCCCTATCGTCAGAGTCAACGAATGAAGAAGTGGATGAAGGTGAAACGGGACGACGTCTCTCACGAAACTCACTCTCTGGCTCGGGAAATGCTTCAGTGTCGGGTGGTCCTTGAGATCGAGTCTGTCGCATAAAACTATAATTAGAAATAAACTTAACTAAACTATTCTAACAAATAAGCAAAAAAAACAAAAATAATTACAAGTAGCACACAAGGTAAGTCCTAACTCGAGTTGCTCTCAAAACGCCTAAAACCGTGTCCCGGCAACGGCGCAAAAAACTTGATGTGCGTCGAATAACCCTATAAAAATGACCCTCACAACTAAGCTTTAAATATAAAACGAAAATCCTAAAACCACACACAACCGGCAAGTGTACCGATCGCAAGTAGTATAGACCTAGGAAGTCCGAGTATCTAACAAGTGGACACGTAAAACGCTAACGATTACTAGCCCTAGACAAAACCTACCTTCGAATAATAATTAATTGATTTTTGATTTTTAATTACTTAACTGAACTAACCTAACTGACTGACAAAAGTTACCTAAAATAGAAAACTTAACGGGGAACTAACTGTGTTAACTTAGGATGGAGAAAAATGTCTACCTAGGTGTGAATTAAATTGTATGCCTAACAAGCTAATGGATTGAATGACTTCAAAACACCGGTCCCTAAAGATGACACGACTAAGGATCGCTCGGGCTCACTGGATTACCTCTCAGTCTCACTCAACAAGCCTAAACTACTCAAAATCGGCTAAAACGACCAAACCGGGAAATAATTGCTAACGTGTTCTAATGATGGATCACCTCTCGGTCTCACCAACACTCGACCCTAATGGCAACCAATACTACACAACCAAGGATAGAGGAACAATTAAACTTAAACTAAAATAGATCAACTAGTCGCTCAAAACACCTAAACCTTACAAGAAACGAACTCGCTCTCGCGCAATTCTTATTCTAGCATGCAAAGGTAATGAGACGACCCTAACTTCTTATCACCTCTCGGTCTCAAAGAAGGTGTCTAACCGCTGTACTTAATTTAATAAATCATGCAACAAAACCCTACGGTTGTTCCTACCGCAAACAAACCCTAAACACAAAGTCTAGAATCAAACAAGCACCGATCAATCAATACAAAACTAATCAACCAACGCAAGGGGTTTATGCAATGAATTACTAAAATTTCCAGCCACTAAACACAACCTATTCCATGTCTAAATCAAATTTTACATTAACAAATCAAGTCTATCAATCAAACAATCCATAAAACTCATCAAACACTAACAATTAACATCATTCCTAGGTAGAACTAACAAGATTAGCCGAGAATCATAATTGGACAGCTGCAAATACTCATTAAAATCACCATAAAACTCATACCAATCATCTCAAAAATCATTCAATGATCAATACTAATCAATAACAAGTCAATATCTTAAGCAATTGCAAAACTACTAATCAATTGAACAAGTAAATCAAAGTGTATGAACAAGGAAGAAGATGTAAGGACATGGATGATTCCGGGGCTGCTCGTGGCTGTAAGAACTGATGGTGAATGATCCCGAGGCTTGGTTCTTGTGTCTTCTTCCTTCCCTAGCCGCCACAAGATCAAACCCTAGCCGCTACAAAACTTTTTCTCCTTCCCTTTGCTGTTCACATTTCCGATCACCAGCTGCTGCCCCTCTAGGGTTTTTTTTTTCTTTTTTATAATATAATATAATAGTAGGCTTGGGCTTTTCCATGATGTAACAGACTGGGCCTTGAGTTTTACTTGAAAACGTATGCGTAAAAGGCTCGTAAACTGCTCCAAAAGCTCGGTTTTTCTTCCTTTTAACTCTTAGCCTACAAGATAATAAAAACTATGTAAAACCTATCTAAAACAAGTTAAAATACATAAAATGTAATACAATACGTAGATAAAAGGTGCGGAAAATACGTGTGTTTTACAACACATCAATATATCTAGGGAGTTTGGCGGTCGGGAGTGATTAATGGGCCTCTCATGGCCCAATTTGGCCCAAACCACTAAATTTACAAGTCCAAACGTGAAAAGCCAAGTCCAAATTTATTTCGGGTTCGGTTTTTGGCGCGAAAAATATATCGGGTGTGTCAAATAGTGCGAAAACGAGTGTTTTTCGGCTAGTTTTGTGTAAATTTGTAAAAACATATTACACGTTTGTAAAATTCAAAAATATTTGCACAGATCACTTAAAACATTTCAAGTAAGTGTTTGGTAAGTCTTTTTCGGCTTAACGGATGACACAATGCTTGGTTTGTAACTATCTTTCGCGTTTAAATCTATAGCGGGTAGTTAAACGAGCATGTTTTCGTTTAACTTGTTTGCTATCGAACTAAGGCCATATTACTAATGTATTAGCTTATATTAATCGTATATCACTAATAGATGCCCCCCCCGGGATATTTAGGTCATAACCTGACCCGTTCAGTTAATCGTTCGATCGTTACGTAATATGCGTTTATTTGCTTAATCGGTAAAGACATACTGAGGTGTACCTGGTTTTGGCTCAAATGTGACATTCTCCCCCCGTTAGAAAATTTTGTCCCCGAAATTCAATTACTCCACTTTGCCTTTACTTGGAAACAAGTGCAGGTATTTCTTTTTAAATTCAGATTTTCGCTCCCACGTGAATTCGGGTCCCCGTTCTGAATTCCACCTAACTTTTACTAGAGAAATTTTGTTGTGTCTTAATTGTTTTATTTTCCCCTCCAATATTTCCACCGGTTCCTCTACGAAGTTTAGTTTTTCGTTTATGTTCAAGTCTTTTAGTGTCACGATTTCGGTTTCGTCGGTAAGGCACTTCTTCAGGTTCGAAATGTGAATGACATCGTGAATAGAGCTCAGCTCTGGAGGAAGTTTCAGTCGGTAGGCTACAGGGCCGATCTTAGAAATAACTTCATACGGTCCAATATATCGCGGAGCTAGTTTACCGGTTTTACCAAATCGAATGACGCCTTTCCACGGGGATACTTTGAGGAATACTTTATCACCTACTTCAAAAGACAACAGTTTTCTACGAACATCAGCGTAACTTTATGTCGATCTCGGGCGATTTTTAATTTGTTAGTGATTTTACGGATTTTATCAGTGGTTTCTTAAATCATGTCATATCGGATAATTTGGGTATCTCCAACCTTAGTCCAAAACAGGGGTGATCTATATTTTCGACCGTACAGCGCTTCGTATGGTGCCGCTTGAATGCTATTGTGATAGCTATTATTATACGAAAATTCAACTAGTGGAAGATGTTGATCCCAATTCCCACCAAAGTCTAGTACACAAGCGCGAAGTAAATCTTCTAAGGTTTGAATGGTTCGCTCGGATTGACCGTCAGTTTGGGGATGGTAGGCGGTGCTTAGGTCAATTCGGGTTCCCAAGGCTTCTTGTACAGCTTGCTAGAATCGAGAGGTGAAATGGCTATCATGATCAGAGATGATTGAAACAGGTACACCGTGACGGGATATGATTTCGTTGATATAGATAAGAGCTAGTTTTTTAGTTGTGTAGGCAGTACGAATTAGAAGAAAGTGTGCGGATTTAGTTAGTCGGTCAACTATTACCCATATTGCATCGTTCCCTCGGGAGGTTTTGGGAAGGTATGTTACAAAATTCATGGTAATTTGTTCCCGTTTCCATTGCGGTATTTCCGGTTGGTGCAACATTCTCGAAGGTTTTTGATATTCAGCCTTGACCCTCGCACAAGTTAAACATTTGCCGACATACGTGGCTATATCTTTCTTCATACCGGGCCACCAATAATACTCCTTCAAGTCTTTGTACATTTTATCTTTTCCTGGGTGAATGGAATATTTACACTTATGGGCTTCGTCCACGATCAAGTCCCGCAAGTTGTTAAGAGTGGGAATCCAAACTCGGCTTTTGAAGTATAAAATCTCATCGGTTCTTTCTTTAAAGTTTTGTTCGGTCCCATGTAAGTCTTTATTTTCCAAGTGATCTTCTTTTAATGCTTCACTTTAGGCAATGCGGATTTGTTCAGTAAGGCTAGTTTGGACGATCATTCCAAGTGCTCGAACCCCTAGTGGTTTGATTCTATCTTTCCTGCTCAAGGCATCTGCTACTATATTACCCTTGCCCGAATGGTATCGTATTTCACAGTCATAATCATTCAACAGTTCTACCCATCTCCTCTGCCTATATTTAATTCCTTCTGATCAAAAATGTGCTGTAGGCTCTTGCGGTCAGTGTATACTGTACATTTGGTGCCATACAAATAGTGTTTCCAAATCTTAAGTGTGAAAATAACCGCCCCTAGTTCCAAGTCATGGGTGGTGTAATTCTTCTTGCGCACCTTCAACTGTTGGGAAGCATACGCTATGACCTTGTTTCTTTGCATAAGTACACAAGAGCCTACAGCACATTTTGTTGATGATAATTGGGTTTATCATAAGAGAATAATCAACTTTAAACCAATAGATAGTCATAAGGGTGAGAATATCGCAACGGCTATCGAGGAATGTCTAGATGAGTGGGGAATAGAACGGGTAATGACATTTACAATGGACAATGCCTCATCTAATGACGTTGTGGCTAGAGTATTGAAAAGTAGGTTACCAAACTTATTCCGTAAAGGTAAGTATCTACATGTCCGATGTATAGCTCACATAATTAACCTAATTGTGCAAGACGGGTTGAAAGTACAAGATCATATTATCGACTGTATTCGAAATGCGATCAAATATGTTAGGCAATCGCCTGCTAGGCTTTCAAATTTTAAAGCGTGTGCTAGTGAAAAAAAAAGTAGACTCGAAAGCTTTGTTATCCCTAGATATTTACACTAGGTGGAACAGCACCTATGACATGCTAGAAAGGGCTATTAAATTCGATAAGGCGTTTGATTTGTATGCTCGTAAGGATCCTAATTTTCGGATTGAGTTAGGTGACATTCCTGATGGTCATCATTGGGATTATGCTCTAAGAATAGCAAATTTGCTAGAAGTATTCAAACGTAAAACGGTTGATATTTCTTGTTCAACATATGTGGTGGCTCATTAGTTATATTCTAAGGTTATGGACATTGAGGATACCTTAGATGATATGTTTAAAAAAAGTAACGAACACTTTGAATTTATGAAGATGGTATCTTTGATGAAACATAAATTTCTTAAGTATTTCGGTGATATAGATAAGAAAAATATGTTGTTTGACTTTGCGGTTATTCTAGATCCACGAATGAAGCTTGACATGATACAATACGGTTGCCAAAAAGTTGTTGATTTAATGGAAGATTTGACTGAAGAAAAATATAAAGAAATGGTGGCTAATCTGGTTGATGAGGTGAAAGACGAGATGCAATTATTGATAACTGAGTATGAGATTTTGTATCAAATTGGCGCAAGCAATCCTATAAGGACAGAAAATACACTTAAAAAAGTTAGGTCAAGTAATTGTTCTTGGAAGGCTAAATTTGAAAATTTTCGGGGTGGTGGTAATCAGTCGTTGGAAACAAGTCAGAATTCGAAAATATCTTGTGGATGGTGTTGAACCCTTAGACGATAATTTTGATATCTTACAATTGTGGAAGGTAAATTCGGCTTGATATCCAACCCTTTCTAAGATGGCTAAAGGTAATATTAATAAAAGTTATGTGTTTAATTTTATAAATAAGTATTAATTAATTTGGTTTCTCTTTCAAATATCTTTGCTGTTCCTATTTCAACGGTTGCTTCAGAGTCGGCTTTTAGAACTGGCGGACGCGTGGTCGACCTTTATAGGAGTTCATTATCCCCTAATATAGTGGAGGCGTTAATTTGTACTCAAGTCTGGATACGAAAGGGACGAAAAGAGATTAACGAGTTTGAGGATTTAGTGAAAAACGAGGAGTTTGCAAAAGGTAACTATTCATATTTTGTTAATCATGTTCAACTAGTATTTGTTTCCAACTAATATTTTCCTACTATTTTTAGATGTTTTTGAGAGAATCGGTAAGATGAAGATCGATTGAAGATTAAAGAGACACGTTGTTGGATTATTTAAGTATTTTTTTGGGAAACATGAAACTTGATTACCTTTTGTTTTGTTTGGATTGTTTTTTTGTTTTGTTTGAATGAATGATTTGGATTTTTGATGTTTGGATGACTGATTTGGAATTTGAAGTTTGGATGAATGGATTTGTACTTTATATTATTTGTTTTAATTGTTTTGGATGGATTTTGCAGCCTTATTATTTTTGTTTGTATGAATTTGTAGCCTATTGTTTTTGTGCAGCATGTATACAAGTTATGCAATGAATTTGCACAAAAAAAATTTGTGCAGCATGCATACAAGTTATGCGGTATGGAAAAATAGGTCGTTAAGTGGTGAAAACCGCCAACCCGTCTAGTAGAACCCGTTTCAAAACTCGAACCAACCCATTTGTATACGGTCCGGTTCCGGGTTTAAAAAATCCATGTAAACGGTTCCAGTCCGGGTCGGTCCGGGTTTGACCCGTTGCATACCCCTATCTGGAAGACTCAGTATCTGGGCTTGGCATAGTTTTTGCTTCAGCAATTGAAAAGCCGCTTCTTGTTCTTCTCCCCAAACATAAGCACGATCTTTTTGAGTCAAAAGGGTTAAAGGTTGGGCTATGCTGGAAAAGTTAGCCATAAAGCGCCGGTAATACCCAGCTAATCCCAAAAATTGGTGGATCTCTTTTGGTGACTTCGGGGCTTGCCAATTCTTAATGGCTTCAATTTTGCTCGGGTCTACATGGATTTCATGCCGATTAACAACGTGCCCTAAAAATTGAACCTCTTGTAACCAGAATTCACATTTTGACAACTTAGCATACAAATTCTCCTGCCTCAACAACTCCAAGATGGTTCGTAAATGCTGCTCGTGTTCCTCCTTGGTTTTTGAATATATCAGAATGTCATCTATAAATACGATAACAAATATGTCAAGTTACGGCTTACAAACTCGGTTCATGAGGTCCATGAAAACTGCGGGTGCATTAGTCAGCCCAAAAGGCATAACTAAGAATTCATAATGACTATAACAAGTTCGAAATCCCGTTTTAGACACATCTTCCTCTTGGATTTTGACTTGATGGTAACCGGATCGAAGGTCGATTTTTGAGAAATAGTTCGCCCCATGAAGTTGGTCGAACAAGTCATCTATTCGTGGAAGAGGGTATCGGTTTTTGATGGTAACTTTGTTTAATTCCCGGTAATCGATGAACATTCTAAAACTTCCATCTTTCTTCTTTACGAACAACACCGGTGCTCCCCAAGGAGAATAACCGGGACGTATAAAACCCTTATCTAACAACTCTTGTAACTGGTTGGATAATTCTTGCATTTCAGAGGGTGCCAATCGATAAGGAGCCTTAGCAATAGGGGCTGATCCTGGGATTAGGTCAATACGGAATTCAACCTGTCAGTTCGGTGGTAATCCAGGTAAATCGTCGGAAAAGATATCCGGGTATTCATGTACCACGGGGAAATCTTCTATGTGTTTCTCATCAGGGTTCTTTATGGTCACGTTTGCCAAAAATATCATACACCCTTGGCGTAAACATTTCAACACCTTGAGATGAGACACGAGAGGTAATATCGAACCGGACTTCTCTCCTTGTACCACAATCATTTCACCATCCGAAAGAGGAATTTTAACTGTCTTGTCATTACACACAATCTCCGCTTTATACTTGGTTAACCAATGCATGCCGACTATAACATCGAAACTTCCTAACTCTACTAGGAGTAGGTTAATAAGGAATGGGTGGTCATTTAGAATAATGGAACAGTTTTGGACTATTTGGTTGACAGTTATAGAGTTACCGTTAGCGAGTTCTATAGTATAGGGATTTATTAGTTCACTAACTGGCATATTTCCCATGGATACAAAACTAGTGGAAATGAAACTTCTATCGGCACTAGTATCAAATAATACAGAAGCGTATTGATCAGAAACTACAAATGTACCTGTTACTACGTTCGGGTCCTGTCGTGCTTCTCCTAACCCAATAACAAACGTGCGTCCTCTAGGCGCACCAGAAGTTGATGCTTGGTTCTGTCCAGCTGCTGCTCCTTGGTACAGTTTGGGGCAGTTCTTTCTAAAGTGCTCCGTGCTATCACATTCATAGCAAGCACGGCGGGTTGCTGGGGATGTGATTTGTTGCATTGGTTGTTGACGAATCGGTTGCGGTCTAGGTGGTTCGGACGGCGAGGTTGAGTTGCTTGGGTTGGTCGGTTGACAATCTCCACACTGGCACTACAACTAGGGCCATTGTGCCCCGTTCTCCCACACTTCTGACAAACTAACGGTCTGCACTCACCCACGTGATGAAAACTACATTTATCACATTTTGGCCATGGTCCCTTGTCCCTGTCTCATTTCACCTCAGAACTGCTCATGACATAATTTTATATTGTCAAGTGTGCACATTTATTTGTTAGCCTTCCTTGTGACCCCGATTTCACTTCATACCCGATGAATCCCTGGCCATTCTCAATACTCCACTTCTCACCAAGTCAAAAGTTACAATGCCGGCTTGAGTCACGGCATTCTCAAATGATGTATGACCAACAGAGTTCACCAAACTCCTCACTGCTGGGGCTAAACCCCAAATATAACGTTCAATTCGTTTATCTTCAGGAGTTACTAACAATGGTACTAAGCGAGCCAGTTCATTGAAGCGGTTCGTGTATCCCAAATGATCCGCTCCTTTCATCTCTAGACTCCAAAGTTCATGTTCTAACCTTTGTATTTCATTCTTTGGGCAGAAATGTTCTAGCATCAGCGTTTTGAGTTTAGCCCAAGTCATGCGATTAACTGCATCTTTCCCTTTTATCTGAACTGTAGTGTTCCACCACATCAAAGCGTGATCCGTAAAATTAGAAGCAACATACTTGACAATGCTCTCAGGTGGACAATTGCTAATATTGAGAACAGATTCAGTCTTCTCAATCCATTTAATCAATCCCTTTGGTCCTTCTGTGCCCTTGAAGTCAATCGGTTTACAGGCCATAAAGTTTTTAATTGAGTATTCTCTCCGAGGGGGATTAGGGTTGTTATTGTTATTATTTGGGTTCGGTGGAGGATTATTTTTTCCACGGGGTTTGTATTTACAGGGGGGTCATTATTGTTGATAGTGTTTGTTTCTGGTGGGGGATTGTTTGCATTGAGAGTAGTATTTGCATTAGGTGGGGGAATATTATTTGTGACATTTTCAGTGTTGGTCGGGGGAGCATTATTGATGGGTTACTGGTTTGTTTGAATATTGGCATTTACACCGGCAGTTACTTATGTTACAATAAGTGGGATTGCTACCTGCATTTGCCGAGTAATCATCTCGGCTATTTCTGCTTCAGTCATAGGGGTTGCTTTCTTTGGGGCCATTCTATAATGATAATCAAATATAAGCCAATTAATACTAATTCCGATAAATGACACATTGTAACAATAATCACAGTAAAGGTTGTACAAGTAAATCAGACAACACAATGATATTTCACAAACTGTTCTGTACATTGATAACAAAAGGTACCTAGACTTAGCCTGATAAAGGCCAGTGCTTGCATGTATATGTCAAAACTTGTCACTAAGTGACTGTTAGACTTAACCCTGTAAGGGTAAGT
The DNA here is from genome assembly GCF_021521415.1 of Bidens hawaiensis. Lineage (NCBI taxonomy): Eukaryota > Viridiplantae > Streptophyta > Magnoliopsida > Asterales > Asteraceae > Bidens > Bidens hawaiensis. The sequence continues at coordinate 338,858 of NW_027491117.1, read as the reverse complement.
GCTTGTAATATTACACAAAATCATACTCCATGTCAACATAACATACTACTATATACATATATAGAGTATCAAAAGACCACGTATACCGATCCGTAACATCCTACATCTATCCATACAAACAATGGATTAACCACAAACATAAAAATAACAACACTGTGATCACCCAGTAACAGTTACACAAACGGACTGTCATCCTATCCAAACACCATCGGTGGTAAGTATCTGATTGCTGCAAGTTCAGTACTATCTGCTGTAAGGCCATTAAGCACTGGGTCACGTCTCTCCTCCCCTGGTTAATGTTAGCTATGGCTATCGAGTGGTCTATCACACGGTCGGTCAGGACAGCCATCCAATAGTTGGTTCCTACATTTGGGAGGTCATGGTGAAAGGTAGATTTACTCAACGAACGGGAAGGTGGAGTACCTGTCCCAGGACGTGAAGGTTCTCTCCGATGGTAGGTAGATCTAAGTGGAACTGAGGTAGGGTCAATCGGGGTTACCCTAATACGAGCAGTCTGTCGAACTCGTTGTGTGACTGAGGTCGTCGGGGACAAGTTGATAGGTGGAGTAGGTGATCTGGCTACTCTAGCAGGTGAACGGTACTGAATGGTAACTTCGTTCTAACCTCTGCGTGGTGACTTAGGTGGGTAACTATCACATCTGTAGCCTGATAGGTCAGGCTCGTTTCTGGGTAGCTCTCTACAAATCACTTCCTCTTCAATCTCTTCCTCATCCTCCTCCGGATCTTACTCCGGATCCTCTTCTAGGTCCTCCTCTGGGTCCTCCAACTCAATAGATATTACTGGTTCTTCTTCCAGTACGTAGTCATTATTTCTTGTCATACCTCTGCACAATGGTTAGTTATAAGAATAATATTTATTGCTAGTGTTAACTATTGTAGGGAAGGTTAATTAATTAAGCCAAATTTAATATTAATTATATTCAAATATAATATTAGTTTTATTAAAATTTTAATTTTAATTATAATTCGAATTATTATTGAATATAATATTCATAATAAGGTTTACCGTTATCGACAGTATCGTACATACACGTATTCGTACACCTTGTTTCAGATAAGCACGTATGTGTTTTACATATATGTATACGTACTCAGTATTACTTTTTATACACATATGCTGCCATTTTTACCTACTCACATGTTCCGTGACTTTTCCCCGAATTCCCTCGTACAAGCAAGTCTGTTATTATGTTCCAGACCATAATAACTCACTTGCTCTACGATTTCATCCCAGCATCCAATAGTATATAATATTAAATTATCATTTAATCATTTTCCCGGAGTTAATCGAGCCTACGGTTATATTTTAGGCACCCTAAGAGATAACCTAATCCTTTATAACCAATGGCTTTGATACCAACTTCTGTCACACCCCGACTAGCACAATGCGGAAGCGTAAAACGGGAATGTAACAGACACATCTGGTATCAACCACATTGTTTATAAAGAAACATTACAACTAATTTACAATACATTACATTACATTATTCTATCATTGTTTTACAGTCTAGGTGATACAAACAAAACTAGTTCGTTAAACTATATGATCTTACTACTAATACCCTTGCTTCTATTCACATAGTATCAACCACACCTTGAACACGTAGCAGATCACCAAGTTATTCCAATTTAGGTACACCTGAAAAGCAGCTTAAAATGGGTCAACTACTAGAGTTGGTGAGTTTCACGAGTTTCAAGAAAACAGTTATAAATATTCACAAGTTAACACTTGTAATTATGATATCAGTATGTATGTATGAAAATGATGTAATTATGCTAAGCTACAGTGAAGCCTTGACTAGTTGTGCTGCGTGCATCCATTTCTCACGCCCAATCAACCACTGTGGCCGCCTTTCCGTCCACAATATGCCCCAAGTAGCTATGTCTAACACTACATAGCGTGTTTGTGTATTTATGGTCATGTGCAAACGGGGTAAAGTCTCAGTAACACATACCGGCTCCGTTTGGGTTTGTCAAACCAATAGTACTATTCACAAGCCACCGGCTCGAAGTTAATCACTGTGTTAGTGGGGACTTTCGTGTGTTAGCACTTAGATAATTCACATAAATACATGTTTCAGGTATGTGTATGTAATCAAACATGCTTTTCACCCCAAAAGTTCGTAAAACTGTTTAAAAAGATGGGTCATGAAACTCACTGTTTAGTAGATAATCAGTACAGAGTCAGCTTGTGGTTTGCTTGATTCGCTATCACTAGTTCCTATAATCAATACTATTATGATATTAATATTTTAATATTATTATAATCTCAATACTAAACTAGGCTGTATATCTAATTTGGGTATAGCTGGAATGCCCAGAAAGTGTCAATAAGCTTAGGTTGTGATGTTTTTCCATGTCTAATACTTAAAACCGAACTTGGCACAGTTTCCCCGTTTTCCCCGCCGGGCCAAGTTGTTCGTTTATGCGTTTAGAAAACAGTTATGGGGATGTAAGCTTGGTTAAATGTGTTGGTCGATAAAATGATTAAGTTATAAAGAAAGATCACATATTGGGGTTCCGGATTCGCTACGGGGGCCCGTTTCCGTTTATTCAGTTTGATTTGAGGAGAAACGCGCACAATCTATTCAGATTGTCCACGTTTCTCATAAAAAGGTTTGTTTTTACATAATTAATCCAAAAATATAAATTTTGATCACTCTTGGTGTTTTGATATTCACGCAGGTTCGTTAATCACGAACTTGCCGATTTTTATTAGAATTGAATTTGTTTAATTTCAAATTAGCATAATTAATTAACCGTTAATCATTAAATTATGAAAATTTAGCCACTTATCAAATAAAATATATAAATTTTTATAAAAATATTTTTGGAATTATTTACCAGTTTATTAATTTATAAAATTCATTTTACCTGCTATATTTAGCCTGAAAATCGTCCGTCTATCCCAAACAATTTCCAAAAATTCCAAAAAAATTCCAGGATGCACCAATTATATCCCAAAAACGTCTGTATCAATTCCAGAATGTAACAAACTTGTTCAATATTCTTTTTGGGCCAAATTCGACTGTAAAACTCATATGAACGCAATTGCACAAAACACACTTAGGCTTTTCCAAATGATTCCAATTTTCATATATAATCAAAATATACCAAATCTGATTCCCCCACAAAATTTCATAATTTTTCTAGTATCTTAACTATTTTTCCCAATTAAATGTCCAAATTCGGTAATAAATTCGCCAAATATTATCGGATGGTTGAAAATTACCAAATTTGGACAGGGACTCAATGATATGCTCCCTGATGTCCCTGCAAAATTTCAAGACCTTAAAATATGCACATCACAACCTTAACCTAAATAGCCCGTAAACGAGTGATTCGACATTACCTTAGCGGTTTTGGTTCGTTTTTGCTTTTCTAATCAAGGTTTCGGGATCTTGTGCTTCTATTCAAGCTAGATACAGGTCCTATATCACAAACCAAGAAAATTTATCAACATAACATCCCCTTAACTTAGGGTTTCGGCTAGGGTGTAAAAACGAACTTTTGGATCGTAAAAATGCCGTTTCAACCCTCTAATCCGTGTTTATGGCCAAAAAAACTATCAAACCAGGTTCCTAACCATTTGTATGATCAAAGCATGTTAATGGACCATTTTTAAGATTTTTGAATGGTTAGGAATGATTGTTGGTAATCAAACTATGTTTACATGGTATTAAACAAGATTAACATGAGTAAAAATTGATTAAATAAACTTTTTACCTTAGGCTTAGATTGTAAGTAAGTAGGAGCAGTTGGTTCACGTTGAGGTTTCTGGAATTTAGATGTCAAAATATCTATTATTACTTAGTTATAAAGTAATATCTAGGGAGTTTGGCGGTCGGGAGTGATTAATGGGCATCTCATGGCCCAATTTGGCCGAAACCACTAAATTTACAAGTACAAACGTGAAAAGCCAAGTCCAAATTTATTTTGGGTTCGGTTTTTGGCGCGAAAAACTTATCGGGTGCGTCAAACAGTGCGAAAACGAGTGTTTTTCGGCTAGTTTTGTGTAAATTTATAAAAACATATTATACGTTTGTAAAATTCGAAAATATTTGTATGGATCGCTTAAAACATTTCAAATAAGTGTTTGGTAAGTCTTTTTTGGCTTAACGGATGACACAATGCTTGGTTTGTAAATCTATAGCGGGTAGTTAAACGAGCATGTTTTCGTTTAACTTGTTTGCTATCGAACTAAGGCCATATTACTAATAAATTAGCTTATATTAATCTTATATCACTTATAAATAACCCCTCCCCCCCCCCCCTGGGATATCTGGGTCATAACCAGACCCATTCAGTTAATCGTTCGATCGTTACGTAATACGCGTTTATTTGCTTAATCGGTAAAGACGTACTAAGGTGTACCTGGTTTTGGCTCAAATGTCACATGAAACTTCTTTTATAGGAGCATTAACTTCCGAAGTAGAATTTTTACTTCTTTTTTCTGTTGAGGTGCCAGAGGGTTAGTACATTGACTTCTGAAATGCCCATTCTCCTGGCAATTCCAGCAAGTAATATCTTTTCTTGGTCTAGACTTACTTCTTTTTCTGGATTTTGATCTACCCCTGTTGCCTCCTCTATTCTTGTTTCGCCCTCTACCTTCAGCACTTAGCAAAGTGCTTGATGATTCTCCATTATTCCTCATTCTAGAATCTTCATTCAAAATCAAGTCACGAACTTTGTTGAAAGTCAAAGGATCCGATCCAACTGAACTGGTAACTGCAGTGATTGCACCTGACCAACTGTCAAGTAATGAAGATAAAATTAGGCAAGCTTGCAATTCATCATCAATCTTGAACTTCACTGATGATAAATGTCTCAGGTGAGTATTAAAGGTGTATATATGTTCGGTAACAGAACCTCCCTCTTTCATGCGTATGTTAACCAACTCCCGGATTAGGAACACCTTGTTTGCATACGAGGATTTGTCATACATGTTTGACAACGCCTCCATGATTCCACGCGCCGTGGTTTCATCTAAGATGTTGTATGCCAAGCTCATAGACAAGGCAAGCTTAATCGTTGACTTCGCCTTCTTGTTAATAGCTTTCCACTCATCTGTAATCTTCTCAGGCGGTTCCTCCAAAGCCACATCCAACTCATTCTGTATCAGCAAATCCGTGATTTGCATCTTCCACCATCCAAAGTTTTGTCCATCAAACTTCTCGATTTTCATTTTACCCTCATCATCCATAATACCCGAGATCAAAGAGTGAGAGCCAACACTGGCTCTGATACCACTTGTTAGGTATTACGTGTACGCGGCTAACCCGAAAGGAGTCGGATAGGACTACAGAAATAAATACAATACAACTCTCGGGCCTTAAGAACTTAACTGTATTTCTAATTGATTTCTAAAACGAATATAACGTGCAGCGGAAACAAGACGAGAAATATACTGAACTCGAATTAATTAACCCAAACAACCAAACTAGAACCGAATATAAATCAGAACCTGGATAGTGACTTGCCCTTAACTAGAACTGAACTCTGGCAACTTCCTTCTTATCAACGTTCACAAAAATATAGTTGTTGGCCTTTTCTTTTAATTAAAGAAATTCAATTGATTTAATAATAATCAATTAATAATGGTTGAGAATGATACTGAGTGGATGATGATGTTTGTATTCTCAACAAACAAATATATGTGAAGCAATATAATAATATTGATGATGACGACAGGAAGCTTCTAACGAACACAGGTTGCAAACTTTCAAATCAATATTTTATTCTTGACGGCGGCATTAGGTTAACGAACACACACAATTCAAACGAACAATTATAATAATAATAATCGTAAAGCAGTAAAGAGATACGAACAGAACACGGGATTTACGTGATTCGGTCACGGTGTGTAACCTACGTTCACGGGCAACGAACAGGGTCTCTTCTTTTTATTGAGGTGCTCAAGAAATACAAGATACAATATGGTTTATATAGGGAGGCTACTAGGGTTATTTTCTTTCTCCACAAGTTACAAGAAATAAAATAAACGGGCCACTAAAGTTGAGTGGGTGGCAAGCCCATTCAACCCATCAAGTCTTCAGCTGCCCAACCCAAGACGGGCCAGGGCTACACCCGTATAGAACCCAACATGTTAAACTACCACTTTCATCTTTTTAACGCGGCGGAGCCTTGCCTGATTGTGACGAAGGTCGGCAACTAAGTGGTAGCGGCGAGGGTGGTGTATGCATTTCAGAATGAGTGCAATAGCGAAATTCCGTGGGAGTTCGGAGTTGACCCATCGTAGCCTTGCTCCGTGGAGGACAGATTTGAACCGCTGTAGCTTTTTCCGCAGCCATCAGAGGCCTTTTTTGGCGCGCCAAGGCTTACTCATGGCCCACGGGGATCGAAACTGCCCAGCTTGAGCGCCGCCTATGCGGTCGGCGGTGGTGGGTGTCATATGCCAGAGCTTGCGCGTGAAACGTGGATGCTAGACAGTGACATTGTAGCAGGTATTCATGTTTTTTTAGAGTATGGAAAGCTGGCATTGGAACTCCTGTCATGCTTTCATGAATGTTTCCCTCAAAGGAGACCATCCAAATATTGAGTTGTACAATGTGCTATACGTGTTGTACGCTCTGTTTTCAAGGTATTTTCATAGGATGATGACATTTGTTATCAAGATCTAGATCTGGGAATTTTTACTATTAGAATTTGGTGGGTTTTGGCAATAGGAACCAGATTTGGAACCATAGATGTACCATTCACATTAAAAACACCACAAATATAAAGATTTTGACCTAAAAATTTGATGGTTTCTTTAACTAAGATCGGATCTGGCGACTATATGTTCATTTCAGATTTGAGGGTGTAGGTAGGAAACCCATTGAAATCCAGATCTATAACTTTCAATTTGAAATCCAGATTTGTAACCCAAATCGTGCGTAAATAATAAGAAAACAAATCTGAAATTTGGAGAAGAGAAAAACAAAGCTTGGCTCGTTGCCTCGCCCCACAGATGGCGTCAATGAAGAACATGGAATTGATCCAGTTCGGATCCATGTCGATGTCCCCTGGTCTTTTGAGACGAACAAACCCATGCCTTCGTCTTCTTCTCCTGTTGCTCAAGATCTGCCATAGAAAAGTGAGGGAATGGAGGTGAATGCTAGGAGTTTCCTCTTTTATAGACACAAAAATATGTTGGAGGCCAAGGGTCCAAGAGGAGATCATTCAAGTGAGAGTTGAGGCCCCTTATATAAGAACTCCATGGCTACCATCATGAAACCCTAACCATATTGAGCAAAGCCCGGTTAGGGGTTATGTCCACAAACCCCCCCACCCCCCACCCCCACAGCCCATTGGGCCTTAGTTAGTAGACAATAATAATGTAATAAATATAATACATAATGCAATGAATAAAAGGTCGTACCGGGGTTCGACGTACCCTACCTCCGTACTTGTGATTATCCACATAAGCATCCATCATGGCATATTCTTTCTTTTTAGCAACACTTTCAACCTTCTTTTCTCCCACAATCATAGACATATACATATGTTTATCTCATCTTTCACTTCTTCTACATTTGCACTCCTATTAAAAGTCATACCCAGACATAAGTTTGTCAACTCTATGGCTTTCGTTGTAGTTTTCTATTTCTTCTTCTTCTTCACCAATCTAAGTAATTGCAGTACTCTTTAACAAAGGACTGAGTGCTTTTAAAGGATGAGGACAATAGCAACAAACGAGTGATGTAGTTGCTTATACTTTAACCTTTGCCACTTCTAATCACATCGTATTCCTTTGTACAATATCTTTCTTTCCCTCGGGTAAACCCGGATTGCCTTCACAAATTTCACACATTGCATCCTAAAGTCCTTAGGCCATACAATATTCTTCAAACATGTTAAAAACTGTTGTGATTACCATTTTAAGAATTTTACTGGCTTTGTTATCTCTTTGAACAAATGTCCTGTCACGCTCTGCGTAAGTCTCGAGGTCATCACCAGGCACCACTTCATCTTGTCTTAATACCAAAGGACGATGTGGACCTATTCTGATTGAAATACAAAGAATGTAATCATGAAAGTAGATGAATGGCTAAATACAAGCTTTCCTGTTAGCGAAGTCATCACCCAAGAGTCTAGATGGATGAGAAGCAGTTTCAGGCTCAATTTCCAACAGGCTGATTGATTAGGAATTCATCATAGTGAAATATAAGCTAGTTTCGACGAAAATATAGTAAAAGACAGAATTTCGCAGCAAGTATTGCTAAGAAAGTTAAAGCGTCGAAGGGCAGTTTCGCTAGAGAAACACTAGAAAACACGCTAACTTTTGCTAGATTAAGTTCTCACATAAAATCTTGAGTTTTGATGAGAAGTTCAGCTAGAATAAACAGAGTTTTGCTAACCAGTTACACAATAAGTTACATGTAATTAGTTTCTAACTATCGTTAGAGAGATTCAAAAAAAATACACAAAAGTTTCATAAAAAAAATATAAGAAATTTTGCAAAAAGAACCCAACAGTTTCGTAATATGAACTTGAAAACTCCTTTTTGAAATTTAAACCCAAATACTAGCCGTACAACATCAAAACACCAATATTATTCAGTTCAAGATAATGAAACTCAATCCATGACACCCAGCAATCAAATATGCGCTACCAAACTTCATCAATGTCAACAAACAAATCTGGTTATTATGAAAAACTTCCAAAAGGCTAAAAATCAAGATAAGCAATGGCTTTGATACTAGCTCATAGGTAATGTTCAATCCAAGTAGAAGTGGATAAAGTTTTAAATATCACAATTCTAAAACAATAATCAGATTTGATTTTTTATCAACAATAAATGTGACTGATAAGAGTATAATTATAAATTTGCTAATCCATATCAAATTAGAACATCTAAACTTCTAATAAATAAGGGAACTATTATTCGGTTTCATTTAAGTTTATTATTTTTTTTAAATAATACATATACATAGGGTTAGTGCACATAGATTTTTATTGGGATTAAAGATAATATTCAGGTGGGCTTGGGAGGCAAGATAGGTTTATGGTTTATGGGCTTGAGGTATACACATACCTTAAACCCTTCCTAAAAACTTAAATCCCTATCCTACACATCCATTTCGCCTACACCAAGAACCCAAACTTACTCCATACTTTTTAATTTTTGGATCCAACAAATAAGATCTAGAAATCGTCCAGAAGTCTTAAACACCAAGATAAACAAGAAATCATCAAGGGTCAAGATGGCTCCAAAATTAAGTGAAACCAAATCTCCAAATAGGTATGTTTCATGCAAAAAGGTTGTCCGTTTATTGTTAAGTTTAGTTTGATAATTTAAGAATTAATAGATCAGGTTGTAACGGGTTGGAAAGTGGTGAACTTGGCAGCAAAACTAACCCTTAGATACAGAGTTAAAGTTATGAGAACAAGTTTTACCTAAATAAACAAGCTGGGAATTTATGTGTAAAATAATAAGTGGGATTCGCAAAATGAAAAGAAATGAACATGTGGACTCGGAAATAAGAAGCAGTGGACCTTAAAAAGGAAATTTGATAATGAAGTTTGTAAGCCAAAACATGGGGAGCTATTGATATGAATGAAAACATGAAATAAGGGGGGAAGGGGGTGCAACAATTGTGCACGCAAAAAATATTATAGGAAGAAAGAGACCCGTAATGCCATGTATTTGTCTTGAAGAAAAAGGATACAAACGTTCGCGGCTCGCATGTGTATGTAGGGATCATTATCCATAGGGCTTGCGAATGGACCCATCAGACCGGTATAGATACAGATGGCTAAATGCCTACCCACTTTTAATGTTTTGGGCCTGCTCGCAAATAATAAGAAAACCCAATCCACCTTGTTAGATCATACAAAGGGTAAATTGATTAGAAAATCTGAGTTGGGCTTAAGCCCTTTCATATTTATTAGGAGTTGAACCATGTAAAACTAACTTAAGGTAGTTAGTTAACTTGGTCAACCATGCTAGACCGATTAATTTTCTGTTTGTTAGGATAGTTTCGTAACTTACGTTAGCTCGTTTCAGTAACGATAATGTGTTTAAATAGTTATGTGCTCCGTGAAGAATATTATGTTGAAGAAGGGAATAGCTATCAACTCCACACATAATAAGATTTAGGTAAGTTTCTAGCCCCTTTCTCTATTATATTTTAGTGCTTACGTGCCTATTTTGTATTAAATCTATTTAACCAAGTTATTTAAAGTATGATGTTAGGGTATTATTATATAAATGATTATATCATTTATAAATTCAAGTGCATGATAGAAGTGTGTATCTTTATAGTGTGTATGTTTATAATTATCTATATACAAGTGTGTATGAAATGAGGTGTGTATAGTTACAAGTATGTATAAGTAGAAATGTGTTCGTTCAATGAGTCCTACATGTGTTGTGGTTCGTAAGGATGACAAATCCCTCTAACTTCCCATTGGATGTAGATGATATAAGGCATGAACATTAAAGAGAATTTAGCCTCTACATGTTTGGACATACGAGTTGTGTAACTTAAGTAGAAAGAAAGGCCAATCCTTCTACATACTTTCATGAAGATATCGGGTGGTACAAGTACTAGGGAGGATTAAGCCTCTACGTGCTTTCATGTATAACTTGTATGGCATAAGTACTAGTGAGGACTAAGCCTCTACTTGCTTTCGTGTATAAGTTGTGTGGCGCAAGTGCTAGCGAGGACTAAGCCTTTACGTGCTTCCAGGTATAAGTTGTGAGACATAAGTGGTAGGGAGGACTAAGCCTCTACATGCTTTCATGTAGTATGGCGTAAGTATAAGGAAGGGCAAGCTTTTTGTGTACTTACCATGCAAGAATGATGCTAGGTTGATGTGCATAATAAGACGTGTGTGTGTGTGTATGTGTGTGTATGTGTGTGTGTGTGTGTTGTAAAGAAGAGGTAAAAGCCAAGTTGTACCAAGTGGAGTCTTAAACTAGAATTCACTCAGCGTAGCTGACTTTTAGTATGCACACATGTGGTTAATTAACAAAGAGAAGGAGATTAGAGTGCATGCAGGGCTATTTACAATGTGTTGGCATCCAGTGAGTTGTTTATAAGAAAGAAAGTTTTGTGTAAATGTAATGATATTCCACAAAAGTATTAATAAAATCTGATATTAAACTATATGTTCATGTGTAATTCCAACTGTAAGTAAGGTATTCGGGTTTGGGGCCTTACACAAATCAATAATAAATACAATAGATAAAGATAAATATCATTCAATAACGTTCCTGCCAAACAATTGCAATCCGAGAAGTGAAACAAGCAGAGTAACGAGGAAATTTACCAAAACGTCTACCTACGAAATGAGATAAATGAGTCTAATTATAAAAAAACGTAAACACTTTCACACAAACTCTTTATGAATCTGTCTAGTTTCATTAATTACATTTTTTGCAAACATTGCATAATACAGTAGCTAAGTTTCACAGGTTAATCGACTCAGTTTCACAAATTAACATGTTTGGTAGATTTGCAATGCTTCTTAGAAAAACTACGTTGAAACCTGCGAAAGTGTCGCTAAAACATGAATTCATTAAATCTCAGCTCATTCATCTTTTTAATTTTTCAATGTTCAATCCAAAAGCATATGGTCGATATCAAGTGTCTACTGAGACCCGACATTTGATGATCAAAGCAACACGATGACTTACCTATTCAGTCCATTTCTTACACTCAAATGAGTTGTGAAATGATGATTACAATGAAAACCCAAAAAGATTCGCACACTAAACCCTAAAAGGGTTATCTATTAATAGTCCCCTAAAGTTCTAATGACCTTTTAGCCCCTATATTAGCCTTTTGCAACACATTAACCCACAACATCTCTTGATATTTTCTTTTTAGCCTTGATCATGTTGTCAATATGTTTGATATGCATTAGTATCAATCTAAGACCTTGCACATCTTTTTTTACACCTAAATCTATATTACTATCACTTAATTTTTACATTTATCTTTCTTTACTTGATATATAAGTTGGTTTTTGCTTCTATCTTTAAATATAAGTTTTTATATAATTAACAAGTGTAAGACATGGGTGTCTAGCATAATGGACAATAGCTCAATATTTTAAATTATTAAATATAATATTATAAATCAGAAAAATATCGTAGGAGATCAAATACGGAAAATATTATTACACTTTAAAAGGATTACAAAATTTGAAAATGTTACAAAATATAGAAAACAAAAAATCATTTATATATAGTTGATTGAAAAACTAAAAGAAGAAGGAAAATCATAACAAACTTTAAATATTTGTGAACAGTTCCGTAAATGAATAATGTGCGACAAGTAACTCAATTCCGTGAGAATAACGAAACACTATTATAGTTGAAAACGTGTTCATGTGTTTAGTATGTTTGAAATAGTGCCTATTGTTTTGCGAAAGCCCTTAACTATTTCTTAAAGTGTATCTCTATTTAAATTAAAAAAAATACTTTGCTACTTTAAAGAAAATAGATGGTGATGACACCGCATTTCAGCGATGATAAAGTACGTATAATCATGAAATGTTAGGGTGGTTCCATTTTAAATATCAAAGCGTATGGAATAACCAAAAGATAAAGACTTGGCATGCCCAAATTTAGCATTTCAAACATTAGTAAGTTAAATATTAAGATATTAAATTTAACATTAACGAAAACCGGAAATTTAAAAATATATTTTAATTTGTAATTAAATTTCTTTATGAGTTTTTAAGTGTTTTCTCTAAGGATGAATTTCTATTAATACTCTCCATATATATAGGCAAAGTACAGAATAAAAACCCACTTGAGTTATGAAAACCTTATGTAACATCGTTTTTTTTTGTTACATGTAATATATGTTGTAACATTTAATACAAAATATCGAAACATTAAAAAAAATTGTTTTGTTATTTTTTAACATTTTTTTACTAATTTTTTTATATGTTTTTAGGAGAGAGAAAAAGTTATATTTATGTTAACATTTTTTATTAACTTTAATTATGTACCACAAGATTTAATCTTTAATTAAAAACATGTGGATGGGAATGAGTTTCTAGAGTTTTCATAACTCAAGTGGGTTTTTATTTTAACCTAACCCTATATATATATATATATATATATGGAGAGTATTAGTAGAAACTCATCATTAGAGAAAACACTTAAAAACTCATAAAGAAATTTAATTACAAATTAAAAGATATTTTCAAATTTCAATTTCTCCAATTCTTCTTATATTTGGTTACTCTTCATCGAAAAAAATAAAAAAATAATAAATAATAAAAAGACGTTGTATTGCACATGCGTATTACTGTTCGATACTGTTGTATTACGCATACGTAATACTATTTAGTTCTATGCTCAGTAGTGTTTAATTACATATATTCAATATTTGTGTAGTATATACGCAGTAATGTAGTATTAAATGCAAAAATATAAAAAAAGAAAGTTGATGCAGAGCAAATATGCATTAGTATTGTATTACACATACGCACTAATGTGTATTCGATGCGTGCATTAGTCTTATATTGCATGTATACAATAGTGTATATCAAACATGTGCAATAGTGTTGTATTCTATGGAACACAACACTCTTGCATATATGCAATGCGCACTATCACACAAAGTGCACCACATCGACAAGGCTTTTTCGTTTGCTTTTTTGTTTTTTTGTTTTTTGAAAAAATATCACATATAAGAATAATGGAAAAAAAAAAGAAACTACAATAAAATTTATATAAATAAAAGTTAAAAATAATTCTTTATATGTTTTTAAGTTTTCTCTATAAGAACAGTTTTTATCTCTCTCTCTCTCTCTCTCTCTCTCTCTATATATATATATATATATATATATATATATATATATATATATATATATATATGGGTTCTAGTGAAAACTCCTTTTAAAGAGAAAACTTAAAAACTCCTAAAAACTTCTAAAAAACTATTTTTAACTTTTTAAAAAAAAAATTTTGAAGCTTCTTTTTTTCCCATTATTCTTATATGTTGTTATTAGTTCAAAAAAAAAAAACTTGTCGGTAACCTCGTCGGTATAGTGTGCATTGCATATATGCAAAAGTGTTTGTATTTCATAGAATACAACACTATTGCACATATTTGATACACACTATTGTATATATGCAATATAAAACTAATACACATCGAATACACATTAGTATGTATGTGTAATACAACATTAACGCACATGTGCACCACATCGACTTTTATAATATTATTTTTTTTCCATATAATACAACACTACTACACATATACAATACACAAATATTGAATATATGCAATAAAACACTATTAAACTCAAAAATACATAGTAATACACATGTGTAATACAACGGTATCGCACAGTAATACGTATGTGCATTACAGCGGGTTTTTTTTTGTTTTTTTTTTATTTTTCGAGTTAAATATAAGAAAATATAAGAATAATGGCTAAAACAGAATTTTGAAAATATTTTTTTATTTTTAATTAAAAATAATTCTTTAGGAGTTTTTAGGAGTTTTTTAGTTTTCTCTCTAAAGGTGAGTTTTATCTTGATCCTCTCCCTATATATATATATATATAGGCCTATTTCATTTAAAACTCAGAAAAAGTTAAGAACTTTTACAAACTCTTAAAAACCAAATATTTTTTTTATTTTTTATATAATAATATTGTTTGAGAGTAGTTTAATCATAATTAATATATAAATTTTTGATTTACATATATAAATCACAAGTTTACATATATGTAAAATTTATGTAATAACAAACTTTCATATATGTAAAAGAAAATGAGATATATGTAAAAAGCAATTGGTATCATTGTAATCATATATATAAATATAAAAAGTGATAAAACTACACTAAAATAATATTAACATACAAAAATTTTTATAAAAAAACGTTAGTTATTATGAGTTGCCTAGAGTTCTTAAATAATTTAAGAGTTCTGTAATGATACATATATATATATATATATATATATATATATATATATATATATATATATAGGATCGGAATCATGTGATAACTTTTTGGGAATAGAGAACTATGAGAATCATTTTGGATTACAAAAAACTCAAAAATAAAAAAAATCATAAAACAAAAAAAACATTAAAAAATTAAAAAAACCAAAATTCTTATTTACCATCCCGGTTTCTAAAAATAACGAAAAAAAATTCTCTGTTAAGCTAAATTATACATGTATGTATAATATGTACATATATGTACACATATGTTTTTTTTATACGTATGTATAATTTAAGGTAAATGATAATGTACATATGTGTACATTACGTCAACTAGAGATTAAATAAAAATATACGTATGTGTATATATATTATACGAATTAAAAAAATCAGTTTTTTAATGAAAGCGGAATGAAATATAAGAATTTTGGTTTTATTACTTTTTTAAAAATTTTGTGTTTTTTTTTTTGTTTTATAATTTTTAAATATTTTTTAGAGGGTTTTTTAGTGGTCCGAAAGGGTTCTCAAATTTCTCAATTTACAAAGGGTTCTTTTAGGATCCTTACCCTATATATATATATATATATATATATATATATATATATATATATATATATATATATATATATATATATAGGGAGAGGATCAAGAGAAAACTCACCTTTAGAGAGAAAACTAAAAAACTCCTAAAGAATTATTTTTAATTAAAAATAAAAAAATATTTTCAAAATTCTGTTTTAGCCATTATTTATATATTTTCTTATATTTCACTCGAAAAATATAAAAAAACAAAAAAAAAACTCGCTGTAATACACATACGTATTACTGTGCGATACCGTTGTATTACACATGTGTATTATTATGTATTTTTGAGTTTAATAGTGTTTTATTGCATATATTCAATATTTGTGTATTGTATATGTGTAGTAGTGTTGTATTATATGGGAAAAAAATAATAAAATAAAAGTCGATGTGGTGCACATGTGTGTTAATGTTGTATTACACATACATACTAATGTGTATTTGATGTGTGTATTAGTCTTATATTGCATATATACAATAGTATGTATCAAATATGTGCAATAGTGTTGTATTCTATGCAATACAAACACTTTTGCATATATGCAATGCACACTATTACACTGCGCACTATACCGTCGAAGTTACCGTCAAGTTTTTTTTTTTTAACCAATAACAACATATAAGAATAATGGGAAAAAAGAAACTTCAAAAAAAATTTAAAAAAAAAGTTAAAAATAGTTTTTTAGGAATTTTTAAGTTTTCTCTTTAAAAGAAGTTTTCACTAGAACCCACCATATATATATATATATATATATATATATATATATATATATATATATATATATATGGTATAGAGGTTACAAAATATTCCTAAAATATTTATAACACGTTCCAATACGGTATTGTTGAAACATAAATATAAAATAGACTACTATTGATTTTTATAACTTAACTTTACGTATAAGTTGTAATTTATACGTATATTCGTGAAATTTGGAATAATATATATATAAATTAGAATGTATTCGTCAACAATATCTTCTTTTCTTTTTTTTTTTGTAAATTGCATGCGTGTACACCATATACAATCATATGTAGAGATGACAATGAAATCCAAACCCAATGAAAAAACCATAAATTCCAAGCATTTGAACAGGTAATGCGTGTCCTGTTAGGGTATATGATGGATTTGATATTTGTAATATGTCAGACTACCCAATTAATTATCCGATAGCATAGCCTCATTTACTTGTATATAGCTAAGTAACCAAGCCTATAGTGTACCTTAAAAATTAGTATTTAATTTTTTGTTGAACTTGTTTTCCTTGTCTTGTTTTTATATTTATTTTTAGAATTGGGTGTATTATGAAAATTGAAGCGTTACTTATTTCTCAAAACTTTTTTATAACAGTTATTTTTTGTATTTGATTAGTTGTTAGGGATGATTTATGGTAAAAATATTTTCTAGTTGATTAATTGTTACCTATCTGACATAATTGACTAGTTATATTTTGTCAAAACCCAATAAATAATCAACGGATTTTGGGTTGAGTATACCGACTTTTGTTATTAATAAAATATTGGGTATACTAAAAATCGGCAGGTTTGCCCAATATAATCACCCCATAAATGCGTAACTGGTTTCGAACAGACTTTGATAATTGAGTATGAGCTTGGAAATATCTAAACCCGTCTCAAACCCACTCATTGTTATCCAAAGTAATACATGCGAAAAACCAATAAATAAATGATTTGGTAACTTTGAGATATATCAAAATGGGTAAAACAAACCATCACTTTAATAGCTAGTGTGCATATAAATATAAGTTTTATCTATAGCATAACGCTGTCCATTCTTTCAAACATTCCTACATAGAAGTACTAAAATCTTAAATATACATCACATAATGGTGAGGCTTGTAACTCATTTAGTAGTGCTTGATTTAATTTCTATCATTTTGTTGGTTTCTCATCAATGTAAGTTCTTTCCGATCTATTTCTCGTTTCTAATTAAATTTAATTTAGATATTTCTTTAGATCAATACAAATCCGAGTTACTACTAATAATAAAAAATAATATATAGTTGACGTAATTAAACAAACAAATATATATATAGAAAGAGGATCAAGAGAAAACTTATCCTTAGAAGTGGGTCAAATAAAAACTCTTCTTAAATAAAAAATTTAAAAAACTATTAAAAAACTAGCTTTTCCCGTGTAATACACGGGATTTGTCAAATGATAAAAAAAAAATTAGGTCCATTATTTCAATTGTTATTCTTAAAATACTTATGAATTAATTTAATGTACAAGAAAACTTATGAATTATATTTTTTTTTTCAGTTCACGACTTATGAAATGTATTTTTTTCTATGTTTCACCCCTTTATTACACATGATGGAAAATATGAACTTAATGGTAGTTCGGTTTATTTATCTTTTAAAAAAAATATCTCGGTTTATTTATTTTTGCTAAAAAGAGTGTGTTGGGTTCATTTATTTTTGTTTGAAAAAAATGATTCGGTTTGTTTGTTTTTTTAAAGTAGTTCGATTCGTTTATTTTTGTTAAAAATGTGTTTCAATTTGTTTATTTTTGTTAAAAAAGTAGTTTGGTCTGTTTACTTTTATTAAAAGCGGTTCAGACAATTTACTTTTGTTAAAAAAAAGTAGTTTAACTCATTTATTTTTTATCACAAGGTTAAATAAATGAGAAATGAAAAAATTACTATTTTATCCCTGACTTAATGGGAAAAAACAGGGTTAACGAAAAGTAATAAAATAGTATTATTTTGGAAACGTCATGTATTGTTTTGCAAGAAATTTAAAAAGGGTACTAAACTTGCGTAGTTGGTCAAACCTCATATATGAAAATGGCACTTAACTTAATAATGAATAAAATCCACACTATGTTATAACGGAATTGACTAAATAATTTTGACCCATTACTCATGAATACTTAGAATGAATGAGATGAGAGATTAGAAATTTGGATAAATGTATGCTTGACACATAAGCTTCAACATTTTATTTTATTAGTATAGTAAGATAAGATTAGTTTCAACTTTAAAAAAATAGTTTCTTTTATTTCATTATTCTTATACGTTGATATTGTTAAAAGAAAAAAAAACACTCGTCGGTGTAGTGCATACCTGCACTAGTGTGTATTGCATACATGCAATAGTGTTGTATTGCATAGAATACAACACTATTACAAATATTTGATAAACACTATTGTATATATGCAATATAAGACTAATACGCACGTCAAATACGCATTAGTATGTATGTGTAATACAACACTAATACACATGCACACTACATCAACTTTTATTTTATCTTTTTGCATATAATACAAAATTAGTGCGCATATACAATACACAAATATTGAATACATGCAATTAAACACTATTGAACATAAAAATAAATAGTATTACACATGCGTAATACAACAATATTGCATAGCAATACGTTTGCGCGTTACAACGCCTTTTTTATTTTTTTTATTTTTTTCCGGTGAAGAGTAACAAAATATAAGAATGGAATAAACGAAAATTTAAATATATATTTTTTATTTATAATTAAAAGTATTTTTTTAAGGGTTTTTTAGTTTCTCTCTAAAACGAGTTTTCTCTCAATGTTCTCCATATATATAATAATTGTTGATTCGCTTCATTTTCTCTCCATATTGTTTAATTTTTTTTATATATATTTAGTAATCAATTCCTTGTAATAAATCATTAAAATATCATAAAAAAGAGTAATATGAAAAAAAAATATTGTTGAACTCCAACATTTTATAGACAAGAAAACGCTAACAAAAATATATATATTTATAAAATGTTGGTTGACCAAAGCTTTTCATGCATTATTATCTAATAATTTATATATTTTAAAGTCATGCTTTTAATAATACCCTAATCAACATTAACATTTTTGGCTTTATAGGTAAAAAAGATGAAGGAAGTATATCCTTTGTCGCACCATCATCGAAAACTTGTAAACCTGTACGTTGTGTTGCAGTGATAGGTGAAACGATGTATTATTGTTGTGGCGACAAAAGTTTTAGGTTTAAATGGTGCCGAAACAATGAAAAATCGTGTAAAAAGATGTGCGAGTATTATAAACCTAATTGATATCATTGTAAGAAAATATGATAATATAAATTTTTAATGCACTTAAGCAACATTTAGTTCATATCAAAACACATGCTTTATAATTAAAGAAAATAAAAAAACAATAAACATATACGTTATATAATTATTTAATACACTTAAATATCATTTATATAATTTTTGAATTGCATACAACACTAATTTTTCAAAACTTTACCTAAGTTAGTTATGTATTAATGTCACAACCTGGCCCAGGAGGTGGAGCGTGCCAGTTTGATATCTGATTGTCACAGCTGAAATATGGATAATAAAAGAATTGTACTTGAAGCATGAATATCTTAATGTTACAGTGGTTACATCAATCTTAATACAATATCTATGTATAAATTGTATAACAATCTAAGGCTATTAAGCTGGTGATGAAGCCAATTTGTCAATTAAGCTTCTTAAAGAAGGCGTTGATTCTATACTCGTCGCTATATCCAAGCAAGGCTTCACTTCTAAATTACCCACTTATAGTCCAAGGTTCCAATCACACCTTAACAAATGAAACATGAAAACATGCTCGAAAGCGTGTGTCAGCTAAAAAGTTTGCTATTTTGTGGTTTAGTTTACCCAAAAGTAAAGATAGAATTACAGATTTTGTCATTTAAATATAGCAGATTTACGGATCAGGTCCATTAAAAGGTTTACATGCGGAGTCCTTTAATAGAAAAATTACTTCGCTTTTTGTCCTTTTGACTAACTGTCATCCAAATCCTCCGTTAAATCCTAGCATGTGCCATGCACTTGAGGGCAAAAATGAAATTTTATTCTATTAATTTAAAATAAAAATTAAAAACTAAAACAAATTGTAAATACGTTATACGAGCCAAGATCTGGTCACAATTGGATACATCAATACGTATAAGTCAACATGGAGAGAATTCAGTATGGTAACGTTACATTAATACTTTAAGCCAAAAACTCTAATGCATTAAGAACAGGATCTGTCTATTTATAGGTCCAAGCCCCATTCGTTAACTTCCCTATCGAATGGGGGGTTCCTATTAACAAATGGCTTCCCATTCGCTAAATCCCATACCAAATAGGCACTTAATTTAACGAATGAGACTCCACACGCCCTCCTAACTTAAAGAATGAGGCAGCTAGTCTAACGAATGGACGTCGTTCGCTATACAATCCACAGCGAATGGGTCATATTACATCATAGCATAATGACTAATCTACCCCTAACTTATTCGATCATCTACGGACAACAAATCATGCGCTCACAGACACTCCCTTTTCCGTAGCTGTCGAATACTTTAACGTTGAATACTTTAACGACGAATACTTTAACGTCGAATAATTTAATGACGAATAGTTTAACGTCAAATACTTTATTGTTGAATACTTTAACTGCAAACCATCAATTGTAATGCTTTAACCTCCCATTGACTGATGATTCTCAGGCTTGTGCAGACAGACAAATTTCTAAGTCTTGTAAGCAAACCAACAACTCCTAGATTCTCGTATCAAATCTCCCCTTCAAGTAAGCAACTCCAGGTGTTCATCTCGATTATCCAACTGGCATATGATAAGGTTTTATCTTTCAACAATTAGCAACAAGTCATCAGTTATCCGTTAGCACCGGTAAAGCAAAAATATCTTTGCATTTGACCTTGTCACACATCTTCATGAACAACTGATTATTCAGAATCTTTCACCTCGGTTTTCCCTCTCTTGATAATATTCCTCCCAAAATATCAACTTTTCAAGCTCTTCTGCATCCCATTGCCTTGGATGCGCTACTCTTTGGGTATATGATTCAGAGATCAAACCTCCATTATTCAATCTTGAACAATCTGATTCTTCAATCCAATGACAAAATTCATGCTGAATTCTTCAAAACGATTAACTCGTTCAAAAATTTCCTCCTTCAACAGAAGCAGTATGCCGACTACTCGTAGCCAACATTGTTATGATCAAAATCCTTCATAAAGAAGTAAATGGACAGATATTTGTATCCCACATAATCAGGTTTCAATCTAGAACGAATCAATCAACTATCAAGAGCAATTGCAATCTTGAACTTAGTCAAATGCTGCTTTAATACCATGTATTACCACCCGAATTGTAGTAATTTTTCAAGAAATCCTTGCAAACATAGGAAGATATCAATTAAATAAAATCCTTGAAATTTTTATCTCCCCCTTTTCTTGACAAATTTGGCAAGGTATTTAAAAAACTTCAAACATCTCCAATAAAATTCTCTTTAAATTAATTGTGTTCTCCCACTCGGCCAGTGCGTACACGTGAAAAGTCGGCCGGAAAATATGTCTCCAAAATTTTCAAGAAAAATGTCCCTCTTATTTAGAATATCCCAAAAAATTTCGATTAAGAAAATTTTCCCAAAATACATTTTTTATCGGGGACACCCATCTTCCATGTGGAACACAAAAATCATCCTCATTCTTTAACATATATCCTCATTCGCTAAAATATGGCCTCATTCGTTAGAGTGATCCTCATTTGCTGTCCATTGAACTAATAGAGTTTCATTCGCTATAAATAACCTCATTCGCTATCCATTAATCGAATAGGGTATCCTAATTCGTTAAACAAGTAAACAAATGAACACGCACATTAAGGATAATAGTGAATGACGAAGATAATTAACAAATGGCAATGAATGACCCAATAAGTTAAGATGATTCTCATTCGTTAGATAATTAAACGAATGAAGTCTAATTCGCTAAAATAGTCCACGTTCATTAAACCCATTAACGAATGAACTCATACATTAACAACCCCGTAGCAACTGAGCAACATGAACAGTAACATAACGAATGAGCGGTTGGAGCGGTTACTGTAGCACCGGAAAATCGCATTTCGCCAGGACATTCAGTTAGCTCGCTGGAAAAACAATTTTTCACGCCGGAAAACTCAAAACTTCATCAAATCTTTAAATTAACATCCCAGATCTTCAACGAAGCTTTGGATTTACATTATGAACTTGATTCAATCATCAATTTCGTCAAGAACACTCTGAATCACCATTAAATTAGATCAAACAATAACCATGGCTATCAATGGCAGATAACACCAATTAGCCTTCAAATTATCATATTAATCCAACAAAATACATACAAAGATTCGGATTTGCATCACGAACACCAATCTATAATAAATTTAAACAAACATCCATTGAATATTCCAAAATCCGATCAAATAGCAACTTAAACTTAAGAACACGAATTGATGTATCACGAGCAACCGTCTGCTCCGATACCAATTGTAACTATGTTATACGAGCCAAAATCTGGTCGCAATTGGATACATCAATACGTATAAGTTAACGTGGAGAGCATTCGACATGATAACATGTTGAGTCAGAAAATTGCTAAGGAAGATTGAAATATTCTCAACCTCCTTGGAAAATGGCTAAGTATGGACTTCAAGCAAGCTTGGACCTTCAAGCACGAAGATTACTTCCTCGAGCATGATATCTTACGCTTTTAAGATTATCTTCTAGAATTCTCTTAAGTGTTGAAAGCTTCGAGCAAGCTATACTTCATCGAGCTAGGATGTTTCTCATCAAGCACAGTTTGCTATCCGAGCAAACACTTGATCTATCCAGCTTAAACCAAGTACGAGCATCTTGGTGGGTCGAGCATGGATACAATAAAGGAAGATCTCAATATTTTCTAAGTAAAAGCTTCGAGCATGGTTTAATCTCGAGCAAGTTTCGGTACCTGAGTATGCCAGAGTTGTGCACAATAAAACCTAAGGAAAGATTGAAGAGATCAAGAAGACATGTTTCGAGCATACTTTGTATTACAAGGTCTACTCGACAAGGATATATCATACTCGAAGACCAGTTTTACACTTGTATTTATTTTGAATCATTGTGTATTCATTAGGGTTTCTAGAAGGAATGTCTATGGGCCTGTATTCATTAGGGTTTCTAGAAGGAATGTCTATGGGTTTCTAGAAGGAATGTCTAATAGGGTACTAGTGCATAAACGATTATTGAGAGAATAATATCTCGTTTATGTAATCTAGTACGGCCATCGTTGAATACACGAAACCCTAGACATTCCATGCAAATCCTATAAACTTTTCCACTGTTCTTGATCGATTCATTATAATATATAGGAATCTTTACGTTTATTATGAGTGTTTGCTAATACAATCATATATTCAATCCAATACCCTGATTATGCTGATTCCACTGGTATAATCAGTGGGTCTTCAATATCAATATCTTTTGTGTTCTTGTCAACTATTATTATTGTAACACGAGATCCCGGTCCTGACAAGTGGTATCAGAGCTTTGTACGCTCTTTGAAGACCACATGGTTGAAGTTTGATTGAAAAAGGTTGAAGCTTTAAGATCTAGAAAGGTTCTTGCTGTAAGATCTAGTAAGGTTGACGCTATGGATGATCAAGAGGTATCAACCAACAAGATCCCAAGACTGTTAGGCTATGAAAACTACATAAAATGGAAGGTGTTGTTTGAAGCCGCTGTTAACTACAATGACACGGAGCTGTGGGCTTCAATCAAAAATGGTCCATACGTTCCCACTGATACTACAAATGCTAATCTGGTGCTTGAAAGATAGATGAAGAAGAAAGATGATAGGGCTCTGTCTATGCTGAAACCTAGCTTGTCATGGGAGATTTTGACAAGTGTGAATTATCATACTAATGCTAAGGCTTTGTATGATGTTGTGGTTGAAATGTTTGAAGGCAATGTGGAACTAAGAGACATAAAGAAAGATAGGCTTAAGCAAAAATTAGACAGGTTCAAATTTAAAGAAGGAGAAAGGTTGAAGTCAGTGCTGCAGAGATTTATTGCTATTGTGAATGAAATCAGGACTACAGACCTTCAAGTCTATGACTTTGAGTTGAACAAGAAGCTACTTTCTTTTTTGTCTAGGGAATGGTACACTGCCAGCAAGTTCATAAGAGAGAAGGTGAATTTTCCCAATTTTAAATTGGATGATGTCATCTCATTCCTACAAGCTGTTGAACATGAGATGATTGAAAATCACATGATTAAAGAAGAAAGACCAGGTTTCCCAGTGACTAATGCTTTGGTGGCTCCTATTGGAAATTTTCTACAAGGTCTCCATAGATCAATCCAATCAATGAAGAACCTTCAAATTTCAATTCAGTTGCTTCAAAGACACGAAGGGTGTATGGAAACTATTCTGGAACCCGCCAATAGAGGTTCAATGTGCAGATGATTGAAGACAATGGCAATGCATCAACTGCTAGTGGACATCCTTCTTATGTTCAAAACAACTCAGGCCATGGAACTGATTCTCAGGCCTTGTTCTCAATGCTCACAGAGTCATATAACGCCTTTGTGGCCAAAAATCTTATCCACACCAGTGTAGTTCAAGAAGATCTAGAACAAATAAATGTTGATGGCTTTGAAGACATGGATTTGAAGTGGCAAGACGCCATGTTGGCTGTTAGAAGCAAAAGACTTTATAACAGGACAGGAAGATCAACTTTTTCTGGTCCAAATGATAGATATGGTTATGACAAGTCAAAAGCCATTTCCTATAACTACCAGCAACCAGGAAACTTTGCTAGGGAGGGCAATCTTCCTAAGCAATATGGGAATCAAGTGAATCAAGCCCAGTTTTATCATAACCAAAATCAGAACCAGCAGAATTACTAGCAAAGGAATCACCCAATAAATTAGAATCCTTATCCTCAAAACAGACACCAGCAGCCCAACAGCAACAAAGGAATAATCAGTTGTAGATTAAGACAAATCAGAACAGAGGGAATGCTGGAGGAAACAATCAAGGCAGGGATCAAGGTAATGTGGCTGTAACAATGTGTGAGAGCCGAGCCCCGGTGCGGAAGCATGAATAATGGCCGTTATTAACTGTGGAGCTCGGATCTGAGCTAGGATCGAATCGTATTTGCTCTTGAAAGGGGGTTTTGGACGGATGAGTGGTGTTCGGGAGAGAGCCTGAATCGATTACAATGAACAACAGACTGGATGAACAAACATATGCAATCGATTCACAAAGATAAAGAGGTGGCAGTATGATTTTATTAACCAAAAGATTGTCATTACAAATCACTCATACATACACACATACATACAATAAAGATCAGCCACCTCCAGGAGAGCTCATCCTGGAGGCGGCGGCTCTCTCAAAGAGATAAACCCTAGATCTCACACAATACACAATACACTCATACTAGAAAAATTAACAAATACATCTATTTATACTAGTCTAGCATGTCTTGGTCTTCAAGCCATCCACCCTTGGTTGAGACCAAAAATATTAATTATTTTTCACCCATAATAATAATAATTCGATGCGTCGGTCTAAAATATAAGTCCCGACAATCTCCCCTTTAGACCGATGACATCGAATTTTCTTCCATGACCACCTCAAAAACCCGTTGTTTTTCGTTGAACTTCTCCCCCTCACGTTAAGCTTCTCCCATTGTTCATTTCGAATCATATCTCTTATATCACTTTTGGATATAGTTGTATGGGCATAAGAACGAGGCTTTGAACTTCAAAGATCAACTTCAAGTAGTAAGGTCATCACAAAAAGAAATAAACTCAATGTGATCATCAAATAATCTTCCATTCTTCAAACTTGTTTCTTTCCTTGTAAATCATCTTCAAACCATTCCCTGAATCAAGATAGCATTCAAGTCAACGATAACCCGTTCTTGATTGTCAAGTGACTGTTTTCATAGGAGATTAAACTCTACTGATCATCCGTTCACCATGTTACTAGTGATGACTCTATCTTCTCAACAGTACTAGGAAATCTGAAAACTCACAAACATTGAAACATCTCTAAAGAATCTTGGATTATCGATCTTGATCAACTTTTCCTTAACTTGAGTCTTTTCACTTGATTTGAAGCAAGCAATTTGCAATGAAATTCAAGAATTTTTACTCCCCCAATTTCGTTGCAATTGTCTTTGAAAATTGTGTCTTCAAATCAAGTATGGGTGAAACAACCTTGACCATCCATATCAAGATTGTTGATTCTGTAATAAACAAAGATAAACAAAACATTATGTTGGTTGACACTCATAAGGGATAAAATCCGTAAGCTTGGTCAACACTTGTTCTTGTAAAGCTCTTTGATGAAGTTTGGGAAAAATTGATAAGGCTTTGATTTCCTTTTGCTTGTTGATGATTGGATAAAATTTACCAAAATACCCTTGGTATATATCTTCCATATAGCTCAGCTTGGTCAAACGGTCAACGGTACCAAAACTCTCAAGTGTAATTCATTCATGAACATGGATTATCGGTTCACGAGCACACAAGTCCTTTAAATCCCTTCACAAGCACACTCATAATAATTTTTTTTTCTTTTTAAATCGAGCGTGCTCAATTTTTTTTTTTTTTTGCTCGAGCATGGACCTTGCTCGAGAAAATACTTGTCTTTTTCTCACATCGAGCATGCTAGAGAGCTTGCTCGAGGCCCTTGCTCGAGAAAATAAGTGTTTTTCTGTGTCGAGCATGCTGGAGAGCATGCTCGAGGGCTTGCTCGAGGCCCTTGCTCGAGAAAACACTTGTATTTTTCTATCGTTACTCGAGCATGCTCCTGTCTTTACTCGAGCATGCTCGAGACCTTGCTCGAAATACTTAGTCTTTCATCAAGCATGCTCAAGACCATGCTCGAGACCTTGCTCGAAATACTTAGTCTTTCATCAAACATGCTCAAGACCATGCTCCTTCTCTCTTTTCCTGAGCATGCTCAAAAGCAAAAGTGTGCTCGAAAACACTTGTATTTTTCTTCTTTTTTCATGGGCATGCTCAGGAGCCAAAGTGTGCTCGAAGAAGGTTTTCTCAAGTAAAATAAAGTGTGCTCGAGACCAAAAGATAGATTTTGAGATAAACCAGGATGTGCTCGGGGTTCATGTGCTCGAATCCAAACTTGATGTGCTCGATATAAGATATGCTCGAGATAAGCTGTGCTCGAAGCAACACTTAGTCATTTTACATACTCGAGACCATTCTTATCAAGCTCGAGACATCCAGACTTCTTTTCTGCATCATCAATCAATGATTTTCCAATACAGAACCTGCTTAAATATTCCCTTTGCATCTTCCATCTGCTACTACAAACAATGATTAGATTGCTCCTAGTACCTGTTCATTCTTGACTTCTACATATCAGATTGTACTAGCAGCAATGTTCTTCAATATTCCCTTTATTGTTCAAGCAGCACACTCATATCAGAACAATTTCAAGCACATAAAACCCTAATTTTCAGATCAAGAACCAAGCTTCTTCATCTAAAATTAATCGTTGTAGCGAAATATCCCAGTCATCTCAATATCAACCATCTATCTTCAATCTATCAATAGCCGTTACAAATCTGAAAATCATCTTCAATAACAGTTTTGCCCCAAAACGAGCTAATAACACTGTTACATCAGATCTGGACCGATATGACCAAATAAACATGAAATTGATGTTGAATCTCCGAACGAGTCATCAATCCACATAAATTTTACCCAAATCATCAAATAATTTCAAAACCCTAAAAAAATTTTCAACAAACCTCATCGGTTTAACGTCCATGGTGGATTCAAGAGCGAGATGAATCAGATTCAGCAATTAGTCTAAACGATTCGGTAACCGGCTCTGATACCACTTGTGAGAGCCGAGCCCCGGTGCGGAAGCGTGAATAATGGTCGTTATTAACGGTGGAGCTCAGATCTGAGCTAGGATCGAATCGTATTTGCTCTTGAAAGGGGGTTTTGGACGGATGAGTGGTGTTCGGGAGAGAGCCTGAATCAATTACAACGAAAAACAGACTGGATGAACAAACATATGCAATCGATTCACAAAGATAAAGAGGTGGCAGTATGATTTTATTAACCAAAATATTGTCATTACAAATCACTCATACATACACACATACATACAATAAAGATCAACCACCTCCAGGAGAGCTCATCCTGGAGGCGGCGGCTTTCTCAAAGAGATAAACCCTAGATCTCACACAATACACAATACACTCATACTAGAAAAATTAACAAATACATCTATTTATACTAGTCTAGCATGTCTTGGTCTTCAAGCCATTCACCCTTGGTTGAGACCAAAAATATTAATTATTTTTCATCCATAATAATAATAATTCGATGCGTCGGTCTAAAATATAAGTCCCAACACAATGGTTCCTCAAGATAGTGAGTTTGACTGGATTAACCATGTTGCTGAGATGGAAAAGGCCAATGTTGCAAACATAGCCAAAATAATTGAAACTAGATAAGCATCAAGTTCTTAGGTACCTACTGAACTTACAACAACTGCCTTGTTACTAATTATTGTTGATCTGAATAGGGAAGATGGTAAATGGAAGAGTGAGTGTGGGAAGAAGGATGTAGTTATAAATTCTCATGATACAAGTTGGAGGACTTATGATAATCATATCAAAAGTTTAGCGGAGGATTGTATGGAGAGTTGCAGAATTCAATCAAATTTGAATCTAGAAGTTGATGGTTTGAAGAAGCTGTACACTGACGAGAAGCTGAAAAGTACACAGATTCAAATTGATTTCTTGAAGAATCTTCTCTCAACAGGAAATATTCTAGGCCATATTGAGAAAATCAAGCCTGAAGACAAATACAAAATGTACCACCTCCATTTTGTGATAAATATCCTTTAAAGGTTGACAAGGAACAAAGAGAGGAATACTTGAAACAATTCAAGTCAACTTTTGAAGATAATAGGAATTCATAAGCATGTATAAGAATGTTTCTGTGAACAAAGAAGGTGAATTTGAACTCAAAGAAAAGATCACGCCAGTTGACAAAATTACAGAAAAGAAGGTAGAAAAAATAGAAGGCTGATACAAGAAATTATTCATCAAGTGAATGCAGTTCATGCAGTTGCAATAGCAGAAGGTTGAAAGGTAAAAGAACAGTAAGAGAGTCAAACAAGAAGAATCCAGTAGAGAAAATACCTTGATTGTCAAAGCAGACTCGTAAGTTGAAAAAGCATTGTGAAAGAATGAGTGCAGAACATAAAGTGTTTGATTTGTGCGGAAGCTCAAAATCTCAGAAAGCAAGAGTTGATGGTTCTACAAATGCTTATTTTTGTCAACCAATTTATCTAGTTTTCTCCAACCATGAACTATTTGATGTTGGGGATCTAGATTATGCACCTAGAAGAAGAGAAAATACGGAGAAAGAAGAAAGGTCTGCAAGTCCTCATCTAAATCTAAAAGAAGTGAAGTTTGTGAAGGCTAAAGAACAACCTATGATGTTTGTGGACCAACTCAGGTGGATTTTGACGAATGTACCTATGCTCAAAGGTTATTAGGGCTAGATGTTCCAAAACCAAGTGAAAGATACACAAATGATAAAGCAGCAGAAGAACTTGGAAGTCTAGGAAAGGTGTTGTGCAAGAAATGGTGATTCTTATAGACATCATACAGATTCTTGCTGGAAGAAAAAGACGAAGAGTATGCAATTCTAGACAAGTTCTGTGGACAAGATTTGGGACTTTACAAGACGAAATATGAGAATTACTTAAGAAATAAGAAAAGTGAAGAAGATATGGAAGCTGATAGATTGAATCTTGAGAAAAGATTAAAAGCAGTCTTGAAACTGAATGACAAATCAATTGAAAGGGGAAAGGAAAACATGAGTAGTGCCAAAACATCAAAGAAGCTTGGTAGAAGAAGAGTTGGTACATTAAATGGTGATGAGAAGTTCCTCTTAAAACAAGGTTTTGAACAAGAAGGATTTCAATGGAAAACCAAGGAAGTTGCAGTTAAGATAGAGGAACCAGTCCTTGAACAGTGTGAAGTAAAGGAAGATGAAGGAAATGAGATGTGTGATTATGAATCTAAAGATTTGATGTGTTGCAAAACGCACGTATTTTCCGCGCCTTTTATCTACGTATTATATTATATTATATCTATTTTAATTTGTTTTATATAGGTTTTACATAGTTTTAATCATATTGTAGGCTATGGGTTACAAGGAAGAAAAACCGAGCTCCTTGAGCAGTTTAAAGGCCTTTTACGCATATGTTTTCAAGTAAAACTCAAAGCCCGGCCCGTCTACAACATGAAAAAGCCCAAGCCTCATATTATGTCATATTATAAAAAAGAAAAAAAAACCTAAGGAGTGTGGAACCTGCCGATCGCAGAGACTGCAGCCAAGGAGAAGAAGAAAAAAGTTTTTTTCAGCTTAGGGTTTGATCGTGTGACGGCTAGGGAAGGAAGAAGACACAAGAACCAAGCCTCGGGGACGTTTCTCTTCAGTTGTAGCAGCCAAGAACAGCCCGGAATTCATCCATATCCTTTCTTTTCATAACATTGTTCATCATCTTTTTATATTTGTTCAATTGATTACTAGTTTTGCAATTGATTGAAAGATTGAAGTGTTTATGAGTAGGATTGATTGTTGAATGATTATTATGATGATTGGTATTTGATGTTTTTATTGATGAATAGCTGCTGTCCAAAAATTATGAGAGGCTAATCTCGTCGGTTCTATCTAGGAATGATGATTATTGTTAGTGTTTGATGAGTTTTATGGATTGTTTGATTGATGGACTTGAATTGTTATTGTAAAGTTTGATTTAGACATGAAATAGGTTGTGTTTAGTGGCTGAAAATTTTAGTAATTCATTGCATAAACCTCTTGCGTTGGTTGATCAGTTTTGTATTGATTGATCGGTGCTTGTTTGATTCTAGACTTTGTGTTTAGGGTTTGTTTGTGGTAGGAACAACCGTAGGGTTTGTTGCATGATTTATTGGATAAGTACAGCGGTTAGTCACCTTCTTTGAGACCGAGAGGTGATAAGAAGTTAGGGTTGTCTCATTGCCTTTGCATGCTAAAATAAGGAATGCGCGAGAGCAAGTTCGTTTCTTGTCAGGATTAGGTGTTTTGAGCGACTAGTTGATCTATTTTGGTTTAAGTTGAATTGTTCCTCTATCCTTGGTTGTGTAGTATTCATTGCCATTAGGGTCGAGTGTTGATGAGACCGAGAGGAGAGTCAACATTAGAACACGTTAACAATTGTTTCCCGGTTTGGTCGTTTTAGCCGATTTTGAGTAGTTAGGGTTTATTGAGTGAGACCGAGAGGTGATCCAGTGAGCCCGAGTGATCCTTAGTCATGTCATCTTTAGGGACCGGTGTCTAGATATCATTCAATCCATTAGCTTTTTAGGCCTACAACTTGATTCATACCTAGGTAGACGTTTTTCTCCATCCTAAGTTAGCACAGTTAGTTCCCCGTTAAGTTTTCTATTTTAGGTAACTTTTGTCAGTCAGTCTAGTTAGTTCAGTTAAGTTAAAAGAAATCAAAAAATCAATATAATATTATTCTTAGGTAGGTCTTGTCTAGGGTTAGTGATCGTTAGCGTCGTACGTGTCCACGTGTTCGATACTCGGACTTCCTAGGTCTATACTACTTGCGATCGGTACACTTGCCGGTTGTGTGTGGTTTTAGGATTTTCATTTTATGTTTAAAGCTTAGTTGTGAGGGTCATTGTTATAGGGTTATCCAACGCACATCAAGATTCTTCTGAGATTTTTCATGAGGATATAATTTCAACTTATTTTAATGATACTAATGCCAATGAATTACAAACTGTTGAAGTTTGTACTTCAAACAATAACTAATCAGTTTGTGTTTTTGTGTGCAAGGACATTCCACTAAAGTTAATGATGTATGGTATGTGGATAGTGGATGTTCCAGGCATATGACATGTGATAAAGGATCACTTTTCAATTATGAAAAGAAGTATGAAGGACCTGTTGTCTTTGGAAGTGATGAGAATGGAGGAAAGACAGCAGGAAGAGGCACACTTACCAATGGTAAAGTGTCTTTTGTGAATGTGTTGCATATGGAGGGGTTACAATACAATTTGCTGAGTATATCTCAAGTCTGTGACAAGGGGTATAAAGTTGGTTTTGATGATGCACACCGCTTCATACTAAAACCAGAATTTGTGATACCTCCAGACATGATCATGATGATGGCACCCAGAAATGGAAATTTGTATGAGCTGAGAATGAAGAATGCAGTGTCAAGGGGTGGATCGTGCTTTGTGTCTAAGGAAACTGAGAATGAAACAAGGTTGTTGTAAGACCCCGAATCCTGGGAATCCTACAGTTGGTAATCATATCCAAAATTCATAAAAATTTAAAACCAAGAAAGTTCGTTTTGTTTAAAACAAATTCAGAGTAAATAACAGCGGTATAATAAGTATCAAGATTCCCAAAACTTAACAAAAGTTTAACCCAAAGCAATACATTTTATTTAAAAACCATTTCAGAGTATAAAATCAGCGGAAAATCATGAGTACTAAAACAAATTCCCCAACCCGGGAATTAGGCCCAAAACCAAGTTTAAATGTATTTAGTAAAAATTAGAAAGAACATTGTTCATTATTGAAACGTTCCGACTAGATATGCCTTCAATCGTCCAAGTAGCCTCGAGCACGTCCAAGCGGTAAGCATCCTCCTCCTAACCTGAAACTCACACTAACATACACACAAAGTCAGCTTGAGCTGAGTGAGTTCAAGTTTTAATAATTGACATTTATAATAATCATTCCAAGAGTCTTAAAATAAAACGGGATACGAATAGTTAGGCCATCATCAACAATAAGTAGTCATACTTATATATATGTACATCTATATAATTATATCCCTATAAATATCATCCAAGTAATAACATCAGGGTCGAGCACACGTACAACCCAAACACATAACATCTCATCCAACGTATGCAAACACAAATAGGCATACGTAAACATCCTTAGTAGATAACGAATAATTAACATCGCCAATTATTGGCCATACAATAATACATATATAAACATACATCCAAACATACAATAATATCATCCCAAGGCCTACTCTATACAAGTAAGCCCATGTAAAATAATTTAAACTGTTCATCAAGCAAAATCGCTTAAGTGTGTATGCTAGCCCAAAACTTGAAAAGAGTAAAAAAGGGCATCATGAACTTACCTGACACAAGGCACGAAATCACCACGAGCTAGAGAACCCCTAAGTATCACCACAACTCAAACGCCTGTCGGTTTACATACAATCATTACTAACGACACCGAATGGACTCGTTTACCCTACGAGGCGTTCTATATGGTTCAAGTTACCTAAAGCCTCGACCTCACCACGTTCGATTAAAACAGCCCCCGGGGGCTTATATTTACCAAAACGACCCATAGTTACTCCCGAGAACAAAGAATTCCCAAATTACCCCCGGAGGCAGTAGGTGAGACTAACATGCGCGTTTAAGAGTTGTTTAGGCAATTAACATCCAACTCAGCCCCATGTGGACCCAATATGATTAATTCACATCCAACAAGTCCACACAACGCTATACGATTTGAATGGGTCAGTAACCCGCAAGGACAACGCACCAACTATTCAATAAACGTGAATTCGTGTTGTACCGACCCATTTGAGTAACCGACAACCAATTCAGCCCCATTACCTTTAAAAAATCAGTTTCTTACAGCCCACAACTCATACCGAGGCTACAACATTCGAATTGGTTGTTAGTTCCCTCAAACAACGCGCTAGGCATCACAATTCACAAACTAGTCAACCGAATACTAGTTTTCAAGCTACAACTAGTTGACCAATCAAACGAACACCAATACACATAATTTTAAAGTATGTTATATGGGACATACCTAGGAAGATTGTGGTGCAAAAACTTTAGCCGAAACAGCCCCGAAACTACCCAATTGGACAGCCACCCGGTAAGCCTAAAACAAGCGGTTTAACGATCAATACGCGATGTATAAGGATGGTTTAAGGTGTAAAAGACTAGAAGGGACATGGGAATAACCTTGAATATGAGTTTTGTACATAGATTATGGCTGGAAAAAAAGAAAACGAACCCCTGCTGCTGCTGCTCTCCTGCGATCGGCCAAAAGGGAGGGGGCTAGGGTTTTTCTTTTAAGAAATAAAACAAGTTACATTCTAGTCCCTCATATATGAAATGTGGAACAACTTGAGTGGAAAGTTAATATATTTTACTTACAGGGATGACGTGAAGACCCCCCGGGGAAAGACAGATAAATCCCTAAAGATGTACATACTTTACATAGCTTCCAACACTTAACAGAAATTAGTGGACGTTACAGTTGTGACATAAGAAGATGTGTCATGTTATTCTAAAGAACATGAAAAAGTTGGTGGCAGGATAACATGTCATTGGTCTTCTCATCAAGGAGTTCAAGCTAGATGAAAAATGGTCCTCATGCATTAAAGGAAAACAACATAAATCATCACTCAAGACTAAACTGGTGAACACTATTAAAGAGGTGCTGGAATTACTTCACATGGATCTTTTTGGTCTTGTGAGTGTGCCCAGCATAGGGAAGAAAAGGTTTTGTCTTGTAATCACAAATGATTACTCAAGATTTACATGGGTGTTTTTCTTGGCAACAAAAGATAAGACAGCAGAATTGATCAAAGGATATGTGACAAGAATGGAAAATCAGCTGGACAAGAGAGTCAAAGCGATCAGGAGTGACAATGGGACAGAGTTCAAGAATGGGGTGATGGATGGGTTTTACACTATTAAAGGAATATTTCAATAGTTTAGTGCCCCAAGAACACCTACATAGAATGGAGTGGCTGAAAGAAGAACCAGAACATTAATTGAAGCTGCTAGAACTATGATTGCTGATGATTATCTGCTTGTTACTTTCTGGGCAGAAGCAATCAATACTGCCTGCTATGTTCAGAATAGAGTACTTATCAACAAAGCTCAATACAATACTCTTTATGAAATTATGTCCAAAAGAAAACCATATATGAAGTTTCTAAAGCCATTTGGATGCAAGTGTTCACTTTTGAATACTAAAGACTACTTGAACAAATTCCATGCAAAATCCTTGGAATGCTTCTTTGTTGGCTACTCTTCACAATCAAAAGCTTACAGAGTGTATGTATAGGAAAACATGCATGTTATTGAGTCTTCTGACACTGTGTTCAATGAAAATCACTACAATAATATGGATGATCCAAGTTGGTTATTTATTCTGGAGAAGTTGATTAAGTCTTTCAAAATGTATACTGAAGATTGTGATTAAGGATCTTTTAAGACCAGTGTCCCTAAACCAGTGAAAGAACAAAAGATTGATTTGGACAAACTTTGGTCCAAAGTGGCTGGTGATGATGGAGAATTTGAGTTTTAAAAAAAGAAGATAAATGAATTGGATCAAGATGAAACTACTCAGAATGAAAATCAAAATAAGATTCTGAATGTGTCAAATGAAGCTGAACAATCAATGGGAACAAGTGAGACATCAGAAGGGAATGTTCAGCCAGCTTCAGCTGAAGAAAATTCCAATAAAAACATGTTTCAATCACTGTTTGATAAATTGTAGATTGGAAGTAATGAAGCTTCAACATTAAATCAAGCCAACAATTTGGAACCTACTTTAAATTATAGCATTGATCAAGTTGAAGAGCCTGAAGTTAATGTTTCAAATCTGGACTAAGAGATTGTTCAAACAAATGTCACTCAAAGAAATCATCCTACAGAGAACATTATTGGTGACCTGTATGAAAGAGTGACAAGCAGTTATTCTAAAAGGGCAAACATCTGCCTTTATGCCTGCTTTCTATCCAAGATAGAGCCAAAGAACATCAATCAAGCATTGAAGGACAACAGTTGGGTGGAGGCTATGCAGAGTTAGCTCAATTCAGAGATCAAAATGTATGGGATTTGGTTGGAAAACCAAAAGGCAAGTATGCAATAGGTACCAAGTGGGTTTTCAGGAACAAAAAGGATGAGAGAGATATAGTTTTGAAGAACAAGGCAAGACTGGTAGATGTAGGATGTTTGCAAGAGGAAGGGATAGACTTTGAAGAAGTGTTTGCACCTGTGGCAAGACTAGAAGCTATTAGGATCTTTCTTGCGTATGTTGCTTCAATGAACATAAAGGTGTGTCAATTGGATGTGAAATCTGCATTTTTGAATGGAAAGATTGATGAAGAGGTGTATGTTACTCAACCTCCAGGGTTTAAAGATCCCATTTATCCAAATAGAGTGTACAAGTTGAGCAAAGCATTGTATGGACTACATCAAGCTCCAAGAGCTTGGTATGATGAGTTGTCAAATCACTTGTTGGATAATGGTTTTGCAGAGCTGTAATTGACGAGACTTTATTTTACAAGAGACAAAGGAAAGATCTGTTATTGGTTCAAGTTTATGTGGATGACATTATTTTTGGATCAACTAATGAACAGATGTGTAAGGATTTTGAGGCTGTGATGAAGTCAAAGTACAGCATGAGCTCCATGGGTGAGATGAACTTCTTTCTTGGATTGCAAGTCAACAGAAAGCAGAAGGTATATTTATCAATTAGTCCAAGTATGTTCAAGATGTCCTCACCAAGTTCAAATGCAATGACCTAAATACAGTGTTTACTCCAATAGACACTTATGAGAAGATGGTAGCTGATGAAAAGGGGGAGCCAATTGATCAACATGAATATAGAGAAAAGATTAGGTCCCTAATGTACTTGACTGCATCAAGACCAGACATCAAGTTTGCTGTGTGTGTTTGTGCTAGATTTCAAGAAAATCCAAAGGATTCTCATATACTTGTAGTGAAGAGAATTTTTAGATATCCCAAAAGGAAACCTGATTTAGGAATCTGCTATCCAAAGAATAGATCTTTTGATCTGATGGCTTACACAATTAGTGACTATGATGGTTGCATCATGAGCAGGAAATCCACATTAGGTGGATGTCAGTTTTTGGGGAATAGCCTAGTATCTTTGCAGTGCAAGAAGCAAAAAACAGTGTCTATTTCAACTGCTGAAGCTGAATACATTGCTACATCTGCTTGTTGTGCACTGGTTATGTGGATTCAAAACCAACTGTTGGATTATTCAGTTATAAGCCTCATAGAAACTTAAAAGATTTTTAAGATAGAGATTGAATCCAACCTTATGGGAAATGATATAAAATTGATTAAGTCATCTAACACATGAATTATAGGCTTAAAAGGCTTTAAGTACAGTCATTGATATATTTGGTAGCTTTCCATGATGTGTAGATGCTCTAGTGATATAAATATAATGATCATGTTAAGTCTGATGTGGATATACATTCGAAGATAAAAGTATGTTTCAATATGCATCTCTCCGAATGATGGGTAGAAAGGTAATTATCCAGTCATACACAAGCCTGTTGATATTATGGTCAACCCTTAAAATATATTTTTCAATGATATGAACAGTTAACTAAGTTTATCCCTATGTATATATATATATATATATATATATATATACATTTAAAAAAAATAATTATTAGCAATCTAAATATTATTAAAGATATGAAAATAAACAAACTTAAAGGGGATTCAGAGAACTACAAAGGTGGGGCATTCAAATAAGTCCTAAACACTTTGAATGTAAGGCTTGTAAGTCCGGATGGCATGTAAGGCTTGAGAAGAGATATGGGACAACTTAAATCCAAAGTGGGGTCCTATCAACACTTGTGCATTAACTGAACCTCAATCATATCACAAAAGCAGTGATAATCATGCTAAGTTTATAATACCTGCTATTAACCTGACTTAAGTCATAATAATGCTAACTATGAAGTGGTGTGAAGTGATTTGATCAATATGATCCCATGTTGAGATCTTTTCATAAAGGAAATTGTTTTGAAATGAAAAGAACTGAAATTTGATATCTTTTTCACCTTAAACTTATGCTTGAGTCAATTTAGAATTTGAATGATAAATGTTTGAGGATTTTAGTTAAAGTTTTTAAGTGGATAGGCCTAAACAGTTAGGCATCCGAATATTTTTCTCTACGAGCATGTTTTGAAAATCCCAAGTGTATTCGAGCATGTTTACATGCTTGAATAATTTTCTAAGTGTTTCGAGCATGTTTTGTGTTTAAACAGTTGATTTTTGCTCTACGAGCATGAGTTTGAGAATTGAATAATTTTTTAAGTGTTTCAAGCATGATTTTGTGCTTCAATAGTTGATTTTTGCTCCACGAGCATGAGTGTGTGAATGAAAATATTCTAAGTACTTTTGAGTATGGTTGCACATATTGAGTGTGTTCGAGTATATTTGATTGACTGGTAATTCTTCTAAGTATTTCGAACACACCACAACTAGGTTGAAGGAAACGAGCACAGTGATAATATACTTGAGCAACTTGTGATTGTTAAGTTTTTCTAAGTGTTGCCGAGCATGTGTTTGTTTCAAGCATTAAATTACTTAGTTTGGTCTATTAATATGCACTCTTTGTTCTTTCGAGTATACTGACAATCATAAAATGCAAAGGCGTGTGCTACTTTTTGAGATATTAACATTTCGAGTATGATTTCACCTATGAGCATGTTTGAAACTTTGCTATGTTCGTAGTAAGGTGAATTTCGGTTAAGGCAAAGACTCGAGCACGGGTTGAGCTCGAGTACAGGGTTGAAATGATTAAACGATTACTTAAATTGCTTAAGTTTTCTTTTGAGTAGACTTAGCTTTCGAGCAATCTATTTAAGATTTAAATTCACGCTTAACCAAATTTCAATTGATTTTGATCGAGCATACTTTGAAAATGTTTTTCAAGCATACATGAAGAACAACTACCATTGGCGGTTTGCTCGAGCAGAGGAAATAATTGATTTTCGTAAAATGATATCCTACTTGTACTAAACGACAAACTAGGGTTTTAAACCTCAAGCGTTAGGTATAAAAGGTGAACTTAGAATTTTTTCTAACACTCTTTCCCTCCCTCATCAATTATTCTCTGCTCGTGCCTCATCATTACTCTATGCTCGCCTAAAATCAACACCGATTAAGAACTAATTTTCTAATTCCGACTTTGTAAGAAATCGTTAACTGATTTTCGAGGACCGATTTTTGGAATTAGGGTTTTAATTGTTTATGTTACTTACCAGTTTACTTGTTTGTGTATGTTTTCAAATTGTCGAAGAACAGATATAATGGCGTTTAAATTTGAACCGAAGCACAACATGTGCGCACTTCTTGAAGTAAACGACGAGAATCAGGATTTGGAGCTGATGATAAATTTTCTGAACAACTCAAATCTTCGGTTCGCTTTGACTAAAAGCCCAACATTATACTAGAATCATTTAAATGACTTTTGGGGTTTAGCCGAGTACGCAAATGATCTAAACAGCAGACGGATATAGACCATAGTGCTCGGATAAGAAATTGAAATTACTAAACAATCTATTCGACAGGCACTGCAACTGAATGATAATCATGAGGTGCAACTTTCTTACTTACAGCAGAGGTTGTTAAGGATATTTCAAGAAATAATGGGCTATCAAGGAAACATCAATGAGGAACAGTTTCAAAAGGGCATGTTTCCCCATATCTACCGGTTCTAGATACATCATGTCATTCAGAGTCTTTCTTTCAGAAGAGGGACATGGAACTTATTGAGCAGGGAGCTAGCCACAGCAACAGTAGCAATTCTATATAATCAACGATTTAATTTTTCATCACTAATTTTCAATGGGTTGGTTAGTAATGCATAGTAGAATCCAAGAGAGAAATTTTTAATGTACCCAAGGTTACAACAGATAATGATCAATGGTGCTTTACATGGGTTAGCTACTAATGGTGATATCTTGATTTTACAAGACCCCAATGTTTATAAAAGGGTCAAGAATGTGAATGCAAGGATCCAATTTAATACATAGATTGAGTTGACATATTACCATGGCTATTAAAAGATCAAGTTAAGCTATTGGAGGTTCCAGCTTCTCCTAAACCAGATGTGGAGGAGACTGAAGAAAGTGACGAAGATAATGAGTCAATTGATAATGACATTGATGATGGTGATAACCAAGGAGGATTTGTAGAATTTGGAATTAATGTGGAGGTTGAGGTGAATGAGAATGTTGTGATGAATAAGCAAATGCAAGCTGAGATAATAATTGGAGAACAAGAACATGCTGCTGAGGTTGACATGGAAAATGTGTAGGAAGATAAGCCCACTGTGGTTGCGAATGAAACAATTGATGAACATGTTGACGAAGATCCCAAGTTAATGACACCATACAGATGATAACCCCACCACTCTCACCTGATCATATCATTGACGCAACATCAAATGTAACCTCACCACCATACTCACCAAACCCGGAACCCATTAATGAACAATCCAACTCTTCCCCACCAAACTCCCCAATCAATGATCCACAACAATCCTCACCAAAAAAACAAAACCAACCCACCCAAACCCAACCTGAAACCCAAACCATTCCTAACACTACATTCAAACCCTATTCACCTGAATTTGTTTCCAACCAGCCTAAATAAGATCTAGAGTTATTTCCAACACATGATCAAAGTTATGGAGTTAAGAATGCAAAAGTTGAAAATGATGAAATTCCTCAGGAAGTAATAGAAAGTGTAATAACTTTAAAGAATAAAGATGATGAAGAGGAAGTATTGAAGAAGAAGGCTGATGAATGCTTGGCGATGGTTATAAGTACCTTCTAAGAAAGAACTGAATCTGCACTAGAAATGAAAGTACATGAAGAAAGGGAGGATGAGAGAAAGAAAGAAAAAGAAAAAGTAACAATGACAAAAGAAGAATGTGCCAGATTTATATCAAGATTGACATTGTTGAGAACAGACATTGATGTATTGGTGAATCAGTAGGAAATTGCCAGAAAGGATAGTGGATTATGTAAGGAAGAGGAAGAGAGAATTTGAAGAAGAGATAAAGCAGCCAAATAGAAATGTTCTTGAAAACATTCCTGAACCAAGGGTAGAAGAAGTGATTGATCAATTGTTGGGTTTTATATTTTAGACCGACGCATCGAATCGTTACTCGTTTATAAGAAATATAAAGAGCAAGTCGACAAGGAAAAATATAGAGTAATTGAAGATATTTCGGGTGAATTAAACGGGTTTTATATTATTTCATTGGTCTTATCCAAAAGGCGGATAAATTGAAGACCAAGGCACAAGACCACTATAAATAGATGATTAGGTCATATGCTTCATTTTATGTGTTTTTATTGAGAGTTTGCCCTCGGGGAAGAGCTCTCCCTGGGTGGCCCAGCGTTTATGATTATGTATGTATGTATGTATGTATGTATGTATGTATGTATGTATGTATGTATGTATGTATGTATGAGTGTTCTTCATGTAAATAATTTGGTTAATGAAATCATACTACTATATCTATCTATTTGTGATTCGATTACAATTGTTCATCTTATTATTGATTGTTAATCGAATAGAACTCTGCAAATCCGTCCCTAGATCTTTCAAGAGTGAATACATGTTGTCGATCGATCCCGGATCCGAGCTCGTTTATCACCATTTCACACGCTTCCACGCCGGGGCTGGGTTCTGTCAATTGGTATTAGAGCGGGTTACAGAATCATTCAGACCAACTGCTGAATTTGATTCAATTCGCTCTATAATCCGCCATGGATCTTAAACTTGATGTTCGTGGAAGTTTTTGTGGGTTTTTGCATGGATTTGGATGAAATTTGACGATTCGAAGATGATTTATGTGAATTGATGCTTGAGTTGATGATTAGTTTGGAGATTCAGCACCAATTTCACGTTTATATGGTAAAATTCGTTCAGATCTACTGTTTAAGTTTCGTTAACCATTATATTTGATGTTCTACATATGACTATTTGATGAAATTGATGAGTGTCGGATGATACATTGATGATTTTGAGATGATTCAATGTGGTTTCAATGGTCAATTTCACTTTACAAGTGTTTAATTTAAGATTTGAAAAATTTAGGGCTTGAAAGTAAAAATTATGGAGCGGTCATAATCAAATGATTATGACCTGAGTAGTTACTTTCGAACAGCTACAGGTCTTAACAAGCTGATTATTTGCTCGTTAAAACGTGCTGTTAATGAGCTGATTATTTGCTGGTAAGGATTGTTCACATGCAGTTGATAATACACGAGTAGATGTGGCCGGTAAGTCACCAGTAGTGGGCACAACAGTTCAGCTGCTGAATGGGCTATTTGCTGCAGATGTTACACTACTTTACAAGGGACTTTTTTGTAACTTTCAGCTGCTGAATGCTATGTGTTCGAGAAAACTACTGCTGCACTATTTTCGGGGCAGGTTTAGTAATTTTACTAGCTTAGTGCAGCTGCTGATATGCTAATTATGGGCCCGAATATTAAAGATTTCAAGTATGTTAACCGGTGCACATCAGTTTCTAATTCACGAGTAGATTGGGTTTGGAATGAGCATGCTGCTGACATAATTGTTATATGTTCGAGCATGTTACTGATATAATTTTCTTTTCTCGAACAATTAATGCTTGCTGTTTCTGCACAGTTCTAAGGGGAAGAATGGAAATGTTTAAATGCAGCTATAAGGGTATTCCAGTTATCAGCATTCATAAACAATCTCGAGCAGATAGTATGGTTGGGCAGATTGTTCATGTAGTTACTGCTGATGTTTTAATTAAGTCACGAGTAGAAACAAATTAGAAAGATATATGTTGCTGCTGATTTGAACAGATTAAATATTCTGCTGCTGCTGATAATGGTGAGTTCCCGAGCAGATTTGTGTAGGGGCATAATAGTAGTTACAAGATGTAGTCAAGGGCAATTTGCAGCGAATAAGTTAAATACATATGATGGTACAAGCTGTTAATGCAGAATCTGAATGGTATTTTGGTGATTGTTACTGCTGAATTATACATGTTACGAAACAGTTAAGAATGTGCAGATGGTACAAGTTATAATGCTTTTGGTACAGCTGCCGGAATAAAATGTACAAGCTGCTGCAGCACATTAAAGAAAGATCTATATGGTAATTGTTGTTGCTGATATGATGTTGTTTGAACACATAGCTTCTGATCTGATATTGCTGCATAATCAGTTGCTGATATGATATGGGCTCGAATATTTGTTACTACTGATATGCATCCGGAGCAGCTTATTCACGTCTTCTTGCAGCTGGTACAAATCAAACAACAACAACCATACCCAGTATAAATCCCACCAATAACAAAGCTGTTGGCAGGGTCTGGGGAGGGTGGGATGTAGGCAAACCATACCTCCATCCCAAAAGATAAAGAGGTTGCTTCCAGAGAGACCCTCGGCTCAAAAACCATATGCATGGGATCAATAATAATAGTGATATTAGTAGTGAATACTAAATATGTGTTATAGTAATAATAGTGATATTATAATGAAAGATCAATACTAGATGTGTGTTACAGTAATAATAGTGATATTAGTAATGAATACTAAATGTGTTATAGTAATAATAGTTGTACTAAATATAGAAATAGATCAATAATAATAGTGATATTAGTAACGAATACTAAATATGTGTTATAAATACTAATTTGAGGAAAGTGTATTATAGTAA
Source organism: Bidens hawaiensis (assembly GCF_021521415.1). Classification (NCBI taxonomy): domain Eukaryota; kingdom Viridiplantae; phylum Streptophyta; class Magnoliopsida; order Asterales; family Asteraceae; genus Bidens; species Bidens hawaiensis. The sequence goes on along the minus strand of NW_027491117.1, from coordinate 294,901 downwards.
TATATCTCTTTTCACTCGAAATAAGGTAAAGAAACACCCCCTATGATAGAATTATAATCAGTTTCTCCTAAAAGTCCTTAACCTTAATCCTACGTCTCCAAGAATTCCTATCCTCAACCATGTCCTCGGAGAGGTGCAAATCAAACGGGCCAAATATGGTACAAGGCTTGAATCTCACTTATCTGTTGACTTTGTGACCATTTGTGCTAAATGAAAATGTTTACCCAAGTATGAGTGACTGTTTGGAAGTGATTTTTTTGGTCAAATCGACCATTGACTGTACCAGGATAACGAGGGGTATTTTGGTTATTTTTAGTGACTTTGTGAGCAAAAATTTGGCAAAATTCACCAAAACTTCACGACTTCAACATCGTGCTTACAAGATAAAGATTGTTGATTTTCTGGTTCATTTCAAGAGTTGACCAAGTCAAACGTAAACTATCAACCACAACAGTATCAATTTATTTCATTTATTTTAAATTTTATCAACAATTCTTTATAGCGATGGTCAAGATTGTCGGAAATGAGGAGTCTCATGTTTTCAGCCGCACTTGATTTGAAGACACGTTCGTTAAAGATAATTGCAACGAAACTGGGGAGAAAAATTCTATAAATTTCATTGCAAATTGTTAGCTTCAAATCAAGTGAAAGACTCTTGTAAAAGAATATATCTTCTAGATCGATTCACAATTTGTTGGGTCGTACTTTGTGGTTTATGCTTGTAGTTTTGGGTTTAGTTTTGGCTAAGTTGGGCTTTTGTATGTAAACCGAGATCTGTTGATCTCGGTGGGCTTTAGTTTGGTTTGGGCCTAGTTGGTAGGATATATATTGATGTATGTTATCGAAATGAGGGTTGTTCGTTCATTATTCTTCAACCCGTGTAAGTTATTAAGGGCTTAATCACCCAACGTATAATATAAGTGTGTTTTGAAACTTCTCGATCTGTTTGTTTTACGTGCGTTCTTGTGTATTTTATAGAATCGGCTTGGTGATTAATTTCCGCCTAATCATCGAGTATATTGATATCACATTGAAAGATCCGTCACGAGACTTACAATTGGTATCAGAGCTTATAGACCAATTCTAGGCTCGGTTATTGGTGATATAAAGGATTCTATAATTGATTTACAAAAGAGTATTTTGTTGAAGGTTTTTTTTTGGATCTTGAAGAACTGTTCTTCGTGTTCTTCGGCCGGTGAAAAGTTCAGTTTGGAGCAGATTTTGGTAAATCTTGGGTTTGATTTAAATCCCATATTTCTCAGGATTTAGTTAAACATTCAAAATTTACCATATCTTGAACTATTCTTAGTTCTCGAGTTGATTTTGAAGTTCTCGGGAAGATCTCAAGGTTCACAGTCAACATTCAAGGTTTTCGAGAGGATTTACAAGTTCTCGAGGTGAATTTGTTGTTCTCGGGTTGAATTCACCGTTCTCGGGCAACCCGGTGTGTGCTATCAGATTTTGTTGACAGTTCTCGGTTAACTCTCTGAGTTCTCGGAAGAATTTTGCTATTTTCGGTCATTTTATCAAGTTCTCGGTTAAGGATATTATGGATCAATCAGATGTTAGTTCGTCTTCCAATGCCACTCTTCATCAATAACTTGACTCTATCATGGGGACCACCACTCGTGTACCACGACTACTGAAATCAGAAGGGTTTGCTGAGTGGAAATTCAGATTTGAGAAGTACGTGAAAGCAAGGGATGAGAAACTGTGGAGAAGCATAGTTAGAGGTCCTCAGGTTATTACCTATCAAAGAGAAGGTTCCCAAGAAGTGGAGACTAAGCCAGTTGAGTCGTATACAGATGCTGATTTTGACATTGTTGAGCAAGATGAGATGGCTCTGGCTACCTTGACCATGGCACTTTTGCCTGAAATTGCCTTGGGATTTAGAGAGTTGAATTATGCTAAAGCACTCTGGGAGGCTCTCATTGAAGTGTTTTAAGGAAATGAAGACATGAGGAGAAGCATGCAAGATCTCCTAAGACAACAATTTAACATGTTCAACCATGTCTTGGGAGAGTCTCTTGAAAAACAACTTCACCGGTTCATCTCGTTAATCACGGAGATTAGGTCTGCAAATATAAGCCTTACATCTGCTGAGATCAACAACAAATTAGTCAATTCTTTGCCACAGAGCTGGGATTTAAATGTGGCCGTTATCAAGAAGACCAAGGATCTAGCTAGACTGGCTCTCTCTGAGGTGATGGCGATCATCAAGGCTTGTGACATGGACGACAAGCAGCATGCTATCAATGCTCTAGTCTCACAAGACAATTTTTCACTGTTCAAAAGTCAGTCAGCTCAACCGCAGCAGACTCAGCAGACTTTCTCCATGTTCAGGTCATCTCAAAGTCAACTCATTCCACAACCTACACCAGCAGCTACTGTCTTCTTTCCACAACCATCTCCTACACCGAAATCGCATGCTTCGGTGGCCACCTCCAGCCCGTCTCCTATTCAAGCTCATATTATTTCCAAAGAGACTCAAGAGAACATAGCTTTAATGGCAGGCTTTATGAACTGCTATAATGCCTTTCTTGCTGGAGACCTGGTACAACCCGTTGTGGCTACTGAGCTGGACCAGATACATCCTGATGATGTGGAGGAGATGGATATTTCTTGGCAAATTGCCATGGCTGTTTTTAGAGCCAAGAATTTCACCAAGAGGATAAGCAGGAACAACTGGAATGTGCATGCTAATCAGAAAGTGGGATTCAACAAAAATTCTCTAAGGTGCTACAATTGTCATGAGCCGGGTCATTTTGCTCGTGAATGTACCAATCTGGCCAAGGAAGGAAATCAAGAGAAAGCAATGGTTCCAGTACATAGTGGAAGAGAAGAAAATGTGGCTAGTTCAAGCACAGGTGAGAGAGATTTGGTGATTCAGAATTTTTCTTGGGAAGATCAGATGTGTAAGTGCACGGATTTGGTGTCCGCAGCTGTTCAAATAGGATAAGGCTAGTTTAGTCTTTATATTAATGTATAAAGGCTCATTCGCTAAGGATGTTTAGCGAATGAGGCCGGATTCGTTAAAGACTAGGGCTATCCGTTAACGTAAGAGCCCATTCGTTACTATAGTTTAACGAATGGCAGCTCATTCGTTAAGGTATACCCATTCGCTAAGGGTGTTTAGAGAATGGGGCTATGGAAAGACCTTATTCGTTAACCTTGTTAACGAATGAGAGGTCTCATTCGTTACTACAGTATAACGAATGAGATCAGCCTATAAATAGGCCTTCCATAATTAGTTTGCATAGAGATATCTGTTCCATATTTATCCCTTGTACTGTTACCATGCCAGATTCTCTCTAAACCTCTATTAACGTATCTTCATGTAATGTATTGATCATCAATATAGAATTCGTTTAACGTATTCAACACGGATTAACATATCAATTTGCGACTAGATCTTGGCTCGTATAACATATTCACAACTGGTATCAGAGCCGGAGATTGCTCGTGATACATCATTTTGTGTTCGTTGGGTTAAAGCACTGTTTAATCGGATTTGGAAGTGATTCTGTGGATAATCGATGAATATGATGATAGAATCATGTTCCTGATCAAAATCCGAATCCTCGTGTGAAATTTGTTTCTTAATTATGGTGAATTGAAGAATCCGCCATGGAAGGTTAAGTTATGGTTGATCAGAATTTGACCGGATTCAATTATTAATTGATATAATTGATGATGAATTTGTGTTAGTGATTGGAATCCGAGTCTTCGTATGCATTTTGATGGTGATTTGATGTTGTTTTGATGATACCCGCCATTAACAGCCATGGTTGAAGCTTGAAATCCAAATTCCGGCTACTGTAACCGTATTTTCCAGCTATTCGTGTTTTTCCGGTGTCTATAGTAACTGCCCAACAATCCATTCGTTAAGTTAAAAGGCCATTCGTTATGGAAGTTTAAGGAATGAGTTATTCGTTAAGGAGTTTAACGAATATGGATAAATTTAACGAATGAGACCTTATTCGCGTACTGTTCATACGAATGAGGATGAGTAACGTATGTGGACATTCGTTCAAAGGTTAACGAATATGGTTTAACGTATATGCCATTCGTTATGGGGATTAACGAATGAGACCTATTCGTTCATCAGTAACGAATGTGGATGGATATCAACGAATGTGCTACTGCTGTAGCAAAAAAGGAGATAACGTATGAGGATTGTAAAAAAAAAAAAACAGTATTTTCAGAAAATTTTCTTAAACAAAATTTTTCGGGGATATTTTAAATATGCGGGATACTCTTCTGGCAAAATTTGGTGATATATTTTCCGGCCGACTTTTCACGCATTTCGAGGGGCCGAGGGGGAGTAACCGGTTAATTTAACGAGACTTTTATTGAGGATTTTCGAAGAATTGTTCAAGACCTTGCCTAATTTGTCAAGAAAAGGGGGAGATAAAACTTTCAAAGAGCTTATTGGATCGTTATCTTTCTACCTTCGCAAGTGTTTCTTGAAAAATTACTGCAATTCGGGTGGTAATTCGTGATTGCAAAGCTATGTTTGACCGGGTTCAAGACTGCAATTGTTCTTCGATCGTGGATTGATTTGTTCAAGATTGAAGAATGTGATTGTTCGGTGTTGATTAATGAAGGTTGGAACTCTGAATCATATGCCCAAAGCATTAGCGCAGCCAAGCATATTGGTTGCCGAAGAGCTTCAAAGAGTTATATTTTGGGATAGACGTTATCGAGAGAGTGAAGACCTAAGTGAAAGATGTTGAGTGATCGGGTTTTTCATGAAGATGTGTGACGAGGTTAAACGTAAGGACATTTTTGCTTTACCGGTGCGACAGATAGCCGATGACTTGCTACTAATTGATTCGTTTGATCGAACCATAACATATGCCAGTTGGATGATCGGAATGATCACCTGGAGATCCTGATTTGAAGGGGAGATCTGATACGAGTAGCTATAAGTTGTTGGTTTGCTTACAAAGAGTTATATTTTGTCTGTTCGTACAAGCCCGAGAATCATCAGTCAGGGGGGAGGTTGGTTGTACGGCTGATGATATGCAGATAAAGTATTAACGGTTAAAGTATGAGACTTTAACGTATTCATCGCTAAATTATTGGATGCTAAAGTATTGGAAAGCATTCGACAGCTACGGTCAAGGGGGAGTCTGTAAGTGCACGGATTTGGTGTCCGCAGCTTTTCAAATAGGATAGGGCTAGTTTAGTCTTTATATTAATGTATAAAGGCTCATTCGCTAAGGATGTTTAGCCAATGAGACCTGATTCGTTAAAGACTAGGGCCATCCGTTAACGTAAGAGCCCATTCGTTACTACAGTGTAACGAATGGCAGCTCATTCTTTAAGGTATACCCATTCGCTAAGGGTGTTTAGCGAATGGGGCTATGGAAAGACCTTATTCGTTAACCTTGTTAACGAATGAGAGGTCTCATTCGTTACTACAGTATAACGAATGAGACCAGCCTATAAATAGGCCTTCCATAGTTAGTTTGCATAGAGAGATATGTGCCATATTTATCCCTTGTACTGTTACCATGCCGGATTCTCTCTAGACCTCCATTAACGTATCTTCATGTAATGTATTGATCATCAATATAGCATTCGTTTAACGTATTCAACACGGATTAACGTATCGATTTGCGACTAGATCTTGGCTCGTATAACGTATGACGTGAGGTCGAAGACTCACTCAAAAATAAACCAAATACAACTAGTTAGATAGTGGTAAATGGGTGTCGAACACGAAAAGTTTATGGAATATGTGTTACCAAGTAGTTATAACAGAAAACAAAATTAAACTAAAATTATATAAAAGTAAATTCAGATTTGATTGTTTGGTTTTTAGATTAACTAAAATAAAATAAGACACTTGCAAAACAACTACTGCGAATTGTAAACTGATTAAACGAAAGTGATCATCTTAGATTTCAGGTTTAAATCAACGCTAATGTTTATGCTTACTAGAAAGAACCACATAGACATAGTTCATGTTTGATTACTTGCTTGTGATAAAAGAGAACTAAGTACTTGGATTAATAAAACACAAGGTTGTTACCCGATAATCAATTAACTAATATTCAACCCTAATTCCTCCCATGATATCCCGATTGCCATTGGCACCAAGAACGTACAGTATAGGTTATAATCAAATACAAGCAACAAGTTACAATTAATTAATCAAACATCATAATAACTAGACAACCATTGCACAGTTATTATTCTAGAAATCAAAGCATATCAAGTGTATCAATTAAACCTTACATCCAAGATGATCACCAAGGGAATTAGCCACACATGATTTGATGAATCATCACTTCAATTCTCTTGTTTATAATAATCAAGAACATAATCCAATGATTACCAAACCCAAAAACAATGTTTTGCACTCCCCTCAAGTTTCTTGATCAAAAGGTAATGGAAAAGGTCAGCCAAAACGGCCAATTAAAGAAAAATCAGTCGGCTGTTACGAGCGGACCGTGGGCCACGATCCAGGCCACGGTCAGGTACTTCTTCCACAGTACGGTGTAATCTGCCAGAATTTCTTCAAGTGGACCGTGGTCCACAGTCTGCACCATGGGCCACGGTGGAGCTGGTTCAAATCTTGTTTTCTTCATAATTTCCTCGTTCTAGCTCCGTTTCCTTCATCGTTTTCGCCTATGATCTTGTTGTTTCATCCTTTTCCTCTTTAAACCTACAATCACATGATATAGTGTAGTAATCCAAATCCTTAAGATTAATCATAAACACACATGATTTAACTGAAATTACTACATTTAAGGGTGGTTCCATGATCCACCCGTCACATCCCCACACTTACACGTTGCTTGCCCTCAAGCAACACTTGAGCCACAATTGCTTTCAAAACACACCACCAAACAACCCGCAAGACCGGCTCAGTTAAGGTCCCGAGTCATACCCTATTCCCACATAATTAAAGGTTTGCACTAGCTTACTTGATATTATATTTTAAAACACAGAATTCTAGTCAACCTTAACATGCTTTCGATCTTTATTCATACATAACACACCGTCACTCATTAACTCTTTTATCGGTGACCGTTCCAAATATAACAATCATACTCGATTCTCCTTGCATACGCTTGTACCACCGTCAAATCTCCACCTATTCGTGCTTTAACACAAATGCAAATCAAGAGGTCTTAAATGGGTTGTAATGGGGCTAGGTGTAAGGGTATGGAATAGGGAATATTGAAAGTGGCTCACATGATCCGACCCGGCTTGTTATATCAAAACTAAAATGAACAAAAGAACACACTACTATATACACGACTTGTATCATCAACTCGATACACATGACTTTAAACATTGCTTCAACTCTTTTTTTTTTTTGCATTGAATAATAACTTGCATAAATACTTAAGTACTACTGTCTATTAATTAGACTCAAAACAACTACAATTACAAAGAGCCTATCAAGCCGGATCGTCTCACAAATACATCGAGGTTAACTAAATAGGAATAATAAGCCCAAATATGTTTACTAAGGGAACCAATCCCCCGCCCCTCTCATTACCACGCTCATATATGTAATTTATGAGGCCTAACCCCCAAAACTCGCACTCACACTCATCCAAGACGAGGTTTTAACCTAAGTGCCTCAATCACTTTTGCATTTATGCTAAGCTAAGGTCTTGAAGTGCATTGATGGCAAGACGAGGTTTTAACCTAAGTGCCTAAATCACTTTTGCATTTATGCTAAGCTAAGGTCTTGAAGTGCATTGATGGCACAAGTTCTAACGGAAAATTACCAATTCGTCACTGCTCTTTGTTTTCCCAATACCCAAGTGACTGTGGCATGTTATGTGATTGGATAAACCGAAAGCATGCTAACCTTGCCTAGAATACTACTCGACCACACTTTTAACATAGCTAAGCAAACTTGATTTTTGGGGAATTATGACAATGAAAGAGGACCAAAACTTTACCCCGACAATCTTACCACTTTTCCGGTGTTTTTCTTTCAATTGTTCTATATATATATATATATATATTATTTAACGAAAAATTTTTAAATTTAATGAAAAATTTCCTATCCCCACACTTGGGATACATTGTCCCCAATGTATGGATTTTAGGAAATAAAACACACAAAACACCACCAATTGTCATTACCATAACATTCTCCTCCCAACCCCCCAAATACATAAAACATAACATAAAAATAAAACACCAATATACACAAAATATACAAAACAAAGTGCACCTGGTATGATGAAGTCCAATCAGTAGTAGGCGGCTGTGGCGGCCCGAAAATGGAGGTCATAAAGTCCGAAAATTCACCAAAGTTAAAAATTCCACTTCAGCCGCTGCTGCCCTCTCCCGATGATGGTGGTGGTGGTGCCATCGACTGCATCGGGTCCACCCACATGGAGTGATGCAGTGGAGGCTCGGGGTATCGCACAGAGCCGTTGTATGGAGGCAAAGATGTGTAATCCACACTTGGTGGATCTGGGATGACCTCTTCACCAGCGTGCCACTGTTCATGCATTCTCCTGTTCCTGTCGTCCATATACCGCATGTTTGATTCGTGCTCGTGCGCATAGGCATGAGCACGGTTCCACATCTCGTTACGGTCATGTCTCTGTTTCTCGGCTCGTTCGTGGTAAGCCCCCATGAAAGTTTGGTGGTCGAAAAGTGATCGGGTCTCCTCCGACCAATTATCAAAATTGGAGGGCCGATGCTTCTCCACCACCTCATTTATTGAACCCATGTGGGCCCAATTGTCTCCATATGACGCGTATCCCAAAGAATAGTCCCAACCCCTTTGTTGGGATCAACTACCACCCGCATTCTCATCACCACCAACCACCTCCATGGCTTCATCGTCACTTTCTCCCTCAACTATTTCCTCCAATGCTTCATGCACCTCTCGTACAACATCCTCCCTTAACACTCGCCACTTCGTATTACCGTTTTTCAATTGATGGTACCGTTCGTTTTTTGTATAAATCCAACCCGGGCCTAACGAATCCAACTTATGTTCCGAAAAAACCTTCCTCAACCCAATTGTACCTGCTGGAATGGCGCCATGCAACTTCAGTATCGCCGTGATCAACCGGCAGTGAGGGATCAACTTTCTCTTGTTGCTTTCTCTACTTGTCCATATATTGAGCATGGCTAAGTAGCGAGAGGAAATTCTCGGCTTGCCACTCATTAAAACGGCCAAAACGGGCATGTCACTGTTTCTTACCACCGAAATGTCACTCCGATGAGGTACCACATTGGAGAGACATATGGTCATCAACAGTTGAGCTTCAATCCTTAATTCTCTTCTTTTAAAGTTCAAACCCATACCTCTACCCCCCACCAATACCGTCGTTAATATAGCATACCATTGAAGGCCTTTGTCGGGATGGTCAAACAAATCCCTGACCGATGGGTAGACGTATGAATTGGCTGGCTTGCTCTCAAACTGGGCAATTTGATTGAGAGTCTCGAAAGACATCTCCACCGTCGTTCCACCCACGATACCGATCAACTTCATCTCTGAACCCTTCCTAAACGGTGGGCACCGTAATTTAGATACCCACTCCTCAATCTCCCTGTCATATAACACCGTGCTCTCTACATCGTAACACTGGAGAGCAGCTTCCCAACCTAATGCTTCGAATTTGTTGAATAAGCCAAACACTTCAAACCCTGAGTCGGTCACATCCTTTTCACACATGAACCCTTCCAACCTTTCTCTTATACCGCTCATCTTTTCCTAAATAACTCCGGCTGCCATTCTACAGCATAACTCGATAGTACCCCACCCCTCCAGTTGGGTCTTGGAGTTTCTACTTGCACATGCTCTTGCTCTTCTTGCAACCGTTGTCTTTTGGCTTGGGCAGCCCGACCACTTGTAGATGCCGCCTTTCCCTTTCCCTTGTCCGAACTCCTTCCCATATATACACACAAACCACCAAAACAAACCAAGTCAATTAAATATCCCCTCCCCACACTTGCTTGTTACCATAGTCATGGATAAACAACTCATTATATAATTAACCAATATCACTTCATGTCAATAAACACTTAATTTTTCAACTTTTCCATGAAAAATCACCAATTTCAAACATTTATCTCTTATCCACGACTACAACATATAATTATTACATCTTACAAGCAAGTGGGTTTACACAAATCAACACTACCTTCACAATTATTGCAATGTCTATAACAAATTAACAATACATACCTTGGTTGATGTTTTAGGATGAAAAACAAGCACTTGTCTCAAGCAAACAAGCAAACCCCAAAAATCCCTGAAATTTTTGGAACCCTAACCCTGACAATCGGGATACCACTTAAGAATTGATGAAAATAGAGTTTGGGTTGTTAATCCTCTTACAAATCCACACACAATCAAGTAAAAAAAATCTTGGATTTTAGTAGTTAATTGAAAGAGATGATGGTGAAATTAGGGTTTGAGAGAGTGTTTTATGAAGATGGAGAGATGGTTGGTAAGTTTTATGGCTAGGATATGTTGTAAAAGAATCTTGAAATTCGTTTATAGATTTTAAAACCCGTCAATTTGCAGCAGAGGAACTCGCACCGTGGGCCACGGTGTGAACCGTGGTCCACGGTTGACCAAGTTCAAAAAATTATGCAGCTCGGACCGTGGGCCACGGTGTAGACCGTGGTCCACGGTGATGTTGAACCAAAACGAACAGAAGCCATCGTACAGTGGCTAAGACCTTAACCATGACCTACGATAACTAGACCATGGGCCACGGTGTAGACCGTGGTTCACGGTGGACCCTAAACTTTTTTTTTTAAACTACAAAAATATGACAAAACTCAAAATTACCCTACCCCCCATGAAAATCCGAGTTGTCCTCAACACGGTAAAGAAATCCATACGAACTTCCCCACACTTGGTTCGAACTCACTCGCACGAGAAAGGTAATTTTAAAAATAAATTTTTAACAAAAGCTATTTACACTATACAACATACCTAGGCCTTTCTTTTACGAAATGGAGCTATCCGGTGAGCTTAGAAGGAAACTCACCTTGTCTTTATCAATCATCTTCAAATCTTTACCTTCCAAATAAAGTTTGAGGCGATGTCCGTTCACAACTTGCTTAACTTGGCTTTGCATGTCTTCAATCTCCACATCACCAAACCTCCCGACTCTTGTGATCACATACGGGCCCATCCATTTGCTTTTGAGCTTCCCGGGAAACAATTTGAGTCTTGAATTATAAAGCCACACTTTTTGCCCAACTTCAAATGTTCGTTTCCTTATCTTGGCATCATGCACCCTCTTCAATTTCTCTTTGTAACTCGAGGCACATTCATATGCTTCATCCCGGATTCCTCCAACTCGTTCAATTTCAACTTCCTTAACTCACCGGCTTCCTTGTAATCTAAATTGACATTTTTAATCGCCCATAATGCCCGGTGAGCCAACTCCATTAGCAAATGACATCCCTTCCCATACACCAACCGATAAGGGGTGGTACCGATCGATGTCTTGTAAGCCGTGCGATAGGCCAACAATGCATCCTCCAACTTAATCGACCAATCTTTTCTATCAACCCGCACCGTCTTCATTAAAATTTCTTTGATTTGTCGATTCGAAACTTCAACTTGGCCACTTGTTTGGGTATGGTAAGGCGTTGCAATTCGGTGATTGATGTGGTGTATATTATATATATATAATAAATATTTCCTACACTTTTTGGTAACTTCGAGGTTGTTTTTATTGAATACTACTCATATTTGGCTCATATTTAAAGTTTGATGGTTTCTAGAGACAACGGGCTAAAATGGAATACTTTTACTAAACTTGAGACCGAAGAATGACGAGTCGAACATATGATATATTATACTAATTATTATTAGTATAATTATTATATATAGTATTTAATAAAAAAATAATAAAAGAGTGTCCAAAAGATCAACGTATTATTATTATTATTATTATTATTAATGTGATGATTATGTCGGTGGAAATAATAATATTAATGTGATGATATAATAATAATAATAATAATAATAATAATAATAATAATAATGTGATGATTATGTCGGTGGAAAAAAAGGAGGCTTGGATGAGAAGAAAAAAAAGAAAATTTATATATATATATATAGATATAATATAACCAAAAGTAAAACAGAGAGCCACCACTGAATTTTTTATTTCTTTTAATTTCGTGGAGCAGGGTATTGACGTAGCGGTGGAGAGGTCGGAGGAGTTATAAAAAGTCAAACAGAAAGCAACCTCCATTGAAGATTATTATTTTCTTTGCCTTACGTTGAGTTTGGGCATTTTTTTAAGAAGATTACAGAAGCAGTGAGATAAGAGACAACTATTGGGCAGCCACTATCATTGGTATATTTCTTCTTGGAGCCACAAGTCAACAAAGGTTAAAGATTATTATTATCTTTCGAAGGCGTTCGTATTCATACCTCACGGTTCTTTTGTTCTAACTTTATTATTTTTATTGTGAACTTGGGTATTGAACTTTTATATTTTATGTTTTTGAGCATGATTATTGGCTAAAATCTTTTTAGTTGCCTAGGCTTTGAATGAATATTTGTTGAGTTTTGGTTTGCTTGTCGGTTTTATTGGTTATTGGTGTTTGACTAATATTATTGTAATAGACTTTTTGATGCTTTTAAGATGAATATGCATACTTATTATTAATTTACTTTTACCTAATTGTTTCATATGTGTCTTTGTGAAAGTCTTTCATTGTGTAGACGCATATTAGGTTACCTACTGCGTGTTCGTAACTAGTTTATAGTCGACATAATCCATAGGAACTATTTTTTGAGGGTTTAGAGATTTTAAGTATTCTACATATCTTGAGACTGAGAGGTAATAGATAGTTGGGGTTGTCTTATTCATTAGGCAGTTTGGGCATAGATTACACGAGAGTGGATTTCCCTTTTTATTGTCTTTTGATTTTTGTTATCCTAAGTCTTTTTGAGCATCTTTAGGTTACTCCTTACGTCCCTTACACTCCCGGATGTATTGTGATTAGTGAGACTGAGAGGTGACCTAGTCATTAGAGTACTTTAATATTGTTGGAGAGACTGAGAGGTAATCCAACCAACTGGTGTGCGTCATACGCTCCTCAGGTATTCCTTTTAGGTGACACCCAGAGAATGATTAGGGATCCACTAGGATGTCTAGGGCGTCGTATCTTTAGATCCCAGATCCATCACAGTTTCCATAGCCGATAACCATCCAAGGTTCACAAATAAGATATCAAGCCTAGGTAACGCCTTTCTCATTAGTGGTTTTCATCTAAGTCTTAGAATTTTAAGTTTAATTTATTAGTTCATTTTAGCTTAATTAATTAGTCTAAATAATAATTAGTTTTAAAATAAAATAAATAAATAAATCTAAAAATATTCTTTTTCTTAATTATTAATTTATTTAGCATTTAGAATCTAGTCTCGTTAATTTAAATAGTGTCTCTAGGGTTCGATATTCCCGGACTTCCCATAGCTATTCTACACCCGATAGGTTCACTTGCCTGTTGCTAGTAGTTTGGTTTAGGGTATTCTAGGTTTTTATTACTCATTGTGCTAGGTTGATTTATTGCATTATTTTTATACTACTTTTAGGCACATCAGTGATTCACACCATAACGTTTCAATAATTTGCCAAATGCAAAATTCATGAAATGCGACCCACCACCATCACTTATGATAACTCGGGGAATCCCGAATCTTGAGAAGATGTTGGATTGAACAAACTTGCACACCACGGAATAATCATTAGTTCTTGTTGCAACCGCTTCAACCCACTTTAACACATAATCAACCGCAACAAGAATATAGAGATACCCACATGAGTTTGGAAACGGGCCCATGAAGTCTATGCCCCATACATAAAAAATGTCAACAACCAAAATAGGTTGTAGAGGCATTTCGTTTCTCTTCGATATACCCCCCATTCTTTGACAATTTAAACAATGCCTAGCATATTCATTGGCATCTTTAAAAATTGTTGGCCAATAGAATCCACTCATAAGTACCTTGCACCCCGTTTTAGAACCACTAAAATGGCCACCACGTGCCAATGAATGGGCATGTTTCAAAATCTCTTGTACTTCATTCTCGGGTACACATCTTCTCACTACTTGGTCTGCTCCAATCTTGAAGAGGTCCGGTTCATCCCAAATGCATTGTTTAACTTGAGCTACGAATTGTTGCCTTCTCTTCTTTGACCAAAATTCCGGAATCGCCCCCGTGGTCAAATAGTTGACATAATGAGCATACCACGGGGGCGGTTGAAACAACAAGCAACTGTTCATCCGGAAATTTCTCGTTTATTTCTTTCGGATCATCAACACCCTCAAGAGTAATTCGCGACAAATGATCCGCAACTACATTCTCACAACCCTTCTTGTCACGAATTTCGAGGTCAAATTCTTGTAACAACAGCACCCAACGAATCAAACGCGACTTCGCATCTTTCTTTTCCATCAAATAACACACCGCACTATGATCCGAGTACACCACAACTTTACTTCCCAAAATATACGAGCGAAACTTATCTAAGGCATACACCACCGCAAGCAACTCCTTTTCGGTGGTAGTGTAATTTAATTGAGCATTGGATAAAGTTTTGCTTACATAATAGATCACCACCGGCTTTTTGTCCACTCTTTGACCCAAAACCGCTCCTACTGTGCTATCACTAGCATCACACATAATCTCGAACGGCTGTGACCAATCCAGTGATTGTAGGATTGGTGCTTGCACTAACTTCTCCTTCAAACTGTCAAACGCTTGCAAACACTCATTAGTAAACTCAAAGGGGACATCCTTCAATAGAAGATTACATAAAGGTTTTGAAATTGCACTAAAAGTTGAACCAAAAATAGAAAAGTCATCCATAAAAACCTCAAGTGAATCCCCGACCATGTCTGAAAATATGCTCATCATGCATCTTTGAAAAGTAGTCGGGGCATTACACAATCCAAATGGCATCCGTCTAAAAGCAAAGGTGCCATATGGACAAGTAAAAGTGGTTTTGTGTTGGTCATCGGGATGAATTGCAATTTGATTATAACCCGAATACCCATCCAAAAAACAATAATATTTTTGACCCGAAAGTTTTTCAATTATTTGATCAATAAATGGTAAGGGAAAATGGTCTTTTGAGGTGGCGGTATTTAATTTTCTATAATCAATGCACACTCGCCACCCGGTTACCGGTCGGGTGGCAATTTGTTCACCATTATCATCTTTTATTACCTGGATGTCGGCTTTCTTGGGCACTACCTTTGTTGGGCTCACCCATGAGCTGTCTGAAATAGGATAAATAATCCCCGCATCCAACCACTTGATTACCTCTTTTTTCACCCCTTTCCCGCAAATTCGGGTTCAATCTCCTTTGAGTCTCCCTTGTTGGTTTAGCCTCCTCATCTGTAATTATTTTATGCATAACAATAGAAGGACTAATACCTTTTAAATCTGCAAGCGTCCATCCAATAGCTTCTTTATGCGCTTCCAACACCTTCACTAATGCCCGCTCTTGCTCTTGCTCCAAATTTGAAGCAATGATAGCCGGGAGGGTTTCATTCTCCCCTAAAAACACATACTTCAAGTGACTTGGGAGCTCCTTCAACTCCACCTTTGGTGGACACTCCAAAGATGGTTTTGTATCCGAGTTGATTCCCTTTGGCAAACTCTCCCATTGTTGTGTCCATGGTGGTCTTCCCTCTTGTAGAGCTAGCACATTCTGTTTTTGTTCTTCCATCCACAAAGCACAAATGTGTACCTGTTCAGAATCATCACAAAGACAAGCCTCTACACAATCCTCATCATATTCATGAGGATTGCAATGATCCACCACATCTGCCAAAAAACATTCTTCACCACTCAAAGAATTAGCAACATTAGTAAAAACATTTAAACGCATTTTCCTGTTGCCAAAAGCCATGTCAACGGTACCATATCTACAATCAATGATTGCATGGGCCGTGTTCAAAAATGGTCGACCCAAGATAACATTTTGTTGTTGACTTAAGTCACCCATTGAATAATCCAACACCAAAAAATCCACAGGATAATAAAAATCCTCTACCTTCATAATTACATCCCGTACGATTCCACGGGGAAGTTTATGAGATAAATCGGCCAATACAACAGTGGTCTCCACACGTTTCAAAGGACCAAAGTCATATTGGTCATATAAACCCCCCGGGAGAATACTCACTCCGGCCCCAAGATCCAATAACGCCCTAGACATTTGAAAATCACCCACTTGAATGTTAATTAAGGGTGTTCCCGGATCTTGAAGCTTAGGAGGGAGGTCTCCTTTTAAAACAGTACTTACCCGCTCACTTAAGTCTACCCGCTTAGGCACTTTTTGTTGCCTCTTTTGAGTGCATAATTCTTTTAAAAGTTTTGCATAAGCTGGTACTTGTTTTATTGCTTCAAGTAAAGGTAAATTCACTTTAACCTGTTTAAACACTTCCCACATCTCCTCCTTTTGAGGACCCCGTTTTAAAATCACGTTTTTCTTACCCGGATCGATCAAGGCTGAAGGAAATTGAATTGGAACCTCTCCCACTTCCTTGCTTTTATCGTTTAAACAATCATTTTGATCTAAATCTTTGTTTGAAAACGTGGATGGTTTAGGGGGTTGAATGAGTGAAGCTTGTTCATCTTCACTTTCTACCCCCGTCACATTCTCTACCACACCTTCAATTAATTCTGGTGTGGTATTGATTTTAAATTCTTTACCACTTCTTAAAACACTTACCTGATTAATCGGCACATTGTGAGAAGTAGAGTGAGTAGGGTTCACCTTGGTGTCACTCGGGAGTTGACCTTTTTTTTCTTCAAGTTAGATACCTCGGTTGCAAGTTGGCCCATTTGAGTTGTCAATGATTGGATGGCCTTGTCACGAATTTCATCTTTTTGTATACGAGCTTCATCCAACTGATTCCACTTTTTCATCTCTTGTTGCATCATCTTAAGCATGTCCATCACTTCATTCCCACTTGATGAACTTTGGCCCGAAGACCCACCTTGATTACCACCCGTTCCTTGAAATTGATTTTGATTACCTTGGTTGAAGTATTGTTGACGAGGGATAAAGGTGGTTTGAGAAGTTCCTTGGAAATTCAGATTGAGTTGAGTTGCTTGATTTCCATAACGGAAATTTGGATGATTTCTCAACCCGGGGTGGTAAGTGTTTGAGTTCATGTTGAAATTCCGATTACCACCCCTTGACCTTGGAATGCATTCACCTCTTCAACTTGTGCTTGACCTACCGTACACACATAAGCCCCATGACCCAACTCATTACAATTGGTACAAACATCAATTCTTTGATTAGTGGTTTGTACCCCCACATCTTTCACGGCATGAACTTGTGGTCTTCCAATTGCCGGTCTTACTCTTCTAGCAGTTTGAGCCTTTCTCTTTGATGTGACCGACATTTGCTCCAAAAATGCCCAATCATCTTGTTCATAATTGGTACCAAAAGTACCATTAGTGATTGACATCAAATCTCGTTCATCTTCCGCATTCAACCCTTCATGGAAAGCATTCAATAACTCCCAAAGAGCTATACTATGATGAGGACAATTCTTGATCATCATATTAAACTCTCGAATGCTTCATGAAACATTTCACCCGATTATTGTTGGAAAGACCTCAAACTTCTTCTCGCACATTTGTCTTTTGATCCGTATAAAACTCTTCCAAAAACCTTTGTTGCATTTCGGCTCAAGTGTAAATCGATGCAGATGGCAATGTGTAGAACCATCTCTTCGCCTTATCCTCCAACGAAAATTGAAACAAAACCAATTTCACCTCATCCGGTAAGAAACCTTGACCCCCAATCGTGTTGCAAATAGAGTCATATGCCTCCAAATGAAAATAGGGTTCTTCCGTTGCGAGACCCTTATACTTTGGTAAGCTTTGAGTGCATTGGTTCTCACCTCAAATGTTCTTCCGTTCTGATTTTGAGGAATAACCACCGGAGATGGGTAGTTGGTGATGACCGGTCTAAAATGAGCCTCTATTCCTCTAACCATTTCCCTTGCATGTCTTCTTGGTACCCCAAAGGTACTCTTGGTTGACCCATTTGTCGGTAAACGGGCCTTTGTTGCATAATTTGTTGAACTTTCGATTAGAGATTTGGTTGTTGGAATTGAGGTTGTTGATAATGCGGTTGTTGTGGAACTTGTTGCAATGGTTGTGGTTGTTGTACTTGATTGACTTGTGGTCCACCCCATTGTTGCACTTGTTGTTACGGTTGAAAGTCGGATCCATACCCAAACTGCCCTCGAATCCTCAACTGACTCCCATCAACCCCACTTGCATATCCTTCTTCAAACTCTTCATACCCTTCATTGCCATCACCATACCGTGGCCCACCAAACAAATGCGGGCCCGATCTTTGACCCGATGAAGTATGAATTATAGGTGGGTCTTGGGTAAATGTGTATGGTTATTGATAACGTGGATTTTGTTGAGATTGGAAGGATGTCTGTTGTGGTGAGTTTGATGATTGTCCTTGAATAGGCATGAAATTTGTCAAGGGTGGGAGGTTAACTGGTGGCTGAAAGCTAAACGCAGCTGAAGTAAGTTCACTTGTGGAATTGTTGGTGGTAATGGGTACAGTAGATGGTGGGTTTGGTGAATTAATGGGTGGTGACATCGGTGGTACAGTTTGTTCCGAAGCCATGATTGTGGTGTCAGTTGTTCGACTTTTTGTACTAGGCGACCCAATAACCTTGTTTTCCCTTTTCAAAATCCGATTCTGACGAAAGGTTCTCTCGATTTCAGGATCAAACGATAACGGTGATGAAAACCGAGAGCGTCTTGTATGCATATACCTGTAAGTACCAGCACACTAGCACAGCCCACGTAAAACTGACAATAACAATTTAAAAAAAAAACTACAGAAATAACACACGTTGCGCACTACTCCCCGGCAACGGCGCCAAAATTTGACGTGGGGTCGAAGTCTCACTAAAAAATAAACCAAATACAACTTGTTAGATAGTGTTAAATGGGTGTCGAACACGAAGAGTTTGTGGAATATGTGTTACCAAGTAGTTATAACAGAAAACAAAATTAAACTAAAATTATATAAAAGTAAATTCATATTTGATTGTTTTGGTTTTTAGATTAACTAAAATAAAATAGGACACTTGCAAAACAACTATTGCGAATTGTAAACTGATTAAACGAAAGTGATCATCTTAGATTTCAGGTTTAAATCAACACTAATGTTTATGCTTACTAGAAAGAACCACGTAAACATAGTTCATGTTTGATTACTTGTTTGTGATAAAAGGGAACTAAGTACTTGGATTAATAAAATGCAAGGTTGTTACCCGATAATCAATTAACTAATATTCAACCCTAATTCCTCCCATGATATCCCGATTGCCATTGGCACCAAGAACGTATGGTTTAGGTTATGATCAAATACAAGCAACAAGTTACAATCAATTAGTCAAACATCATAATAACTAGACAGCCATTGCACAATTATTATTCTAGAAATCAAAGCATATCAAGTGTATCAATTAAACCTTACATCCAAGATTATCACCAAGGGAATTAGCCACACATGATTTGATGAATCATCACTTCAATTCTCTTGTTTATAATAATCAAGAACATAATCCAATGATTACCAAACCCAAAAACAATGTTTTGCACTCCCCTCAAGTAGAGATCAAAAGGTAATGGAAAAGGTCAGCCAAAACGGCCAATTAAAGAAAAATCAGTCGGCTGTTACGAGCGGACCGTGGGACACGGTCCAGGCCACGATCAGGTACTTCTTCCACGGTACGGTGTAATCTGCCAGAATTTCTTCAAGTGGACCGTGGTCCACGGTCTGCACCGTGGGCCACGGTGGAGCTGGTTCAAATATTGTTTTCTTCATAATTTCCTCGTTCTAACTCTGTTTCCTTCACCGTTTTCGCCTATGATCTTGTTGTTTCATCCTTTTCCTCTTTAAACCTACAATCACATGATATAGTGTAGTAATCCAAATCCTTAAAATTAAACATAAACGCACATGATTTAACTAAAATCACTACATTTAAGGGTGGTTCCAAGATCCACCCGTCAACGTATTCACAACTGGTATCAGAGCCAGAGGTTGCTCGTGATACGTCATTTCGTGTTCGTCGGGTTAAAGCACTGTTTAATTGGATTTGGAAGTGATTCTGTGGATAATCGATGAATATGATGATAGAATCATGTTCCTGATCAAAATCCGAATCCTCGTGTGAAATTTGGTGCTTAATTATGGTGAATTGAAGAATCCGCCATGGATGGTTAAGTTATGGTTAATCAGAATTTAATCGGATTCAATTATTAATTGATATTTGATGATGAATTTTTGTTAGTGTTTGGAATCCGAGTCTTCATATGCATTTTGATGGTGATTTGATGTTGTTTTGATGATATCCGCCATTAACAGCCATGGTTGAAGCTTGAATTCCAGATTCCGGCCACTGTAACCGTATTTTCCAGCCATTCGCGTATTTCCGGTGTCTACAGTAACTACCCAACAATCCATTCGTTAAGTTAAAAGGCCATTCGTTACGGAAGTTTAACGAATATGGATCACTTAACGAATGAGACCTTATTCGTGTACAGTAGATACGAATGAGGATGACTAACGTATGTGGACATTCATTCAAAGGTTAACGAATATGGTTTAACGTATATGTCATTCGTTATGGGGATTAACGAATGAGACCTATTCGTTCATCAGTAACAAATGTGGATGGATATCAACGAATGTGCTATTGCTGTAGCAAAAAAGGAGATAACGTATGAGGATTGTATAAAAAAAACAGTATTTTCAGAAAATTTTCTTAAACAAAATTTTTCGGGGATATTTTAAATATGCGGGATACTCTTCTGGCAAAATTTGGGGATATATTTTTCGGCCGACTTTCCACGCATTTCGAGGGGCCGAGGGGGAGTAACCGGTTAAGTTAACGAGACTTTTATTGAGGATTTTCGAAGAATTGTTCAAGACCTTACCTACTTTGTCAAGAAAAGGGGGAGATAAAACTTTCAAAGAGCTTATTAGATCGTTATCTTTCTACCTTCGCAAGTGTTTCTTGAAAAATTACTGCAATTCGGGTGGTAATTCATGATTGCAAAGCTATGTTTGACCGGGTTCGAGACTGCAATTGTTCTTCGATCGTGGATTGATTTGTTCAAGATTGAAACCTGACTATGTGGGATACGAGTGTCTATCCGATTACTTCCTTCTGAGGGACTTTGATCCTGACTATGTTGGTTACGAGTATTCGGCGGATTGCTTCTGTTGAAGGGGACAATTATTGAACGGGTTGATCTGATTGAGGAATATACGAGTCTTGTCATCTGATTGAAGAATGTGATTGTTCGGTGTTGATTAACGAAGGTTGGAACTCTGAATCATATGCCCAAAGCATTAGCGCATCCAAGCGTATTGGTTGCCGAAGGGCTTCAAAGAGTTATATTTTGGGATAGACGTTATCGAGAGAGTGAAGACCTAAGTGAAAGATGTTGAGAGATCGGGTTTTTCATGAAGATGTGTGACGAGGTTAAACATAAGGACATTTTTGCTTTACCGGTGCGACAGATAGCCGATGACTTGCTACTAATTGATTCGTTTGATCGAACCATATCATATGCCACTTGGATGATCGGAATGATCACCTGGAGATCCTGATTTGAGGGGGGAGATCTGATACGAGTAGCTATAAGTTGTTGGTTTGCTTACAAAGAGTTATATTTTGTCTGTTCGTACAAGCCCGAGAATCATCAGTCAAGGGGGAGGTTGGTTGTACGGCTGATGATATGCAGATAAAGTATTAACGGTTAAAGTATGAGACTTTAACGTATTCATCGCTAAAGTATTGGATGCTAAAGTATTGGAAAGCATTCGACAGCTACGGTTAAGGGGGAGTCTATAAGTGCACGGATTTGGTGTCCGCAGCTGTTTGAATAGGATAGGGCTAGTTTAGTCTTTATATTAATGTATAAAGGCTCATTCGCTAAGGATGTTTAGCCAATGAGGCCTGATTCGTTAAAGACTAGGGCCATCCGTTAACGTAAGAGCCCATTCGTTACTACAGTGTAACGAATGGCAGCTCATTCGTTAAGGTATACCCATTCGCTAAGGGTGTTTAGCGAATGGGGCTATGGAAAGACCTTATTCGTTAACCTTGTTAACGAATAAGAGGTCTCATTCGTTACTACAGTATAACGAATGAGACCAGCCTATAAATAGGCTTTCCATAGTTAGTTTGCATAGAGAGATCTGTGCCATATTTATCCCTTGTACTGTTACCATGTCGGATTCTCTCTAGGCCTCCATTAACGTATCTTCATGTAATGTATTGATCATCAATATAGCATTCGTTTAACGTATTCAACACAGATTAACGTATCGATTTGCGACTAGATCTTGGCTCGTATAACGTATTCATAAGATGGCAGCATTGAACTTGAGTGATCACGTTGCAAATTTTGCTGAGATGGATATTGAGGAAGAAGAGAACGAAGCTGAGGAGCAGGTTAGGGATCTTTAGCATGCTTTCATGGCTTTCTCCTCCACCAAAAAAACTGAGGTAAATCCTATACTTTGTTCTCAATCATGCATTGATAAAGTAGGATTGTATAAAATACATAACAGTAACTTAATGAGGGAAATGGAGGGTGTAAAATATGAAAACTCAACACTTAAAAAAGTTAAACAGGCCTTAAAAGATAAAATAGAGGCACAAAAACAAGATTTTTCCAAACTGCAATCTGATTTTAGCATAAAATGCTGTCACCATATAGATGCTAAAAAGAAAATCGTTGAACTAACCGCCGAGTTAGAAGCATCGAAATTGGAGATAGTAAAACTAACAAATAAGTTCGATAATGCTGAATTCAGTTTTAAAAAATTTGATGTTTCTAGTGCTGTCGTTGAGTCAATGATAGAAAATCAATTGAAATGGAAAGAAAATAAGGGTGTGGGTATTGGATATAGCATGGTTCCCTCTTCATACAACAATAATTATACTAGTCTTCCTATTACCAAGGAAGAGGAAGAAAAGGAAAAATGTATGCAGTATGGTAAGTCAACTGCAACTGGCAAGGGTATGGTTGATACAGACTCGACAACTGAATCAACCTCAGGGGTGAACGATTCTAACATGTCTAGCTCGTGTGTAAGTGAAGTAATGATTGAGGACTGGACTGAGGAAGATGATGAATCACCTATTGACTCTTCTGTTTTTTTAAATTTGCCTGTTTTGTCTGCTTTAAATAACAATGCTACTGATGTGTGTGTGGGCTCTGTTTTTAAGAGCAAAGACAATCGTTTGGTTACCTTTTCTAGAACTTCAAAAGGCAATGATCTGACCTTTAATAAAGCCAATGAACTTAAAAACCAAAATAAACATTTGTCACCTAAGTTTGTGAAAGAAAAAGGTTCTTGTAATGTTAAATGTGAAGTTTCTTATGATAAGTCCAAAGATGGAAAAGCAAGCTCACACAACAGAGCAAGACCGGGAATAGGCCACAATGATTTTTACGTTAAAAGGAAAACCTGTTTCAACTGTGGCATTCCCGGTCACATTGCAAGAAATTGTTCTAGGCTTCCATATGTTCCATACTACAGACGCCATCAAAGGACTATGCCTCGGAATACCTCCACAAGATTTAACTCAAATAACATGAGGTATTACAAGGCAAAGCCCTCTGACGGTGACTGGAAGAAAAACAAGGCGGACAGGTCAAGTTCTCATCAGACCAAGTCTAAGCCCATCATAACCCAAAGGCGGAAAGGAAACACGGTCTCGATCCCAAGACCGAAGTGGGTCTCTGAATCGAAAACGTCTAAAAGGGCAAAGAAAACCGAGTTCTCTATCCGCAAACCAGAGACTAAGTCAACCACTTGTCTAAATCACAACGTTTTCAAACCAAAATACAAATGGTTGCCCAAGTCTCAGGTAACAAAGTCCTCAACGTCTTCAGATTCGATTTTTGATAATGATAAGGATATGTCATGGCAACCCGTAACACGGTTAACCAAGTCAGGCTTACCCAGAACTACTATGGACTGGGTACCCAAAACTAACTAATCTCGCACATTGTGCAGGAACAGCTATGAAGGAATATTATCAGACCATGGTTTGTTGATAGTGGCTGTTCCAGACACATGACGGGGGACATATCTCAGCTAAGTGATATTCAAATCTTTAACGGTGGATATGTTTCCTTTGCGGGAGGAGAGAAAGGGAATATTACTCAAAAGGGTACCGTGAGTAATGGGGTACTAAAGTTTGAAAACGTTAACTATGTTCCAAAATTAAAGCACAGTCTACTCAGCGTGTCACAGATCTGTGAAAAGGGTTTTTCTGCTCACTTTACCAACAAAGAATGCCTGATTCTGAAACCTGGTATTGTCATACCAGAGGAGTGGGTCCTGGCAGATCTCAGAGGAAAGATAATGCCTACTTGATTGACATGAACAAGAATGTTCCCGACGAAATTACATGCTTGTTCTCTAAAGTGTCGGAACATAATGCCATGCTCTGGCACCGTCGCCTTAGTCATGCCAATGTCAAAACCCTGAACCGTCTTTCAAAGAACAATATTGTACGCGGCTTGCCAGTTAAAGACTTCGTGACTATCGAGAAGTGTGTAGCTTGTGCGTTAGGCAAGCATCATCGGAAATCACACAAGCCAAAGCTGATAAATACCATTACTAGTGTCTTTCAGTTGCTTCATATGGACTTGTTCGGTCCAGTTCATGTCTTGAGTCTATCTCGTAGTAATCACTGTCTGGTCATCACTGACGACTACTCCCATTTCACTTGGGTGTTCTTCTTATCGAATAAAGGTGAAACAGCTGACTTGATCAAGAAGTTCGTGGTGCTTATGGAAAATCAGTTGAACTTAAAGCTCAAGGGAATTCGTTGTAACAATGGCACGGAGTTCAAGAACTCTACACTGAATCATTTTTGTGCCGAAAAGGGAATTCTTTGTTAGTACAGCTCAGCTTGTACCCCGCAGCAGAATGGTGTTGCTGAAAAAAGGAACCGTACTTTGATTGAAGCTACAAGAACGATACTATGTGATTCAAAGTTACCCTTATTCTTCTGGGCTGAAGCAATCAACACCGCTTGTTATGTTCAAAATCGGGTGTTGATCAACAAATCTCATATGAAAACTCCCTACAAAATTGTTTATGGTCACAAGCCCACAGTCGCACACTTTCGAGCCTTCGGGTGTCCGTGCACTTTGTTGAATCTTGAGTCGACTCCTAAATTCGAAGCCAAGGCAGATGATTGTTATTTCGTTGGTTATGCTGGTCGAACTACCTACAGAGTCTACAACAAGGCATCAAAACAGATTGTAGAGTCATATGATGTGCGCTGGTTGGAAGAAAATGAGACGGATGCTCGTGTGGGGCCTAACTGGTTGTTTGACTACGCCAAATTGTTCAAGCCATTCAATCTGTTTCCTGTAATTGTTTCAGATAACTCAGGGGGGAGGAACTTCTACTGTTGCCGATGATGAAGAAGATGTTTCTACAAATACTCAAGAACTTCCTATGCTGAGTGTGGACCCATCTGTACCTTCCGACATCACTCAGCCATCATCAGAGGATCTGAAAAAGACTGTCACCGACACTGTACCTCCACAAGAACCTTTTCCAGCAGAGACGTCATCAGTTTAGGGGGAGAGCGTTATTCGTCAGATTTTCGATAGCACTCTATTCCCTGATGCCATTCCAAACGAATATGTTGCCAGTACCTCGTAATCGCACAGTACTGCAGCATCGGGATGGAGGAACCCTCTCACCGAAGTCCTCGAAGAGCCAACCAATTTACCAGCAAACTGTTCTGTTCCTGATCACTCCATTCCATCAAGAATTCAACGAGATCACCCCATTGACACTATTATTGGTCCCCTTGAGGCTGGCGTCTCAACTAGAAGTCAGACTGGAACAATCAACAACTGCGTGTATTCTTGCTTCATTTCACAAATTGAGCCTAAGACGGTTGACATGGCTCTGCAAGAACCAAGCTGGGTTGACACCATGCATGAGGAACTCAATCAGTTTGAGAAACTCAAGGTCTGGAGGTTGGTTGAACTACCCACGGGAAAGAAGTCACTAGATACAAGATGGGTTTTTCGTAATAAGCAGGATGACTCAGGGGTTACGTTAGAAACAAAGCAAGGCTTGTGGTTCGTGGTTTTCGTCAAGTTGAGGGTTTAGATTATACTGAGGTGTACGCTCCAGTGGCTCGTCTTGAGACCATTCGGATTTTCTTGGCATATGTATCGTACATGAGTTTCACAGTCTATCAGATGGATGTCAAGACAGCGTTTTTATATGGTGAGGTAAAGGAAGAAATTTATGTGGATCAGCCACCGGGTTTTATGGACTCCAAGCATCCGTCGTATGTCTATAAGTTGTACAGGGCCCGCTACGGCCTTCATCAGGCTCCTCGAGCATGGTATGCGACATTGACTGCTCATCTGTTGGAGTACGGGTATAAGCGTGGAACCATTGATCAGACACTGGTTATAAAGACTGTCGGAAAGGATCTGATCCTGGTTCAGATTTATGTGGATGACATCATCTTCGGTTCTACCAGCACTGCTCTCTGTTCTAAATTTGAGGAAGTGATGAAGAAAATGTTTGAGATGAGCTCGTTGGGGGAGATGACAATGTTTCTGGGTCTACAGGTTCGTCAAAGCTCGACAGGCAGTTTGCTACATCAAGGAAAATACGTCGAGGATATTGATGTGGTCTCATTTATATATATTATATAAATATTCCCTATACTTTTAAGTGTTTTTGAGCCAAGTTTTTATTGAATATTATTAATAATTGGTTCACATGTGAGTTTAATGGTTTCAAATGACAATGAGCTAAAATGAAACACTTTTACTAGACTTTAGACCGATAAATGAAGGGTTGAGCATGTGCTATATATTACTAATTATTATTATAATGTATTAACTATTATATATATATATATATATATAGTATTTAACTTTAAAAAAATTAATAAAAAGAAAAAAAAGAAAGATTTACGTTTTGGAAAAAAAAAGGAAATAAAAGTTTAGTTGTCTTGTCTTGTGCAAGAAGTCAACGAAAAAGTTATTATTGCTTTTAAACCCTACGCAAAGAGTGAAGATATATATTAATCAGGAGAGCCGCCACTTATATGATTATTATTTTATATTCGAGGGAAGCAGCTAGGGAAAAAAGACAGACGGCCCTACGGGAGAAGAACAGAAGGAGCAGCCATCAGTTATTGTTATTTTCCTTGGAAGTGTGTCGCTAGGGGATTGGTAGCAACAAGAGAGAAAAAGCATCTTCAATTATTATATTCTTTCTTTGCTTTGGAGAATTTGAACAACGCAAAAGAAAACGGAAGGCAGCTTTGTATCTGGTTCATATTTTTACTCATCCAACATCATAAACCTGGGTTTGCATTTATTATTATTAATATGAACTCCATTGTTGAACTTAACTATTTTATGTCTTTGAGCATGATTGTTGGCTAAAACATTTTTAGTTGCCTAGGCTTTGAATGAATATTTGTTGACTTTTGGTTTGCTTGTCGGTATTAGGTTATTGGTGTTGGACTAATATTATTGTAATAGACCTTTTGATGCTTTTAAGATGAATATGCATGCTTAATATTAATTTACTTTTATTCAATCGTTCCATATGTGTCTTTGTGAAAGTCTTTCATGTGTAGACACGTATTAGGTTACCTACTATGTGTTCGTAACTACTAGTTTACGGTTTATAGTCGACATAATCCATAGGAACTATTGTTTGAGGGTTTAGAGATTTTAAGTGTGCTACCTATCTTGAGACTGAGAGGTAATAGATAGTTGGGGTTGTCTTATTCATTAGGCGGTTTGGGTATAGGTTACACGAGAATGGATTTTTCCCTTATTTTCTTTTGATTTTTGTTATCCTAAGTCTTTTTTAGCATCTTTAGGTTACTCCTTACGTCCCTTACACTCCCGGATGTATTGTGATTAGTGAGACTAAGAGGTGATCTAGTCATTAGAGTACTTTAATATTGTTGGAGAGACTGAGAGGTAATCCAACTAACCAGTTTGCGTCATACGTCCGTTAGGTAATCCTTTTAGGTGACACCCAGAGAATGATCATGGATCCACTAGGATGTCTAGGGCGTCGTATCTTTAGATCCCGGTTCCATCACATTTTCCATAGCCGATAAGCATCCAAGATTCACAAATAGGATTTCAAGCCTAGGTAACTCCTTTCTCATTATTGTATTTGTCTAAGTCTTTAGAGTTTAAGTTTAATTTATTAGTTAATTTAGCTTAATTAAATAGTCTAAATAATTATTAGTTTTAAAATAAAATAAATAAAAATCAAAAAATAATCTTTTTCTTAATTACTAATTTATTTAGCTTTTAGAATCTAGTTCGTTAATTTAATTAGTGTCTCTAGGGTTCGATACTCCCGGACTTCCCATAGCTATTCTACACCCGATAGGTTCACTTGCCTGTTGCTAGTGGTTTGGTTTAGGGTATTCTAGGTTTTTATAACTCGTTGTGCTAGGTCGATTAATTGCATTATTTTTATATACCACTTTTAGGCACATCAGATATGTTGACAAAGTTTGAGTTTCAAGATTCCAAAAGTGCAGCGACTCCTATGGCTGAAAGACCTCTGCTGTCTTCTGATCCTGATGGGAAACTTGTAGATCAAACGTACTATCGGTCGATGATCGGGTCTATGATGTATCTTACTGCCAGTCATCTTGACATCATGTTCGCAGTCTGTTAGTGTGCTCGTTTCCAGACTAATCCTAAACACTCTCATTTAATTGTTGTTAAACGAATTTTTGGATATCTGAAAGGGCAACCGAAGCTTGGTCTTTCGTATCACAAGAATTCAGAATTTGATTTGTATGCTTTTGCTGAAAGCAATTATGGAAGTGATGATATTGACAGGAAATCGACATCTGCTGGGTGTCAATTTTTGGGAGATCAGCTCATTTCATGGCAATGCAAGAAACAACAAACGGTGTCCACAAGCACTACTAAGGCTGAATATGTTGCTGCTTCTGCTTGCTGTTCTCAGGTCATATGGATGCAACATTAATTGTTAGACTACGGTTTGGAATTTCTTGACACTCCTATTTTCTGTGATAATGATGCTGCGATTGCCATTGTTAAAAACCCGGTCCAACATTCTAAAACCAAGCACATCGATATCAAAATTCATTTTGTTCGTGACTGCTACGACCAGAAGCTAATTCATCTTGAACAGGTCCACACTGATAATAATGTGGCAGACCTATTTATGAAACCGGTCGAAACCGCCAGATTCAATGTGCTTGTAGGGTTCCTTAAGATGTTACGTTTTGAAGACTGAGTATTTTTTAGGCTAAATTTGTACATAAATAATTTTTTCTTATCAAAATTTCTGTACAAATTTAGGGGGGAGAAAAAGAAAAATACAAAAAGAGTGTGTGTGTGTGTGTGTGTGTGTGTGTGCGCGCTTACGAAACCGGTCGGAACAGCCAGATTCAATGTGCTTGTAGGTTTCTTAAGATGTTACGTTTTGAAGACTGAGTATTTTTTAGGCTAAATTTGTACATAAATAATTTTTTCTTATCAAAATTTCTGTACAAATTTAGGGGGAGAAAAAGAAAAATACAAAAAGAGTGTGTTTGTGTGCTTATAAAAAAAATGTTTTATTCTGTTGCTTAAAATTACGTCGGTTACTCAAGTTCAACGGACATATCTCATATGTTTGGTCCCGTTATCAACTCTTGACTCAAGGGATAGTCATTAACCTTAGAACTGAAAGTGACCGGGGCGACTGAATATAAAAATTTATTAGTTTTTAAAATTCTTTCACTGAAAATTATGTCGGCCGCCTAAGTTTGAGAGACACATATTATTATGTGTTTGGTCCTATCGTCTACCTATAGACACATAGGATGGTCATTCACCTGAAAACTGAAGGTAACTGGGGTGATTGAATTTAAGATTGTCTTCAGGATTACCATCTGGGAAGTGATAAATTGATCCAACCTTTGAGAAATGAAAGATAAATTGATTATATGTGCCTAACATGTGAAGTTATTGAGATAAAAAGGGCTCTTGATTAGTCATTGATGTGTATGGTAGATTTCCATGATAAGTAAAAGTTTGAAGTGATATAAACTAAATCTGCTAAACTTATTGTGGAGACTCATTTTGAAGATGTTTGCATGTCCCTAGATACATCTCTCCGAATGATAGGCAGAAAAGCAATTACCCAGTCATACACGAGCCCGTTAATGTCTTGATCGTCAAAAAAAATTTGCTTTATATTTTTGTATCATTAAATTTATTTTATAAGCTTAAAGGGGCACTAGGGAACTACAGGAGTGGGGCATACAAGTAAGTCCTAAACACCCTGAATGTAAGGCCTTTAAGTCTGGATGGTATGTAAGTCTAACGTTCAACCTTAAAGCTTAAAATTTTTTGTATAAAGAAAATTCTTTTAATCAAGCACTAGGGGGTTGAAGTCAAATTGGGGTGATCTGGGGAAAGCCAAATAAGCTTTGAGAAGAGATAGGGAGCAGCATAGGTCCATAACTGATGTCCATATAAGTTTTATGCTTAATTGAACCTAAGTATATCACTGGCGCAATGAAAGTCATGCTAAGTTTTTTTTAATTACCTGCCTTCAACCTCTTCACAATGTCATAATAATGCTGAAAATGAATCATTGTGAAAGTATATTAATCAATATGATCTTATGTTCGGATCTTTTCTTAAAAGGCTGATTGTTTTAAACTGTTGAAATTTGATCCCAATATTTGATAAATCTGCTAGACATGTAAATTATTTTTGTTTTAGTTTAGTTTTTTTTTTATTTTATTTTATTTTTAATTTTATTTTATTTTATTTACTTCATATTTACTCGTGTCGAAACTAATGTCTTTAAGAAATCAATTTTTAATCGGGATTATTTCTCAAAAGGAGTGGGCCAGTCCTTTAGCCCAACTGATGTTTTGTTCTCGGGTTAGTTAGTTAGCCTGAAGGGTTCTCTCTGGGCCCAGCGGATTTCCTTGTTCTCGGCCAGATCATGCTGGCCCAGAAACATTATTGAGATGAGTTCTCGGCTCAAGATCATTGTTCTCGGTCTATACGTGTTCTCGGTCCATATGTGTTCTCGGCTCAAATGGAGGCGTCTCGGAAGTTTAAAAGCCACTCATTGCCCTCTATTAATCTCTCTTGAAATTTGCATCTTCCAATATCTTCCAAAATCTTCCTAAATAATAACCATCTAATCTCTCACCTACTCGCCGCCATCAATCTCTTCTTGTCCCCTTTTGTTTTCAAGCGGATTCCTTTAAAAGGTAAAAGAAATCTAACAAAAGTGTTTCCATAATCAGTATAGTTGAAGGATTTATGGTGATGATTGATTGGAATATTAGATGCAATCGGTTCGTGAGTTTGGTAAGTTTATTTGATTTCTCTTGAAGTTACTGAATGTTGTTTTAGTCATCATTTGCAGCTACAGGTTTGGTCATCAACGGTGATTGGTGATGTAGGGATGACGATGGATAGTATTCTGAGGTTTTCGGTGTGGACTGATCAGATTCTCCTGATCAACCAGAGAGATCTTCGGCTTAAAGACATCTTGAAACATTCTCGGTCAAACCGTGATCGAGGATTCGTTGGTTCTACCGAGGATACATCGTATTTGACGCTTCTGAGTCAATCAAGCCTAATATTTGTTGTTGTTTTCATTAACAAAAGTCATGATCATCTACTTCTGTCTAGAATTAGCATGACCTGTGCCGGATTACTTGCTGAGGTTACTATTACCGGAATAAAGGCACTAAATAAAACACTCAACTTCTAAGTGTCTATTTAGAAGCCACAGTATATACGCCGGAAGGAAGAAATGAAGGTATAGAAGCATGTTAGACGTCTACGGTTGGCATTTTTGATAATAGCTGAAATCAAGCAATAAACCAAGGGGGGAATGTTGGGTCGTACTTTGTGGTTTATGCTTGTAGTTTTGAGTTTAGTTTTGGCTAAGTTGGGCTTTTGTATGTAAACCAAGAACTGTTGATCTCGGTAGGCTTTAGTTTGGTTTGGGCCTAGTTGGTAGGATATATATTGATGTATGTTATCGATATTAGGGTTGTTCGTTCATTATTATTCAACCCGTGTAAGTTATTAAGGGCTTAAGCACCCGACGTATAATATACGTGTGTTTTGAAGCTTCTCTGTTTGTTTTAC
The DNA here is from genome assembly GCF_021521415.1 of Bidens hawaiensis. Taxonomy (NCBI): domain Eukaryota; kingdom Viridiplantae; phylum Streptophyta; class Magnoliopsida; order Asterales; family Asteraceae; genus Bidens; species Bidens hawaiensis. Next base: position 262,659 of record NW_027491117.1, on the reverse strand, counting down.
GTGTGTTCTTGTGTATTTTATAGAATCGGCTTGGTGATTAGTTTCCACCTAATCATCGAGTATATTGATATCACATTGAAAGATCCATCACGGGACTTACACAATTCGATTTTCTTCAAAAACACGTTTGTTGGTTTGTGAGTTCTCGGTTTTCTTAGTTCGTGGAAATAGTTGGAATCTCTTCCTACGAAAACAAGTCACTTGAAATTCAAGAACGGGTTATAATTAGATTCCAAATTTGGTTCTTAATTCAGGAAAGGTTTGAAGAGAGTTTGCAAAGAAAAAAACACGCTTTTGAAGAAAGTTGGAATATTTGATGATCTTACTGAGTTTATTTCCTTTCGTGGTGACCGATTGACACGAATCCGATTATTGGAGTTTGAAGTCTCGTTCTTATCCCCATACAACTATATCCAAATGAGATAAAAGAGAAGACGGTCTAAATAGACAACGGGAGATGCTTATTGTGAGGACAATTTCAATGAAAGGCATCGAGTTATGAGGTGATCGTGAAAGTGATTCGATGGCATCGGTCTAAGGGGAGATTGTTGGGTTTTATATTTTAGACCGACGCATCAAATCATTACTCGTTTATAATAAATATAAAGGGCAACTCGACAAGGAAAAATATAGAGTCATTGAAGATATTTCGGGTGACGGGTTTTATATTATTTCAATGGTCTTATCCAAGAGGCGGATGAAGTGAAGACCAAGGCACAAGACCACTATAAATAGATGATTAGGTCATGTGTTTCATTTTATGTGTTTATATTGAGAGTTTGCCCTCGGGGAAGAGCTCTTCCTGGATGGCCAAGCGTTTATGTATGTATGTATGTATGTATGTGTGTGTGTGTATGAATGTATGTATATATGTATGTATGTATGTATGTATGAATGTCCTTCTTGTAAATCATTCGGTTAATGAAATCCTACTACTATATCTATCTATTTGTGATTCGATTACAATTGTTCATCTTATTATTGATTGTTAATCGAATCGAACTCTCCAAATCCGTCCCTAGATCTTTCAAGAATGAATACATGTTGTCGATCGATCCCGGATCCGAGCTCGTTTATCACCGTTTCACACGCTTCCACACCGGGGCTGTTTTCTGTCAATTGGTATCTGAGCGGGTTACCGAATCATTCAGACTAACCGCTGAATTTGATTCAATTCGCTCTTGAATCTGCCATGGACCTTAAACTTGAAGTTCGTTGAAGTTTTTATGGGTTTTTGCGTGGATTTGGATGAAATTTGACAATCCGAAGACGATTTATATGAATTGATGCTTGAGTTGATGATTAGCTCGGAAATTCCGCACCAATTTCACGTTTATATGGTAAAATTCGTTCAGATCTACCGTTTAAATTTCGTTAACCATTATATTTTATGTTCTACATCTAACTATTTGTTGAAATTGATGAGTGGTTGATGATAGATTGATGATTTTGAGATGATTTAATGTGGTTTCAATGTTCAGTTTCACTTTACAAGTGTTTAATTTAAGATTTGAAAAATTTAGGGCTTGAAAGTAAAAATTGTGGAGAATTCATAATCAGATGATTATGATTATGACCCGAGCAGTTACTTTCGAACAGCTACAGGTCTTAACGAGCTGATTATTTGCTGGTTAAACGTACTGTTAATAAGCTGATTATTTGCTGGTTAAGGATTGTTCACATGTAGTTGATAATACGCGAGTAGATGTGGCCAGCAACTCACCAGCAGTGGGCGCAATAGTTCCTAATACAATGTTTTGTCTGGCATACTGCTGTGGTTTATGGGTTATTTGCTGCAGATGCTACACTACTTTACAAGGGACTTTTTAGTAACTTTTAGCTACTGAATGCTATGTGTTCGAGAAAACTGCTGCTGCACTATTTTCGGGGCATGTTTAGTGATTTCACTAGCTTAGTGCAGTTGCTGATATACTGATTATGGGCCCGAATAGTAAAGAGTTCAAGTATGTTAGCTGGTGCACATCAGTTTCTAATTCACGAGTAGATTGGGTTTGGAATGAGCATGCTGCTGATATGATTATTATATGTTCGAGCATGTTACTGATATGATTTTCCTTTCTCGAACACTTAACGCTTGCTGCTACATAGTTCTAAGGGGCAAAATGGTAACGTTTAAATGTAGCTAGAAGGGTATTCCAGTTATCAGCATCCATAAACAATCTCGAGCAGATAGTACAGATGGGAAGATTGTTCGTGTAGTTGCTGCTGATGTTTTGATTAAGTCACGAGAGGAAATAAATTAAAAAGATATATGTTGCTACTGATTTGAACACATTAAATATGCTGCTGCTGCTGATAAATGGTGTGTTCCCGAGCAGATTTGTGTAGGGGCATAATAGTAATTACAAGATGTAGCCAAGGGCAATTTGCAGCGGATGGCATTATCTTTGCGGTTTTCGTTCGTTTTCGCTCTCTTAAACAAATTTTTAGGTTCGTGGGCTTCTCTGTAAGGTAGATACAAGTCCTATATCACAAACCAAGCATGTATCATCAACAAAACAGCATTGGAACTTAGGCTTCGGTTAGGGCTTTAAACTGAACTTTTGAACCATAAAAACGCGATTTAAACCCCTTAATCCGTGTTTATGGCCAAAAAATTTATCAAACCAGGTTCCTAACCATGTTTAGGATCAAAACATATTTTTAGACCATTTTTAGGGTTTTTGCATGGTTAGAAGTAATTTTTGGCAATCAAAATATGTTTTTATATAATTAAACATGATTAAACATGGTTAAAATTGATCAAATAAGCAAGTTTTACCTTAGGGTTTAAAGAAGGTATGAAGAAATGAAGTGTTCTAGTCCAGAATGTGCAGGATCTTCATTTAAAATATATATTTAGTTGTTTAAATAAAAAAACAATAAAGGGGGGTTTTGGCCCAAGTTGGCAGCCAGACTATTTTTGGGCCCCCTTTGGGCCTCACTTTGGCCCATTTGCCTCGTTTTTGCTTGCCCGAACATGAAATCCAGAGTCCAAGTTTATTTTGGGTTCGGTTTTTGGCGAGAAAAATATATCGGGTATGACAAACAGCGCGAAAACGAGTGTTTTTCGGCCAGTTTCTCGTAAATTTAGAAAAGCATACCATTTGTTTGTAAAAATCGAAAATATTTTCATGGATCGCTTAAAAAATTTCAAATAAGTGTTGTGTAAGTATTTTTCGGCTTAACGGATGATACAATGCTTGTTTCTTAACTATCTTTCGCGTTTAAGTTCATAGCGGGTAGTTAAACGAACATATTTTCGTTTAACTGGTTTGCTATCGTACTAAGGCCATAATATCAATATGTTGGAATATATTAAACGTATATCACTTATAGATGGCCCCCCGAGATATCTGGGTCATAACCAGACCCGTTTGGTTAATCGTGTGTTTGCTACGCAATAAGCGGCTAATCGCTTATTTGGCATGTAAATACTGAGGTGTATCTGGTTTTGTCACGAATGTCACAACAAATCAATTTTCTGTTGAAAACTTTTGATAGATTCATCTAGGGATGGCAATGGGTGGGGTCTAGGGATTCCCAGGCCCATACCCGATTATAAAACCCCATCCTAGACCCGTCGGGTATTTATCGGGTAATTACTTATCGGGCATACTCACGGGTTTTGGGTATACCCGTTAGTTCATTTTAATGGATTAATTATTATTGTTAATATAATACAATATATACACACAATTGATATACTTCAATTGATGTGCTGAACACGGTCTATAAAAACCTAACCTAACTTAGACACTCTAGTTTTAAATTTATAAACCTAGACTCTTCTAATGCTAGACCACTAGACAGGCAAGTGTACCTATCGAATGTAGTAAAGCCTAATGAAGTCCGGATATTGAACCCACAGGACACTAGCGACACCTAAACTAGACTTTGACTAAATTAAACTAAACTAATTAATTGATTTTTGTGTTTTTTTTTATTATTAAATATAAATTAAAAAATACTTAAACTAAAACTGACACGAAAACTAGACACGAACAAATCGGGGTGAAACTTATATAGGGGAAACAACTACCTATGCAAAGAATCCTACTAGTCAACTCGTAAACTCTCGGACTTGGATTTATGATTGGTAACCGGATTCTAAAAATATGAAACTTAAGGAATAACTAAAGTATGCTGGATCACCTCCCGGTCTCACCAACAATACCTAAGAACCCTAAATATCATGTAAGCTCAACGGTTTAATGGTTCGGATCACCTCCCAGTCTCACTTTGCCTAACTATGCTAAGGTACCCAAAGATTAAATCACCTCCCGGTCTCTCTAATCACAATATACCCTAAGGCGTAAAGGGGTATTCTTATTAAATTCGGTTATAATTCGGATCTGTAAGAATCTAAAGAAGTCTAGGGCAACTCACTACCGTGCAATCACTACCCAAACCCACAAAAGACCAAAACAAACGTCCTATGGAATACGTTAACAATATACCATAAACTAGTTGTAAACACACAGTAAACAACCTAATATGCATCCATACGTGAAAGACGTTCACAAAGACGCATATGGAACAATAAATTAATCATAAATTAATACCAAATACGCATGTGCATCACAACCAAATATAATAAAAACTTTTACCAAGGCAAAAACCAATCAATAAACAATCCAAAACCAAAAATAAAACAAGTCTAAAAAGTATTCATCCAAACCCAAGCAGTATAACAGATTTAGCCGCTCATAATAATTGATGAAACAAAGATAAAATATAAGTCACGGTTTATCGTAAAACAAATAAATATAGTTGAGTTACCTGTCTATGAGCTTAAATTAATTGACCTAGCAGCATGCTTATTAATTCTTTTTCTCTTGTTGACTTTTTACGTGAGAATCAAATGAGCAGCTTGCCTGGTTGGTTTTTTATTTGTTTTGTTTCCTGCTGTTTCGAACTCTAGCCACCAAGGGTGGCCCCTTGACTTGCGGCACCCCTTTTCAGCTCTAGGTTTTTTTTTTCTTTTGTTTCAATCCAACGATAGTCGATTACCCAATTCACGTGGGCTGCCAATTCCATTCAAAAGGCCCAACTTCAAAATCATTAATAGTGTTACATGCGTTGACTTAAGTTCCCTGCCAAAAGAAAAATAATAACTTTTTTATTCTTATTCAAGAACTTGCATAACTAAAATTGATTAATTTGAAATAATAATTTATAATTTTAATGCCATTTCTTTGGTGCACCGATTGTTATTTATTATAATGAGTGTATTTTATACTATACGTAAAACTAGTAAACTTATTAATAAATTTGAAATAATAATTTATAATTTTAATGCCATTTCTTTGGTGCACCGATTGTTATTTATTATAATGAGTGTATTTTATAATATACGTAAAACTAGTAAACTTATTAATATTTATTATTGTTTAGTCTATTTACTCATTTTAACTCGTTACCTCTAGAAATCTTTAAAATCCACATATGAACCGGAAACGAGTAGAATATAATATAAACTAGCCCAAAACTTATTCAATGTCTAAGAAATATTTATATTATTTATATATAATTTAGCCCATATCATCAATTTTTTTTAACGTCACCATAGTCTATGAACCGTTAAAACAAACACCTTCTTTAGGTTACGGTATATAATTAAAAAATATATAAACATATATTTATATATGCATATATTTTTTCGGGTACTTTGGGTATTTAATCGGGTAATGGGTCTATATTATCGGGCAATGGGGCATATTAGAAATCCCAGACCCATCCCAAACCAGCTAAAAATTTCAAAACTAATCCCAAACCCTAATGGGACGGGTAAGACTCGTCCCAATTATGTCGGGCTTCGGGTATTCCCTTCTGGTTTGGGTTTCACTACCATCCCTAGATTCATCAAATGTTTTCTATTTTCCATCATCATTTAATCTCAGCATTTTGTGAAACAACTGTTTGATTTTTTGGAAGAGTGGTTTGCCTATGCAAGATTGTTGTCGATGGAGCATCTGTGACTTGGACAGTTCTTGAACATGGAATGTTCTTTAAATTCATAGTAGCAGGTGTTTCAACACATTCAAACTGTACTTTCTTTTTGGGTGTAGATTTTTTATTTTGAATGAACACATCTGTTGTTACAACAGTCTTTTTGTGTTTAACTGCTTTCAAGAATCTACAGTTTTCTAGTTAGATTATCGTTTTTATGACACACATCACATGTATTTGGAAACAATTGTTTCTTTTGAGACATTTTTAAACATTTCTTTTTTGTTAAACCCAATCTATTAACAACAACTGTTCTTGGTGACTTGTATCCAAGTACAGATATTGGATGAACCACAGTTTGAACATTATCAGTTGACTCATTCTTGTGTTGTGTAACAACTGATCTACAACAATGCAGGAGCAGTTGTTGCTAGTTTTGTGGATGCAATATTCTTTGAAACTACTGATGCATTTGAAGCTTCAATTGTTTGAGTTGAAACTACTGATGTTTTGGGCACACTAGTTGTTTTGATTGAATCCTCAGTTTTTTATGAAACTACTGATGGATTATAGTTAACCATTGAATTTTGACCAGACAATTCTGTAAACAAAATTCATTTTATCCTTTTAATGCATCAGTTGTTTGAGACCAGTTTCTATTTTTATCTTGATGAGCAAGATATAATGGAACAATGCTTTGTGAAGCTCATCTTCTTTGTTCTGGAAAAACAGCTTCTTCTTGAAGCTCATCAATGCAATTATAAGGAGTAATTAGTGAATAATCTTGAGGTTTTCTAGTGTGATTATACCCAATTTTAAATTTCACATTGCTATTGGACTGCTTGCTCAATAGCATTTGGAAACCCTTACTAGATTCAATCCATTTCTTGCAATTGACTTGAGTTTTTCTAATGTTTGCTTACATTTATTGTATCTGATTAACAAATTTTCAGCATAATCATTCTTATGATAGAAATCATAGTTTCAAGATCTCTTTGTCTTTTTTCATAACTTGAAATCTAAATCAGACTTTGATTTTGAAATAGCTGTTTCAAGTTCAGCAACTTGTTTAACTGTTCATGTTTGCTAGTTTTATGTTAGCAAATGCAATGTACACTCATTAGAACACAACTTCTGACACACCTTAGGAGTTACCTCATTAACAGTAGTTGCAAGTGCCTTTTCATCAGTATGGCCACTTGTTTAGTGTAGTTGATGTTCTAGCGGCATCTTCTTTCACCATCATCACTTTCATTATTCCATCCTCAAAATCATCCTTCAACTCCTTCTCTTCAGCAGACTCTATAGGTGTTAAATCTTCAACATCTATCATCACAAGAGCCAAACCCTTGGTACTCATCTCTTCTGGAAGACTACTCCAATATACAAAGCCTTGAGTGAAAAAGCTTGTCTTAGTATTGTCTTGGGTTGAGGATTATGGACCAGATGCAGAAATATTTGTGGTTGAGCTTGTGTTTGAATAGGTTGAGTGATAGGTGTTTGAGCATAATGCATCTGCTGCATATCTTGAGGAGTTTGCAAAAATTGATGATGAGGGACAGTATTTCGCATGTTCAAAGTTTGATAAATGTGGTTGTGGAATGATTATTGAAGTTTTGTTGATGAGAATTTGGGTGTGATTGAGAATTTGGATAGGTTATCAAAGGCTGGCCATGATAGGGACTAGACTGCATCTGATTCTGCATTCTCTGGAAAAATGTCCTAGTCTGTTACATTTGTGACATGTCATTTTCAGCTTGTCAAAACCAAATTTTGTCCTATTATTAATTCCTAGAAATTTTCTTCCAGTTCTCTTATAGAACTTGTTTGTTCTGACTGACAACAGAGCCAGTGAGTTCAAAATCTCCATTTCATACAGATCCGCTGGATCTATATACTACAAATCATCCATGATGAAGGATAGATTGACAAGCATATTTTAAGCATTCTCATGAGCAACAAAAGCTTGATTCTCAAACCCTGAACCAATACTAGTAGTTATATCCATATGATAGCAATAAGCTTGGTTAGTAGTTTGGTTGGACTGAGTTTCTTAACACAAAAGTGTTGATCCAATGGTATAATCATCAGCAGATTTACCAGTTGAGGTCAACGTTTTCTTTGGACTTATTTCTCTTTTAAAGGTAAGCAGCATACCATGAAGGATTGTTAAACTCAGATTCATAAAATTTGGTAACTTTCTCAGAATGATAGCATGAGTATCCAGTTTTCAGGTAGAGATCTCAAAATCTGTTATCCAGAGCAGAGTTTGTGTAATGAACTTCAATCATTTTTAATTCACTAATTAATGTAGTGAACCTTTCAAATTGTTCATTTAAACTCTCTCCTCTTAAATGACAAAATGCCCCATACTGTTGTGTGAGAATTTCTTTTATATTCTCAAGGACTAGTGGGGTTCTACCTAATTGCTCTTTCAGTGCATCCCATAATTCCTTAGCAGACTTGGAATGAATTAACCCTCCATAGATTTCATTTGGAATTGCCATGGCAAGCATCGCATGAGCTTTGTCATCCAATGTAAATTTGTAGAAGTCTTGATCAGAATAATCCTTGGGATCTTTCTTAATTGTTTTGTTGTCAACTAATGGATCAATTAGGAGAATCACACCCATGAAAATCAACCAATGTTTTGGTTGCATATATGATGAAGCATTCTTTGAGCCCATATATTGTACTGGCCTCGTACTATCATGGGTGGTTTTGAAGTTGAACCATTGTTACGAGGATCTGGTACCATTGACCCAATGTCACTCGTACTGATTTTTCATCACAAACAAAGTAAACAACAAAGTTTTGCTTAATACTTGATTCCACAACTTGAATTATCAAATTGAGCTTAGAATTCTGTTTATGAATAGATTGGTAGATCAATTATAGATATCCAAAGCTCTGGTATCAATTGTTGGGATCATTTTGACTAAGCTAAATCAAGGAACACAATAAACACACCAATGAAACAATAAATAACTGATCTAATCCTTTTAACAGATTAGTATCAAATTAATTGATTTCATATTGAATTATGAATCAATTAGTATTATCAAACTGAAATAGCGGCGAAATTAATCAAGCCATAGAAGGTTTTATAAAAGACCAGTTTTGTTATTAATTATAATCAAATGGTTACAACGTACTGCTCCTTCTCAACTTTAGCTCATCAATCATTGATTTTCAATACAAAGGTACTATGATCATGTGAATGTGTGATGTGTAAAAGTGTTAATGAAGAAGAGACTCTTTTCTTTATTTTATACAAGTGTTAAAACTACTGATGAGCATAAAGGTGAAAGCGACATCTAATAAATTCTTTTACAAACTACTAATAAACTAATCTAAACAACTGTCTATTAAAGAATCCTATGAAAACTAATGATCTTATTGAAACAACTGATGTCTAATCCATCAATTGTTTGACTTCAGTTTTTGGATCTTCAGGAGTTTGATGAGCAGTTATTTTGTCTTCAGTCTTTATATCAGCAGATTGATTTGGTCAAATGTTTTAAAGGCAGTAGTTTGACAAAACCATAATGGAGAACTATTGATGTTTGAGCTATCAGCTGTTTGGTTTCTTAACATCAGTTCTTTGGTAGGTCCAACAAGCACCAATCACAAGTATTTAAATTTTCCATACTAAAATAACTAATGCTTACGATCTCTATCTAGATCAACAAGAGAAAATTACTAGAAGTCCAAGTACTCCATCAACAGTTCTAACACCTGAACCAAAACAACAGTAGCATCCACAACAGAATCACACAATCATGGGAATCAAGGAAAGGTAAGGTCGAATTATCATCCTCAATCCACGTGTTGCTTAAGTTAGCTATAGGATAGCCAACAGTAATTAAAAACTAACCTGTGTAGCAAAACGACATGTGGCCTAATACTAGTGGGTGAGTAGGCTGTGGAAGTTGGTGCAAAGTTGCCAACATAACAGAGGTCGGTGGAGGCGATCCCCCCGACTCATTATCAATGTTGTGTATTGCGTTAATAATGTGTGAATTAGATGTGTGTGATACAATGCGTACAAAGTAATCGCGCTAAAATAAAATACAAATTACATGTAAAATTTATCAATCTACCTTCTACCTATGTATTAAAGCAACACAATTTTTCCATTTGTCATTCAATTAGACCCTTCACATAGGCTCCAAGTGTACAACTTTCTATTTTTACAATTTTTCCTTCATGAATGATAAAATAAAAAATATGTTGTTGGTGGGAATTGAACTCAATACCTTACTTTTAAAATGTTTATGGCTTACAAACTCAACTAGGATTAATTGATGTTAGTCTTATTTTTTTCTTAATTGGTATAAATTCACAACCTTTCATTTTATTACTTTTAAAATGCAAATATAAATTATTCTTACTAATCTATGTATTTTAATAAATTATTTATATCTTATGAATCCATAAGATATGTTAATATGAATATTATTAAATTTAACTTTTTTATTTTATTTTTTAATAACCCGTGTATCACACTGGCTCTATCCTAGTTTACTACATAAAGAAATTAAACGTTTCCAATTTTTGTGTGTGACAAAAGTTGGTATCGGAGCCAGTGATTATAGTGAACTAAAAGACTAACCCGAGTATTCAAAATAAACATTTTTTCACTTCACGAAGCTGAAAATTTTTATTTTGTTTATGTATTATGTGAAATTTAATTTATTTAGGTATTATGACCGATGTCGTCCAAATGATTTATTAGTGAAGGCATCAAATATTTTAAAAGGGTTACCATTTTGGTTAAAACTCAATTGTTGGTGGAGCTTAGTATATTAACCAATGTCTTCCAAATGGTTTATTAGTGAAGACATCAAATATTTTAAAAGGGTTATCATTTTGGTAAAAACTCCATTTTTAATGTAATGGCGTAAAGGTCAAACATGCTTTAAGAGTTAAAACTTCTAAGCATTACTTAAACAACTAGAAATAAATTTACAAAAGTGGACATCACATTACATAACGTTCAAAACCTAAAGCAAAGAAGAATGTGGATTTGTAAGTGACCCCAAATGGATAGCCACCTTTGATATATATTTTTTTTAATTATTTATTTATTTAATTTTATTTATTATTATTATTATTTTTATTTTTTTTTTTTTTTTTTGCTTATAAACATGTGTTGTTCAACTCATTTAATTACCCCTTTAGCTCTAGCATTTCAAAATACATCTCTATTGCTGCAGCCTTCATATTTGCATATCCAATTAAAGAAAAGAGATCAATAAAAAAAATGGAGGAAAATAGAAGAGTTGTGCTCCAACTGAACATCCATTAGCGTATGTCGATTGATTTTTTTTTCAACAATTGATGTATAACAATATTTAAAAAAGATTGTAAAATCACTTCATTTTAAACACCGGTAAAATAGGGGAAATTCCCAAAATAAGTATTTATGAAAATAAATTTTTAGTTTTAGGTATCATTTTTTGCAAATTCCAAAAATAGGTATTATAAACTAGTCGTGACGAGTAGTTTATAAAAACCAATTAGAACTTGCCACGTGTCCTTAAACTAACCGTAATGAGTACGTTCACTAATAATTACTCGTCACGACTAAATAAGTTTCATGCCTCGTAATCAATGCCCACGAGTAATTCATAAGTCCTTTAGTTGCGACGAGTAGATTATAAAGTTAAACTAGTCGCGACGAGTAGATTATAAAGTTATACTAGTCGCAACGAGTTAATTACTAGTAAACTACTCGTGTAGGGAATGTAAACCGGGTAAACTAGTCGTCACAACTAAAGGACTTATGAATTACTCGTGGGCATTGATTACAAGGCATGAAACTTATTTAGTCGTGACGAGTAAATGATTAGTGAACGTGCTCATTATGGTTAGTTTAAGGACACGCGTCAAATTTTAATTGGTTCTACAACCTACTCACCACGACTAGTTTATAATACATATTTCTGGAATTTTTTACAAATAATATCTAAAACTATAAATTTGTTTTCATAAATGTCTATTTTGAGAATTTTCCCGTAAAATAAATACTACAAATGAGAGGATATTAATTGCACGGAGCACTAATGTTACTATTTTATTATTTAAATCCTCCAAATCAATCCAATTAGACATGTTATAGTTAAATTATGTAGAAGAAAGGTCACACGGAAACAAAATGTTTAGATGAAAACCCCACAGGTGAAGTAAATAATTTAAAGAAAATTATCAACATCATTTGAATTTATACAAGGATTTTTGACATTAATTTGCAATGAAAGTATATATGTAACAATACTTTTTAAAAAGTTAAATTCTCTACCAAAGTTCTCTTGGAAATAAAATAACAAAACATAGATGGTTTTAAGATAACCATAGTGTAGGAACAAGTATCACGGATGACAAGAAGTTAACATAGTCTCCAATATTATCTCGTGATAGTTGGTTCAACTTGTTTTATATGAACTAGTTACTAGAGGTGTACAAAACCATTTTATTCAAAAGTTCTATGTAAGTCGATAGAAGTCAAAAACATTCTATCTTCAAATCAGTCTTTAAGTAAAAAAGGATTGACTCGGTTTTAACCAATTTTTAACGGAGGGGTTCACAACAAAATTTCAAGCATACGATTTAGGTAGGGACCGGTACCGGTTCAGATCAAACCAGTTCCTAGACACCTATGTTCAGAACCTACAGTATCAAGAAACTAGTAGAACATTTAAAAAAATCATTTATCGTATATTTTTGTCTTCAATTTTTTTCCCGATTTGCAAATACATGGATTTTGTGTTCGAAAAATATTTGCAAGTGCATCACATGTATGATTCTATACTGTGCTAGGTTCTTGTATGCAAAAAGAACAAAGAAATATAAAGTTTATTATAACAAAGCTGTATCATAGGCAACAAGAGCACCTAAACACACACACATCCTATCACAAGATCGTTAACAAAACAAACAAAAAAACATTACAGTATAACAATTTATAACATAAAAATTATCCCATCCTATAATTATTCCACACTAAAGATAAATTTTCAAACACTTATTATCTAAACCATAAACATTATACACTAAATGTTTGGCTATATATATATCGTGATGGATGAAAAAATATATAATTAATATTGTAAATAGTAATTTTTCATTCGCTAACCCATATATATCATCCATCTCATGTTGAATTTCTATATAATTTTAAACCAAATTCACAAATCAAGAAAACCAATAGCTCAAAAATGTAAAGTTATCAATTTTAAGTGTGAACATCCATTTCATTTTCTTTTTATTAAAGCATCGCCGATGCAAAAACTCATATATTAACGATAATAATCCTTAAAAGGCATAATTTTCCCTTATAGCACATCATCCTTCACAAGCAACCTTCAATTTCTAATCATAATTAACTTCTAAGCTCATTTTGCATAACCAGATTTATTATAATAAACTACTTAAATTTTTTATTTTCAAATTGTTTAATTTAATAAACTAGTTTAAGTTATATAAGATTTGGTTAAGTTGAAAAGTAAGGTAGTAGAACAGGACTGGCTCGGAAACTTTTATATGATTAATTTTTATTAAAATATTATTTAATTAATGAGCATTATTCAGTAAAAAGAGGAGAGGAAAAGATTTCACAAATAGCAGTTGGAGTAGCCGGGCCCGAAACTAGACCTTTTGTATAGGAGTCGCGGACCTAAAGAATGCAGTTTGGTTGTAAGCATGTGGTGAAGACAACAAATTGCCCATCCATTGTAAACTGTTAGTAACAAATTATTATCTATCTATACTATGTATGGAACTCTTAATTTTTAAGAGGTCCAACAAACATTACAAAGGTTACAAGTTTAATACATGTCTTAACTTTCTTTTGAGAATAAAAATGTCTTTCTAACAATACTTACATCTTTGACCCCTCAATTTTATTCAACTTTTACTATATAAACAATAATTACATTTTTAACCCCTTAAGTTAAACCAACTATCCCTCACGATCATGACTATTTCATATGTTAATATTTAAAAAAATAAACTACACCATAAAAACGAGAATTTTATTCTCATTAATTAGAGTATAGTATTGCTATATTTTGTAATTTTAAAAAAATCACATGTTACGCGAATACGAGTTAGGACCGACAACCGGGTTCTGGCCCGGTGTTTAACATCGTCAGGTTACACCGACACTGGTTAAGCGTTCGATGTCGGGTTACATGCGTACCGACATATGTTACAAGTTGGATGTTGCGTTACACACGTGCCGACGCTAGATTTCGTGCGTTCAAGCACGAGTTACCCGTGTATCGAATCTGGTTACGCATCCAATAATGCGTTATGCGTTTATCGTCGTCAAGTTACGCTCATACCGGTACCGTCTATGTGGCCGATGTTGAGTTAAATGTGTATCGACATCGGTTACAAGTTTGATATCGCTTTACGCGACCGATGTGGGTTTGTGTGCGTTCCAATGTTGGCTTACGCGCATAGCGACCCTGTTACGCGTTCCAATGTTGTGTTTGTTCATAGCAAGCCGATTAAGTGTTCCATGTTGCATTACGTGCCTACTAACGTCGGGTTGTGCGTGCCATATCAGCCTATTCTGATCATTTGGAAAATAACACCACCTAATTCTAACCCGTTTGAAAAATAACACCAACCCATTTTGACACATACATAATAGCGCAATATATGTTTGGAATTTTGCACGTACATAATTACGCATAAACAAAAATAATTACACACCTTATATAATAATTACGTAACATATTTTCATAATTAAGCATGACTATAATCACACATATTATACGCACAACACACCTAGATTTAAAGAAAATCAATTTTATTTCTTTGAAAAAAAAAAGTAGTATAGCAAAAAAGTGTAGTTTTTTTAGAAAAAAAAAAATACTTATGTAGTTTTTTTTTTAAATGCTTGATTTTATTGTGTTGTTTTTTTATATGATAATTCGTTTAGAAAAGTTGTCAATGTTTTAAAAGTGAAAGAATTATGCTTAATTTAGGTTTTCGTATAAGGAGGAGAAATGCACATAAAATTCAATTGTTTAAGTAATTATTTTTTGTTTAACGTTAAACATTTATTATTGTTTCTAATATGTCACATATGAATGGAGAAACAATATGGGAGAGACTATATACTCTATAAATACAAGTTAATCCTTTATAACAAGCAACTAACTTATTCAACTCTCCGGTTAAATAAAGTTTTAGAATTAATCCATCGACACAATTAAGTTATAAGTTTGATATTTATGATAATAAATTGTAAAGTTGAGCCAAATTGCGCAAGCAGATAATCTCAAGTTTAATTTGGAGCCTACCCAAGCCAGCTTTGAATGAATTTCTAGTCCAATTCGAGCTAGCCTTGGTTTGAATCAGATTAGCTCGTTAACAATCTTTAAATAGTGTTCGCCGCCGCATCACGCGAGCACTCTACTAGTATATATTAAATTACAAGTTTTGTTGTACGCTCATAGTTACTGTTTCTTCTAAAATTGGCTTTGCCTATCAGTACATCGTGCATAGATGATTGTAATAAGAGGTTTGGGTTTTACGTGCTACACGTGGTTTAGTACCTGCTACGTGGTGTATTCATCCATTCCCACATGTACAGCACTAATACCTTTTTTAATCTTCCTTTTCCTTGCCGCAGCCAACTTCATTGCCGAAGACCTCTCTCTCTTGATATCAATGGCAGCGACCATTCGAGTCACCACCGGCCACTGGCAGTTGTCTATGGCAGCGGCCATGGTCACACAGAGAGAGAGAGAAACCGGGAGTTGTAAGCCTGTGATTTCTAGGGTGTTGCCCTGCTATTGCCGGCGGCCATTTATTGGTGGCTATGGCGGCGGCGGACCAGCAATGTGCAGCCTCTTTTGTCTCTCTTCTTTAATTTGAGCGATTCCGATAAATGTGGCGCTGCTACGGTCCGAAACGATTCTGTAGAAGAAAAGATTCCGAGGAAAACTTTGTTCAATGTCATAGTTATGTAAATCTTTGGATTACGGTTTTGTTTTCGTTTGTATTTCAGTTTCCAAAAAACATTTATTCTCGCTCATCAACTATTGATTATCCCCTGCAATAGCCATAGGTATGTTAATCTTTTGTTTAATATATTTGGATTTCGGTTTTATTTGGTTTATGTATTCAAGTTTGTTGATTTTGTAAGAAATTTTTGTTTACTATTTCTAGATTTAGGGTTTTGTTAAATTTCTTGGATTTGATGGGAAAGTCAAAAGAATCGATTAGCATAAAAGTTTCTGATTTAGTGTTTTAAGTGGGACTTTTCTAAAACGGCCAACTGTGGTAAAACTGTAAAACACCAGTTACTCCACCGCAAGCCTTTTGGGTTCGAACTGATCGGATTGTGCTTGGAATGGCTGGGTATACCAGAGAGGAAGTTGAGGCGTTGCGTATTAAATGATGAATGTATTAAAAAACTTAGATTGTGTGTGAAATGGTTTCAAGATTTTAAGGGAGGCTTTCTTCATAACATGAGAAGCTTAATAAAATGTTTGATTTAGTAGAAAAGAAATCAAATGAGACGGGTAAAGATTTTGATATTTGATTTCAATCTTAATATTTAGTAGCAATTTGATTATTTTTTTTTAATTGGGTTGTATAAATGTTAATGAATGCTGAGGAAGAAGATATGAATGCAATACTTGAGGTTTTGTGCAACATGCTTTAACATATTTACCCAATGCAACAGCAAGTACTAGGTTGTAGTAATATTTTATATATGGAGAAAGCGAATACGATGCTGTGAGACACCTAACCTTACTCGTAATACGTAGTTTTGATTAAAATTCTCCTAAACCCAATTAAACCACTTCATAAAATCATGCCCCTAATTTTGTTCCTATTTATCCTCCGTTAAGCACAAGCAGGTTCATAGTCCACATAATTCAATACCAATTGTTTATTCAATTTATAGCAGTTATTTTGATGGTAATCGCTTAGAAAACATAATATGCTCTTGTAATTCTTGTTGGAAAACTTGCAGCGTACTTAATTCTCAATTTCCCTAATTCAAGAACCATAACATCACAAACCTAAATTTTTTTGTTTTTAAATTTAGTTCAGATTTTGAACTCAAGTTCGTGATCCGAAATCAAAAATGAAATTAATTTCCTAGTCATACATAAATAATTTTGAATTGGAGTTACAAGTCCTTGTGTTTGTCTATGATATCAATCAATCTGAGGATTGAGGAAGAAAATCAGATTGATTGAGGAAGAAAATGTTTATCAACAATCAGACGAAGGATAATAGGAACAAATTAGGAGGCATGATTTTTTGAAGTGTTTTGATTGGGTTTAGGGGAATTTTAATCAAAACTACGTAGTTTTGATGAGTTTTACGTATAATGTCAGGTATCTCACAGCACCGTATTCACTTTTCCCTTTATATGTTGTAAATATTAGTTTAGTAAGCAACTTTGCTACTGTATTACACAAAAACTTGCAATTGCTAAACAACTTTGTTGTCTCTCATTTCATCAATGTTTATTTCTATTATGGAGTCCTTGGTATGATGGGGATGCTTACAAATGTTTTAGAATCATGCTGACGACAAGAATGTAAAATGAATCTGATAAAGAGCAATGCACTACATAAAGAACATATTCAATTGTATAGACGCAAACCAAGCGTAATACACAGGTTCACCTAGATCTGATTTCCTACTATAGTTTCACAACCCCTTCTGTTATGCAGTTTCACCAAGACCTGAGTTTCGGTTATGGTTTCACATCCCCCCGCAACGCGGGGGGGTCGAGATACTAGTAATTTATAAATTTCACAAATTCTTATATGTTCCTAAATTAATAGTTTTAATTTTTTATTTTTATTAAATAATTATTTTCTAAAAGCTCAAGCATATAATATAAATTTAAGAAATTAAGAAAGGGATATTGGTTTTTAATACTCTCAACTTTCACTTATTTTCACTTATTGACCGATAACACTCTCAACTAACGATTTGTCTTTCACCACTCTCAACTTGTAACTTGTTTTCTTTTGTCACTCATTAACCTAACGAACCCTAACTCCGTTAGTTTCTTTGCTGACGTGGACCAACTTTTACACATGGCATGATTACGTGAAAGATATTTTTTTTAAAACAAAACCCTAGCAAACAATAAATAACAAATATACACACACAATACCACCACTGTCTGCACCACCACATTGGACTTTTGCCGTTGCCTTCACAATCACCTCCAGACTTCACCACCAACCACCCCATCACTACCGCCAGCCTCCACTGCCTTCACAACTACCGCCAACCGCAGGCAGTCATGTCAACGGTCAAACCCTAGACAAGCCCCATTTAAATTGCAAAAATTCAATTCTTGTTTACCGTTTGAATACATTAGGATAGAGATTTTGATCGGAATAGAGAAACGAGTAGAATGGGATGTTTATTGCCTCGAATCACTGCTCTATCGTTAACGGCTCTCAGAGCTGGTTGGAAAAACGCGATGGCGGCGGCAACCTCATTTGAGTTTGGGATTTTGACCAACAATTACCTCATTCGCCATTATCCAACCATCCATCACATTTTGCAACAGCAAACAATTTAATCATCAGTTTGATACACCATCTTGCATTCTCAATTTTGTAAACTAGAATACTGTTGCAGACAATCGAGTAACAGTAACATCTTGAACTCTTGAAATTAGCCATCACAACTTTCTGTTATTCGAATCTTAGTCTCATCTAAAACATCGATCTATCTGAACCATTAAATTGATTTGGACATAACCGGCAATTATGGTGGTGGTGAAGGCAGTGGAGGCTGACGGCGGTGGTGAAGGCATGTGGTGGTGTAGACGATTGTTATGGAACGATGGTGCTGGTGTTTATTGTTTTGTTAGGTTTTTTTTTTCTTTTCTTTTTAAGCGTGCCTTCCACATGCCACATCAGTGAAAACATGTTACCTTAGCCAGAAGCTAACGAAGTTAGGGTTCGTTAAGTTTGAAAATGACAGAAGAAAACAAGTTACAAGTTAGGTGTCGTATGAGACAAATCGTTAGTTGGAATTGTTATCGACCAATGAGTGAAAGTCGGTAGTATTAAAAATCAATATCCCTTTAAAAAATAAACAAATATTTTTAAAGGCTCAAAATTTGGAGAGTGCGGTAGCCTAAATATAAGAAAGTCGTCGTTCTAAAAAAAATATCTAAAAGTTTTAACATTGAAAAAAACAAGTTGTGACCATCCTTCACCGAAGATGTGCCGGTTACAAACCCCCCATGAACGACGATATTAAATGTTGCATTAGAGAAGCTTAAAGATTAAAGAAAATTATTTATATGATAATGGTTAAGAAAAATGTTGCAACAAACCATAAGTGTCAAAACGTACTCTTTCCCACAATGTAGCCACTCATTGTACTACTCCACTGTTACCCATAAATCATGTCTTCCTCCCCCTTAACCATTCCTAACACATGATATTTCTTCGATCCTTACCTTCAAACCACTAATACTCCTTCAGTTCTTACATTGCATGTCTTTTCATGTGGCATCTATTTTGCATTTCTACTCACTCCTAGCGGTTTCGCATGGGTCTCTTCAAACCCCAACCAAAAAGTGTCATCCTTGCCCCTTCAATGTCCCTTTGTTGGGACTTGTATTTGCTTTCACTTCTCTGTTGACACACAAAACCCTAGCTAAGATTATTATTAATTATATTTGATAAGACCTTTCATGGGGTGTTCTATAAAGTTGTTTTATCATCTCGAGCCACCCGGATACAATCAAGGAAATGCTCAAAATTTCCAATTTCGATGATCAGTCTGTGAAGGAGTTCGCACATGAGCCGTTGTTTCGAAATCCTGTGGAGAATCTCAACGACCCAGATGAAAAGGGTGGCTAGGTTTGGAACCTTCCATCAAAGTATTAGATACTAAAAATAGTCGGCCAAGTTTTGTCAAATATGAAAGAAAAAATGCCATGGCGGTTAAAAGATTCCTTACTTTGCTTCACTAAACAATATCATGTTATGTGGGTTTGAAATCCATATACTGATTTTGGTAATAATAGTGATGATGGATATGAGCTTGAAAAACCAGGCAATGAAGGCTAAAGTATGGTTTGGGTGTACAAATATTTCTCTCAAAACAAAGGCTCGTAGCCTTCACTGACAAGTGTTTCAAGCTCATAATGGTAATCACCATTTTCACCAAAATCGTCATACCATTTCCAAAACACATACATCACACAACGCAACGTAAAGAATCTTTTTTAGTTTCGCAACGCCGTTTGGTCCCATATTTGACAAACTAGACAATTTCAACCCAATACAATGTTAAAAGCCCCAAAGCCAACCATCCGTTTTTCAAATGAATAAATTAGTCATCGTAATTCTCCTCAATCAACCATAAGTAAAACCCATCACACAGTGAAACAACAGACCATGGGCGGACTCTTTCCCAGGGCATGTCAGCAAAATCAGAGTTGTCAAAGACTTACTTCACCGTATCAAAGTGACCCGCGATGACAGAAGTCGACCTCAGAGAAAACACCATGAAAGGCTTAGCATTAAAAGTAGTAGAAAGCTTAGCAAGGGTCATGTATTAACAAAGGGCTGAAAACGAAAACAAGTTTCAACAAAAGAACACTGAACGAATCGGATGACAATTTTTGGACGGAAATCGAAGAAAGCTCATGCAAGACCACACAGAGCGAGTAAAAAAAAACTAAATTGACGACGCATAAAAGGACAATAAAAGGAAGGAATGAAAAATTAAAGGTTAAAATGTAAGCACTAAAGATATATCATCAATTATAGATATTCACATTGGAAAAGAAGACATGATTTACTGGTAACAAAGAAGAAATGCAACGAGTGAATGCATAGGAGGGAGAAATACATTTAACCCGCCATGGTAAAATAGTTTTTCTTATCCATTATCATAAACGGAATGGTTAAAATGAGAATCCCACCCTCGCAAATTGTTGACTTTTGTAAAGAAAAAAGTATTTACAAATTCCTTTAGGGCCGCGAATCAAGACCATATTGTCGTGTGATGCCTTTTAAGACCAAAGCGAGTTGCGAGCAAACCCAAGTGACTTATTTTGAATACAACTGCATATCGAGGTTGATATTCTTCATAGGAGTGCCTCTCGAAAACTTTGTAAAAAGACGTTCCAATAACTTAGGTTGATTTAATTCCATTTCAAGAAATGTTGCTAACGTTAATGTATACGACAACAATTAGAATAAATTTGAAGAATGTTAAGGTAGAAGAGGACAGAGTACGTTGTCATTTGTGAGATTGTTATCTAAACAAAGAGAAAAAAGATAAATGATGCATGGATAAGGAGAAAGTTGAAATGGCCTTAGCAGCAAATAGTTTTGTTTCATGTGGACAATTTAATTATTTTTCACATTTTTAATTATTTTAATATATATATACTTTTAATACAATTAAGTGTTTAATTTTATATGTTTATTAAATAGTAACCCCAAATTCGTGGCATTATGAAAAAATTAGAAAAATAAAAGCATTTTAGTCATAAAACTTTTATCGATAGATTAAGATATTTGTATCGGTTAAAATTAATAACAGATTATAAAATGTGTACAGTTATACAAAGGACTCAAATCCACTCAGACATGGCTTGTGAATATTAAGTAGACACTGACTGTGTTCCTCAACTTTAGAAACCCTAAGTCCATTGTACAAAACGCGGCCCATGTAGTACTAGTGGCTGCACGGGTCGTGTTTTAACACCAAGCAGTCCATGTAATACAAATAAACGCTGGTCATTGATCGTTGATGCAATTAGACTAACAATTCTGATACTGCAAGATTTTGTTTGGTAATTTAGAAAATGGTTTTCCTACATAATTTTATAAAATCATATCACCAAAGATCAAAGATCCAAACACCTAAACGAAAAAGTCAAAAGACTTTACCTTTTACACAATTGACCAGTATAAATTTAGTCAACATCCATTGCTTTATCCTTTTCAGCATTTTTGCTAGACCATAGTTTTATTGTCCTGTCATGAGATACAGTTGCAATACTTTGTCCATCTGCAAAACCAGCAACACAACAAACTCAGTACATTAAAGCATGTTCGAGTGGTAAAGTTTGGTGAGAAACAGGACGGGTCGGGTTGACCCATAACAGAGTTTATCTTTAGCTTACCTGCAACTACATCAACAGCTGTAACCTTAGCTTCATGACCAGAAAGGACCTTGACAGGTTTAAAATCTCTAGACGACCATATCTGAGACATAAATCAATAATAAATGCAATAGAACAATTAAGTAAGCCTTAAAAATTGTAAAAAGGGTTGGACAATTGAGAGATTGATGTTTTTGTTGGTGGATTACCTTAGCGGTCATATCATAAGAAGCGGTTACCAAAAAGTATCCCTCTTGAGGCTCAAATTTAATATCAGAAATAAGATTTGCGTGTGCAGGAATTGTGTACAAGGATCTCTTCTTCCTTAAATCCCAAATTCTACAAGTATTATCTTCGCCTCCGGTTGCTAGATGATAGCCGTTTGGGGAGAAACTGATACCAAAAACCTGATTGTAATAAAACAAACAATTATTTAGCTAACTTCAATAAAAAGATGCAAGTTAAAAAAAAGGTTGCGGTTTCAATTTACTGATGAAAAGGTTGAAAAAAAATAACTATAAAGAGAACAGGCTACTCGAAATAATATTATTTTTCGTAATCATAACGCATTAAATATTAACTAAAAGAAGACCAAAAAGTGACAAAAAATAAGTGTGTTAACACAAGCCAACCAAACTGATTCGCATAACCTGAATTCAAATAATATATAACTTTTACTAATTTTTATTTTTAAATTTCAAACTTTATAGTAGCTTTTTGCTTATTTGAATAAACCCGAACTAAAAACGAAGCCAGATAAGCTTATTTGAATCAGTTTTTCAAAACTTATTCGACTTTAGTATTCAAAGATTCAAATTCAAGTCATCCGAATAAACTGAAATCAACCCAATGGAACACCCCTAGGCGGTATAATAAAATACGGGTGTAAATAAAACCAAAAAACCAATCCATAACTGAAAAAACTGAACCAAAACAACCAAACTCGAACACTAACTAATGATTTGGTTTTATGCTTTCATAAAAAAACGAACTTTTCATTCACACTCGAATTTACATGTAATTTAAACCCAAGAAACAAGACCGCACCAAACCAAATTTATGAATTTTCATTCTAAATTTAGAATTTCAAGCAATTTATAACAATTTATTAAATAGTTTTACCGAAACATATAATAGTCAACTAATTATTAGTTAATAAAAAGTTTTAGCCCCAAAGTTACAGACCAAAATTCACAATTTTGGCCAATGCTTTTCAGCAAAAAAATTTTCAAGCCCAAAAGATAAAACCGAAAAACATGAACTGAACGACTTATAAAAACTGAAACAACAGGTCTCACCGGCTTCACATGACCTTCCAAGGCAAGAATGCTTCTCCCAGATCGTAGGTCCCACACACGAGCAAGTGCATCAAGCCCACAAGATGCAGCTAACGAGCCATCAGGGTGAAAAGCTAAACCATACACACTTCGACTATGACCTTCTTGAAGAAGCAACTCATCACCTGTCTCGGTATCCCATAATCTCCAGGTCTTATCAAAGCTAGTAGTACCCAAATACTTCCCAGATGGATGAAAGGCAACACGAGCCAGCCGGTCCAAATGACCTGTGTATGTTTTGAGCAGTGTTCCTTGCGTGTCCCATAACCGTGCGGTTCGGTCAGCGGAAGCAGTGGCAATTTGGTCATTTGTTGGAGAAAACTTAACATCGGTTGCTCGTTCAGTATGACCCTTTAGTGAGGACACAATATTTACTCCTGGCATGCTCCATACTTTAGCAACTCCAGTTAAAGAACTGAATAAGATTCAACAAAAAGCACAAATGTCAAAAATAAATGTAAGTACATGATCCATACAAATTGCACAGCTTGCTAAAGATATATATTTCTTGAAAGAAGATGATTAGCAACAGCGTTTATACTTTCATTAATTGCAGACCTGTTACATGTTTGTGTTCCTGTAAATATATCAATTACACTATCTTGTTCAAGCTAATCAAATTAACTAACATACATCGCCAAACTGTTCCCCAAATGCACACTTAATCGTTGTTATTGTATTAAAATCAAATAAAATGATGCAATCCATCAGTTAATAATCGGATGGGCACAACAGTAATCAGAACACAGTTGCATAATATGTGCACTTCGGAAAAATTTAATACACGACTTTATAATAATCAAAATCATTGTTTGCATATATGAACTTTTACTATCATTAAACTTGATTCTAGCAGCAGGATGGCAATATTGTAACTATGAGTTCTAATTGATTTGTACTCATTTGCAGATGTATATGTTACAGCCAACTAGAGGTACAGACGAAGATAGCTACTTCAGATCAGATTTATAAAAAGCTAAGAATGAGCCAAGCTTTTTCAAGCTCGAGCCGAGCCCAACCCACAAATAAAGCTCTTTTAGTTATCGAGCTCAAGCCTTGCATACAAAGCTCATTTAGGCTCGTCAATCCTTATGTATTTATAGGTTTTACATATTTTAGACTTTTAAGTACTAATTTCAAACTGGCCAGTTCTTCTGAAAAAGTATAAAAATAATTTAAAATATATATTAAATAGTTAACAAATAAAAAAGAAACAAACCAAGACCGAGCCCTAGCTTGAAAAAACGACTCACGAGCGGAGTTCGAACATTAAAAGAAGAGCTCGAAATGAGTCGTGCTCGAGCTTTCAATGAGTCGTGCTCGAGCTCTCGTAAGCCATAACAAGCCTAGGGGAGCTTGGGCTCGGATGGGCTTGTTTACACTCCTACAGCCAACAAAGTCTATATAACTCATAAAGATGCTAGGCTAACCAGATTAGTACTGATCACATTGTTTTAACCATCAACTAAAGTCAACAGTTAATGCATTCTTGGGGTATGTTTGGCAAAAATAGCTGGTAGCTGTAGCTAGAAGCTGGTGACTGGTAGCTTTTAATAAAATGTATAAAATGACCATAACTAAAAAATATAATAGTAAATGTATCTATTTTGGAAGGTTATTTAAGTAATTTAAAATGCTAAAAGCTTGTAGCTTTTTCTAAACGTTACTAGTAGGAGCTTCAAGCTTTAAGCTTTTTCTCATGACCTAAAAGCTTCAAGCTCCTTCAACCAAACAAGGCTTTTAATTGAGTAGGAGCTTTTTCTTAAAAGCTTGAAGCTAGAAGCTCCTTAAAGCTCTCTGCCAAACATGCCCTTGGTCAAATTAACAGTGACAAACTCGACTCCAGCTGCATAACAGTTTCTAGTGGCATAATTAACACAGACAACTTCAATTAGCAAAACTTCAAATAGTAAACAAACACATACCAAGTGGCAAGAAACTTGCCATCACACGAAAACGAGCACCCGGCAAGCGGTCTCACATCCCCAATCTCACTACAATCCAACCCAAAACTCTTGGCACTCTCCAACGCCCAATTAATCTCGGCATCCACATCCTCATCCGGATCATCCCTCTTCCGCCTCGCCCGCCCCAACCGCACCGCCGCTTTCACCATCGACTCCTTCGCAATCTCGTACCTTACCTTCAACAACTCCCTCGACCCCTCCGTATAAAACGGATACTCCACCGCCTCCCCTTCCTCTTCCCCGCCCCCATCCTCCATCCCCACCGCATTCCCCGCGGCTTCCTCCTCCATAAACACCTTCATTAACCTTTCCAACTGTCCTTCGGAATCGAGTTTCGCCATTATCATTCGCAACCTGTCTCTCCGCTCCATCTCTCTTTCGCCAAATAATGTGACCGGTTCGTTTAATCTTCTCAACCGTGACCTCACCGCCTTGTCGTTGGTCGGAACTGCCAACGCGGCGGCGCGTTGCTTCATTAGGAATTCCTGTTTTGCTTTCTCTTGTTTCTCTCGGAATAACCGGCTTTCTTCGGAAACCTCGTATTCCGGACCGGATTCGTCACCGTCTTCGGAACCGGGCGCCGTGTCGCCATTTGGTGGACGGATGGTCGGAGTCGGAGCGAGTGGACGTGGCGGAGGTGAGATCTGTGGTTCGATTTGAGCGATGGAGTGTGGTGGTGAAGTGGTGTTAGGGTTAGGGTTTTCCTCCATTGTTGAGGTTGTGTGTGATACCTCGATGAAACTGTGTTGGCTAATTTTGTTCACTTTAGAATTATTTTTTAAATTTATAAACTTTGTTGGGTACTTGGGTTCCTTAACTTTTTTTCTTTTTTAAACGGCTAACGAAAGAATAATTAGGGTATAAAATAGTATGTGGTTTGCTACTTTCGTTACTTCAGTCTAAAGTTTGAAATTTTATCAATTTAGTCCTTATAGTTTTAAACATTAGCCAATAATGTCTCCCCGTCTAACGGCATCCAACTATGCCGTTAGTTTAAGGGGTATTTTGGTCTTTCTCCTGTTTATTTTTAGTTAATGGTCATTTTCGTCCCTATGGTTTGATACTTTTGCTACTTCAGTTCAAAGTTTAAAATTTTGTCAATTTTATGTTTAACTTAATTCAGTTTTTTTTTTTTTTTTTGCTACTTCAGTCCATGATGGAATTCATTGGTAAAATAGTCAAGATAATTCCCTAAAACCGAACTATACCGAAAAAACTAAAATCGTTTCTTTGATTAATGCATAATAGTTAGGGTTTAGAGATTAAAATATCGTAGCAAACATTTGGGTCAAAATCAATATCAGGAGGTCGAATATCCTGCATTTTCATGTTTGCTTAAGAAATCGATGCACTAATGTGCTGTTTGTTTTTGAAGACAAAAACTGTCTGCAATCTGATTTCATCTTATTTCATGTCTGCAACTGAAGATGTGGTCTGAAGGTCTGCAATCTGAAAATATAATACTGTTTGTTTTATAAACTAGGTATCGTCTACATAAGCTTAAAATTAGTTACCTATCATACATATCCAGTAGATAGAAGTCATTTAACGTCTGCAGACGAGTAAAATAGTTGGTGGAGGGCGGTGGACGGTGGTAGTGGCGGACGGTGGATGGTGGTGGTAATGGACGGTGGTGGACGATGTTGGTGGCGGATGGTAGGTGGTGGTGGCGGACGGTCGGTGGTGGTGGTGATTGACGGTGATGGTGGTGGGTGGTCAATGGTGTTGGTGGGGGATGGAAGGTGGTGGTGGTGGTGGGTGGTGGTGGCGGACGGTGGTTGGTGGTAGTGACGACGGTTGTGGCCGATGGGTAGGTGATGGTGGTGATGGATGGTGGTGGGTGGTGGTGGTGATGGATGGTGGTGGTGGTGACGGACAGTGGTTGTGGGTGGTGGTGGCGGACGGTGGGTGGTGGTAGTGGACAATGATTATGGTCGACGGGGTGGATGGTGGTGGTGGGTGGGTGGTGGTGGTGCTAGACGGTGATGGTGGGTGGTGGATGGTGGTGGTGGGTTGTGGTAGTGGACAGTGGGTGGTGGCGGTGATGGACGGTGGTGGTGGCGGATGGTGGGTGGTGGTGGTGGTGGTGGACGGTGGTGGTGGGTGGTGGTGGACGGTGGTGGTTGTGGCGGCACATGATGGGTGGTGGTGTTGCACATTGGGTGTTGATAGGATGTTAAGAAGTGTGAAGATGTGTGAAGAAATTAAACAATAGCTTCTTTTTTAAGATCATAAAAGCAATTTGCAGATCTTATTTTAAAAAACAAACAAACAGTCTTCAGAAGCTTATGTCTGCGCGCCCGCAAACATAAGCCTCCTGCAAATGTTTTAAGCAAAAACAAACACAACCTAAATTGCATGTGTGTTCTTCAAATCATGGTATTGTTCTTGAATCCGTCGAATTCAACCCTAGAGTTGTTGTCGATTTGAAGAATTCAAAACAACACCACGATTTGAAGAACACACATGCGATCTAGTGTATCGATTTCTTGAGCAAACATGGAAATGCGGGATATTCGACCTCCTGATATTGATTTCGACCAAGATGTTTGCCATGATATGTTAATCTCTAAACCCTAACTATCAAAGAAACGATTTTAGTTGTTCTGTATAGTACGGTTTCAGGAATTACCTTGACCACTTACCAATGAATTCCACCATAGGGGGAGAGTTTAGAAAATATCTAGAAACTAAATACGAGAGGGGGATTATGATTATTGTTGTCAACAAAGTAAATGTAGACCTGCTTTGGTCGATGCTCGATAGTTTTGGGCTTGGATTATGCTCTTAGGGGTTATAGACAAAAAAAAAACCTGAATTAAATTAAACATAAAATTGACAAAATTTCAAACTTTGGACTGAAGTAGCAAAAGTATCAAACCACAGGGACGAAAATGACCATTAACTAAAAATAAACAGGAGAAAGACAAAAATACCCCTTAAACTAACGGCATAGTTGGGTGCCGTTAGACGGGAGGATGTAATTGGCTAATGTTTAAAACTATAATGACTAAATTGACAAAATTTCAAACTTTGGACTGAAGTGACGAAAGTAGCAAACCACAGGGACGAAAATGGCCATTAACTCGGTGTAAAAGGACAGCCAACTAACCGGCCAATTTAATCGTAAGGAGCTTTTATGTTTCACGGAATGGAATGGAATTGAAATTGGAATTGCATAGGATTTGGAATTGAAATTAATTGGATTTGAAATCTGAGCATTCTAGGAATTGGAATTTGAATGAACTGAAATCCAATTCCATTATTGGTGTGTTCGTTTGACAAATGAAATGGAATCGATTTTTTTTACAAGAATAGCGGCGGAAACAATTTAGTTTTTTTAGATTTTTTATTTTTATTTTATATTTTGTGTTATGTTTTTTTTTAATTTTTTTTAGGGGTTTTCTATTAAGATCAAAAACCCCTCAAAAAAGTATTCAAAAATAATAAAAAAAAAATCATAACTCAAAATATAAACTGAAAACAAAAAAGTAAAAAAACCAAAATATTTTATTCGTTGTTCTCATTAAAAAAACAAAAAAACAAACCCGAGAAAAGATTCCAACGAATTCACTTGAAATCCTCCACATTTTGGAAGGATTTAGAATCCCTTCACTTGAAGAAATTTGAAGGAATTGAATTCCTTGACAAACCGAACGCACCAAAAGGAAATTAAAATTCCAATTCCAACGAAACGAACACGCCATGTCATGGGATTTTAATTCCAATTCCTTTGAATTCCCACGAATTATGTTAAACGAACATGCCCTAAGTGCCTCCAAGTTATCCCCGATTTCAATGAAAACCCACCCGTCCGAAAACCCACTGATGGTAAAACTCAGGATCGAACTGTAGATCAAAGATCACAATCTTCCTTCATTGAGCCACTCATACCCACTCTAAAGTGTTGTATGTAGGATTGGACCTGGGTCATCATTGGAAAAACCCAAACTTACTACCACCATACCATATTGAAAAGAATATTTGTTGAGTGCCTTCTCCCCTTTATAGCTTTTATAAACAAAGGTCTAAGTCGTAACCCACCTCCATAACCCGAGTGAGGGTAAAAGAACAAAACACAACTACGTCAAAGAAAACTGACACCAATTTGACCAAGTTATTGACTTGAACTAAAAATAACTATATAATCTAATGTCAAAAATAATGTCTTGGATCTTCACCTCTTTTATATTCTAAAACTTTTCTCAATGCAGGCCTTCCAATTGACCAACATGCAATACTATTAATACCATGAAAAACTTCATTCTACTTATTACCTAACCCCACATAGTCATGAACTTCTAAAAGATCTCTAATAGAAAGCGCGAAGAAGTTAGTGTAGATGTGTTCGGAAGACTCCAGCTCGATAATTCACATTTAACCCAACTTCTACCCACGGCTTTTAAACAGTCATAATTTTTTATACGCTAATATTTAAAAAAAACGGCACCATAAAAACGAGAATTTTATTCTCTTTAATTTGAGTATGGTATCGCCTTAGTTTTTTTTAGTTAAAAATTAAAATTTACATAGCGGTGTTTGCGATCCGGTTTTGATGGTTTTTAAATAAACAATTATTGTGGTTTTTTATCACCGTTAAAAATTGAAACCAAACTATTATTAACGGTCTGTGTTCCCGGTGTATCGCGCGGGCACCCGTCTAATGTGTGTGTTTATAAATTGCCATATAAATTAAATAGATGATTTAAATATATCCATTTGTTTTTTGGTTAATTTAGTAAACTATATATATGTTAAAATGTAAGGATGGTATATATCCATCGTTTTCACATATAACAAAGTTTATCATATTAAATTTCTTGATTTTTTTTTATCAAAGATTGTTTTAGGTTTATTGTGGAACTTAAACTTGATTGTTACGGGTCAAAAGTTGATAAATAGATTGTTTGGTACAAGTTAACTACATTTGGCTCAAAATTTGTTACGGGTCAGAAAGGAATAATCTAAGTATTTTAAAGTTTGTGAATCCAAATAGATTTATCGTCAAATTTGTTATGGGTTTAAAGTGTTTACTTGAAAATGTCAAACAGATGAAAGTTAGAATTTTAAACATGATTCGGGTTTCAAAGTTATTTACAAAGGCATTTTTGAAAACAATTAAAAGGTTCGAGATTTGGCAAATTGACTATTTTTCCCTAGGCTATTAAAATCACAAAATTGAATGGTTTAACATGTTATTTTTTATGTTGTCATTATGGCTAAGTCGAGAAGCCCCTCAAACTTATCAAAATCTTTTTCATGTTGTAGGTTAGAAAAACATAGTTTTTAAAAAGCACATGTCGTTACAATTTAATGTAAATAAAGGTAACGCTTCATCTATATTTAGGTCGAGTGATCAGAAATACTACTGTATGAGAAGTTTTCTTCCCGAAATTGGTTCATAACAAAAAATTTTCAATTATACATATATGATACTGAGAATGAAATTTCCAATAGAATGAGTGTTCTTAGGTATGTTTTTGCACATACATTTTTTTTATTAAGTTCATTTTTTTTTTGAAAAAAATCATTTTGTGATACATTTTTCAATATACTTTGTGTAATCATTTGATTTACTTGTAACTTTATAATTCCGATCATCCCGTGTGTTACACGGCCTCAAAAGCTATAAATCAGAACGTTCCAAAATATTTCTTTCATTATTGTATAAATAACTTCCAAACAGTTCCTTTGACAAGTGTTTAAGAAAGTAGAAAGCTTGTGATTATATCAAAACATCTACTACCAAAAACAGAAGGCTACATAGATGTTTTCTAAAAGTAATAACTGGTTTCGGGTCAGGTATGAAAGTGAATCCTTAATACCCGGTTTTGGGATTTTCCTCGGGTCATCCGGAATTTTTTATTTTTATTTTTTGGGTGCATATCTGGGCCATAGGTGGTGAGGATAGTGGGCTGTAGTTTTCATTGATGAAATAAAAAATCAATCAATTATTTTATAGGCTTCCATCAAATTTAGGTGGCAAGCCCAAGCCCAAGCCCAAGCCCAAGCCCAGCACTAGTGATTATTGATCGATTCTTTACATGGTCTAAAAGGAAGTTGTGATGATGACATGGTCCAAAAGAACTCATCAATCATCATATACAAAATAGTGAAACACAACTCCCATATCGTAGTCTTTTTATTTCGATAGCAACCATTTAGAGAGTCACCAGCCATTTTAAAGTCTTTGATTAACAACCGATCAACTCTTCATTTGTGTATCAAGATGGAGAACTTTTTCATGACGGTTAAAAGTCATCGCTGATTGGTAGCTTCAAGCCTTCAAGCATTAGCAATAAGATCAGACTATCTTGTTAGTCACATGATGTTTAAGTTTTAACAGTGAACGGGATGGTTGCCAGAAGTTGTGGTGTCTGGTTAAACCCTCACCGTTAACGATAATCGCATCCAAAATCACTAACTAATTGTGAATGTGTTTATACATTAGGTTTTTGATCACATTGAGTGACTGGACAAACACAGAGTTATCAAAACTATGAAAGAGGAAAACAACTCTAAAAAATTTAAGCTATAACATGTAGCAATACAACTCTATAAAAACTAAGCTGAAACCAACTCGTATTATTTTAAATATAGTCCACTTATTTTCTTTATATGGTCTCTAAAGAATTAATAAATTGAAATAAGTTTTAGGAGGTTTAAGTTGTAAAAGAAGAGAGAATTAGCAAAGTAAACATTTTTATCATGTACGTCTTTATAGCCTTATAGGTATTTAAGAAAACTAGTGGGAGGGTCCGCGCGTTGCGACGGAGGAGACAAGATTCGGCTAGTAGCAGTTCGGTTCGTTATGGTACCGCATTTGCTATACCAAAATTTATATTTAGTATTTTGTTTAGATATAAAGAATCCAAAATGACTAAAACTCTTTCTATCTTCAACCTACCATAAAAAAAATTAGCCAAATTTTTTAATATGTTCGCAACCAAACCGAATTCACACAAAACTCACCAATCGTCTCCGGATCTAACCAAATTATCCAACCACAAAAAAATAAAAAATTAAATTGTTGCCTGTTCAGGAATGAAGTATGTTAGTCAGAATGAATCAGACTAATCATATATAAAATTTGTAAGCAACTGATCATCTTGACTTTAGACTTGTAAAATACTCACAAGCGGCAACGACAATTTGCAACATCTAATCCTCTAGTGATATAGCAACTTTGTAACATCTTAAGTAAGTCCTACATCTATCGTGGTCGTAAAAAATTCTTAGTTCATAAGGAATGTAATGTCTCTTAAATCTCGTCATTTTTTTAAGAAACACTGTCATTGATTTATATCACGCTAATGGGAAATCAACATATTTAAGAAATATATATATATCATATTATAACCCGCATTTTGCACCTATGAAATGAACTAAGGGTATGTTTGGTTGGAGGTAATGGAATGAGAGAAGGAAAGGAATGGAAAAGGGAATGAAATGGATCATTACCATTCACTTGTCTTGTTTGGTTAACCTATAGAAATGAAATCAATTATTAATTTTTTATTGTTTGGTATAAAAAAAAATTGTAGAAATGAAATAGAAATAATAAAAACACTCATATCTCAAAATACTTTTTAACCTCCCCCCCCCAAAAAAAAACAAAAAAAAAAAACCTACAATGGCGACGATGGTAGCTCCGGCGACGAAAATGGTGGTGGCGGTCGCGATGGTGGCGGCAGCGGTGGTGATGTCGGCGGAGTTGGTGGTGGTGCCAATGGTAGTGGTGGTGGTGGTTGTTAGGTGGTAGTGTTGTTGAGAAAGTTAAGGTGAAGGGGGAAAGGAATGAAAATATAGAAGGGGGTGGGAAAGAATGGTTTTGATGGAATGAGATTCCATGTGTAATGGATGATTCTATTCCATTAAGCAATCAAACACTACTTTTTTCATTCCCACGTAATGAATCATTACATTCCTACTGTCATTTCTACATACCAAACGCTACCTAAAACTGTAAACTAAAGTCACCACAATGACATGGAAGTGTTCGCTCTTCCAGGGTTATAACGTGGAGACTTGTAACAAATGGAACTGTTTTTCACTTTAAGCTTTATATGATGAAACCACCTTAAAAAGTTTTACAGAGATGGCTTATACTTTCAGGAATTTATCCAATATATTTATATCTAACAAGTAAATCAACAATAATTAATAATAACTTTGCTACAGTCAAGCATGGTGAAACTGGATTCGAGTCAAAAGTAACATGTCATTTTAAATAAAGTATCAGTTATATGTATTCATTACCTGACGAATCAAATATCATCCCACATACACAACATATCCACTTAACAATAATAATCTTATTTAACAAATATTAGTCAATACATCCTGTCCCAAAAAAATGCCAAAGCATACACATGCATATATAGACAAGACTTGATCAATTTTCGTGCTTCTTAACCGTTATTAAATTAAATACCACTGGACATGCTTTGAGGTCCTTTTGAAGAAATTTATCCCTGAGATACCAATTGTGTTCTACAAACGCCACCTTCCTTTTCTAAAAATGTGGGTAACATATAAACATATTAAGTTGTGTGCACGCGTTTAACCATCTTCAATATCAATAGCTATAAAATGGGAAAAATAACTTACATTGTGAAAACAAGCCATTTGGTGATTAATCGGTGTTAAACTATTCTCACGGCACAGACTACATCAAAAATATATGATTAGTACTATTTACATACGCACATGTGTGTGTATGTGTGTGTGTATATCAAATGGCCCAGGTTTATTTCATTTGCTTCAAATTGTTTTGATAAACAGTATATCAAACGTAATTGTAAGTTTAACTAAAATCACTAAATAAATAAAATATGAAAATGAAATGCTGTTTAACGAAATCTGAATACACAGATTAAACAACAATTGAATTTTGTTTATGTTCATTGCAGCTTGCATCAAAAATAACTTTAATTTAACTACATTGACATTATAAGCAACTGAACCGAAAACCGCAAAATTGAACCAAAAATCGATGAAACCGAGCTGAAAATCGATGAAACTGAACCAAAATTAAAACCATAAAGCAGTTATTGGTTTTTTTATATCCTCGATTAACCAAACCAAATGAGCCAAAAATCAACCAAACCAAACGAGCCAAAAAACACAAGTAAAACTATTTCATTTAAATGATTTTGAATGATTATTTTTTTGAAACAACAAGATTCAAACTCAAAAAGGTAAAAACTTCAATTTAATCAAATTTACTAACTACCATTATCATATTTGATTCAATTACAAAAAAAAATCATGTCTTTTAAGAATAAGCGCGTTGGGAGAACTTGTGGGCCCAAAGTCTCTAGACGGTTAGCCAAGAAACAAAACAACTTGACTAAATTGGCATCTAAAGACGTTGGCATGAAAAAAAAAATGCAATAAGTAGGCATGACAAAAAAACGGTTTTCAATATGTTAGAAATTTAAGTAAACACAAGTAAAATCTGCAAAAAGTTAAATTTTTTGATCCCTGTATAGTAGTAATCAATGGTCAGTGAAATGGGTAGGGTTGATCCAGAAACACCTTTAGTCTAAATCAGTAACAAAACTTTAATAATATTACCTTTAAACCTGTGAACTAAATTGAGGCCAACAGCATGAACAAGTGAATCTGCAGATGTGATGAACGCTTCTGATATGGTACCAGGAACAAACTAAAAAGGTAATATGTAATTACGGTTTTCTAAATTTGATTATTTTGAATCTGCAGTTTTCTTAAAAAATCAAAATCAATCAAACATAAAAAATTTTAAACCAACATTAGAACATATCACTAAAGAAACCAATATGAATACTATATAATTCACCTATTTTTATCCTAACCAACTATCCTATTTGTTTTTTTTTTATAAAAAAAAAAGAATTGGTTGCAAACAAAATGAACATAGAAATTGTGACACCTTGTAGCTTAAACTTAAAAGTGTAGTATAAAAAAACCTGAATTCTGAAACTGCAATACATACGTTGAAGATATCTAATTAGGTTTAAACCAAAAGCCACATGTAATCGATTATGGGTTAATAGGATAGGTGTAAAATCAGCTATTGGTGATATCGGGCCGTGCAAGTTAACTGGGAACCAACAAAATTAACCAAATTAAACCATATAAAAGGGAGCATCTTAAGTTCTTAACCTGAATTATAAAAACACAATTAATATACCAAACCAATCTTATTTGGTTTAAACCGAAACCCGAATATATTGGGTTATAGGTTAAATCGGCTATAAGAGAACTCAAGGTGGGTAGGTTAACTAAGTACATGTAAAATCAACCGGTGTAAACCATATAAGAGGAATACCATTATACCTTACAAAATGCTGCAACAGAAATCCGGAAAACCAACTCGAACTACCATAGCTGACCCACACACTCTTATATAAACAAAATGTGTTACAAAAATAATTTGTTTAATGTGTTTAAATTGGGTTAAACAATACCTCAAATGCTTTCATTTTGGAGTTTGGCTGTTTCGGCAAAAGATTGTACAATTCCTGTTGTTCAATTTGACTTCTAAACACTTTTGAATTGTGGAAAAAAAATCATCCTGATGTCAAGCCATGCGAAGTTGCATTCTTATGTGATAAAATTATATTTTATATGTGGTAATTATGGTACCTGGGTTATCCAGTTGTGCATGTTGTGTTCTTCAAAACCTTTTGAAGTCATTAAAGCCGTGACGCCTGACACTTTGACCCATGTCGAACGTTCAAGGTCTTGAATATCATGACTAAGAATGCAAAATGGATGTCATTTTTCGTACATTTTTTCATCTGTCTTATTTCTCGGTTTCTGCAATGCATGGAATAAACTTTTGTTAAGCATCAAATGAGGTTTTACCAGAATCGTATAATACACAGAAAATTGGTTTTGAGCAAATGCCAAATAAATGATAAATTAATGTTGCACTAGTCCATCCAACCCACATCCCTGGAGCATGAATATTTTCTCAGTTTATAAAAGAGTTTTTAAAATTCAAGATTACATCAAAAGTGGCCTATAATATTAGATTCTTTTAGGACAATCATTTTTATAATGTGATTAAAGGTGTAGAGTACAGTGTGTAACTATGAGCACCTTTCTTACTTCCAATTACAACACCTGAAATCCGTGAACAACTCTAACAACAACAAGAGAGACAGGAAAATTGTGAAAACATATCAATTTAACAAAACGTTTACTGCACTATGTAGCTTCCAAATATGCTAAAGATCCTAATTCAAGAACACATATTCTAACATGACATGAACCTAAATAGGTTCGGGTCGAACCCGCTTACATGTTTAGCTAAACGCGTTGTGTATGTGCCAGCCCTGTGGGTTCACCGGTTGACCCGTTTACCAATTTACTTGTTTTTCTTAATTTGTTCTGGGTAATTAGATATATTTTATCTAAAATTGACCTCAAACTATTCAATGCATCAGCCTGTATAATGAAGAAACTTGGATCGTTTCACTGGTAGACGATCAACTTTCCTCGGGTATGAGTATGCTATTTCACCGATGGTTCTCCGGAGTATGAGTTCTTCCACCTACAAAACGAGCAGCACCGTGAACTTACCCCTCAGAAAGGGACAGAGGGGTCCTCTTTGGGGTAATCCTCCGATGTGAGAATAAGAGATTGTAGGAGAAGATAATAATAATCTGAGAGTAAGGAAATTGGAATGTATTTTCTTGCTTACCTCCCCTTGTGGAGGTGGTGTGGTATTTATAGTGTTAGGGTTTCCAAATGATTGGGCTCAGATCCCACTAGGGCCTTTTTGGCCTCCTCCTGTTGCTTTGCGCCACGTGTCCTTAGGACACCTGGTGCTTTTTCATTGATTATTCTCTGACCCAGGCATTTTACCTGACCCATGTGCAATCACGTGGTAGCACATGGGTTTTGCTGAGTTGTCCACCTTTCATTGGCAGCTGTCAACATCAGCATATTCTTATTCCTTAAAGGATACCTTCTGGAAGGTTTGCTGACGAGCACAATCAAGGTTGTCCTTATCCTGATTTGGATAAGGACGAGGTTGATTATGTGCACGTGTGATATGCGCCTATCCTGAGGATGCGCGAAGTCTTCTCTTTATTCTCACGCGTAGATGTTTCATGCGCAGATGTGATATGCGCAAGCATATGTAATATGCGCCACGCGCAGATGTGATATGCGTGAGCATATATGATGCGTGAGCATGCGAGATGCGCCACGCGCAGATGTGATATGCGTGAGCATATATGGTGCGCGAGCATGTGATACGCGTGAGCATATGTGATGCGTGAGCATATATGATATGCGCCGTGCGCATAGGTTTTGGCTTTGTGCCTTCATAATATCTTGATTTCAAGCCTCGTCTTTATCTTGTGGGTTGACCCGCCCCGCTCGATGTTAAGGCGGGTACATACCTCTTCAAGCCCCCCCAGTCTAATGTGTGTCTTGTCTCGCGCGAGCGAGGTAAGATAGATATTAGACTTAATAGTTCTCTTTTAATAGGGTTTTGTCTTTTCCTTTTTTATTTCTCATCGTTGCGCGAAATTCTATCCTTGTGGTTGAAATGAATCGTCCATGTACGTGGTTGGTTGGTGCTGACATGCGTCAGAGATGGAGACGTGTCAGACTTTTCGTGTGCTCGAGGTGCTACAGTTGCCTTTCATGTCCCCTCACACAGTGTCAGGAACACGTGTCGCGCTCGCGTTGGCCTGCACCTGCGAGTGGGGGCGCGTGAACTCTGATCAGTACCTGTTTCGTTCCCTTTATGTCCCCTCACACAGTATCAGGAACACGTGTCGCGCTTGCGTTGGTCTGCACCTGCGAGTGGGGGCGCGTGAACTCTGACCAGTACCTGTTTCTCTCTCTCCTGGGCCTATAAAAGCAAGCCTTTTGAGTTGTTATTCTTCATCCTCATTGTTATTTCAGAGCTTTTTCTTTCCTTCCATTTTTATTCCGATTAAGAGCTTGTCTTTTGCTTCCAGATTTCTGTTCTTGAAGTAACCTCTGTTTGATTTCACAGTTGTATGTCTGATAACCCTGACACCACAATCTCCCCAAACAAACGCCGTGTAAAATCATTAGCCATGTCCACTTTGAAGAAGACCGGCAAGGGGAAACGGGCTGCTGAGGTCTCGTCGGAGGAGGTGGGGAAGGGCAAGACAGTAAAGAGGTGGGATGAGATTCCCTGTAAATTGAGACAGTCTGATTTTGACAGTCTCATCGCCTCTCAGGGTTTTCTCCCTGAGTATGGCTGTATGCTTCCGGCGGCCGGGCAAACGGCGGCAGATCCGCCCACCGGCTATATCTCTTTATATCGCCATTTTTTCACCCACTGCAACCTTCGTCTCCCGATGACAAGGTTTATGGGTGCGCTGCTTCAATTTTATGGGATTCACATATCCCAAGTCCATCCTTTTGGACTTGTGCGCATGACTCATTTTGAGTTCATGTGCAAAGCTCAGCGCGAGGAGCCAACCCCTCGGCGCTTTCAATTTTTTTATAAGCCAAAAATCCAAGATTCTTGGTTCTCATTCGTTCCTCGCAGTCAGAAGGTCAAGTGCTGCACTGTTTCCTTCAAGAGCCTTCATGACTGGTCTGAGAAATTTTTCTATATTAAGGCTGGTGTGATTCCCATCCGCATGACCATGCGCGCGATCACTTCTGCGCCCGCGGATGTGAATGTTTTTAAGAACCCAACTGGCGCATGGGTTAATAAGTTGACTGCTGAACCATCCCCCGCCAAGAATATTTGCGAGGAGGCGCTGGTGGGGGTTGGCATGAGCAGGAGGTGGGCCGACAGCGCGACTGAGCCTGTTATCCAAGTTGATGGATTATGTGAGTTATTAGCTCATTGCATTATTTCTGCGCGAATATAATTCGTTTTGCTGATATCATTTGTCTTGTTTTATGCGGTAAGCAAGGAGTACGTCCACGCCGCCTATGATGAGCATATGGAGGGTGGCTCTGTCGCGCTGGGCGCTGGGGAAGTTGGCTTCCCCGATCGTTTCGCTGATATGTTCATCCCTGTTGATTTGGGATTTTGCTTTGACAGCGATGCGCCTGGTAGGCCTTTGTACTTATGCTTATGCCTTTAGAATACCAAATTTGGTTAACATTTCTGTTGCACGTATTGTAGATGCGCTTGAGAACTATGAGCTGGAGCTCGCGGAAGAAGAGGTGGAGGAGGAAGCTGAGGTGCCACAACTCAAGCGTAAAGCTAAAGGGCAAACTGGCGCAGGGGCCAGTAAAAAACAGAAGAAAAATGATGCCCTGTTGCTCAGGATCCTCCTACTTAGGCGAAGGGACTTAAGAAAACCAAGGGGTTTACCTCCAAGGTTTCCTTGTCTTCTTTGCCTCAAGGTGTGGGCAGTCCTCCTGTCCACACGAGGTATGGTGCCGCCACCTCCTCTCTTCGCGCCGGCGGAAAAGGGAAGCGGCGCTGCGCCTGCTGTTTCCTCTTCAACAGGTATACTTTGTTTATACTTTATGGTTTTATGAGCGTGATTCCGATAGAGTTATCAATGAATCTTTGCTCACTCAAATGTTTGTAGAGCCGGCGACCTTGGTGGATCAACCTCAGGCGCAACAAGGTACCGAGGCTGCGCCGAAGGTTGCTTTGAAGTCCCCTGTTTTGCCCTCAAAAAATGGGAAAATGGACTTCATGGCGATGTTTAACTCGCGGACGGCGATGCGCCAAGGTATATATTGCGCTTTTACTTTCTGACTTTTTTCTTTTTAGATCAAGTCTTGAATCATTTCTCTTTGTTGGTTTTTTCATAGGCATTATAGCTGGCACACAAGCTGCTGGCGGCACTGCTGGCGCCGGTGCCAGCGCCGTTGGTTCTGCTCCTGCTCCTGCAAGCACTGAATCTCCCCTCATTGGGATTACTAAGGAGCAGGAGGCTGTTTTACGCGCGGATCTCGCGGCGTCGAGACCTCCCTCACCTCCTCCTGCGTGCAGCCCTCCTCGCGAGACTGGTTTTGATTTTTCCAGGTCGCAGGAGAAAAGGCCTGTTACAGAGGAAGATGAGGAGGCGCATTTTGAAGACTCCGATGGCGGCCGCGCAAGCCCTGTAGCGCCACGAGATTTCGTGGCGCAGTCTTCTCATGGGGCTGGCGCTGACTTTTCTGCTTGCTCCCCGCAGGTATAAGTTCGTTTTGCTCCGCTGCGCGGACTTCCATATTAGTGTTTAGATGACTAGAACGTTGCTTTATGTTTGCAGGAAGCCGATCACATCTACCGCCCGAGATGGAATATTACTGAGGATAGCTCATTTCAGTCCATGGGGGTGTGTGAAGACTTCTGGGCTCACTCCGTGCCTCCAGCTGAAAGGAGGTTTCAGGAGGAGCGCGCCCGCGTGGACTTGCTCAACGACCATCTTTTCGCTGGGTCGGCGTTCTTTGCTGCCTCCCAAGAGCTTCGCTATGATTATGTAAAGGTGCGTGATGCTCTTGCGGAGGCCAAGCAAGAGGCTAAGGTATCTGCTTGGAATCTTTCTGACGCTCGAGAGAGAGCTGAGAAACTCCAAGCAGAACTCAGCGAGAACCGAGCAAGTGCCAACGCTGCCTTCGTGAAGCGCGGGCATGAGCTGCAGGCTGCGCGGGAGAAGCTGCAGGCAGCAGAGGCAGACGCGGCCAAGTATGCGCGGCGAGTGCGCGACTTGGAGCTGGATGCAGAGGCGCGTGACCAAGCACTTTTGCAGTCTATCACTGACAAATCTTCATTAGAGAGTGAGGTTGCGCGCCTGAAGAAGGAGCTTGAGGCTGCGCGGGCAGAGAAGGATGAAGCCCTGGCGACGGCAGCGTCTAGCCAAGAAGCGCTCGATGCTGCGCGAGCGGAAAGGGAAGAGGCCTTGGCGGCTGCAGCGTCCGACAGAGAGGAGCTGAAACAGACCAAGGAAACTGTTGAGTTGTTAAACTCTCAGATTCCTGCTCTTGAGACGTCTGTTTCTTCCCTCGCGCAGGATCGCCAATGGCTAGTCTCACAGGGTATGACTCGTTGCGCTTATGCGATGAAATACTCGGACGAGTTTCAGACCCTTGTGATGGATTGCAACGCTGCCTCGCGCTTGGTGGGTCGAGCTGAAGGGTTTAAGGATGGCTGTGAATATAGCATGCTGAAGAAGAACCCATCCGACTACCCTTATCAGCTCGACGTTGTCTGCGCGGACATGGCCGAGGTGGGGGAGAAGTATTTGAATACTCCCATTCCCATCCTTGAGCAGGTATTTTAACCTTAATGAGTTTACCTTGACTTATTTTCTTAGTCTTTTTGTACTCACACTTTTCCTTATGCTTTGCAGATAGCCTTGCTTGCTGATCAGCCCGATCTCGGCGCTCTAAAGAAATTACTTGACGAGTGTGAAGGGGCTGGTGGCGGCAATGATGGCGCGGGCAATGCTGCCTCTACTAGCGGCTCTGGCGTGGCCAAAGGACCCGCTCCTGACACTATTGTGATAGAAGACGACTCCATTCAAGACGAACAACTTGACTATGGCAGGTTTGGAGATGAGGAGCGGGCTGCGCCAGATGCTGAGGGTGGTAATGATGATGGCGATGAAGAGGCTGACGTCGACATAGAGACTTGAGAAGCCCTTCATGTTTTTTTTTTATTTGCAGTTTGTATCTCATCATTTTGTAAATTTGTAACCTTCTATGTTTTGGAATGAAATTTTGTTTTTTCCCTTATTCGCATCTTGCGCATTCCCCATTCATCTCTTTATATTGCATGTTTGCTTGTTGAATATAAGATATGCTTGCACGTTGAAATAAGAACAAGGTTGTAAAGAAATTATTTTACTTAATCCTTGTCATATTTTAAGTGATTTTGCAATATCCTGACTATGTTGACACGTGCCTTGGCGTTTCATTATTCCTCTTTTGCGCGACATTATCGCGCATTTATTATAGGGAATTATGAGTGTTTTAGCCTTTACGTGTCAGTATGTGTTACTCTGATATCCATTACAATTCCATGCGCGACCTCGACCTGAGACCTTAACAACTATGTTTTGGCATGTGCTTTGCCTTAGTTGCGCGTTTGAGCTTGAAGCTCGCGCATGTATGTTTTACTTCGTTTTATTTTTGTTTTGATGTCAATACAATGTTGTCATATTGCTCAAAATTAATAAAGGGAAGTGTGAAACATGTATGCAAAAGGTAATAAAACACACATTAAGAGAAGATAGCGCGTATCATTATTCATAATGGCTTAAAAAGCCTTGATTACAAACTTGACAATTTTTACATGAAACATTTTCTAAGCTGTGCTGCGTTCCATGCGCGCGGGATCTTCTTTCCATTCAAATCTTTTAAAGCGTATGCGCCTTTTCCCAATTCTTCCGAGACTTGATAAGGTCCCTCCCAATTGGGGGACATCTTTCCCGGGGGTATCGCGCGGCTAGCTTCATTGTTTCGAAGGACAAAATCATTCTTCTTGAAGTGGGATTCTTTCACGCGCTGATTGTAATACTTTTCTAGTTTTTTCTTGTATTTGGCTTCACTGATGATAGCCGCTTCTCGGCGCCCTTCAAGTAAGTTGAGATCCAACCTTCTTTCGCGCTCGTTATCAATCTTACTCATCATGAGCACTCTATGGGATGGGCATCCAATTTCTGCTGGAATCATAGCCTCCGTTCCATAGGTTAGGCTGAACGGGGATTCGCCATTGCTGGTTTTGCTTAATGTCCTGTGCGCCCACAGGACATTAGGTAGCTCCTCGACCCATGAATGGGATTCTCCCTCCAACCTTTTCTTCAGCCCATTTAGCAAGCTTTGGTTCGCGCGCTCCACTTGGCCATTCCCCTGAGGGTGGTATACTGAAGTGAAGATTTGGTTGATGCGCAATTCCTTGAGCCAACTGGATATCTTCCTGTCGGTGAATTGTTTGCCATTGTCGCTCACAATTTCCATGGGCAGGCCAAAACGACATATGATGTGGCTCCAAATAAATTGCTTCATCGCCTCGGCTGTGATTTTTGCTAGTGGCTTGGCTTCAACCCATTTTGTGAAATAGTCTACTGCCACTACCAAAAATTTTACTCGCCCTTGCGCTTGCGGTAGGGGACCCACAATATCGATTGCCCATTTGTGGAAAGGCCATGCGGAGGTCACCGGAATCAAGTTGTTCTTTGGCCGCATGGTGTTTGGCGCATAGCTCTGACACGCTTTGCATTTTTGGATCTCTTTTAACGCGTCCAAGTACATGTCTGGCCAATAGTAACCTGCGCTCATTGCCTTGGCAACCACCATGCGCGGGCCAGCATGTATTCCACAGATTCCTTCGTGTATCTCTCTGATCACATAGCTTGCTTCCTCAGCATCTAGGCATTTCATGAGCGGTCCAAGATAAGAGCGTCGATATAATGTACCATCAAGCAGTTCATAGTTCTGCGACTTGTGTCTTATCTTCCTCGCCTGTGCGCGATCGTCCGGTACCTTTCCCTCCTTCAAGAATTCCATTATTGGAGTTATCCATGATGACGGGGTTGTATGAATTACAAGGACAGACTTCGCTCCCACCGACGGGTTGCTCATTACTTCTACCCTGACATCTTTGCCAAAGTGATCGAAGCTGGTTGATGCCATCTTACTCAGCGCGTCAGCAGACTTGTTTTCACTGCGCGGAATATGTATGATTCTGAAGAAGTCAAATTGCTCGATGAGCTTTTTTGCCTGCTCTAGATACAGAGGCATGGTGTTCTCCTTGGCATCATAAAAGGCCATTGACCTGTGCTGCTACCAAGTATGAATCAACATGGGCCTCTAGCTTTTTAACTCCGAACTTGTGCGCGATGCGCAGACCAGCCAGCTGGGCTTCATACTCAGCTTCATTGTTGGTGCTCTTGAAATCCAACCTGATTGCGTAAGTATACTCATGACTTTCTGGATCCACCAGCTTGAGGCCTGCGCCGGACCCTTCATTGTTTGAAGCTCCATCAGTGAATAATCTCCAAACATTTTCTTCATTATTGGCTCGCGGAGTGTCTACCTCGCGCTGAGCCTCTTCAATTTTTCCTTCAGGGATTTCTGCGATGAAATCAG
This sequence comes from Bidens hawaiensis, assembly GCF_021521415.1. NCBI lineage: Eukaryota > Viridiplantae > Streptophyta > Magnoliopsida > Asterales > Asteraceae > Bidens > Bidens hawaiensis. The sequence goes on along the minus strand of NW_027491117.1, from coordinate 218,233 downwards.
CTAAGACTTGTCCCTTTATTGCTGGACGGGGCTTATAGGCGATCGTGTGCTCTCCTAATTCCAGCGCCCATTTTGTCAGCCTTCCTGAGAGCGCGGGACGCCGCAAGATTTGCTGGATGTTGTAACCAGTCAGAACTTCAATAGGATGACCATTGAAATATCTATGAAGCTTGCGCGACGCGTGTGTTAGTGACAAAACTAACTTTTCCATGATGGAGTAGCGAGTCTCAGGATCTGTCAGCACCCGACTCACATAATAGATTGGTGTTTGGATTCCCTTGCGATCCACCAACAACACTGCGCGGATGGCGCGCTCTCCTGCTGACAGGTACAATGTTAGAGTTTCGCCAGGAAGTGGAGCTGTGAGCGCAGGCAGATTTATCAGACATTCTTTTATCTCACTGAAAGCTTGCTCGGCCTCAGGCGTCCACTTGAATTGGCTTTTCTTTAGGCAATTTCTCAATGTGTTAACGAATGGGGTAGATTTGCTTGCATGGTTCGCTAGGAACCTGTTGATTGATACCAATCTACCATTCAACTTTTGAACTTCTTTCATGGTGGATGGTGAGGGCATGTCAAGGATAGCCTCCACCTTCTCTGGGTTCACCTTGAAACCATCCTTTGTTGATATTACACCGAGAAATTTCCCTTCTTCTACGCCAAATGTGCATTTGCTCGGGTTGAGCTTCATGTTTACTTCCTTTAGGCGCCAAAGGGTTTCTTCGATGTCTTTGAGCATTTGTTTTTCCTCCCTGCTTTTGATCACCAAATCATCCACGTAGAATTCTAGGTTTCTTCCAATTTGCTCGTTGAAAACCGTGTCCATGAGTCTTTGGTAGGTGGCTCCCGCATTCTTCAAACCAAAGGGCATTTTTGTGTAACAAAAAACACCCTTGTCGGTTCTGAAGGCAGTCTTGTCCTCGTCTTGTGGTGCCATTTGAATTTGGTGATAGCCCTTATAGGCATCCAGAAAACATTTGAGCTTAAATGGCGCCACGGAGTCCACCTTCGCGTCAATGTTTGGGAGGGGGTAACAATCTTTTGGACATGCTTTGTTGAGGTCTTTGAAGTCAATGCACATCCTCCATGACCCGTTGCTCTTCTTTACCATCACAGGATTGGCTACCCATGTCTGGTATCGTATTGGGCGGATGATGTTTGCGCGCAGTAGATCCTCTACTTGCTCATTCATGGCCTTTGCCTTCTCATCCCCCATGATTCTCTTCTTTTGAGAAATTGGCTCTACGGACTTGAACATGTTGAGTGAATGCTGCGCCAGGTCTCGCGGAACCCCAGTCATATCGGAATGTTGCCACGCGAAGACCGACATATACGTTGTGAGCAATCTTTTCATTCTCAACCTTGTGTCGTCTGATATCGTAGCTCCAATTGTGATTGTTTGCTCTGGGAATTTTGGGTTGAGAATCCATTCCTCTGGCGCGTTGTTTGCCATTGGAAGTTTCATTCTCCCTTCCCGCGGAATACTTGTCATTGCGCACAAATGATCTCGGTATACAAATGTTACACCTGTTGGTGTTGGGAACCCCAACGCGCCGTGCGCTGGCGATGGTATGGCGTTGAATTGGGCAATCGTTCCTCTACCCAAGATCATATTGTGGCATGAAGTGGTGGGCAAGACCAAGAAGTTGACAATTTCAGCTCGCTTGTGTTTCTCATCCCCCATAGTTAGTTCAAATTGTATCTGACCTAAGGGGTGAATGATTTCATTTGAAACACCCGAGATTGGTGCATTCACAATTTCGAGCCTTGCTTGGTCTGCTGGATCCAACTTCCTGAAACATTGCTCATACATGATGTCTGATTCACTGCCAGTGTCCACCAGGACTTTTGACACTTCATAATGAGCAATGTGTGTAGTGATGACTAGAGGACTGCTGATAGAAGGGCCTCCCCTGATTCTTGGGAAGATTACTTGTTGCTCGCGCCAATCTCCTTGGACTTGCGCGCTTCTCTTTCTCGATCTTTGCCCTTGCCTTCCTCCCTCGGCTACACAGATTCTTTTGAACTTTTTGCTGGCTGAGGCTCCATCTGGTTGTTCATTTTCTGGTCTTGGGTTTTTCACCAGGTGAGCCAACTTGCCTGATTTCACATCTTTTTCAATCGCATCCTTCAAATGGTGGCATGCATCGGTGTTGTGCCCTGTGGACTTGTGAAACTCACAATACTTGCCACTGTTTGGTGGTCCCTTATAGTGTAGTGGCTTGGGGCTTTTAAACTGGACATTCTCTGTGCTTAACACTTGTGAAGGCGTTTTAGTGAGGGGAGTCCATATTCTTGGTAGAGGTCTGTTAGGCTCTCTGCCGCCTTCCCTCTTGTCACCCTCTCCGCGATTACGACTGTCTTTTTGGGGCTGGGGTGAGCTTGGTTGCGCCTGCTTTTCTGCAGGAAAAAAACTGGTTTGTTGCAACCTGGACCATACAGAGTTTTGTTTGCCCCTCCTTTCGTTGTTGCGCGGTGCTTCTGCTTGGTGCCCTCTTTCTCTTGCTCTATCTTGGGCAATTTGTTTTTCATTTCGCGCGAAGACTCGCGATGCTTCCATTAGCTTGGCCCAAGTGGTTGGCATGCCATCTCTGCTCACGAGAGCTCTGCGGAGTTGATCACTGCGCGCACCTTGTATAAAGGCCACGCGCAAGAGTTGCTCACTGATACCTCCAATTGCAAGAGATTCCTGATTGAAACGAGTTATGTAGTCTTCAATCGTTTCATCATTACTGCGCACGCAGTGCATGATGTCATCAGGGTCGCGCGTGTGTCTGCGCTGCTGTACGAAGTGAGCTTGGAACTTCTCCAATAGCTCTTCGAACCCATCGATTTGCCCAGTCGGCAAGCTTTCGAACCAGACACGCGCCGCGCCCGTGAGGAAGCGAGCAAACATGTGACACCATGTTGGCATCGTCCAGCTTTCTAGGTTTCCAGTGTTATAAAAACCTTGTAAGAAATCGTCTGGATCTGTTGTGCCATCGTACTTGCCCAACCCACTTGGCATCTTGGTTTTGTTTTGAATGGGAGCCTTCGAGATGCGCTCAGTGAATTTTGAATGCTTCACCAAGATGGCTGGCCTGTACGGTGTGGTTACGTCCACTTGCCCTCTCGCTGGTGGGCTGTACGGTGTGTACAGATCCAGATCGGCTTTGGCTCCAGGCGCCATGTTCATGTGCGCGCGGAGCTGTGAGCCTCCTGCATGAGTATCTCGCGTCTTCCTCATGCTGTGCACTTCTTCATCACTAAACTCAGCGTGTTCAGTGTGAACAGAGTGACCATCTTCCGGCGCGGGCGCCCTTTTTGTTGTTCCTTGAATGGTTTGCTTATCAAACGCGAGCCTTTGTGTTAGGTCGGCTAACTTTTTGTGTTTGACCAGCTCATTGTATTTATCCATTAAACGCCGTTGTTCGTTTATGAGCCATTCTTTAGGGTCATTTGTTTCATCTTCTGGACCCATTGGTCCTTTTTGTTTCGCGCCGGTCAAATTTTGGAACGTGAGATCGTCTGGAGGAGTTTCAGTCTGGCTATGAGGAGTTGTGATGAAGGGATGGTTACTAGTGGTGCGCGCAGAATCACGCGGCACCCACAGAAACTGTTGTCCCTCATTAACATCCTCACGCTCAATATCCTCCAGAACTTGATCGCTGTTTCGAACACCAGAAACCATGGTGAAGTTTTTCAGAGAGAACTGATGAGATTTTGTTGCCGTTGTAACAAGTGATGGCGCCAATGAAGAAACGTGGATCGGCTCACTGGTAGACGATCAACTTTCCTCGGGTATGAGTATGCTATTTCACTGATGGTTCTCCGGAGTATGAGTTCTTCCACCTACAAAACGAGCAGCACCGTGAACTTACCCCTCAGAAAGGGACAGAGGGGTCCTCTTTGGGGTAACCCTCCGGTGTGAGAATAAGAGATTGTAGGAGAAGATAATAATAATCTGAGAGTAAGGAAATTGGAATGTATTTTCTTGCTTACCTCCCCTTGTGGAGGTGGTGTGGTATTTATAGTGTTAGGGTTTCCAAATGATTGGGCTCAGATCCCACTAGGGCCTTTTTGGCCTCCTCCTGTTGCTTTGCGCCACGTGTCCTTAGGACACCTGGTGCTTTTTCATTGATTATTCTCTGACCCAGGCATTTTACCTGACCCATGTGCAATCACGTGGTAGCACATGGGTTTTGCTGAGTTGTCCACATTTCATTGGCAGCTGTCAACATCAGCATATTCTTATTCCTTAAAGGATACCTTCTGGAAGGTTTGCTGACGAGCACAATCAAGGTTGTCCTTATCCTGATTTGGATAAGGACGAGGTTGATTATGTGCACGTGTGATATGCGCCTATCCTGAGGATGCGCGAAGTCTTCTCTTTATTCTCACGCGTAGATGTTTCATGCGCAGATGTGATATGCGCAAGCATATGTAATATGCGCCACGCGCAGATGTGATATGCGTGAGCATATATGATGCGTGAGCATGCGAGATGCGCCACGCGCAGATGTGATATGCGTGAGCATATATGGTGCGCGAGCATGTGATACGCGTGAGCATATGTGATGCGTGAGCATATATGATATGCGCCGTGCGCATAGGTTTTGGCTTTGTGCCTTCATAATATCTTGATTTCAAGCCTCGTCTTTATCTTGTGGGTTGACCCGCCCCGCTCGATGTTAAGGCGGGTACATACCTCTTCAAGCCCCCCCAGTCTAATGTGTGTCTTGTCTTGCGCGAGCGAGGTAAGATAGATATTAGACTTAATAGTTCTCTTTTAATAGGGTTTTGTCTTTTCCTTTTTTATTTCTCATCGTTGCGCGAAATTCTATCCTTGTGGTTGAAATGAATCGTCCATGTACGTGGTTGGTTGGTGCTGACATGCGTCAGAGATGGAGACGTGTCAGACTTTTCGTGTGCTCGAGGTGCTACAGTTGCCTTTCATGTCCCCTCACACAGTGTCAGGAACACGTGTCGCGCTCGCGTATGTACCCGCCTTAACATCGAGCGGGGCGGGTCAACCCAAAAGATAAAGACGAGGCTTGAAATCAAGATATCATGAATGCACAAAGCCAAAACCTATGTGCACGGCGCATATCATATATGCTCACGCGTATCACATGCTCGCGCACCATATATGCTCACGCATATCACATCTGCGCGTGGCGCATCTGCGCGTGGCGCATATCGCATGCTCACGCATCATATATGCTCACGCATATCACATCTGCGCGTGGCGCATATTACATATGCTTGCGCATATCACATCTGCGCATGAAACATCTGCGCGTGAGAATAAAGAGAAGACTTCGCGCATCCTCAGGATAGGCGCATATCACACGTGCACATAATCAACCTCGTCCTTATCCAAATCAGGATAAGGACAACCTTGATTGTGCTCGTCAGCAAACCTTCCAGATGGTATCCTTTAAGGAATAAGAATATGCTGATGTTGACAGCTGCCAATGAAATGTGGACAACTCAGCAAAACCCATGTGCTACCACGTGATTGCACATGGGTCAGGTAAAATGCCTGGGTCAGAGAATAATCAATGAAAAAGCACCAGGTGTCCTAAGGACACGTGGCGCAAAGCAACAGGAGGAGGCCAAAAAGGCCCTAGTGGGATCTGAGCCCAATCATTTGGAAACCCTAACACTATAAATACCACACCACCTCTACAAGGGGAGGTAAGCAAGAAAATACATTCCAATTTCCTTACTCTCAGATTATTATTATCTTCTCCTACAATCTCTTATTCTCACACCGAAGGGTTACCCCAAAGAGGACCCATCTGTCCCTTTCTGAGGGGTAAGTTCACGGTGCTGCTCGTTTTGTAGGTGGAACTCATACTCATCGGTGAAGTAGCATACTCATACCCGAGGAAAGTTGATCGTCTACCAGTGAGCCGATCCACGTTTCTTCATATAATAAAAAGAAGTAAATTACATGTGCATTATCATGAATAACATATGTGTTTGGTAAATTAGGCTAAAATACAACCTTTGGTGATCATGATTAACGAAGAAAATTAGTACTGATAGGTCAATTTAAGCCTAACATACATAGATATTTGTAGAATTTAGAATATACCGTATCAGAAACGATTATAGGTCGATCCACGATCGCTGCCATAGTAGAAACTCCATCACCAGCAGCTACAATTGACTTCAAGTATCCATTGGAATAACCCTAAATCCTGGAGCATCAATTTGTAGAATATACAATTGCCGTAGGCGTTTTGCTTTCCCCAATCCTCATCCAAATAACCCTAAATCATGGAGCACCAAATTTTGAATAATTCTAAGATGTAGGGTTTTGTGATTTGCATCTTCAGTAGGCGGTTTTAATTGTTGACGAGAAAGAGTGGGACATGGGCGTTTTATAGAAGAATAACGGAGGTATACGCGAGAGTTTAACGCCTCCGGAGTCTTAATTTTTCCGGCAGTGAAACCAAAGAATTAAAGGGAATTAAAGGGTGTCTATCTCTATTATAATTATAATGTAATATAGATATAGATGACGTTTCTAGCTATGAGAATATAGTTTTCCTTGTTTGTCTACTCTTATTCACATATCAGACTTTAATCCGATAAGTACTTACTTCAATACATATAACCATATCGTGCAAAAGCTCTTCAATCATGTACAGAAAGCATCTATTTGGCGATAGTTTGGTAGCAATAAGCCAATAATCAATATGTACGTTCTTGGACTCGTTTAACACCCAAATTCTTAGCATATCAAAATTGGAATGATAATACAATATTTTTTAAACATATTTATGTGACGCTCTATATAAAGCATAAAATGTTGATGACGTGTGTATAAATGCATAATCATCTAAACACTTATATGAAGAGAGGTCATAACGCATGTAATTATCGCACTCCTTTCGACTGATGTGAACTAATTTATTGAAATCCCAAATTATCAATTGAAGTACTCGAAGTTTCTGCTAAAAACGTATATAAGTGTAACAATCCGCATTTTATTAACATGATTTACATTGTTTTCACGTTGAATCTCTATTTCTTTTGCCTTAAACAATATGTTACAAACTTTTTGAGCATTGATGAAAAACTAAAGCACTCGAAAACGAATCCTAAACCTCAACCAAGTTGATGTCCTAGATTACCATTACTTTTTCATAAAGAGTATACTTATTGATAATGTGTTGCTTAATTTCTCATATCATATGCATTAAACTATTTTATGACCCGAATAGATTTCGATACACAAGTAAAAGTTTATACGAAGTCCGGAAGTCATTTAGTTTATGACTATATATTTAAGTTTGCATATACAGATATACCACAAAAATTGTATACTAGATTATTTTCACTATAATCATGATGCTAATAGACAATAGGAAGTACTAGGGATTGTAGGACATGTAGTCATGTAACTCCAAAGGACAAAAAGAGTTCAATGATGAAGTGATGGACCATCAAGCTTAGATGGAATGGAGGAAGGCCGGCGGAGAAAGCAATCTTCCACCAACATATTCTTACCACTTCGACTTCCTTAATTATGCTTTTTTGGACAAAACTTATTATTTTTATTTTATATGTTATTTTCGACCAATTGGATAATATTAAAAAGTTGCTAAATACATGTGACTGATGACCCTCATTCCTCAAGAAAGAAAGTGACGTCTATTCTTATCTCCTCAACACCTTTTGTCTTCGTTAAATTTAATAATACAAGACATTGGGAGCCTATGATTATTAGTGTTGTGGGTGTGGCTAATCATAGTGGCATTTACCTAGTGGGTGCAACCACCTTACCCTAATAATTTAAATCACACATACAACATACATACGGCAGTATATGAAGTCAGATAAGATAAAATGAATTAGTTATTGGTTATCGTAATTATTTTTATTGTAATAATAAGTATATAATTTGATTATGTTTCAAAAACTTACTTTTGTATTCTTGTATGTAATTATTTTTATTTAACTAAGAATACAAATTGATTATGGGTTCTTGCCATTATACATGGTGTTAACAGTAATTGTCTTGTTCATTTTTCTTAATTCCTACTTTATCCGTTGCTTTTAAAGGCAAATCATTATTGGTCGTTGCCACTCTTCCCCATCTTATGTGACGACTTTCTCTTCTTCTCTTTCTTGTCTTGCTCCGGTAACACATTCTACATTTTAATCTAGTGGATACTTTCATTTCCTCAGTCATATAGTTCATGTCACAACACTCTTGTTCTTACCATCACGCAATGGCCTTTACCCATCTTAGCCGTTTGATGCTACAAAGTTTTCATAATGTCAACATTATTCTTCAAATTTTCAAGTTCTTTTAATACTAACAAATTGCTTGTTTTTCGACTGATTCAACATATAATTTTCTCATTAAATCACGAAAGAGTATTAGATAAAGTATATTATATATAGTTAACTAACATCTTTTGTTATAGAGAGATGATCTATAAGGTACATTTATAATTAAATTTATTCAATTGATTAATAATATACAATACATGTTAAAATTCTCGATATCGTTGGCCTATCACCTGCTTACTCAAGCATAACATCTGCTCACCAAAACATTTTTAAGAATGAAATTAATATAAGAATTAGGATCAACCACTACATACATACATATTTAAAAGATTTTAAAGTTATTATGATTAGCGTTAAGTTTTTAATCGTGGATCTTGAGTTTATCTTTTGTCATTAGGTAACCCTGAGTAGCTAAGTCGTTAGTCATTAAAAAACAAAAACAAAACAAAAGAAAAACACTTAGGTAGCGTTTGGTATGCAAGAATAAGAGGTGGAATGGAATGGACCATTACGAAGGAATGAAGAAAAGTGTGTTTGGTTGGCTAAAGGAATGGAATCACCAATTACCTTGTCCATTACATTCCCTCTAAAACACTCCAAATTAATTTCATCCACCCTCTCGTTTTTTTTCTTCGTTCCATCCCCTCTTTCACCCTACTCATCTCCACCACCCTCCCACTATTACCATCGATCACCATCACCATCACCACCGCCACTCACCACCAACGTTACCCCCACCACCAGCCCCACCCTCGCTGCTGTCAACCACCGTCGTTGACGCCGACTACAGCCGCCACATTAAGTCATTAACCATCCACAACCACCACTGCCACCCACCTTCGCCGCAGCCTACCCACCACCTCCCACTACCACCACCGCTAATACCCACCACCGTCCCTTCTGTTACAGCCAACCACCGCCATCGCCAACCACTGTCACTGATCACCGCCAACCACCATCACCAATCGCCTCCCACTCTGGCCACCGCCGCCCACCTCCGCTCACCACCACTACGCCACCACCATCACCACCGCTTACCTCCAATTTTATTTTATTCAATTTTTTTTTGCCTGACTAACAATAATTATTCATTTCATTTTAGTTTTCTAGATAGTAACCAAACAAAACAATAGAATGGTAATGATTCATTCCATTCCTTTGTTCATTCCATTTCCTCACCCATTCCATTTATTAGTCTATTTCATTATACCTTACCAAACAGAAACTTGGAAAAATCTTCACAGCCTTTAATGAGCCTTTCAAATTCAACTATTTATTTATTATGTAGTCGGAACAATTTCTAGGGATTTAATAATTTTGAAAAGCATGTTTCTTTTGCTTTTAGAAACAAACAACAATAATTTGACAAGGAATATTTATAAACTATATACAGTGACAATATCTTGGGAGGTCATGAAAAATTTAACTTCTATTATAAGATCAGTAGCGCGAATAAGTTTTTGATTATATTCATTGCTGGCAAACCAAAAAGAATCACAAAAGAATAAAAATACTCATAAGGTTAGGAATTTTAGCGGTATATAGCGACGCATTAAATCGAATAGTGGCGAGGGGGATGGAAGAATGAATACTGATTTGGTGAATTAGTGTTAGGGTTTGAGCGGTATATGACGGCGCACCTTCGAGCCAAATCACCTTTAATGACGGCTAGGGTTTTGGTGGTATACGAACCAGCTCTTATACTATAAAGATTTGATATTGGTTTTATTTTTTATTTCTAAATAATCAATCACATAGAAATTACAAGATTAAATAGAAATTAGAGAAGGTAAATATGGAATACAATCATGATAACTAAGGAAATTGAAATAGAAAATTCTTTTTAGTTCTTTAAAAGCATTTGACTATCAATTTGAGTTTTTAAAACCGTGAGGCACGTGAACTACTTAATGAGTTGGCGTTGAGAACAACTTATCGCCAAATCGCTTGGTGATTGATGCAACCTTGTACTGCCAACTATGGCACGCGTTTAACACACTTATATCGAACCAAAGTTGTCGCCAGTTGGTTTGACAATCACCCGTGTCAAATTCACAAGGATTTGCCCCCTCTTCTGATGATGTGGGTGGTGCCTTCATGGAGCACCCGCTTCTAAAAAAATGTAAAGTAAGATCTAATTGTTGATCGCTGAATATAATTCAATACCTGCCACAACATTAGTAAACATTCATCTATGATATGCGATTTTTTTTTTAAATTGGCACCCAATGAGAACAAGTGACTCATAGTTCACATGGTATGCTAACAATAAATTATGACTGAATGACTGATTGTGTACGCTTCTAGTTTAGAAAAACATGAGTACTATCTTAGGCCCGACCTAATGATCAATCCTGGGTTGCTTTCTTTTTCCATCTCACATGTCTACCTATATTATTAAAGCAACACATTCTTTTTATATGTCATTAATGAATGATAAAATAAAAAATATTTTGTTGGTGGGAATTTAACTCATTACCTTAATTTTAAAATATTTGTGACTTACCAACTCAACCAGGATAAATTGATGTTAACATTCTGTTTTTCTTAATTATTATAGATTCATAACCTTCCATTTTGATTTATTTTAAAATACAAATACAAATATTCTTATTAATCTATGTATTTTAGAAAAAAATTATTTATATCTTATAAATAAGGTAGGTTATTATGCATATTATTAAATTTAACCTTTTCGTTTACTTTTTAACCACCCGTGTATTACACGGGCTATATCTTAGTATTTGTTTATTTCACTCATATAACTAAATGAATGTTAAATTCCAACTTAGATGAGAATATACGATCATTCTATAGCATTATATTGAATTAGAGGTTAAGCAAATAAAATGAATCAAAATTATGACGCTTGTGTTTTGACACCTTCCCCATATTTGATATGCCATATTTGTTCATTAATTTAGGCAAATTGGATTTTAATAATCCCAACTAATAGTTATTGTTTGATAATAATCCCAACATAGTTTATTACCACTAGTGGTTCCAAATTTAAAAAAATTGAATCTCAGTGGTCCTCGGTTAAGAAAAACCTAACAATGTTAAGTTTTTTTTTTCCCGAATTTCAAACTGATTTTTAGGGCTTATGAACGGAAGAAGTATACGAGTCGATTCATGTACATCTTAGATCGAAACGATGCTCCAAACAACTTAATTTTTGTTAATTTGAAATTCAGACACCCAATTTGAAGCACTAATCAAGCTATTTTGAGCATCGCTTCTATCTAAGTTTTACATGAATCGACTCGTATCCTCCTTTCGATCAAAAGCCTTAAAAAATCAGTTTGAAATTCGGAAAAAAACTTAGCGCCGTTAGGTTTTTTTTTTAACCAGGGACCACTGAGAGTCAATTTTTTAAAATTTGGGACCATCAATGGAAATAAACTAAGTTAGAGTTATCATCGGCCAATAACAGTTAGTTGGGATTATTAAAATCCAATTTACCTTTTAAAAAAACTATATCTAACAATTATAATTCTATTTTGAGTATAATTTAAATGATCAATCAAGATGTTAAGCTTCTAAAATGTGTGTTGTATATCGATAGGCCGGTTTAGATAATAGTGTTTGCTGGTTGATCAGAAACCAATTTAACCTTGTCTATACTGATTTTTTTGGTAAGTTACGTCATATCAGAGAATCACACCACTATAATAACTCTAAAAATCTATAATATATATAAACGAAAACCCAAAAGTCTTATGTGTCGCGATGTGGTCGCTCCCTCCTTTTATGAAAGCCACCAGATTTCTTGATTTTTAAATGGAGGCCTCTCATTGATTTAACCTAAATTCATGGGTATAGGTCTTACCAAAACCAGATAGCTCTTAAACGAGTATTAAATTAAAAATTATTCTTACCAATTATTTGATATGAAAATCCTACAAAATAGGAATATACTAAAATTTAATATCCAATTTAAAAAGAAAAAGATACTATTTATAATTACTAAACAATTTTATAGCAAAAAACATAAGCGGGTCATGGGTCACCAAATCTAGATAGCTTTTAAATGAGTTATAACATATCATTTATTTATGAAACCCTTTCATCATCAAACCCTAAGTATATTATTATTAACTTTCTTACAATAAAAAAAATTAAAATCCAAAAAATAAATATTAAAAAAAGAAAAATGTGAAACAACCATTCTCTCAAACCATCAGATTACTTTATTTGTAAATAAAGGCTTCTCATGCATTTGACCCGAATTCACGGTAAAGGTATCACCAAACCCAGATAGCTTTTAAACGGGTTATAACATCTCATTATATTAAAAAATAATCTCATCAAATATTTGATATGAAAATCCTATAAAATAGGAATATACTAAAAATTAATATCCTATTTTATTTTAAAAAAAGATATTATTTATAATTAAGAAACAATTTTATAATAAAGAAAATAAACGGAAAATGGGTATCACCAAACCCAGATAGCTTTTAAACCGGATTCTAACATATAATTTATTTGTGAAACCATTTCATCATCAAACCTCAAGTATATTAATTATTAACTTTCTTACAATAAATAAAATTAAAATCCAAATATACATATATAAATATTAAAAACGAATAATGTAAAACAACCCCCGTAATATGGGGGATAAAATCTAGTATAAGTATAAACTAAATACGTTTGTTCAAGTAATGTAAAATATCTAGACAGAATTATAGAAATTGTTTTTTATGTTTGCATCCAATTTCACTCATTATCCTTTATCTTTAAAATTGATCTGTTTTGTCCTTTACGTTACAAAATCCAACAGCGTTTGTCCTTTAACCCTAACCCCGTTAAATTTCATCGTTAAGTTAGGTCATGTGCCTTGCACATGAGGGTAAAACGGTAATTTTACCAATCTAATTAATTTTTTTTAAATATAAACAAAAAACAAAAAACAAATTAAAAAACCTCTACCTCTCTCTCTCTCTCTCTCTCTTATGACCACAGCCAACCCACCACCACCGTGAACAACCACCATAATCACCGGAGCTGAACCAGTTTTTGATATAATCCCATCTAGACCCCCAAATCCTTATCCCTAATTGATGTTGTTAGGTCAATCCATCGTGAATTACATGGCGCTGGAGACTTTTCTCGGCGTTAACCAAAGCCCCTAATTTGTTTCAAAACCCACCGACAATTGGTTATGATTTCAATTCTGATTTCGGTGCAGAATTAGTTGATTAGATATGTTCTGGTCATAATCGATCTGTCTTTTCCCATCGCCGAATTGCCGTCGCTGACTACCACACACTTCCGTCAGCTAGATCTAGGTCGTAATCTATGTTGGTGGTTGTGGTTGGTGGACTTGACGGTGATGCTGATGGTGGCCGGATTTATGGTAGTCGTGTTTTACCATAATGGAGTTTTTTTATTGCCAGATTTGGTGGTGATAGGTGTGGCAGTGGTGATAGGCAGTGCTGGTGGTGGTCACACGGTGGGTTGCCGGAGTTAGATGGTGATAACATGGTGAATTGCCGGAATTTAGATGGTGGTGGGTGGTTATGGTGGGTGTTGGTGGTGTTGGATGAGAGAGAGAGAGAGAGAGAGAGAGAGAGAGAGAAAGAGTGGTATGTGTTTGAGAAGAGAGAGAGAGAGAGTGTGTGTTTAAATATATATATTTATATTTATGTTTATTTATTGTTTTTGTGAAATAAATATTTTTTTTAAATAAATGGGTAAAGTTACCGATTTAACGTCATGAGCAAGGTACATGACCCAACTTAAAGATGAAATTTAACGGGGTTAAAGGACAAGCGCTGCTGGATTTTGTAACGTAAATGACAAAACAAATCAATTTTAAAGAAAAAGGATAATGAGTGAAATTGGGTACAAACATAAAGGACAATTTCTGTAATTCTGTCAAATCTTACTAATATATTAAAGCAAAATAATGTGGACACATGGCATCTTTCTAAAGTGTCCACATATGATGACACATAAGCTATTTCTAAAATTAAACCCTATTTAAATCTATTAAATTAATTTGCTGCATTTACTATTATTTTTAAAATTTCTAAATTAAATTTTCATCAACTCTCATTTAATGTGATTTTCAGAAATAAAAAAAATGTTTAATGTTTATTTATTTATTACGTCTTTTAAACTAATTTTTTAAATACTTTATTTTAAAATATTATTATTATAAAGATTCTTTTGATTTGGATAAAACAACTAACATATGCCTAAACTATTAAAAGTCTTTTTTCGAGCGTGTGTACATCTAAATACTTAGAATTTGCCTTATATGAAAATTAGTTAAACTTGATTTGACTCTTGATTTATTTTACCATTTTAAAATTTAAAAGTTATCCTTTCGTACAATTAAATAATTAATATGGGAAAACCGCATATGTTATGTACAATGAGATATTTGAAGGTTTTATGAAAATTTTTTGTATTTAATCTTTTTTCAAATCTATATATAATGTAATATTTATTTTCATATATGAGAAATTGTTATACATTCCTAAATTATACCATGTATATAAAATCTTTTTTATTGATATTATATTCTTTATTCAGCTCGTGTATTACACGGGTTACTAACCTAGTGTTTATTAAAGCAAGAGTAAAGTGTCATTTTCATCCCTGAATTTTGTTCATTTTTGCAAGTTTAGTCCAAAAAGTTATTTTTTATTTATTTATTATTTATTTTTTTTGCATTTGAACACTTGAGGTTTCATTTTTCTTGCCAATTTCGTCCAAATATCTAACTTTGTCTAGTTTTATCATTAAGTCAAGGGTACTATGGTCGTTTTACTTCATGTACAAGATTTAAAGCTACATGTACAAGTTTCTAAACCTACAAGTCTGCAACATTGCCATTCCAAACAAGGGTTGCAGCTTCACCGCCCTATCAAGCATCCTTGAAGCCACATCGGTCATCTTTAACAATGGCAGCATATCCCTTGAACCGATTTTAACTTTAATTGTCATCACCTATAACACCGTGAAAATACCCAATCCAATTTTGGGCTAAAAATGTAAATTTTAGAAGTTAAAGGGCTAATAATGCCAAATATGGAAGTTGAGGGACTTAAAATAAAAATTTTGAGTTTTAAGACTCATCATGCTACGCGATGGTCTCCTGATGAACTTCGTCGCGCTACGCGACAGTCCATTTAGCAAATCAACAAAATGTGGGGCGCCGCGCTACGCGACGGCAAACGCGATGACCAGGTTAAGTAACCCGGGACACGTGGCCAACCACGTGTCAACACGTGGCAACTTTTGGTTAATTGCGGCGTCGCGCTACGCGACGGCCTTGGAGAAAAGGCCATCGCGCTACGCGACGGTCTGCAAAACTCGCCTATAAAAGGGCAACTACGAGTTCAAGCCATTTCATCCCATTTTCACCTTAGTTTTCACATAGTTAACCTTGGTGAGCGTGCAAGAGAGTTCTGAGGTGCCGAGGGCTGTTTTCGCGAAGAAACGAGGTGTTGTTAAGCTGTTTATCGAGCTGTTGATCCCGTAAACGAAGCACAAGCCGAAGTGCTGCTGTTTTCTTAGTTCTTATTTTCCGACTAGCCAATTAAGGTAGGATTAAGGTTAAGTTACTTTACCATAGAGTTATTAGTACTTAGTCAAGGATATAGTCGTTAAACTGTAAACGTTTTTTAAACTAATGTTTTACACAGTGAGACATTACTTCCAAGTGAAGTAATGTTACCAAAGCTACTATTTTGACGGGACGTAGTAACTGGAAGGGGGTATCATTAGTAGACTCTTCTTGCCTAAGGAAAGCAATTCGTATACACCCCAATCAACCGCGGGACCCGTTTTTTTACCTGGAGAAGTTTGCCAACGTGATATTCTTTATTAGGCCAAAGCGTGCTATTTCAAACGTCATATGTAAATCCAAAAGTATTTTCATAAAACGACTATAACCATACTAAGGTTAGGTCAGACCTAAGAGTCTGCTGATCAGACCTCGAGTCTGCCGAACTGAATCAGACCTAATAGTCTGCTGATCAGACCTCGAGTCTGTTGAAACTGTAACAGATCTAAAGTCTGCTGAATAATACCAACTAGGTACTTATGCATACCTATTATGAATATAGGTTGATAGCATACTGAAGCGAAGGATTTTGATATTCCCGACTGATAATACAAGGTGAACACGTTAACCTTTTAAGGTCTGAACTGATTTTACTCTTGTAACAGACATGTTGTTTATTGCAAAGAGTCTGATAAATGTTTGCATGTGATTATACCTCTAAAATCGTTATAATACAAAATAGATAATAAAAAGCAACTCAGACCAAATACACATGTGTCTGGATCCAAACATAACTGACAATTGGCATACAAAACCAAGTCAGTCATAACCAGTTCTCCATAAGGGTTACTTAGCCTAGGGAAAAGTTGTCTCCGAACATGCGCTATGTACTCAGGGAACCTTTGAATTGTGTGTGAAGGGCAGTGGTACAAATCCCGGGAATAGACAGGCATTCCTGCTGAGTTTGTGAAACAGAAAAGTATGTTTGTATTTAACTATAAACTGTTTTATCGAGTCAACGTTTCACCAGCATAAAGTTGACGTGTTTTTCCCACCCGTGCAGGTAACTAAATGTCAATAGATGGTATACAAGGATTGGAGTCATTAGAAGATCGCTATGGATGGCTCGATTTTGATAATTATAAAATCCTTGTAATATTAATATAATTGTTTTGTAAAACTGAACTCGGGTGTTTAATTCCCGAGTAATTTTGATAATGTAAATTAATATTTTAATCTATAAGAGTTTCGCTAAAATGAACCCGCTACTCTGATATATTTACAAAACAGGTACCAACTGTCGGTCACACTCATAGGCCTTGGAACGGGGTGTGACAGGTTGGTATCAGAGCCATCAGTTTTAGCGAATTAGGTATTAACATTATTAGTACCTAAGCTTGAACCATTTATCTGATAAGTAGGGATAAGCTATGATTGGTAGTCTACCTATCCCTAAGTTTATATATGTGCAGATGTCATATACAAATTATTAAGGACGAAGATGTCGGGTTGCAAGAAGGTCAAATCCTGCCCCCGATGCCGAGCCGTCTGATAGATCTAGCACAAATTTTGGTCCTAGATGGCCAACTGTAGCAATGAACCTGACTAAACCAGTGTACACAAACTCGGCTGATCTGAATAACTTTAATAACCCGATGAATCCAAATCCGATGAACCAAATGAACCAATACCATGTCGATCAAGTCGATCCATACCTGGCTTATGGAAGCCAAATAGTATATGCTCTGGGAAGCCCCGAAATGATAATTGAAATATCAAGTGACACTTCAGAAAGTGTTCCGCTGACTGGAACCCCAAACTACTATCCATATGATATGGAAGTTCAGAGTATGGTTAAACAGGAAACAAGTACTGAATCCTCTAGCTGGATGAATTGTCATTCCAACCAGAGCCAGTGGCATTTTAGATCACCGCGGCCAGGTGCCCAAATCCTAGCAAAAGACCAACGCAAGGACCCATCCATTATTCTGATGTTCCTGGTTTTCCACCATACCGAGGTCCTATACCGACTGAGGCTGAACAAGCAAACGAGATACGGGAGGAGGCCCGTCTCATAGATGAGTTTTATACAAACAACCATCCCAATGAGGAAATACAGGTGTACGTAGCAAATCCTCACCTGTATCCAAGGGAAACTGCTTATCTTTTCCCATTTGCATCTGCACCCGTAGGATATCCCAACCCTCCTAACTCAGTAATGGACGAATTAAGAAACAAGAGGGTTAAGAAGAAAAAGATAAGCAACAAAATCATTAAGAAGTGTGACAAAATGAAGAGCCTAGTTACGAAATGGGCCAAGGATTAGGATTATATAAATGTTGTTGTTTAAACATGTTGTATTTTTCTATCCTTCTGTACTGTTATGAATAAAAGCCTGTGTTTTTGTGTTTTAAATCCATGTATTTATATGATTTACAGAATGTCTGAACAACAAGAAACCCAAGTAAGTTAAGGGAGTCAAGCTAACAAAGCAAAGACCCCTGAAAATAATAATAATTCAATTCAAGAAGAATATATTGGAGGCATACGTGATATGATAAAAGAAACGGTTTCCCCGTTAATCAAAGAAGTTGTAACTCCATTGATAAAGATGGTGCAAGACCACACGGCTAATTCTAAAAGTTTACCAAGTCAAAATCAGTAAAACAAACACAGCCAAGCCATAGCATATCGGTACATTCAAAAAGAAAGGAAACTGAAAAGACAAAAGAGGAGAAGGAAAAGAAACAAGAAGGCTATGAAAGTTCCACTGCTGAACATGTCCCGAGCAAGATAAAAAGAGTAAAAGTTGAAACGGGATGTACTTTTAAAGACTTTCAAGTATATTGATGTAACCCAAAGTGTACATCTTATTGCATTGAATTATCCTTATATTTGTGTTAAACTCCATGCAAGTTCATTGGTTTTGGTACTTATTAGAGTTATTTGTGAAATTACAGGTCCGGACACCCGCCCGACAAAGAAAACATGAAAAGAGGGCGTTTCGGGGACAAAATAAGCATTCTGCCAGACCTGCACGACCATGCTTGCCAGTGCACTTGCCAGTGCCAGAACTGTACCACCATGCTTGCCAGTGCCGAGCCGCACGACCGTACCACTTTTTGGCATGACCGTGCCAAATCAGAGAAAACTGCAAAATTGGTCGGGAGAAAGTAAAAAATTGACTTACTATATCTGGGCACGACCGTACACTTTTTGGCACGACCGTGCCAAGTGACCATACAGCTTATAAGCCTTCAATTCTCTTCATTTATGGTGTGGAGCCTTAGGGGAATTCTCTGAATTGCTGGAAAAATTATTGTGTGTGTGTTAGAGAGAATTCAAGGCTTCCATCTTTGTGTGATCATCCTTTCAAGTAGCAATCATCATTCATCTTATTTTGCAATCTTTTATTCTTGACAATGATTTGTAAGATTACTTTGATTTTGGTTGTTGTATTAAGCCTTATGGGCTAAATACTCTTGTTACTTAGATTATGTTGAAACTTCTACTTATGTGATATTTATCTATGAATGATTTTGGTAAATTGGTGTTCTTCAAGTTTATGACATGTTCTTGAATAGAGTTTAATGGTTGAATGCTTGTTTTAATTCCTAGTCTTGTTAGTTTGATAGATGCTTAGCCATAATATGTTGGAAAACTATGTGTTGAGTATTTGTTTATGAACTTAGTTTGTGTATGCATACTTTGTTTATATCACTAAGTTAGGAATGACTAGTGGAAATTAACTTGGTTATGAATTTTAACAAGCATGAAACCTATTACTTGATATAGGAAAATTGTATGGTGATAATATGATTCTTTGAGTTGGTTAATGTTTGCTAGAGATTAAGGCCATAATCCTTAGTTTATATTTTGCTAATTTGAAAGACTTATGTGTTTAACTAGTGTTCTTGAACTTGTCTATTTTACATGATTCTAGGTGGTTAGTTTGTTGTTTTCATGCTAGCTTTCCTTTAATTGTGAGATTAGGTAGTTTTGACAAACTTACTAATCTATGGTTATTAACTTGTTGAATACCCATCATGATGTTTTGTTGTTAGTATTAGGTTGCCTTGATTGGAATTTGATATTGATGCTTAATACATGATGTTTGCCATTATCATTGTCATTTTGTCACTAAGTTTAAGTGGATGCATAGTCTAAGTAGCTTTGTTTGGATTGATTGTTAGTTGTATTTTATTTGCTTTGTTATTGTTGTATGCTAGTTTAGTTACTTGAAAAATTATTTGGATTGTTTGCTTGGTTAAATTAATTACAAAAATTTAGTATCAAAAGTTAGCCGTGTCCATGGATTGACACTCGGTTCTTACCGATACTTTGCTACAAACGATAGGTACACTTGCCTTTCGTGTGTGGTTTGGTTGTTTGTGAAAACCATTTTTAAAACCCGATTTGTGTGAAACTTTTATTCAAATTTTATATATATATTCCCACACATCATATATAAACCGAAAGTGTTTTATGGAGATAAAGGAGCAATAACTACGTTTAGATGGCTTGAAGAGATGGAGTCCATTGTGATTATAAGCAAATGTACTGAAAGGGAAAGTATCCAGTACTCGTCCCAGATGTTCAAGGGAGAGGGACTGGAATGGTGGAACACATTGATTAACGTGAAAGGAAGAAACAATCTGTACAATCTGGAATGGAAAACTTTTAAAGAATTGATCAAACAGAGATTCTGTCATATTCACGAGGTTGTTCAGATTCAAACCAAGCTTTGGAACCACAAAGTGATTGGCACAAATATCAAGGAATACAATACCAAGTTCCTTGAGTATTGTCGACTTGTACCGCATCTGGTTACACCAGAATATAATAAAGTGACGCGGTATATTTATGGGTTGCCAAAGGAAATCCGTGATCATGTGAGATCACATATGCCTACTACCATTGAGTCTGCTGTTGAGCTTGCTGGTTACTTGATGGAGAGCATGATAAGGAACCGTGATGAGGAGAAGAATATTATAATTGAAAAGAAACGTGAGGGTGATGATAAGAAGAAGTTTGAACGGGGAAAGGAAAGGTCAAGTGTGTTTAATCGGCCACTGTGTAAGAATTGTGGTAAGAAGCACGAGGGCAGATGCTTGAAGCCTACACCTAAGACTGATGTACGCAAGTTTGATCCGTTTTCGACTTGCAATTTTTGTAAGAGGCCAGGGCACAAGGAGGAAGAGTGTAGGAAAAAGTTGATTGTTTGTTTTGATTGTGGTGAGAAAGGACACTTTAGTGCTGATTGCACTAAGAAGAAACCGGTAGTTGGAGGCGCTGGTGGCAGTGGTGCCAGGAAGGGAAACGCCCGCGCATTTATGTTGAATACTCAAAAGGTAGGAGAATTGCCAGATATGATTATTGGTACGTTTCCTATTAATAATGTTTACGCTATGGTTTTATTTGACTCAGGAGCCAATCAAAGCTTTATAGATTATAAGTTTTGTAATCTGTTAAATGAATCTCTAGCTAAACTAAGTATTCATTATGAAGTAGAAACAACTAATGGAACATTAATCAAAATATCTGAAGTGTTAAGTAGTTATATTTCCTTAGCTAGGTATGAGTTGCCGGTACAACTTTTACCTATGGAATTAGCTAGATTTGATGTAATATTAGGAATGGATTGGTTAGCTGCCAACCAAGCCCGAATCCTCTATAATGAAAAAGCCATAGATCTACTGACTCCGAATAGGAAGATCATTCGAATAACTGGTGACAAAGAGGCAGGTAGAATTGGAATTATTTCAAAAATCAAGGCAAGCCATTGTTTGGGTAAAGGTTGTTTAGCCTTTATGGCATACGTTACTAAAGAACCCGAACCTAAAACGATGGAGGAAGTTCCAATTGTCTCTGAGTTTAAAGATGTATTTCCCGACGAATTGCCTGGAATTCCGCCGGATCGAGAAGCAGAGTTCAGAATAGATTTAATTCCAGGAACGGCTCCAATTGCAAAATCTCCTTACCGATTGGCACCAACTGAAATGAAAGAACTCAAGAAACAATTGGATGAATTACTGGAAAAAGGGTTTATACGACCAAGTTCTTCACCCTGGGGAGCTCCAATTTTGTTTGTCAAGAAGAAAGACGGATAAATGAGAATGTGTATCGATTATCGTGAATTGAATAAAGTAACAATCAAGAATCGATATCCATTACAAAGAATTGATGGTCTCTTTGATCAGCTTCAAGGGGCAAGCTGTTTTTCTAAGATAGATCTTAGATCTGGGTATCATCAATTGAAGGTTCAAGAAAAAGATATATCCAAGACCGCATTTAGAACCCGATGCGGACATTATGAGTTCACCGTTATGCCTTTAGGACTCACTAATGCTCCGGCAGCGTTTATGGATATGATGATCCGAATCTGTAAGCCTTATTTGGACAAATTTGTTTTCGTTTTCATTGATGACATTTTAATATATTCCAAGACAAAAGAGGAGTATCAAGCTCGTTTGAAAACCATACTGGAAACGTTGAGGAAAGAAAAGCTTTATGCGAAATTTTCAAAATGTGAGTTCTGGCTATCCGAAGTGCAATTCCTCGGACATATTGTAAATGAAAAAGGAATTCAGGTGGATCCGGCGAAAATAGAAGATATTTTGAAATGGGAGAAACCCAAGACCCCGATGCAAGTTCGAAGTTTTCTGGGGTTAGCCGGTTACTATAGAAGATTCATACAAATTTTTTCTAGAATAGCGGTTCCATTGATTTCATTAACTCGAAAATCCGTTAAATTTGAATGGGGACCGAAGCAAGAAGAGGCATTCGAAACTCTTAAACAGAAATTAAGAAATGCACCTGTCTTAGCCTTGCCTGAAGGGCAAGATAATTTCATTGTATATTCTGATGCTTCGCATACAGGAATGGGGTGTGTTTTGATGCAAGGGAAGAAGGTAATTGCTTATGCGTCAAGGCAGTTAAAAGTTCATGAAAAGAATTACACCACACATGATCTTGAACTTGGAGCTATAATTTTCCCATTGAAATTACGGCGACATTATTTATATGGTGTAAAATCTATCGTCTATACTGATCATAAATGTTTGAAGCATATATTTGATCAGAAAGAGTTGAACATGAGATAGAGGCGATGGATGGAAACGCTTAATGACTATGATTGTGAAAGTGTGTATCATGAGGGTAAAGCTAATGTGGTGGCCGACACTTTAAGTAGAAAAGAACATGAAAAGCCAAGGAGAGTACGAGCTTTAAGGTTAGAACTCAAAATTGATCTATTAACCGAAATTAAGGAGGCTCAGATGTTGGCACTAGAACAAAAGAATATAAAGGCCGAAAAAGAGAATGGTACGATAGATCAGTTGGTAAAAGGCGAGGATGAAATACTCAGATTAGGGAAAAGAATCTGGGTGCCCATGGTTGGAAGTTTACGAGAGAAAATCTTAGAAGAAGCTCACAAATCCAAGTATATGATGCATCCGGGTAGTTATAAGATGTATCATAACCTTAAAGATGATTATTGGTGGATTGGAATGAAGAAAGAGATTGCTCAACGAACAACTGATCAAGTTATTCAAATCCGAGAACGGTTGAAAGCAGCACGAGATAGACAAAAGAGTTATGCTGATGTAAGACGAAAACCGTTGGAATTTAAAGAATGAGATAAGGTGTTGCTCAAGGTATCACCATGGAAAGGTGTGGTTCATTTTGGGAAGAAAGGGAAGTTAAGTCCATGTTTTGTTGGACCATTCAAGATTATTGAAAGAATAGGTCCTGTAGCTTATCGCCTTGAGTTACCCAATGAGATGCAAAATGTATCGAATCTACGGAAATGCTTAGCTGATGAAACACTTGCTATGCCTCTAAAAGATGTACAAGTAAATGAGAAACTCAAGTTTGTGGAGGAGCCGATACGGATTGAAGATAGTCAAACCAAGTTCCTTAAGCGTAAAAGATTGAAGTTGGTAAAAGTAAGATGGAATTCCCGACGTGGTCCGGAATTTACTTGGGGAACTTGAATCTGAGATGAAAAGAAAGTATCCACATCTCTTCACATAAATCTCGAGGACGATATTTTTCTAAAGGTGGGGAGGATGTAACACCGTGAAAATACCCCATCCAATTTTGGGCTAAATATGTAAATTTTAGAAGTTAAAGGGCTAAAAATGTTAAATCTGGAAGTTGAGGGACTTAAAATAAAAATTTTGAGTTTTAAGACTCATCGTGCTACGCGATGGTCTCCTGATGAACTTCGTCACGCTACTCGACATTCCATTTAGCAAATCAAGAAAATGTGGGGAGCCGTGCTAAGCGACGGCAAGCCCAACTGGTCCATCACGCTACGCGATGACTAGGTTAAGTTACCCGTGACACGTGGCCAACCACGTGTCAACACGTGGCAACTTCTGGTTAATTGCGGCGTCGCGCTATGCGACAGCCTTGGAGAAAAGGCCATCGCTCTACGCGACAATCTGCAAAACTCGCCTATAAAAGGGCAGCTACGGGTTCAAGCCATTTCATCCCATTTTCACCTTAGTTTTTACATAGTTAACCTTGGAGAGCGTGCAAGAGAGTTCCGAGGTGCCAAGGGCTGTTTTCGCGAAGAAACGAGATGTTGTTACGCTGTTATCGAGCTGTTGATCCCGTAAACGAAGCATAAGCCGAAGTGCTGCTGTTTTCTTAGTTCTTATTTTCCGACTAGCCAATTAAGGTAGGATTAAGGTTAAGTTACTTTACCATAGAGTTATTAGTCTTAGTCAAGGATATAGTCGTTAAACTGTAAACGTTTTTCAAACTAATGTTTTACAAATTGAGACATTACTTCCAAGTGAAGTAATGTTACCAAAGCTACTATTTTGACGGGACGTAGTAACTGGAAGGGGGTATAATTAGTAGACTCTTCTTGCCTAAGGAAAACAATTCGTATTCATCCCAATCAACCGCGGGACCCGTTTTTTTACCTGGAGAAGTTTGCCAACGTGATATCCTTTATTAGGCCAAAGCGTGCTATTCCAAACGTCATATGTAAATCCAAAAGTATTTTCATAAAACGATTATAACCATACTAAGGTTAAGTCAGACCTAAGAGTCTACTGATCAGACCTCGAGTCTGCTGAACTGAATCAGACCTAATAGTCTGCTGATCAGACCTTGAGTCTGCTGAAACTGTAACAGACTTAAAGTCTGCTAAATAATACCAACTAGGTACTTATGCATACCTATTATGAATATAGGTTGATAGCATACTGAAGCGAAGAATTTTGATATTCCCGACTGATAATACAAGGTGAACACGTTAACCTTTTAAGGTCTGAACTGATTTTACTCTTGTAAAAGACAGGTTGTTTATTGCAACGAGTCTGATAAATGTTTGCATGTGATTATATCTCTAAAATCATTATAATACAAAATAGATAATAAAAAGCAACTCAGACCGAATACACATGTGTCTGGATCCAAACATAACTGATAATTGGCATACAAAACCAAGTCAGTCATAACCAGTTCTCCATAAGGGTTACATAGCCTAGGGGAAAAGTTGTCTCCGAACAGGGGCTATGTACTCGAGGAACCTTTGAATTGTGTGTGTAGGGCAGTGGTACAAATCTCGGGAATGGACAGGCATTCCTGCTGAGTTTGTGAAACAGAAAAGTATGTTTGTATTTAACGCGTGTTATAAACTGTTTTATCGAGTCAACATTTCACCAGCATATAGTTGACGTGTTTTTCCCACCCGTGCAGGTAACTAAATGTCAATAGATGGTACACTAGGATTGGGGTCATTAGAAGATCGCTATGGATGGCTCGATTTTGATAATTATAAAATCCTTGTAATATAAATATCACTGTTTTGTAAAACTGAACTCGGATGTTTAATTCCCGAGTAATTTTGATAATGTAAATTAATATTTTAATCTGTAAGGCTTCCGCTAAAATGAACTCGCTACTCTGATATATTTACAAAACAGGTACCAACTGTTAGTCACACTCCTAGGCCCTGGAGCGGGGTGTGACATCACCACTACGCCTAATATTGTTAACTTCTTCCTTTAACCGCAATCTCGTCTAACTCCGGCAACCAAATCCGACGAGCACCTATATCCTCACCACCTGCAACAATTAACCGATAGAAATCTTCATCGTCGCATCTTCATCAGATTCTGGAAGTTTCCTCAGTTAAAAAATATTTCATCCCTCTTAGCTTTCTTTTCCAAAATCTGCTTCATATTCAGGTCAGGAACATAAAAGATGAAGTTATCCTTATAAACTTGTTATCTCACTTTATTGATTATTTCTTTTTGGGGAAAAGAGGACGAAGAAGAAAAATTTTTTGTTCTATGGAAGGAAATGTTCGAAAAGGTTTGAAATTTATCTGGTTTGATAATTGTCACACCCCAACCTAAGACAGAAATGACGGGGCGTGAGCCGATTGTTCACAGCTCAAAGGTACCATCATAAATAAAATGACAGTACCTATTAAGTTAATTATGTCAAATAAAGGTGCACAAATTATCCAAACATGACAAATAATCCAAAGAAGTAAATTATTCCAAAATAATTTTAAACATAAATCGTCTTCTTTAATTCCCTAAGGTCTTATCTAGATGTCCTTCACGTCAATCTTCAATTCAAATGATAACTTGCATACGCATAGAAAATAGAATATTGTTTGTCAACACTAGGCTAAGTGAGATTATCATCAGTTTTGCATGATATAATAATAATATGAATAAATAAGCAAAACAAAATAAATATAGTAATAAACAATCAAACCATAAACAAATAGTGTGTAAACTAACCACGCCTCACAAATAAGGACTATGGCTATAATGACTAACTGTGATTTGTCGGTTTACCATCGCCATGCGAACGGGCTTTGGCTACTACGATGGCGTATGATCATACTGACTTGCTAGACTTCTGATGGACCTCTCCGAAAAATGATAGAATATAAACACATAAGCACATAAACAAGTAATAAATAACATTTGATCGAAATACACACAGTCATTCGTTTGCTAGTTTTGTGTAGATATGTAGTATGAAAATTTGAATTAGATATTAGTACTAGTACGCATATGCCCCCAAAACTTATGAAAATCAGTAAAATAAAGGGGAATGATAAAACTCACCTTATTGCGTAAACAGTAAACAAGAATAAGAATAAATGGTTAATAACTAAATGAATGGTCTTCTAACGCGTTGAACGAAGTAAATCAAATGAAACCTGAAACTTTGAGATAAGTCAATATGGGTAAAAACGAACACGTTTCCGCTGGAATCGTTCCAAACAGATGTCTAGAACTCCGGTTATGTTAAATTAAACGTTTAAACAAGTCCGTACTGACCAGAATCCGAACATTGAGTCGGAAGTTAGTTTTTGGTCAGTAGCCTAAAAATCTCGTTACGAAAATAAAAGTCTTCTGGACCGAAAGCTGGTTCTGACCAGAAGCATGAGAAAACGAGTAGTCAAAGTTATAACTATTTTGCCCTTAAACGGGTTTGACTCAAATTGACCCGTCGATACCCGCAATCACAGAAATTGATTACGGTTTATTGACAAGTGAGTATTATATAACAATTGATCATTTAACAACTTGCCTGGATAATGCTTGAATTAACGAGAAATCGAGGTCAAAGGCTAAACAAACATCAAAGTCAAACTGCCGCTTTTAAATCTTCAAGTAAACGAGCAAAAAGGAGCGTAAAGTGATGGCTGAGAATGCTTGAGTTCAGTAAACTCTAAGGTTTGGTGTTATGATGTGCTTATATAGTCATTATATCAACTTGTTGGACAATAAACAAGTCGGTTTTTGGTAAACAAATCATACATTAATGAGGAAATCGGGTCATATAGTCATCGATATATTGATCAAATTACTGAATATGAACCTAGACACTATTCCATACTAAATACAATAATGCTCTATTTTCTTGATTTAGGGTTGATTAGGGAAATATTTAGCATTAAACGAAGATCGAACTCAAAAATAGCTGATCTGACAAAGCTTCGCGCCGCGCGAAGGTTTCACCCCTCCTCCTTCACTTCGCGAGAAGGGGGGTTTCCACCATAATTCCATTTTTGGCAATTTTAGTCCTTGTAGTTCCAAAAATGCATTTTTAAGCTATTGTAAGCGATTTTAAGAGCTTATAAGGGCTATTTGGCACAACTGAAAGTTACGGAATTATAAACTAAGATAAACAAAGTTAATTTACTAATAATTGCACGATTTCATTAATAAGAAAGATTCAAATAATGTTCTCGAATCGGGTTATATGTAAACGAATACGAGTACGAAAAATCCAAGGCGTTACAATCTTCCATACTTTAGGGAATTTCGTCCCGAAATTAAGAAAAACTAAAACATAATCGTGTTTAAAAATAAATAAACTTTAAGTAAGACATTTCTTTTTAAATTAAATTTAGAATTTACCATAACATAGAACTTCCCATAGCCAAAGCAACGCTCCAAATGAAAAATCCGATAAGGGCACTTATATATAGGATGTACCAGCGTCGTAACCACCATGTCCTTATCGTCTAATCATTTGTATCGTTAATCGAACTACTTTCGGTTCTAGATTATGACACACAATTGTACGTATTATGATTTCCATGCGAGGACTTGGATAATTATGTTTGCGACCATAATTTCTCTTATCGTCGGATGGTCCGCATAATCCGTTCCATCATATGGGTTATAAAACATTGGAAACCATGATTTTGAAAGAAAGCAAAAGTTTTTGATAACTTTAAATATAAATCCAAAAGATAATCAATGTATGAAACACTTCTAAAAATGAATGTTCAAGTCTGATAAATAAAACAGTGTAATTTTTAAAACATCTTTTGCTTATAAAATAAAATCTTGAAGGTTGAAGGAAAATGGATTTCTTGAAGCAGATGTTTTAATGAATCGCGATGAACAAGAATAAGAAAACAAGATAAAGGTACAAGATCATAAGAAATTAACCTTGATAAAAGAAACTTTATTCATGAGATAAAACACACAAAATAGTTCAAATTGAAATTATTCAATACCACAAATAAATAAAAAGTCGATACAATGCATAAACTGAAAAGACAAGATAACTTAAGATAGAAGTAACGAAAGCAACAGAAATCTTCAGAGTCTTCAAGAAGCTTTAGTTACAATTGACTTGGTTCACTTGATTTGGAGCACTCGAGGTAGTTGGATCCATAAGAACTTGAGTAGTCGAGGTATATGGATTTGGAATAGCTTGAATAGGTTGAGCTTGAACAGATTGCATGAGTGGGGTTTCATTGGAGTGAGTTTGGTAAACTTGAGCTTGCTGGTACGGGATTTGCTAGGTTTGAGTTAAGTATGAAGGATCATGGTTGACGGGAGGAGCTTGGAGGATATATGGTTGATGGGTTTGTACTTGATGAGCATTTGTAGTGTAGTAGGGTACAGGTATAGCTTGAGCTTGGTGTGCATGGATGAGCTTAGGGCACACACAGCCAAGATGATTAGGGTATCCATAATTGTAGCAAGCACGGGTAGTAGGGGATCTAGGAGCAGGCGGTGCAGATAGTTGTGGGACGGCTTGCGCTTCAAACGGTGTACGAAAAACATTAGCAAAGTGGCCGTAACGATTGCATTGGATGCAAAGACAGCACATGGATTGGGTCGGATTTTGATAGTTGCAAGCGGAGCATAACGGATAAGCTCCGGTATAAGGTTTCTTGTGCGAGACAGTTTGGTTTTGTTAAGGTTGTTGGCTGGCTTGATTAACGGCATAGTTTTGGTTGTTGGACTTCCGTTTGGGGTGAGAAGAGTTATCCTTGTGCGGATTGGGTTTGGGTTCGGCCTTAACATCGGTTGAGGATTTGGTTTGGAGTTGTCAAGTGTAAGTTTAGAGTCCTTTCGCGGGAGGGTTCCATCTCTAACATGGTCATCGGAAAGTGAGGCAGCAAGAGCAATAGCTTTTTCGATGGAGAAAGGGTCTCGACTAACCATGGCATCACGGAAAATTGTTGGCAATCCACGAATATACTTTCGAATCCCACGGGATAAAGGTGTTACGAGGTGGGGTACTAGTAGGCTAAGTTGCTTGAAACAGTTGGAATAAGTAGAGTTGTCACCACCAATTTGCTTGAGTTCCCAAAACTTAGTCTCCAGTCTTTGCAGTTCATGTTTAGGGCAAAACTCCTTCTTCATAGCATCCTTGAGTTCCTCCAAAGGCATGTCGTAGCAATCTCAACGCCTTGGAGGGCCTTAAAAATATTCCACCATGTGAGAGCTCGTTCCTCGAAGACGCTCGAGACGAACCTAGTACGCTTGTCATCCGGACATTCATGTGGATAAAAATGTTCTCCATTCACTCGAACCATCGGAGAAGTTTAGTGGCGTTCTCTTCTCCAAGGTACGGGGGTGGTTTAGCACTAGTGAAGTTCTTGTAGTGAAAGTTGTTTAGGGTAGCTGAAGTAGCAGATCCATTGGAGGTGATGCTTTGGATCTGGGTCACAATCTCGGGCATAGCAGCAGCACACTCCCTAGATTCTAGCAGCCAAATGGCGATCATGAGCAGCCGATGGACGACGTTGATTACGGCGAAAAATTTGGAGAAGACATTCAACGAGGACCAAAAATTGAAACTTTATATGATGATGGGTAAGTTGTGTGAATGAGTTGATGTGAGATAATGGAGATGTGAATTTAAATAAAATCATGCTAGCGGTTTATCATGACTTAAGGATAAGTCGAGATTTAAAACAATGTTAATAATCTTGAGATATTTAATTAATTAGACAATATTTATTCTAAAAGTGAAATCCAAAAATAAAATGTTACTGGGTTGGGCTTTCCATGGACTTTCCATGGTAGCTCGAGAACCCAATTTAAATAACGAAGCACATCCAAATGAGTTGGCCTCCCATGAGCTTTCTATGGCAATTTGAATGGCCCAACTAAATAACATAATATAAATGTTATGAATTGGGCATCCAATGAGCGTTCCATGGCAGTTTAATGGCCCAATTAAAATAACGAGTAACAAACAATTGAGTTTGTCGGCCCACGAGCGTTACATGGCATTTTAGCTGACCCAACTAATTAACAAATTATCAAATCAATGGAGTTGGTTTGCCCATGAGCGTTACATGGCATTTTAACTGACCCAACTAATTAACAAATTATCAAATCAATGGAGTTGGTTGGCCCTTGAGCGTTACATGGCATTTTAACTGACCCAACTAAATATCGAATCGTCGAATCCAAATATGAGTTGTTGGAGTATATCGTGAACCACCATGGGTGATACATTCCAACCAAAATAAAATCGAAAATGAGTTGAGAAATGGATAGTTGGAGTGTTCATGGGTTTACATGGATTTTTCACCCAACTAAGCATTTTAAAATAAATAATAATAAAACATAATATTGGAAGTTTTCCCAATTTAGCTACGAGCCACCGTGAATTTTTTTTTTTATAGAAGGAATGTAACCATTTAACCGGTCACGTTTACCACTTAAAGTTACGGTTGTATGACATTTGTCCTGCTTTGGCCTAGAGGTTCGAGTACTGTGGTCAGGTTATCCTCCAGGTAAGGAATAGTGTCTTACCTTGGGTTCTCGGAACCATTTTGCCAATGCCCGACTCATAGTTCTCTCACCCCCTACAGTTACTACCGAGCATGTTATACTCCAATGCTTTAAGGTAATGGAGTAAAAACAAAGCTCGGGAATTCTTAAGGAATTTCTCAAAATGAAAAGACAATCTACTAAAAATAAAAGATTTAGAAAATATTTTGAAGGTGAGGTATAACCTCGGAATTTGTGTGTGTGTGCACAATAAATAAAATAAAATAAAATAACTAACTTAACAAGCTGTAAACAATTAATAAGGCACAAACGGCTATTAGATAAGCACGTATGGGGTCCTAAGCATATTTCTAGGACAATTTCTAAAGACCTATCTTAAAACCTTCGGCTCTGATACCAATCTGTCACACCCCAACCTACGACGGAAATGCCGGGGCGTGAGCCGATTGTTCACTGCTCAAAGGTACTAGGCTGAGTGAGATTATCACCAGTTTTGCATGGTATAATAATAATATGAATAAATAAGTAAAACGAAATAAATATAGTAATAAACAATCAAACCATAAACAAATAGTGTGTAAATTAACCATGCCTCACGAATACGGGCTATGGCTATAATGACTAACTGTGATTTTTCGGTTTACCATCGCCATGCGAACGGGCTTTGGCTACTACGACGGCATATGATCATACTGACTTGCTAGACTTCTGATGGACCTCTCCGAAAAATGATAGAATATAAACACATAAGCACATAAACAAGTAACAAATAACATTTGATGGAAATACACACAGTCATTCGTTTGCTAGTTTTGTGTAGATATGTAGTATGAAAATTTGAATTAGATATTAGTACTAGTACGCATATGCCCCCAAAACTTATGAAAATCAGTAAAATAAAGGGGAATGAAAAAACTCATCTTATTGCGTAAACGAGTAAACAAGAATAAGAATAAACGGTTAATAACTAAATGAATCGTCCTCTAACGCATCGAACGAAGTAAATCAAATGAATCTGAAACTTTGAGATAATTCCTAGAACTCCGGTTATGTTAAAGTTGGAATCGTTCCTAGAACGAAGTAAATCAAATGAATCTGAAACTTTAAACTTGGAATCGTTTCAAGCGGATGTCTAGAACTCCGGTTATGTTAAAGTAAACGTTTAAACGAGTCCGTACTGACCAAAATCCGAACAGTGATTTGGAAGTCGGGTTTTGGTCAGTAGCCTTAAAATCTTGTTATAAATATAAAATTCTTCTGGACCAAAAGCTGATTCTGAACAGAAGCATGAGAAAACAAGTAGTCAAAGTTATGGACTATCTTGCCCTTAAACAGGTTTGACTCAAATTGACCCGTCAATACCCCGCAATCACAGAAATTGATTACGGTTTATTAACAAGTGAGTATCATATTCAGTTAAGAACTTACCTGGATGATGCTTGAATTAACGAGAAATCGAGGTCAAAGGCTAAACAAACGTCAAAGTCAAACTGCAGCTTTTAAATCTTCAAGTAAACAAGCAAAAATGAGTGGAAAAACATCGGGAAGGGTAAAGTGACGGCTGAGAATGCTTGAGTTCAGTAAACTCTAATGTTTGAAGTTATGATGTGTTTATATAGTCATTATATCAACTTGATGGACAAGAAACAAGTAGGTTTTGGTAAACGAATCACGCATTAATGATGAAATCGGGTCATATAATCATTGATATATTGATCAAATTACTGAATATGAACCTAGACACTATTCCATACTAAATACAATAATGCTCAATTTTCGTGATTTATGGTTGATTAGGGAAAGATTTAGCATTAAACGAAGATCGAACTCAAAAATAGTGATCTAACAGAACTTTGCGTCGCGCGAAGGTTTCACCCCTCCTCCTTCGCGCCGCGCGACCCGGGGGGTGGGGGGTCTACCAGACTTCCATTTTTGGCAGTTTTAGTCCCTGTAGTTCCAAAAATGCATTTTTAAGCCATTTTAAATGATTTTAAGAGTTTATAAGGGCTATTTGGCACAAATGAAAGTTAAGGAATTATAAACTAAGATAAAAAAAGTTAATTTATTAATAATTGTACGATTTCATTAATAAGAAAGATCCGAATAATGTTCCCGAATCGGGTTATATGTAAACGGATACGAGTACGAAAAATCCGAGATGTTACAGTAATATCCTTTTGTAGAGCAAAATAACATAATTATATCATAAATGCACAACTACTTTTAAATAATTAGCTTGAAAATAAAACATTTTCAAAGAAGAATATGAACCGCCAAATTCATAATTACAACGGGTAACATAAAAACTGGTGTAATTATGTTAAACTTTTAAAAATGGGTTACAAGTAACCGTTTTATTTACCGAGTATTTTTAACACAAAGCACAACGGTTTTAAAAAAACCGGTTTATTTTTATACTTAAATAGAAAATACAACAGTTAAATATAAAAAATGGCATAAAATGTTGAACTTTTAAATACGGTTTACATATAACCGGTATAATAAAAATGTTATAAACAACTATTAACACGGTTTAAATAATCCCGATATAAAATACATTTTTAAACATTTAGTTCGCGCAAATAGTTAACCGTCAAAACTCTATTCAGGCAATTATAGTCTCTGGTAAATTTTCAAATCAAAGATTTTTGTAATTAATTTTGACAACTCAAAATATTTACTAATAGTAGTCTAATCGATTGCCTAACATGAATTGAATAATGCGTCTATATATAAATATATCTCACGTATCCACCCACCAAGCTATAGTATTACCAAAAATGGCTCATTAAGGTTTTGATTCAAAAATTAAGAACATGATGAGGGATTACCTCATCAGGGCTGTTGACGATGATCCGAAGACTGCATTAGCAATGCAAACTCTTACTAAATCTCCGATGAGAGCGCCCATTCCATCCTTGAAGCATACAAGGGACAACTTGATAGGTTAATAGTGCAACTTAACAACACTGTTAATCCCCCACATATGATTTACTACATATCCCAAATCCAACAAGATTAGAAGATTAACAAGGTTATGGACGAAGTTAGCAAGGTTGTGCTAAAAGCTATAGCTATTAAGTTCGATTTCCGGGATAAACTTGTTCGGTTTTAGGGTTTTTTTTATTGATTTTGTTGTTTTTTCTTGTATTATTTATGTTTCGTTGTAATTTTATTAACTGTGAAATGAAAGATGCTTAGTATATTTAACCGTTTAGTTTTATAATTTTTGCTACAATGTATGAATATTTGTCACGATTTATTTGTAAATATGATCGCTTCATTATGTTGAAACTGTTAACCGCTTTAAAATACTTGTTAAAAACCGGTGTATAAACCTTTTGTTCATTAACAACGCTTATTGCTTTTAAATTTACAACAGGTTTGAAGAATTCTTCATTTAAAACGGTTCTTCACATTTTATTCTAACGGTTGAACTCCTCACCAGTTTAAATACTCGTTAAAAACCGGTGTATAAACTTTTGTTCAATAAACAACGGTTCTTCATTTAAAACGGTTCTTCAAGAAATTAACAAGTAGTTCTTTTTTTCTTTTCTGAAATTTGTAAATATTAAACTTCTTAGTACTTGTATAGTAGTATATATATTCGAATATATTTGTAATACATTTTTATATAATTATGTTCTTATTTAACAGTTAGTGTTTTTTTATCTGTTTTAAACAATTAATTGTATTAGTTTACACATTGACAAATCTTGTGTAATACACGGGTTTTAAAATCAGTACACTAATATTACTTGATTCTAAACTTGAAAAATGCGGAAACTTTAAAGGAAAAAGAAGAAAATAAAGCTGCATACAATCATTTACAAAAGAAATTTAAAGCAAGAGTTCTAAATTCTTTGTGTAGCTAACATGGAAATTAAATCATGTACATTCCATGATAGTCAATTAGTTACGATATAAATTATCATTCAAATGTAAGTGTAACACCAGGCCTAGCTCAATGATATATTTTTGCAGTTACCTTTCGATCGTAACTTGCTCGTCCCACAATGTGTAGAAAATAATAAAACTAATAATATTATAATAATATTCAATTCAATACGTACGCCAATAGGTTGTTTTAATCAAGTCGTTACTGTTTTCTGACAGCCACCAATTAATAAATTTTAACAGGGACACCACTAAAATTTCTTTACATTTAAATTACCACAACTCATTGTTGTATACCTTTAAGCTAGTGATGGAGTGCTTAATTCCACGGCCGATTTATCGATTAGAAAACCCTTGATGAAACTGAAGATTAGTTTCTTATGTGCTTATATCTACCTACCTACCTATACTAATAAAAGAAAATAATTCTGGTCACATGTTATTTTAAGGTTAATTCTCATTATTAAATTCCTATCTAAATTACAATTTTTCTATTGATGAAAATTATTATATATATTAATATTTTTTTTATATTAAATATATTTACACTATAATTTATAGCATTAATAATTCAATTAATGGAAATAGACCAATTATACGTAATGTTGAATTTACAATCAATATCAATACTATATTTAGAACCAAAATATTTTTTTTTTCTTTTTCATCAATAGAAGATAAGTGATTTGGGCGGGAATTTAATAATAAGAATTAACCTCAAAATGACATTTACCCAAAATTATTTTCTTGTATTAGTATAGGTAGATTACGTGAAATAAAGATATTTTCTTTAAAATTAAAATGTATATAAAAAAGTCTATGTTTAAAGAGTACATTAACATTTAATTTTTAAGACATACTCATATCAAAGAACTTTTTACAAATATTCAATGTTTAACCAGTCTTAAAAAGCATAGACAAATTTTTCATTTTTTTATATTTAGTATAAGACTATTGTGACAGTTGAACAACAGTGTGTTTATAAGGGCATTATGAAAGATGTTTAAAAAGGAAAATCTTGTGTCTTTTTTGGTTTACGGTTTATGGTTAGTGTTTAGTGTTTAACGTTTAGGGTATGGAGTGAAAAACATTTTTGTGAAAGACTTTAACAACAACTTTCAGATCTAAAGGTCTCATTGTTTTAAATGGTGCTTCCCGTGACATTGCTTCATTATTGTACACCGATGATAGAACAACCCATTCTCGATTCAAAATTCAAATACATTTGATAATATAAAACGACTATATTTGTAATATATTTTTTCAAAATTTAAAGAGACTTAATTATCTTTTATTTTATTTGTATTAAATTATTCATTACAATTTATACATTAACTTATACCGTGTAATACACGGATTTCTAAAGCCAGTAATAATATATATAAAAACGAGTATAAGATATATTTTTGTCAATGATAGGTATATGGGAATATATTATTTTAGAGTCACATATTAATATTTTGGTGGCCTATAAATCATGTGAGATGTAAACCATACAAGATGCATTTTTATATGATGGCCGGTGAAATATGCGCAATGTTTGGTTGGGGAGAGAAACACCGAGACTAGGGGGTACTTTAGTAATTTAAAATGTAAAAGAAAAGGTCAAATTAAAATATGTGACGCGACGGAATAAAATGTCAAAATCCCTTTGCGTAGAACGCTGATATACCTTAGAAAGGTGTGAATGGAAAGCTACGAAACCCATGATCGAATGAACACTGATGTTTATTTTTAGCTTAAATTCATAAAATACGTTTACACGTAAATACTAATATACTTTTAACCATAGCTCGCCCAATGTAATTTTATTTTATTTATTTCATTAGTCAGTCGACTATTAGGCCAAGGGGTGCATAGGTGCGTGCACCGGAGAGGAACGTGGTGTGAGATGGGTGATGTGGCAATGAAAGAGTATGTAAGGTGAGTAACATGAGAATTTTGATGGTGACAGGGAGTTGGTGGTCCTGATTTGAAGAAGCAATAAAGAAGATGTGAAAAAGGATCTACGAGGAAGCCAGAGCGTTATGCAAACATAATGGCACGACGTACAAATAGGAACACGCCTCACCATGGGTTCCGATCAAAGCCTTCAGGCCTATCGGATATCCTTCCCTTAGCATTAGTAAGGTCCAACAAATGTATTGATAACGGGTCTTAAAGTTACAAAAACTATTGGTGCAACATCATAATTAAATATGAACTTTTTTTTAAAAAAAAGTGCAAGTTCAAATTAATTGACAAAATGCATAAATTTGTTCGCCAACAAATCTTCTTATCAATACATACTACTAGAAAACAAGTTATAATCGACGACATTTTGCAAGTTCAAATTAATTGACAAAATGCATAAATTTGTTCGCCAACAAATCTTCTTATCAATACATACTACTAGAAAACAAGTTATAATCGACGACATTTTACAAACATGTGTGATCCATTTTGTTGTTATTAACGGATCAACAATGAATACCACTTAAAAAAATCGGTGGTAATCCTTTGTTAAATTACAAACGGATCAACAACTTAAAGTATAACTCATAAACCATCACCGAGATACCACGACACATGTTAATTCAACCAAATGAACTTTCATGACTTTAAATACTTCCGAAAAATTACACCACTAAAAAAAATCTATAAATCCGCTAAGCGTAACTAGAAACGAAGGAAATTGTTAACCAAACACACTTAAAAATTCTTAATTAATTATTTTGGAGAGGCTATTTAAGTAAGTTTATTAACTATGCTAATACTTAGGTGTGTCCTAACTCCTAATCTAATAATTAATATTAAGTAAGTTTTATAAATTTTATACCTAATCTAATTTGCTATATTATTTCTAGCTAATCTTTATTATATATATAACCTTGATATATTATACAATATTCAAACCAATAAATTATAATGTTCCAAAAGCATCTTTGTCACTTCCATATAAATAGACACAGAACAAAGAAACACATAACACTACTTGAAAATGAACTACCAGTTCATCAATTCTCTCTCTAAAACCACCGTATGTATATCCCTTCTCCTACAACTTCAGCTCCTTTGCGGTGGCGCCACGCCGCGTATACCATCCTTCCAGAAAGGTTTCACTCAGCTCTTTGGTGGCAACACCAATCTCCTCCGCTCTGATGATGACAACACCGTCCATCTCCACCTTAATCAATACACAGGCATCCATACTCTCCTCTCTCTAACCTCTATATTTTATTTATATTTATATATACTAATTTAAATATATATATATATATATATATATATATATATTTGTAAACTAGAATAGATGCTTTGGTGGTTTTTTTTTTTTTTTTTTTTAGTTTTTTTTTTATTTAGATGTGTCAAAAATTAGGTTCCAATATGTAGAAACATAGATATTACATCAATATAGCAGGTAGGCGGGCAACAAGTTGCGCCGCCACCCCTTTCTGAATTGCAAACCCTAACCTGCTAAAGACATACCCCTGCCCCTTTGGAGTCGACACATTGCTATGCACAACCTGTTGGACCCTGGTTAGAAACGGATAGCTTCCGGTGCCAAGGAGCCAAATGTATCAAAAGCCAGAGAGACAAAAACATGTTGGTTCTCTTCGCAGGCTTTAGCATGTTTCTCCACCTTCTTCGTTTCAGCCCTTTTCATTGCTTGCCCAGCTACAAACCCATTATCCCTCAAACCAGCCAAGGGAGATACCCCTGTGAGGTCAACACAAGCGTGTTTTCCCCCGGCCCAACCAAAGACGAGCAAATCTGCCGGTCGTAGAGTGGATCTCCCTTCCGTGGGGTCTGTAAGGAAGTTTACGGGGGCTTCCTTTTTAGTTGATATCCCAGCTCGCCTTAAGATGTCCCAAAGAACGTCCCGCACCCAATCATGTCGGTATTTGAACCCAGGCATCTCCTTGCAATGAACCGCATGCTCTCCGAATTTATCCAGGCAGGCCTTACGGCAAATCGGACATGTTTCGTCTTCTGGATACATTGGGACCATCAAACGGTACTTAAGAATGACCCTATACTCGACCGCAGACATGCTTTGGCCCAAGCCATCAATCGGAATAACGGTCAGAAAATCTTAGGCATGAGGACCTTGTAAGCATTCAAAAACCGCCTTCTGTCGGGGGGACAATCCAAAAACTTTTCCCAAGCTCTGAGCGATTTTTCCAAAAAGGGCATTCGCCAAAGTTTTTTGAGGCTTTGGTGGGGCGGTGTCCATATTAGAGAAACTGCCAATGTCAAAGTCTGGGAGAGCGCCATTTAGGCGTTCCAGGGCCTGCACGTAGTCTGGGTCCAGGTCGACAACTCCGCTATTCCTTAAGATGTGATTCTGTAGCTTCCAAGACTGAGCCCTCGACGCTACAAAAGCGTAAACCCCAACAT
This sequence comes from Bidens hawaiensis, assembly GCF_021521415.1. Classification (NCBI taxonomy): domain Eukaryota; kingdom Viridiplantae; phylum Streptophyta; class Magnoliopsida; order Asterales; family Asteraceae; genus Bidens; species Bidens hawaiensis. Next base: position 178,600 of record NW_027491117.1, on the reverse strand, counting down.
CATGAGCCGAAAGAAGGCCTAAACCCCCTAAGCGCATCGGTAAAGATGCAAGTCGCCACTGAAGATCACCAAAGAACGGGCCTCCACATACAACTATGTCTTCGATGGCTTCTCGCAGCCCCTTATCAAAACAGGATACCGCATCATCCATCATATGGGGGTGGCATGTTCATAACCCAAAAAGCAACTTAGCAACCCCCATGCAAGACCTAAGCAGGAGGAGTTCGCTCTGGGGATCCCTAAGGTAAGGTAAGAGTTTCATAAGATCAACCGCACGAGATGCTCTCCTCCTCGCCAACTCCTTAATAAAGTAGGGATCTCGACTAACAGCCCCTCCAAGGAGCTTTACCCCTCTCTCTGGTCTACCAATCCCACTAGGGAAGAGCCCATCTTTGACTTTCACCCCATTACACGCTGGCCAAAAAACCTCGGTTTTCTTAATACTAAGTTGCAGCCCCAATGATGGCCCTTCCGAGTTGATAATGTCTAGGGCTTTAGCGACTTCGTTGGCACCACCAATAATAGTCCCATCATCCAAGTACCAAGCATGAAATGGGAGGTTACAGTCATTTTGTACCCGGAGAACAAGAGGGTGTAATGCTAAGGCAAAGAGGAGGGGCCCAAGGGGGTCTCCCTGCTGAACCCCAGTAGTAGCCCCTATACAGTCATCATCCACGTACAACCTAGCCGGCTGGGCATAAAGGAACTGGACCCATAGATAGATAGACGGGCAATGATGATGAACCTCTCGGAGAAGGGCTGTGCGGTCGACCATATTGAAGGCGTTGGAGAAGTCCACGGTAAGCATAGCTAAAGAGCCGTCCGCGTGAAAGGAGTTAAGAAACCGGTTCGCGCTGTGAAGCACCGCCTCTGCCCCATTAGGTGTCCCCACCCCAAACTGAAAGTCCCCTAACTACTGAGTCATTTCCTTCCCAACCATCTTCATAGCCACTTTAGAAACCAACCTACGCCAGATAGCCCCCACAGCAATGGGCCGAATTCCATTATCCGGCTTTAATAAAGGGGTAAGGGGGGCCGAAGCAATAAACTCAGCGAGCACCTTGGGGCACAGACCCCCTAGCCATAAGTTGACGACTTCAGTGATGGCTGAGAGCAGACCCATGGAAGTCACTGATCCTCACCACTAAGAGCGTCCAACAAGTGTTGCGCCCGCATCCCGTCTCTCCCGCATGAGGTCCCTTTAGGAAATGATCGGATACATCTAAGCACACAGTCCCCATCCACAGAGAGAGTAGGCAGGACGACAGAGCTAGAAGGCAAGGACGGAGGCGGCACCACTGGGTGTTTATCAATGAGGGCTTTCATGGTTGAATCTCCGAAAGGGGCAACCCCACTTGAGCATAATACCTTGACTGCAGCTGTGAAATGACCATCCCTGACTTTCCTGAGACATTGTTTAATATTAAGGCTGTTTTCAGAACCCTCCTCCCCTCCGACCTCTCTTTTAGAAAAAGTGCTCCCCCCCACGTTATCAAAGAGAGAAAGAACCAAGTCAGCAAAACCAGATCCATCTTTCCACACCGCAAGTGCTTGCTGAATGCTACTACATTGCAAAGACTTTCGATTCCCTGACCTGCGTTCCTGCCTAGTGGAAGGTTTCACCACCCTTAAAGTACAACGCGGCAACAATAGTAATTTGACCCAATTCTCAATCGAGCCTGGTGAATCCACTACCTTGCGTAAAGCGCATGCCAAAGTCTGAGCAAACGCCAAAAGACAACTTGGGGGGATGCTCTTAACCGTTTGAATGGGAAGGGAGAAAACCCGTTCCAAAAGGGATACATCCCCAACCACTCCTACAGATGGACTTGGGTCCCTATCCACAGACACACGATTAGGTTTCTGGATCCCAACAATGAATTCTCCAGCATCTCCAGAATCCACAGAAAAAGAATAGACACCATCAGCATGCTTGCACCCCCTGCTAAGGGCATGCAACGTCATGCACCTCCCACATAACCATTTATCCCCCTCCCGAAGGGCTTCCCCAACATCTATAAAAAGGTCCAAATCCTTAGAGATAGTGTCTTTTAAAAGGTTCTTCCGAGTATCCGTTTTGAAATGGGTACTTTGCATGTGCTCAATTAGGCGGAAAAACCCCGAGGACCCAGGTCTACCATCCTTACACTCGTGGAAATGCTTAAAGGGGCATGGCCTTAAACCGTAAGTGGAGCTAGGACCAAGCCCTCCTGTATTTACTTGTCGAATTCTTTTTATGGTAGCCATGTACACACGAGAACAGAAACAAACAAATCACAAAAGACACCGGACCCCTAAAGACCCCGACTCGAGATGAGTTAGAGCAAAAAACAGAGACCAAACCCCTCACACTCGAAGGAGGGGAGCAACTACGGGTTGCTCACCCCCATCTAGCACCCCACAACAACCGCTAAGGCATAAGAGGAGGAAGGTTGATAATGATTTTTAAAAAAACAATTTCAGGAGCTGGATTTAGATCTTTAAACATGTACAAATATGGATTATTCAGTGCCAGAATCAAACTACCGTCCAAATACACCGCCGGAGTCGTTGTAGCATTTTATGTACGTAACTTTATGCGATATATAATACCCTTTATATATTTATCGATAATAATCTATACTGACAATTTGAATATTTGAATAGTGACACTTTTTTCTTTCATTTTTGTTGTTAAAGTTTCATTTTAGCGTAGAAGTAACTCCGTGCCGACTTTCATTTATGTGGTATGAAACAATTTACACTAGAATGGGATAAAATTAGAGGTAAATTGTGTTTGTAATGAAATGAAAGTTATGAGTCTAACTGATCAAATTATCGGTAATAACTGTTATTTATCAGTGACTAATAATTTGAGAAGATAATTGAAGAATATATGTTAAAACAATCATGTTCATTGGATTACATCGAAACAGAAGGCAAGCGGGCAACAAGCTCCGCCGCTACCCCTTTTTGAATCGCAAAACCCAATCTAATATATGTTAAAACTAATAATTTGGATTATTATTAAAATGATTGATTTGGTACATATACATGCAGACTTCAAATGGTGATGTGTTTGAGAAGACACATGATGAGTTGGACTTTGAGTTCTTAGGGAATATTAAAGGGAAACCATGGAGGTTTCAAACAAATTTATACGGTAATGGAAGTACAAATAGAGGAAGAGAAGAAAGATACACCTTGTGGTTTGATCCTTCCAAAGCTTACCATCGTTATACAATTCTATGGACATCTTCCAAAATCATGTATATATCTTCTTTCCCTTCTTAATCATCTTATACTTTTTAAGTATGATAGTCTCTCATTAACCACATGTTATGTTTATACGTAGAGAATTGTGTTAAAAATCACAAATATATAGATAATCAAGTTTAAATAGAGAATTATGACATCACGTAAAATTTGTCTCTGTCAATATAATCGTGATGCAAAAGACATATTTATCTCTCTCTCTCTCTCTCTCTCTCTAAATTAAATGGTATTGCTTTAAGAAAAAACAGTTAATTATACATTATAAATTTGAAACGTAGACTTGAAGAAAGTGAGTTCATGAATATTATATTTCTCTTAAATATTTTGTTATTTTTGTGAACACCTAGTATTACATATTTCTTATAAAATTTTCAGTTAGAATGGTACTTTGTAACTAAATTATATATAAATATTACATTATTTGAAATTAAATAAATTAATGAAAACATTGAAGAAGCAATTTTATATTTTTTTTAACATTAAAACAATTGTATACTAATAAAAAAAAAGAATTTTATAAATAATTTATATCTTTAATAAGTTAAAATTCCAAAGATTTTGGCGTACAGCACCGAAATGTTGGATAAACTATGTTTGTTTGTTTTGTTTTTTTTTTTTTTTTTTTTTTTTTTTGGGGGGGGGGGGGGGGGGGTTATATATATCTTTTTTTCGAACTTTGAGGGTTTAAGCAACATGGTTGTTAAAAAAACCTTTTATGTTTTGTTTTTTTGTTTTTCTTTTTTAATCTTTAAATTTTGTTCGGCTGTCCACTCGTCACAAGACGCACTTCTTTGTCCTTCAAGCTCCACAACGAGTGTTTATAGTTGGTTAACAATGTCAATTGTGTAGGTAGACATCCGTTGTAGTTGCTTTTGAACGTGTTTAGTTATTTTCTTTATAAATTTGTGATAATATCTAATGTTACATTATATTTGTTAACTACAGATTCTACATAGATGAGGTTCCAATAAGAGAGATATTACGAAGCCCTGAAATGGGTAGCGATTTTCCTTCAAAACCTATGGCATTATATGCCACCATATGGGATGCTTCAACTTGGGCCACAAATGGTGGCAAATATAAGGTAAATTACAAATTTGCCCCTTTCGTCACCGAGATGACTGACCTCAGCCTCCACGGTTGCATTTCAAACCCGATTCAAGATCTTTCATCCGAAAGTTGCACGCAAATGGACAAACAACTCGAAACCATTCGATACAATAACATTACACGAAAACAAAAGACCGCAATGAAAAGGTTTAGGGAAAAGTACATGTATTATTCTTATTGTTATGATACTTTGAGGTACCCTATTCCACCACCGGAATGCGTGATTGATCCGGTGCTTAGACAACGGTTCAAAGAGACGGGGCGGCCGGATTTTGGGAGGCGTCATCATCGCCAATCGAGGAAAGGAAGTCATGTTTTGAGCAGCCAGATGTATGATATTGAAGATGAGGATTGAGGATATAGACAGATGTGTGTGTATAATACGATGGTTTTGTGACATAAGTTGGATTATTTAAAGTTTTCATTTTATTTAGTATTTGTAATGTATTCTTTCTGTGATTAAATGCAAATAAAACGACAAATATGTTATAGAAAACTAGCAAGATAGTTCATCATTCTATATTTATTTACTATGATTAGAAAATCAGCCTTATATTACACGGGCTAAATAAAAAATGTACTAAACATTTAGTAATGAACATTTAGGAATTATAAAATAATATTTTGAGATAGGATATGGTTAATTACTAATTTACTATTGCACTTTTTAATCAACACTTTTAAATTAAGAAAATAATATCATACTAAGAGGGTAATATAAAAAGCGGAAAATTAATATCAGGCTTATAAAATTGTAAAACGTGCTGCTACTAGTTACTTATCTTTAGATATACATTTTTATATATACGATGATTTAAAGCTTGTTTCGTTGGTACGACTTACGAAGTGGTGAGTGTGAGGCATAACACTACAAGGAACTTCAATATTAGCGGCGACAACTACCGACGCTATTTGCGTTTCCGCTAAGACCCCGATTTCTTGTAGTGCAAAAACTGTCAACAAAAGAAAACTGGCTACCGAAAACATATCGTTTGCCAACCAGTAACTAATTTTGCATTGAAAATCCAGTCGCAAGAATTTGGTCGCTAACCCTGTCGCCAGCAGAATGGTAAATAATATGTTCGTTAAACGCTCAAGGGCACAAACTTGGTTGCTAGTACAGCGATGAGAAATATGTAGCCAATTATCATTTATAATTCAGAATTTAAATAGGCTTCAATTATATATGATTGTTTATTGGATTACATCGAAACAGAAGGCAAGCGGGCAACAAGCTGCGCCGCTACCCCTTTTTGAATCACAAAACCCAATCTTTTAATTGAAGAATCAACTTATAATTTGGTCATCACAATCGAAAGACTCTGTTGAAGAATCAACTTTATTTTTATGTTAAAAACAGATGGTTTTAAATTTTTATTCAAAAGTTACATGGTCTTTAAAAATGTGACAAATAATAGATTATTATTAAAATCAAGTAACGAAACATTCAAACTAGAAATAAAGTATCTTTGATAATATAATAATTAGCCATTGGTAACTTTACGGGTGGATCCAAATTGGAAATAAAGTGGGTCGTAATTGAGTATTTTAGAAATAATAATTACACTATTCGAGTATTGGTATTAAAGGTGATCAATACGAGTGATTTCCACCAAGAAAACGCGCCATTTCGAAAACCTTTTTCCATGATTTCCATTTTATATGATAATTAATTTGAGACTAATGAAGCAGTAATAATCATATTTCAATTAGTGTACTTTTATTGGTTTATCTAAGCTCGATCGAATAAAACTTTTATATATGTTAGGACTTAGGATCGATTTATTGAGAGAAAGAAACCATAGAATAAAGTTTTACTCAAATCAATCAATACTCGCTCTCATTCATCCTAGCGATTAGGTACGAACATGATAACTAACTATTACAAATTACACCATTGACAACACAACATTTGCAAAATGGACCCTCTACATTATCTATAGTAACAATTTTAAGCTCGAGAAAGAACAAAAAATTAAAGTTGAAATATATTCCGAGTCCTAGTTAACGGCTTGTGCTTTTGTATTGTAAGTTTAGTTACATTTACATTTTTTAAAAATGGTTTATGATCATGTTTTAATGAGAAAGCTAAGTGGATATAAGGAGACCCTCGATAACTAATAGCTTTGCTATTTGTGGGATACTACTAGGTATGGTTATCTTTTTAATTTAATTTATGTATTTATGTGAAAGGAGTTATCTTATGATTCTTGTTCAACCTAATTTTTATATAACTTGCTACTAAAGTTATTATGTATTAATATTTAAAATTTTCATACGACATAAAGTAAATCCTGAATATTTCTTATATCAGGCTCAAAGGTTAATAAAGGGTTTGCCGTGCCACCAAGTTAAGCTCAAACATATTTTTAAGATTTAAAACTAAGCTCACGTTTTGTCGTGCTCAGTTAGACAAATATAGCTAACCCTTAGTTTAAATTTCCTATCGAAGTCTTTCATAAGTAAAGTTTTCTGGACTGTATCAAAACAAATGTTGCATTATGCAAAAATCGATACAATATCAATGTTATGGTTTGTTGATGATATTACATGATTGCATATCTTGCAATGGTCCCTTTGTTATAAAAACTAGACTATAATCTCCTTTAACTACCAAACTTTACTTCGTGGATCATTTTAATTGCATTCCTTTAAAGAAGTTCACTATGTTTAGATATGACCTTATGAACCTTGCTTAAACTTTGCATCATAGTCATGATCCTCATCAAGTCACTTCTTTTCTATACATTTATCATGGTGTCCGAAAAATTTGCATATTGGAATGGATATAACAGGCTACATTGTTTTGTGTTATCTTAAGATCTCAATAAAAATATATCGAGTTGTATGCTAATGCAGTTGTAAACAAGTTTGATCTATGTTTTACTGATTTTTTGGACTTTTAACATGATTTATATATGTGTTGTGGCCTATATACAAGTCATAGTCAATTTCGAGTATGACTCCTTTAAATTGTTAAGTAGCATGCTTTATTTATCCGTTTTTAAATCTCATGAAAGAATAATCATCTTGTTGAATTCTATATAACGTTATTTTCACTATCTAAATCCTATTTCGTAAAATAATTACTAAAAAGATAAAATATGAAATGGGATTAATCGAAATAACATCACCAACCACGTGAAACTCAAAATTTAATTTTTTTAATTCCTAACTTTAGAAAAGTTAATTTGCTTTAAGAGTCTTCAATAACTAGAATACGGGCTTTAAGTAATTAAACTGCAAAAACCTAACTTAACTAATTAGCCTAGCAGAAGTGGATCTGGCCCAAGGCATAATGGTATGGGCTGTATAGCCGGCTTGCCAGTTGCCACTGCCTCGTGTCTGACCCGTTTCTTATCCGAAAAACCAACTCGAATATTTTTTTTAAATGTAAAGATAATATTCATAGAATGTATCATCCTAGACCAAAATATTTTATCAATTTGGCATGCTTTTGATACATTTTTCTTTTTCATAATAACTCCATTTTATATAAACAAAGGTTTTGTTCCATTAAACTCTTGAAATAAAATTCCAATTTCATTACATTACATTACATTACAATCTCAAAAAGCAAACTAAAATCACTCATTTCCTCTCCAAACTCAAATCATAACACCAACACTCGGCATTTAACACAATAAGTTTCAAAAAATCGGATTATAAGTGTTACACATGCCGGGGTTCCTAACGCACCAAAGCGGTTGAATCGGTTCGGCCTGCACGCCTAGGCTAACCATTCTGTTAACCCACTCATTCAGCCTATCAGTAGCATCCGCATACCTCTTCATCCCAGTCTCATCCCGGTTCCCAGACCACAACGCCTCGGCCATAGCAGACGCCCGAGGCCAGATCCGGGAATCAAGAACCCCCGGGTCCGACTGCTCGGACCACAACGCCACCTCCCCACCCAAAACCAATTTCGCCTCATCCTTGGTCAACCCATCTGTTATATCATAGTTGTATATCAACTGCCATGTCTTAAACGGGTTACACCACGACCCACCCTTTTTCTGTTCAAAATCGAACGGTTGATCATACGCGCTATTGTTTCCCGTAAAATCACCGTGTCCGCAATCCAAATAATAAAAATCGGATGAGGACACAATTGTCCTGTATCCCGCAGACACCAATCTTTTAATGTTCGTGGGACCACCATTCCATGTCTGCATGATGGTGGTCTCCGCTGGGAGGACTGACGCATTGACTTTTATCTCCGCATCGAGAATCACGTCCTCCCAGTACACGGCCGTGCGGTTAAGTGACGTAATGAAAGGGTTGGTGGTGGTAATGAAAATTTCTAGTATTTGACTGAGGGTTTTGTTACCGGCTAGATAGTTTTGGATGGTGGGATCGGCTTTCCAGCAACCGGGAACAACCTCGTCGGCACCGCCATGGTAAAATGAATCTGGAAATAGAGTTGTAGTTTCTTGGATGATGTTTTTGACAACTTCGTAGGTTTTGGGGATTACTGGGTTAAGGTGGCCGGTTCCTGGTTCGGCTGCGAGCCGATCTTCCCATGGAGCGCCGGCCGGCCACCAGAACATGTTGGCACATGCGACGATTTCTGGGTAAGCTTCGGCCCATGATCCGGTGTGTCCTGAATGTTTGGAACATATGACAACGTACTAGGTCGTTAGAAACAAAGCACATTGTTTAGTAATAGAACTTATATTAAAATCTTATAAAAGAAGACGTTAAAACGTATTTAAATTTTTACATATATAAATGGGATTTTTACATGTATCCCGTCTCTAACTTTTTTTATTATATATTTCCTCAATATTAAACTTTAAATTACATATTCCTCTTCTAGTCTTTATTTACCATCTTACCCTTTTACAACTATGTGTAAATACCCCTATATTTATTTGAGCTCAAGTGAATTTTACATAATTTGACATTTTGACTTTGGTGTTTTTTTATAACGTTTTTTTATTGTAATTAATAAAATCAATTTTAATAAATTTATTTTGTAACCTACATATAGAAAAGCAGTTGAAATTATATATATTATATAACCATATCAGTGCATTTTATAAATAATTACTACGCAGTTATTTGATATAATTTAGGGAGGGGATATATATAAAAATCCCTTTATACAATATTATGTGATATAATTTGTTGGTTTCTCATGTTCGAAATGTTGAACCTATAAACCATGTAAATTTTTTGTTTTTTTTGTTTTTATATTTGCTAACGATAAAAAAAATCGACCCCAATTGAATTTATTAGCTTCGACATGTTCGTCTTAAAACCAACTCGGTTTTGGTTTAAATTGGGGATATATATAATTGTTACTATTAAGAAGATGATATATGTAAATTAGTTCATTAAGGGTAAATAGACACTTAGTTGGTTAATTTAAATGAAATGAGAAAATATATAATATATGTTTAGGGAAGGAAAATATGTAATTTAGGGTTTAATATTGGGAAAATATGTAATAAGAGAAGTTAGAAAGGGATATATGTAAATGTCCTTTAAAAAAACATTATAGAAAAATGTTCAAAAATCAAATTAATCAACCTATTAAAAAAGATATTGTGTTTAGAGTATACTAATTTGCCGGTCATTAGTGAAGAATATATGACTGAACATTACAATAATAATAATATTCAGTAATCGACTAATTTGTCTCACTCGAGCTCGGATTTTTGGAGCTGCATTCGTGTCCGCGTCATTAGTGAAGAATATATGACTGAACATTACAATAATAATAATATTCAGTAATCGACTAATTTGTCTAACTCGAGCTCGGATTTTTGGAGCTGCATTCGTGTCCGCGGGACGTGCGGGCACGCACAAGTTTGATAGATTTTTAGCCCAAAAATGCAATTTTGCATCCCCTTACGCACGGGTAAGGAGTTGTAGTAAAACACATCAAAAATTTTCAAATAAGTAGTCACAATAGCACCTTATAAACCATTCTTAAATTTGTTCCCCAACTGATGTGGGACAAAGTGTTACCACTCCAATTTTTTAGACATCCATTCACACACACCTATACCCAATCTTCCGACACTTGCTACCTAGGATATAATTTGATTTTCCATTTTTTTAATAGGTTGATTAATTTGATTTTTGAACGACATTTTTCTAGATGTTTTTTTAACTTCTACGTTTAGTTAGTTCAAGACTTACCCGGCATATCAATCTCTGGAATGATCCGAACACCGTGTTCCAACCCAAACTCCACAACCCGCTTCACATCCTCTGCCGAATACTGCATATCCGGCCCATACGACCCTTTCCTCGCAAGCTCGGGCTCTGACTTCAAAACCAAAGGAAACGATTGCGCATCCGTTATATGCCAATGAAACACATTCAACTTATTCGCACTCATAGCTCCAATCAACCTCAACAAAGTCTCAACTCCAAAATAATTCCTAGATGTATCCAAAAGAACCCCACGGTGCTCGAACATTGGCCAGTCGGATATTATTAATCCGGCTGCCACTCGAGCAGGGTTTCCCCATACTAGCTGGGAGAAACTCGCAAGCCCTCTCATGGCAGCCCACGTGGTGGCCGCCATGAGAGTGGCTGAAGTCGTGTTGGATGGGATGGTGAGAGTGTAGGATTCATTGACGCCGTGTGAAAGCGGAGCATTGATGTCGTAGATGGTGATGGTTAAAGTTTGTAAGGGTGGAGAGTTGGTTAGGTTTATGGCGGGAATGAGTAAGGGTTTGTATTGGGCGGTTTGGATTTGGCGGAGGTAGCGGTTGACGGCCAGACTAAGGTAGTTGTGCGGCGGAGATGTTATGGTGAATGATGGTGATATAAGGATTGCATGGGGGGTGGTCCATGTGAAGGATCTTGGTTTAGGCCATATGTTGATTGGAGATTGATCAATGGCTGATATTGAAGGAAAGATGAATGTTAATAATATTTGGAAAATTAAAATAAGTGAATGAATATGAGTACTCATATTGGTATATGTTTTGGGGAAATTGAAGTGTGATGAATAGAAGAACAGTGAAGGTGAGTTTATATAGTTTTTGAATGTGTTACAAGTCAATGGAGAAGGCAAGTTTGTATGAGTTTATGCATTTATTTTATTCTTCGCTATCTTCCATTTGTTGCGATGTGCTTGCTTTAGAGAAATAATTGCATTTTTTAACTTTAGAACAAGTTTAATTATCATACATGGGTACATTAAAAGGTATGGTATGAAGTTGGTTAGACCCAACCTTATAGCATATTTTAGAAGTTTAAGAAAGTTACGTGTGAATTTTTTTGAAACTACGTAAAAACGACAAATGAGAAGTTACGAACTAAGGTTTTTAACCTTCAAGAAGATGGTACAATGGCAAACGATTGAGTTCATATATAGCATATGTCTCATGTTTAAATCCAATTTTCACTAGCTTTCTATCTTTAATCCCTTGAAACACATCTAAATAGCCCAAGTAACATTTGATCTAGCCACAATAGTTAGCACGATATTGGCGAGATCCTATGATTCATCGTTAATTTTCTTTTCTAATTTATTTGATGCATAAAATAATTTTTCTAGTTAATGATATAAAATGACAAATAACTCAAATTTGCATTGTTGAATGGTGGGTGCCGGCGAACCGTTAATTACGGAGGCATTCTAAAGTACTTCGACGGTTGATTTATAATATATGGCTTTTTGCAGGCACTTTTCTTATTTTACTATTTTTGGCATATTATAAAGGATAGAGGGTCCAAATGCCAGTTCATTGACATTGCTGATCTATGTTAGAAACTTAGAATGGACATATGCGGACTCATGAGTCATGATAGACAGATGGCATTCCCACTAGGGGTGTTCAACTATTCGGTTAACGATTTATTTGATTTGTTTGATTTGATTTGTTTGGTTATGAGATTTTTGTACCCCTAATCGAAATCGAACCTAACCAAGTTCGAAAAGGGGAAAATCGAACCGTAATCGAACGGAAGTCAATTCGGTTTGGGGTCGGTTAAAACCGAACAAATCAATTCAAACCGTATTAATCGAATTCATCCAAAACAACAATTTGGCTTGAATTTAATTTTTGTTTTTGTTCCGGATCCGAATATTCATCAATGGCCATAATAAACAAACACATCATATATATCCTAAAACCAAAAGTTAAAGGTCATAATAAAACATGAATTGTCAATGAGTTGACGACTTATTAGTGATTATGAGTATATACAATATTTAGAATTGTTGACATGGACATTGGGCTAAATAGTGAAAATGGGCTTTAAAAATGGGCCATATATAAAATATAACTAACATAATTTATATTTTAATTGATTAATTCGATTAGCCAAATAAATCGAACTAATCGCTTAAAAAGAAAACACATATCCGTAAATTGAATTCAGAATTCGGTTTTCGGTTATAACCAAATCGAAAATCGAATTTTAAATTCGGATTCGGTTTTTCGATTACAGATATGATTCGGTTTTCGGTTATAACCAAATCGAAAATCGAATTTTGAATTCAGATTCAGTTTTTTCGATTAAGGATACGATTCGGTTTTTGATTTTTTTCGATATTCAATTATTCTGAACACCCCTATCTCCCACCCCATGACTTTATCATTATTATTATTATTATTATTTTTTTGAGTATTTATGTGATTTAATCCTTAGCGATCCCAAAAATTTTTATATCGATTCCATTAAAACTATGAAACCGATCCTCAAGAAAGATTTATTTAAGATTTTGAAAAATATATATATATATATATAGGAGTCGGTTAACGTACGCTAATACACTATCATACATTACGTACGCGAGTATCCAGAACGTACAATTATACGCGATTAAATATTTAAATACAATTATACGTCACGATACGCCAGTTATCAAAAGGGTATTTCCGTCCAGAACGTCCAACTATACTCCTCAAATCTATTCTTCAATTCCCCCAAATCCCTGTTCTTCAAAATTCATCAATTGATTCATCGAGCGTCCATCCATATCAATATAATTCAATCGTCGATCGGTATTAAACTAATTTGCAGGTCGCTATCAAACTAATTGAGTTATATAACCCTAAGAATGTTCGTTACCTGCAAATAAAACCTCAAACCCTAATACGTTCTGCTTATACGTTCTGCTAATACATTCTGCTAGTACGTTCTACTGCTAATACATTCTGCTAATACTTTCTGCTAAGACATTCTACTAATACGTTCTACTGCTAATACTTTTTGCTAATACATTCTGCTAATACTTTCTACTAATACGTTCTACTAATGTAACATTTCGGATTTTTCAAACCCATATTTTTTTACGTTTAACCAGACCCGGGAACATTTTTAAATCTTTATTATTCATCAAGAAATTGATATTTATAATAATTAAAGATTACAAGTTCAATTTATACCCTTATACTTTCAAGAATGTTCAAAATCTTAGTTATATAATAAAAAGTTCAATAATTAACCAATAAACAAACTTGAAGGACTAATTATGTCAAAAACCAAAACTTTCCCTTGGACCCTCGGGGCGCCGCGCGACGGGGAAGGATCCCCTTTTCCGCGCAGCGCGGTGGCACCCCTGCACAGATCGATTAACTCTAATTCGTTTTCTAGCTCGTTTAAGGTATAAAATCGATTATTTTAAGCATGTTTGAGTAAATTAAGGACCAAGTAAACATCATATAACAAAAATATAAATTCCAATTCATTATTTACTGCTCAAGATCAGATCTTTGTGAATAAATCGTTGATTCTTTCCTTAAAACGTATTTACTTGCTTAAACGGGCCAAAAAGCCCATAATTAGTTCGTTTTATGTTTTTCTATATAAACAACCATTAAACATCTGCTGTAAACATTAATCAAAACCCTAAAGAACCTCCTCCAGCCATCACCTACCTCTGTTCATTCTCCAACCCTTCGGTTTTTTGCATATTCGTTAAAGATTCAAGACTTGTTCGTTGACTTTGCAAACTCAAGGACCTTTGACTTCCGTTTCTCATAATTCCTTTCACTTTCCGGGTAAGTTGTAAACTGTAAAATCGTTCATACATATTCCCTAGTCAATAAACTTCAATCAATTTCGGTGATTGAAGGGTGTTGACTGGACAATTGCTTTAAAACCCGGTAAAGGGTAAAACAGTCAACAAGTTTGACTTTACGTTTTCACATGTATCTGGTCAGATTCAACGTTCGGTCCAGAAGACTTTTATTCTCGTAACATAATTTTAAGGCCACTGCTCAAAAACCCGATTTCCGACTCGTTGTTTGGATTCTGGTCAGTACCAGCTCGCTTAAACATTTAATTCAACATAACTAGAGTTCTACTCATCCGTTTGGATTGATTCCAGCGGCATTAAGTTCGTTTTTATTTATAGTTTTATATCACAAAGTTTCAGGTTTTGATCATTTATCTCGTTTGACGCGTATTGGACGACTCTCTTATCCGTTGACTCGTTTATTCTTAATTATACTCACTTGCCTTTAATCTAAGGTGAGTTTGATCATTCCCCTTTTTATACATTGTTTTCTAATGTTTTGGGGACATATGCGTACTTACTCATATTTTCTATTCTATATATATACTCAAAATCGCAAACATAATTATTGTATGAATATCAGTTGAATGCTATTTGCTAATTGCTACATGTTTAATTGTTTACTTGATAACGTTTCGGAGAGGTCCAACATATCCCCTTGTAGAGGGTTCTCATTAGTATGATCATACGACCGTCTTAGTAACCGGAGCCCGATTCGCTTGGCGAAGGTAAACCGACAATTTAGTCATTGTAATCATTGTCCGATTCGCTTGGCAACGATTCATTGGCACACGAGTACAACTTGGTTTTGGTTTGTTAAGGTTTGATTGATTATTACCACATAGATTGGTTTGCGCATTTAACACTTATCGTTTATTATTTATTTATTTATTATATAAGTATTTGTTGTGTCAAAATTGGTGATCATCTCACTCAACATATTTGTTGACAAAACTCCATTTTCTACGCATATGCAGGTTGTTTGAAGTTGAAGTATGGACACTTAGAAAGACCTTAGGATTATAATGAAGACATACATGGATTAGACTTGTTGTATTTACTTATTTGAATCGTTTGGTTGTATATGATTATTGTGTGTATTATTTGAATAAAATAATTAATTAGATATTGTCATTTATAATTATGATAGTATATTCGAGCTGTGAGCAATCGGATCACGCCCCGGCATTTCCGCCTTAGGCTGGGGTGTGACAACTAATACGTTCAAATCTTAAACGTTCAATGTCAAAAACCCATCATCCAGAACTCCAAATTGATCGATTGAAGCTTCAAATTGATGATTAATTGAATCGATTTCAAAGATTAACCGATCAATTGACTCCAATTTCAATTTGTTGATGGCGCCGGCGCCGGCGATTAAAGGGCGACTTTTGGTTTATGGAATCTCAATTACTCAACAAAAACGGTTTATGAAAACAGAGTATAATAGAAACCGTTTCTAAATTTAGTAGTGGCGTTGGCATTGAATTTTTAAAGGATGTTAAAAGACAACTCTACCCTTATGTTAAGTTACGATATCAGATTGTAAATAGTTACGATCTACGTTCAATATACTCGCGTACGTAATGTACGATAAACCATTAGTGTGTTATATCCTTTATCTATATATATATATATATATATATATATATATATATATAAATATATATACTCTTTAATAAAAACCTATAAGTTTTGTCACTTATCATTCTCATAATTTAAACAAACTAAATCTTTAAAATCATTAATTATCATTTATTTGTTAATTAATATATTATTTTTTCATCAATTATTACCCGTATGGTACACGAGTCTCAAGCAAGTATAATTATATAAACCTATTGTAAATTAATAAAATGGCATTGTCTTTGTTTTCTAAGAAATTGTTAACCTACTCAACAAGCTTCAAAAGTCCTTTGTTCTTTGTTTACCAAAACTCAAGTAGAAAACTCTTCCCATGGCTACAAAATTATGTTTGATAATTTTTTTTTGTTTATGTTCATTTACATTCGTAAACTATTCGCTAGGTTTTAAACGAATGAACATGAACGAAGCAAACATGCTCGTTTTCTTGATGAACTAATATGAAAAAAAAATGTTCGATTATGCGTTTATGTTCATCTTTGTGTTTGGTTAAAGTTAAATAAACTAACGTGAACATGCCCATTTTTGTAATAAAAGAATATGAACATAAAAATCGTGTTCGATTATATGTTCGTGTTCATGTTCGTCTTTAAGTTAAATAGACGAACACGAGCAAGCCCCTGTTTATAGACCTAGTAGAGGATAAGGGATCTTTATGCAACTTGATGAACCTTTTTGTTAGATTTTTAGGGTTGTTATCATGTTGACAAAAAAAAAAGAAATGAGATATTGTGTAATAATAATAATAATAATAATAATAATAATAATTATTATTATTATTATTATTTTGAGAATTTTCCTCATTAATCTCTCTAAAATTCAAGAAATTTGTAGCAATAAAACGACAGTTAAATCGATAATAATAATAATAATAATAATAATAATAATAAAAATAATAATTATTATTATCATCATCATCATCATCATCATCGATTTAACTATCGTTTTACTGCTACAAATTTCTTAAATTTAAGAGAGATTAATGAGGAAAATTCTCAAAATAAGTATTTATGAAAACAAATTTCAAGTTTTAGGTATCATTTGCAAAAAAATTCTAGAAACATGTATTATAAACTAATCGTGACGAGTAGTTTGTAAAACCAATTAAAACTTGTCGCGTGTCCTTAAACTAACCGTAACGATCAAGTTCACTAATCATTTACTCGTCACGGCTAAATAAGTTCCAAGCCTCGTAATCAACGCTCAGGAGTAATTCATAAGTCCTTTAGTCATTATGACTAGTTTACCCTGTTTACATTCCCTACACGAGTAGTTTATTAGTAGTTAACTCGTCGCGACTAGTTTAACCTTATAATCTACTCCTCGCGATTAAAGGACTTATGAATTACTCATAGGCGTTGATTACGAGGCATGAAACTTATTTAGTCGTGATGAGTAAATGATTAGTTAACGTGCTTGCTACGGTTAGTTTAAGGACACGTGGCAAATTCTAATTGGTTTCTACAAACTACTCGTCACGACTACTTCATAATACCTATTTCTCTAATTTTTTGCAAAAGGTACCTAAAACTAGAAATTTATTTTCATAAATGCCTATTTTGAGAATTTTCCCGAGATTAATTTTATAATATACGGGAACTAACCATCAATGCATAACTTCTTAAAAGCATGCATTAAAATCTTGAAAGAAGTGAAGAACTAGTAATTTGTAAACGTGCTCATAGGCATGTTTGATAGTCATTCTTTGTTTCTTATTTTATTTTTTTAAATTCGGATATTGGAATCGTCCAACAAGAAGTCTAAAGATGGATAGTCGGTATACATTAATAAGAAAATAAATCATCAGAATATTGGAAGAAGAATATAATCAAACATACTTTGACGATTACAATATGACATATATATATACAAGAATTAGTTTATCCCCCGTATTGTGGGGGCGTTTTAAAATTTTCGTTTATAATACTGTGAATGTATTTTTTTTATTTATCGTAAGAATTTAATAATATACTTGAACATATTTTGATTAATTTATGTAGCATTCGTTACTTTTCAAACCCGAAAACCCAACTCATTTTGAATTTTTGGTTTTTGTTTATAAATATATATATATAAGTTTCGTTACATCTGATTATGTGACATTCGTTATTGCTTTACATTCGTTAAATCAACTCGTTTTGTCGTTTCGATATTGTTTTATCATACGTTCATCTTTAATATAATGATCACGATGAGTTACGATTATCATTCATTCATTTTTTTATTTTGTTCAAATAACGAAACGCCGAGGTTTAAAGTTTATTAAGGTTAATCGATTCGCAAACTACCAGGCATAATACGAAAATAATCCAAATATATTAACTTTTAACAAGTTTATATAACATTTGAAAGTTTAACGTGCAATATGTAAATATAATATAAATTCTATTTTAATATATCTAGAAAGTTCAGGGGCCAGAAGTGAAATTATGTAATTAAAATCTAAATAATAATATGGATTTTCTAACATGTGCCCTAAGGGCATATGTAAGAAACATTAACTAGATGGATATTGTTGTTTAAACTACAATTTTATATTAATTACATTCACATTTAATAACTACTATATTTAGCATTATATTGTTTCCAACTAAACCTTCTCTATATTGATAACTACTAAATAAAATATTTCTAATTCCTTATAAAATTACTTTTTCACCTCTCATTATTTTTCTATTAATTTATATGTAAAGAGTATTTATATATGAAAGTGACTTTTTTTTTACATCCAAAATAACATTGACTTTTTTAATATTAAAATATAAAAGCTTAAACCAAAAGAATAAGTAATTTTATTATTATATGATAACAAAAGAAGATGCATTTTCAATATTTATAATGACTTGTCATTCTTTTGGAAAAATTTCGTTAATTCTTCTCAATGTTATACGCATGCGGGCCTTGCATTCACATCTTGCATAACCTCTGTTTCTTTATTTTTTTTGTTCAGTCTTTTTAGGCTTTGGTTTTCCTTCACGATGACAAAAAAATCACGTCTTTTCCTATCTCCTTTCTTGTTCACAAACCCCCCCCCTTTCGAACGGAAAACCCGTTCGTTCTTGCATAATTTTGATAAAAAAAACAAGAGCCTCTTCTTCACTTGGAAAATATTGTCTAACGAATGGTTCTTCACAAATTTTTTTTCTTGTTTTCACTTTGTTCTTCGATAACATCTTCTTCAACAGGAAGCTCATTCAAATCCGAAAGAACAGATCCATCAATTTACAAAATTATAGTATTGCTTTTGAAGAAACACTAATCGACCCCGGGCAGATTACGGATAATCTGGGGGTTAAATAGATGTTTCCCACGAGGGGTTAGACCCAGCAAAGATGGTTCTTCTGATAACCTGCAAAACAGACACCGTGAGCTCGTCACTGAGAAGGGGGGGGGGTACCTCCTTGTGACCACCCTCCGGCGTGAGAATCAGACTAGATTGCTCTTGAATATAAGTGTATATTAAGAGATTGCTAGAGCAGATATCAGGTATAAGATATAAGATACAAGATAAGATGAGATGATCATACCATTTGGGGTATTTATAGCCGAAGGTAGGTTTCCAAGAGGGTATAGCCGGTTGAATAGTATTCTTGTTCTACCAACTGTGGCCTACGCACGTGCTATGCTGGTAGTTGGTGGGTAGGCAGCGGCTGACAGTGACCAGGCCTGCTGTGTACTATTCCTTTTCCACCAACTGCAGGCTATGCACGTGGTATGACAGGAGTTGGTGAGTAGGTAGCGGCTAATAGTGACATACAGTACAAGAGCATGCTGCTCGCCATACTGTTGTCAATGGGCTATCGTATCTCTGGTCAGATCTTTTGCCTATACCTCGTCAGGTACAGTACAAAAGATCTTCCAGTATCGTACGGACTGGCTCATTTGGGCGGGAGTATTCCCCCTCCCGCCTTTGTGCGGGATTGTTCCCGGCTTTGCTCATTCCTTCTTCAGGTGACTACTGAATTATTGAGAGCTAAGTGCCTTGTGCGTGTAGCCTTGCTGCGCGGGTGGCCTTCCCTGATGGCTTGTATCCGCAGCTGCGGGAACAGGCGGAGTACTTCACCATTGGGAGGCATTTCCTGCGGGAACAGCTTACGTACTGCGCGTAAGGACGTCACGTCTCTGAGCATGGTGGGTCCTGCGGATCCAGTTGGTTTCTGCGCAGACGTCTCTCTTCAAGGTGAGTCCTGTGGGTCCAACTGGGCTCTGCTGGGACCTACCTCTTCAAGTCCCCCCAGTCCAATGTTCTTCTCATGAGTGTTTAATAAGTGAGGTGAACTTTTGGACTTAAGCAAAGGGTTTTTGAAAAGGGTTTAGTTTTAAGGTTTTCCATGGGGATTCTTCCCGGAAGTCCTTATGTCACTTGCAGAAATTCCCGACTTTCCTGCTTGATCTTTGGGTATGATGCGGGTAGGTCTGTAACCTCCTCGCAAGTCAGGAGCGTTGAGTCACACTTGTGTGGATTCTCCATGAGGTTTTGGTAGTTTTGAACATAGTGATCAATTATGTTAAAACCACCAATTCCATCTTGAAGCTTCAAACAATGTAGTTCTCGACGTTCCCGCTATGCGGGGATGTTATTCCCGTTTCCGCAAGCATTGCCCAGAAGATCCTTCTTGGTTTCAATTCCCTGCGGAGCGCTAGGTATGTGAAGGGTTTTGCCTTGACACTGTACCCGCACTCGTCTTACGGTTACTTTACTTCCAAGGTATTCCTGGCGTCAATTCCCTGCGGGTGCTAAGTATGTGAATGGTTTTGCCTTAACACTGTACCCGCACCCGTCTTATAGTTACTTGGTCGCCGAGGTATTCTTGGCTTCAATTCCCTGCAGGTGCTAAGTATGTGAAGGGTTTTGCCTTAACACTGTACTCGCACCTGTCTTACAGTTACTTGGTTGCCAAGGTAAGGGGTATTTTCCCACTTACTTTTGAATCTTTTTGAAATTTTGAAATTCGAAGAGTTGGTGAAAAGATAAGAACAGTCCAAACTGTTGAAACGTCGTCCGACGGTTTCTTCTGACTGTATCAGGACGTGCAAAAAGTTATGGCGACGTGACAGTACATGGTCATTCCAGACGCTTTTTCAGGCTCGTGGGCGCGATTTTTCGGGCGCGTGGCCGCGAAATTAATGGCACGCGTCCTTTCAACAGCTGTTGCCAGCTTGCACTTTGCCACGTGTCATAGTTTCATTGCACCTGTGATTTCTCTCTCTTCCGCATTAAATTCATCGCGTTAATTGCGATTAGTATATAAAGGGGGAGAGGGTCCTTTGCAATCCACACTTTCACTTCTCTTCATCTTCTAAACGATTTCCAGTGAATACTCACTATTCCGTCGAGCATTCTTCTGAAATCGTTTTTCTGTACATCCAAACATGTCTTCTTTTGCCGAGGAGTCTGACGTGTTCGTCGAGAATCCGTCGTCCACTTCCGATAAGGACGACAAGAGCACTGCTGGCGAGTGCCAGTGCGCTCTTCCTGCCGAGCTTTTTCAGTACATCGTCCGGAAGTTCATGCTCGAGCCGTTCGAGCCTGAGTTTCCGGAGCCACACCAGACGGTGTACGATGCCCCCAAGGGCAAGATAGGGGTGTACGCTGCATTCTTCGTTTATGGAATCTCAGGTTCCCATTAACGAAGTTTGTATACCGTGTCTTGGAGAGGCACGGGGTGCATTTGACGGAGGTACACCCGATGGCGATCGTCAAGATCCGCCACTTTGAGTGGGTGTGCCTCATTCTGGGCGTGGAGCCCCATCCTGACCGGTTGATGACCTTCTATTATTGGAGGTGCATCCAGGGGTGGTACACCTTGGTGAATCGGATCAAAGGGTTGAAGATCTGCGCTACCGAGCGCAGTCTTCGGTCGTGGAAGCGTGAGTTTTTTTATATCTCCGCTCGCGTCATCCCCCTTGCGATGACCTTTAAGAATGGGAGAGCACTCCCCGCCCTTCACGCCCTCAATTACCAGGAGGCGGAGTGGTTCGCCAAGATCTCCCGGGTCCAGACTCCGGTCTACCGCTTTGCGGAGTCTGGGATGGTGATGCTTGGGATGAGCCGGGTGTGGAAGGAGGCGTCACAGGTTCCCATCGTCCTCGAATACGGTTTGAACTCTGTCCCTTACGGTATGCTCTGTCTTCTTTGTTTATATAGGTTTGTCTTCTAACTGTTTTTCTTTTATTTCAGAGGGGAACGACTTGCAGTCGCTCTTGCATCCGCGGGAGGCTGATAGTCCCGCTCGGATGGGTACTCGTGCTCTAGATGAGAACGAGTTGCCCATCCTTGAACAGACGGCGGATCGGTTCGTGGAGGTCCACCCGCCAGGCCACGAGATCCTGAGCGCCAGGCGGCCAGGTAAGGAGTTATTCAACCCTCGACCCCTCAATGCTGAAACCTCTGCTGGAATTCCTCTAATCTTGTGTTCTGATGAGGAATCCGCAGATGGTCCTCCGTTGGTGCGGAAGAAGAAGGCTGCCGGCGGGAAGGGGAAGGCGAAGGTTGCCTCCACTGCCGATCCGGTGCCTCGGTCTGATTCAGAGACTGAGAGCGAGGAGGTGGCGGGGAACCCTGGTGGTGATAAGACCACTGCTCCGGAGGCTGAGACGACCGTCACCTCCGAGCAGCCCAGGACAACGACGGTGAGCGGCGTGAAGAGGCCGGCTCCATCGGGTTCGTCCCCGCCTGTTCGCACTTTTAGGCTCAAGAAAACCCGTAAGTACAAACTTCCTTTACTTTTTAACTTCATATCTTTCCGCCATTATACTTATATCTTCTTTGTGCATGCGTGAATGCTACCGCATTCCAGGGTGGAGCGGGGAGGAGCACCTCCGGACCCATGACGGTAGGTTTGGTCAACCTACCTGAGGCGATGACCCAGGCGGCTGCGCCTGCTTCAGTTGGTTCAGTTGCTCACCCAGTTGAGCCAACTGTTCCAACTGCGATGACATCTCCGCCGGCTGTCAGTGCCATATTTACTGAATCTGTTACTGAGCCGGCGGTGACTATTCCTGCGGGTACTTCCGCAGCGGCGACCACGGTTGTGAGTTCACCTCCGTTGGTTTCTACCGCGGCGGCCTCCATGCCTCCTCCGACGTCGGCAGCTACGGCCGATCCTCCAGGTATGCTTGGGGCTTCTCGCCAACCTCTGCCTCCTTCCCATCTGCCTGACCTCTTGGATGGATTTCCCTTGGGTTCAGGTGATGGGTTTGGCGGCTATCGGCCTGTTGTCGACCCTACAGGTGCGTAGGGTTCTTTTGGCCTTTTTTTTATCATCTTTTCCTAACTGCTTTTTGTTTTTTGCAGTGTCGGATTCCAATGAAGTGTATGTTCCACGATGGAACATCCGCCGAGGAACAACCCTTCGCACGCCTGTGGAGTGCGTGGAGTGGGCTCGTCACGCAGCTCCCAGTGGTGCGTTGGGGGAAGCCATGGCTAGCTACCAGGAGGGTAGGCTAACCAATGAGCTTCGGGTTCTCCTGGCCCGGATGCAGCCGCGCGTCGAGCTGCTTTGTCGTGAAAACGACAAGTTAAAAGCAGCTCGCATCCAAGAAGTAGCTCAGGCGCGGGCTGTCCGGGAGGAGAATAGGAGGCTTACCGCAGTGGCTGCGGAAAAGGAGAAGGCCTTCAAGGCCCTCGAGGTTGAAGTTCAGGCCCGGCTCGAGGCCCGTTCCAAGGCTGCCCAAGCTGTTAACGAACAGCTTCGGCTGGCTAAGGAAACTGCACGGAACGCAACCGAGAGGGCCACCAAGGCTGAAGCTGTTGCTGAGCCTTTACGCCTCGAGAATGAGGAACATAAAGCCAAACTAGAGGCGCTCCAACAGGCTCATTTTGCCTTGGCGATGGAAGACGCCAAGAAGCTCCAAGAGATCTTGGACCAGAGGGGGGTGCTTGACCATACTGAGCGGAAGCTAAAGGGCGTTGAAGAGGCTGCGGCTAAAGAAGTGTTGCTTGCCAACCTTAACAAAAGTGAAGTCGAACGCGCCCGTAACCAAGCTCAAGCTGCCCTCCAGGAAGCTCTGGTTACCAAGGAATGGCTTCTTCGAGAAGCGTTGTCTCAGGTAAGCTTAGCTTCATAATGTCTTCACGCTTTTCTTTGTAAATAGAAAAGGTTTTGATACTTGTATATTTTTTTTTTATAGGTTGTGCATCGAGTCTTCACGGACACATCATACGACGATGCCATGAGCGCAGCCCTCAACGCTTCTCATGAGGATGGGGAAAAGGCCGGCTTCCTGCTTGGTCTAGGGTTCGTTGAGAAAGGCATCCCGCCTTCCAACTTCCCTTTGTATGATGTGGATACTGAAGCTGTTTATGACCAAGCAGTGAATCAGTATGCCGCCTTCCCGCATCCGGTGGTGGAGAAGGTGAACGAAGTTGCTGCTGCTGATGATGGGCTAGCTATCCTTAAAGCTTTCCTTGAACCGCCACGCTCTACTGATGGTGCTGGTCCAAGTGGAAGTGGTCCTGAAGCTTGATCCTGAAGATCCCTTCCCACTGTTAGGATAGGTTTAGCTTGTATAGATTTATATTCTTGTAGGCGGGTAGTTACCCGGCCATTCTTGTAATGAATATTATGAAATATAAATCTTTGTGCGGGTAAGACCGCTACTTTCACTGGATGACTTGCTTTATAAACGTTATATGACTTGCTCATGCATACTTTAGTTTAAATTAGCAACTTTCCAAGTGTTTAGAATAAGTTAACCTTTGAACGTGGTAGATAATAGGTTGAAGTTTTGCTTCCTCCTTCGTGATTGTGCGGGTAGGACCGTCACTTGCACTTAGTAGGATGGCTAAACTTTACCTATATCTGACCTGCGTGGAGGTTTTCCTCATCTTTTTAGAAATTTTCTAAGTGTTTAGAATAAGTTAACATTTGAACGTGGTAGATAATAGGTTGAAGTTTTGCTTCCTCTTTCGTGATTGTGCGGGTAGGACCGTCACTTGCACTTAGTAGGATGGCTAAACTTTACCTACATCTAACCTGCGTGGAGGTTTTCCTCATCCTTCTGTTAGAAATTTTCTAAAGTATTTTGAATAAGTTAACCATTCAACGCGCGGTTGTCAATAGGTTCGGTTTCCTCTCATGATTTGTGCGGTTAGGACCGGCACTTTTATTTAGTTGGATAACCAAAGTTTACCTATGACTGACCTGCGTGAAGGTTTGCCGTTTTTTTGGGTTTATGCGGGTTTTACCGCCTTCCCCACGCAACGACTTTCCACGTAATTATGCGGTGAAAACCGGCATATCAGTGTTGAATAAATTAACCGTTCGACGCGCGGTTGTTAATAGGTTAGTGTTCAGTTTCCTCTATCATGATTCGTGCGGATAGACCGGCACTTTCATTTAGTGGGATGACTGAACTTTACCTTTAACTGACCTGCGTGAAGGTTTGCCGTTTTTTGGGTTTATGCGGGTTTTGCCGCCTTCCCCACGCAACGACTTCTTTCACACTTATGTATGCGGTGAAGACCGGCATATCCGTGTCGAAAGTTCATAAGTATAAATGTAAAATCATCAGCGTCGATGTTCTAAGGAGAATCATTTCCATTAGAAGTGGCTCTGGGCCTTTTCTTTACAAATTTGGAATTGATCTACATACAAACTGTGTAATTGAGCTCCCTTCCATGTTGTTGTGATGGGAGTGCCTTCGAGCCGATATGCACCTGGTTCGGGATCTCGTTGTTTACGCAGTATGTAGTCTCCGGCATTGAAGCTGCAGTTTTATTCGTGTTTTCCCCAGCTGGGGTTCTACACGCATCAGCCTGCTCAGCGTTCGTTACGCCACGAGGTGTGCGAGCGTCCCATCTCTGACAAATGCTTCGACGATGTCCTTTACGTCTGTGCATTCTTCAGTGTTGTGGCCTTTTGTCCTGTGAAAGTCACAGTATTTGCTCCGATCAGCATTGTGACGATGTCGGATTATTGGAGCCTTTGGCCATGGGAGCTCCTCAGTGGCGAATATCTCGGTGACGCTTTTGGTGAGTGGCGTCCATCTGGAGTTCTGGTTCGACTGTACGTTATCCCTTCCGCCTAACCGATGTTGCAAGCCGGATGAGGTGTCAAAGTTTACCCTTGACTGCCAAATGCCTAGCTTCCGCTTTTTGTTTAGTCGGGCGGTAAGGACGTTGTCTTATCTTGTTTTCTGTGTGTAGAGGTTTGTGCTCTGGGAGAGATCTCTGCCCAGTTGTTTCTCCGTTTCCGCAAAGCGTTTAGCTGCTGTCATGATGGCATCCCATGTGGATGGCATGCCATCTTTACCCGTTAAGGTGCGGATGAGCTCTGGGTCGTTCGCGCCCTGGATGAAAGCAGCGCGAACAAGATCTTCGCTAATATTACCCAGACTTAGCTTCTTTGAGTTGAAGCGAGTGATGAAGTCTGGCAAAGATTCATCTTCCTCTCGAATGCATTTGAGGATTGTCCATTGCTCTTCGGTATACTTTCTTTGTTGGCTGAAGTGTTGGCTAAATTTCTGCTGGAAGTCTTCCCAATCGTAGATGTGGTGGACCGGTAGACGATCAAACCACGCTCTAGCTGCCCCAACAAGCGTCATTTGGAACATGTAACACCACGTAGGTTCCGTCCAACTACTGACGGTTGCCCCCGCTATGAACCTGTTCAAATGATCGTCTGGATCAGATATACCATCGTAAGTGCCGATGTTGGACATCTGTTTGGCACTTTTCGAGACGATTGCTTCCGCAATGTCCCTTGCAAATTTGGACGTTCCCGCCTTTGCAGCAGTTGGTGTAAATGTTTTGGAGAAGTCACGTGGGTTTCCACCTGCGTTTTTTGGTTTGAAGGTTTCTCCAAAACGCCTTCTCGGTTGGGAGTCCGTTTTCTTACGCTTCCCTTTCGCCCTATGACGAGGGTTTGCGTCACTATCGGATTCCTCCGAATCATTGTCCTAGTACTCTCCGAATTCCTCAGGCTGTTGGAGTGAACGTAAGCGTTCATCCAACTTAGCTTGGAATTCTTTTTGACGTGCTTCCGCCCACGCTTTAACTTCATCGAGTGTTTGGCGGGGAAGCCTCGTTCGTTGTCTCTCTAACTGGGTATCGGTGAATCCCAGTGAGCGATTATTTACTGCACTTGCCCCAGCTTGGGTAACTGGGGTAGTGTTCGTAAAATTTACTACACTTGCCCCGGCTTGGGTAACCGGGGTAGTGTTCGTAAAAACTGTGTAGTCGCCGGTATTCCCCTCAGTAGCTGGGGTTGTGGTTACCGGAGTTTCTTTAACCATCTTTCCAGAAGTTTGAAAAAACTGAAAGAAGTTCTAGCTTTTATGCACGGATGGCGCCAATGAAGAAACACTAATCGACCCCGGGCAGATTACGGATAATCTGGGGGTTAAATAGATGTTTCCCACGAGGGGTTAGACCCGGCAAAGATGGTTCTTCTGATAACCTGCAAAACAGACACCGTGAGCTCGTCACTGAGAAGGGGGGGGGGGGGGGGGGTACCTCCTTGTGACCACCCTCCGGCGTGAGAATCAGACTAGATTGCTCTTGAATATAAGTGTATATTAAGAGATTGCTAGAGCAGATATCAGGTATAAGATATAAGATACAAGATAAGATGAGATGATCATACCATTTGGGGTATTTATAGCCGAAGGTAGGTTTCCAAGAGGGTATAGCCGGTTGAATAGTATTTCTGTTCTACCAACTGTGGCCTACGCACGTGCCATGCTGGTAGTTGGTGGGTAGGCAGCGGCTGACAGTGACCAGGCCTGCTGTGTACTATTCCTTTTCCACCAACTGCAGGCTATGCACGTGGTATGACAGGAGTTGGTGAGTAGGTAGCGGCTAATAGTGACATACAGTACAAGAGCATGCTGCTCGCCATACTGTTGTCAATGGGCTGTCGTATCTCTGGTCAGATCTTTTGCCCATACCTCGTCAGTACAGTACAAAAGATCTTCCAGTATCGTACGGACTGGCTCATTTGGGCGGGAGTATTCCCCCTCCCGCCTTTGTGCGGGATTGTTCCCGGCTTTGCTCATTCCTTCTTCAGGTGACTACTGAATTATTGAGAGCTAAGTGCCTTGTGCGTGTAGCCTTGCTGCGCGGGTGGCCTTCCCTGATGGCTTGTATCCGCAGCTGCGGGAACAGGCGGAGTACTTCACCATTGGGAGGCATTTCCTGCGGGAACAGCTTGCGTACTGCGCGTAAGGACGTCACGTCTCTGAGCATGGTGGGTCCTGCGGATCCAGTTGGTTTCTGCGCAGACGTCTCTCTTTAAGGTGAGTCATGTGGGTCCAACTGGGCTCTGCTGGGACCTACCTCTTCAGCTTTATATTATTTGATCTTAAAAAAATAGATAGAAAAGTAATAAAAGGTGTTAGTTTAATAGTCAATACTTATAAAAAAATTGGGAAATTAAAAGTGATGAAATAGTAATTTTAAAGGGAATTAGAAAAATTTTATTTAGTATTCATAAATGAAGTGAAGATTTAAAAGGGAACTATAGAATGTTAAATATAGTAGTTATTAAGACATGGATGTAATTAATACGAAATTGTAGTTTCAAGTTTTAGCAAGATTATTCACCTAATTAATGTTTTTTACATGTGCCCTGAGGGCACATGTTAGAAAATCCCATAATAATAATATTAAACATTCAGCCAACCCCCTCCCCCGGTATTTCCGGTGACGAGATGTTTTCCGGCAAGCATTAAAGTCAACCAAAAAATGCGTTTCAACCCAATTTAAAGATCCTAATACCCTTCTACGCTAATGGCTAATATTTATCAACCATTATAACGTGTTTTAATGAGCTAATAATACCGATTTAATCCATTCAAACGGCCGGAAAAAATTAAACGTGCAATAACGGGCAATTAACTTTCAACGGTACAATTAGGACTATAAATAGACTATACTTCACCGTCTAAACATGCTCATAGCATCCAGTTTTACTAAATTTTGCTCTAAGTCATCCAATTCGCCGTCAAGTTAAGATTCCGGCCAAACTCCGTTCACCGTCAAATTGTTAAACTATCAGGTAATTGTTATATGCAAACTGATCGTTTTTAGTTGTTAAACAAAAGCCCTTAACTTTATTTCATCAAACATGGAACGATTTAGGATATTCAAATTCTAGGGTTTGAAGGAACATGATGAACATACATGTGTGTTTATGTGAAAGAATTTCTATTTCTAAATCAATTGTCATACTAGCTCAGATGGTTTATTTGTGTGTATGTGGTCATGGTGACCCAGGTTCAAACCCGGGTAAGGCAACCTTTTAATGTTTTTTTTAAAAAACCATTTTACTATATAATATTATTTCAAAGTTATTCTATAAAATCTAATAAATTGTTAAAATTATTATAAATTAATAAAACTCTTTTTAACTAAATATAATTATTTAAATTAAAAATTTTCATCTACAAACCGGACGTTCATATCCGTTAAGGTCTTGTTAAACCCCTTAATATAATTACTAATTCCGTTCATTAACTTTTTGATTCCATCTCGTTAATACTTATAATTCGATAAAACCCGTAATCCATAATTAAATAATAAATTCTTAGTTGAAGTAATATCTAACTAATATAAACATTAAGTTCCTTTTCGATAACTTTATAATTCGATTTCGTTAACCTTTATAATTCGTTAACATAATCATTTTCGAGTTAAAACCATCATTAAAATCCGTAATTCGCAAATATTCTATTTCTTATAATTGTGTTAATTTGTTAATAAAAAAATTGCCAAAATAATATTTAGTTTGTTAAAATGTCTGTTAAAGTTAAATATAATATTATAATACCAATGCCTTAAAATAACATTAAAATAATGCTTAACACCTAAAACTAAATTATATGACTCTTACAATCCCATTAGTTAGATTTTGTTTTTGTTTTAATTATAGTTCGAGAAGTTTTTAAACGTTCCGGGTTCTTTAACGCACTTTCGGTTGCTTCAGTTTCGTTATCGTGCTTTTAGCTTTTATTGCATGCTTATCTTCGATTTCGAGGTGAGTTTCTCACCCCCCCTTTTTTTAACGTTTTATTACTTTTGGGGTAGCATTTGTATCTTACAACTTCAATATATTTACGATTTCGCTTACAAACTACAATTCCGTATATGGACTTGTGTGCCTACTTGCTTACTTGCTTCAATTTCAATTTCAAGTGGTGGTTTCGATAAGTATGATCATACGCCCCCCCTGTTTGCCCTAAGGACCATTTGTTTCGAGTGGAAAAAGGCCTCATTATCCGAGGACGTTGGTTGTCTACAACTGGAAAGGACCTTCGTTTATTCTTTGCACTCAGGACCTTTTTCGAGTGTAAAGAACCCTTATTTGCGTTTTTTCACAAGTTTCATGGAATTGTATGATTTTTTTACGTATTATATTAAACTGTGTGAACTCACCAACTATTCATATAGTTGACATTATTTTATACATATGCTACAGGTACTGTTAGTAGAAGATGACACACGGAGAGTACACTAGAATTAGGTTAAAATAATAAAGGACAAATTGATGTAGTTTTTGTTTATTGAATGTATTTCCGTGCTTTCAACTTGTGTACTTGAGAATTTAAATAAATTAATGATAATATTGTCACATAATAGTGTCACGTGTGTTTGAACAATCTTATACGCTACACTCAGACTTTTCCGCTTAAGGCGGGGTGTTACAATTTATGTTTGGTTATGTTCATTTTTTAATGAAACGTTGAATGAATTATCTACTTAATTTTTATATTTATTCATTAATTTTCATTTGTTATAATTTGGATATTATTTTGTGAAACTTTTCATTAAGTTAAACTTAAAAGAAAAAAGAATCGATAATGTAATTAAATCTATATTGAGAAATTAAATTAGGCTTTGATTACGGAGTTTGTTGTACATTTTACGTTTCTAATATTTATATATTTTCTGTATTTTAATTTTATTTGTTGTAAAGAAATTAATAATATACTTGGGGTTTGTGATGAAATGGTTTCACAAATAAATGAGACGTTATAACACGTTTAAAAGTTATATGGGCTTGATGAGACCCATGTCCCGCAAATTTTTTTACCATAAAACTATTTCATAATTATAAATAATATCTTTTTTTTAAATCGGATATTAATTTTCAGTATATCTCTATTTTATAGGATATTCATATCAAATATTTGGTGAAATTAATTTTTAATATAATGAGATGTTAGAGGCCGTTTAGTGACTATCTGGGTTTGGTGAGACCCATACTTGTGAATTTGGGTCAAATGTATGAGAAATCACCATTTACAAATAAAGCAATCTGGTGGCTTGAGAGAAAATAAGGAGGTTACATTTATATATATTTAAGATAAGATTAAGATTAAGATTGAAAGCTAATTGTAAGAATACATTTAATTATAAATATATACAAAACATAACTTATAGAAAGAATTTCTTCATCCTTGACTAGCCATAATTCTTGAGATTTGAGATTGTATTGATTACTATTCTTGATATACATGTTCATTTTTACCTTAGGGTCATGGGAGAACCACTTTACCAATAATTGGGGTACAAGGGAGTATAGAAAAAAGTGTTATAAAGTTAGCCTTTGAGTTTAACATTATTTTCGAAGTTGATGGATCATGTGACAATGGACGCATGTTTATCCATGGTGCAATTACAAAACGTTAGGGTTACCTACAAACTTCACAATGGTAATGAGACTTTTCCCCGAAGATAACGTTTATTCGGTAGATATCGAGGACCACAACGATGTGAAGAACTTTATGGATGATGTTGGAGAGCAACAACCCAAACCCGTTGAGTTGTATCTTAGTTGGATACTTATCTTATCGTTTATTTATGTATTGACAATCTAGTTTTGGATTATGTTATGTTTAGGATTTGGTGTTTATATTCTTAAATAAAAAATTAAAGTATAAACAGCATTTGTATATGATATTGATGTTATTGATGTAATGTATGTTGGAATTATGGACCGGTTCGGGTAAATCATTACGGTCAATCGGGTTATGACCCGTGAGAGTTACACCGTGAGGTAACGAACCATTAACCCGCTTAAGTTAGTTAACCGGGTTAGATACTTTAACAAGATAAAATTACACGGAATGGGCTTTGGAGTAAGAGGTGGACTTATTGGTCCATTGGGTTTATGACTAATTAGAATAGTTAAACCTAATTAAGGGTTATATAAATATATGATATATACATTACCTAAAACCCTAAGCCAATTAACAAGTTTATCTTCTCTCTTCCTCCATCCTAGTAGCCGGCCACCTGCTTCACCTCCGTTATCACCGTCGGCGCCTGACCAGCCACCGCCGCTTGTCCGCTACTGCCTGCCGATGCCACCGCTGCCTGTCCGCCGCTTGCCGCTGTCCGCCGCTACTGACCGCGCCTACAGCCGCTGCCGTACACCACCACCGCTGTCGTTGCCATCGTGCACCGCCACCGTTGGTCGTTGATCTCGTTGTGTCATCTAGCTCGGTTCGTTAGCCTTCGGTGTCTCAACCGGCTAATTATTAACCGAGGTAAACTTAAATATATTGTTTGTTTATAATTGTATATTTTGTTTTTGACTTGTACTCGTATTGTCTGTAACCGGATCCTGTCGGGTTTAGTTTCGATGCTGATTAATTGTATACTTTCCGTTGCGTATAATTATAATTAATAAGATTAATTATTATTAACAACGTTTATTGAACCGGTTTTAATAAACAAAATTTTTAACTGATCACCACTAAAGCCCTACAGTGGTATCAGAGCCTTGGTTACAACATACGAGTTGAATCTGGTATTTTCACCGATTCTACATCATAAACTTCAAGGTAGTTGACTTTTTGATATAGATAAAATATTAGGGCAATTTTAGTTTGGTCAAAATTTTATTTATTTTATTTGACCAAAATATTGCCCGACTTATTTTTCGTTGAATATGTAAATCTGGCCCGACCTTGTTTGTGTGGTTGAATGATTTTTTATTTTGGCCATATGGATGGTTCAAAAGTTGTATTTAATTTTCGGTTTTCTTTTATGGTTTTTGGCTACCTTGATGGTTCAAAATTGTAATAGATAGGGTTTAGTGTTTCATTACTTGTATTAGTGTAATTTTGTAATGAAGAAGACCCGAAGGAAAACCGAGAACGAGCTCATGGAGTTCTTGAAGTCAGTGGAAGTTACCAAAGATGACGGGATGTATCAAGAGTCCATCCTTGTGGTTGTTTTGTGTTGTGACCCCTTAACCCGATTGATCTTGCTAATAGGCTCTAGCAAGATCAATCACTAATCTTGGCCATCTAAGATTTACAAGTTCTTATTTGCTATTATGGTTGCTTGCTTAATTATAATAGGTTATAATACCACCAACCTAATACCAAATACATTAAAATAAATTAACCAATCATGTTTTGCAAAATTAAACTAAATTTAATTTTCCATAACTAATAACTTAATAGGTAAAACTATTAATTTAAATTTGGTTGGTATTATCGCGACAAATTTAGTTTTAATACGTTATTTAAAACTAAGTGTCCTGAGAGATGAAAAGGTTCATCAAGTTGTCTCGATCAATAAAGTAAAACTGGAATTTACTCTATTCGGTAATATTTAAAATTAATCCCAATTTAAATCAATAGTCTATGCCATCCTACTATAAGTCACACTTGAGGCATACTGCGAAACTTCAAGTGTTTGGAGCTACAACACCGCACTTGATTTCTAGCCTATCCCTTCAAAGTGAAAGGGTTTCGTTGACACATCCAGCTCTTTAACAAGTGACTATACTAGGGCGACTATTACTTTACTCTCTTCTTACGTGCTACAACTGTCTGGAGACTAAGGTGGGCATAGATGAGGCTAAACGTATCTACTTAGGCAAATGTTGTCTTAATAGGCCTCATAAACGAGAGTTGTGTTCTATTCATAATTGGCAATCGTTGTCTGTGTGCCTAACCACTTACTAATGTTGTGTGCTACAGCTGCCATTAGTAACTGGAAGCAAGATTCTCAAGTTCCTATTTACTAATGTTATTGGGTCATTAATAATAGGATTAAAACATCGAAAATACTAATAAAATTCACTTTTGCTTATTTAAACAGATGTCTACTGATAATAACTCCTCATTCACCCTCAAGGCTATCCTTGAGAAAGAATAGTTGAATGGCACTAACTTTCTTGAGTGGCACCGCAACTTGGGGCTTTTTCTCAAGATGGCAAAGAAGCACTATGTTCTTGATGGACCTGTTCCAACCAAGCCTAAAAACAATACAGCTGATGCCAAGAGGGTTCTTGACAAGCATATGGATGACTCAGCTGAAGTCGCATGTATCATGCTAGCCACTATGTCTTACGAGCTTGCTAAAGGCTTGATTTTGATGCCTATGAGATGCTTGAGCAACTCAAGGGCATGCTCCAGAAACAAACCCGTCAAGAACGCTATGACACCATGAAACAGCTTATCAACAGTAGAATGGAACAAGGATCACCTGTTAGTGCGCATGTCGACAAGATGAAAGGGTACATCGAACAACTAAGAAAACTTGATTATCCCCTATCAGATGAAATGGCAGTGGATTTCATCCTGAACTCTCTTCCCGGCTCTTACGACCAGTTCGTAATGAATTTCAATATGAATGGCTGGGTGAAGACAGTGCCGGAGCTTCATGGAATGCTCAAGACGGCTGAGATGAATATTCCCGCTAAAACAATAAAGTTCTTATGGTTCGATCTGCTGGTGTCGTCAAGCCTAAACCCAAGAAATGGGGTCATAATGGTAAAGGCAAGAAGAAGGTTAGTGTTGCTGCCAGGTCTGCCACCAACACTAACAAGGGTGTTGCAAAAGTACCATCGCCGCCTCTTGAGGAGGGCCAGTGTCACACCCTGACTAGCACAATGCGAAAGCGTAAAACAGGAATGTAACAGACACCTCTGGTATCAACACATTGTTTATAAGGAAACATTACAAACTAATTTACAATATATTACATTTCATTGTTCTATCATTGTTTTGCAGTCTAGGTGATTCAAACAAAACTAGTTCGTTAACTATACGATCTTACTACTAGTATCCTTGCTTCTATTCACATAGCATCAACCACACACCTTGGGCAAGTAACAGATCACCAAATCACTCCGATTTAAGTACACCCGAAAAGCAGTTTAAAACAGGTCAACTACTAGAGTTGGTGAGTTTCACGAGTTTCGAGAAAACAGTAATGAGTATTCACAAGTTAACACTTGTAATCATGAAATAAGTATGTATATATGTAAATGATGTAATTATGCTAAGCTACAGTGAAGCCTTGACTGTATGTGCTGCATGCATCCATTTCCCACGCTCAATCAGCCACTGTTGCCCCTTTCCGCCCACAACATGCCCCAAGTAGCTATGTCTAACACTACATAGCATGTTGTATAATTATGGTCATGTGCAAACGGGGTAAAGTCTCAGCAATACATGCCGGCTCCGTTTGGGTTTGTCAAACCAATAGTACTATTCACAAGCCACCGGCTCGAAGTTAATCACTATGTTAGTAGGGACTTTCGTGTGTTAGCACTTAGATAATTCATATCAATACATGTTTCAGGTATGTATATGTAATCAAACATGTTTTTCACCCCAAAAATTCGTAAAACTGTTTAAAGAGTGGGGTCGTGAAACTCACGGTTTAGTAGATAATCAGTACTGTATCAGCTCGTGATTTGTTCGGTCCGCTATCAGTAGTTCCTATAATCAATATTATAATAATATTAATATTTTAATATTATTATAATCTCAATACTAAACTGGGCTCTATAACTAATCTGGGTGTAGCTGGAACGCCCAGAAAGTGGCAATAGGCTTAGGTTTGTGATGTTGTTCAATGTCTAATACTTAAAACTGAACTTGGCACAGATTCCCGTTTTCCCAGCTGGGCTAAGTTGTTCGTTTACGCGTTCAGAAAACAGTTATGGGAAAATAAGCTTGGGTAAATGTATTGGTTAATAAGATGATTAAGTTATAAATAAGGATCACATAGTGGAGTCCCGGATTAGCCACGGAGCCCGTTTCCGTTAATTTAGTTTGATTTAAGAAGAAACGCGCACAATCCATCCGGATTGTCCAGGTTTTTTCATAGAAAAGTTAGTTTTTACTTAATTAGTCCAAAAATATGATTTTTGATCACTCTTGGTGTTTTGATATTTCCGCAGGTTCGTTAGTCGCGAACTTGTCGATTTTTATAAAAACTGAATTTGTTTAATATTTAAATTAGCATAATTAATTAACCGTTAATCATTAAATTATGAAAATTTAGCCACTTATCAATTAAAATATGTATATTTTTATAAAAATATTTCTGGAATTATTTACTGATTTATTAATTTATAAAAATTCATTTTATCAGCTATATTTCACCTGAAAATCGTCCGTTTACCCCAAACAATTTCCCAAAATTCCAAAAAAATTCCTGAATGCTCAAATCATGTCCCAAATCAACCTGTATCAATTCCAGAATGTAAAAAGCTTGTGCGGTATTCTTTTCGGCTCAAATTCGGCTATAAAAATTCACACGAACGCATATAAACAAAACACATTTAAACTTCTCCAAATGATCCCAAAATTCACGTGTGATCAAAATACATCAAATATGAGTTCCCAGAAAAATTTCATAATTTTTGAAGTATTTTAGCTATTTTTCCCAAATAAACGTCCCAATTCGGTAATAAATTCGCCAAATATTCTCGGATGGTCGAAAAATTTCCAAATTTGAACAGGGACTCATTAACATGGTCCCTGATGTCCCTACAAAATATTAAGGCCTAATAATATGCACATCACAACCATAACCTAAATAGCCCGTAAGCGAGTGTTTCGGCATTACCTTAGCGGGTTTGGCTCGTTTCCGACTTTCTAATCAAGTTTTCAGGTTCTTGTGCTTCTATGCAAGCTATATACAAGTCCTATATCACAAACCAAGCAGGTTTCATCAATAGAACAGCTCCTTAACTTAGGGTTTCGGCTAGTGCACAAAAACGAACTTTTGAACCGTAAAAACGCCGTTTCAACCCTTTAATCCGTGTTTATGGCCAAAAAAGATCATGATTCTGATTTGAAACTAGGTTTAACATCAAAGTATGTTTTTGAATGATTTTTGAGAGTTTTACAAGGTTAACTATGATTTTTAACAATCAAGACATTTTTACATGTTGTTAAACGAGTTTAAACGAATCAAAAATTGATTAATCATAAGGTTTTTACCTAGTTTTCTTGCTGGTTTTGGCTGTAGAAGAAGAGTTCCAGAAGTTGTGTTTGAAAATATGTGTAAAAATATCTCAAATCTAGTTTATATGTGAAAGGAAAAAAAAGGGGGGGTGGGGTGGCGGCTGTGGCTGGAAGTCCATGGGCCCACTTTGGGCCCATTTTGGCCCAAGTTTCTGATTTCTCAAGCCTAAATACGAAAAGCCCAGTCCAAATTTAGTTCGGGTTTGGTTTTTGGCGCGAAAAACTTATCGGGTGCGTTAAACAGCGCGAAAACGAGTGTTTTCGGCTAGTTTTGTGTAAAATTATAAAAACATACTATATGTTTGTAAAAATCAAAAATATTTTCACGGATCGCTTAAAACATTTGAAATAAGTGTTTGGTAAGTCTTTTTCGGCTTATCAGATGATACAATGCTTGGTTTGTAACTATCTTTCGCGTTTAAATCTATAGCGGGTAGTTAAACGGGCATGTTTTCGTTTAACTTGTTTGCTATCGAACTAGGGCCATATTACTAATATTTTAGCTTGTATAGATCGTATATCACTTATAGATGCCCCCCCCCCCCCCGAGATTTCTGGGTCATAACTCGACCTGTTTGGTTAATCGTTCGTTTGTTACGCAAAAGGCGTTCATTTGCTTGATCGGTAAATACGTACAGAGGTGTACCTTGTTTTGGCTCAAATGTCACAGCCAGTGCTACAAGTGCAACAAAATGGGACACTAGAACGACACTGTTCTGACTACCTTGCTAAGCTGAAAAGGCAGAGGACCAATGGTGAAAGCTCCTCTAAAGGTATTTCTATTTACGTTATTGAACTTTTCACTATCTCTAGCAACACATGGGTATTTGATACCGGATGTGGTTACCACATCGTTAATGTCTTGCAGGAGCCTGAAAATTGGAAGAAGCTGAAACAAGGCAGCATGGAACTCATCGTTGGTGATGAGAAGAGAGTCCGAGTTCTTGCAACGGGCACATATCATTTTACTTGTCCGTCTAGCCTTGTAGTTACTTTGGATAACTGTTTGTTTGTACTTGGTTTGACCATAAACATTATTTTAATTTCTTTACTATTTGAACAAGGATTTAAGTACGTTTTTAATAGTATTGCTATTCTCGCCACTTGAATGATATCTTTTATTTTGAGGCTAAACCTCGAAATGGTATTTATGAGGTTGATGTTCAAATAAACAATAATGTATATAATCTTTCTAAACGTATCAGATCTGGCATCAATGATACATTTCTATGGCATTGGCGACTTGGCCACATAAGCCAGGCACGAGTCAAGAGACTCCAATCCGAAGGGATTCTTGAATCCACATGACCGTACTCTTTTGATGACTGCGAATCTTATTTAGCTGGCAAACTCGCCAAAGGCTCCTTCACTCATAAGAATGAATGAGCAAAGGACCTGCTGGGAATCATACATACTGATGTATGCGGTCCTTTCAGAACCATGTCTAGGAATCATGAAAGATACTTCGTTTCTTTTATTAACTATTAAAGTCGATATGCCTATGTGTATATCATGAAACACAAGCATGAAACCTTTGAAAAGTTCAAAGAGTTTCAAAACGAAGTGGAAAACCAACTCGGGAAAACTATTATAATGCTTCGATCAAATCGAGGCGGAGAGTATCTCAGCTCAGAATTCATACATCATCTGAAAGAGCGTGGAATTGTTTCATAGCTCACTCCACCCGGCACACCCCAACACAATGGCGTGAGCGAGAGGAGAAATCGAACCTTGCTAAACATGGTCCGATCGATGATTTGTAGAACTAACTTGCCTCACTCCTTTTGGAGTTTTGCCCTTTTGACCACCGCCCGCATTGTCAATCTGGCTCCAACTAAAAAGGTAAACAAAACCCCATATGAGATATGGCATGGGCGAAAACCCAATTTGTCTTTCCTTAGAGTATGGGGATGTGATGCTTATGTCACTAGTGATTCTGACGATAAGCTCGATCCTCGCGGCGTAAAAGTTGTTTTCGTCGGATACTATAACCAAAGTGGATATTATTTCTTCCATCCTGATACAAATGTAATTTCTATCAAAAGGAAGGGCCACTTTCTCGAGAAGGAAATTCTCGATCGAGGAACTGGAGATAATATTGAAGAAATTCAAGAACTACAAACTACCGTTGAGGAAGTTGGAACGTCTGATCCACAAGTTGTTGTTGCTGATACATCGGACATGAACACAAGCGTTCGCAGAAGTAATAGGACTTGCGTACCAAACTCTAAATACCTATGGCATCTAGATGGTCCCGAGGTCCTCTTAGTAGCCGAGTCAAGCGACGAACCTACTAATTACAAATCTGCTATCTTAGATCCGGAATCTGAGAAATGGCAAGATGCCATGAACGCCGAGATGCAATCTATGTGTGACAATTAAGTCTGGAACTTGGTTGAGCTACCCCCCGAGTGTCAGGCAATAGGGAGCAAGTGTATTTTCAAGAAGAAAACCGACATGCATGGAAATGTGCAGACATATAAAGCATGGCTAGTCGCGAAAGGTTTTACTCAAACTCAGGGTATTGACTATGATGAAACCTTCTCGCCCGTTGCTATGACTAAGTCGATAAGGAGATTACTTGCCATAGTCGCGTACTATGACTACGAGATATGGCAAATGGATGTCAAAACTGCTTTTCTTGATGGACATCTTTCTGAAGATGTCTATATGGTTCAGCCTGAAGGTTTTGTTGATCCAAAATATCCTAACAGGGTG
This sequence comes from Bidens hawaiensis, assembly GCF_021521415.1. Lineage (NCBI taxonomy): Eukaryota > Viridiplantae > Streptophyta > Magnoliopsida > Asterales > Asteraceae > Bidens > Bidens hawaiensis. The sequence continues at coordinate 138,657 of NW_027491117.1, read as the reverse complement.
TGCAAACTGAATAAGTCCATTTATAGACTTAAACAGGCATCTCGCAGCTGGAATCTTCATTTTGATGAGAAAATCAAAGAGTTTGGTTTTATCAAAAATGAAGATGAGCCTTGTGTATACAGAAAGGCTAGTGGGAGCACTATATCATTCCTCATCCAATATGTGGATGATATACTGATCATTGGAAACAACATCCCTATGCTTAAGGAAGTTAAGAACTGTTTGGGCTCTTGTTTCACAATGAAATATCTTGGTGAAGCTGCTTATATTCTAGGAATTAAGATCTACCGAGATAGGTCTAAGCGGCTTCTAGGGCTGAGTCAAAGTACATACATACACAAAGTAATGGCACGCTTCTCTATGGATAAGTCCAAGAAAGGAGCCTCTCCCCATGGCTAAAGGAACCATGTTGAACAAATCACAATCTCTGGCAACAGACATTGAAACCAAGCACATGCAAGCGATTCCATATGCTTCAGCGATTGCTTCTATCATGTATGCTATGTTATGTACTAGACCTGACGTCTCGTATGCGCTGAGCATGACTAGTCGTTTTCAGCAGAACCCTAGCATTGCCCACTGGACTGTTGTGAAGAACATTCTAAGGTACCTGAAAATGACGAAAGACAGTGTAATTTGTTTTGATTTAGTATTTGGATGTGTGAACATTTAAACAGTTACACTTTAAGTTCTCTTTTGATTTAATGGTTAAATGCAAATATTGAATAATATAATTGTGTTCGGTTTTAATACGTTTAATCCTTGAATATTATATTCTAAATTATCCGTAGTCGGTCAGACTCGTAGGAACGACTCTGAATTAAGACTATTCTGACTTTGGACTCAAGGAGTTGACTTCCAAACTCACAGATCTCGTTATGAATGATGTTGGATGTAACTCGCATCAAATCATCTTCATGGATCTTAGTCATAAGATGTTTTGATACTGGTATACTCATTTAGTATCCTTAGATCTGAGATACATATTGGAACTTTCGTTTACTAAAGGCTATTCTTTGATCACTGTCAACCGCTGTCGCATAACTGCCAGCTATAAAGGCATTGGTTGGGAATAGTCTGAAGTTCAGTGGGAGTTGTATGTATTCAAGATGGGATTCTGTACTCTTACATGATATGTAATAGTTAGATATCTTGGCGCACTCGTTGATTCAAACTGGTAAAGTGTGAGGCCTCACCCAAACTAACTGTGTGTTTGATTGGACCACTTTGATTCTTGATCGAGAACTATAATGATTGACGCCATATGAGATTGAACCTGATCCATGTCTCATTGTTCAATTGATGTCTTATACAGAAATGATAGATGACAACGATTACCATAAATTCGTTATCTTGCAATAGTGTTTTCCAAGATTATTTTGATTAATGAATTTAAAATGTTATAACCTGTTGGGGGGCAGCTATGTGTAGCTAGAGCACCGCTGGCTGTCAGTATTGAGTAACTTAACCAGAAACCGTTCAAGTAGGAGACTATTGGAATTATGGACCGGTTCAGGTAAGTTAATACGGCCAACCGGGTTATGACCCGTGAGAGTTACACCGTGAGGTAACGAACCATTAACCCGCTTAAGTTAGTTAACCGGGTTAGATACTTTAACGAGATAAAATTACATGGAACGGGCTTTGGAGCAAGAGGTGGACTTATTGGCCCATTGGGTTTGTAACTAATTAGATTAGTTAAACCTAATTAAGGGTTATATAAATATATGATATTTACATAACCTAAAACCCTAAGCCAATTAACAAGTTCATCTTCTCTCTTCCTTCATCCTAGTAGCTGGCCACCTACTTCACCGCCGCCATCACCGTTGGGGCCTGACCAGCCACTGCCGCCTGTCTGCCACCGCTTGCCGGTGCCACCGCTGCCTATCCGCCGCCCGCCGCCGCTGACCAGCCGCTGTCCGCCGCTGCTGACCGCACCTACAGCCGCTGCCGTACACCACAACTGCTGTCGTTGCCGTCGTGCACCGCCACCGTTGGTCGTTGATCTCGTTGTGTCATCTAGCTCGGTTCGTTAGCCTTCGGTGTCTCAACCGGTTAATTATTAACCGAGGTAAACTTAAATATATTGTTAGTTTATAATTATATATTTGTTTTTGACTCGTACTCGTATTGTCTGTAACCGGATCCTGTCGGGTTTAGTTTCGGTGCTGATTAATTGTATACTTTCCGCTGCGTATAACTATAATTAATAAGATTAATTATTATTAACAACGTTTATTGAACCGGTTTTAATAAACAAAATTTTTTAACTAATCACCACTGAAACCTTAAAATGTATGTTGTTTTCTTCCTTTACTTGAGAAAGCAATTGCTTAATATACATATAAAATGCCTACTGTCACATAGGTACATTTTAACATAAAAAGGCTACTCTTTTATAATAATCGAAGTGAGGAAGTAACTTTTTGATAAAAGTTACTAAAGGTAACTATTATAACCTATTTATAAAATTGGCGTTGTTGCTTGTGTTCATCGTTAAGGAACCTAACCAATATAACTATCCGTCCTTGGTATCTGTATAAATTATGTCGTGTCTGACCATTTAACATAACTAGACACATTTCACCGGCAATAGTTCATAGTTGTATGATAGTATGATACAGATATATTAAGTTTGCCTAACTAATTATGAACCAAACTAGAGGTGCACAAAAAAACCGATTCCGGACCTGACCTGGCGGTTCCTACCCGAAACCAGACCCGACTCACGGATATGGGCCGGGTGATGGGTTTCTCCCAGAACCGACTCGGACCCGCCGGAACCAGTTCCACCAATACCCGGTCAAAAACAAACCCGCTCCTCCTTGAAACCCGATAAAACCCGGCAAACCCGGTCAAATACCCGGCCATACCCGGAACCGGTTCCTACCTGACCCAGTTCTTGACTTTTGTTGATCATATCCTACCCGGTTCTGATTCCGATTCCTGAAAATACCCGGTTTATACACCTCTAAACAATGATGAGAGTTTTAACCAAAACAAAAGCGGTCCAAAGCATAAGATAGAAAGCCCACCACATAAGCCCAGAACTAAATAAAGCTACACTAGCTAGTTGCAATTAGAGCCCAAATGCGGTTGCAATAAAAGAATAAATAAAAAAAGGTTTATAGTACGTCACTAGTCGATAGCCCCTGCAAAGCCGTGCCATTTTGTTCTTTTTATTCAACTGCTTAGGTAGTAGTTATATGTAATCACTTTTAAACGTGTCATTGCCATCCATGTTATTGAATTGGTTATCTTTACTCGTTTTAAACATGACGTGTTATGTAACCCATTTAACATACACGCTTAGTGTTTAATAAACTGATATATTTAGTTACACAAGTCGTGTTCAGGTTCAGTAGTCATGTTAAACGTGTTGTGTCATTTTCGACCCGTTTGATGCATATACATCCCTCCCTCCATCTGACATCTCCCTTAAGTTATACTTTCTTGTCACGATCCTCGAACATTTTCAATCTTATTATGTGGATTTTAATGAATTTGCGATTTCATCTTAATAGGACACTAAACAATTCTAAAATATTTATCTTAGTGAATGGACTACAAAAGCATGCATTCTAATTTCTAAGAATGAAAATGATCAAGAATCATAACAGGGAAATGTAGCCTAAAAAATGTTCAAAACTGACTATGCATCTCCCTAGAAAGTCTGAGAAAACAGACACGATTAAACCTTTTCAGAAAGTATGTTATGTAATTCTATACCTTTTTTTTAAGTATATGCATCTTCAAATGTTTAAATTTAATTTGGCTATTATAAGATTCCAAGTTGACTGGAGGAATGACTTGGTGATTAGTTGCAATATAAAGATCCTACTTTCGGTTGAAATGAAAACAAAAGTTTGGGTGGTAGTCACATTATATGATAGTACTAGACCTAGTAACCATTTTTATAATCATTAAAATAGCTAATTGATGAGTCACCTTGTCCTTGTTATCCGATTAAAGTAATGTGCAAATCTAGCAATCCTACTTTCCTTTGAAATTAATATAAGATTTGGGCATAGACACATTTCATTTAAGAAAATTAATACATTATCAGAATCCATGCAATGACCTGATTTTTTTTTCTTTTTCGAACGGTTAACTTTTATAAACAAGCACAAACTCCAACAAAACGCCACCAAGCTACCTCCACAACCCGAAGGCAGCCAAAAAAGAGAAAACAAAATTACATGAAAATAAAATTACACCAATTCGACCAACTTATCGATCTACACCATAATTGTCAATAGCGGCTATAGCGGTCGCTATAGCGCGCTATGTAAAGAAGCGGGAGTTCCCCGCTATATGCTACTTAGCGATTAAAAAGCGTGAAAATAGCGGTAATTTTTTATTTTTCTTTTTCAATTTTTTGTTTTGGGTCTGACCTGGGGATTTGATGTGTAGAAACGACCATGCAAATAGCAAGAATAATCGATTTCAGTTCTTTGGATCTTCCAGAAACGGATAAATAATTAAGAGGCTGCAATGCTGCATCTATCTCAGGGGAGATTTGCATCTGATTGAGCCGTAACTTTGTTTTTAATCTGATACTAACTGCCTTTCCTATTAAACGGGGGGTATTTTCTTTGCAATTTAATCTTAATGCATGCATTATGTCACCCTAAATAATTGGAAATTCTAATTCCAAATATTCGTAAGTTCAATTTTGAGAAAATAAAAAGGGTTTGCTTTTTATTAGTTCTTATTTGTATTTTTGATTGTTTGTGCTTTTGATTAATTCATTTTTAATTTCTCATAATATTTATTTTTGGTATTAAGTAGATGAGGTTAAATGATATTTCTTTCATACCTTTGCTACTCTGTTAACATAATATTTATTTTTGGTATTAAGTAGCTGAGGTTAAATGATAATACTTTTACTACTCTGTTTTTAGCATAATGCTGAATACTTGAAATTAGGCTATTAGAATAATGTTGTTTTATACATTACAAGCTGATGCTAATATGTTGTATGATGTGAATGCAAAAATGCAAATTTGTTCTAAACATTTATACTAAATAATCTTCTGTTGAATACTTGAATATTAGGCCATTAACATAATTGCTAATAAGTATATGCATTTTGTTAGGCATGTTTTGGTGTTTCTTTGATCGCTAAACACGAAATAGCGGTCGCTGTTTACCGCTATTCGCTACGTAGCATATAGGTAGCTTGTCGCTATTTATCGCTATTCGCTATTGACAACTATGATCTACACTTAGACCTATTCTAGAACCAAAGAAATCCAAGAGATTTTATGTCTATAATAATGTCTTCCACTTTAATCTCAATTCCTTTGAACACCTTATTATTTCTCGCTTTCCAAATACTCCAATAAGCTATAACGATGATCCCATGAAACGCGTCTTTCTCTAAATCTCCAAGCTTGATGGACTTATGAAGCTCTAAGAAGTCTCTAACCGAAAACCCATAAATAGGGGGCACTTTACACCAACGACTAATGTGTTCCCAAACAACCGCCGCAACGCCACAACCCGTTGTTATATGGTCTACCGACTCACCTTCCACCTCACACAAAACACAAATATTGTCTGAGACCCTTGTATTTCTTCGTCCCAATGCTCCCTTAGTAGGTAATTTATCCATCTCCGCCCTTCAAGCATGAATGTTGTACTTTGCCGGAACCCATTTACTCCACTTCATAACATAATTATTACCCATATTTTTATTTTTTGTTATTAAACCTTTAATCGAACTAACCGAGAACTCGCCCTCTTTATCACCTAGCCAAACCCACGAGTCTGTCCCTTCACTCCACGGAGCAGCATTCATCAAATGAAAACACTTCTCCCACTCAGTCAATTCTTGTGTAGTGCTTGGGCATCTGTACCAGTTCCACGCCCAACCACAACTTTCACCCAATCTCCAAAATCTTTCTTTCACTTTCCTTTTTTTTTTCTTTTCCAACTTGAAAAGATTTGGACAATTTTCTTTTAGGCACATATTACCAACCCAATTGTCAGTCCAAAAACCCATCTATTGACCATCTCCTAACTTTCCTTTTATCAAATCTACCAACCTGCTACCTTCCCAATTTAACTTATTTATAGATTTGGCAATATTACACCAAACACTAGAGATCCTTTTGTTTCCTGGTACAACTTCTCCGTCCTTTATTTGATTATGAATAGAGTCTACAACCCTTTTCCATAGGCCCCCATCTTCTGTTTTATATCTCCAACCCCACTTAGTCAACAAAGAATTATTGACATCCTTGAGCCTCGAGATGCCTAAACCACCCTTATCTATAAGGAGCGTCACCCTCTCCCAGGCCACCCAATTAATTTTGCAAACATCATTCGATTCTCCCCATAAGAATCTCTCCATAATCTTTTCAAGGTTCTCCACCACTTTAACTGGCGCCTTAAAGATGGACAAATAGTATATCGGTAAACTTTCTAGCACAAATTTTATTAAAACAACCCTACCTCCGATAGACAAGGATCGGGCTTTCCAAACTGCTAGTCTTTTCTCTAAAATATCCATAATTCCGTTCTAGTTATGAATTTTATTTATGTTGGCTCCCACACGAATGCCTAAGTGAATAAAAGGCATCCTCCCAGGTTTGCAACCTATGACCCCAGCCATCTCACCTAATTCCGCTCTAGTCACAGTACTACCATAAAGGTTTGATTTTTTAAAATTTATTTTTAGGCCTGAGCACATATGAAAACACATTAGAATTCTGTTTACGTTTTCCAAATTCCTTTTAGACCATTCTCCTATTATCATGGCATCATCCGCATAAAGAAGGCGTGACACCATCGGCCCCTATTCGGAGTTTGGAAACCCACCAAAATACCTTCCACCATTGCCTTATCCACCATATTAGATAAAGCTTCCATAACCATCAGGAACAAAAACGGAGATATAGGATAAATCCTTCTCTCATTCCTATGAAACATTGAAGCTCGAAGGTCGGCGAGCCATTAACGAGCACCGACGATCTCGCCGAAGATAAAATTCCAAAAATCCAATCACACCATATTGGAGGAAATCCCGTTTGAGACATGACTGAAATTAAAAATTTCCAATTTACATTATCATAAGCTTTCTCGAAATCAACTTTTAGAAAGAAAGCTTTGTACTTTGATTTATTCGCCCAGGAGATTAATTCATTGACTATCAGAGGCCCATCAAGAATAGCCTTGCCTCGTAAAAATGCTGACTGAGTATTAGAAATTACCGACCCTAACACCTTTTTTAAACGGCTAGCCAGAACTTTTGAAACCACCTTATTTATCACCCCCACCAAATTAATAGGCCTGTACTCAATTAAACCGACCGGATCTTGACACTTAGGAATCAGAGTAATAAAAGACGAACTAACCCCTTTGTTGAATCTTCCTGTTGAATGAAATTCAGCCAAAACTTTCTCGAAGTCTGCTTAAAATAGATCCCAAAAATTTTAATAAACCTGAAAGTGAAACCGTATGGCCCGGGAGCCCGACCCCCTTTACAATAAAAAAAAACAGCCTCTTTTATTTCCTATTTGGAAAACTCATTGATTAAGAACTTCGTTTCTGCGTCTGAAAGTTTTTTAATACCTTGACAAGTTAATCTCGGCCTCTCCTTCACTGTTTCTTTGAATCTTTCCCTAAAGTATCTCAATACCTCTTTTTTTATAATCTTTGGTTTATCTCGCCAAATCCCATCCACCATTAAGCCTTGTATGGAGTTTTTATTTCCTGTTGTTGATGAAACCGTGAAAAAAAGTCAAGTTTTCATCTTTGTGCAAGGCCCAACGGGTCCTCGACCTTTGTTTAAGATCTCTAGATTTTCTATTCGTCAATTCAGTTAAGTCTTTCAAACATTTCCACCTAACCAACTCTTCTTCCTCATTTAAATCTTTTGTTCTGCTTCTTTTTCTAACTTCTCCAACTCTGTCTTCAATAACTGTTCAGTCTCTCCTTCATTCGCTTTGGTTAATTCCCACCATTTTTTAATCTCAGACCTCAAAACTTTAAATTTCTTCATTAGACCCACATCCGCCGGTCCATCTCAAGACCAGTTTTCGCACGAATATCGAACCACTTCCTCCAAATCTTGGCGCTCAAGCCCACAAATTAAAGAAGCGGAAAGGCCGATGACGGAAATTAGTGTCCTTTATAATTAGAAGTAGCTGTGCGTGATCGAATAAGAACTTTGGCAAGACTCTTGCATTTGGCCATATATTAATAACTAACCCCTTGACTAACTAGAAACATGTCAATTTTGCAAAACTTATTACCAATAGAAAACGTGAAATTTCCCCCTTTCATAGCGTACTCAGCGAGATAGTTGTCAAAAATAAAGGCATTAAAATATGGGAAAATTCCCAAAATAAGCATTTATGAAAACAAAATTCTATTTTTAGGTATCATTTGTAAAAGTTCCAAAAATAGGCATTATAAACTAGTCGTGACGAGTAGTATGTAGAAACCAATTCGAACTTGCCACGTGTCCTTAAACTAACCGTAACGAGCACGTTCACTAATCAATTACTTGTCACGACTAAATAAGTTTCATGCCTCGTAATCAACGCCCAAAGTTCTTTAGTCGCGACGAATAGATTATAGGTTAAACTAGTCGCGACGAGTAGATTATAAGGTTAAACTAGTCGCGACGAGTTAACTACTAATAAACTACTCGTGTAGGGAATGTAAACCAGGTAAACTAGTCGTCGCGACTAAAGGATTTATAAATAACTCGTGGGCGTTGATTACAAGGTATGAAACTTATTTAGTCGTGACGAGTAATTGATTATTGAACGTGCTTGTTATGGTTAGTTTAAGGACACATGACAACTTTTAATTGGTTCTACAAACTATTCATCACGACTAGTTTATAATACCTATTTCTGGAATTTTTTTATAAATGATACCTAAAATAAGAACTTTGTTTTCATAAATACTTATTTTGGGAATTTTTCCTTAAAATATCTAGCAGAAACCGGACTGAAACAAGAATTTCTCCTTTCACATGGAAATCTAACCACATTAAAATCCCCCATCAAAAACCATAACCCCTCGTGGACCTCTTTCAATCTAGCAATTCGATCCCATAAACCTTTCTTTTCACTAGTACCTTGAGGCGCATATTCAAGCTACAAAAAGTCTCATCCCACCCAACAACCATTCCTTTAATAAACAAGAAATTTCTATCTTTGATAACATCCACAGATTTGAACACAGACGGATCCCACAAACACAGAAGACCACCAGATCTTCCATACGCATTTACAAACTCCATTCAAACGAAGAGTTATCCCAAATATTACTAACCTGAAATTTCTACAAACATGATGTCATAGTTTCTTGAATAACTAAGAAAGAAATCCCTTCTTTAACCTTTTAATTTCTTTAATCCACCTAGCTTTGGAGACTAGCCCTATACCTTTTATATTGACTGAAAGCATATTCATTTATTAACCATGTCAACACCTTCTCCTTTAATTACTTCTTTTACCAACTCAGAGAAATTACTTACCTCTCCTCCAATAACCATACCCACCTCTATGGTAGCTGTAGCTTCTTTGCCTAAATCATTCTCTTGACTTTCTACTTCATCCATCTGAGTCTCATCTACCTGATCTATATGCATCTCCCAATCATCTTCCTCAATCTCCAAAATCGCATCTAAATCCCCTCATTCTTCCTCTTCTTTCTCTCTATCATCTGTTAATTTGGTCAATTCCTCCCTATCCTCATCTGGACAATTTTTCTTCGCCTCTCCCATGTTACAAATATTTACTCTATCCCTCGCAATACCCAACAACTCATCTAGCCCAAACGGGTCCTCATACCTGGTGTTACATTCGTCAATTTCGGGTCTTGTTTGTTTTCGTTTTTGTATTTGTTTATTATGTAAACCAACCCGATTTGTAAACCGAAGCTTATGTTATAATCAAAATGATGGATTTATGTTACAATATTGTTTCAAACTTGTTGGGTCTTGAAAACATCCTATTTTTATTTTTATTTATTTATTTATTTATTTGTTGTTTTGTGTTTTTGTCTTGATCCATTTTGCATGAAAACTCTTGTGTCTCACACCCATATTTGACCACCAACATTACCCTATATATACACCACATTTCCTCTTCATTTTCCCTTGCTACAACTCCAAAAAAAAAACTCTCTCAAACATCAAAGATTCAATGTTATCTTCTTAAGTGTTCTTGAAGGATTTTGGTCTTTCATCTTAATTAGTTTATGTAGCCTTATTAATACTTGTTTATGGTTGTGCAACATATATATAATATACACCCCTTGTTTACCTTTAGTAATTACTTCTTCGATTACGGTCGGTGAGGTTTCAGACCCCATAAGGCAAGGCTTCATGGAGGACTTCGTGTCCTTGATATATATACATCTATATAACTTGTTCATACATATTAATCTTGCTTATTTTAGTTTGTTAGTCATGTTTACAAGTTCCATGGTTATGGGTTTTTAAGAGTCTATGCTTCGGTTTAACCGTAAATAGCTCTAAACCGTAAACCGAACTTTGTTACTAGTTTTGTTTGTTTAAACATACTTAGTGTTAGATCTAAGTTTCTAAAATCATTTTTACAAATTCTATGGTTATGGGTTTTAGAATCTTACCTCGGTCTTAACCCGAAACACGATCCGAACCGAAAACCGAAGTTTTGTTTAAAGACTTTATTGTTAACTTTTGGTATTTTTTTTATTTGTACATTATTATACAAGTTATTTAGTGTTTAGACATGTGGAAACCATCTATGAACTTGTTGTAAGATGGAAACCGAACCAAACCGATTCTTGCTCGCTTAAGACACACAAGTGTGTCTTTTTTTAGCCATCAAGACTTGTATATTTCTTTAAAAATAGTTACAAATTGATTTTTAAATATTTTCTTAAGTACTTGGAAAGGTTGGATCCAACTTGATTCCATAACAAAGTTTGGACCGACAAAACCGAACACTCGCTTAACGTGCGTTGTTAGTTCTAAAACAATGGAACTACATACTTGGTTAAGTCTTATTAAATTTTATTGAGTTATCTCATAACATTCGATATTTTGGAAAGTTGACTTTGGGTTTGACCAATTATCAAGACCCGAACCGACAACCCGAACACTCGATAAAAAAACCCGTTTTAGTATCTTTATTCCAAAGGGATTTGCATTCTTGCATTTTACCCACCTTATTACTTAACATAGGTTGAGTAAATATTAAGGTTAGATACTTTAACCCGGTTTCGAGCAAACTTACATTTTTAAAGGGTTATTACTATAAATTCTTAAATAGTCACATTTTAAACCTTGAACTTTAATTATTTACATTTATCAACATTTATTTTGTTTAAAGACCTTCAAGACAACCTTTCTAAATTCAAGACTTCTTTTCTTTTTAGGCATTGTGCGTTAAACTCGTTGTTCCGACAAATCTCCAAATTATCATCTTTCAAGTTTACTACTTGAAGGTGAGTACTTCATACCCCATTTTCCATCTTTTATTTTGGGGGTGACATTTCATACTTATTCGACAAAATGCTTTATATTTGAATCTTAAACCACAAACGTAGTTGTATACTTTACCTAAATAATTGCTCGATTTGGTGTTCTATGCTTATATGCCTATGTGTTTATCACTTTTGGTTGGTGGAACTATAAAATCCTAGACTATTTGGCATCCTCTTATAGCAAGGTGTCGTTAACGTAATGCAATTAACGATAACTATAAAATCCTAGACTATTTGGCATCCCCTTATAGCTAGGTGTTGCTAATGTGGTTAGCGATATCTATTTATCCAAATTACCACTTTTATTTATCGTTTCGTATGCAAGTTTTGTGGCTATCTTTATTATATACTAATATGATTAAACTTATGAATTGCTCACCGACCTTTGTGTTGACAAACTTTATTTTATGAAATGTTGCAGGTTTGCATCTTGGTTGATTTATGATTGTGAAGAAAATGACATCAAAGACCTTAGGATATTAGTAAAAATGAACAATATCAATTTGCCATATTTTGTGATATCTTGTTTATGGTTATTTTATGGATAATTGTTATGTGACATTTTCGATGTTGTGAAATGAAATGAGTTTATTAAATACTGTCACTTTAATTAGTGTCATGTGCTTATGGACAATCATTACACCTCGGCATGTTCCGCCGCCTTTGGTCGGGGTGTGACACCTGGTCTTTTCTTTGCACGAGGCCTTTCCACAGTTAGGCTTAAATATTCCTGGCCCCCCACATCTTTACTTTATACTTTTCTATTATCTTTATTACTTCTTTTTGCATTAAAAATTAAATTTGACGGTGGGAGCTCAACCTCATTAATACTCTAATGTTGATTCTAGCACCCTATCCGACATCCCCCCTCGAAACTCACACTTTTCTCCATGTCCACCCTTCCATTGATGGGAAAATTCCCAAAATAAGTATTTATAAAAACAAATTTTTAGTTTTAGGTATTTTTTTTGTAAATTCTAGAAATAGGTACTATAAACTAATCGTGACGAGTAGTTTGCAAAAACCAATTAGAACTTGCCACGTGCCCTTAAACTAACCATAACGAGCATGCTCACTAATCATTTACTCGTCACGACTAAATAAGTTTCATGTCTCGTAATCAACGCCCACGAGTATTTCATAAGTCCTTTAGTGGCGACGAGTAGATTATAAAGTTAAACTAGTTGCGACGAGTAGATTATAACGTTATACTAGTCGCTACGAGTTAATTACTGGTAAACTACTCGTGTAGGGAATGTAAACCGGGTAAACTAGTCGTCGCGACTAAAGGACTTATGAATTACTCGTGAGCGTTGATTACAAGGTATGAAACTTATGTAGTCGTGACGAGTAAATAAATAGTGAACGTGCTCGTTACGGTTAATATAAGGACAAGCGGCAAATTTTAATTGGTTCTGCAAACTACTCGTCACGCCTAGTTTATAATACATATTTCTGGAATATTTTACAAATGATACATAAAACTAGAAATTTGTTTTCATAAATGCCTATTTTAGGAAATTTCCCTCCATTGATTCTTTCTTTGTTTCCCAAGGCTCCCTCCAACTTTTCAACTGACCTTTCCTATTTACCTTTTCCGGCCAGATTCAGATCCGTTGACCCTCTATTTTCCGGCAGCCCCACATCACGGCTATTAACTTCCATCTCCAAATTATCGGTGATCTCCACCCTCCCGGTACATTCCAGGTCCCATAAACCCATTTCTCCCATAACCCAAACTCTAAAGGATTTCTCCCTCCAATTCAGTTTAATCTCTTTAGTTATTCTTTTTCTGTCTCTAACCAAAAATCCAATACACTCAATCGATAAATCTCCATTGTTCCACGATATCTGAGACTTGTGAACTACCTTACCAATCCAAGATCTGACAGCATTAAAAACCTCCTCATCAGACAAATGTAACAGAACTCCTACCACGCGAAGCCAAGCGAACCTTTGAAACAGTAAAGATTGCCCGCACCATTCCGCTAACTTTGAGAACCAACTGTCCCAAACTTCTTTCTTATTCAAAACATTCCCGGCATCTAGAACAACATCAAAGGCAAGCATAACATGTAAGCCCTCTATATAATGGATGTTCAATCCAGATATGCCTGCTTCCAGCAAGATCATTTTCAAATTCCTCAGAATTGTCAGGTCTTCACCACCCTATCCATGCTTTTTTATGGAGATTTTCTAGAGCATTGTTATTTGATGGAACATTTACCTCTAGGACCTTAGGGACAATATGTTTGTTATTCTCACACACCTCTTTATACGATCTCCCCATCTGCCAGGATGGAATTCTTTCCTGCCCCTTCGGTTCTTCGATACGGTTCCATACCGATGTTCTTTGCACATTCTCCGGCTCTGGTTGACCAGCGGATTTCTTTTCCTCAATACCCTTCACTTCCCCGTTTTGCATACTTCTCTTTGCCTCCCCATTTTCTTTCGAAAACATGGCTACCTTCACGAACAATTTGTTCTTACCCATCTTAATGTTTTTCAATTTGTTTTCTAACTTCACCGCATCTTCCACCATACTAAATGATACGAACCCTAAGCTTTTTTCCCCTTTATCTTTCTTTCTTGCTAAGTATGCATCACTTACCGAGCAAAAACCCCAAAGAATTCCAATATCTCCTTACGGCTGCAAACTTGTGGCAGATTTGAGACAAAAAATCTCGATGATCTGATCCTCCTATCTGCCTCATCTTTAGACCCTCCTTTCTTCTTGTTCTTTCCTTTTCCTCCTGTTGCTTGTTCCCATCCAGCCTCTTCGTTGTCTTGAGATGAGAACACCTCTTCCATGTCTTCTAATTAGCCCACCAGCTACTATCGTCGGGATGTAGATCTGCTGCCGTGGTCCTACGAAAGCAAATATTATTTTTTATTTTAGTGCTTTTATATTCTTATTTTTCTTTTTTATTTTATTATATTTTGCTAAGCATTTCTGACGCATCTAAATATATTTTTTTTATTTTTCTACCCATTTCGAACGCTTAGGTTTTTTTTTATTGTAATTCATTTTATTTATATTCATTTCAACGCATCAATTTAATATTAGGTTTATTTTTTTTATTTTATGTACATTTCAAATAAAATCAAAATCCAAAAAATAAATCATAAATACAATAACTTAAATTGATGCAAAAAATGATAAATATAATTCAAAACGTGCTTGCAAATCAACTATAAATACAATAACTTAAATAAATAGTTTCATGGCATAACACTAATCTTAAGAAGTCATACTAATTTGAAGGAGACTGAAATTTTCTAATAGCTCTTCACATTTTTGCATCATTTATTCATTTTTCGTACTCTCATTTCCCATTTGTTTTGTTCGTCATTCTAGTTCTTGTCTTGTAGTCCATTCCTTTTTCAATTGTTCTTCCATCTATGCTTGAATTACTTGTACCAAAACATTTGTTAAAATATTGTTAAATTAAGAATATCGTTTTGTTCAATACAAACCAATGAGTCATTGTTTAAGAAAACAGAGCCACATATGACATTTAGTGCCACTCAAAGTATCATAGTGCATAATTGATGTTCTACCACCAATTTCGTAATGTGTGTAATGTGTTATCCTAGTTTTGATTAATCCATAGCATTTTCTTATCATGAACTTGAAATCCATTTTGACGTTATTTTACTAATTTCGTGAAATTAGCGTTAAAAATGACGGAAGGTTAATCAGGCATCATGTGGTGGCGTTGATAGCCGAAAGACAAGGGTACGTGCACCAAGCGGCCTGGGTCTCGATGGTTGAGTGTTATGTGCCTTATGTCCCAGGTTTGATGCAAAACCACTATATAGCCGGGGGTCTTACTGGAAGCAGCCTCTCTATTCCTATGGAGTAGAGGTAAGGCTGTGTACATCCTCAGACCCTACCATAGCTTTGCTATTTGTGGGATTTACTGAGTACGATGATGATGATGATCATGATGATATTGATGAACTTGAAATCCATTAGTCTCTAACATATCTTCCATCAAGAAAAGTAAATTCTTAATATGAATCTAATACCCTAATTACTTGTATTATAAAGTTGCTGAATGAAATCAATCTCAGGAACATGCTTGCGAAAGTTGCAATATGAAATTAAACATATATAAAATTAATAAACAAACAATATATAATAATAATAATAATAATAATAATAATAATAATAATAATACCTCTTCTTGTGACCTTCAAGCATCAAAATGCAATCTAAGACCCACAAGATATAGATAGTGTCCCGGTCACCACGAAATGGGGATCCGAAGTGCTTGTCCCGAATATCTATCCCCTAAATGTCATTACAAAATTACCATTTTTAACGTATACATCCCGTATATTGAAAAAAAAACGATTACTAATTACCATTTTTAACTTATCTCCTCGCCAAAAAGCGGTGTTGGAATGCCTTCTAGCTCCTCGAGCTCAGAATTTCTAACGATCATCCCTATTGAAGGATTAGGCCAACACATGTCGGGGTTGGAGTACCGGGCTATCCTTAAATACCGGCTAATGATCCCTATGTTTCCGATTGATGAGCCTTACCCAGTTTGCCGTAAAGTCTGTTTGGATTCCTTTGGAGACTATGCGGTGCATTGCAAAGAATTGCCTGGTTTTAAATACAGACATGATTTGGTTAAGGATGGTCTGTGTGATGTTCTTAAATGGGCAGGGATCTCTGCTAAAAAGGAGGCCCCTATTAACTTTCTTACAGATTCGCTCGAAGGGAGGTCCACGTTACGACTGGCTGATATTCTTGTGTTTGGGTGGGCAGGGGGGAAACACACTTGTGTGGACCTTATTGGAGCGTCTCCTCTTGTCGGGCTCAGGGACCGCGGATTTGTTGTGGGTCAGGCTGCGTTGAAGGCCGAATCGGGCAAAGTTATCAAACACGAGAAAGCCTGTTTAGAAAATCAACATGTGTTTCTCCCCTTTGCGTTTGACACATTTGGGTTTCTGGCCCCGGAGGCTGTGAATTTTCTAAACAGGGTTCAGCGTGTCGTACACAGTACTATTTCGTCTCCTACGACCCAACGCTTTATTTTTAGTATAATTGGTTTTGCTATTCAAAAGGGGGTTGCGGCGCAGCTTGTTGCCCGTTTGCCTACCACTTTATTGTAATCGTTTTGGTTTTAATGAGAAAGAAGTATGCATAAAAAAAAACTCATCAAATTGATTTTTCCCTCCTCTCTTCAACTATTACGTTCCTTTTCCATTACGAAAAAGGAGACACGTAATCTACCGGCGGTGGCTCGCTCTTCCCTACGGTACCTACGATTTCTAAGCCCATAACTAAATTCTACTCGTACAAGTATCAAACTAACAAATTAAGATCAAATTATTATGTAATAACACAGAATGCAATGACATCACTCGGATCTCGGATCGGTTTAGTAGAACGAGTAGAAGATTGGAAATTGCCTTCAAGAATGCTAAGAGTTGTCTAGGGGTTGATGTGACCCCTATGCACTACTCTTTCATATAATGGCCCAATGGGCTTGGCCTTGGGCCATTACAAAATAAACGATAAATACATACATGGAAACAACATAAATGTAAACTTACTACACGAGTCTAATATTCATGGCCCTACAGCATAATAGCTCGACAACAATGATCTTTAGTCATGCCTGTTAAATATGTCATCAGAAATAACTTGGTGACACCGAAATTCCCTTAGTTATGAGACTTCAAACTGGTTACGAGTTTGCTGCACCTTAGAGTTTTAACACAAACACGTGGGCTTCACTTACACTAGACTACGGCGGTGCTCACAATCCCATACTCGTGGGGTACAAAGACCATTTGATCTTCTCCAACCACTATTGCATAGCTCAAACTCAACGTTTTTAATAAGAATTATAAACATATTTAGTATTTTTTTTTCAAGTTTCAAATGCATTTCCAACAAAAAAAATATATATATTATTTGTTTTTTGTTATTTTTTTCTACACATTTATAACGAAAAATATTACAAAAACTTACAATTACAAAAAAAAATAATTATAAAATCATGAGTTTTTCTACAATAAATTTCTTAAAAAAAAAATCAAAACCTGCATAGTTAAAAATAAACATCATAAGAATTGCGTTTGGACATTTCCTACGCATTTGTGATGAAATTTATTATCTATTAATTTGGTTTTTTTTTGTTATACATTTCTCACGAAAATGTTAGATAAAAGGGTATAACTATCTTTTTGTTGGAACATTTGCTACGCATTTCCAACACAATTTCTTTTTGTTGCCATCCCGTCAGTTGCAAATTTAGGTTCTCTTTTGTTGTAGGAATTTCGTTGAGAATGCATAGGAAATAGCGCTCATCTGAAATGTGTTGGAAATTTTCATACGAAACATTACTATTTTCTAGTACCGATATCGGAGGAAAGGTTTTGGGTTTAAGTCTCACAAACAACAAGAATTAAAAGAAATTCACAGTTCAAAAAAATAATAGTTACATAAAATTTATTGGTTTTAGTTTATCTTCATAGGTCAAACAAACAAATACATTTGGCTAAAAGGTTTGATTTAGAACAACTTGAGTAGTTTGTGAGTTGGATTGTTTGCTTTTATAAAATTTTTCTAGGTTATTTTATGTTAACAGTAAAATAGTCGTTTGTGAGTTGAGTCGTTTTGGTTCCTCATTCGTTAGGGAATGTTAACGAATGAGATGATAACGAATCAGGCCATTCGCTAGGGGAATATCTAGCGAATAACATGAAGAATGTGGCTCATTCGCTATGTTGTATAGCGATTGAGACTTCGTCTCCTATATATGCCCATGTATCTATTTCATAATAAGAGTTCTGATTTATTGTTCAATTCCTCTCGTTACTCTGCCAAATTTCTCTCTCAACACACACACTAACACACAATATACCTAATCGTTAACACTTGATCATATCAATAGACTAGATCCAACAGTAACTAATCATGATGATCTGCACATGACTTCTCAAGTGGTATCAGAGCCATGGACGTCTAATTGATCAATTTGATGAACTTGATTATGTTATTTGAATGTGTTTGAGAAAAAATTGATTGAACAAACTGTACTTTTCTGAACGAATTGAAAATTAATTGATTAAGAACAATTGGATTGATAATTGAAGTTAATTTGATTCAAGGATTATTCGCATAGATTGGAATTAGATCTGAATTGTTTGAATTAGACTGAATTATTTAGTTTGATTTGATTTGATTTGGATTTGAGTGGGAGTCAACAGTGGTTTAAGTGCTCGTTTTGATTTTAATTAGTCAAACTTCATCATTTGGTTGCTTGATTTGTGGTTTGATTGTGTGAGGAATGTGTTCAGAATTGGTTTGGATTGATTATGGCAAGATTGCGAGTGGTCTGGTGTTATTTTGGGATTAATTCATGTGTTTATAGTTTGGTAAAGGATGTGTTGAGTATGAAGATATGAGCTCATTCGCTGATTTCTTGAGCTTGGATGAGTTCATTCGCTATTGATCTTGAGTTCATTCTCTAGATAGTTAAAAGTTTTTTATAACTTCTTTACCAACTCATTCGCTATTTATTACACTCATTCGTCATCTTCATTCGCATCCTTATTCCTTGTCTCCATTCGTTACTTTCAATCATCATTCTCATTCGCCATTCTCATTTGTTACAGTTTCTCATTCTCTAGTATTCATTCGATATATCTTACATTCTTCACTCATTCGTTATTGTTCATTCGTTACTAATTCTCATTCAGATTTCAAATATTATTCATTTCCATCCCCAAACTTTCATATTTTGACAAGTTAGACCCAAAACTTTCAAAATGACAAACTATTAGGCCCTAGGTTCTCAAAATGCTCTTATGCAAACGATGTTGAACTATGATACAGAAATGGGTTCTCATGAAAAGTTCCCGAAGCTTAACAGTCTTGACGATTTCCCGAGTTGGGAATCAAGATTCAGATCTCATCTGGGGTAATTGATCATGATTGTATACAGATGTTAGAAAACACATATATGAGACTGGTAATTGATGCACCGGGTCTTGGTCACACTCTTAAGCCTACTAAAGAAATGATTGTTACTGAGAAGAAAGCTTATGATATTAAAGTGAAAACATATTAAACTTTGACAATGGCTTTACCAGTGCATATCTTTCATCAATTCAACCATATCAAATTCTCTGCACCATTGTTTGTAGCTTTAAGAGCAAGGAGTCTTGGGAATACTCAAGAAATCAAAACGTCAACGCTGAAATTTAAATACAAGAATTTCAATATTATGCTGAATGAGACAGTAGGAGAATTGTTGACAAGATACTGTCACTTATTGGCCGAGCTGAATAAGTTTGGGTTGCATGGTGATGATGAAGATAGGATTGATACTTTAAATGGTGCTCTTCCAAATTCATACTCAACCTATATACTTGTGCTAACAGAAAATGGGTATTTCAAAACCCCAAATCTCAAATGCATGGATTTTTAGAAAAATTAAAGAAGAGAGAGTATGATTTAAAGTGCCAAAATTCATACAAAGCTAATCAAGATCCCACTTTATATGGTGGAGCAGCTCCTACAAGCAAGAGTACGTCTACTCATATCACAACATTCTATACTCTAGTGACTCATGGGATTCCTCCACAAGAAGTTTTCACTGAACCTCAAATATTTTCAAGCCCATCTACTGCAAGTTCTAGCTCAGTTCCTCCCTCCCCGCCGCCAAATGTTAACATGAAGGAAGCAGAACAACATTTTGCTTTTATGGGAGCCTTCATGTCTTCATATGAACAATTAGTAGGCATTAAAGTTTCTATGTGTAACTTAACTGATGAAGATTATGACCATATTAACTCTGATGATCTGGATTGATGGATATTAAATGGAACACGGGCATGATCATCAGAAAAATCAATAAATTTATGGAGAGAACTGGAAATGATTTGCCGACTATGAGCAAAAGGATTGGGTTTGATAAACTGAAGGTGAAGTGTTATAATTGTCAAGAGTTTGGTCACTTTGCCAAAGAATGTGACAAGCCGAGGCGATAATATTCTCCTAGAAACAAGAGTCAAGATAAAAACTCAAACAAGAAGTATAATAGTAATGAGCCAAAGATAACTTTAGAGCAACCAAAGCAAAGTGAATCAAAGGCCATGATTGTTCAAGAGGGTATAGATTGGTCAAGAAGACTCTTGGGAGAAACTTCAAGTGAATCACAGGAAGCAAACATGGTTGTGATTGTGAAATCTGAAGAGAATGGGGGTGAAGTGATCAAGAAGGTTACTGAGGAAAGTGAGGAGTCTGAATCTAAGTTAGACATGTCTTATGAAGAGTAGAAGGTAATATTCGCGTGTATAGCAGAGATTGAAGATGTTAGTTCTAATTCTTCTTCTAGTTTTTCTTTTGATACTGGGAGTTCAAACTCATCAAATACTGATGATTCTTAGAAATTTGTGTGTTCTCAATGTGAGGAATCAAATACTAAACTTGAAAAGATTCGTCATCACAATGAGAAATTAATCATTGATCTTGCTATAATTAGAGATAAATATCGGATAATGGTTGAAAGTGACAAAGGTTATAACAAAAACTTGTTGCTTTATCCGATAGCAATCATGATTTAAAAGCAGAGATTGCTACCAAGCAAAGGGTAGTGAAACTTCAGTTTGAAGAAATATTGAAAAATAAAACCAAGATTCATGAGCTTGAAAATGAGATATTGGAGTTGAAACAGAAATTAAGCAACTTTAAAAATTCATCATTTTTACTAGATCATATTATTGAGGTTAAGAGTAACCATCAATAGGGTGCTAAAACTTGTTTAGGATTTGTTAAAATTCTTTCTTCATTTAATCAGAAAGAAGTGGATATTAATTATCCACTGAAAGTAGATCCTCCTGTGTCTGTTGGCAAGGTTGAATCAATTACTGAGGAGAAAGTTGATACAAACAACAGTGTTGAGAAAACTAACAAAATTTTAACTGAAAAATCTCATATTAAGAGTAATATGGCTTTCTATCAAACTAACGAAGGAGTGGTCATTAAAGATGTGTATGAACCAACAGTGATTCACAAAGAAAAGAATATTCCAATTGAAAATCATATTCTATGTGAATCATAAGAGGTTGAAAAATCTAAGCTTGGTAATATTAATGCTTCAAATCCATCTGAGAAGAAAGTTATCTCAGATGAAGAGTTAAGAAAGTTTGTGAACCTGATAAGCAGTGAAAAAGTTAGGATAGGTAGGGTTTATAAACAGAAAAGGGTTAATTAACTCATTGCTGATGAAGTATTCCCTTTGAGTTTGGTTAAACCTGAATCCATTGAAAGAGTGTTCGATTGTGGCAAACCTTTTGAGAATGAACTGAGATATCTTTTGGGGAAACAAGGAAGTCTAATATTAAACCCAAAAGAAATCTCAAGCAACGTTGCTAAAACCTATCAAATTTGTAAAATCATCTAGGTTTGGACGTAGTCCAAAACTTTTCTAAGTGTTCTAACTTGGAGTTTTATAGACATAAGCATGAAAAAAGTTGGGTAATTCTCATGTGAAGGTTGTGACTTTTCAACCTGATGATTCATGTGATAGATATCATTCACCATAAATGTTTGTGGATTGGAGAACTTGTTTTTCCTGTAGTGAACGTGGCCGTATTGCAAAATTTTGTGAATCCAGGGTTATATTGATTGAGAAACATTTAATAAAGGACCGTGTTCATATGATTAAAATTATTTTGAAAAGAGAACCTACACAAAAATTCTTCTGGCGTAGCTATACTTGTTGTTAATAGATCTACAACGCACTAGAACGCCCTTGTTGACGATCCTTTACTCCGACAGCATCTAGGGTTCCTCGAACAATGTGATATCTCACATCGGGTAAATCCTTAACCCTCCCCCCTCTTACTAAGACTACAGAATGTTCTTGTGAATTATGGCCAATACCGGGTATATAAGCAGTGATTTCAAATCCAGAGGTTAATCGTACTCTGGCAACTTTACTTAAGGCAGAGTTTGGTTTTTTTGGGGTGATAGTGGAAAAGTTGACAGATAAGTCGCCCTTACTGCCAGGTTGATGATAATCAAATTGTTATTGATGAGGTCAACCCTAGGAAGGTGATTAGGGTTAACTCTGAGAAAAAGAAGGTTGATGATAAACAGGTTGAGCTTGTTAAACCTATTTATAATGCTATCACACCTGATGTAATCCTGTTGAGGTCAAATTGACTAAGAGATCGAAGGTAACTTTGTCCTTTAGAAAATTCCAGAAGTTACATTATCTTGCATTAAAAAAGAAGGTGAAGGATGTCAAGGTTCCTATTGGAGAGTTACCAACATGGAAACCTAAGGTTATGTTATGCCGAAAGGAACATGAGGTTCAACCTAAGACTAAGGTTAGGTTACCTCTTTGAACTAATCTTTATTTATGTGTGCATAGTTCATCCAAGACTATCTCAGGTGACAAGTGAATTATAGATAGTGGATGTTCTCATTATATCACTGGCAATATTAATCTCTTTACCATCATTAAAGACATTCAAGGGGGGTTATGTTACATTTGCGGGTAATCATGGTGGACTAATAACCAAGAGGGTGAAATGTCCAATGGGAGAATTACATTTGAGAAAGTAAATTATTGTGACAAGGTTAATCATAATCTGTTGAGCATTTCTCAAATCTGTGACAAGAAATACACACCCTTTTTCACTGATAAAGAATGTGTGATTCTGAAGCCTGGGTTTGTGATTCCCGAGGAAATGGTTATCATGAGATGTCACACCCCCGCCAACGGCGGAAACGCGGGGGCGTGATGACGTCATGGATCATAGTCACTGTTTATAGACTTCACAATAGATACTTCATCAAAATGTCTCTACAAGCATGTGACTCCATATATGTTTCCAATGCTTCAATTACCTGAGAATGCATGTATCAAAACGTCAACAAAAATTGTTGGTGAGTTTCACAAGTTTATATGAAATACATGTTTCTTGGACAACGAGTCAACCAATTTCTCATACAGTTACCATGAGCTCTATGATCAAGACTTAACAGCATTTCTATGATCGCCCTTCCAGATGTTCTAATGCGAAAAACATCGAAGACAACTATGGACAAATATCACCCGCTAGACCTCCAATCTAAGTTAGTGCGACTAACGATGGGTGGGGCGTGTTACTCCCAAATAGTACTATTCATATCGACCACGTCTACAATAGTTAATGATCACAGATTCTAGGGGACTTTGATCGGATTATTGATTCAACCCATGTAACAAAATGAGACCGCGTTTCTACTCGTTTCCAAACATGTGTTTCTTCATGCATTCTCCCCCAAAGTTTCAAAACAATTTAATTAAAAAGGGGCCGTGAAACTCACCTTGTGAATTGTGATCAATGAGCGTTGGATAATACATAGTCCCGATGAACTACCAGCCTAGATACGACCTAAATAGACTACTTTAATATCGCGCCGATATAATTATTTAACAAATCGGTTTATGCAATGTGTTTACCCGGCATGTTATATTTATCATTTTTGTGTTAAAAATCGTTGATGGTTTTTGTTTTAGTTTCCTTAACCTTGTAGTTGTAACAAATACATAGTTCCCTTTTATATTTATCATGATACTTGATCGACTAACCAATTGCATATCACTTTATATATTTATTAACCAACGTATACTTTTTCGTGATGTTTTTTAATAAAAATAGATCTTTAATTTCCCCACACATAAACGAACGCATTCATAAAAAAAACATTCTTTCTAAATCTACAATGCTATCTTTTAAGCGTCACGATATCTTTCAAGCATGTTATGCATATATGTCCAACTTCTTTGGGTGATTTCTAGGCATGAACAGGTTGTAAAGTATGATAAATCACAAGATTAGAGGATGTTTATGCTTACTTAGTTCTAGAATGTGTAAAGATAAAAAGATTATGTTTTTGCACTTGAAATGGCTCCAACACCTTGCTTAATCCCTTTGCTCCTTAAATCATGGATTGTTTTATGTGTGTGTGTGTGTGTGGCGTGAATGAAAACCGAGAGAGATTAGAGTGTTGGTTGTAGTGTAAGTATTTCCTTTTTTTAACTAAAGATGGTATTTGTAGTGATAATGATATGGGAGGCTAACTTCACAATATCTTAAGAAAGCAGCAATGGAGTTTGAGTATGTGGTGAAAAAAAATCAAAGTTATATGGTGAGGTGGGTGGGTGGATGTTCTGATCGTAATTCAAGGAGTTTGTATTGTTTAAAATCTAGGGACCATACTTTGATGGTGTACACGAAACGCAAAATGAAAGAAAAGAAATATTCATTATGGATGGATGGTGCATAGCAAACCCATTTGTTGACTTTTCATTCTTTTATTTACATTTTCTTTTCTTTTCTTTATTTCTTTCTTTTTTTTCTTTTTTTTATCTTGTTTAAATATCTGTATGACATAAGACCCACAATGCAAAAATCGTGGCGGCACAGGTGGTCAAAGTGACCGACTGGGTGATGTTCGGATAGTAATCGGGTGTCAGAGTGACGTCAGGTAGTGTCGGTTCATTTTTCCCTAGTTTCCATAAAAATGTGTGTCTATATATATATATAGACACGGGTTGATAATATTCGATGTTTTTAAAACAATAGAACACTAACTCACTAGACTAAATTTACTCGTACTCGTTTATTACTCGTCTATAAAATTTTATATTTCGGCCTAATTTTACGAGACAACTTTATAAAATACTTGTATTTCGAACGTAGAAATTGTTTTAATCTCATGAACGAATACATATTTTAAAATTTATGTATTGTTGCCACGTGTTCTATTATAATAATTTTTTTTATCACCAATGTTCGTGTGTTTCGGATAAATTAGTGTGACCTAGTAATCGTCCACTAATTATTGATACAAGACATCTAATCAAATGTGGATCTTTTAATGCATATGATAATCTAATTACTTATAATCTAGCTTATCATGAATGTTTTCAATTTAAATATTATTTAAATTTGTATGGATAATAACTCTATTTGGTGGGGTGTTACATGAGAATTCCTTGATAGAATGATATTTATGTTCTTGACATGGCATCTAATGAAACAACTTCATCAATGACAACATGTTTTATGTCGAAAGCTACCGAGAAAGACACGATCCTATGGCACAGAAGAATGGGTCACATTCACATTAGAAAGATGAATTCTTTAACTACTAATGATTTGATGGACGGAGTTTCATTGAAACATTTTCATATAACCGATCATTGTGTCTCGTGCAAGAAATGAAAGCAGAAAAAGAAGTCTCATCCATTGAACCAGATCAATTCCATCAATACTCTACTGGAGCGTTTACACATGGATTTATTTGGTCCAATTAATCAACCGAGTATTGCTAGGAATTTGTATTCTTTAGTAGTCACTAACTACTACTCAAGATTTTCATGGGTGTTTTTTTATGAGTACGAAGGATCAAACAACCGTTCTTGTGCAAAATTTAATTACTAAGATCGAATCACTTTACAAGTTAAAAGTGAGGCGTATTCGAAGTGATAATAGCACTGAATTCAAAAACAGTATAATGGAGTTTTTCTGTATTCAACGTGGTATACATAATGAATATAGACATATAGTGCTCCTTATGTGCCACAACAAAACGGGCTTGCTTAAAGAAAGAAAGAATCAGACCATAATTGAAGCGGCTAGAACCATGCTAACAGATTCTAAGCTTCTTGTTCAATTCTGGAATGAGGCTGTGAACACTGCTTGCTACACGTTGAATCGGGTTCTCACGGTCAAGAAGCTAAAGAAGACTAGTTATAAATTTTTAAACAAACGTAAGCCGAATCTTCAATTCTTAGAACCATTCAGGTGACCTTGTACTATGTTAAAGAAAGATGCAGGAAAATTTGAAGAGAAGGCAATATAAGGTTATTTTCTTGGGTATGCGTCACCTAAGAAGCGAGTTTTTAATCTCACCTCTGGATGTGTTGAAGAATGGTACCACGTTGATTGTCAAATGTACACTACACCTACTGCTGGCAAGGGACCTGATTGGATGTTCGACTATCATAATTTGTTTGATTCTTTCTCTCCCTTGGTTGATGTACCAACTAAAGACTTGGTGTGTGCTTACCTAGAACAAGATAGGGCTGTCATAACATGTCGGACACGACACGATAAAACACGATGACCTGTGTTATTAAACACGAACACGACACGATAACTAATCGTGTCATTTTTTCCAGACACGAACATGAAGCTATTTAGTAATAGGCTAACCTGTTAATACATGTTAAGGGACATGTTTAACCATAAAATGAATAATACATGTGTAATGAAACAAAAATTTTCAAAACAAGCATAAAAGTCTTAATTAATACATAATATATAACATATTTGAAATAAAAAACCACAATCCTTAACATGTACGAAACAAAAACACAAATCTATAACATACTTGAAACAAAAAACATAGAAGCAAACCATAACATAAACTAAAAATATAATAGCGCATCTGACGGCATGAGGTGAAATGTCGTATTTAAGTATGACTTTAGGTTTATGACTTTAGGAATGTATATTTATTTATTTTTTTAATATTAAAATTCTTCACAGGTTATTAACGGGTTAACAGGTCTTTAACCTGTTAGGACACGAATTTAACATGTCTTAAACATGTTGACCTGCTTAAGACACGAAACCTTTTAAGCTCAAGCCCAAACCTGTTAAAACCCGTGTCGTGTCGTGTTAGCAGGTCCGTGTCATAAATTGGCAGCCCTAGAACAAGAGTTATTGTCTTACCCAAGTTCTTCTAATCGTCATTCTACACATGTATGTGATCAACCTGAAATATCAGATGTTTCATCTATTCATCTAATGATGCCGAATTTGAAGATTCTACCTCAGAACCTTTAGTTGATACTCATGAAGACAATGAGATACATTCAGGTGAATCTTCCCTACCTTTGAATGATGAAGCGGCTGATGTAAGCATCACCAATTTGCAAGATAATGTTGAAGTTCCAAAGCATCTGACTCTTCAGATTCATTCTTATCATCCCCAAGACAATATTATTGGTGATTTGAATGAGTGTGCGTACACGTCATCAAGTTGATAATGTTGTTGATGATCGTCTGTTGTGTGTGTATGCTGACACTAATGCCTCGGGAATTCAGAATATTGCCCAATACACTTCCTTTCTATCCCAAATCGAGCCTACAAGTGTGTCTACGGCACTTCAAGAACCATCTTTGGTAGAGGCAATGCAAGACGAGCTTTAGCAATTTGTTTGTCTTGGTGTTTGGGATCTCATTTACAAACCTGAATGGTTGAAAAAGGCTTTCTGACGAAATGGGTATTTAAGTGCAAGAAGGATGATCGTGGGGCTATTGTTAGGAACAAAGCAAGACTCAAGGGTGGTTCTTGGGACAGTGAAAACAAGTTAGGGCTTTAGGCCCATACTTAATTGAGGCCCCCAGGTCCAAAAAAATATTATATATAGATATATTATAATGGGTAAAGTAAACTTAAAGTAATGTATTGGTGTTGTGGTAGACTTGGTTATTATTAAAGTATAGGTTATGAGTTCAAAACTTTTAATAAGCAATTTTTTTTCTTAACAATTGTCATGAAAAGGCCCCAAAATCTTGTTTCGATTTAGGCCTCCACACTCGT
This sequence comes from Bidens hawaiensis, assembly GCF_021521415.1. Classification (NCBI taxonomy): domain Eukaryota; kingdom Viridiplantae; phylum Streptophyta; class Magnoliopsida; order Asterales; family Asteraceae; genus Bidens; species Bidens hawaiensis. Next base: position 110,516 of record NW_027491117.1, on the reverse strand, counting down.
TGAGCCGGCCCTGGCAAGACTAGTAGCCCCATGTTTTAATCAGCGTGAAGGAATAGATTGCAACGAAGTATATGCTCCGGTTGCAAGACTTGAGGCCATACAAATCTTCTTGGCTTACGCAGCTTTCAAAAACTTCAGTGGTGTACCAAATGGATGTGAAGAGTGCATTTTTTTGAATGGGAAAATTCATGAAGAGGTGTACGTGAAGCAGCCTCCTGGTTTTGAAGATCCAGTTTATCATGAGCGTTTTTACCGATTAAACAAGGCTCTTTATGGTCTTCACCAAGCCCTGAGAGCTTAGTAAAGCACGTTGGCTGACCATCTTATGGATAGCGGATTCAAAAGAGGGACTGTGGATTGTACCCTTTTCGAGAAGACTGTGAAAGACGTTCTTTTTCTCCAGGTGTTGGTTCTACAAACGATAGCTTGTTAAAGAATTCGAGAAGGCGATGCAAACGAAGTTCGAGATAAGCTCGATGGGAGAAATGAGTTTCTTTTGGCTTCTTGGTTTGTATTTAATAATGGTACACAATTAACTTAATTTAGTTTAGTTTTTATGAATATGATTTATCTTTATCTATACTTAACTAGCTAAATAACATTGATAATTCCAAGGGTTTTACTAAATGCGTTCCACTCTATTTTCCAATCAAAATTTACAAAAACTAAATTAAATAAGTTAACCGTGTACCATTACTAAATGCAAATTAAGAATTAAAATTAAAAAGTTGGTTTCCAAAAACCCCCACGTAAATTGAAAAGTAAGAAAAACAATATGAAATAAATATATTCTTTTTTACCATCGAGAAATAAAAATAGAAGCGTTGATTTTTCTAAGTCATTTGTAGTTAGTAAAAGACTATAATTAAAATTGTACTTTAAAATAAAGCTAAATATATTGTTTTAAAATCGACATACTATTACAACTATAATAAGTAATAAAATAAAAGTATTTAAATATAAATAAATAAATAAATATAGACTTGCATAAAAAGCGTCAGCTTCGAAAAAATATATATCTTTTAAAAATAAAAAAGTGTATATATATATATATATATTTATATATAAAAAAATAAAAAACCATAATACAAAAAATAACAAAAAGTATAAAAGTTATATTTAGCAGAAAACCTAAAAATTCTTTGATTAAAAGTTTGTGAAAAATACAAAAAAGTCCCTCAAAGTTGTATTAACTAACGATTGTTAAATAACGTTAATGGATTGGACTAAAACCGATAGTTAATTGTACCATAAAAACCTAAAATTAACTATTGGACCAAAATTAATAATTTTAAACAACAACAATAATCAAAACCGAAATTCTCTTTTATTTATGTAGGGTGAGAGTCCGAGACATCTATAATAAAACTACTTTTACTTTTTTATGATCAAATTATCCAATTTATTTATTTACTTATTTATCTATTTATTTTAACCATCTTGTGGGACGACAAGTACTGTTGGTCCACCATGGTAGGCAATTTGGTCAATAGATTATTACCCAATTTTGTTTGGTCTTAAGCTCTTAATTGAGATTGGTGCTGTAATTAAATAATTCATAGCACCTTTTATCTTGCCAATGCATAGATCTTTGTTACATATGCAAAATTCCAGTATTTGTATATGTTCATTATTAATTAGATATTCATTTCTTTACAGCATAAATTACAATTGGTTTTTAAGCTTTTAAAAAAGCATATAATTATTGGCTTTAAGAAAAGGTTTCAATGAATGTAAGGTTACTACTACCATGCGAACATAAGTGGAAACCGACGAACCGAGCATATAAGAGATTGTTAAAATTGATTCTTGACAAGTCTTTATGAAAAGAGAAAGTTACATTTTGTGTCCCTGTACTTTAAGGACGAAATCATATAAAGTCCCTGAAAAAAATTGAGCTGACTTAATCACTGTGGTTCCAAAAGTGATCCGAATAAGTCCCTGCCGTTAAGCTTTCATAAAAAAAAGGTTGAACTTACCAATATGCTCTTTCATAAGATTCTTATGAGCTCTGTAGTTTGTGGTCGTTCTCAGTTTTAGCCCCTCATTATAAATTTCCATCCATACTATTTTGTAAAAGAAACTAATCGAGATGGACTACTTTTTTAACACAACTAATCGAACCGAACTATTTTTTAACAAAACTAATCGAACTGAACAACTTTTTATAACAAAAATTAATCGAACCAAACTACTTTTTAACAAAAACTAATCGAACCGAACTACCGTTTTTACAAAAACTAATCGAACCAAACTAGTTTTTTTAACCAAACTAATCGAACCGAACTCCGTTTTTTTAACAAACTAATCGAACCAAACTACTTTTTTAACTAAACTAATCGAACCAAACAACATTTTGTACAAAAGAACCAAACTACTCTTTTTTAACAAAACTAATCGAACCAAACTACTTTTTATTTTTTTTAACAAAACTAATCGAACCAACTACCTTTTTAACTCTTCTTTATTGTCAACCCAAACATTTTTGTCACCCTCTGATTATGACAAATTCACTAGTTCTAAAAACTACTTGCAAACCTCCTAAAAACACCCAATATGCCATGCTATATCTCTAGGACTCTAGCTATCTTCACCATCCTAACATCCATAGTGGCCAGTGGCGGACCTACATAGGAGCCCCTGGGTTCACGTACACCCAATAATTTTTGAAAAATTGTAGAAATGATACAGCAAAAATTTCAGTGAGCCTTTAAAAATTTTAGAGGTAAACCTATATCAAAATGGTTAAACATGATTCATTAAGCCTTCCTCTGTTTCTCTATAATCATTAACTTGGGTTTGAAACTTGCTTCTTCTATTTTATTACATTTTTTCATCTTTTTAGTTAGTTATGGTTGTATAATAAAAAAAATCCCTTTACTCATTCACTATATAATCTATCTTTACCAAACTAGACCATCTTAAAAGAGTAAAGCCTTTTGTTTATTTTGTATTTTTTGTACTTTTTATACTTGATTGAATAGTTAATTCTTAGATTAGAATCTTGTGTTCTTTGAATATTAGTCTAAAACTTGTGATTTAGTTTTCTTAAAACTTGATAACTCAGGATGATGGAAGGACTATATATTAGAAAGTTATCAACATTTGAATCCTCATCTTCATGAAAGAATACTCTACTTAGATGGTTGAATTGAAAGACCTTCCATCAGACTAAGCAGAAACCAATTTCATCTTATCACCCTCATTAAATATATGATATTAGAAGAGCCTATTTGAATAGATGTCCATGTCAACCACAAGGTCATGATTTTCCACAACGGTCTTTTGGTAATAAATTACGACGTTTTGTTCCCGAATGGTTCATTGAATTTCACGATTGGTTCTGTATAGTGTTAAAAAAGATAAGGTGTATTGCTTGGTTTGTTACTTGCTTAAAGAAAATGATCAACAAAATGCATTTGTTATAAAGGACATCTTGACCCGACCCTACCGGTCTGGGAATCTTAACAGTCGGTTGTGAGAAATTTGAAAACCAAAAAAAGGTGAGCCCAATGGAATAAATTCCTGGGTCCGCCACTAATAGTGGCATCACATAGCATCAATGCGAATGGATCTTTCTCTTCGGAACTAAAGACTGCTTCTAGAAAGAAGGAGAAACCGGTATTTTCTACTAATAAAGGACACTCGTTGAGTGGCGTGGATGATAAAGTTCTTGCAAATGCATGGCTACATGTGGCCAACGGAAACTCCCAAAAAGCAGTAGAAGATGTTACTACTAAATCTTACTTCTTATCTTACTTCTTACTATACTAATAAAAGAAAATGTTGAAGTTTATGTGTCAAGCCTACATTTTTTCTAATTTATAATCATTCATCTCATTCATTCTAGTTATTCATGGGTCATGGGTCAAAACCATTTTGCCAATTGGGTTATAACATAATGTGGATTTTATTTCTTATTGAATTAAGTATCATTTTCATACCTTAAGTTTGATCAACTACGTAACTTTAGTACTTTTTTAAATTTCTTGCAAATCAGCACGTGACGTTTCCAAAATTATGTTATTTTAATACTTTTCATTAACCCTGCTTGTTTTATCCTTTAAGCTAGGGATAAAACAATTAATTTTTATTTCCCGTTTACTTAATTCTGTGGTAAAAAATAAATGAGCCGAGCTACTTTTTTTTTAACAAAACTAAACGCACCGAACTATTTTTTTTAACAAAGTAAACGATCTAAATCAATTTTTTAACAAAATAAACGAACCGAACTACTTTTTTTAACAAAAATAAATTAATCGGGCCACTTTTTTTTAACAAAAATAAATGAAACAAACCACTTTTTTTATTATTTGATAAATCCCGTATAATACACAGATTCAAAAGCTACTTACATGATATACCCCAAAGTAGAGAAAGTTTGCACTAAATGTTGTGTCATGAGAGTGAAAAATGCATGACAAGCATAATAGTTTAATTTATGTAATATTTTAATGTCTAAATTTATTATATTCTTAAATATATTATCTATTTTATAATGTAAAATAGTGTGAAAATTAAAACTAAAAAGAAAATATTTTTTTAACATCTCATCATCTAAAAATAAGATGCTCATAGACATTGAGTACCTGTATATCTCTTATGATGAGTCACAAAACTTTATACTTTTTTCCAACCCATCTTATATCCCTATATTTATAATTAAATTAAAAAGCACTACATTCCTCTATCATGTTCAATTAAATAATATTTTTTTATACTTTTATCATTATAGTTTTTTCTCTCATATACTCACAACCAATTCAACAAATATTAAAAAAATAAATATGGGCAAATAAAGTTTCCCCAAATTAACAAAAAAATCGCAACATTTTATCTCTTCACCCTATAATTTACACTCACAACCACTCAAAACTCCACCCTATAATTTACAAAATCCCCTCACATAATTTTAGGAGATGGGTTGAGAATGCTATTACAAATTAAAGATTTTATAAATCTATAAAGTACACTTTTACTCCCTTTTACTACATAACTAGTTTTGAACGGCTATAGTTTAGATATATAAAAAGGGATATGATATTAATACACCCACTACAAGACCATTATACTATCGTATAAACATTATACATTTGTATGAGATTTTTGACCAACAACTCATACGATCAGATGACCTCTAAACTATCGTATAAAATTAAAAAAAGTAATAATCTATACTATACATAATGGCGAAGACATTAGCAAATTAAAACTCTTTCTTTTTAAGTAATTTACAAAATTTAATACATAAGGTACAACCCACAAAGCATGTTGAAAATGACAGTCTTTGAAGCATATAAATATCACGTGTTCTTTAAATTCATTACAGGTCATACTAATGACACCCCAAACACTGAGTAATCCGTCACGGATAGGGCTATCCGTGGCGGAAAAGGTACGAGCTGACATTGATTTGATACCCGAAGGTTGTCGTTGACCATATTGGACATGGATAGGTCACGTATAACCCTATCCGTGGCCGATTGGGTGCACGAAAACTTGCAGGTATCAAATCAAATGTTAACTCATACCCTATCGGCTACGGATAGATTTATTCGTGAGGGGTCAAAGTTGAATTATTGAGCCAGAAGGATCCTCCCCCTCCGCCCCCCCTTTGTTATGCATAACCTCCTCCCATCCATGTATACACACGTTAACACACACAAAAACACAAACACAACTATTCACGTGAAAAAAAAACCCTCATTTTCACATAGCACTTTGAACATAAAAGGCAAAATATGTCGTGATGGTGGAACGAGCTGTTTCCGGGGTCGAACGAGAAGTCCAATACTCCAGATTTGAACGAGGAGTCGAGGTTTGTAGATTATGACGAGCAGTGGGTGTTACCAAATTTGAACGAAGTATCGCTGTATCTTTATTTAGTTTAACAGTCGTTAGTCATTTTTGAAATAATTTATGTTAACCATATTGTTTGTTAGGAGTATTTTGTACACGATCGTCGCCCTTCGGATGTGAAGGGAAACAACACATCGAATGCGTCGTACTGGTCACAGCCAGAACAGCCTTACTGTAACATTCGCTACTTTTCAAACCCGAAAACCCGACCCATTTTAAATTTTCGGTTTTGTTATATATATATATATATATATATATATATATATGTGTGTGTGTGTGTGTGTGTGTGTATATATATCACGTTTCGTTCCAGTATTTTATGTGACAACCGTCATTTGTTATTTTATTTGAATTTGTAATTATATTCGTTAAACCGATCCGTTTTGCAATACGAAGCATTCTTGTTTATCGTTCATCAATAATATAATATGCATGAGGGTTTACGTTTATCGTTCATTTTCTTTTTCATTTGTTCAGTTTATGAAACTCCGGGAATTAAAGTTTAAACAATACGCGAACTATGCGGGTAAAATATAAAAAATTATTCAATTTATATAAGCTTCTTTTTCAATTTAACATATTCTAAAGATTAAGGGTGTGATTTGTAAATAAACTATAAATCTGTTTTAAAATGGATCTGAAAGTTCAAGGGCCTTATGTGTAAATATATTAAATTATAATAAAATAACAATCATCCCTACCCAGCCCCTACCCCTGATCGGTTTTCCGATCACACTTTTTCCGGCCAAACCCGCGGCTCCTACGAGCCATGTTAACCCGTCAAACCTTGATAATAATCCAATTAAAATCGTGTAACGATCGTAGACTGCAATGGCAGTTGTTAATCAACATCCATAACGAATTATAATCATCTTAACTGTGCGTTTCAATTCCGTAACGACCGTTTTAACGGCTGGATAATCCTTATATGCATTAACATGTAATTAACATCAAAGCATTGCAATTAAGCCTATAAAAAGCTTCTAACACTCCAACTAAGCATGTCCCTATCATCAAACTAATCTAAACTACTCTCTAAATATTCCATTTTGATCTTCAAAGTTCGTACTCCGACATCCTTGGTTTTCCATCAAACAAAAATATTTACAGGTAATTGTTACATGGTTTTGATTCGTTTTTAATCAATTAATATAACCCCTAACATAATTTGGCCGAACATGGAACCAATTTGTAGAATTAAGAGGCTAGGGTTTTGGAGGTTGAGATTACTTGCTCGAACTTACTTGTACGTAGTAGCCTCAATAAGTATGATCATACGCATCTCCCTTTGCACTCAGGACCATTTTTTTATGAGTGGAAAATGGTCTCATTATCTGAGTACGTTGGTTGTTATCAACTAGAAAGGACTTTATTTGCGCGATTATCCGAGTACGTTGGTTGTTACCAACTGGAAAGGACTTTACTTGCTCGATCTACACTTGTTCATGAATTGTATGGTTTTTGCGTATTTATATCAAACTGTGTGAACTCACCAACTATTCATACAGTTAACATTATTTTATACATATGTTGCAGGTTCCGTTATTAGAGGATGCTTCCATGACGAAGACACTAGCCTTAGGATATTTTAAAATTAATGGATAAGTTTTATTTGAATGTTTCTTTATATTAAATGCAATCTCTTTGTTTCGAACTTGTGTATTTGATGCTCATAGTAATTAATGATAATATTGTCACTTAATAGTGCCATAAGTGTTTTTGAGCAATCTGTACGTCACAATTGGATGTTTCTGCTTAAGCCGGGGTGTTATAGATTGGTATCAGAGCCATGACTATAAGATAGTACATAAGACGTGGTGCCCTAGTTAGTTATAGATTATTTGTTTAGGGTTGCATGATTAGAAATTATGTGGGCCCTATGTGATTGTTCAATGCACATGTTATATTACTTTATTGTTATTGATTCGATTACGCCTCATTTACAAAAGCACACACACAAGTCCAAGGCTTATCCTTAAAACGAAGATTTTCAAACATTTGTAACAATCGATTTTCGGTTTACGATATTTCTTCTTCTTAAAAATGGTTCTACGTGCGGATATGTAGTAATTGGAACGGGGCGTGCTTGTTTTCCGACTCTTAACACCGAGGTTATTGAAACCTAAGGATAAATAATGCGTACAAATCCCAATCAGATGTGGGACCCGGTTGCTTACCTTGAGAGTTCGAAAATGGCATGGAACCTATTAGACCAAAGCGTACCACACCAAAGGCCATACGAATCACAACTTTAAGCTTTCAAACGTGACCATGTTCTCTTTGTGAAAAGAATATGTTTACACTCCTAAGGATGTCATAAAAGTCATGGTGGTTCATGCGATGTGTGACTCCAACCCTCAATGTTTTACAAGGTTTTTTAACTAAAAGTCTGACAAGTCATGGTGATACACCCAACTTTTGGTTTAATTTGATTACGTATTTTGATTTGTGTGTTTTAGCTGAAAGTCTGTCAAGTCGTGGTGATACAGGAATACCCAACTTTCGGTTCGATTTGATTACACACTTCTGATTTTTATTGGAATATACAAGTTATAATGATTCATAGAACGTGTGATTCCGAAGACTAAATTGTTTATATTGCGGTTTTATAGGGTCATTGGGATATATGAATCGTCGGGTTTCAATTCATTTTCTTTATTTATATATTCATTTATCATTATGGTTTAAAACTGAAATTTCTAAAAGTCGTGCTATTACATGAATTGCCGAGTTTCAACCATTTTCTTTATTTATAAATTCAATTATTATTATAAAATTGAAACTTCGAAAAGTCATGGTGATGCATGAATAGTCGATTTTCAATTCCTTTTCTTTATTTGTATATATTCATTATTTCTTATGCTTTGAATTGAAAATACGAAAAATCATGGTGATGTATGAATAAGTTGATTTTCAATTCGTTCTCTTTATAAAATTTGTTTATTATTATGGTTTTAATTGAAAATTCGAAAAGTTATGGTGGTATATGAACACTCGATTTTCAATTCGATTTCACAACTTATATTAAGTTTTCATTAAATCCATATTTTATTTCAAAATTTGATATACTTTTCATATGTTTATCCAACGATTTACGATATTATTATTGAAATGCGAAAACTTACGCTGACTCGTGAACATTACAATTTCGATTTCACATTTTGTTTCATGCGATTTTATTCCTTATTTATTTTTATAAAATGGATTCCGATTTTAGGAATCTGTCTTGTAATGTTTCTTTTAGTTACTATACGAATTTTATCTTTACATCTCATGTTATGCGAATTCTTCACGCTTCACAGCATGTCTTCTCGTTTTACTCGACATTGCCCTCGAAACTCAACCCACAAAACGACAACCCATATCATCAAGCAATTGAACGTCGTGATCCCGACCATGATAATCCAAAATTCATTACTAACCACAACAATACATTCAAACCCCAAAGCTATGCTTAAGCCAATTCAAACCCAACACAACTCTTGGATACTTAAACCTAACTCTTGGATACTCAGACAGGAGAAACAACTTAAGTCTTTCATACATATACACTTACTGAAAATCTACCTGTACGTTTCATAAATTTATGTTTTCTCGTTTTCATAGATCTAGGACTATATTCGTGGTAACTGGTTGGTACCATACAAGGGAAAGTTTGTATCTTGCTAGATTGACGACCGGCTAAACTTCGGCGAGCATACAACAAAACGAGTCGAGAGTCAGCATGCGAACTTCAAAAGGCAAGTTGACAGGACCAACAACACGCTCGACGCAATTTTGGCTTATGCTCTTGAGGTTATAGAAGCCCGAGAGGTTGAAAACAGAGGAACCTTTGAAACCTCACATATTAAGCTGAAAAAATACCATAACATGTAGGTGTTTTACAGGCTACATTATATGGTGTCGATTCAGGCTCTTATGCTACTTGAAAAAGAGTATGGCAAGTATGAAAAGATTATCAAGGCCGGATCTTCGTGTGGAAACCAGTTGTGAACGTCTGCGGGGTTAACGTGTGCCTATCAGCTGGAGAAACACTTAAATACAGGCGTATCTATTCCATTAAAATCGATAGAGCTTAAGTGGAAGCTTAATTTAGATACGGTGGTCGCACAGGATGAAGAACCAGACTTCGAGGAAGAACTAGACGAGATTAACAAACGATAGAGACCCAAAACTGGCCCTTTTATTATAGCTCCAATTCCAAGTATGAGTTTAGTTCTTTCATGGTTCCGTTCCAGCCCGGGTCGGTCCAGGTCTAACCCGTTGCACCCCCAGGGTTTGCTGACGCACAGGAACTACAACTCGCTTGTGCCTTTGCCTAGTACTTTTCCACGTACGCGCACAGGTAGGCGTGAGGATTGTTGCTCGGCGGCACATACGTGACGCGGATTGCGATCAGTTTGGGCCTAGGTCCACGGCTAGCTGGTCTACTGATCCCACTGATTTCTTCATGCACGCTAAACTGTTCTCGCGCCCAGGGCATGCATACTGCTTGAAGGTTTGAGGACGCCCAGAGGGGATGTACGACCGTCTCATTACGAGGTTGGGTGCTCTGTCATATGTCGCGATGCCACCGGTCGAGGCTCCGCCATTAGAGGCACCAGAGGTGCACATCGACCATCACGACGTCGAGGCAGCTGAGGGGCATGATGCAGGGGAGGAGCATCCAGGGCAGCTAGTTGAGATACGTTTTATTATCGTTTAAAATTCTTTGTTTCGTCAAAATATTAATGTTTATTTATCGTCTTGATATCAGCCACCGCACCAGGATGACTCGTGTCGGACCGATGCGGGACACGGTTTCCCAACGATTCACGGGGCAACGTGTTAGAGTGCGGAATCCTCTAACACGGCGATTCGGTGGTGATCAACAACGCGCGGTAACGATTCCTAAGACGGTTTGACACCTAGGGACGGAGGAAAGGACCGACACGTGAAGAACGGGCAGAGAGTATTTCAGCAGAGTGGTGGTTCGTGACTGTGTGTAGAATGTGTGCTCTATTGTGAAATTTCCTAAGTTTCGTTTATATATCGAAAACTGGTTCGATCGAATGAGTCTCTCATTCGATCGAACGAGACCTGGTTCGATCGAATCAGTCACTGATTCGATCGAATCAGTTTCTTTTGACATTTTCAGTCCGTTAACTTAGTTTCACGATCGTTATCTTCATATCGAACCATCCTGATAGAACTGGGGACATACACATGACATTTCATGTCCTAACAAACTCCCCCTTGGAGCCAGTTCTATTTACTTACAATCAATCGAGTTCTCTTGCTCGATCGTAACTCCCCCTTGGAGTTATCTCACTCTCTCTTTTCTCAAAGCTAATGGTGCGCATGTTGCATCCACGAACTCCTTTCATCATGAAGTTCTCTCAGGATCAAATGGTCCAGTCAGTCAGACTTACCATAGGTTCCGCATATCCTGAGAAGCTGTCAATTGAAACTTTAGATAAACATTTAAGCACAATCTATCACAATGTTCCAAAACAAATTACATTCAACTCAAAAACAATTACAACCAGAAGATTAAACCTTTCATTACAACAAGAAACAAAATAAACATGACAATTAAGCTTCAGTCTCTTGTGCATACTTCTTCTGTTGCTCTTTCCAATTTGATCCTGCATGTATGTCATAGGCAAAGCAGATCCTAATGACATTTCTATACGTTAAAGCTTGCTCCATGTCTTCGGGGGCGTAGAGAATCTCTGTCTTGTACAGCGTGTAGACGTCCTCCCGTGACAAGTTTGTGAGCCACATAGGATCAAAGATACGAATTGTGCTCCAATTTCCATTGTCGTTGAGCACGATGACTGCTTCATGCAGTCTTCCGTCATAGTACCAATGCCTGAACGCTTTGTAGAAGTCCTGCTTCATCTTTCTTAGAGGAATCTTCTTCATCGTGAGTGGTGGCATGTACTTCAAAACAATCTTTGGCCTGTTGGTGATCGGATCGATCTCCCTTTTACTTGTATATCTCTTTGGCCTTTGTGGAGTGATCATCTTCCATTTTGAGCTGTATTCCATTCGCAATACACTCTGATAATACGTTGCAAATGGAGATGAACTTGCATAAAGCATATCAAGATAGTTAAGACGGTTTAGATCAAAAGTAGGAAGAGTCTTCAAGTCAGTGATACGTTGAAAGTACTCAACCCCTTTTTCTCTCTTGACAGCAATGCAATTAAGATCCTTCAGACACGCCCAAGCAATTATTTCACCTGAAGTTCTACGACCCTTCATCTTATAGGACATTGTGTGAGGAATGGTCGGCTTTGCTTGTCGTCTGGACCTTATCTTCTCAAGAATAGCGTTGAAAGCTTTCTTGCACTCTTCAGTTTTCTCAACGAAATCGGCTTGATCTGCATCAGAAGGCTGTTTCATTGTGTTTGACCTTTCGTCAGCCTTCTTCTGTATTTCCTCCTCTGTTACATTTTGAAAGAAGCTTGCCGAGTTAGGAAGATCTTCAGTTTGAGACGTGTAGTACTCTGGATATTCTTCCTGCGTCAAGTCTTCCATTTCGACTTCATCGAATTGAGAGGGATCAGCGGCCGTGGATGATGTTGAGTCAGGTGTAGCAGCCGAAGAAGATGTTTGTTCTGTTGAAGGCAAAGCCAGATACTTGCCTGTTTCTTCATTGTATAGCTCAAACATATGTTCCAGTTCTTCTTCTGTGAAATTGTGAGAAATTTCACCTTCTTCCAAGTCTCCACTTGCGAAGAATTGCTGCTCATCTGGATTGTCCAGTAAAAACGTGAAATATTCCGCTGCTGTTTTTGATTGCAGCGGTTGGACATTAAACGGATCAGCATCACCTGTTTGATTACACAAACACAAAGTAACAACAAATTTAAGTAAACATATGTAATATCATAAACATTAAATACAATATCATTACATATGAAACTAGGTTTACAAACAAATCATTAATTGAAAAGATTTAACATTTAAGTCCTTACTACATTCACTCAAAATACTCTTAACTACCTTCACCTCCATCATCAGAAGAGTCCAGTTCGTCTGTGTCCACATCGACATTGGTTGGACCTTCCAGACGAAGAACATCACCCTTCAGCTCAGTCACTCTTGCTTCAAGGCGTAGATTTGACTCTCTCAGCTCGGTGATCAAAGAACCTTGTTCATTGATCGAAGATCCCTGTTCAGCGACAGTAGCATTTAACTGACTATTTTCAAGCCTGAGCATTTCGTTCTCAGCTTGAAGTTTAGCAATCTGCTCATCTCTGAGCCGATTCTGTTCTTCTTGCTCTGCCTTGAACAGTAACATCTTCATCATCGCCTTGTGCAAATCAGCAAGTTCGGATGCAACCTTTTGAGGTATGGCCATTTCAGGTTGAGCTTGAGGAATAGGTTGTTGAGCTGACTGCGGTGTTGGTGGCTGTGCTGGTTGAGCAGGAGGAGCAGCAGAAGTCCCGACGGATGGTAACATTGAGGGACGCGGTTGATCGGGAAATAAGCTTCGATACTTCCGAGTAACCTTCTTCTTTTGCCTCTTTGCAGGCCTTTCTTCTCCTACATCTATGTCGGCCGGATTTTCCACGGCTCTGACTTCCTCACCAGTTTCCAACTCTTCTTCATTTAGAAACGAATCAGCCTCCTTTTCAGCTTCGGTCCTTGTATCTTCAGGGACCGCCACCTCCTCAGTGTCAGAGTCGTCGCTTGATTCCTGCAAAGGTAAGTTTTCGACGTCTGAGTCACTGGTATCATTTCTCCATTTCCTTTTAGGAGGGGCCCTGTAAGACGGATTCACCAAATGCCCGAAGCATCTTTTGATTGGTGGCCTGGTTGGACGTTCCTTGTAAGATTTGAGACGGTTGAGAGTCTCATTTTTCATGTGGTCCAGTTTCACCACATCACCTTCGTTTTCTTTCAGTAACCCTGGTGCTTGAGTATCGACAATCATTTGCACGAACCGTGGGAACTGTAGAAACTTCTCACTTTTCCCTTGCTTCAACGTGATGTTCTCGACCATATGACCGAAAGTCATCTGAGAGAAGTTGTATGGTCGGTTCATCACCAAAGCAGCTACAGTGAACTGCATGCTTTCCCTCAGCTTGTCAAAGCTGGTTCGTTGAGGGCCCAAGCAGTGCATCACAACGTGTGCCAAATATTTGAACTCGGGGCACAAGTTGGCCTTATGAAGCAGACCGGCATTGAGGTCGCCGTCATACTTCATACGTGCGAAACATCCTCTTGTTGCAGCAGGATGTAGGGAGGTCGGGTCTGATTCATCATCTTCAAATCCACAGACTTCTCGAATGACCTGGGCAGATATAACAATTGCATGCCCTCTAACGGTGGAGCGAATAACCGACGGCACGACTGTTTTGTCGTGCGTGGCATTCCTCCAAAACTCTTGTTGGATAGACATGATAGGCTCAATAATCCTAGAGATGGGTCCAGAGATCCTCGACCTCTTCAGAAACTTTATCACCGTTGCAAAGTCTTTCCCGTGGCTCGACTTTTCGTCTAGAAAAGCCACGATGTTGTGCTTGATGGACGTTTTGTACGGGACAACCACTTCTGCAACTTCAGCCATTTAAATCTGTAACCATAAACGTGTTAGAACAAACAGATATCGAAACGACTGAATGCGTTTAAACTTTTCAAATTTTCTGGACTGGTTCGATCGAACGAGCAACACATTCGATCGGATGAGCTATTCATTCGATCGAATGAGATCTGGTTCGATCACAGACAATCGAATGAGATAGATCTTATCGTTGACTTCTGATTCGATCGAACTAGTGGTCGAATAAGTCACATTCGATCGAATAAGAAACTCGTTCGATCGAATCAACTGATTCGACTCATTCAAGCAAAATCCAGAAATGAAGAACACCCGAACCCGGAAAACTTAAACGATCAAGAACTCGATCAAAACACGGTTAAAAACATGTAAAACTTACATTTTCGTGATCTACGTGAAAAATCGAATAATATGATCGGATCAAAAAGAGGGTTTGAGGAAAATAGATTTGAGAGCAAAAATCCGTAATATATTTCGAAATTAACTGACCGATCGAATAAGTTTGAGTATTTATACTGTTTTTGGACTTATTCGATCGAACGGACTTGTTCGTTTGGACCATTCGATCGAATGAGATTCTTATTCGGTCGAATGAGTCTCTTCGCAACTGTTTGCAATCCTCAACCACTGATTCGATCGAATCAGTTCCTTCGATCGAGTTATTCGATCGAATAGCAACCTATTCGATCGAATGGGGAAACATTTGAAAAAAAAAATTTTTAAATATCTTATTTCCCGTCCATCGATCGTGATGCCTTTGAACCTGCACGAAAACATAAACTTTTGACACTTGGTTAGTTTTCGTAGACATTTTCCAATCCTGAGAGCTTCGTTCCTACAGAACATATAGATCATAATACATTAGTAACAAATGGAAAAATATCAGGCTCAAACATCTTTGGGTTTTCTTGTCACTTCATTCTTTCTTTCATGCACAGCCTGTTGCACAGATGAACATTTAGCAACCTGCATGAAGTTTTCTTTCATTCCTACACACTGGATAAACATTTAGTAGGAACAGACAGGGATCAGACTACCTGTCATGATGATTTCTCATCGATTCTTAAACAAACAGAAAAAAATAAAATAAATTAAAATAAAACTAAAATCTTTTTGGTTTTTATCAAAATATTTACAGAGAGGGACAGGGATCAGACTACCTGTCACGAGAAATAAATAAAATGAAAAATAAATAGAAATAAAATCTTTTTGGTTTTTATCAAACTATTTACAGAGTGGGACAGGGATCAGACTACCTGTCACGATGATTTCTCATCAACATTAAAGCAGAATAAAATAAATAAAAATAAAAAGATTAATTCAGAATTAAATTTTTTTTTTTTTTTTTTTTTTTTTTTTTTATAATATTCAAACTGAAATAAACAACTGTACAAAATTTTAAAACACATTATTTTTGGTTGAGAAGGATCTATAATAAGAAATCATACAGACGTATATGACTGTCTACTGAGCTTTTTTTTTTTTTTTTTTTTTTTTTTTTTTTTTTTTTTTTTACGAATAAACGAAGTTAAACAAGACATAATGAATATTCTTTTTGTGAGAAAGATCCGAACAGGAATCATACTAATTACGTGACTGTCACACAGATCCGTGTTTAGCTGTATTATGACATAAAGAAACAGGTTGTGAGCATGTAAATAACTTAAAATGGTTTTCATCGTTTCTGTGATACGAGTTAGGTTCAATTATGTCTCAAAATTTAAGTGGGTATCAACTCAGAGATTATGATGCCTCCTATCTATTCTCAAAGCGTATTTGGCTTTCCCCAAGTCACCCCGAATTGACCTTGACCCATAGTGTCTGATTAAAGTTGTAAGTGTCTTCATCTGCTTCCCGTTTTCTTTCTTTCTTACTCCATGATTGAGAAGTCTTGACATTGTTAACTCTAGAATGTTTCAATCACTCATAATGTAATTTTTTTTTTTTTTTTTTTTTTTTTTTTTTTTTTTTTTTTTTTTTTTTTTTTTAACATAGACTTCAGAGTAGTAAACAATTGCAAGTCCCGAATCTGGATCACTGCAGTTTCTTCACACACTATCTTTACGGGAATCAGAACACTTATGGGCTCGTGTATGACTGGGTAATCGCTTTTCTGCCTATCATTCGGAAAGATATATATGAAGACATACAAAACTCTTAAGGAGTTTCCACGTAAAATCGAGTAGATTTAGTTTGTATCACATCTACTTTTACGCACCATAAAAAGCTACCATGACACACAATGACCGTTCTAAAGCCTTTTAAGCCTAATAACTTCACTAGTTAAGCACACAGAATCAGTGTATCTATCATTTTCCAAGGTTGGATCAATTTCTCATTTTCTGAATATATATGAATGTCTTTTAAAACATATAACGTTTAAATTATTTCGCCCCGATCAAGTCAAAGTCTTCAGGTAAACGGCTATCCTGAAGATCCAATGGATCAACTGGACCGACCACATACGAGTATGTGTCCTTCTAACTAAGTATAACCGACTATTTTTCAGCGAAAGAATAAAGACCCATCAAAACCCGCCCCGATCACTTTCAGTCATCTGGTTAATGGCTATCCTCATAATCTACTAGTAGAAGTAAGGACCAACACACATCCGAAAATGTGTCCATCAAACTGAGGTAACCGACGTAATTTTAAGCGATAGTGATGTATAAAAATTTAATATTTGAAAAATGAAAATAAGCTGTACAGACATAACAAATCTTTTTGATGTCTCAGTATGATAGCGTCTGTGTACTATCACCTTTCTTGAACAAGATCAACTTCTCAAAATTTTGAAAATTTTATATTGTTTTTGGGTTTTTGTATTTTATATTGTTTTTGGTTTTTCTTGAAACCTTTCTCCCCCTAGAATTTATAAAAAACAAAATCTTTTTGGACTTTTTCAAATTTTTAAGAAAAGAAAAAATGAAAACAATTTAAATGATATCTTCAGGAACATCATCTGATATACGTTTAACGCCGTTGATCTCTAGTAAATATAAAAACCGTGGTTTATCAAATGCTTTAGTGAAGAGATCAGCGCGTTGTTCCTGAGTGGGGATTTTTATCACATCGATTAACTTCTTTTCGTAGCAATCACGAAGGAAGTGATATCGAATTTCGATGTGCTTCGTTTTGCTAAAATGGACCGGATTTTTGGTAATTGAAATTGCAGCAGAATTATCAATATATATGGGAGTAGTAGAACATTCAATACCGTAGTCACGCATTTGTTGCTGAATCCAAATAACTTGAGAACAGCAACTGGCAGCCGCAATATATTCCGCCTCAGCTGTTGAAGTGGAGACTGACGTCTGCTTTTTGCATTGCCACGTTACTAAACGACTTCCAAAGAACTGACATCCTGCTGTTGTTGATTTGTAATCGAGTTTACAACCACCATAGTCCGAATCACTGTACGCATGTAGATCAAAGTTATCATCATGAGGATACCAAAGACCCCAATCTGGAGTACCCTTCAGATAACGCAAAATTCTTTTGACTGCAATCAGATGGGAGACCTTCGGCTTTGACTGATAACGTGCACAGAGACACGTAGCAAACATTATGTCTGGCCGAGAAGCAGTCAGGTACATTAGAGATCCGATGATCCCTCTATAGTGAGTTGGATTGATCAATTCACCCTTCTCGTCAGGATTAATCCCGTGATTAACCTCTAAAGGAGTTCCCTGTGAAGAAGAACTCAACATCTCAAACCGTTTCAAGATGTCATTGACGTATTTTGTCTGGTGAATGAAGATACCGGAATCTTTTTGATCAACTTGAAGTCCTAAGAAGAACTTCATCTCACCCATGGAGCTCATTTCAAATTTTTCTTTCATCACTTGTTCGAACTCCTTACAAAGTGTTTTATTCGTGGACCCGAAGATGATGTCGTCCACGTACACTTGTACCATAATTAGATCTCCTTCTTTTTCTTTTGAGAATAGTGTGCAGTCAATGGTTCCCCTTCTAAACCCGTTGTTCAGAAGGTGTTTGGATAGTTCTTTATACCAAGCTCTCGGGGCTTGGTGAAGACCGTACAAAGCCTTGTTGAGCAGATAGGCTTTGTCCTTGTGATATGGGTCTTCAAAACCTGGAGGTTGTGCCACATATACGGTTTCTTCGATGTGACCGTACAAAAAGGCACTCTTGACGTCCATTTGATATACTTTGAATTTCTTGAAAGATGCATACGCCAAGAACATCCGGATTGCCTCCAAACGAGCAACCGGAGCATATACCTCATTGTAGTCTAGGCCTTCGATTTGCCTAAACCCTTGGACCACCAGGCGGGCTTTGTTGCGAACAATCACTCCACGATCGTCACGTTTACATTTTAGTACCCACTTAGTGCCAATTTTCTTCTGTCCTTTGGGGAGATCCACCAGCTTCCACACACCAAGTCTTTTAAACTGCAATAATTCCTCTTGCATGGCTGAGACCCAGTTGGAATCTTTCAGCGCATCGGTGGTGCTGTGTGGTTCTTCTTGTGCTAAGAAGCATTCATGGGCATTAAGAGCAACTGATCCTGACTCCATCATTTCTGTGTAGAGACCAAAATTCAGCTGTCGCCGAGTTTTGACACCCTGTTGAAAGTCCCCTATAATGTTGTCTTGTGGATGATCACGTTCAGTCCTAACAACCGGATTGTCAGAAACGACAACATTTTGTTCCAAGTTAGTTAAGTTCGGCTCAGGAACTGGAGCGGATTGTGGTGCCTCTGAAGTAGACGTTAGAGGCTGATCTGCATTCGGCACTTCTTGATTTGACGATGAAGGTTGTGACGTAACCTGAGTTGGTGCCGATTGTACATCATCTGCTGGAGATTCATCTTCAGATTCAGATTCGGAAGATTCTTGAACTTGATCGCTAGACTCTGTGGAGGAAGATGATGACGGACCAGGATGAGTTGAAGATTGCAAAGATTCATCAGGAGGTGCATTTTGCGCCTCATACATCATTTGAATAGCAATCTCATACAGATTGAATGACTTGAACAGTTTGTCATAATCAAACAACCAGTCTTCTCCTGTCCCCTTGGCTGGTTCTGTGTAGCGTTGAACATCGACATGGTACCATTCTTCAACTAATTTTGTTGTTCTGTTGAAGACCCTTTTGAGAGGTATGCTGTAACCCAGAAAATAGCCGTTGATGATCTTCTCCTCGAACTTATTATCGACTTGCCTTTTAAGTAACGTGCAAAGAGCCCCGAATGGTTCCAGGTGCTCTAAGTTAGGCCTTCGTCGTTGAAGAAGCTCGAAACTTGTCTTGCCGTGGCGCTTGACGATACCTACCCGATTTAATGTGAAACAGGCGTTGGCAATTGCCTCACTCCAAAACGTAACAGGTAACACTGAGTCGGCTAACATTGTTCTTGTTGTCTCGATTAACGTACGATTTTTCCTTTCAGCAACCCCGTTCATTTGTGGAACATATGGGGCACTGAACTCCTGAACGATCCCTTTTTCTTTGCAGAAATTTTCAACATTCGCATTTTTAAATTCTGTACCGTTATCTGACCGCATTCTTCGAACCTTCAGATTGTATTGAGACTCAATAGTTGTAACCAGCAGTTGTATACACCCAAACGTTTCTGATTTTACTTTCAAGAAAAACACCCAAGAGAATCTAGAATATTCATCAGTAACCACTAGACAGTATGAGTGCCCAGAGATACTTTTGACGCTTATTGGGCCAAAAAGATCCATATGAAGGAGTTCCAACGGAATATCAATTGAGTGGAAACTCTTAGACTTGTGGGACCTTTTTATCTGCTTTCCGGCTTTGCACTTCACACATGAATCAGGGAGACGAAAACTTCTCAGATTAACTCCCTCAACTAGTCTGCGGTGCACAAGCTTGTTCATGTTCCTGACATTTATGTGTCCCATCCGTCTATGCCATAAGACAGTATCACGTTCGGATGCCTTGGACACGAAACATGTCGCCGTTGGAGACGTTGACCCTGCCTTAGCCATATCCAGAATGTAAAGATCACTCTGGCGTGCAGCTGACATTAAAACCTTGTCTTCAGGAAAGTTGAAATCCTTAGGCAAGATGTGGCAATCTCGGTCGTCAAACATAACTTTGAAACCTTTGTCGCAGATTTGACTTATCGACAACAGGTTGTTCTCCAACTCTTTGATGAAATTTACTTTCTCAAACGAAATTCGCCCATTAGACACCATTCCTTGGGCCGTGATATAACCTCCTTGATTTCCTGCAAAGGAAACTGCACCTCCTTTTATTTGTCTGACACTTGAAAGGAGATTCATGTTTCCAGTCATGTGCCTGGAAGCTCCTGAGTCTATGATCCACATGTTGAATCTTGGATCATATAGAGCAACCTGCACACAAAAACAAAAGGTTTAAATATCATTGGAAACCCAAGCCCTTAAGGTCTTGGGTTTTCCATCTTCATCACGAATGAACAATTCAATCCATTTACCCTCATTAACACTGTTTTCAGATTTGACGTTGTTATCAACAGTGTTAGTTTTCTTAGGTTTCCAAAAGTCAGTCTTCTTCTCAGCATGTTTGAGATAGCTGGTTGAAGACTGAGTTTCACTTGTCGAAGTGGAAACACTTGGATCTGAGGGGTTTGGGGATTGGTGTGGTGAGGTTGGCTGAGGTTTCCGAGGAGAAACCGACCTCGGTGTGTGAAACCGTTCTTGACCTTGAATGTCAATGGTCGGTCGCCTCCTAGGAGGTGACTTGACATACCTCGGATCCGGAGTCGATATGTACTGCTTAGGATCCGTGTACTTATAGCAAAATCTTGCTATATGCCCTACCTCTCCACACGAAAAACAGTAGTTTCTCCCCCTTTGACTTGGTGGAGAGAAATAACTCTGGTTTTGTCTGTTATCATAGTACCCCCTGGATTTGACATTTTGGGGTGAAGTTTGTCTAGGAGGGTGTTTTGGGAAATTATGTTTTTCATTAACGTTACCCTCCTTTACAAACTGGGTACTATGTTCCACATAGACTTTCTCAGATTTAGGATTAAACTTTTTCTTCTGAGAACTTCTTGTTGTTGTTGCCTTTGACTTAGATGGTGGTGGGCCCGATTTAGTTGTGGAACCTAAGTCTGTGGCATCAACATTTTGTTTGGACTCAGGAGCCGGGTCAATGACTTCTTTACCCTTAGACTTAGAAATTTGGTTTGTGTCCTCGGGTATATAATCATTTGATTCATCATCCGGCACAGCTCCTGGTGTGCTTGAAAATTGATTCAGGATCGGGGGTGGGACATTGTTATATCCCACGCCTCTTTCCTTTTTGCCTCGGAACTCGGGAATGATGTGTTCTAATAAATAAGATGAATTTGAGTAACTTTTTAATTTGAAATTCAATGATTCAAAATCAGCTTTCAAGTTTTCCAATTCTTTTTTCAAAACATTATTCTTATTTATGTGAAAATTGATAGAGTCTTGTTGATTCAGAACACATATTTCAAGTTCCTTGTTCTGACGCTTAAGGCTATCAATCTTTTCTTTAAAAACAGACTCTTTCTGCTTCCAAGCCTTATTCTGTGCAAGCGCGTCAGTCAGTTCCATTAAAGATCTTGAGGCTGCTTGTTTGTAAGCCTCGAGATCTTCAATTCTCTCTTTTAGAGATTGAATTTCTTGTTCATACAATTCACATTTTAAACATTTAACATTTTCTGGTTTGGGAGTTGATGGGTTAGAACTTACCTTGGCATTTGATGTCTCTGCCATGAATGCAAAGCAAAGATTCCCAGCTTTTTCCAGAAACGATGCAGAAGTTGCTTTAGACTCTACTTCGTTGACTTCTTCAACTTTAGCAGCCTCTGCGGGAATTGTCGAACATGGAGATGTTTGAGGAACATTTGACTCTTTTTCGTGATCCTCCTTAATCTCCAAAGATACCACTTCAACCTCAGGTTCTCCTTCATGGACTTCAGCAGCTGGTTCATCGACAGTATATTCTTCATTGGTCGAGGAAACAACAGACTCTGTTTCAGAGTTTTCATCTACTACTGTGACATCAGCCATGTTGATGCTCAAGTTCCATG
The DNA here is from genome assembly GCF_021521415.1 of Bidens hawaiensis. Classification (NCBI taxonomy): domain Eukaryota; kingdom Viridiplantae; phylum Streptophyta; class Magnoliopsida; order Asterales; family Asteraceae; genus Bidens; species Bidens hawaiensis. The sequence goes on along the minus strand of NW_027491117.1, from coordinate 88,062 downwards.
TCTCGCCTTCATCCCCTTGAACTGCAAGAGCAGTTTCGTTGTTGATGTCGACGTTGTTTGCTGCGGTTTGATTTTGAGGGACCAGTTGTCTCTCAAGGTTGACAGTTGCAGCTGCTGCAGCAGGAGTGGATGATGATGAAGTGGTTCGGAAGGGATATTGGTGACCTTCCCTTCTTGGCTTCGAGCACTCCTTGGCAAAGTGACCAAGTTCGCCACAGTTGTAGCATTTTACTTTGTTTTTATTAAAGCCGAACTTGGATTTGTTGTTTATTGAGAGGGCCTGACCTGTTTTCTTCGTCCACTTTCTGGCCCTTCGGAACGCACTGCCAAGAGCCCACATAATGTCTATGCGTTCCATATCATCTTCGTCAAGCTGTTCATAGTCATCGCTGTCCAGATGACTATTTCCTAGCTTACCCGCCACCATTAAACTGTAGGACTCAATTATCGTGCCTAGAGTTGCCATGTGTTCTTTGGCAACCTCCACTGTTACTGTTCCCAAGCCTTCAGTATTCAACGTTGCTTTCTCCGTTGACTTGGGTCCGGAGTTAGTACTTGAGTTTCCAGAAGTTGATAGTGGGACGGAAGATCTCGTTTCAGTCCCCTTTGATTGATTTGACGTTGAGGAGACAAAAGCAGTCTTCATCGGAGCATGATCAGTTGAATCTGACAAAGGAGGTTTTGACATGTAAAGTGATTTGTCAGAAGTTGATCTCGGTTTTCTGGAAGAGGCTCTTAGTTCAGCCTCTTCGTGTCTGATTTCTTTAATAAAATCAGACAGGAGAATCGTCTCCAGCTGATGACTTCTTCTCATTACTGTCAGGAAGGTGCTCCAGCTAGGTGGAAGTCCTTGTGCAAGACATCTAACTTTCTCAGTCCCTGTAGTTTTGACGTTATAGGACTTGAGTTCTGACATTAGATGGTAAAATCTCGACAGTAACGACTCAATATCTTCTCCCGACTCTGGACTAAACAGATCAAATTCACGCTTGAGCTCCCGTGCGTGAATTTCTCTAAGGGAATCAGATCCTTCACATCGGTCAACCAGTGCGTTCCAAAGAGTTGACGCTGTAGTAAACTGGTTAAACTGATGAAAAAGATCAGTGGAGAGTGCTTGTGATAGTAAGGAGAAGGCTTTCTTCTCAGCATCGAAGGCTATCTTTTGTTCTTCAGATAGCCTAAAGTAACTCAACGACTCACCATCATCATTCGTTGGATGCACCCAACTTGTCTGGACAGCTTCCCAAAGTCCAGGATTTACACCTGTTATATGAATTTGAAATCTTGTCTTCCAGGTTGTAAAGTCGTTTAATGTCATCAGCTTTGGTGGCTTGTTGTAGCTTCCCGATTCAGAATCGCTTTCGAGAATCGATTGGATCCTCTTGTTGGTACTCGAACTTGAAGCCATTTTTGATCCTTTGGTTAACTTTGAACTGTTGATCGAATGAGTCTGGTTCGATCGGACGAGTGCCTTATTCGATCGAATATGTTCTGATTCGATCGAATGTCTCTCTGGAAAACCGGACTGATCTTCTGAAAGTTATTCGATCGAATGTGTAACTGGTTCGATCGAATGGGTTAACAGATTCGATCGATTGAGTGTATGGTTTGATCGAACGGGTTCTGACAGTCGAATAAGACAGTGATCGAATGGACGGATCGAATGTGTGACTTATTCGATCAACTGGAGACTGGTTCGATCGAATGAACGAATCTGGTTCGATCGAATGAACTTGGAGTATTTCTAGGCGGGAAAAACTGATTCGGTCCAAGTTCAAACTGGTTCGATCGAATAGGAGGGCTATTCGATCGAATGAGTTCCAAAAATAGACTGGTTCGATCGGAAAATCTGGAAATTCCAAAATTAGGAGATTTTGACGGATTTTCGAATTTTGAACCACAAACACGAATCTTAGAAGATCAAGGAGCAAAGTAAGATCAAAATGAGACTTTTAACACAAAAACAGATGAACACCAACCAAAAAACGGATCAAACACACCAAAAACACGAAGAACACGAAGAACGCGAAGAACGTTCTTGACGAAACTCGAACTTTTAACACACTTTTCCAAGATCAAAACACCAAAATATGACAATTTTAACAGTTTTTGACAAGAACACGACGAACACCAAGATCAAAAACACCAAAAATTCGGAATTTTCCGGCAAAAATAACGATTTTCGCGAGAAAAACACGAATTTCACCACGAATCTAACGTGAATCAAGAACCAAAGGCTCTGATACCACTTTGTCGGACCGATGCGGGACACGGTTTCCCAACGATTCACGGGGCAACGTGTTAGAGTGCGGAATCCTCTAACACGGCGATTCGGTGGTGATCAACAACGCGCGGTAACGATTCCTAAGACGGTTTGACACCTAGGGACGGAGGAAAGGACCGACACGTGAAGAACGGGCAGAGAGTATTTCAGCAGAGTGGTGGTTCGTGACTGTGTGTAGAATGTGTGCTCTATTGTGAAATTTCCTAAGTTTCGTTTATATATCGAAAACTGGTTCGATCGAATGAGTCTCTCATTCGATCGAACGAGACCTGGTTCGATCGAATCAGTCACTGATTCGATCGAATCAGTTTCTTTTGACATTTTCAGTCTGTTAACTTAGTTTCACGATCGTTATCTTCATATCGAACCATCCTGATAGAACTGGGGACATACACATGACATTTCATGTCCTAACAACTCGCAGCACGTTCCGCGCACGTATCGCGTCATACGTTGGATGTGACCACCGACGCCCGATTACGGGGAATAGAGGAGGGTATGCTACGAATGCAACGTCAGATTTCCTGGATGATGGAGCGGGAGGCCCCTCAACAGCTTGGTGAGGATTACAGAGTACCACCTTCACATTTTGACCACAAGGCGAGCACATCAGGCGTCAGGCACAGCTGTGAGGACGATGATGACGGTGATAGATCGGGCGTCAGACGCGGGATCGACAGCGACGATGACGTTGTCGTTTAGATAGATTTTTACTTTTAAAATTGCTATTTTGTACAAACTCGTTGAAATGATTATGTGTGTATATATCATTTAATTACATTGTCTCGTTATAATTTTTAAATCAGACTGATTTTTGATAAATAAAATCAATAAAAAATATTTTAACAAAAAAAACAATAATCAAACTATAATAAAAAAAACAATAATTAAAATAAATTAAATTAAAATTAAATTAGAAAATAAAATACCAAAAAAAACATCTTTCAAGAAACACAGCCCAATACGCCACGAATAGCCCTATCTGTGGCGGACTGGGCGGTGTTTAATACGCATCACCGGTGCGTATAAAAAATCCCTTCATTAAAAATAGTTATGATTTTGTCCTCTTAACTTTAATCACCTTTTGCAAATTTTAAAAATACTTGTAACTACGACCCTTAACCTTTTATGTCACACCACGACCAAAACGGCAGAACATGCCGTGGCGCGGCTATGATTGCTCAATGCACATGACACTATTAAAGTGACAATATTTAAACAACTCATTAATTTCATTCAACATCAAATACAACACATCTTGTTTATACAAATAAAACAAAGTACAAGGAAAATAAATAGTTCATTTAGCTAATAACCTAAACAGTCCAAAATAAAATAACGTCTTCAAATCATCAATTAACCAATTATCAAACCTATAGCATTGCATAAAATATATTTGGTCAACACGTATGTTGGTGAGCAAATCCACGAATTGTTATATATATATATATATATATAGGGTTAGGTTAAAATAAAAACACACTTAAGTTGTGAAAACTCTAAAAACCAATTCTCAACCACATGTTTTTATTTAAAGATTAAATCTTGTGGTCCACAATTAAAGTTAATAAAAAATGTAAAAGTTTATTTACATTTTCTCTCTCTTGAAAACATATATAAAAATTACTAAAAAATGTAAAAAAAAATAGCAAAACATTTTTTTTTATGTTTTCGATGTTTTGTATTAAATGTAACAACATATATTACATGTAACAAAAAAAAAACGATGTTACATAGGGTTTTCAAGGGTTTTCTCAACTCAAGAGGGTTTTCAAACTATACTTCTCCTATATATATATATATAATATGATGCAAAAAACCACAACTCATATGTGAAACCGTAAATAAAAGCGACAATGTAGGTATATAAATAATAAATAAATGAGGCCCCTTTCTAATATGTAAAACTACCAAATTACAAGGAAGAGTGCATGCTCATACTTATTGAGCAGACTACTACTAAATAAGACATCTGCATATATAATAACTTAGGGATAGGCAGACTACCAATCATAACCTATCCCTACTTATCAGATAAATGGTTAAAGCTTAGGTACTAATTTTAATACCTAATTCGCTGAAACCTGGCTCTGATACCAACCTGTCACACCCCGATCCATGGCCTAGGAGTGTGATCATCAGTTGGTACCTGTTTTGTAAATAAATCAGAGTAGCGGGTTTATTTTAATGAAAGTCTTTAAATATTAAAATATTAATTTACATTATCAAAACTACTCGGGAATTAAACAACCAAGTTTCAGTTTTACAAAACCGTGATATTAATAATACCAGGATTTGAAATATTCAAAAACGAGCCATCTCGAGCCATCTTCTATGACTCCAATTTTTGTATATCATCTATTATCATCTAGTTACCTGCAAGGGTGGGAAAAACACGTCAGCTATATGCTGGTGAAACGTTGACTCGATAAAACATTTATAACAGTCGTTAAATACAAACATAGTTTTCTGTTTCACAAGCTCATCAGGAATGCCTGTCCATTCCCGGGATTTGTACCACTGCCCTACACACACAATTCAAAGGTTCCCCGAGTATATAGCCCCTGTTCGGAGACAACCTTCCCCTAGGCTATATAACCCTGTTGGAGAAGCGGTTATGACTGACTTGGTTTTGTATGCCAATTATCAGTTATGTTTGGATCCAGACACATGTGTATTCGGTCTGAGTTGCTTTTTATTATCTATTTTGTATTATAACGATTTTAGAGATTATATCTCATGCAAACATTTATCAGACTCTTTGTAATAAACAACCTGTCTAATACAAGAGTAAAATCAGTTCAGACAGTAAAAGGTTAACGTGTTCACCTCGTATATCAGTGGATAATATCAAACTCCTCTTCTCAGTATGCTTAACAACCTATATTCATAATAGGCATGCATAAGTATCTAGTTGATACTATTCGACAGACTTTAAGTCTGTTTCTGTTCAGCAGACTCAAAGTCTGATCAGCAGACTTAATGTCTGATTCAGTTCAGCAGACTCTTAAGTCTGACCTAACCTTAGTATAGTTATAGTCGTTTTATGAAAATACTTTGAATTTACATACGACGTTTGGAATAGCACGCTTTGGCCTAATAAAGGATATCACGTTGGCAAACTTCTCCAGGTAAGCAAACGGGTCCCGCGGTTGATTGGCATTTGTACGAATTGTTTTCCTTAGGCAAGAAGAGTCTACTAATGATACCCCCCTTCTAGTTACTACATGTCCGTCAAAATAATAGTTTTGATAACATTACTTCACAAGGAAGCAACGTCTTTACTTTATAAAACATTACTTGGAAAATATTAGAAGTTTAACGACTATACTCTTAACTAAGTTATAACTAGATATTTAAAGTAACTAGTAAAGTAACTTAACCTTAATCCTACCTTAATTAGCTCGACGAAAATTAAGAACTTAACAAATCAGCAGCAATTCAGCTTGTACTTCGTTACAAGATCAGCAGCTCATTAAACAGCGTAACGACACCTTGTTTCTTCACGAAAACAGCCCTCGACACCCTAGAACACCCTTGGCACAATTACCTAGGTTAAGTGTGTGAATTGAAGGTGAAAATGAGATGCATTGGCTTGAACCCGTAGCTGCCCTTTTATAGGCGAGTTTTGCAGCTCATCGCGCAGCGCGATGGCCTTTTCTTCAAGGCCATCGCGTAACGCGACGCCGCAAATAATCAGAAGCTGCCACGTGTTGACACGTGGTTGGCCACGTGTCCCGGGTTACTTAACCTGGTCATCGCGTAGCGCGATGAGACCAGTGAGTTTCTTCGTCGCGTAGCGCGACACCTACCTTTTTCTTGAAATGTGTGATTCTCTGTCGCGTAGCGCGACAGGGTTAGTCAAGAGACCATCGCATAACGCGATGGGTCTAAAACCCAAAATTTTCATCTTAAGTCCTTAAACTTTCAAAATTGGCATTTTTAGCCCCTTAACTTCTAATCTTGACATTTTGGCCCAAAACTAGATGGGGTATTTTCATGGTGTTACATCCTCCCCACCTTTAGAAAAATCTCGTCCTCGAGATTTATGCAAAGAGATGTGGATATTTTCGTTTCATCTCGGACTCAAGTTCCCAAGTGAATTCTGGACCACGTTGGGAATTCCATCTTACTTTGACTAATTTCAACCTTTTGTGCTTTAGAAACTTGATTGGACTATCTTCAATTTGTATCGGTTCCTCTACAAACTTGAGTTTCTCATTCACTTGTACATCCCTTAGAGACATAGGAAGTGTCTCATCAGATAGACATTTTTGTAGATTTGATACGTGAAATACATCATGGATTCCTTGCATTTCTTCGGGTAACTCAAGTCGATAAGCTACAGGACCAATTCTTTCAACAATTTTAAATGGTCCAACAAAACGCAGACTTAACTTCCCTTTCTTTCCAAAATGAACCACACCTTTCCAAGGTGATACTTTGAGCAATACTTTGTCTCTTTCTTTGAATTCTAACGGTTTTCGTCTTGCATCAGCATAACACTTCTGTCTATCACGTGCTGCTTTCAATCTTTCTCGGAATTGTATTACTTGGTCAGTTGTTCTTTGAACAATCTCGGGACCTGATAACTGATTAACACCAATTTCAGACCAACATACAGGTGTTCTACATTTCCGTCTGTATAGTGCTTTGTATGGAGCCATTTGTATACTTGTGTGATAGCTATTGTTATACGAAAATTCCATCAACGCTAGGTGAGTATCCCAGCTTCCACCTAGATCTATAACACAAGCGCGAAGCATATCTTCCAATGTTTGAATTGTTCTCTCACTATGTCCATCTGTCTGTGGATGATAAGTAGTACTTAAATTTAAACGCGTACCCATCGCTCTTTGAAAACTTCTCCAGAAGTTGGAAGTAAAGCGACTCTCTCTATCGGATATGATTGACAACAGCACACCATGCAATGATACAATGTTTTCTACATATAGTTGCGCCAATTTATCCATGCTATATGTTTCTTGAATTGGAATGAAATGGGCTGATTTGGTCAGTCTATCAACAATGACCCAGACAGCATCATTTTGTCGTGATGTCTTAGGTAATTTCATAATAAAATCCATGGTAATCATATCCCATTTCTAAATAGGAATCTCAGGTTGTGTTAACAAACCCAACGGTTTTTGATGCTCGGCTTTAACCTTTGAACATGTCAAATATTTTGTCACATACAAGGCAATCTCCTTCTTCATTCCGATCCACCAATACTCATCCTTGAGATTATGATACATCTTATCGCTTTCCGGATGCATCATATACTTAGATTTGTGAGCTTCTTCCAATATCTTCTCCCGCAAGTTTCCTACCATTGGTATCCAGATTCTTTTCCCTAATCTGAGTATATCGTCGTCACCCTTAACTAATTGATCTATTGTTCCATTTTCTCTTTCAGCCTTTATATTATTTTCTTCTAGTGCCAACTTCTGAGCTTCCTTGATTTCAGTTAATAGATCAGTTTTGAGTTCTAACCTCAAAGCTTGTACTCTTTTTGGCTTTTCATGCTCTTTTCTACTTAAAGCATCAGCTACCACATTAGCTTTACCTTCATGGTAAACTATCTCACAATCATAATCATTCAACGTTCCATCCATCGCCTCTGTCTCATGTTCAATTCTTTCTAATCAAATATGTGCTTCAGACTTTTATGATCAGTGTAAATTGTAAACTTCACACCATATAAATAGTGTCGCCATAACTTTAATGCAAAAATTATAGCTCCCAACTCCAAATCATGAGTGGTGTAATTTTTCTCGTGAACCTTTAATTGTCGTGAAGCATAAGCAATTGCTTTCTTTTCTTGCATTAAAACACATCCCATCCCTGTATGCGAAGCATCACAATATACAATGAAATTATCTTGCCCCTCAGGTAAGGCTAAGATAGGTGCGTTTGTCAGTTTCTGTTTAAGAGTTTCAAATGCCTCTTCTTGTTTCGGTCCCCATTCAAATTTAACAGATTTTCGGGTCAATGATGTCAATGGAACCGCTATTCGTGAGAAATTTTGTATAAATCTCCGATAGTAACTAGCTAACCCCAGAAAACTTCTTACTTGAGTCGGAGTCTTGGGTTTCTCCCATTTAGTAATAGCTTCAATCTTTGCCGGATCTACTTGAATACCTTTCTCATTAACAATATGTCCAAGAAACTGTACTTCAGATAACCAGAATTCACATTTTGAGAATTTGGCATAAAGCTTCTCTTTCCTTAATGTTTCGAGTATGGTTTTCAAATGAGCTTGGTGTTCTTCTTTCGTCTTGGAATAGATAAGAATGTCATCAATAAAGACAATAACAAACTTATCCAAGTAAGGTTTGCAGATTCGATTCATCATATCCATAAAAGCTGCTGGAGCATTAGTGAGTCCAAAAGGCATAACAGTGAACTCATAATGTCCGTATCGGGTTCTGAATGCAGTCTTGGATATATCTTCTTCCTGAACCTTCAGTTGATGATACCCGGATCTAAGATCAATCTTTGAAAAACAACTTGCACCTTGTAATTGATCGAAAAGATCATCAATCCTTGGCAACGGATATCGATTCTTGATCGTGACTTTATTCAATTCCCGATAGTCAATACACATCCTCATTGATCCGTCTTTCTTCTTAACAAACAATATTGGAGCTCCCCAGGGTGAAGAACTTGGTCGTATAAATCCTTTTTCCAATAACTCATCCAACTGCTTTTTTAGTTCCTTCATCTCAGTTGGTGCTAATCTATAAGGAGATTTAGCAATTGGAGCTGTTCCCGAAACTAAGTCAATTCTGAACTCAACTTCTCGATCTGGCGGAATTCCAGGCAACTCGTCAGGAAATACATCCTTGAATTCAGTGACAATTGGGACCTCTTCTAGTTTCTTAAGCTCGGGCTCCTTGGTTACATAAGCCATGAATGTTAAGCAACCTTTACCTAAACAATGACTTGCTTTTATTTTCGAAATGATTCCTGTCTTACCAGAATCTTTATCTCCAGTGTGAGAACCGAGCCCCGGTGCGGAAGCGTGAATAATGGTCGTTATTAACGGTGGAGCTCGGATCTGAGCTAGGATCGAATCGTATTCGCTCTTGAAAGGGGGTTTTGGACGGATGAGTGGTGTTTGGGAGAGAGCCTGAATCGATTACAATGAACAATAAGCTGGATGAACAAATATATGAAATCGATTCACAAATATAAAGAGATGGTAGTATGATTTCATTCATCAAAAGGTTGTCATTAAAAAGCACTCATACATACACACATACATACAGTAAAGATCAGCCACCTCCAGGAGAGCTCATCCTAGAGGCGGCGGCTCTCTCAAAGAGATAAACCCTAGATCTCACACAATACACAATACACTCATTCACTCATGCTAGAAAAATTAACAAATACATCTATTTATACTAGTCTAGCATGTTTTGGTCTTCAAGCCATCCACCCTTGGTTGAGACCAAAAATATTAATTATTTTTCACCCATAATTATAATAATTCGATGCGTCGGTCTAAAATATAAGTCCCAACAATATCCCCCTTAGACCGATGCCATCGAATTTTCTTCCAAGACCACCTCAAAAACTCGTTGTCTTTCGTTGAAATTCTCCCCCTCACGTTAAGCTTCTCCCGTTGTTCATTTTAGATCATTTCTCCTATATCACATTCGGATACATTTGTATGGGCATATGAACGAGGTTTTGAACTTCGAAGATCAACTTCAAGTAACAAGGTCATCACAAAAAGAAATAAACTCAATGTGATCATCAAATAATCTTCCATTCTTCAAATCTGTTTCTTCCCTTGTAAATCATCTTCAAACCATTCCCTGAATCAAGATAGCATTCAAGTCAACCATAACCCGTTCTTGATTGTCAAGTGACTATTTTCATAGGAGGTTAAACTCTACTGATCATCCGTTCACCAAGTTACTAGTGATGACTCTATCTTCTCAACCGTACTAGGAAATCTGAAGACTCACAAGCAATGAAACATCACTAAAGAATCTTGGATTATTGATCTTGATCAACTTTTCCTTAACTTGAGTCTTTTCACTTGATTTGAAGCAAGCAATTTGCAATGAAATTCAAGAATTTTTACTCTCCCAATTTCGTTGCAACTGTCTTTGAAAATTGTGTCTTCAAATCAAGTATGGGTGAAACAACCTTGACCATCCATATCAAGATTGTTGATTCAGTAATAAACAAAGATCAACGAAACATTATGTTGGTTGACACTCATAAGGGATAAAATCCGTAAGCTTGGTCAAACTTGTTCTTGTAAAGCTCTTTGATGAAATTTGTGAAAAATTGATAAGGCTTTGATTTCCATTTGCTTGTTGATGATTGGATAAAATTTACCAAAATACCCTTGGTATATATCTTCCATATAGCTCAGCTTGGTCAAACGGTCAACGGCACCAAAAATCTCAAATGTAATTCATTCACGAGCATGGATTCAGTCCACAAGCACACAAGTCAAGGTCCCTTCACTAGCATACTCAGTGTTTACTCAAGCATGCTGGGGAGCTTGCTCGAGAAAACACTTGTCTTTTTCTTTCATCGAGCACGCTGGAAAGCTTGTTCGAGGCCCTTGCTCGAGAAAACACTTGTCTTTTTCTTTCATCGAGCATGCTGGAAAGCTTGTTCGAGGCCCTTACTCGAGAAAACACTTGTCTTTTTCTTTCATCGAGCATGCTGGAAAGCTTGCTCGAGAAAACACTTGTATTTTTCTGTTGTTACTCGAGCATGCTTCTGTCTTTACTCGAGCTTGCTCGAGACCTTGCTCGAAAATACTTAGTCTTTGTCTGTCATCGAGTATGCTCGAGACCATGCTCGAAAATTACTTAGTTTTTCTTTTCTTCCTGAGCATGTACAAAAGCAAAGTGTGCTCGAAGAAGGTTTGCTTTAGAACAAAGTGTGCACGAGACCAAAAGATAGATTTTGAGATAAACCAGGATGTGCTCGGGGTTCATGTGCTCGAAACCAAACTTGATGTGCTCGATATAAGATATGCTCGAGATAAGCTGTGCTCGAAGCAACACTTAGTCATTTACATACTCGAGACCATTCTTATCATGCTCGAAACATCCAGACTTCTTTTCTGCATTATCAATCAATGATTTTCCAATACAGAACCTACTTGAATATTCCTTTTGCATCTTCCATCTGCTGCTACAAACAATGATTAGATTGCTCCTGGTACCTGTTCATTCTTGACTTATGCATATCAGATTGTACCAGCAGCAATGTTCTTCAATATTCCCTTTACTGTTCAAGCGGCACACTCATATCAGAAACAATTTTAAGCACATAAAACCCTAATTTTCAGATCAAGAACCAAGCTTCTTCATCTGAAATTAATCGTTGTAGCAATATCCCAATCATCTCGATATCAACCAACTATCTTCAATCTGTCAACAGCCGTTACAGATCTGAAAATCATCTTCAATAACAGTTTTGCCCCAAAACGAGCTAAAAACACTGTTACATCAGATCTGGACCGATATGACCAAATAAACATGAAATTGATGTTGAATCTCCGAACGAGTCATCAACCCAAACATCAATCCACATAAACTTTACCCAAATCATCAAATAATTTCAAAACCCTTAAAATTTTTAAACAAACCTCATCGGCTTAACGTCCATGGTGGATTCAAGAGCAAGGTGAATCAGATTCAGCGGTTAGTCTGAACGATTCGGCGACCCGCTTTGATACCAACTGTGAGAACCGAGCCCCGGTGCGGAAGCGTGAATAATGGTCGTTATTAACAGTGGAGCTCGGATCTGAGCTAGGATCGAATCGTATTCGCTCTTGAAAGGGGGTTTTGGACAGATGAATGGTGTTTGGGAGAGAGCCTGAATCGATTACAATGAACAATAAGCTGGATGAACAAATATATGCAATCGATTCACAAATATAAAGAGGTGGTAGTATGATTTCATTCATCAAAAGGTTGTCATTACAAATCACTCATACATACACACATACATACAGTAAAGATCAGCCACCTCCAGGAGAGCTCATCCTGGAGGCGGCGGCTCTCTCAAAGAGATAAACCCTAGATCTCACACAATACACAATACACTCATTCACTCATGCTAGAAAAATTAACAGATACATCTATTTATACTAGTCTAGCATGTCTTGGTCTTCAAGCCATCCACCCTTGGTTGAGACCAAAAATATTAATTATTTTTCACCCATAATTATAATAATTCGATGTGTCGGTCTAAAATATAAATCCCAACATCCAGCTATTCGCATCATTTTATTGTTTGGAGTTAGAATATCAATAGCCTTTTCGTTACATAGTATTCGGGCTTGGTTGGCGGCTAACCAATCCATCCCTAAAATAACATCAAATCCAGCTAACTCCATTGGTAACAATTGCACTGGCATTTCATATCCGGCTAAGGTAATATAACTATTTAATACCTCAGATATTTTGATTAATGATCCGTTAGCCGTTTCTACTTCATATTGCTTATTTAGTTTAGCTAGAGGTCCATTCAGTAGACTACAAAACTTATAATCTATGAAACTTTGATTGGCTCCTGAGTCAAATAAAACCCTATCATAAACATTATTAATAGGAAACGTACCAGTAATCACGTCTGGTAATTCTCCCGCCTTCTGAGTGTTAAGCATGAATGCACGGGCATTTCCCTTCTTGACTTCATTTCTGGCACCACTACCACTGGCGCCTCCAACTGCCGGTTTCCTTTTAGTGCGTTCCGCACTAAAGTGTCATTTCTCACCATAATCAAAACAGACGATTAATTTCTTCCTACAATCCTCCTCCTTGTGTCCCGGTCATTTACAAAAGTTGCAAGTTGAATATGGATCAAACTTGCGAACATCAACTTTCGGTGTAGGCTTCAAACACCTCCCATCATGTCGCTTACCATAGTTATTACACATCAATCGGTTAAATGCAGCCGACCTCTCCTTCCCTTTTTCAAACTTTCTTTTCTCATCAACTTCACGCTTCTTCTCAGTCATCATCTTCCTTTCCTCCTCTCGATTTCTAATCATGCTATCCATCAAATATCCAGCCAACTCAATAGCAGACTCGCTTGTTGCAGGCATGTGTGATCTCACATGATCACGGATTTCTTTTGGCAAACCATAAATATATCGAGTCACCATGTTATATTTGGGAGTAACAAGATGTGGAACAAGCCTGCAGTACTCAAGGAATTTAGTGTTGTATTCCTTAATATTGGTGCCAATAACCTTGTGGTTCCAAAGCTTGGTTTGAATCTGATCAACCTTGTGGATAGGACAGAATCTTTGTTTGATCAGTTCTTTAAAAATTTCCCATTCAAGATTATACAAATTACTTCTTCCTTTCACGTCTATCAACGTACTCCACCATTCCAGCGCCTCTCCCTTAAACATCTGGGACGAGTATTGGATACTCTCCTCTTCGGTACACTTACTGATAATAATTATTGACTCCATTTCCTCGAGCCAACGAAGAGTAACAATCGCGCCCTTATCCCCATAGAATTCTTTCGGTTTGTATACTTGAAAGTCCTTAAACGTGCATCCCACATTGACTTTCCTTTTCTTTGTTTTTCTTGGCTCATACTCAGCAGTAGAACTCTCGTATCCCTTATCTTTTGGTTCTTTTGTTTTATCATCCCTCGTCCTTTTGTTATCTTTTGGTTTAGAATGAACAGATATGCTATGACTTGGTTGTTTAATTGATCTTGATTTTGACCTAGCCACACTTTTTGAATTCGCGGTGTGGTCTTGAACGATTTTTATTAACGGAGTCACAGCTTCTTTGATTAACGGAGAAACTGTTTCTTTTATCATATCATGAATTTCTCCAATGTATTCTTCAGGGAGTGAATTATTATTTTCAGGGGTCTTCGCTTTATTAGCTTGACTCCCTTGACTGACTCGGGTTTCTCATTGTTCAGACATTCTGTAAATCATATGAATACATGAATTTAAAACTCAATATGCAAACTTTTATTCATAGTATTACAAAAAGATAGAAATACAACATTAGTAGTTATATAATCCTAATCTTTGGTCCATTTCTTAACCATCTTCTTCATCTTATCACATTTTTTTATTATCTTATCACCCATCTTTTTCTTCTTGATCCTTTCGTTTCTTAATTCATCCATCACCGAGTTGGGTGGGTTGGGATACCCTACCGGTGCGGATGCCGAAGGAAAAAAGATAAGTGTTTTCTCTCGGATATAAGTGATGATTAGCTATATATGTCTGCATTTCCTCATCAGGAAGATTGGTTGTATAGAATTCTTCAATCAGGCGGGCTTCTTCCCGTATCTCGTTTGCTAGTTCATCTATGGTTGGTACAGGTCCGTGATACGGTGGAAAATTAGGATTATAAGAAAAATAAACCGATCTTCTACTTGGTTCAGCTAAAGTTTGAGCACCTGGTGGGGGTTATCCAAAATGCCATAAACTCTGGTTGGAATGACAGTTCATCCAACTCGAAGATTCAGTTGGTTTCTTGCTTGACTCTACTTTGAACTTTCATATCATACGGATAATAGTTCAAGGTACCGGTTATTGGAACACTTTCGGAAGTGTCACTGGATATTTCGATTGGCATTTCTGGGCTTCCCGGAGCATACATTGCTTGGCTTCCGTAAGCCAAGTAAGGATCGATTTGGTCATCAGGGTGTAACTGGTTTGGATTCATCGGATTCAGATCAGCCGAGTTCACGTGCACCGGTTCAGTCGGTTTAACCGAAACAGTTGGCCACCTAGGACCAAAGTTTGTGCTAACTTGGTCAGACGGCTCAGCATCGGGGACAGGATTAGATCGCCTTGCGACCTGACGTTTTTGTCCGTAGTAGTTAGTATAAGACATCTGCATATATAATAACTTAGGGATAGGCAGACTACCAATCATAACCTATCCCTACTTATCAGATAAATGGTTAAAGCTTAGATACTAATTTTAATACCTAATTCGTTGAAACATGGCTCTGATACCAACCTGTCACACCCCGATCCAGGGCCTAGGAGTGTGACCATCAGTTGGTACCTGTTTTGTAAATATATCATAGTAGCGGGTTTATTTTAGCGAAAGTCTTTAAATATTAAAATATTAATTTACATTATCAAAACTACTCGGGAATTAAACAACCGAGTTTCAGTTTTACAAAACCGTGATATTAATAATACAAGGATTTAAAATATTCAAAAACGAGCCATCTCGAGCCATATTCTATGACTCCAATTCTTGTATATCATCTATTATCATCTAGTTACCTGCAAGGGTGGGAAAAACACGTCAGCTATATGCTGGTGAAACGTTGACTCGATAAAACATTTATAACAGTCGTTAAATACAAACATAGTTTTCTGTTTCACAAACTCAACAGGAATGCCTGTCCATTCCCGGGATTTGTACCACTGCCCTACACACACAATTCAAAGGTTCCCCGAGTATATAGCCCCTGTTCGGAGACAACCTTCCCCTAGGCTATATAACCCTGTTGGAGAACCGGTTATGACTGACTTGGTTTTGTATGCCAATTATCAGTTATGTTTGGATCCAGACACATGTGTATTCGGTCTAAGTTGCTTTTTATTATCTATTTTGTATTATAACGATTTTAGAGATTATATCTCATGCAAACATTTATCAGACTCTTTGTAATAAACAACCTGTCTATTACAAGAGTAAAATCAGTTCAGACAGTAAAAGGTTAACGTGTTCACCTCGTATATCAGTGGATAATATCAAACTCCTCTTCTCAGTATGCTTAACAACCTATATTCATAATAGGCATGCATAAGTATCTAGTTGATACTATTCAGCAGACTTTAAGTCTGTTTCAGTTCAGCAGACTCAAGGTCTGATCAGCAGACTTAATGTCTGATTCAGTTCAGCAGACTCGAGGTATGATCAGCAGACTCTTAAGTCTGACCTAACCTTAGTATAGCTATAGTCGTTTTATGAAAATACTTTGAATTTACATACGACGTTTGGAATATCACGCTTTGGCCTAATAAAGGATATCACGTTGGCAAACTTCTCCAGGTAAGAAACGGGTCCCGCGGTTGATTGGGATTTGAACGAATTGTTTTCCTTAGGCAAGAAGAGTCTACTAATGATACCCCCCTTCTAGTTACTACATGTCCGTCAAAATAATAGTTTTGATAACATTACTTCACAAGGAAGCACCGTCTTTCCTTTATAAAACATTACTTGGAAAATATTAACAGTTTAACGACTATACTCTTAACTAAGTTATAACTAGATATTTAAAGTAACTAGTAGAGTAACTTAACCTTAATCCTACCTTAATCAGCTCGACGAAACTTAAGAACTTAACAAATCAGCAGCAATTCAGCTTGTACTTCTTTACAAGATCAGCAGCTCGTTAAACAGCGTAACGACACCTTGTTTCTTCACGAAAACAGCCCTCGACACCCTAGAACACCCTTGGCACGATTACCTAGGTTAAGTGTGTGAATTGAAGGTGAAAATGAGATGCATTGGCTTGAACCCGTAGCTGCCCTTTTATAGGCGAGTTTTGCAGACCATCGCGTAGCGCGATTGCCTTTTTCCCAAGGCCGTCGCTTAGCGCGACGCCGCAATTAATCAGAAGCTGCCATGTGTTGACACGTGGTTGGCCACGTGTTCCGGATTATTTAACCTGGTCATCACGTAGCGCGATGAGACCAGTGAGTTTCTTAGTCGTGTAGCGCGACGCCTACCTTTTTCTTGAAATGTATTCTCTATCGCGTAGCGCGACAGGGTTAGTCAGGGGACCATCGCATAGTCGCGATGGGTCTAAAAACCCAAAATTTTCATTTTAAGTCCTTAAACTTTCAAAATTGGCATTTTTAGCCCCTTAACTTCTAATCTTGACATTTTTGACCCAAAACTAGATGGGGTATTTTCACGGTGTTACATGGTGGTCGTGGCATCGACTCTGGTCCGGCTGCACAGGGGGCAATATCGTCCTACGCCGGAGAACACACCGTCGTTCATGGATCCGCCTCCATCATCCTACTGTCGCCAATTAATCAAATAGAGGTAATCTAATTGCACCATTCTACTTGCCTTTGAATTCCGAACAGAAGCCATAAAGTTTTAATCGCAATTCTTTGTTAATGAACACGGATTTATTTGAATGGTTTCGAGGGTTTATAATTTGGGGGCGTTAAATGGTAACAGCAAAGAAGTTGGGATTTGGTGTTCCAGGTGGCGGCGGCAGCTACAGTGGTGTGTGGTGGCGCTGCTCGCAACAAGTGACCGGAGATGGTTGTTTAGTTGGTGATGGTGGCGGTGGTTGTTTTGGGGTGGGTGGTGACGGTGGATTATTGTAGAAGAGAGAGAGAGAGAGAGAGAATCAGAAAGGAAGATAAAGAGAAAGAAAGGAGAGAAAGAGATAGAGGTTATATATTTTTTAGTTTTAATTATTAAATACATAGTAAAATTACAATTCTACCCTCATGTGCCAGGCACATGACTAGATTTAACAAAAAAATTAACTGGGTTAGTGTCAAATGACGTAACGTGAAAAGAATTTGAAACATGATGTATGACTTTTGCTATTTCTTTCATTAAAGGACGTCTAATGAAAATCAGGTCAAACATAAAGGACATCTTTTGTCATTTTGTCTTCTTATTATTATTATTATTTTTACAACTAGCATCGTAAGTTCCACAAAAAGAATTACAATATAAAAAATAATAATTAAAATTTAGTCATGTGAAAATAACTGGATACGAACTTGAAATTTAAAAGTGTAGCTTTTATTTTACAATTTCCATTAAAAAAAATTAAAACTCGGTTAGCAATTGCCATAAAATGAGTTAGAAACTAACAAAAGAAGAGTTATATGGCCGCATACGAGTCATACTGTTGTATGAGAAATTTTTGAACCATGTACGATCGTATAAGGTCCATACAACTCGTATTAAGTCAAAGGGTGCTGTCATATGGAATTTTGTCTATACGACTGTATAAGGTTCGTACGACTTGTTTGGAGTCCAAGAGTGTTTGAATAAGTCAATTGGTATATGAATAATCATTTCCTACATAAAAAGGTGATAGTTTATACATAGATACTGCATTAACACTTTACACTGAAAGTATAACCTTTGAAACTAATTTTAGTACATAAGTAACCATGGTTAGTAACATCTACATCCAGGCAAGGACGAATCATGTGTTTCTTGCTTTCACATGATACAAATACCATGTCTATATAGCATATAGCTTGAGCTTCTTGCTTTACCTCTTTCGCTCTTAGTGCATCTGCTCTTGTAGAAACATGTATTTCTGTATATTATTTAGAAACATCGATTCACATTTAGATTTTTGAAAAAGTAAACACACATAAATTATTGTGTGTTAAAGAGAGAACTATTTATCTTTCTTCAAAAAGAACCCCTCCACAATGTTCAATGTTTCTTGAGATTAAAAGGTCGGTGACACGTGGCATTCATCATTGTCAACTTTAAAAAGGTAGTTGAGAATTTCAGACCACTTACATTTTCATAAATAAAATCATATTAAAAAGATAAAGAAATGAAAATTCAATAAATCTTATCCACCGGTCTTACCATCCAAAATAATGGGAAATAATTGCTCCCGTTATTATTAATTTATTCGTTGAATTTCTTCTTCAATATTAATGCACTAGGATAGGGTCTATGTGATTCACGAGTGGTTAAAAATAACAAAAAGGTTAAATTTGATAATATGCATGATTATATATTTTATAGATTTATAAGATATAAATAATAATAAACAAAATATTATAATTTATAAATCCCTAAAAACCTCTTTGAATATAACATTGAATATTGACTTAAATGCTTAATGATTTGTTAGTTTTAATTATAAGTGAATTGGCAATATATCATTCATAAGTTTAGAAATCCAACATAATAATCATTTAAGTGGAGTTGACAAGCATCTTTAGTTTGAAACATAAGGTCTTGTATTCAACACTTGTATCACACAATAATTTATTTTTCTAAATTTTACAAAGTCTTACTGTCATATGAAAATGGATGTATTTGAGAAGAAACCGAGTCATTGTTCTAGCATGAAAACCGGGTCATGGGTAACATAGCTAAACGTGTCTGTGTCCTATATTATGTTTAGAAGAAGAGATAATGCCATGTGACATCTATATGACATGTGAAAGCTTTAGAATGATGTCATGTGAAAAATCATCTTGTTTTAACAGCATAGTTAAATTATATCAGATTTTAAACCCAACTTTTGTAGAACCACTCATAAAATTATACTTAATAAAAAATGAGTAACATCTATATCTAGCATAAACGAATTAAGATCTTTGAGCCTTTTAAGGATGCCGTGGGGATTCTCTTATATACAGGGGATTTAGGCCCTCTAGCCAAAACGATGCCAAGTCCGGCTCCGAAAAAGAAAAAAAAAATTGGGCTGGAGGCAAAAATTGCTTTTGGCCTTAAGTAAAAAGAGTTTTTTGATGGGTTTAAACAAATTAAGTTTGATATATGCTTACTTGGTTATAATTTAGATTGTGTAAAAAACTTTTGTATAAAATAGGATCAAATATGTCTCAAGTGAGACTAGAACCCATAATCTTTTGATTGGGAGTAATATCTTTTTGCCACTAGACCAAGCTAATGCTTATGCAATTGAGTTTAAACACTAAATATACATATCGTTTTAATAAAAATACATATAAATTTTTTTTTTAAATTCGGGCCTAACGAGATGTCGGGCCTATGGCCATCGACCACCCAGTCCCCCCTATGGGCCGGCCCTGAACGATGCCTATTCCAATTGTGAACCAATGCTGGGTTATTTACTCTAAAGTACGAAAAATACATGTATGGGGGAGTTTGAGGAGTACACCGTGCAATATGATGAGCCGGTGAAAAATTTGATGAGGTGTATAAGTGACGTTTGGGGAGTTTGATGACATTTGGGGAGTTCGGGTGTTTTTGAAATATGCCATGCACCTCATGGTTGCCTTTTTCGTGTGTATACATTAGTGAAACTTTTAATCAACTTTATTCTTATTAAAGATCCTTTGATGTTCGGTTCACAAGGGTTTTGAGTGCATTCTTCATATTTTCTTTTAAATATAATTTAAATTGTAAAACTTTTGTTATATGTAACAAACATACCAAAAAATTTTAACTTATTATTATTTTTTGATGATTTATTAGCTAACAAAATAGCAACCATGCTCGTGTGAATTGAATGGTACGTCTTTGCTACACGTGTGACGTGCGTAACGAACTCATGATCATTTAGACATTTAGTGGTAATCATCAGTTTAAATATAAAATACAATTATTAGTTCATTTTGGTCGTTTTTATAAAATTTCTTTCAAAAATGTCATTTTTAACATTCAAGGGGCAGGCTAAACTATGGACCAACCTCATATCTATATGTGAAGTCATCAAAATTTCACCTACTCGCGTGTAATAACATTTTTTATTAACAATAATTCAAATCATATCTGCAACATAAAATAAATGATAATTTAGTCTTTTTTTTTAAATCTTATAAACAAACAATGATTTTAACCAGATGTTTGAAGTTAGGGGTGCAAACGAGCCGAGTCAAGCCCGAGCTCGACTAGGCTCGAGCTTGGCTCGTTTAGCTTACACAGAGCTCGAGCTTGAGTTCGGCTCGTTTCGAGCTCTATTTTCAAAGCTCGAGCTCGGCTCGTGAGTAAATTTTCGAGCTCGGCTCGTTTACTATATATCAACTATTTTTTATATAATTATAATTATTTATGTTATATATTTTTTTTCTATTATAACTTTATGTAAAAAATAATATATATTATTTAGTTATTTTTATTTATTTTTTCGTAAAATTACATAAATAATCATTAAATATATATTTTAAAAATTATATAAATGACAGGCTCGTTTAGACTCGCGAGCCGGCTCGAGCTTGATAAGTTAAGCTCGGGCTCGTTTATTAAATGAACGTATTTTTAGGCTCGAGATCAGGCTCGGGCTCGATTCAGCTCGGCTCGATCGAGCTTTTTAACGAGCTAATCTCGAATAGCTCGGCTCATTTGCACCCCTACTTTAAGTACTTATTAAAACTACGTCATATAACCTTATGAAATCAATTTAGTCGTATTAATATATTTATAGTGATAAACATAAACAACTATAAGACCCTTCGATATGGGGTGCTCAAGGGGGCGGCCTTGGGCGCGCACACCACCAAGGGGTGTCGTAGGTGGAGGGCGCGGATGGAACGACCAAAGGTAGGGGCACAGAAGTGGTTTCTCTCTCTCTCTCTCTCTCTCTCTTATACACACATACATATATATTTATATATATATAATGGGGCGTCTATGTGGCTTTAAACCATAGCGAAACGTTATGGAGAAGGGCTTTGAAGCCCCCAGTGCCCACGTGTGGAGGGGCTTCGATGCCCCCCACCATAGAGAACAACCTAGCTAATAAAGTTATTCCCATTTCAGCTTATAACAATTAGGTATTCGGTTTTAATATGACACAACGCATAGAGTTGTCCACTCTACATACCATTTAATATCAGCAAAGAAATTTTGTTTCCTAAGTAAATTCATGTTATGAGTAGAAGGTCTGACCGGTGGTCCAACCAAAAACTGTCGTGTGTATTGGAGAGAAAATAAGAGAAAGGAAAATTTATGTTTTATTTTCTTCATTTTTAATCAAATGTAGGAATTTGGAAGAATAAATTCTTTTAACATATAATTAATATCTTTGCTGTTTCTTTCTATTTAATTCAACTCCCTTTCTTCTCTTAAGCTTATATAAAACTTTTGTTAAATAAGATTTAAGACTTGGAATCATTAAAGTCTTATGTTTAAACATGACTTAATAGTGTTTTCCTGTAGTAGTGGATTTCTTCTTTGTGATGCTCTTAGAGCATTCTCAACTCGTTCCCTAAAATTATGTGAGGAGAATTTGTAAATTATATGTTATATAGTTATGAGTGGTTGTGAGTAAAGGAGAGAAAAAATTTATATGGGAAAGTTAAATTTGAGGTTTCACTGTAGATACTGTATAATTTTTTAATATTTTCATAAATTAGTTGTGAGTGAAAGAGAGAGAAAATATGATTATGAAGATATAAAAAATATTATTTAATTAAACATGTGAGAGAAAATACAATGTTTTTAGTGTAATTATATGATATATATGGATATAGGGTAGGGAACGGACTAGGAATGCTCTTAGGTGAGTTAGGCTTGAACAGTTAAAACTTAAAATCACTATAAACGATTGACATGCCGCTTTATAAAGTTTCACTAAGGTATTAAGCGTAGTTTCCAAATACGGTAAAAAAAAGAGAGAGAATTACTAATATATATAAAAGAGAATTTAGTGACGCTAGACTATGATTGGTCCATTTGACAAGATTTCATTGGACCAAGTGTTGTTTTGTTTTTTTTTTTTTTTGTTGTTTTTTTTTTTGGTTTGTTTTTTGTTTTAAACTTTGATAATTATATTTCTAATTATCTTTGTTATGTTTGTTTTTTATTAGTTTAGTTCCAATACCAATATACCGCAACGGATATGATAAAAACTAACATAATTTGCGTAGACTTAGCGCATTTTGTTTTAGTTATACTACCGTAACGAAACTGACCGAATGACAATTCTTTTTTTTAGTCCGGTTTTATAACGAACGTGAAAAACCCAATCAAATTTGCATAGACTCACCGCCAGGGACCAACAAAGCTCGGGTTTTACCAACAACGCTATCCCAATGTTTCATCTCAAGTTTTATAACTTTTTTTTTTGTTTTAGTTTCCGTACAATAACACATGTAACAGAAACTGACCGAATTCACGTCAACTTACCTCCTCAACACTTAGGACCGGTAATGCTTGTATCTTACCAAACTGCCCGGCGCCGGGTTAAAAATTAAAGAGAAATGTAAGAGTGTACCAACTATTATTAAATGAGTGGTATATTACAAAACTATATATTAAAACTTTTATATATGTATATTATTATTACTTTATTTCCATGATTTTCTCCATGATTAAAGAAAAAGTAAAAAAGCCATCATCCACCCACTATAAAACCAACCTCACCTAGTCACCTGAGCACTAACTCAAACACCAAACTCTCCAAACATGTCTTCCGAATCATCTCACTTACCTATTCACCTATGTTTCTTCCTCATCATCCTCTTCATGTTCGTTAGTTTCTCATGGTACTCCAGCTACGAATCTATGTTCGAGGGCTTATTCGATAACCTCAAACTGGTTTTCATTGCTTCACCAGTGCTCTTACTAGTGGTTCTGCAGTTGATCTCCATCTTTGACACCACCGGCCGTTCTCCGTTCTTTGTGCCGGTCGACGGTGATTCTCCGACCGGTTCGGTTCCGTGGGGTGTGGGGTTGGTTCTTGTGCTTTTGTTCTTGTTGCTGTCGTACCAGTCGGATCTCCGGGAACGGTGGTTTCCGATGCTTAGTGGGTGAGTAAGGTGGTGGTGTTAGCCGTTAGAGAAAGTAGTAATCTTGTAGTCATGTAGTGGATATTGTGAACGTATAAATGTTGGTATATTTTCATATGTTAAATGTAGTTTTCCACGTTTGTTTATGATGATGTTTGGCTTTAGATGATGTTTTTATAATATTTCCTTTTCTTAATATACAGCATAGTGGCGTACAAAATAGAAATTGATAAAAAGATATGGGAGAAATATAACCGATCGATAAATATTTGTTTTGCATATTGTACTAAAAAAATATGTACAACTGTTTATATACTTATCACAAGTTTGTTTAAAGTTGATTCAATATGTTTATTAACTTTGTAAATTTGCGTCTGGTGGGGAGGTTGAGTCTTACCTTAGGTTCACCTAATGGTTGTTTTGTTTGATGTCGCTAGTTCAAATGCCACTCATGTGCCATGTTATCTGGTTTAAGCCTGGGTGAATCACCACTTGATGAATTAGGCCTCACAATATCAAACTCTTTGACAGTCTTTCAGGTTTTTAGTTGGTGTTCGTTGTTAAAAAAAGGTTTGTAAATTTGTGTTACTTTAGTAGTGATATGATAATTATAAATAATTAAAAGAAAGTTATTATTAAAAGGATCGTTAATTAATAGGCACAAAACCGCAAAACGGAACCAAACTAAATCTTTTGTAGTATGATTTAAATGGCTTTATGTAATATTTAATATAATTCGAAATATATTGTTAAATCTGTTGGTTTCTATAGTTTAAATGGTTTTTGTTAGTTTTATCTTTTAGAATGTATATTACGCTCTTCAGTTCGATCACTTCAAAGTCTACCACAAATGAAATTGAAAAATTTATGTCAACAATATAGAAAAGTCTGTTTACTGTTTAGCAGTTATATTATACAGGATAAAACACAAACTGTAATAAAGTTTTATTAAAAATACGGATAAATAATGATCGACTAAATTTAAAAGTAATGAAAAACCTTTTATCTAAAAAGTTTTTTTTTTAAAGTGAAATAGAAAGATAATAGTCTTCATCAGTGTAATGCTAATATATATTTATTGGTAACTTTCAGTGTTAAATGACCAAAACAACCTCCTCATTTCAAATAATACACATTTTTAAACCAAAAAGATACTTTATATTATGCACAATTTCAGTTTCGAATTTCGTTTTATTAAGACAACTATACAACTTGTTTGCTATTGAATAGTTAGATGGGACTAAACAACAAGGAGAAAATACAAAGATCACTATTAATAAAAATCACTAGATCTGTATAGATACATATACACATCACGTACGTGGGTAGGTTTTTTTAGCCGGGGGTGGGCGGGGGGGTTAAGTTTTTTTCACGAGCAAGGAAAGTTATATTTGATATTTTTATTTTGGAGAGCGACATATAGGATATTTTAAAATTACAAAGATATATATGATATTTCTTAATTGTGTAGGGATATATAAGAAATTAGTCGATTACCTCATTTGTTAATATGTATGTATCTTATGATTGTTAGTTTTTTTTCCTTTTTATCAGTCCACCATGTCTGTGTTCTGTGTTTTTAATACGTCATATACGTTTTTGTTAGGTGTATGTGTTTTTAATTGAATAGATTGATGTGTTCTGGTGATTAGATCTAACATAACAAATGGAATCTATGAATGAGTCCAAGGCCATGTGTAAGTTTGTGATACTACTCTTTTATGAAAAAGTAATAATAATTGAATAATCACTGGCCTGTGGGGTACATATTTCAAAAATGAAAGATCAATTTAATACGACCACATAAATCATACACACTGGTTTTGTTATAAGAGAATTGGGCAGTAATATATTGACATTATCTCCGTTAAAAACTATCAAACTTCGATGCTATATTGTGTAGTATAGACACACATATAAACAATTGATTTGGTTGGGTTTGGTTTGGTTTGGTTACACAGTTACTTTCAAGTCATAAACTTTTTTTAAAAAAAAACCAAGTTTTTATATTATAAAAACTATCAGTAAGAAACTAGATAGGACGTAACTTCCAATTCATAAATTTTTAACCGAACTGTAAAAGTAAACGGAGTCGTCTTTGTTCTCACATGACTGATTAGAGTCGATTAAAATGATTCGGTCGGTTCTAACGGTTTCTTAACATCCCTCGTTGTATATACAGAAAATAATATTTTTATTTTCAAAGAAAGTATTGTTTCTAATGTTTAATATAAGTGGTTTTTGGTTTTAGAACAATTGCTTGAAATATAACTAAGCAGGAATATAATAAAGAAATAAAAAATAGTTTTTAAGCTTGGAGCCTTTGACTTGAAAATTGATGTAATAAATATTTTCAATAATTATTAGAAGAAGATGGAAGCTTCATGATTTGGCTAGGTTTCAATCATGATCTAGAGGGGCACTCTTACAGAAAGAAGGTATGAGTACATCATTATCAAATGTGATGATACCATGAATGTAGGAAACTTTATGCCCTAACTTATAAAACTGAAATTTAGAAAATGGCTAAATGGTACAACCACTTCTAAATAAAATATTAAAAATTTTATATAATCAAATAGTTGATGGCAGAGTTTCAACATCAACATTCAATAGCTTGGCTCGAGTCTTTTGATACTATAAAAATCATTGACATAATTCAAGATTTTGATGGTATTCACTTATGCTATGGAAGTAGCTTTGTAAAACTGATTTCAAAGAAAGAGAAATCGTGCATATTAAAATTAATTTGTCCATATGGTATCATCACACAAATTTATCCCATAAAGTTATAAGCATACATGCATTGTCAAATGTCTGAAATATATTTTAAAACAGGCTGGTTATACAGTTATCCTGCTTTCATTGTTTGTTGGGCCACGTTTCTATTGGGCTTCTCTGTTTGGTCTCAAGAATGTTGGGCTTCGTTTTCATTTCTTTTAAATCATCAAGCAGGCCGTTTATGTGATTTTAGACTAAGCTAATCTATATGGTTTCAGAACATTCACAGTAATCTATATCTTAGGGGTGTTCACGTGTCGGGTTGAAACCGTCAAAACTGATCACTGGTTTGGTTTCATGATTGTTTTGTGGTTAACTTTTGATCGGTCGGTTTCAAGCAGCAGAACTTAACAAAATCACATAACAAAGTTCATTATTGGTCTGAAAGTTGAACTAATAATGTTCATTCAGCTTGAAAGTTGAACTAATTTACGGTAAAAAGACTAATTTACTTTCTCATGTGTCTAAGTTCATTCTGTTTGAAAGTTCATTATGCTTTGGGCATTTAGAATTGTTGGATGACCTTGTTCTTTTTGACCCGACCCATTTCTTTACCCGATCCATGTTATGCCCACCCTAGCAAAAATTTCTTTTTTTAGAATGACGGCTTTCTTGTATTTAAGCTACCACGCTCTCCAAATTTGTAGAGCCTCGATGCCCCACTCTGGCCAGACTATGTTGTCTTAACGAGGCCCATGTTGACTTCACAGTTTGGCTTGGGCATTCCGTGGGAAACCATACCATTGTTCAAGATGAGATGTGAAGCTAGCTCCCTCGTTTGAATGGGGAGGTCTTATCTGCACTTTTCATGTTGCAGGGCAAAACCTTACCATTTTGGTCAAATTTGCTAGCTTACTTTACTGGTGAGTATTTAACATGTTCATGTATTGTTTAGTCACTCTCTTTTCATATAAAGAAGTTTACCTTTGATAGTTATTGTTCATGTCACGTCACAAGATGTTGAAGCATTGAAGCAGTAGTATTTGTTGCTGCTTTAGCTTTGCTGGCTGGACTACCCCCCCCCCCCCCCCCCTATCAATGCTTATAGTAGACATCTTCTATTTCAATTTTTTCTTATTCATGGCATCCATCTTCTATTTCATTGTCTCTTTCGTCCTTGAGTTGTCTATTCGTTGTCCCTCTCTCTTTATCCCTCATTCTCCCCTCCCTCAAGATGGTATTGTGTTTAAATGTTTTATCCACTTATTTTGTAACTTTTAAACGCCTCTTGAATGATTCTTTTCTTTAAGTGACAAACATATACCCCATCGTGATCCCTAAAGTCACGTGGAGCCCTTCTTACGAGGTAATCAACTATGCGTCATTGGTTGACATTTTGGAAAACCAAACATATTAGTACTTCAAAAAGAAACATCCAAACAAATAACTAACTTAAAGGGCACTATTATGATTTTTCTTGAATAACGCACAATTGACATGCCTATGTAATTAGCAACATGCTTGTTTATGTAAATTTGATGTCAATATCCTTGCTTTCGACGTGGACTCCTCTACACGTATCTAATCCCAAAAATACATTAATATCTAGTTACCTTTTATGTAATCTATATCAAGTGCAAATCTTCGGTCTCTATCATGCACTTGAATATATGTATCAACCTTACTATCTTGCGTAACGCGGAGGGCAAGTTACCTAGTTCTCATTGAATGCAACTGTTCTTTTGTGTACATTTAATATTGAAAATTAAAATTTCAACTATTAGCAACATATTCTCTAATATTTGGGAATATTCTCTAATATTTGAGAATATTATTAAACTGAATCAGTGAGTTTTCTGAAACTAAAAACTTGTGTATATCTACATAAACTGTTACCTTTTTATGAATATCGTATATACGAAAAAAGTAAATATGAGGTATAAGTTGAGGACTAATTCCAAATGTGTATAAAAGCTTTTTCAGGCTTATAAAGATTGAGTTATTTATATAATTCTTGATGCCACACATGCATTGTTTTCCATCCAAAATAGAACTGAGTTAAAGCTTCTACTTTATAGTTATTACTAGAGATAAGGTCGGAAATGAAAAATACCGATACAAAAAACAAATGGAACTATAAATTGTATATCTTACTGATTTTATCGGTTCAGTATCGATCACCAGTACCACTGAAAATACCAAAAGTGAATGATATTAATACGAATACATAAAAAGGAATATTTGCATCAGTAGCGATTATGTCTATTCACGGCACGATATTAGGACGTTATTAGTACGATACGATACTAGTACTCGGTAAAAAATTGTTTACCCTTAACCATTGCTCAACATTTATAATTAGCCATCAAGCATTTAATTATTATATGATATCATATATTTATTAATTAGTATTTAGTTCATATATTTATTACGTTGAGGAGAGACTGAGAGTGATTCTAAGGGTGGTATGGGTGATCCACTAAGGTATCGTAAGTTTCAATAATCCTACACTGCCATGTCATTTACACTGCCTAACACCTTAAAACACCTTAATCATATTTCTTCTTTAAACAAAATATTAGATCATGAATGATTGGTTAAGAGCCCACTCCCAAATCCCCATCTCCACTACCCTAATTGGTTAAGTAGAACCTGATTACCACTACCCTAATAGAAAAGGTTGGTGTACGCTAAGAAATTACCTACATGGTTCCCGTCATACATTAAGTAAAAGACAGAACCCATTAAAGGAAAAATGGAGAATAGTTATTGGCATGAGAAGATCAAAACCAAGAGCATGTTGGGATTGAGTTTGAAAATACCTTATTGACTTATTGGCTTTTTCTAAAAGCCAATCGGTTAAAAAGTGTTTAACCATTACAAAAAATCATTTTTTTAATCTTTTGAAATGGTTAAAAAGCAGCTTTTGAAAAGTCTCAAATCCTAATTTTTCAAAATAGTCTTTTCAAAAAACCAAATAGCCAATAAACTGTTTTCAAACTAAATCCAAACATGCTCTAACTTTCAATGAACTTTAGAATCAAATATAATTATTACAATAGAGTTTAAAGTCGAAGTCAATGATGTAGTTAAAAGTCATTTAAAAGATTATTTATTTTTATTAAGGTAAATAAGTTACATTTATGTTGAAAACTTGATTTGTATTTAAGAGTTTTCCTAATTATATGCTACTTTAATTTTAATTATTATACTTACTGGATCATACTAATTAGGATTAATAATTACTAACATTAATTAAGGTTGACCATTACAACACCTTTGTTCAAACAAACTCTAACATTTCATTTAATGCATGGATTATTTTTTTTCTTTAAATAAGAATTACACCAAACCATGCATTTGCAAATATTTTACCCCCACAAACACAATACAACTAGATCAATTGGTGATGGATATTTAATGCATGAGTTTACACACACACATATATATACATATATATATATAATTATTTTTGTTTTAAAGGTAAAAAATGAAGATAAGAAAAATATCTAATTTGCAACTAATTTATTTACACGAGAAAATGTTAAAATTTTAATAATACAATAAATAATTGTATATTAATATTAGTAAATGAATTAATTAATTCGAATACTTAATAAACTTTAAATTTAGTCTAATCATGAAAGTATTTATGTTTGGCTTGGTTTAATGTTTATATTTCTAATTGAATTTTATATCAATGCTAGTTTTAGCTTTCAAAATATCTTTTTTCAGTTATATTTGTATTCTAAAATTTGTCAATAACATTACACTAATAAATAACGACAAAAAGTTATATATTATTAAGTAGCAAGTTATTAAATTTATATGAGAGGTCTTAGGATAAAACCTAGGCAAAGATGTAAATTTAGATTTATTGGTGTAAGTCGAATATAATATTGACGTTATAAAAAAGAATTGTAAACACATACACATATATATATATATAATAGAAAGTTAAAAATTTAAACAAACTAATGATCGAGTGATAGCCTGACTTAAAAAATTGGGTAATAGTTATGATTAAATGAGCTTTTGATACTGTGGTATAAATTATTATTAATGAATAAAGACAATTTTCAACTTTTTAGTTATTAATGATTTATGCAGAGTAGTATGCCGTATAGTAGCGAATACAACAACCTAAAGACAATAAGCGCTTGCAAATCACATAGTTTTGAAACATATGACAAGCACCGAAAACTCAACCTGAACATGTTGGGAACTCCAAATTCATCAAGGTGATCACAACCTTAACTTGGAAATTACTAAATCGTCGATTGTAAAACAAAATTATTAAGAAAGAAACAAAGTTACACAACAGATGAAAAAAGCAAATATCCATAAGCTAAATTTTGCATCTCATTTTGTGTATTATGGTGTTACAAACCATTTTGTTTAAATTTTAACATCTTTCACTAACCAATCTTTGGGACTTCGATCACAACACCATCTTCACTGACAAACAACCAAACCCTATTGTCACAAAAATCAGCAGGGACGATCCCATCAGGTTGCACCGTTATAACTTCAAGGTTCAGATTTGATTTTCCAATCACCTCACGAGCTTTTTTTTCAGTTACTCCGACCAAATTTGGCCACTCCTTCCGACTGCTATATGAATCGTTATGACTAGTGCATGGTGGCCTTTTTCCCGCTACCATAGCTTCTAGCTTTGAAACTAAAAGGATTTGTAAGGTAGATAGGTTCATCTTATCTCTATTTATAGTTAAAATTTTTAATAGAGTTTTATTTCTTCACAAGACATTAATTAATAATTATTATTGGAACTTTAATACAAATATTGTTATAAATGCTATTTGTCAAGGGTTGTCAACAAACTTCGTATATTATGATTTGCTACATTTAATGGGATAAAAATAAAACTCTACATGTTAAATTTCATTATAGAACTTTCTAAGCCACAAATTTGTTACATTATCACTATTATAAAACCACAAATAGATGTCAGCCTCACTAGTAAAAAATAAGGATCACACAGTTGACACTTTCATAGGAAATCCGTTGGTGAAGGTATTTTCCGAAGAGTATTCGACGATGAAGGTATATCGATTGTATGGGTCAGGGTAACATACTTATCATAAAATCCATATTCTTTTATTTTCTCAGCAAAAGGAAGATTCTAACTCTTTGATGCTTGATTTTATCAACAAATGGATTTCTGAAGCTTGCATACTTCGTGGGGATACTTAGATTTAGGAAACCTTTTGGCTGTGACATACAGACATATTCATTTAGATACCCTTAATGAAAGCTGATTTGACATCCATTTGTCATATTTCAAAATTATTGATAAGTTGTAATGGTAAATCTATATTTTGATACACTTGGTCATCGCAACTAGTAAGTGAAACCCTTCACCACTAGTTGTGCTTTAAGGTATGCATATTTTCATCCATGTCGGTTTCTTCTAGTAATTCCACTTATGGCCTGGCTACGGGAGGAAGATTAACTAAATCAAAGACTTGGTTGTCATACATGGACTATATTTCGGCATCCATGATCTTTGCGTTTATTATATTCTCTATTTGATATAGCAGACTTATAATTATCCACTAAATTAACTTCATCATCTCCTATAAGAAAACCTTATCTACCAGGTTCCTGTAGAATTCTGTCAGATCTTTAGATGTTTTATGTTACATGATTAGGTACTTGAACCTTTAGATACTTAGATTTAACATTGCTTTGTCTATCAGAAGTTTCAACTTCAAGTTTAACATTTTATTCCTCTCTAATTATTCAAGATCTGCTTTATATCAATCCTTTCTTTCAAGAGAAATTTCTTTTCAACGGAGGCTCATTGTCGACTAGTGAAAACCATGTTGTCAGTAGGATGATAGAAATCATAATACTTGGTTTCCTTAAGATACCTTAGGATATTTAACGAAAATTACTTTTGCACCTCTAGTATCTAATGGGTCGGAGCTTTCACGTTTAATGTAACCCTTACAACCCCATACTTTAATGTAGGAAAAAGGTTGGAAGTTTTTCATGCCATAAATCTCATGTTGTGTAATTAACCTTCTTTGTTGTAATCCTTTTGATGATAGAAATAATAATACTTGGTTTCCTTAGGATACCTTAGGATATTTAATGAAATTAGTTTCTCGCCTCTAGTATCTAACTTGTTGGAGATTCATGTTTAATGTAACTCTCACAAACCCATACCTTAAGGTAGGAAAATCTTGGATGTTTTCCATGCCATAAATCTCATGTTGTGCGATTAACCTTCTTTTTCGGAATCGTGTTAACTATTTGGGCTATTGTTTCCAAGGCATAATTCTAAAAACTAAACTGGCAAGTTTACATCCTCGTCATTCAATGGACCATATGTAACAATGTATGATCCCTCCTTTTGCATACACCGTCTTCCTGTGGTGTTCCTTGTGGGGTGAGTTAAGAAATAATACCACATTTGTTGAGATGTTCATCAAAGTCATAGCTAATGTATTCGTATTCGTCACCTCGATCCGACCAATAAACCTTAATTCTTTCCAAGCTGATTTTC
Organism: Bidens hawaiensis; assembly: GCF_021521415.1. Lineage (NCBI taxonomy): Eukaryota > Viridiplantae > Streptophyta > Magnoliopsida > Asterales > Asteraceae > Bidens > Bidens hawaiensis. The sequence goes on along the minus strand of NW_027491117.1, from coordinate 55,089 downwards.
CCTTCATATACATATACCTTGAAAACTTCAAAAGCTTCATGTTTATGTTTCGAAAAGTAAGCAAATCCATATCAACTAAAGTCATGCGTGAATACAATGAAATTTCTTTCACCCGTAACGCGGGGAGGTTAAAATTCTAGTTTGATAATATGTGTAAACTGAATCAATGAGTTCTTTTTTTAAATCCAAAAACTTGTGTATATTAACCCAACTAATTAATACCTTTGTATGAATATGGTAAATAACATAAAAGTGATTATGAAGTAAAAAATGACAACCAATTCAATGATATAAAATGCCTTTTCAATTTGGTTGAATTGTTTATCAATTTTTTGATCTTGCATATACATTGTTTGCAATCCAAATTAGAACTAAATAAAAGCTTCCACTTTATAATTATTATTAGAGACGATGAGATCGATACAAAAAATATCATTGCAAAAAACAAGTGAAACGATAAACCGTATATTGTACCAATTTTATCGGTTTGGTACAGATCACTAGTGCCATTAAAAATACCAAAACCGAATTATACTGACGTCGATACATGAAAATCAAATACCGGTGCCGATAGCCATTATGCGAAACTATAAACCGTATTCTTTTTACCTATTTTATTTGTTCAATACCGTGCATTAGTACCATTGAAAATACCAAATCCAAATGATTCTAATACCGAGACATGAATAACGAATACCAGCTCCAATCGTGACTATATTCGTTCGGTACTGGTTTTGTATGATACATTGGCAATATCAGGATGACATTAGTACTGTACAGGTATTGGTAGAAAATTGTTTAGCCCTAACTATTGCCTAACATTTAAAATCAGATATCAATCATTTAATTCACCGATCATATCATATCTATCTACTCTAATAAAAGACTACAACTTTTGCCACTTGTTAATCTTATAGCCATCCTTACATTTTTTTCAACCAATTTTAATATACGTTCATTTATCTTTTAATCCATTTCAATAAATAAATTCAATATTTTTATTAAATGTAAATCCTAACCGATTCATTTATTAACATTTATGGTGAAATAAGAAAATATAAAAATTGAAGTTGCAGGTCTGCTAGAATAAAATTTTAAAGTCACGGGTAATTGCAAATAAAGAAAATAAAGGAGCACCATTGTCGAAAAATTTGGATTTGTATGGTAAACTAAAAATTGTTTTGGATTCGAGCAACAGTGCATAATTTTTTATATAAGATTTGCTTCAAATTTGGATTAATAATTTTCTCATATGCAGTTGAACTCAAGAAAATGTGTATTTTCTTAATTTTCTCCAAACATTTTGTATAAATATTGAAAGCATGGAGAATACCTATTATGTATATCTTGATGTTTAGCACTAAATCGTTGAAGTTGAATATTATAACTATAATCCATATGTATAACGATTTACTATATGAACTATCTATCATTTTGTAAGGGTAAATTTGAAATTAATCCTTTATTTATATGAATTTTTTGTGTAGTATAAAATGTTTTAGCAATAAGAAGATCAATACTTAGCTTTCAATATTTTCTTGCATAACTCAGACCAAAATGATTCATAAACATATATTTAATGACTTTTTTATACTTTTATTATACATTTAAATATAGTTAATTTAGTATGTCTTATAAGACAATTTACTTAATTAAAAGCATTCAAAATTTTAAAACAACAAATCTGCTTTAATCCCATTCCACTATTTTCTCTTTTCAAAATTATTTAGGATATTGAAACCTAAAATATCGTTTTCATTGGTTATTTACATAATTTCAATATTATATTAACTTATTAATTTTATTTTTATACAAATGCAGCGAATTGGGTTTACGTTAGTGCTACATGTTGGTAAGTACATAATTAAAGTGTTTATTATGGTTTATATTCAAAATAATAAAGCTATATATATAATTTAAAAAAAAATTACATTCATAACATTTATTATTAAAATATGTTATCAATTAAGATTCACACTTATTATAATGTAACTTAATAGAAATATTTTGTTATTTTTATTTTTTTTATTTGTAACTTAATCATTCTCCTTGTTACATTTCAGGAAAATTCCATTTTCACGTTAATTTAAAAAAAATAGTTAATCCAATTAAAAGTCATTTGTCATGCTTACATAAAATTCGAAATCTTTGCTTCTTTTCTGTTTTCTACAAGTTGTTAATATATATATATATATATATATATATAGATATAGATTAATTGAATATTCCAACAAGTTTCCATAATATTAACTACTAACACAGGATTAGTACTCAAATTTAAGCATTTTTAATCTAATACTTTCAACTACTTTAAATAAGAATAACTACCTTCACTTTATGCAATACTAAATTTTCTAATGTTCTACTAACCCATTGTTATTTGGGCATGGCTTTAAGGTTAGTATATTTTTGTTATATTCCTGGCAATTACATTTCAATATGAAATAAAACAAATCATTTTGTTATAGTTTTCGGTTTTATATGTTGCTTAATTATACAATTGTTAATTGTAAAATTTAAAATCAATTACAAATTTGTCATACACAGAATATTAATGCCAACAAATTTATCATGAATTCTAAAGATTCTACGGATGATTATATCAACAACGTTCAGGTAATCTGGTTTCTGGGATAATCATGTTATTTAGATAAACATGAGCAGATGATCTCAAATGACATAATATTAATTGATTAAAAGGTATGCCATTTTATGTTCATGAATATATTTTTTTGTTAGTTTCATGGATACATTATCATTTATCTTGGGTTGATATGTACTTGAAGAACCTTATTTGTCACACAAAAGAGTTATAAGCAGACCTATATGATATCTTATCAAGAGTTATAAGCAGATATGAACTAAAGATTCTGATTTTTTATGCACAATGTATACCGACCAATACAATCACAAATGTAGAGTACAAGGAAGGTTTTACTTATTTGTAATATATTTGTGTAATCTTAATTATTTAATTTATGTAATTTTAATGTAAATTGTAATTATATTAATAATATATGATCATTTTATTGACTGTATTTCACTTAATGCTTAAAGTTTAAATTTTTTATCAATTACCCGTGTAATACACGGGCCTCAAACTAGTATTTATTTATCAATTAGTATTAAGGTCATGAATTATTCTCAATTCACCATGACTTTTTGATGATAAAATGTTTTCAAGAATACGCAAATTAGAATTAGTTTTGTCTTTTTTTAGACTTTTTCTTTTATGTTTTGGAATTGATTCATCAAAATGGCTCTTAGCAACATTTTGAAGGTTTTGATATCTTTCATTAATTTGATGCTTACCTTTATAACCATGATGAAGAGAGAATGAAAATGGTTAAAAATAAAGAGAACATCACTATTGGCTGATATGAAAGATTAAAATTAAGTTTTATTGAACTTTACAATCATATATAACTATCAGGATTTGAAGTAGAAGTAAAAGGTTCAAACAATGTTTTAAAAACCATTTTTTTACTCGTATCGGATTGATATGAAAAATGGTATAACCGGTTGAATCGGGTTGTACAGGAAGGTTCAACCGGGTTGAAAATTTACCTTGTAATTTGATATAATTGCAACTTCAACTCAAAAATTAACCAAAAAACATATAATTCAATAATAAAATATAATCTAAAAGTTAATCCATAATCAAAAAATAATAAAACACTACTCGTTTTTTAAAAAATAAATGTTAATCGCTATGTTAAAATTAATTTTTAAAAAATATAGGCCGCAAAATATTAAAAATCTCTTGGGGTCTAAACTGGTGTGCCGGTTTAAACCGGTATTTTAGAAAAAACCGCCGGTTCAATGTTCTTACAAACCGCCACAAATACCGGGCTCAACATACCGATCTGATAGCGAATCACGGTATTACTGGTTCAACCGACCGGTATAAACCTGTATTTAATACACTGGGTTCACAGACGTTTTAATAAATTTATTTATTTAGTTGGTAGAAATACTTATATTGAAAACTTGATATAGATTTATGATTCTTATTTCTAAGGCTGAGGGGTGTGGGGCGCTAACCTGGGCGCGAGAGCCCCTCCGCTCGCGCCCCCAGGCGCTAACCCCACACCACCGGGGCGCGAACCGAGGCGCGAACGGGGTGCGAGCGCGAGCCCCAGGCAGGCGTGAGTATGGTCGCGGGAGAAGAGAGAGAAAAGTGAACGTTGGAAGGCAAAAGAGCCGTTGGATTAAAATTAAAAAAAAAAATAAAAAAAAATGTCCTATATAATACACAACTTCAAAACACATTTCAACCATATCAACCATATCAAAACACAACTTCAAAATAAAACCCATTTCAACCCATCTTCCCAACTTTTTTTTAAAAAAATGTCTGGAAATTGGTACCCAAACCTGGATTCAGATTATATTGACGACGATTTATGGTCGTCACCAGACCAACCGATGTTTTATTCGGGGCCGCAAGAAACATCCGGCTTTCAACCATCCAACATACAACCGTCTCCTAACTTTGTTGTTCCAGAGACACAAGAATCACACGGTGATGCTACGGGAGCAAGAAGACGCGTCCACCGGAAAAAACAACTTGCAACGGACGGGCCGGGACCGGCTTCGACTCCGAGGACGAAACGGAAAACCACTCCGTGGTCATCGGATGAGAAGGAAGCCTTGTGTCGGGCTTGGATAGTCATTTCTGAGGATCGGCGTTGCGGTAATTGTTTTAACGTTTTTAAAAATGATTTTTAATAAAAAAGTTAAATAAAAAAGTTAACTGGAAATCTAATTTAATTATTCATTTTGCAGCCGACTACCAAAAAAGCAAGGTTTTTTGGACAAAGGTTAGGGAGACGTTCTATACGCTCGTTGGGAGTACAGAGCGAAACGCCGATATGATTTCGGGTCGGTGGTCCGAAATCAGAAAATTTGTCGGCTTGTTTACTAATCTTTTCAACAGGAACGCCGGTCGTATGAGACCAAGTGGCAGTGATGATTTGGCGGTTTACAATTTCACGGTCGAAGAGTGGAGGCAGGAGTGTTTGCGGAGGTATGGGATGGTGAAGACGTGGGACGATTTAAAGTTGTGGGAGAGGTTGAAAAGGTGTTCCAAGTGGGTTGAGCTGGTGGCGCCGGACCTTGATGCGGAAGTAGGGCCGAAACGGACTAAAACTAGTTCGTTTGGAGCATATAGCACTTCCGCCGGGTCGGATTGCCGCGTTGGATTCGACCTAAACGTTGCGTGGGAGGAAACGTCTTCACGCCGAGGAGGCGGCCATTGGGAAGGGACGCCAAGGGGAAAAAACCGGCTGAGGGGGGAGCCGTAAACATCGTCGATCTTGTTGAATCCCTCAATAAATTCAACAAAACCATGGAGGTGGTCTCTAATGACAAAAAAGAAAAAAGTCGAATGAGAGATTTGGACTTCCTTACTAGAGACTTCAGTAACCTAAATCCGGTCGATCAAATGCTGATGGAAAAGCAAAAGGAACGTATCCGAAAGAGGTTGATCGAAGAAGACCAAGCCGAAGAATAAGAATAATGTTTTTTTTAGTACTTTTATTTTTATTTTACTTTTAGATATTAATGTGTTTTTTTCATTAATGTGTGTTTTTTTTAATAATTTATGAGTTTTTTTAATAATACGTTTTTTGAATATATTTAAAAAATAAAAATAAAAATCCGCTGGAGCCCCTGCTGGAGCCCCTCCACACCAGGGCCAGGGGCTCCACCGGGGGCTCCAACACCCCCCTTATCCAGTTTCTCTCTCTGCCACACGTCATAATATTATTGGCTGGAGCCCCCACTCGCGCCCCCGTTAGAGCCCCCCAAACCCCTTAGCCTAATTATATGCTACTCAATTTTTAATTCTACATATTATATAGCACTGGTTAGGATTAATCATTGCAAATATTAAACACGGTTGACCATTCCAAAACATTTTTCCAAACAAGCAACATATCATTTAATGCATGATCTTTTTGTTTTAACAATTATTTTTATTGAAAGATGACTTTCATTAAAAAGACACTGCTAGCAAAATGTTAGGCTGAGGGGTGTGGGGGCGCGAGAGGGGGCGCGAGTGGGGGCACCAGCCAATAATATTGTGACGTGTGGCAGAGAGAGAAACTTGATAAGACGGGTGTTGGTTGTGGTGCTCGCGCCCCGGGACATGGTGTGGAGGGGCGCGAGAGGGGGCGCGAGCGGTTTTTTTTTTATTTTTTTATAAATGTATTAAAAAAACGTATTATTAAAAAAACTCATAAATTATTTAAAAAAACACACATTAATTAAAAAAACACATTAATATCTAAAAAAAAAATTAAAGTACTAAAAAAAAACATTATTCTTATTCTTCGGCTTGGTCTTCTTCGATCAACCTCTTCCGGATACGTTCCTTTTGTTTTCCATCAGCATTTGGTCGACCGGATTTAGGTTACTGAAGTCTCTTGTAAGGAAGTCCAAATCTCTCATTCTTTTTTTTTCCTTTTTGTCATTAGAGACCACCTCCATGGTTTTGTTGAATTTATTGAGGGATTCAACAAGATCGTTGATGTTTACGGCTTCCCCCTCAGCCGGTTTTTTCCCCCTGGCGTCCCTTCCCAATGGCCGCCTCCTCGGCGGTGAAGACGTTTCCTCCCCCGCAAAGTTTAGGTCGAATCCAACCCGGCAATCCGACCCGGCGGAAGTGCTATACGCTCCAGACGAACTAGTTTTAGTCCGTTTCGGCCCTACTTCCGCATCAAGGTCCGGCGCCACCAGCTCAACCCACTTAGAACACCTTCTCAACCTCTCCCACACCTTTACACCGTCCCACGTCTTCACCGTCCCATACCTCCGCAGGCACTCCTGCTTCCACTCTTCGACAGTGAAATTATAAACCGCCAAATCGTCACTGCTACTTGGTCTCATACGACCGGCGTTCCTGTTGAACAGATTAGTAAACAAGCCGACAAATTTTCTGATTTCGGTCCACCGACCCGAAATCATATCGGCGTTCCGCTCGGTACTCCCAACGAGCGAATAGAACGTCTCCCTAACCTTTGTCCAAAAGACCTTGCTCTTTTGGTAGTCCGCTGCAAAATGCATAAATAAATTTGTAAGTCATTTAACTTTTTTATTTAACTTTTTTTTTAAAAATCATTTTTAAAAACGTTAAAACAATTACCGCAACGCCGATCCTCAGAAATGACTATCCAAGCCCGACACAGGGCTTCCTTCTCATCCGATGACCACGGAGTGGTTTTCCGTTTCGTCCTTCCAGTCGAAGCCGAACCCGACCCGTCCGTTGCAACTTGTTTTTTCCGGTGGACGCGTCTTCTTTGTCCCGCAGCTTCACCTTCTGGTTCTTGTGTCTCCGGAACTACAAAGTTAGGAGACGGTTGTTCCATGGATGGTTGAAAGCCGGATGATTGTTGCGACCCCGAATAAAACATCGGTTGGTCCGGTGCCGACCATAAATCGTCGTAACTGTAATCTGAATCTAGGTTTGGGTACCAATTTCCAGCCATGTTTTTAAAAAAAGGTTTGGAAGATGAGGTGATTTTGGGTTTTGGGTGTGGTATGTGATATTGGTATGTGATATTGGTGTTGGTTTTGGTTTGATATTGGTTTTATAGATGAAAAAAAAAAATTTTTTAATAAAAAACGAGCCCAACGGCTCTATTTACGCATTCCCAGGCCATTTACGCGTTATCCCAGCCGCTAGCCCATCCGCGCCTGCCTCTTTTTCCGAGCTCGCGCCCCTCTCGCGCCTCGGTGGTGTGGTGCTCGCGCCCCGGGGCGCGAGCGTCTGGCCTCTTGCGCCCTTTCTCGCGCTCCACACCCCTCAGCCTTATAGGCCAAAACAGACAACAAACAATTAAAAAACTTTTACATAAATCTTTCCATGTAAGAGACTTTACAAATGATATATTTTTAATCTAAAAATAGCCCAAAGTCTTCAATTTCTCTATCACTTCGAGAACCGAATATGACTTGTTGAAGAAAACAACCTCGTTTTTAGCCTTCCAAAGACACCAACAAGCTGTCATGATAATCCTTGCAATATCTTCTTTTTATTGTCAAGTGGAGAAGAGTTGTGCACTTAGATCAAATCACGAACTGAGATAGCGTAGACTGAAGGTATTCGACACCAAAACCTAACGGAACTCCAAACCTCGTTAGCTAAATGATACGAACTAAGAAGTTGATAGGAATTTTCCGACTTCGAATCACAGAACCCGTAAGAGATCGAGCTCACCTAAATGGAGCGGCCACGAGAGCCTCCTTATTAGCCAAATATATCCATCCATGCTTTCCGTGCGAACACATGTTTTTTTCTCTGAAACCCAGTTATTCCATTTCATAACGATGGGAGCACTGGGGCCGAACTCTTTATATAACACCTTCTTCATCGAGGCAACTGAAAACTTCCTTATCTATGCGTCTTTGTTGTTCAATAAATCCACCTAAATAAGTAATCTGCCTAGATATGTGAGATCACTAGCTTCGGTAGTAGATAATCAGTCAGTTCCATTTCCAACTCCACGACTGCTGGTTCACATCAAAATGTTCAAAACCGAGCAATAATTCTTACGAAAAAGATTGGGAAAGGCTTCTTCAAGTGGTGAGGGCAGCAACGAGAGATCAATCCAGAAAAGAATGTTGCTACCTAATCAAATTTGACATATTTGAATTAGAATAAATAAGAAGGTTCTCTATAGAAAGAGATATTTTTTCCACTACCCTAATTGGTTAAGAGCCCACTCCCAAATCCCCATCTCCACTACCCTAATTGGTTAAGTAGAACCTGATTACCACTACCCTAATAGAAAAGGTTGGTGTACGCTAAGGAATTACCTACATGGTTCCCGTCATACATTAAGTAAAAGACAGAACCCATTAAAGGAAAAATGGAGAATAGTTATTGGCATGAGAAGATCAAAACCAAGAGCATGTTGGGATTGAGTTTGAAAATACCTTATTGACTTATTGGCTTTTTCTAAAAGCCAATCGGTTAAAAAGTGTTTAACCATTACAAAAAATCATTTTTTTAATCTTTTGAAATGGTTAAAAAGCAGCTTTTGAAAAGTCTCAAATCCTAATTTTTCAAAATAGTCTTTTCAAAAAACCAAATAGCCAATAAACTGTTTTCAAACTAAATCCAAACATGCTCTAACTTTCAATGAACTTTAGAATCAAATATAATTATTACAATAGAGTTTAAAGTCGAAGTCAATGATGTAGTTAAAAGTCATTTAAAAGATTATTTATTTTTATTAAGGTAAATAAGTTACATTTATGTTGAAAACTTGATTTGTATTTAAGAGTTTTCCTAATTATATGCTACTTTAATTTTAATTATTATACTTACTGGATCATACTAATTAGGATTAATAATTACTAACATTAATTAAGGTTGACCATTACAACACCTTTGTTCAAACAAACTCTAACATTTCATTTAATGCATGGATTATTTTTTTTCTTTAAATAAGAATTACACCAAACCATGCATTTGCAAATATTTTACCCCCACAAACACAATACAACTAGATCAATTGGTGATGGATATTTAATGCATGAGTTTACACACACACATATATATACATATATATATATAATTATTTTTGTTTTAAAGGTAAAAAATGAAGATAAGAAAAATATCTAATTTGCAACTAATTTATTTACACGAGAAAATGTTAAAATTTTAATAATACAATAAATAATTGTATATTAATATTAGTAAATGAATTAATTAATTCGAATACTTAATAAACTTTAAATTTAGTCTAATCATGAAAGTATTTATGTTTGGCTTGGTTTAATGTTTATATTTCTAATTGAATTTTATATCAATGCTAGTTTTAGCTTTCAAAATATCTTTTTTCAGTTATATTTGTATTCTAAAATTTGTCAATAACATTACACTAATAAATAACGACAAAAAGTTATATATTATTAAGTAGCAAGTTATTAAATTTATATGAGAGGTCTTAGGATAAAACCTAGGCAAAGATGTAAATTTAGATTTATTGGTGTAAGTCGAATATAATATTGACGTTATAAAAAAGAATTGTAAACACATACACATATATATATATATAATAGAAAGTTAAAAATTTAAACAAACTAATGATCGAGTGATAGCCTGACTTAAAAAATTGGGTAATAGTTATGATTAAATGAGCTTTTGATACTGTGGTATAAATTATTATTAATGAATAAAGACAATTTTCAACTTTTTAGTTATTAATGATTTATGCAGAGTAGTATGCCGTATAGTAGCGAATACAACAACCTAAAGACAATAAGCGCTTGCAAATCACATAGTTTTGAAACATATGACAAGCACCGAAAACTCAACCTGAACATGTTGGGAACTCCAAATTCATCAAGGTGATCACAACCTTAACTTGGAAATTACTAAATCGTCGATTGTAAAACAAAATTATTAAGAAAGAAACAAAGTTACACAACAGATGAAAAAAGCAAATATCCATAAGCTAAATTTTGCATCTCATTTTGTGTATTATGGTGTTACAAACCATTTTGTTTAAATTTTAACATCTTTCACTAACCAATCTTTGGGACTTCGATCATGAAGAGGTAGGTCCTAGCAGAGCCCAGTTGGACCCGCAAGACTCACCTTGAAGAGGGACGTCTGCGCAGAAACCAACTGGATCCGCAGGACCAACCATGCTCAGAGACGTGACGTCCTTGCGCGCAGTACGCAAGCTGTTCCCGCAAGAAATGCCTCCCAATGGTGAAGGACTCCGCCTGTTCCCGCAGTTTCGGATACAAGCCATCAGGGAAGGCCACCCGCGCAGCAAGGCTACACGCACAAGGCACTTAGCTCTCAATCACTCAGTGTCACCTGAGGGAATGAGCAAAGCCGGGGACAATCCAGCACAAAGGCGGGAGGGGGAATACTCCCGCCCATAAGCCAGTCCGTACGATACGGGAAGATCTTCTGTACTATACCTGACGAGGTATGGGCAAAAGATCTGACTAAAGATACGACAGCATATTGACAACAGTATGGCGAGCAGCATGCTCCTGTACTGTATGTCACTATTGGCCGCTGCCTACTCACCAACTCCTGTCATACCACGTGCATAGCCGGCAGTTGGTGGAAAAGGAATAGTAAACAGCAGGCCTGGTCACTATCAGCCGCTGCCTACCCACCAACTATCAGCAGGGCACGTGCGTAGGCCACAGTTGGTAGAACATGAATACTATTCAGCAGGCCACACCTCCTTGGAAACCTACCTTCGGCTATAAATACCCCAAATGGTATGATCATCTTATACACACATTATCATATTATACCTGATATCTGCTCTAGCAATCTCTTAATATACTTTTATATTTAAAGAGCAATCTAGTCTGATTCTCACGCCGGAGGGTGGTCACAAGGAGGAACCCCCCCTTCTCAGTGACAAGCTCACGGTGTCTGTTTTGCAGGTTATCAGAAGAACCATCTTTGCCGGGTCTAACCCCTCGTGGGAAACATCTATCTAACCCCCAGGGTACCCGTAATCTGCCCGGGGTCCGGTTAGTGTTTTTTCATTGGCGCCATCCGTGCATAAAGCTAGAACTTCATTTTTCTCCAGTTTTTTCAAACTACTAGAAAGATGGTTAAAGAAACTCCGGTAACCACAACCCCAGCTACTGAGGGGAATACCGGCTACACAGTTTTTACAAACACTACCCCGGTTACCCAAGCCGGGGCAAGTGAAGTAAATTTTACGAACACTACCCCAGCTGGGGCAAGTGCAGTAAATAATCGCTCACTGGGATTCACCGATACCCAGTTTGAGAAACGAACAAGACTCCCCCGCCAAACTCTTGATGAAGTTAAGGCATGGGCGGAGGCACGTCAAACGGAATTCCAAGCTGAGTTGGACGAACGCTTGCGTTCCGTTCAACAGGCCGACGAATTCGAAGAATACTCGGACGATGACTCGGAGGAATCTGACCCCGACGCGAACCCTCGCCATAGGGCGAAAGGGAAGCGTAAGGAAACGGACTCCCAACCGAGAAGGCATTTTGGAGAAGCCTTCAAACCAAAAAACACAGGTGGAAGTCCACGTGACTTCTCCAAAACATTCAGACCAAACGTTGCAAATGCGGGAACGTCCAAATTTGTAAGGGACATTGCGGAAGCAATTGCCCCAAAAAGTGCCAAACAAATGTCCAGCATAGGCACATATGATGGTATATCTGATCCAGACGATCATTTGAACAGGTTCATAGCGGGGGCAACCGTCAGTAGTTGGACGGAACCTACGTGGTGTTACATGTTCCAAATGACGCTTGTTGGGGCTGCTAGAGCGTCGTTCGATCGTCTACCGGTCAACCACATCTACGACTGGGCAGACTTCCAACAGAAGTTTAGCCAACACTTCAGCCAGCAAAGAAAGTATACCGAGGAGCAATGGACAATCCTCAAATGCATTCGAGAGGAAGATGAATCTTTGCTAGACTTCATCACTCGCTTCAACTCGAAGAAGCTAAGTCTGGGCAACATTAGCGAAGATCTTGTTCGCGCTGCTTTCATCCAGGGCGCGAACGACCCGGAGCTCATCCGCACCTTAACGGGTAAAGATGGCATGCCATCCACATGGGATGCCATCATGACAGCAGCTAAACGCTTTGCGGAAACGGAGAAGCAACTGGGTAGAGATCTCCCTCAGAGCACAAACCTCTACACCCAGAAAACAAGGGAAGACAACGTCCTTACCGCCCGATTAAACAAAAAGCGAAAGCTAGGCATTTGGCAGTCAAGGGTAAACTTTGACACCTCATCCGGCTTGCAACATCGGTTAGGCGGAAGGGATAACGTACGGTCGAACCAGAACTCCAGATGGACGCCACTCACCAAAAGCGTCACCTAGATATTCGCCACTGAGGAGCTCCCATGGCCAAAGCCTCCAATAATCCGACATCGTCACAATGCTGATCGGAGCAAATACTGTGACTTTCACAGGACAAAAGGCCACAACACCGAAGAATGCATAGACGTAAAAGACATGGTCGAAGCATTTGTCAGAGATGGGACGCTCGCGCACCTCGTGGCGCAATGAACGCTGAGCAGGCGGACGCGTGTAGAACCCCAGCTGGGGAAAACACGAATAAAAATTCCAGCTTCAATGAGGAGACTACATGCTGCGTAAAGAACGAGATCCCGAACCAGGTGCGTATCGGCTCGATGACACTCCAATCCCAGCAACATGGAAGGGAGCTCATTTACACAGTTTGCATGTAAATCTATTCCAAATTTGTAAAGAAAAGGCCAAGAGCCACTTTTAATGGAAATGATTCTCCTTAGAACATCGATGCTGATACTTTTATGAACTTCCAACACTAATATGCCGGTTTTCACCGCATAATTACGTGAAAAGTCGTTGGCTGGGGAAGGCGGCAAAACCCGCATAAACCCAAAAAACGGCAAACCTTCACGCAGGTCAGTTGAAGGGGAAAAGTTCAGTCATCCCACTAAATGAAAGTGCCGGTTTATCCGCATGAATCATGATAGAGGAAACTGAACACTAACCTATTAACAACCGCGCGTCGAACGGTTAATTTATTAAACACTAATATGCCGGTTTTCACCGCATAATTACGTGAAAAGTCGTTGGCGGGGGAAGGCGGCAAAACCCGCATAAACCCAAAAAACGGCAAACCTACACGCAGGTCAGATATAGGTAAAGTTTAGCCATCCTACTAAGTGCAAGTGACGGTCCTACCCGCACAATCACGAAAGAGGAAGCAAAACTTCAACCTATTATCTACCACGTTCAAAGGTTAACTTATCCTAAACACTTAGAAATTTCAAAAAAAAGGGATGAGGAAAACCTACACGCAGGTCAGATATAGGTAAAGTTTAGCCATCCTACTAAGTGCAAGTGACGGTCCTACCCGCACAATCACGAAAGAGGAAGCAAAACTTCAACCTATTATCTACCACGTTCAAAGGTTAACTTATTTTAAACACTTGGAAAATTGCTAATTTAAATTAAAGTATGCAAGTCATATAACGTTTACAAAGCAAGGAATCCAATGAAAGTAGCGGTCTTACCCGCAAAAAGATTTATATTTCACAATGATTCATTACAAGAATAGCCGGGTAACTACCCGCCTAAAAGAAAACAAATCCATACAAGATAAATCTATCCTAGCAGTGGGAAGGGATCTTCAGGATCAAGCTTCAGGGCCACTTCCACTTGGACCAGCACCGTCAGTAGATCGTGGCACTTCAAGGAAAGCTTTAAGGATAGCTAACCTATCATCAGCAGCAGCAACTTGATTCACCTTCTCCACCACCAGATGCGGGAAGGCGGCGTACTGATTCACTGCTTGGTCGTAAACAGCTTCAGTATCAACATTGTACAAAGGGAAGTTGGAAGGCGGGATGCCTTTCTCAACGAACCCTAGACCAAGCAGGAAGCCGGCCTTTTCCCCATCCTCGTGAGAAGCGTTGAGGGCTGCGCTCATAGCATCATCATAAGAGGTCTCGGTAAAGACTCGATGCACAACCTACAAAAGAAAATATACAAGTGTCAGAACCTTTTCTATTTACAAAGAAAAGCGTAAAGACAATAAAAGCTTACATGAGACAACTCTTCTCGAAGAAGCCATTCCTTGGCAACCAGAGCTTCTTGGAGGGCAGCTTGAGCTTCGTTACGGGCGCGTTCGGCTTCACTCTTGTTGAGGTTGGCAAGCAACACTTCTTTAGCCGCAGCCTCTTCGACGCCCTTTAGCTTCCGCTCAGTATGGTCAAGCACCCCCTCTGGTCCAAGATCTCCTGGAGCTTTTTAGCGTCTTCCATCGCCAAGGCATCATGAGCCTGCTGGAGAGCCTCTAATTTGGCTTTAAGCTCTTCATTCTCCACGCGTAGAGGCTCAGCAACAGCTTCAGCCTTGGTGGCCCTCTCGGTTGCGTTCCTCGCAGTTTCCTTAGCCAGCCGAAGCTGTTCATTAACAGCTTGGGCAGCCTTGGAACGGGCCTCGAGTCGAGCCTGAACTTCAACCTCGAGGGCCTTGAATGCCTTCTCCTTTTCCGCAGCCACTGCGGAAAGCCTTTGGTTCTCCTCCCGGACAGCCCGCGCCTGAGCCACTTCTTTAAGGCGAGCTGCTTTTAACTTGTCGTTTTCACGACAAAGCAGCTCGACGCGCGGCTGCATCCGGGCCAGGAGAACCCGAAGCTCATTGGTTAGCCTACCCTCCTAGTAGCTAGCCATGGCTTCCCCCAACGCACCACTGGGAGCAGCGTGACGAGCCCATTCCACGCACTCCACAGGGGTGCGAAGGGTTGTTCCTCGGCGAATGTTCTATCGTGGAACATACACTTCATTGGAATCCGACACTGCAAAAAACATAAAGCAGTTAGGAAAAGATGATAAAAAAATATGAAAAGGGCCAAAAGAACCCTACGCACCTGTAGGGTCAATAACAGGCAGATAGCCGCCGAACCCATCACCTGAACCCAAGGGAAATCCATCCAAGAGGTCAGGCAGATGGGAAGGTGGCAGAGATTGGCGAGAAGCCCCATGCGTACCTGATGGATCGGCCGTCGTTGCCGATGACGGGGGCATGGTAGCAGCCGCCGCGGTCGCCGCCGCGGAATCCGCAGCAATAGTAACCGCCGGCTCGGTGAAAGATGCTGTAAAAATCGCACTCACTGCCGGCGGTGACGTCATCTCAGCTGGAACAGTCGGCTCAAAGGAGTGAGCAACTGAACCAGCGGAAGCAGGCGCAGGCGCCTGGGTCGACGCCTCAGGTAGGCTGACCAAGCCTACCGTCATTGGCGGAGAGGTACTCCTCTGCGCTCCACCCTGGAATGCGTCAACATTCACGCCTGCGTAAAGAAGATAAGTGTTAAATGATATTAAGCTATGAAGTTAAAAGACAAGAAGTTTGTACTTACGGGTTTTCTTGAGCCTAAAGGTACGGAGAGGCGGGGACGAACCCGATGGAGCCGGCCTCTTTGCGCCGGTTACCGTCGTCTTCTTGGGCTCTCCGGAGGTGACAGTCGCAACCTCCGGAGCGGTGGTCTTATCGCCACCGGGATTCCCCGCCACCTCTTCGCTCTCGGTCTCCGAATCAGACCGAGGCGCCGGATCGGCAGTGGAGGCCACCTTCTCCTTTCCCTTCCCGCCGGCAGCCTTCTTCTTCCGCACCAACGGAGGACCATCTGCGGATTCCTCATCAGAACATACGATTAGAGGAATTCCAGCAGAGGTTTCAACATTGAGGGGTCAAGGGTTGAATAGCGCCTTACCTGGCCGCCTGGCGCTCAGGATCTCGTGGCCTAGCGGGTAGACCTCCACGAACCGATCCGCAGTTTGTTCTAGGATGGGCAACTCGTTCTCGTCTAGAGCGCGAGTACCCATCCGAGCGGGACCGTCAGCTTCCAGCGGGTTCAGGAGCGACTTCAAGTCGTTCCCCTCTGAAATAAACAGGAAAGAAGTTAGAAGAAATTTAAAATCAAAAAAAAGGAAACAAAGCATACCGTAAGGAACAGAGTTCGAACCGTATTCAAGGACGATTGGGATTTTTTGCGCATCCGCCGCCTTCCACACCCGGCTCATCCCCAACATCACCATCCCGGACTCCGCAAACCGGTAAACCGGAGATTGGACCCGGGAAATCCTCGAAAACCATTCCGCCTCCTCGTAGTTGGAGGCGTGAAGGCTGGGAAGAGCTTGCCCGTTCTTAAACTTCATGGCAAGGGGGATGGCGCGAGCGGATATGAAGAAGAACTCCCGCTTCCACGCGCGAAGACTGCGCTCGGTTGCGCAAATCTTCAAACCCTTGATCCGGGTTATCAGAGTATACCACCCCTGGATGCACCTCCAAGAGTAGAAGGTCATCAGGCGGTCGACGAAGGGCTCAACGCCCAGAATCCGGCACACCCACTCGAAGTGGCGAATCTTCGCGATCGCCATCGGGTGTACCTCGGTCAGGTGTACATAGGGCTCAATGCCCAGAATCCGGCACACCCACTCGAAGTGGCGAATCTTGGCGATCGCCATGGGGTGCAACTCGGTCAAATGAACACCGTGCTTCTCAAGGACACGGTAAACAAACTTTGTCAGTGGGAACCTAAGATTCCCATAAACAAAGAATGCAGCATATACCCCGATCTTGCCTCTGGGGGCATCGTACACAGTCTGATGGGGTTCAGGAAACTCAGGCTCAAGAGACTCGAGCATGAACTTCCTGACGACGTACTGGTACAGATCGCCAGGCAGAGCACACTGGCACTCGCCAGCAGTACTCTTGTCATCGGCTGTAGATTCAAGATCACGAGACGACATCTTGCAAAGGAAAGAAGAAAGCGATTTCGAGAGAATGCTTGCCTGAAAAGGGGAATATTCGCCGGAAATCGCTTAAAAGATGAAGAGAAAAGTGAAAGGTGTAAAATACAAAGAACCATCTCCCCCTTTATATACTAATCGCAATTAATGCGATGAATTTAATGCGGAGGAGAGAGAAATCGAAGGTGCAATGAAACTATGACACGTGGCAGAAAGCAAGCTGGCAACAGCTGTTGACAGGACGCATACCATTAATTTCGCGGCCACGCACCCGAAAAATCGCGCCCACGCGCCTGAAAAAGCGTCTGGATTGACCATGTACTGTCACGTCACCATAACTTCCTGCACGTCCTGACACAGTCAGAAGAAACCGTCGCACGACGTTTCAGAGGTTTGGACTGTTCTTATCCTTTCACCAACTCTTTGAATTTCAAAATTCAAAATTCAAAAAGATTCAAAAGTAAGCGGGAAAATACCCCTTACCTTGGCAAACAAGTAACCATAAGACGGATGCGGGTACAGTGTTAAGGCAAAACCCTTCACATACCTAGCACCCGCAGGGAATTGAAGTCAAGAAAACCTTGGCAAACAAGTAACCGTAAGACGAATGCGGGTACAGTGTTAAGGCAAAACCCTTCACATACCTAACACCCGCAGGGAATTGAAGCCAAGAAAACCTTGGCAAACAAGTAACCGTAAGACGGATGCGGGTACAGTGTTAAGGCAAAACCCTTCACATACCTAGCACCCGCAGGGAATTGAAGCCAAGAAAACCTTGGCAAACAAGTAACCGTAAGACGGATGCGGGTACAGTGTTAAGGCAAAACCCTTCACATACCTAGCACCCGCAGGGAATTGAAGCCAAGAAAACCTTGGCAAACAAGTAACCGTAAGACGAATGCGGGTACAGTGTTAAGGCAAAACCCTTCACATACCTAGCACCCGCAGGGAATTGAAGCCAAGTATACCTCGGCAACCAAGTAACTATAAGACGGGTACGGGTACAGTGTTAAGGCAAAACCCTTCACATACCTAGCACCAGCAGGGAATTGACGCCAGGAATACCTTGGAAGTAAAGTAACCGTAAGACGAGCGCGGGTACAGTGTTAAGGCAAAACCCTTCACATAACTAGCGCTCCGCTAGGAATTGAAACCAAGACGGATCTTCTGGACAATGCTTGCGGAAACGGAAATAACATCCCCGCATAGCGGGAACGTCGAGAACTATGTTGTTTGAAGCTCCAGGATGGAATTGGTGGTTTTAACATAATTGATCACTATGTTCAAAACTACCAAAACCTCATGGAGAATCCACACAAGTGGGACTCAACGCTCCTGACTTGCGAGGAGGTTACAGACCTACCCGCACCATACCCAAAGATCAAGCAGGAAACTCGGGAATTTCTGCGAGTGACAAGGACTTCCGCGGGAAGAATCCCCATGGAAAACCTTAAAAAACCCTTTTCAAAACCCTTTGCTTAAGTCCAAAAGTTCACCTCACTTTATTAAACACTCATGAGAAGAACATTGGACTGGGGGGACTTGAAGAGGTAGGTCCTAGCAGAGCCCAGTTGGACCCGCAAGACTCACCTTGAAGAGGGACGTCTGCGCAGAAACCAACTGGATCCGCAGGACCAACCATGCTCAGAGACGTGACGTCCTTACGCGCAGTACGCAAGCTATTCCCGCAGGAAATGCCTCCCAATGGTGAAGGACTCCGCCTGTTCCCGCAGCTTCGGATACAAGCCATCAGGGAAGGCCACCCGCGCAGCAAGGCTACACGCACAAGGCACTTAGCTCTCAATCACTCAGTGTCACCTGAGGGAATGAGCAAAGCCGGGGACAATCCAGCACAAAGGCGGGAGGGGGAATACTCCCGCCCATAAGCCAGTCCGTACGATACGGGAAGATCTTCTGT
This sequence comes from Bidens hawaiensis, assembly GCF_021521415.1. Lineage (NCBI taxonomy): Eukaryota > Viridiplantae > Streptophyta > Magnoliopsida > Asterales > Asteraceae > Bidens > Bidens hawaiensis. The sequence continues at coordinate 35,887 of NW_027491117.1, read as the reverse complement.
ACTATACCTGACGAGGTATGGGCAAAAGATCTGACTAAAGATACGACAGCTTATTGACAACAGTATGGCGAGCAGCATGCTCCTGTACTGTATGTCACTATTGGCCGCTGCCTACTCACCAACTCCTGTCATACCACGTGCATAGCCGGCAGTTGGTGGAAAAGGAATAGTAAACAGCAGGCCTGGTCACTATCAGCCGCTGCCTACCCACCAACTATCAGCAGGGCACGTGCGTAGGCCACAGTTGGTAGAACATGAATACTATTCAGCAGGCCACACCTCCTTGGAAACCTACCTTCGGCTATAAATACCCCAAATGGTATGATCATCTTATACACACATTATCATCATATTATACCTGATATCTGCTCTAGCAATCTCTTAATATACTTTTATATTTAAAGAGCAATCTAGTCTGATTCTCACGCCGGAGGGTGGTCACAAGGAGGAACCCCCCCTTCTCAGTGACAAGCTCACGGTGTCTGTTTTGCAGGTTATCAGAAGAACCATCTTTGCCGGGTCTAACCCCTCGTGGGAAACATCTATCTAACCCCCAGGGTACCCGTAATCTGCCCGGGGTCCGGTTAGTGTTTCTTCATATCACAACACCATCTTCACTGACAAACAACCAAACCCTATTGTCACAAAAATCAGCAGGGACGATCCCATCAGGTTGCACCGTTATAACTTCAAGGTTCAGATTTGATTTTCCAATCACCTCACGAGCTTTTTTTTCAGTTACTCCGACCAAATTTGGCCACTCCTTCCGACTGCTATATGAATCGTTATGACTAGTGCATGGTGGCCTTTTTCCCGCTACCATAGCTTCTAGCTTTGAAACTAAAAGGATTTGTAAGGTAGATAGGTTCATCTTATCTCTATTTATAGTTAAAATTTTTAATAGAGTTCCATTTCTTCACAAGACATTAATTAATAATTATTATTGGAACTTTAATACAAATATTGTTATAAATGCTATTTGTCAAGGGTTGTCAACAAACTTCGTATATTATGATTTGCTACATTTAATGGGATAAAAATAAAACTCTACATGTTAAATTTCATTATAGAACTTTCTAAGCCACAAATTTGTTGCATTATCACTATTATAAAACCACAAATAGATGTCAGCCTCACTAGTAAAAAATAAGGATCACACAGTTGACACTTTCATAGGAAATCCGTTGGTGAAAGTATTTTCCGAAGAGTATTCGACGATGAAGGTATATCGATTGTATGGGTCAGGGTAACATACTTATCATAAAATCCATATTCTTTTATTTTCTCCGCAAAAGGAAGATTCTAACTCTTTGATGCTTGATTTTATCAACAAATGGATTTCTGAAGCTTGCATACTTCGTGGGGATACTTAGATTTAGGAAACCTTTTGGCTGTGACATACAGACATATTCATTTAGATACCCTTAATGAAAGCTGATTTGACATCCATTTGTCATATTTCAAAATTATTGATAAGTTGTAATGGTAAATCTATATTTTGATACACTTGGTCATCGCAACTAGTAAGTGAAACCCTTCACCACTAGTTGTGCTTTAAGGTATGCATATTTTCATCCATGTCGGTTTCTTCTAGTAATTCCACTTATGGCCTGGCTACGGGAGGAAGATTAACTAAATCAAAGACTTGGTTGTCATACATGGACTATATTTCGGCATCCATGATCTTTGCGTTTATTATATTCTCTATTTGATATAGCAGACTTATAATTATCCACTAAATTAACTTCATCATCTCCTATAAGAAAACCTTATCTACCAGGTTCCTGTAGAATTCTGTCAGATCTTTAGATGTTTTATGTTACATGATTAGGTACTTGAACCTTTAGATACTTAGATTTAACATTGCTTTGTCTATCAGAAGTTTCAACTTCAAGTTTAACATTTTATTCCTCTCTAATTATTCAAGATCTGCTTTATATCAATCCTTTCTTTCAAGAGAAATTTCTTTTCAACGGAGGCTCATTGTCGACTAGTGAAAACCATGTTGTCAGTAGGATGATAGAAATCATAATACTTGGTTTCCTTAAGATACCTTAGGATATTTAACGAAAATTACTTTTGCACCTCTAGTATCTAATGGGTCGGAGCTTTCACGTTTAATGTAACCCTTACAACCCCATACTTTAATGTAGGAAAAAGGTTGGAAGTTTTTCATGCCATAAATCTCATGTTGTGTAATTAACCTTCTTTGTTGTAATCCTTTTGATGATAGAAATAATAATACTTGGTTTCCTTAGGATACCTTAGGATATTTAATGAAATTAGTTTCTCGCCTCTAGTATCTAACTTGTTGGAGATTCATGTTTAATGTAACTCTCACAAACCCATACCTTAAGGTAGGAAAATCTTGGATGTTTTCCATGCCATAAATCTCATGTTGTGCGATTAACCTTCTTTTTCGGAATCGTGTTAACTATTTGGGCTATTGTTTCCAAGGCATAATTCTAAAAACTAAACTGGCAAGTTTACATCCTCGTCATTCAATGGACCATATGTAACAATGTATGATCCCTCCTTTTGCATACACCGTCTTCCTGTGGTGTTCCTTGTGGGGTGAGTTAAGAAATAATACCACATTTGTTGAGATGTTCATCAAAGTCATAGCTAATGTATTCGTATTCGTCACCTCGATCCGACCAATAAACCTTAATTCTTTCCAAGCTGATTTTCCCTTCATATACATATACCTTGAAAACTTCAAAAGCTTCATGTTTATGTTTCGAAAAGTAAGCAAATCCATATCAACTAAAGTCATGCGTGAATACAATGAAATTTCTTTCACCCGTAACGCGGGGAGGTTAAAATTCTAGTTTGATAATATGTGTAAACTGAATCAATGAGTTCTTTTTTTAAATCCAAAAACTTGTGTATATTAACCCAACTAATTAATACCTTTGTATGAATATGGTAAATAACATAAAAGTGATTATGAAGTAAAAAATGACAACCAATTCAATGATATAAAATGCCTTTTCAATTTGGTTGAATTGTTTATCAATTTTTTGATCTTGCATATACATTGTTTGCAATCCAAATTAGAACTAAATAAAAGCTTCCACTTTATAATTATTATTAGAGACGATGAGATCGATACAAAAAATATCATTGCAAAAAACAAGTGAAACGATAAACCGTATATTGTACCAATTTTATCGGTTTGGTACAGATCACTAGTGCCATTAAAAATACCAAAACCGAATTATATTGACGTCGATACATGAAAATCAAATACCGGTGCCGATAGCCATTATGCGAAACTATAAACCGTATTCTTTTTACCTATTTTATTTGTTCAATACCGTGCATTAGTACCATTGAAAATACCAAATCCAAATGATTCTAATACCGAGACATGAATAACGAATACCAGCTCCAATCGTGACTATATTCGTTCGGTACTGGTTTGGTATGATACATTGGCAATATCAGGATGACATTAGTACTGTACAGGTATTGGTAGAAAATTGTTTAGCCCTAACTATTGCCTAACATTTAAAATCAGATATCAATCATTTAATTCACCGATCATATCATATCTATCTACTCTAATAAAAGACTACAACTTTTGCCACTTGTTAATCTTATAGCCATCCTTACATTTTTTTCAACCAATTTTAATATACGTTCATTTATCTTTTAATCCATTTCAATAAATAAATTCAATATTTTTATTAAATGTAAATCCTAACCGATTCATTTATTAACATTTATGGTGAAATAAGAAAATATAAAAATTGAAGTTGCAGGTCTGCTAGAATAAAATTTTAAAGTCACGGGTAATTGCAAATAAAGAAAATAAAGGAGCAACATTGTCGAAAAATTTGGATTTGTATGGTAAACTACAAATTATTTTTAAAATAGGATTCGAGCAACAGTGCATAATTTTTTATATAAGATTGGCTTCAAATTTGGATTAATAATTTTCTCATATGCAGTTGAACTCAAGAAAATGTGTATTTTCTTAATTTTCTCCAAACATTTTGTATAAATATTGAAAGCATGGAGAATACCTATTATTTATATTTTGATGTTTAGCGCTAAATCGTTGAAGTTGAATATTATAACTATAATCCATATGTATAACGATTTACTATATGAACTATCTATCATTTTGTAAGGGTAAATTTGAAATTAATCTTTTATTTATATGAATTTTTTGTTTAGTATAAAATGTTTTAGCAATAAGAAGATCAATACTTAGCTTTCAATATTTTCTTGCATAACTCAGACCAAAATGATTCATAAACATATATTTATTGACTTTTTTATACTTTTATTATACATTTAAATATAGTTAATTTAGTATGTCTTATAAGACAAATTACTTAATTAAAAGCATTCAAAATTTTAAAACAACAAATCTGCTTTAATCCCATTCCACGATTTTCTCTTTCCAAAATTATTTAGGATATTGAAACCTAAAATATCGTTTTCATTGGTTATTTACATAATTTCAATATTATATTAACTTATTAATTTTATTTTTATACAAATGCAGCTAATTGGGTTTACGTTAGTGCTACATGTTGGTAAGTACATAATTAAAGTGTTTATTATGGTTTATATTCAAAATAATAAAGCTATATATAAAATTTAAAAAAAAATTACATTCATAACATTTATTATTAAAATATGTTATCAATTAAGATTCACACTTATTATAATGTAACTTAATAGAAATATTTTATTATTTTTATTTTTTTATTTGTAACTTAATCATTCTCCTTGTTACATTTCAGGAAAATTCCATTTTCACGTTAATTTAAAAAAAAATAGTTAATCCAATTAAAAGTCATTTGTCATGCTTATATAAAATTCGAAATCTTTGCTTCTTTTCTGTTTTCTACAAGTTGTTATATATATATATATATATATATATATATATATATATATATATATATATATATATAGATTAGTTGAATATTCCAACAAGTTTCCATAATATTAACTACTAACACAGGATTAGTACTCAAATTTAAGCATTTTTAATCTAATACTTTCAACTACTTTAAATAAGAATAACTACCTTCACTTTATGCAATACTAAATTTTCTAATGTTCTACTAACACATTGTTATTTGGGCACGGCTTTAAGGTTAGTATATTTTTGTCATATTCCTGGCAATTACATTTCAATATGAAATAAAACAAATCATTTTGTTATAGTTTTTCGGTTTTATATGTTGCTTAATTATACAATTGTTAATTGTAAAATTTAAAATCAATTACAAATTTGTCATACACGGAATATTAATGCCAACAAATTTATCATGAATTCTAAAGATTCTACGGATGATTATATCAACAACGTTCAGGTAATCTGGTTTTTGGGATAATCATGTTATTTAGATAAACATGAGCAGATGATCTCAAATGACATAATATTAATTGATTAAAAGGTATGCCATTTTATGTTCATGAATATATTTTTTGTTAGTTTCATGGATACATTATCATTTATCTTGGGTTGATATGTACTTGAAGAACCTTATTTGTCACACAAAAGAGTTATAAGCAGACCTATATGATATCTTATCAAGAGTTATAAGCAGATATGAACTAAAGATTCTGATTTTTTATGCACAATGTATACCGACCAATACAATCACAAATGTAGAGTACAAGGAAGGTTTTACTTATTTGTAATATATTTGTGTAATCTTAATTATTTAATTTATGTAATTTTAATGTAAATTGTAATTATATTAATAATACATGATCATTTTATTGACTGTATTTCACTTAATGCTTAAAGTTTAAATTTTTTATCAATTACCCGTGTAATACACGGGCCTCAAACTAGTATTTATTTATCAATTAGTATTAAGGTCATGAATTATTCTCAATTCACCATGACGTTTAGATGATAAAATGTTTTCAAGAATACGCAAATTAGAATTAGTTTTGTCTTTTTTTAGACTTTTTCTTTTATGTTTTGGAATTGATTCATCAAAATGGCTCTTAGCAACATTTTGAAGGTTTTGATATCTTTCATTAATTTGATGCTTACCTTTATAACCATGATGAAGAGAGAATGAAAATGGTTAAAAATAAAGAGAACATCACTACTGGCTGATATGAAAGATTAAAATTAAGTTTTAATGAACTTTACAATCATATATAACTATCAGGATTTGAAGTAGAAGTAAAAGGTTCAAACAATGTTTTAAAAACCATTTTTTTACTCGTATCGGATTGATATGAAAAATGGTATAACCGGTTGAATCGGGTTGTACAGGAAGGTTCAACCGGGTTGAAAATTTACCTTGTAATTTGATATAATTGCAACTTCAACTCAAAAATTAACCAAAAAACATATAATTCAATAATAAAATATAATCCAAAAGTTAATCCATAATCAAAAAATAATAAAACACTACTCGTTTTTTAAATAATAAATGTTAATCGCTATGTTAAAATTAATTTTTAAAAATATAGGCCGCAAAATATTAAAAATCTCTTGGGGTCTAAACTGGTGTGCCGGTTTAAACCGGTATTTTAGAAAAAACCGCCGGTTCAATGTTCTTACAAACCGCCACAAATACCGGGCTCAACATACCGGTCTGATAGCGAATCACAGTATTACTGGTTCAACCGACCGGTATAAACCTGTATTTAATACACTGGGTTCAAAGACGTTTTAATAAATTTATTTATTTAGTTGGAAGAAATACTTATATCGAAAACTTGATATAGATTTATGATTTTTATTTCTAATTGTATGCTACTCAATTTTTAATTCTACATATTATATAGCACTAGTTAGGATTAATCATTGCAAATATTAAACACGGTTGACCATTCCAACACATTTTTCCAAACAAGCAACATATCATTTAATGCATGATCTTTTTGTTTTAACAATTATTTTTATTGAAAGATGACTTTCATTAAAAAGACACTGCTAGCAAAATGTTATAGGCCAAAACAGACAACAAACAATTAAAAAACTTTTACATAAATCTTTCCATGTAAGAGACTTTAAAAATGATATATTTTTAATCTAAAAATAGCCCAAAGTCTTTAATTTCTCTATCACATGTTTTTTTTCTCTGAAACCCAGTTATTCCATTTCATAACGATGGGAGCACTGGGGCCGAACTCTTTATATAGCATCAGAGCGGGTATCATACCACTCGAACCAACCCAAACCCTAAACAGCCACAGCCGTCTCTAACACCACCGCTGCCCTCACACTCAACTGTCAGATCTGCTGCCGACCTCTTTCCTCCTCCTCCGCCCGGTCGTAAACAAAACCATAACCACCGCCACTGTTCACGAACACCGCCGCCGCCATTCGCAAGCACCGTCATCATCTCCACCTTTCCCGTCGCCATTGTTTTCTCCACCTTTGATCGACAAACCTAGAGAAAAAGAGGGGAAATATAATTGAGATGGAATTGTGATGTTGGTGAGAGACTAAAAGAAAATAATAATAATAATAATAATAATAATTTGCTTTATGGATGATGAGGTCTGAGGAAGACTTGGTAAAAGAAAAAGGAGTGGTCCATATTTCATTGCTTGTTTTTTTTTACAACTCAATTATTGTGTAAATCAAGAATATTGGAAGGTTGTGGAGTGTGATCACCTACAAATTTAAAACAAAAATAGTATTTGGTTCACTTTAAGTGTTCTACTTTCTCTTCGTTCGATCGGGCATCAAGCTTAATCACAACATCAGGCAATATGTATAACAACGAGGCCGAGAACAGCCCTATTCCCGGTTTAAACAACAAACAATACCAGCAGTTTATTGGAATTTTTGCTACTAAAGAAGCTCCGGTTAAAAATGAGGTTTCACCCATTGCCAACATAGAAAGTAAATTCGACTCCGGTAGCAAGTGGATTGTGGATTCGGGTGCTACCGATCATATAACTCATAGGCTCGATTGGTTTAATAACGATTTAAAAAACACACATGAGTTGCCCGTTACTATACCTAATGGTTCATATATACAAGTTGAAGGAAGAGGCTCATGCATCCTACCCAACGGGATACAAATTAAGATTGTTTTACATGTCCCAACGTTTACTTGCAATCTCTTATCTGTCAGTCGATTAGCTAATGATTTGAAGTGTGCTTTAATGTTTTTTCCAGAATTTTGTGTTATGCATGCCTTGAACTCAAGGAGGTTGATTGGGGTGGGTAAATGCAAGCAATGACTCTATCAAATGAGTATGGCCGGAAGCGAAAGAAAGGCAATGGCAATTGTTAGTGATTTATGGCATAAGCGTCTTGGACATGTTTCGCATGCAAAATTTTTTCTTTTGGATTTTGTTAAGAATGGCTCTTTGGGAACAAACGGTATGTTATGTGATTCTTGCACCAAGGCTAAATTTACCAGATTACCATTTCCAATAAGTTCAATAAAAACCCAAAGCTGTTTTGAGCTTTTACATTGTGACATTTGGGGAAGGTATAGAACTCCTTCACTCACAGGTGCCAACTATTTTTTAACCATAGTTGATGATTTTAGTCGGTCCGTGTGGGTATTCCTTTTAAAATACAAGTCAGAAGCGGGTGATTGTTTAATTGGTTTTCATAAGTTGATTAATACACAGTTTAATAAAACTGTCAAGAAAATTAGAAGTGAAAATGGAGGTGAATTTACTTCCAACAAAATGCTTAACTTTTACATCGAGCATGGTATTCTTCTAGAGACCACCTGCTCGCATACCCCGCAACAAAACGGAGTTGTGGAGCGAAAACACCGTTATCTCCTCGAAACGGCAAGGGCTTTGAAATTTGAAGCTAATTTACCCACACGTTTTTTGGGAGAATGCATCATGACGGCAGCCTACATTATAAATCGGCTTCCTTCAGAAGTCATTGAAAACAAGACCCCTTATGAGATTGTTTATGGACAAAAACCCGATTATGAAGGTTTAAAGATTTTTGGATGCCTTGCGTATTACCGTAGCATTGAAACGAGGGGTGACAAGTTTGAAGAACGGGGAAGACCGGGAATATTTTTGGGTTATCTGCGGGGTACCAAAGGTTATAAGATTTATGTTGTAAAGAATGGCAAGATTATAGTGTCTAGAGATGTAAGGTTTGTTGAAAACACATTTCCTTATGATTCTAACATTGACCAAAAGGAAGATGAAGAACCGGAAATTTTTGAGTTTCCAACATGGTATTATGATGATCAAAATCCACAAGAAAACACGAGCAATATAAATTAAGAGAATGAACCAGAAATCGATAGCCCAAATAGTGGCGTTGACAAGAATATGCATGAAGGTGATGTCATGCAAAATGATACAAATAGTGGCAATTTGCAGCAAAACGAAGGGCCGACCCAAATGACAGAACCCACGACCCAAACCGAAAACATTGGGCAAGCCAATGTGACTGAACCCACGACCCAAACTGAGACAGAACATGAAGAGCTCGCCAGGGAAAAACATACAAGAACTCGTCCTGCTCGACTCAATGATTATGTTGTGAATCTCCGACCATCTATTGATCAAGGTTCACCTGAATCTAGTCAAAAATCCTCAATGGTATACCCTATTTCCAATTTTATTTCTTATGATAAATTTTCTGATTCGCATAAAGCTTTTTTGACGGCCATCAGTTTAAATGATGAGCCAAAGACTTTCAAACAAGCTATTCAAAATGAAATTGGAGAGAGGCAGTGAAGAAAGAAATACAGGTATTTGAGAGTAATGGAACATGGACTCTTGAGGATCTACCGGAGGGAAAACGAGCCATAGATTCAAAGTGGGTTTACAAATTAAAATACAAGCCAAACGGGGAGATATAAAGATACAAAGCAAGGTTGGTGGCAAAGGGTTTTACTCAAATGGAAGGAATTGACTTCCATGATACTTTTGCCCCGATGACAAAACTTGTCACTGTTCGTACACTCTTGGCAGTTGTAGTAAAGAAGAATTGGATAATTCACCAATTGGATGTCAATAATGCGTTTTTGCATGGTGATTTGGACGAAGAAATTTACATGAAGATTCCACAAGGCTTTGGGAAAGGAAAGGAAACAAAGGTTTGCAAGCTAAAAAACTCCCTCTATGGGCTAAAACAGGCGTCCAGGAATTGGTATCAAAAGTTTGCATCTGCTTTGCACGAGTTTTGCTTTAAACAATCTGAACCCGATCACTCACTTTTTATATTTAAAACAACAAGTACATTTATGGCGGCTCTTATTTATGTAGATAACGTTATCATAGTGGGTAACAACTCAAAGAAAATTGAAGAAATAAAGAGTTTTCTTGAGAAAAAAATTCAGCATTAATGACCTCGGTGTTCTGAACTACTTTCTAGGAATCGAAGTAGCACGGACAAAAGATTGTCTTGTCCTCAGTCAAAGAAAATATGTGATGGACATTTTGGAAGATAGTGGTATGTTGGGCTGTAAGCCAAGTGCTTTTCCTATGGAACAAGGTAACAAACTTGGTAGGGACGATGAAGAGGTGCATGTTGATGCTGGCAAATATAGAAGATTAGTGGGTCGACTTCTCTATTTACAAGCCACTAGACCTGACATTACTTATTCTGTCAACGTTCTTAGTCAGTTTGTTGCTGATCCTCGACAGAATCATATGGAAGCAGCTATAAGAGTTCTCAGATACTTGAAGTCTACTCCTGGTCAAGGTATTTTGCTTCCAAAAGGTAGCGGGGTAAATCTCATTGGGTATACTGATTCGGATTGGCTTGGGTGTCAAGATACAAGACGATCACGAACCGATTATGTTTTACTTCTAGGAGGGGCTCCTATTTCTTGGAAATCGAAAAGACAATCTGTTGTATCCAGGTCTTCCGCTGAAGCTGAATATCGGGCTATGGCATCGACGGTAAGTGAAATTTTATGGGTTAGATGGCTCTTGAAATATTTGGATGTCACACAGACTGGCCCGACACAATTATTTTGTGATAATCTTGCTGTCAAACACATAGCAAATAATCCGGTGTTTCATGAAATCACAAAGCACGTTGAAATGGATTGCTACTTCGTCAGAGAACGGGTTGAGTCAAAGGATATTGAGCCGTTACACATTGATACTAAGGAACAGATTACGAAAGCTCTTGGTGCTAGACAGTTACAGTTTCTACTTGACAAGTTGGGCATTTGTGATCTCCATGCTCTAACTTGCGGGGGAGTATAAAAAGAGATATTTTTTCCTTATTTGCCGATTTAATCTTGTCTTTATATCCTTTGGGGATTTTCTTTTGGTTAAATGATTAAGAAATAAACTCTACCGAATTCTTTATTCTCCAAGTTTGCTACTGGATTAAAAATTACTTTGAGCCATTAGACATGAGGCAAGACAGTCTAAGTTCTATTTGACCCATGAATCGTGATAATAGTTTTTTTCTTCAAAGCGTGTGCCACTAATTTGTAAGAAAGGTATTTTCCAATCTCTTAAATGAGTTAAACCTAGGCGGAGAGGAATTTAAATTTATTGGTGTAAAGTAGAGTATGAGTAACATTTATTATTAGAAAAAAGAATTATATATATATATATATATATATATATATATATATATATATATATATATATATATATATATATATATAGGCTAAGTATAAAATGAAAACCCACTTGAGTTGTGAAAACTCTAAAAACCCATTCTCAACCACATGTTTTTAATTAATGTTTAAATCTTGTGATCCACAATTAAAGTGAATAAAAAATGTAAATATAAATATAAATATAACTTTTTTCTCTCTCCTGAAAACATATATAAAAATTAGTAAAAAAATGTTAAAAAATAGCAAAACATTTTTTTTTATGTTTCGATGTTTTGTATTAAATGTTATAACATATATTACATGTAACAAAAAAAAACCCCGATGTTACATAGGGTTTTCGTGGGTTTCCACAACTCAAATGAGTTTTCATTTTAACCTTACCCTATATATATATATATATATATATATATATATATATATGGGAGATTTCAAATAAGAACCCCTTTGAGTTTTAAGAACTCGAAAGAACTCAGTGTAACGATTTTTTTTACGCATGCGTAATATATGTAAGTTACATACACGTAAAAAAATTACATAATTTTTTACACACCGAGTCGACTTTTTACACATGTGTAACGGATGCAAAAGTTGGTGTAACTACTTACATCTTTATTCTCTCTCCTACTTTGACTTTTTTCCATTTCATTTAATTAAATGTGTGACCTAGAATTGAGTTCTTAAGTTTTTAAAACTCAATATGATTCTCAAAAAATCCCTCCCCTATATATATATATATATATATATATAAACCATAACATTAATTACATTGATAGAAAAATAAAAATTCTACTAAACTAGTGATTGGGTTTGGGTAATAGTTTAACAATTATTAAATGAGCATTTAATATTTAGTTTGTCTGAAAACACGGAGTTCGGAAACAAAGGACAAGTACCGAAAACTCAACTCCGACACGAAAACTCCTCATTCATCATGATGAACACAACCCAAACTTGGAAATTGCGAAAACGCCGATTGTGAAACATATACTATTTTCAGACCAAAATGAAAGTATAGATATAACACCATTTTTGAATTATTTTTTAATTCTTTTTTCTGGTGATAAGATACCATTAAGTATAAAGAAGAAAACAAGGATAAGCAACACCTAAAAGAAGCAAATATCTATAAGCTAAATTTTTCATCTCAATTATTTATTATGGTGTTCCAATGCCATCTAATTTTTTTAACTTTTAAGTTACATCTTTCACTAACCAGTCATCGGGACTTCGGTCACAATACCATCTTCATTGTTAGAAATAATTACTCACAACTCGAAGGGTATATGTCATTTAAATAATGTTTTATTTAGTTGTGTAAATGTAAACAAACTACAAGGGTTAGTCATGTCATATTAGAATAATTGAATGTATGTATCGTGTATATATAATCTCAACTAGGTTAGTGACCCGTGTAATATACGGGCTGAAGAAAATAAATTTGAATTATGATAAAAAAAAAGTTGGATAAAATAATTAAGATATTGTAAAATAATATAAATTTATAATTGATGAGAGTATTGATATAATAAAAGATTACTTTTAAACTTAATAAATAAATTAATAATTATTGTGCAACATAAACATCATCCCCAATAAAAAAAAATAAGCATAACTTCAGTATTATCGTAAATAGAAATAAATATAAACATTAATAAACAAATACGGCTTACATAAACAAAATCGTACGTCTAATCGACTAATATAGACAGTATGACTTGAGATGAAATCTTAAAGAGTATGATTTACAGTCATGTCACGATTATTTTACAGTTCATGCCCTTTGCAAAATCATACCCGGAAATTTTAGCCTGCTATCATAATGACCTGTGCACACCAAATGGCTAGAATGTTTACATGAGTATTTAGGAAATGAACCTTTTATAAAAAAAATATAAAGTAAAAGGTCAAAGTGTAGCTTCTGAGTATGAGTATATGTTATTTTAGTCAAAGCATTAATAATTGAAAGCAAATCAAATTCAAATTTCAAAAAAAAATTGGCATCTACTTCTAGCTTAAAGTTTGAACAAATTAACTATTTAACATCACTAATTCATGAATTTGACACGAACTGAAAGTTAATGAATGAACATAATTCATTAACTGTAAAATAAGCACGATTTCATGAAGATTAAAAAAAAACAAACAAACAGTGAATGAGCATGAACTGTAAAAAATAAAGCATGAGCCATAAAAAATAACCTAACATTTATCAATGAATGAACATCAAGATTCTACTTGTGAAGGAGGAAAGCAGCAGGTGTGGTCAATGGAGGGCTGCCCAACTTGTTTCTTGATCTGTAGTTACACCAGAATTTGTGAAATGCAAACAAAAATAGTCGTACAATTGATTCGAACTGCCCTTACACATAACTTGTTAGAAAGTTAAGTATTCAAGATTGTAATTTCTCCTAAAAAATAATCTACTTTGAAGTCAAAAATAAATTTGTTTGACTATAAAGTGAAAATGAACCTATTTAGAGAAGACACGTGGAATCGTTTTGAGACAAATATTCAGTATGCGGCTCATGTTTACTCTCTTCGCATTATTACTATCCTAGAGTTTGGAGCATTTTGTTGGTTATTTCGCTTCATAAAACACAATCTGGCTTAGAATTTGACTTTTTGACCAACAAACCTGAGACATCTCAACGGTCCTTGATCGAGCACTCCGAAAAGACATGTAACTGAGATCAAACAAAAATATAGTTCAAAAGAATATTCTTAAGACTACATTCATAAAACCCACCCACTGATAATAGAGAGTAGAGACAATGAGCATGGATCACAAAGTGCTTGTATATTGTATCTTAAGCGGATGAATTAGTTCTATAGCCTAAAGTAGTATTTTCAAGACCCATCGTTAACAATAAAACGATAATAATTGCGATAGTTAATTTAGTTGGCTAAAACTCAATAAGTTCTTTTGAATGCCATTTAAGAGATAATTGATTTAACCAATCACGTTTCCAACAATATGATGTTTTAACCCACATGTGACTTTGGGCATACAAAACATGCCATCTTCATAACTATTGTTGTTACCTAATAAAATCCAAGAGATTAATATATTTTTTTCAGAAAAATAACTTGTTAAAAATAATAGCCTTTTGAAGGTGTCTACACATATAAAAATAAATATAAAATTAACATACGAAATTCTACCGATTGAATTTACCAAAAAAAAAACTGTAACAACGTAACTAAGAAACTAACATCAACAATGAACGATAAATTTCTCCAATACGAACCGGATCCTTGCTCATATGCATAAAAAGAATATCACCTGCAATACATTAAAAAGAGATCACTAAGAAAAACTAAAATATCATTAGAAGCACAATGATTGTTCATAAGTTGTATAGACACCAAACAAAACTTAGATTACTAAATTACAATATACTTTAGTAAATCTACTTATTCTAATAAAATAAAATAAATGTGGACACTTGTCATATTTGGTTAATTATCATAATTTTTATCCTCCAAAACTAATATACCCTAATACATATAATAAATCAATAATTATTCACTTTCCTTTTACACTATATTTATATAATATCTATATATTTTCATAAATATAAATATTAACCTACTATTTTACTATATATTTCAAAATACTTGGTGAATTCCAAAAAACAACAACAAATCATGTTTCTCAAATGAAAATTGTTTCGGGTTTTTTGTGGAAGTTAAATTTGATTTTATAGGTCAAAAGTTGGTAAATAGATTGTTTGGTAAAAGTTAACTACATTTATGTCAAAATTTGTTATGAGTCAGAAATGAAAATTTTGAGTATTCTTAAAAATTTAAGAATGCAAAATAGATTTATCGGCAAATTTGTTATGGGTTCAAAGTGTTGACTTTAAAATGTCAAAAGTATGGAAGTTAGAATTTTAAACATTATTCGGGTTTCAGGTTTATTTATAAGGGCATTTTTTGAAATAATCAAAAGGTTTGGGATTTAGCAAATTGACTATTTTTCCCTCAACTATTAAAATTTAAGAAAAAATTGCGAACACTTTCGACATGCCACCCCCATGCCTATCAATGTTTATAACTTTTATCAAATTTGAAATATTTACGTCAACATTAATTTTTCCTTCAATGGTGATCAGAACGTTGTATGAGAAACATGTCATGCAAAACTATGCTCAAATGAAACAAAATATTCACAAAATTGAATAGGTTAACATGTTATTTTTTATGTTATCATTATGAAAAATTCGAGAAGCTCTCTGTAACTTATCAGAATCTTTTTTATGGTGTAGCTCAGAAAAACATAGTTATTGAAGAACATCCATTGCTACAATTTAATATCTTACTTTCCTTTGATGGGTGGTAAATTGATAAATATATCAATAAAGGTAACGCCTCTTTTGTATTTAAGCTAACTACTATCGTATGAGAAGTCTTATTTTCAAAATTGATTCATAACCAAATTTCTTTCAATTATACATATATAACACCGAGAATAAATTTTTCAACAGAAAGAAGCATTCTTGGGTACGATTTTGCACGGACATTTTTTTTATTAAGTTCATTTAAAAAAATCATTTTGTGATATAAATAAATCAATTTATGTACACATTGTATAGATACAATCATAGATGTAATATATTTTTTTTCATATACGGTATGTAATTATTTGTTTTACTTATAATTTGAATTATCCCGTATGTGACATGGGCTCTAAAACTAGTTATGATATATATATATATATATATATATATATATATATATATATAGGGTTAGGTTAGAATAAAAACCCACTTGAGTTGTGAAAACTCTAGAAACTCATTCTCAACCACATGTTTTTAATTAAATATTAAAATATTGTGGTCCACAATTAAAGTTAATAAAAAATGTAAAAGTTTATTTACATTTTCTCTCTCCTGAAAACATAAATAAACACTACTAAAAAAATGTAAAAAAAATAGAAAAACATTTTCTTTTATGTTTTCGATGTTTTGTATTAAATGTAACAACATATATTACATGTAATAAAAAAAAACAATGTTACATAGGGTTTTCACGGATTTTCTCAACTCAAGAGGGTTTTCAAACTATACTTCTCCTATATATATGTGTGTGTGTGTGTGTGTGTGTGTGTGTGTGTGTGGGTGGGGGGGGGGGGAGGGGGAGGGGCAACTTACTCGCTTTAATCCATACTGCAATACATGACAAAACATAAAGCAAGCTAGAGAATCTAACCAAACAAAAATGAACATATTGTCAACATCCAAGGCAACCTAACATGCCAAGACTGAGATTTTTACCAAAATGGGTGGTGTGGAAAAAGTATTTACCAATATAGATGATTTTAAAAGTATTTATCAAAATATGTTTTATTATTTTTTTTTCATTTGATTTTAATAGTTAAAATAAAAGAATAGGTTTACATTCTTTCTCCCCCACCATCTCCTCCGGCTACAGCCCCTCACCGACCACCATTTCCGATGGCAGTAACAAAATCGAAGATGAAGACAAATCCACTGTCCCTCTCTGTTCGGGGAGGCGGGGTTCACAACCACCAAACCATATTTTCCGGCGAGACAAATACAAACAAAATGAGATCTAATCCTGTATTTAATAAGTTTTTCGGCGAGATCTAATCCCCCACCATATTTTCCGGCGAGATCTAATCCCCCACCATATCCGACTATATCTATGTGTATGTGTGTGTAGAGCTTCGAAGCAAAATCACGAGATCTAATATGTTTTCGACGAACAAAGAGGGATTGCGTTTTGGTGGTTGTGAACCCCGCCTCCCCGAACAGAGAGGGACAATGGATTTGTCTTCATCTTCGATTTTGTTATTGCCATCGGAAATGGTGGTCGGTGAGGGGCTATAGCCGGAGGAGATGGTGGGGGAGAAAGAATGTAAACCTATTCTTTTATTTTAACTATTAAAATCAAATGAAAAAAAAATTAATAATAAAACCTATTTTGGTAAATACTTTTAAAATCACCTATATTGGTAAATATTTTTTCCACACCACCCATTTTAGTAAAAAAAACTCTACCAAGACACCAAACAAATTTAATGAGACATCAAAGGTAACACCATATATGGTGGGAAAACCAAATACGTGAATCAGTGTTGCAGATCAATTACAAACGAACAACCTAATACTTTACAAACATATAGATAATAATCTTTTGGCACATAGATAAAAAAAGCTGATTCTATCTGAAGAGGTAGGTCCCAGCAGAGCCCAGTCGGACCCGCAAGACTCACCTTAAACAGGGACGTCTGCGCAGAGACCAACTGGATCCGCAGGACCAACCATGCTCAGAGACGTAACGTCCTTACGCGCAGTACGCAAGCTGGTCCCGCAGGAAATGCCTCCCAATGGTGAAGGACTCCGCCTGTCCCCGCAGCCTCGGATACAAGCCATTAGGGAAGGCCACCCGCGCAGCATGGCTACACGCACAAGGCACTTAGCTCTCAATCGTTCAGTGTCACCTGAAGGAATGAGCCAAGCCGGGAGCAATCCCGCACAGAGGCGGGAGGGGGAATACTCCCGCCCAAATAAGCCAGTCCGTATACTGAAGGATCTTTTACTGTACCTGACGAGGTATGGGCAAAAGATCTGATCAGAGATGCGACAGCTCACTGACAGCAGCATGGCAGACAGCACGCCACAGCACTGTGACCAATAGCCGCCGCCTACCCACCAACTCCTGCCATACCACGTGCCTAGCCTGTAGTTGGCAGAAGAGGAAGAGTGCACGACACGCCTGCTCTGTGTCAGCCGCTACCTATCCACCACTCACAGGCAGGGCACGTGCATAGGTTACAGTTGGTAGCGTGTTGGGCCGGCTAAACCCCTTGGAAACCTACCTTCGGCTATAAATACCACAAATGGTATGATCATCTCATCTTATCATATCTTATTACATTATCATCATAATATACCTGATATCTGCTCTAGCAATCTCTTAATATATTTTTATATTTAAAGAGCAATCTAGTCTGATTCTCACGCCGGAGGGTGGTCACAAGGAGGAACCCCCCATTCTCAGTGACGAGCTCACGGTGTCTGTTTTGCAGGTTATCAGAAGAACCATCTTCCAAGGGTCTAACCCCTCGTGGGAAACATCTATCTAACCCCCAGGTTACCAGTAATCTGCCCGGGGTCCGGTTAGTGTTTCTTCATTGGCGCCATCCGTGCATAAAGCTAGAACTACAATTTTCTCCAGTTTTTTCAAAACTTTATACAAAAGATGGTTAGAGAAATTCCGGTAACCACAACCCCAGCTATTGGGGGGAATACCGGCAACGCAGTTTTTACAAACACTACTCCGGCTACCGAAGCCGGAGCAAGTGAAGTAAATTTTACGAACACTACCCCACTTACTAAAGCAGGGGCAAGTGCAGTAAATGACCGCCTACTGGGATCCACCGATACCCAGTTTGAAAAACGAAGACTCCCCCGCCAGACTCTCGACGAAGTCAAGGCATGGGCGGAGGCACGACAAAAGGAATTCCAGGCTGAGTTAAATGAACGCTTGCGTTCCGTGCAACAGGCCGACGAATTCGAATACTGGGAGGATGACTCGGAGGAATCCGACTCCGACGCGAACCCTCGTCATAAAGCAAAAGGGAAGCGTAAAGAAACGGAAACCCAACCGAAAAGGCATTTTGGACAAGCCTTCAAACCAAAAAGCATAGATAGAAGTCCACGAGACTTCTCTAAAACGTTCAGACCAAACGTTACAAATGCAGGAACGTCCAAATTTGCAAGGGACATTGCTGAAGCAATTGCCCCGAAAAGTGCTAAACAAATGCCTAACATAGGCACATATGACGGCCTATCTGATCCAGACGATCATTTGAACAGGTTCATAGCGGGGGCAACCGTTAGCAATTGGACGGAACCCACGTGGTGTTACATGTTCCAAATGACGCTGGTGGGGGCTGCTAGGGCTTGGTTTGATCGTTTACCGGTTAACCACATTTACGACTGGGCAGACTTCCAGCAGAAGTTTAGCCAACACTTCAGCCAGCAGCGAAAGTATACCGAGGAGCAATGGACAATCCTCAAATGCACACGGGAAGAAGATGAATCTCTGCCAAACTTCATCACTCGCTTCAACTCAAAGAAGTTAAGTCTGGGCAATATCAGCGAGGATCTTATTCGCGCAGCCTTCATCCAGGGCGCGCAAGACCCAGAGCTTATCCGCACCCTAACGGGTAAAGATGGAATGCCATCCACATGGGATGGCATCATGACAGCAGCCAAACGCTATGCGGAAACGGAGAAGCAACTGGGTAGAGACCTTCCGCAGAACACAAACCTTTACACCCAGAGGACGAGAGAGGACAACGTCCTCACCGCCCGATTGAACAAAAAACGGAAGCAAGGCATTTGGCAGTCAAGGGTAAACTTTGACACCTCATCCGGCTTACAGCACCGATTGGGTGAAAGGGATAATGTAAAGCCGCACCGGAACTCCAGATGGACGCCACTTACCAAAAGCGTCACTGACATATTTGCTACTGAGGAGCTCCCATGGCCAAAGCCTCCAGTAATCCGGCATCGTCACGATGCTGATCGGAGCAAGTACTGTGACTATCACAGAACAAAAGGCCACAACACTGAAGAATGCATAGACGTAAAAGACATGGTCGAAACATTCGTCAGAGATGGGACGCTCGCGCACCTCGTGGCGAAATAAAAGCTAGGCAGGCGAGTGCGTATAGAACCCCAGCTGGGGAAAACACGAACCAATTCCAGCTTCAAAAACGAGACTACATGCTGCGTAAAGAACGAGATCCCGAACCAGGTGCGTATCGGCTCGATGGCACTCCCATCCCAACATGGAAGGGAGTTCAATTACACAGTTTGCATGTAATCAATTCCAATTTGTAAAGAGAAGGCCAAGAGCCACTTCTAATGGAAATGATTCTCTTTAAGAATATCGAAGCTGATGATTTTACATTTATACTTTTCTGGACACTAATATGCCGGTTTTCACCGCATAATTACGTGAAGTCATTGCATGGGAAGGCGGTCCTACCCGCACGAACCCAATAACGTGACAAACCTTCACGCAGGTCAGTTGAAAGAGTTCATCCCATTAAATGAAAGTGCCGGTCTATCCGCATGAATCATGAAAGGAAAATGAACACTAACCTATCGACAACCGCGCGTCGAACGGTTCAAAACAAAATTCTTAAAAAGATGAGAAAAACCTACACGCAGGTCAGATAAGGGTAAAGTTCTGCCATCCTACTAAGTGCAAGTGACGGTTCTACCCGCACAATCACGAAAGAGGAAGCAAAACTTCACCTATTATCAACCACGTTCAAAGGTTAACTTTTCCTCAAAAGATGAGAAAAACCTACACGCAGGTCAGATAAGGGTAAAGTTCTGCCATCCTACTAAGTGCAAGTGACGGTTCTACCCGCACAATCACGAAAGAGGAAGCAAAACTTCACACCTATTATCAACCACGTTCAAAGGTTAACTTATCCTCAAAAGATGAGAAACCTACACGCAGGTCAGATAAGGGTAAAGTTCTGCCATCCTACTAAGTGCAAGTGACGGTTCTACCCGCACAATCACGAAAGAGGAAGCAAAACTTCACACCTATTATCAACCACGTTCAAAGGTTAACTTATCCTAAAAAAGTAAGAAAAACCAGCACGCAGGTTAGATAAAAGTTAAAGTTTAGCCATCCTACCAAGTGCAAGTGACGGTTCTACCCGCACAATCACGAAGGAGGAAGCGAAACTTTAACCCACTATCAACCACGTTCAAAGGTTCTTATTCTGAACACTTGGAAAATTGCTAATTTAAACTAAGTATGCAAGTCATAAGTTTATAAAGCAAGGAACCCAAAGAAGGAAATAACAGTCTTATACGCAAAAAGATTAATATTTCAATGATGTATTACAACAGTGGCCGGGTAACTACCCGCCTAAAAGAAATCTATACAAAGCTAAGTCTATCCTAGCGGTGGGAAGAGATCTTCAGGATCAGGCTTCAGGGCCACCTCCGCTTGGACCAGCACCGTCTGAGCGTGGCTGCCCAAGGAAAGCCTTAAGGATGTTTAGCCCATCATCAGCAGCAGCAGCCTCATTCACCTTCTCCACCACTGGATGCGGGAAGGCAGCGTACTGGTTCACAGCTTGGTCATAAGCAGCTTCAGTATTAACATTGAATAAAGGGAAGTTGGAGGGCGGAAAGCCTCTCTCAGCAAACCCTAGACCAAGCAGGAAGCCAGTCTTCTCCCCATCCTCATGAGAAGCGTTGAGGGCTGCGCTCATCGCATCGTCATAAGAGGTCTCTGAAAGGACCCGACGCGCAACCTACAAAAGAATACAAGTTAGAACATTTTCTAATTACGAGCGGAAAGCGTAAAGAAAAAGATAAAGATACCTGAGGCAACGCTTCTCGAAGCAGCCATTGGAGGGTAGCTTGACTTTCTTTGTAAGCACGTTCAGCTCCGTTTTTATCAAGGTTGGCAAGTTGAACTTCCTTGGCGGCAGCCTCTTCGACGCTTTTGAGTTTCCTTTCAGTGCGGTCAAGCACCCCCCTCTGGTCAAGGATCTCTTGCAGCTTCTTGGCATCTTCCATTGCCAAGGCGTCATGAGCATGCTGAAGAGCCTTTAATTTGCATTTAAGCTGCTCATTCTCTTCGCGAAGCGGCTCAACAACAGCTTCAGCCTTGGCAGCCCTCTCAGTTGAGTTTCGCGCAGTCTCCTTGGCCAGCCGAAGCTGTTCATTCACAGCTTGGGCAGCCTTGGAGCGGGCCTCGAGTCGCGCCTGGACTTCAACCTCGAGGGCCTTGAATGCCTTCTCCTTCTCGGCTGCGGCAGCGGCCAACTGCCGGTTCTCCTCCCGAAGAGCCCGCGCTTCAGATACATCTTTGGCGCGAGCTGCTTTTAACTTGTCGTTTTCACGACAAAGCAGCTCGACGCGGGGCTGCGTCCGGGCCTGGAGAACCCGAAGCTCATTGGTTAGCCTACCCTCTTGGTAGCTAGCCATGGCTTCCCCCAACGCACCATGAGGAGCAGCGTGGCGAGCCCAGTCCACGCACTCCACAGGGGTACGAAGGGTTGTTCCTCGGCGTATGTTCCATCTTGGAACATACACTTCATTGGAATCCGACACTGCAAAAGAAACAAAGGCAGTTAGGAAAAGATGATAAAAATATATAAGGGAAAAAGAACCCTACGTACCTGTAGGGTCAATAACAGGCCGATAGCCGCCAAACCCATCACCTGAACCTAAAGGAAATCCATCCAACAGGTCAGGCAGACGGGAAGGTGGCATAGATCGGCGGGAAACCTGGCGCATACCTGATGGTCCGGCCGTCGGTGCCGGTGGCGCAGGTATAGTGGCAGCCGCTGTGGTAGCCATGTTTGGCGCCACCTCCTCAGCAACAGTAACCGCCGGCTCCGTGAAAGATGCTGTAAAAATTGCACTCACGGCCGGCGGAGACACCTTCTCAGCTGGAACAGCCTCAGGAAGGCTGGAACCAGCGGAAGCAGGCGTAGACGCCTGGGTCGACGCCTCGGGAAGGCTGACCGAGCCTACCGTCATTGGCGGGGGAATACTTGCTCCAACTCCACCCTGGAATGCGTCAACATCCACACCTGCACAAGCAAAAGTGTTAGAAAAATTTATTTGAAACAACAAATCTAGACAAGAATTATGGGGGTACTCACGGGGTTTCTTGAGCTTGAACGCACGGACGAGCGGGGGCGAACCCGATGGAGCCGGCCTCTTGACACCGGTAACCGTCGTCGTCGCTGCCTCCCCGGAGGTAACACCTGCAGCCTCCGGAGCGGTGGTCTCCTCACCACCGGGCTTCCCCGCCACCTCTGCATTATCTGACTCCGAGTCAGATAGGACTACCGGGTCGGCCGTAGAGGCCACCTTCTCCTTACCCTTTCCGACGGCAGCCTTTTTCTTCCGCACCAGTGGAGGACCTTCTGCGGATTCCTCAGAAGAAGAAATGTCATGAACTCCAGCAGCAGGCACAGCATTGAGAGGTTCAGGGTAGAAGATAGGCTTACCTGGCCGTCGGTGGCTCAGGATCTCTTGGCCTGGCGGGTAAACCTCCACGAACCGACCCGCGGTCTGCTCTAAGATGGGCAACTCGTTCTCGTCCAGAGCACGAGTACCCATCCGCGCGGGACCATCTTCCTCCCGCGGGTTCAGGAGCGACTGAAGATCGTTCCCCTCTGAAATCAACAAGAAAGTTAGTAAAAATCGAAGTCAGCAAAATGAAACAAGACGTACCATAAGGGACAGAGTTCGAACCATATTCAAGGACGATCGGAACCTTATCCGCATTCGCCGCCTTCCACACCCGGCTCATCCCCAACATCACCATCGCCGACTCCGGAAAACGGAAAACCGGGGACTGGACCCGGGAAATCTTCGAGAACCATTCCGCCTCCTCGTAGTTGAGGGCGGGAAGGTTCGGAAGCGCCTGGCCGTTCTTGAACTTCATGGCGATGGGGATGGCGCGAGCGGATATGAAGAAGAACTCTCTTCTCCATGAGCGAAGACTCCGCTCGGTGGTACAAATCTTTAAACCCTTGATACGGGTTGTAAGAGTGTACCACCCTTGGATGCACCTCCATGTATAGAAGGTCATCAGGCGATCAACGAGGGGCTCAAGGCCCAGTATCCGGCACACCCACTCAAAGTGCCGGACCTTGGCAATGGCCATGGGGTGCACCTCTGTCAGGTGCACACCGTGCCTCTCTAGGACACGGTACACAAACTTTGTCAACGGAAACCTAAGGTTCCCGTAGACAAAGAATGCAGCATAAACCCCGATCTTGCCACTAGGGGCATCGTACACAGTATGGTGGGGTTCAGGAAACTCAGGCTCGAGAGACTCGAGCATGAACTTCCTGATGATATACTGGTACAGATCGACAGGAAGAGAGCACTGGCATTCGCCAGCAGTCTTCTGGTCATCAGCATCATGAGAAGACATGGTGGAAGAAAGACGAAAAGAGATTTCAGGGTAATGCTTTACTGAACAGAAAAATTCGCCGGAAATTACTTGAGAAGAAGAGATGAAAGTGGAAAGTGTGAATTGCAAATAACCCTCTCCCCCTTTATATAGTAATCGCAATTAATGCGGTGAATTTAATGCGGAGGAGAGAGAAATCAAATGTGCAATGAAACTATGACACGTGGCAAAAAGCAAGCTGGCAACAGCTGTTGAAAGGACGTGTGCCAGTAATTTCGCGGCCACGCGCCCGAAAAATCGCTCCCACGCGCCTGAAAAAGCGACTAGAATGACCATGTTCTGTCACGTCACCATAACTTCCTGCACGTCCTGACACAGTCAGAAGAAACCGTCGCACGACGTTTCAGAGGTTTATCTTTTCACCAACTCTTCGAATTTCAAAATTCAAAATTCGAAAGTATTAAAAAGTAAGCGGGAAAATACCCCTTACCCCTTGGCAAGCAAGTAACCGTAAGACGGATGCGGGTACAGTGTAAAGGCAAAACCCTTCACATACCTAGCACCCGCAGGGAATTGAAGCCAAATAAACCTTGGCAAACAAGTAACCGTAAGCCGGCTGCGGGTACAGTGTTAAGGCAAAACCCTTCACATACCTAACACCTGCAGGGAATTGAAGCCAAGAACCTTGGTGAACAAGTAACCGTAAGACGGATGCGGGTACAGTGTTAAGGCAAAACCCTTCACATACCTAGCACCCGCAGGGAATTGACGCCAGGAATACCTTGAGAGTAAAGTAACCGTAAGACGAGCGCAGGTACAGTGTTAAGGCAAAACCCTTCACATACCTAGCGCTCCGCTGGGAATTGAAACCAAGAAGGATCTTCTGGGCAATGCTTGCGGAAACGGAAATAGCATCCCCGCATAGCGGGAACATCGAGAACTACGTTGTTTGAAGCTCCAGGATGGAATTGGTGGTCTTAACATAATTGATCACTATGTTCAAAACTACCAAAACCTCATGGAAAATACATACAACTGGGACTCAATGCTCCTGACTTGCGAGGAGGTTACAGACCTACCCGCATCATACCCAAAGACCAAGCAGGAAACTCGGGCATTTCTGCAAGTGACAAGGACTTCCGCGGAAAGAATCCCCATGGAAAACCTTACAAAACCCTTTTCAAAACCCTTTGCTCAAGTCCAAAAGTTCACCTCACTTCATTAAACACTCATGAGAAGAACATTGGACTGGGGGGACTTGAAGAGGTAGGTCCCAGCAGAGCCCAGTCGGACCCGCAAGACTCACCTTAAACAGGGACGTCTGCGCAGAGACCAACTGGATCCGCAGGACCAACCATGCTCAGAGACGTAACGTCCTTACGCGCAGTACGCAAGCTGGTCCCGCAGGAAATGCCTCCCAATGGTGAAGGACTCCGCCTGTCCCCGCAGCCTCGGATACAAGCCATTAGGGAAGGCCACCCGCGCAGCATGGCTACACGCACAAGGCACTTAGCTCTCAATCGTTCAGTGTCACCTGAAGGAATGAGCCAAGCCGGGAGCAATCCCGCACAGAGGCGGGAGGGGGAATACTCCCGCCCAAATAAGCCAGTCCGTATACTGAAGGATCTTTTACTGTACCTGACGAGGTATGGGCAAAAGATCTGATCAGAGATGCGACAGCTCACTGACAGCAGCATGGCAGACAGCACGCCACAGCACTGTGACCAATAGCCGCCGCCTACCCACCAACTCCTGCCATACCACGTGCCTAGCCTGTAGTTGGCAGAAGAGGAAGAGTGCACGACACGCCTGCTCTGTGTCAGCCGCTACCTATCCACCACTCACAGGCAGGGCACGTGCATAGGTTACAGTTGGTAGCGTGTTGGGCCGGCTAAACCCCTTGGAAACCTACCTTCGGCTATAAATACCACAAATGGTATGATCATCTCATCTTATCATATCTTATTACATTATCATCATAATATACCTGATATCTGCTCTAGCAATCTCTTAATATATTTTTATATTTAAAGAGCAATCTAGTCTGATTCTCACGCCGGAGGGTGGTCACAAGGAGGAACCCCCCATTCTCAGTGACGAGCTCACGGTGTCTGTTTTGCAGGTTATCAGAAGAACCATCTTCCAAGGGTCTAACCCCTCGTGGGAAACATCTATCTAACCCCCAGGTTACCAGTAATCTGCCCGGGGTCCGGTTAGTGTTTCTTCACTATCAAAACTCATTTGTCACATTGTTTTTCCTTAAGTAAATGTATTGAATCATTAGAAATATGATATTTAAATCTTAAAAATTTGGATAAGCAACAAAAAACCATTCAACTGAGCTAATAATCACCAATGAACAACCACAAAAAAATAAGTAAATAAATAAAAACCAAATAACAAATAACAACATATTTTACCGAACAACTTAACATGTGCTTTATCATTCAAAGTCATGTAACTCATTCTGAACAGAACATCGTATACACAACATCTATGATATATAGTTAGTTCATCATAACGCTACCGGAATCAACAAAACAAATGCCTATTTGAAATACTATATGAATAAAAAGTAGTATATTAATCAAATGCACAACAACATCATCAAGCCTGTTTCTTCTTAATAAAAAATAATTTTTTATCAGGTTAATAATATATTAACCTAACGATTGATGCACAATAGAAATTGGACTACCTTATTATTAGCAAGATTAACCGACAATACAATAGGACCCACTTCCTTTCCAGGCACCGTTTACATAACTATCGAGTAGCAGAGGTTCAATTCCAATTTCTGTAAAACACGTACTCTTTATCGTAACTCATATCTGCACTAAACTTGAATCAATCACATACACATGAAATCAGTAACTAAAAGCAAAATTAAAGTAGCAAACCATATTAAACTCTAATTGTTGATCTGACTTGCAACTCGTATTACTGTGATGTGGAGGATATAAACCCTAATTGTGAAAAGGGGTTGCCGGAGAATACGAATCTTGTAAATATTAATAACCCGTGGAAAATAAAAGCCCTGAATAAATGATAATAAGTATGGGCAGGAAAACAAAAAACTGGTTGATTATTAAGGGGACATGTGTCATATAATGGATTCCTTTATTATATAGGTTAGATTAGATGTTTGTATCATTAAAATGTAATAAGACACGTAATTGTATATATGTATCGTGTATATATAAAATACAAGGGCCAGTCGTGTCATATTAGAATTTAATTATATGTATGTATCGTGTATATATGCCACATTTTGATTTACAATTAATCATTCCTCGTCATTCTAGATTTGTTGGTCGACTGTCCCAAATCGATCATCAAAATTTGTTAATTCAATTGGAATTCTCAAGCAATCTAGAAAACATTAATCAATTGAATCACAATCGATTCAATCAGATGGTTTTTGATTTCCCAGAAGCTTTCACGAATTCCTAGACCGGCTCAAGAATCTGTTTCAATTTATTGTACGTTGGAATCAAATCCTGTAGTAAAGGTTAATTGGAACAAAGTCAATCAGAATCCAGAAGAAGCGAATACCAAGAACATTTAGAATTAATATCGGTGTCAATCTCAGTCCGCTTTCAACTGTTTTTACAATCTTTGTATTCATTGCTGGTTATTTAGGAAGTATAAATCGGAATCAAGATCACACAGAAGTCAGAGTTATATCGGATTCAAATTTGTTGAAGGAAAATTCCATAAGTGGCGGAGCCAGAAACTTTTTTCTATGGGTTCGGAATTTTTTTATACTTGATTTTTTTCCGGAGTCGAAATTTTCGGGCCCGAATGGGTCGGGTAGGGTCGATTGTTCGGTTAGGCAAATAAAATGCAATATCACTATCATAAAAAAATGTATCGTTAGCATTCAATAAAATGCAATGCCATTAAATAAAAAGATATTGCATATCATAATTGTTCCTTACGTGTTTTCATGTTTGGAAAAAGAACTCATTCGCAATATAACAAATAAAAACATTTTTCATATAATCGTCACCCAAATGATTATGCAAATCCGAATTCACATGCTTTATTGAAGAAAAATATTTCTCAAATGATAGACCAACATGTATTGGTTGTTGGCATGGTTGAAATCTTGACGCAAATGGGGAAAGCAATGAGGCAATGGTCATCTGGTCGATAGAAAGAAGTTGATGGGTTGCGGTGTAAATGGCCGATGTTTTTATTTGTTTATTTATTTTTTTATTTAGCTATTATGTTTAAGAATGTTAATTGGGTTGGGCTAATTGACCAAATCTATGTGTATTTTGGGCTTTTTATTGATCTGTATATGGGGTAATAGGGTATTATTGTCCCTCTCTCTTTATCCCTCATTCTCCCCTCCCTCAAGATGGTATTGTTTCTAAATGATTTATCTTGGTGATATTATGCTTAAATGATTTATCCACTTATTTTATAACTTTTAAACGCCTCTTGAATGATTCTTTTCTTTACGGAGACAAACATATACCCCATCATGATCCCTAAAGTCACGTGGAACCCCTCTTACGAGTTAGCCAACTATGCATCATTGGTCGACTTTTTGGAAAAAAAAAAAGATATTGTTACTTTAAAAAGAAATATCCAAACAAATAACTAACTTAAATGGCACTATTATGATTTTTTTTTGAATAAAAAACGCACAATTGGCATGCCTATGTAATTAGCAACATGCTTATTTTTGTAAATTTGATGTCAATATCCACGTTTTTGACATGGACTCCTCTACACATATCTAATTCCAAAAATACATTAATATCTAGTTACCTTTTCTGTAATCTATGTCATGTGAAAATCGTCGGTCTCTATCATGCACACGAACATATGTATCAACCTAACTATCTTATGTAATCCGGGGGCAAGTTGCCTAGTTCTCATTGAATGCAATTGTTCTTTTGTGTACATTTAATATTGAAAATTAAAATTTCAACTATTACCAACATATTCTCTAATATTTAAGAACATTATTAAATTGAATCAGTGAGTTTTCTAAAACCAAAATCTTGTGTATATCTGCACACACTGCTACCTTTTTAGAATATCGTATATACGATAAAAGTGAATATGAGGTATAAGTTGAGGACTAATTCCAAATGTGTATAGAATCTTTCTTGGGATTATGAAGGTTGAGTTATTTATTAAATTCTTGATGCCACACATGCATTGTTTGCCATCCAAATTAGAACTGAGTTAAAGCTTCTACTTTATAGTTATTACTAAAGATAAGGTCGGAAATGAAAAATACCGATACAAAAAACAAATGGAACTATAAATTATATATCGTACTGATTTTATCGGTTCAGTATCGATCACTAGTACCACTGAAAATACCAAAAGTGAATGATATTAATACGAAAACATAAAAATGAATATTTGCATCAGTAGTGATTATATCTGTTCACAGTACGATATTGGGACGTTATCAGTACGATACGATACTAGTACTTTGTAGAAAATTGTTTACCCTTAACCATTGCTCAACATTTATAATTAGCCATCAAGCATTTAATTATTATATGATATTATATATTTATTAATTAGTATTAGGTTCATATATTTATTACGTTGAGGAGAGACTGAGAGTGATTCTAAGGGTGGTATGGGTGACTCACTAAGGTACCGTAGGTTTCAATGATTCTGCAATGCCATGTCATTTACACTGTCAAGTACCTTAAAACACCTTAATCATATTTCTTCTTTAAAAAAAATATTAGATCATGAATGATTGATTAAGAGCCCACTTCCAAATCCCCATCTCCACTACCCTAATTGGTTAGTAGAACCCGATTACCACTACCCTAATAGAAAAGGTTGGCGTACGCTAAGAAATTACCTACATGGTTCCCGTCATACATTAAGTTAAAGAGAGAACCCATTAAAAAAAATGGAAAATAGTTATTAGCATTAGAAGATCAACACTAAGAGCATGTTGGGATTGAGTTTGAAAACACCGTATTCACTTATTGACTTTTTCTCAGTTAAAAAGTGTTTTGACCATTACAAAAATTATTTTTATTTTAGCTTTTTGATATGACTAAAAAACAGTTTTTGAAAAGTCCAAAATCCTAACTTTTCAAAATAGTCTTTTTAAAAAACCAATAAGTTAGTCAAACTAAATCCAAGCATGCTCTAACTTTCAGTGAACTTTAGAATCAAATATAATTATTACAATAGAGTTTAAAAGTTGAAGTTAATGATGCAGTTAAAAGCCCTTAAAAAGATTGATTATTTTGTTAAGGTAATTAAGTTACATTTATGTTGAAAACTTGATATGTATTTAAGAGTTTTCCTAATTATATGCTACTTTAATTTTATTTTTTATACTTACTGTATCATACTAATTATGATTAATCATTACTAACATTAATTAAGGTTGACCATTACAACACCTTTGTTCCAACAAACTCTAACAAATCATTTAATGCATGGGTTATTTTTTCTCTTTAAATCATAATTACACTAAACCATGCATTTGCAAATATTTTACCCCATAAACACAATACAAGTAGATCAATTAGTGATGGATATTTAATGCATGAGTTTATGTGTGTGTATATATATATATACCTATATAGGGGATGGATCATGCGAGAAGTTATATTATAACGAGAAGTGTTTTTTTTTCTTGAAATTTATGGTTGTGTAAGATGTTTATTTGTTTTTAGGATTTATTTATAAAGCACATAATTTTTTCAACATTACGTTGTATATTATGGATTTTTCATATAGTACCTACATAGCAAAATTAGAAACATACAGTTTTGTGTAGGGGGGTTTGTGAAAGTGGAATTACCCATTGACTTCAAATTTGTATATGTGGGAGGAATAAATGTTTATATAGTAGTTTATTGTGTGATATGTAGGAATTATTATTTATGGTTTAGGGTGGTATTTCAAATTGTGTATTGTATAGGTACATATATTATACCAGGTAGGGATTAGTTCAATGTTAAGGTATTTTTAGTTCATTTGATTTTCACCAACAAGTAACTAATATTGCATGTGTAGGATAATTGTGCTTACTATGTAGAGTATGTAGGATAAAATACTTTATATGTTGGGTGTGCAGGATAATTTTGTTTACTATGTAGGTATGTAGGAATAAATATTTACTGTGTAGGGTGTGTAAATTCATATATGTAATGTGTAGGTGGTATTTCAAATTGTCTATGTGTAAATTATATCGTGTGTAGGTTCATATATGCACTGTGTATGTGGTATTTTGAATTACGTATGTGTAAATTTTATCATGTGTATGTTCACCTATGTACTGTGTTGGTGGTATTTCGAATTATGTATGTCTAAATTTTGTCATATGTAGGAGAATTTATTTATAGTGTAGGTTCACATATGTACCGTGTAGGTGGTATTTCAAATTGTGTATGTTTAAATTTTATCGTGTGTAATGTCTAGGTAATAAGGCAGTTGTAGAGTAATTCAAGATTTTAAGTTATATATGTAATCTAGGCTTTGTTGATCGTATGTGCACGTATATGAATATGTTATATTATGTAATGTAATATAATGATATTTGATATGTATTGATCTTAACAAGTTTTATTAGCCATAAAAAAATCTTTTGCTAACGTCAAAATAAACATTTGAAAGTGAGCCTATATTACTTCAGTTTTGCCTACACTACATATGATATGTTTACACCACATTATTTATGACTATACAACACTTGAAAGTGTGTCTATACTACATTTGTTATGACTACACAAAATTTGAAAGTGTGCATACACTAGATTACGTAACTTTATCTACATTACATAAGATAAGCCTACATTACACTAGTTAATTAAAATCAAACAAAAGATAAATTTATCGTTAGAAAAAAAATGATTTTAGATCAAATGAGTTTTAATTGTTCAAATATTATATGAAATAAATAATAATAATAATAACTTATCATTTGTTAGTAACTTATTATTAATTAAACCATTAATGAGTATGAGTTACAAAACAAAATATTTTATATTTTACTAGCATACCCTTGCATTTAATTAATCAGAATTAAAAAAGAAATCATGTGATTAGTTATAATCTCTTCTCACACTTCTCGCACTAAGAAACACTTCTGAAATGAACCAAATCTTACATATATATATATATATATATATATATACACACACACACACTAGGATAATAACCCGTGCTACACACGGGTGGAAAACATTTCAACAAACAATATAAAATATAAACTACGCATTCAGTCAACACAAATATTTGACATAAGTTTTTTACCATCAGATGTTACAAAAGATGTTAAACTATGTCTATAACATAAAAAGAAAATACTTTATAAATAAACAATACAATGGATAAGAAATAATATAACATAAATGAATCATTAGACCTGAAAAAAAAAATAAAAAACACATATTAGTAAAAGATTTTGTAATATTAATTGAAAACTAAGTTTACAAATATATACCAGTTTTAAACTGTATCACATTAAGTTTCCGAAAATCTCTTTGTAGACAGTTTTATTTAATT
The DNA here is from genome assembly GCF_021521415.1 of Bidens hawaiensis. NCBI lineage: Eukaryota > Viridiplantae > Streptophyta > Magnoliopsida > Asterales > Asteraceae > Bidens > Bidens hawaiensis. The sequence goes on along the minus strand of NW_027491117.1, from coordinate 2,909 downwards.
TTTTTTAAATGTTCCTAAATGTTCTAAAGAACATTTTTTTTTTTCTTTTAAAGTGTTTTTTATAAATAATTTTCGGAGATATCTGTATTTTTATAGCATTTTTCATGTTATTTCTTAATAATTAAATAAATAAAACTTAAAGAACATTCGGTTTAATCACCATTCACCGGTTCTTCTTCTTTCCTCAGGAGTAATTAAATCATTGACAAGGTGGTAATTAATTGTAATAAATAGATTTAATCATCGAGTTAATTGCATTAATTTAAATAAATAGATTTAAATGAAACATAAACTTAAAAAGAAAGACATACATTTGACAAGGTGGTTATTAATTGGAATAAATAGACTTAATTATGGAGTTAATTGCATTAATTTGAATAAATAGATTTAATTGTAGAACTAATTGAATTAAATTGGAATGCTGATTTTAATTTAGTGGATTAAAAATAATTGTGAATATGTGGAAATTATTGATATGGAAATGTGATTACATGGAATCCTATGTGGATATGCTAGAATAAGGACATGTGGAGAGAATAATCTTGCTTTAATATATTAGTAAGATATATATATATATATATATATATATATATATATATATATAAGATTAAGTTCATTTCAGAAGTAAATTTATAGCGAGAAGTGCGAGAAGTCTCTCAACCATTAGATTGTTAATCAATGGTTGAAACATTATTGCATTTATTATAATTAATAAATTTGAAATACATTAAAATAAAATAAGAAAATGGTACTTTAGATAGAATAAAATAATTAATTATTTAATTTATCTCATCTATCCCTAAATAAAAGCTCAAAACATAAATATCTAGAATTTATGATTTGTAAATTACAATTTATTTTTTTAATCATATGTTAGTGTAAGATTTAATTTTTTTTTTCACCAATAAAAGTTTTTAATTTATAACATTTAAGCCAAATAGTATCCTCGTTATCGGTTGCAAAAAAATAATAATAAGAGTTTGAAGATGTGTAAGGTGGAAAAAAATGTGTACGAAGAAACTAAAAATGTGTAGGAAAAAAAATATAAGATGTGTATGAGAAAATTAAAGATGTGTAGGGAAAAAAGTTAATATGTATGAGAAAATTAAAGACATGTAGGAAAAAAATTAAGATGCGTATGACAAAATCAAAGATGTGTACGAAAAATTTTAAGATGTGTAGGAAGAAATTTAATATGCGTAGGACCAAAAAAAAGCGTAAGGCGAAATTGTAGATGTGTAGGAAAAAATATGTTGTATATAAGAAAATTAAAGATGTGTAGAAAAAAATTAAGATGTGAATGAGAAAATTAAAGATGTGTAAGAAAAAATTGAATATACGTTGGAAACAGTTGAAGATGTGTAGGACGAAAAACATGCTTATGAAGAAATTGAAAATGTGTAGAAAAAAAAATTAAGACGTGTATGAAAAAATTAAAGATATGTAGGAAAAATGTGAAGATGTGTAAAAAAAATTGTAGAGATAGGGTAAAAATTATAACGATAAATTTATTGTTTTATGGATTTATTGATTTTTTAAATCATTTAGTTATTGTGATTAGATTAATTATATTAGATAGAGATGTAACTTTTATGGCTTAATTATATATATTAATTTGGAGAGAGAATACATTTATATTACTTTAATACCCTTTTTATATATTTTAATAATTTAAGATTAAAATTAAATGCGTGGTCCAAAATGACTTCTCGCACTTCTCGTATGAACCATCTCATATATATATATATATATATATATATATATATATTTTATATATAGAAGAAGTATAGTTTGAAAATCTTGAGTTAAGAAAATCTGTGAAAACCCTATGTAACATCGGGTTTATTTAATTTTTATTATTATTTTTTGTAACATGTAATATATGTTGTTACATTTAATACAAAATATCGAAAACATAAAAAAAATGTTTTGCTATTTTTTTTTACATTTTTTTTGTAATTTATATATATGTTTTCAGTAGAGAGAAAGTGTAAGAAAACTTTAACATTTTTTATTAACTTTAATTGTGGACCACAAGATTTAATCTTTAATTAAAAACATGTGGTTGAGAATAGGGTTTCTAGAGTTTTCACAACTCAAGTGAGTTTTTATTCTAACCTAACCCTACATATATATATATATGTACATACATACATACATACATACATAATTCTTTTTGATTAAAAGTAAAAAAGAAGGTAAGAAAAATATCTAATTTTGCAGCCAATTTATTTACACAAGAAAATGTTAAAAGTTTTAATAATATAACAAATAATTGTATATTAATATTAGTAAATGAAATAATTTATTTGAATACTTAATACAATTTAAATTTCGGTGGTGTTTGTTTTTTGTCTGAAGATTTTCCTGGCCTCTTATGTCTGCGCCGCGTAGACCACGCGCAAACCTTTAGGCTTGAAGACTGTTTGATTTTTAGAAGACATTTTATTAAAAAAAGGTCTGCGCGCCCTCTTTTTCACGCAGACATGGACCACTCACTTTTCAAATCTTCTAACATCTTCTCAGATTCTTATTCTTTCATCCCCTTCATTCCATTCCATCAGGTCTCTCAAAACCCTAGCCCTCTTTCATTCCATCCCATCACCCACTGCCCCTCCACCTTTGGTGAGCCGCCGCCGCCACCTGCCCCCCACCATCTCCGGTACACCTCCACCACCTGTCCCCTCCATCTCCGGCCACCTCCAGCCGTCGCCGCTCACCTCCACCCCGTGCCGTCGTTATCCTCTCTCTTTCCAGGAAACCGTTGTCGGCCTCTCTCTCTTATCCTCTTTGGTTTGTTAAGGTTTTATTTTTTGTTATAATCTTGATTAAAGTGATTTTCTTTATATTACAATGTTGATTTTTTCTTGATTTTAATTTTCAATTACTTGGTTAATAATGGCTCGAGT